>NC_064626.1:459626082-460876082 GCF_023864275.1 Schistocerca cancellata
GATGTAAATGAAACGTTGGTTGTCAGACACCTTCCTGTCACTTTACATTATTGTCTAAATCCCCCACTATGGCCTAAGAAATCTCGTTATCGATAACATGTTGTGTACATTAAATTCATAAGATATATTTTAAATGAGTGACCTCTCCACAATTAATTTTCTGGATTAAGGAAATTTTCATCGAAGAAGGCCCGCATCCTGATCTGGCATTGAGATTAATATATACGTATTTCAATTACTAAGTGAGCAACACGCTTCATCTATTTTTTCTGCATGATCCTTCAGAACTGAAGGTAAATTCGCAGTTGGAGTTCACAGAAGGTGCAGGCAGCTCATATCACCCTTTACATAATGTTAATACAAAGTGTCTGAGAGTGTTCAGATTTCTCAATAGAAATGTGCTGAGTGAATGAGCCAAATAGGCTCAACGCAAGTAGCTTGACAGGAAGCAGAGTTACTTAACACGTAGTACATTTTACGCCATGTGCTTATCAGAACTTAATACGTCCGTTGAAGTAAGATAAATGTCTGTTCATACGCACTGTTGCCACGTTGCGCAAAAGTAAGCACACCCTATTCTTCACCGATGATTTTTTTTTTTATATTACCTTTGTAGTCAGACAGCTTTGTCTGCATCATTCATGGCTCCAAACTTTATGTGTGAAAGGGCATTTCATTGCTGGACGTATTTCAGGATAGGTATTTTCATATAATCCGACTTAAAGCAGAAGATAGGGGGCAGCTTACGAGATACATATCGAAATTTTCGTTCTGATTGTACAAGATGTGCACAAGATGAAGGGAAACTTTTGCACTGGTATACCTAACGTAATGCTGTTTGATATTCCGGTCGGTGGTGACTGAAAGTTGGACGTTAATACTTCTTTGCAAAGTTGATCACTGATTCTGCTGTGGAGTGCATACACAATCTCTGATTCTGAGATATTGTTATTGCGAGTAGTAGCCATAGAGTAAATATCTCTGGAGTGAGCATTGCGTTCTGCGCATGTCGTCAACATTAAACCAGGATTGTCACGTGTTTTCGGGACTTCGCTGTGCGTGTGTGCTTTCTGCAGCGTTTGAAGTTTATAATATCAAGAGTTTTTGTTGTGTTTCACCGTTTGTTGATAGTGTAATAGCGAGGGTGAATTACTGTTGTTGCTACGGATGCAAAGAAAAATATGTGAAAGGAGGGATAGTAACTTTTCATGGGTACATACCATGTAGCTCTAATTATAGTTATCATATTAGTAAGAGACACTGTATAATATGTTTAAAAATTTCGAGACGCCTTATAATTAAGGCTTGGTTCTGTAGACCTATTTTTCTACGATTTTATGACTATATAACAGATATTACGGCTCGCACAAAAACTTACAAACAATCGCTTCCTCTCGTAAATTTGCTAGTGGAACAGGAAACGGAATGGTTAGTTGTTTCAGTAAATACTATCCTCCATGCATTTATCAGTGACTTGTCGATTATGTATATAGATTACTCAGTCTACTATTTATTTAATAAACTGGGAGCAAGTACTTAAAATGCGTTAAATAAATACCTCAAAGTGCTACCAGTAAGAAAAATTGTTCCTTAAATACGCATAAATAAGGACGAATTAGCAGGGATATAATCGCTAATGTGTGGCAAATTCGGTGTTTTTCGGACACTTGCAAAAGTACTAGCGTACTGTCAAGTCGTTTTGCAGGACTATCACTGCAAAAATGTACTCCAGGCTCTGCAATACTATAAAGTGCCGTATCATACCGAAAACTACCAAAAATCGAGTGCATCTGAACTATGACACCTATCGCAAAGAAGCAGAATGTAATATCACTTGCCCTTAAAAGTTACGTAGCTGGTTTATTCCCAGTATCAAATGGATACTGTTAAAAATGTCGGCGCAACATATATAAATAATTCACGACACGTACAAAAGAATCCGTCTGTACTAGGGATGTAGTGACATTCTAAATATACAGGGCGCTATACGGACACACGCACGACGTCCCGAGATCACGTGACCAGGCCGGCAATGTATGTTGACAACACAAAATCTGTTCTGCGCATGTGAATGTTCACTCCAGAGATATTTACTCTATGGTAGTAGCGAATCAAAGACCTTGTAAAAAATAACTATTATAGACTCACTGATGGCGCTGCAGTCGCGGTATAATTTGAACCTTCGGCTGGACGCCATTATGGTGGTTGTAGTCTGATGTGTTGTGTAGTATTGTTGCTTATGAAGACCCTGATTCAACGTTGTATATTTGTTGGGGCGTACATACAGTATTTGTTACTCGTAATTCTACTGTCTGTACTTTCCAATCAAAAGAAGTACAATGGTGAAGAGTTGCGCAGCGATTAATTGTACAAATAAATTCGAGAAAGGAACGAATATTACATTTCACAGGTATGTGGATATTTTAAGTTGTTTTGTATGTCAGTGCACTTACTTAGTAAATGTTTTTGTAACACGGTATTAGCATAATGTCTGTGCATCTATTTGCAGGTTTCCTTTCTCAAAACCACAGCTGTTACAAAAATGGTTACACGCTGTCAGGAGGCAAGATTTCCGACCGACAGAATACCATTTTATATGTTCCGATCATTTTGAAGAAAGTTGTTTCCTTGAAAATTACGTAAATCGCACAAAGCTGAAAGATGATACTGTTCCACCCATCTTTCGTTTTCCAGACCATATACAGCAGAAGATAAATATTTCTTTGTGAACCACATTTTATTTTAACTATAAAAGTTGAGTTGCAAGCAACACGAAATTTGAGTTAGCAGGCTTTTTATCGTTATAAAATGCAACTGAATGTGTGTAATTGTAATCTGATTTCACAACTTCTCTCGATGGAACAGTTGTTGAGTTTTATTTATTATATGAAAAAACCACAATTATAAACTGAAGTGTACATCTTCGAAAGTAAATATTGTGACTAATGCGATACTGGATGCCTGCCTGAAGTCTTTTTTGTTGTAACTGGCTGATCGGTAGTGTTTTCATGGTCTAGGTTAGGTTGAAACTTTATAATTTGGTCGTGAGTTACCAAAGCACTACGCCATATATAACGCACTTTTCGTCATAAAATCTAAAGCAAGGTAGAGTCAGAAAATATCTATTAACATAATGGGCAAATCTTCGAGTATTTTGATGCATTTTGCGTACATCTATCGTAAATGAACTACGAAAAATGCTAGGGGTCCAGTGCATAACTTTTAGCTACGGCAGATTCCATGTACTACGTAACATAAATTCATAAACAGTGACTAGTTGCTGTTTGTTCATAAATTAAAAACTATATTGTAGTAACGTATTTAAATGAGGCATTATGTTTGTGACCTAACTCTAGGGAAGGCATTTTGTAACCAAAAGCGATGTATAAACATTCGAAATCCGCGCGTCAGTTTACCACTCTAATGGCCGCCGGCCAGATATTCAATTTGTCCGCTCTTCACAGTCGACCACTCGTGCGGTTGTGGGGGCCTGTAGCGAATGAACAGTTGTTGAGGGGAAGCGCGTACGGCAGAGAGAAGCCGCGCGACATGAGAGGCCGTAGCCTGCCGTGACCGTGCTAGTGGCGCCGGAGGAGACTTGCGTATTAATTGGGGATTTTTGGTAGTTTGCCTTTTTGTTGCTCGTGCTTGCTTGCATACTGGAGGGATTTTGTCAGATTTGTGTATGCACACGTTGAGCGTAATATTCGTCTGTTTATTGTGGCCAGAGACGTGTTTTTGACTACAGGCACTGTGAAGCAATTACAGCCCGTGAAAAGTTTGCCAATATTTAAATAATCTGTTTTGCGAATACAGTAAATTAAATTATTTATTAGTTTCTTTCATTTTTACACCGTTTAGGGCTAATTGACCAAACCCCTTCTGATCATTCAGTTTCTATATAAAAAATACGTAGTTACTGCAGTTATTGTGACGATGTATCGCACCCAACATGGATCGCAGTATTGCTTTTGAAATATTTATAGCATGTTGCCGATCACACAGTCGCAGCAGCAGCGGCAAGACGGGGTAGATTGTCCGTTGCATACAGGAGCATTGCAGAACAGTTGTTAGGAGTTGTTAGAGAATATTGTAAAACTCTGTCAGATACTTGAGAATTGATTTCTTTATGATTTTTGGGAAGAGTAATAAATTTTTGTTCCTTTTTGTTCTCAATGAGAATTCTATTATTGTCAGAGATGAAACGTCGCGTATTTCCATACGTCTTTCATCAGAACAAACAATAATTGCCAATATACAAGAGTTTTAAAAAGATAATAAATAATTAGTTTCAACTGGTGATTGCGGACTTCACGAGTTCTTTACCATCTCTCGTTTGATTTTCCGCTGGCACCATTGCCACTGTAAAGGTGGTCGAGCAGGGTTCATTTTCCCAGCCAATAAGGTATTATTAGGCCAAGGTCATGGGTTCAAGCTCCAATTTGAGCATGGGGGCCAGTTGTACAAGGATGTTGTTTGTTGTTGTTGTGGCCTTCAGTCCTGATACTGGTTTGATGCAGCTCTCCATGCTACTCTACCCTGTGCAAGCTTCTTCATCTCCCAGTACCTACTGCAATCTACATCCTTCTGAATCTGCTTAGTGTATTACCCTCCACGCTGCCCTCCAATACTAAATTGGTGATCCCTTGATGCCTCAGAACATGTCCTACCAACCGATCCCTTCTTCTGGTCAAGTTGTGCCACAAACTTCTCTTCTCCCCAATCCTATTCAATACTTCCTCATTAGTTATGTGATCTACCCGTCTAATCTTCAGCATTCTTCTGTAGCACCACATTTCGAAAGCTTCTATTCTCTTCTTGTCCAAACTATTTACCGTCCATGTTTCACTTCCATACATGGCTACACTCCATACAAATACTTTCAGAAATTACTTCGTAACACTTAAATCTATACTCGATGTTAATAAATTTCTCTTCTTCAGAAACGCTTTCCTTGCCATTGCCAGTCTACATTTTATATCCTCTCTACTTCGTCCATCATCAGTTATTTTGCTCCCCCAATAGCCTACTTTAAGTGTCTCATTTCCTAATCTAATACCCTCAACATCACCCGACTTAATTCGACTACATTCCATTATCCTCGTTTTGCTTTTGTTGATGTTCATCTTATATCCTCCCTTCAAGACACCATCCATTCCGATCAACTGCTCTTCCAAGTCCTTTGCTGTCTCTGACAGAATTACAATGTCATCGGTGAACCTCAAAGTTTTTATTTCTTCTCCATGGATTTTAATACCTACACCAAATTTTTCTTTTGTTTCCTTTACTGCTTGCTCAATATAGAGATTTAATAACATCGGGGAGAGGCTACAACCCTGTCTTACTCCCTTCCCAACCACTGCTTCCCTTTCATGTCCCTCAACTCTTATAACTGCCGTCTGGTTTCTCTACAAATTGTAAATAGCCTTTCGCTCCCTGTATTTTACCCCTGCCACCTTTATAATTTGAAATAGAGTACTCCAGTCAACATTGTCAAAAGCTTTCTCTAAGTCTACAAATGCTAGAAACGTAGGTTTGCCTTTCCTTAATCTTTCTTCTAAGATAAGTCGTAGGGTCAGTATTGCCTCACGTGTTCCAGTATTTCTACGGAATCCAAACTGATCTTCCCCGAGGTCGGCTTCTACTAGTTTTTCCATTCGTCTGTAAAGAATTCGTGTTAGTACTTTGCAGCTGTGGCTTATTAAACTGATTGTTCGGTAATTTTCACATCTGTCAACACCTGCTTTCTTTGGGATTGGAATTATTATATTCTTCTTGAAGTCTGAGGGTATTTCGCCTGTTTCATACATCTTGCTCACCAGATGGTAGAGTTTTGTCAGGACTGGCTCTCCCAAGGACGTCAGTAGTTCCAATGGAATGTTGTCTACTCCGGGGGCCTTGTTTCGACTCAGGTCTTTCAGTGCTCTGTCAAACTCTTCACGCAGTATCGTATCTCCCATTTCATCTTCATCTACATCCTCTTCCATTTCCATAATATTGTCCTCAAGTGCATCGCCCTTGTATAGACCCTCTATATACTCCTTCCACCTTTCTGCTTTCCCTTCTTTGCTCAGAACTGGGTTTCCATCTGAGCTCTTGATGTTCATACAAGTGGTTCTCTTATCTCCAAAGGTCTCTTTAATTTTCCTGTAGGCAGTATCTATCTTACCCCTAGTGAGATAAGCCTCTACATCCTTACATTTGTCCTCTAGCCATCCCTGCTTAGCCATTTTGCACTTCCTGTTGATCACATTTTTGAGACGTTTGTATTCCTTTTTGCCTGCTTCGTTTACTGCATTTTTATATTTTCTCCTTTCATCAATTAAATTCAATATTTCTTCTGTTACCCAAGGATTTCTACTAACCCTCTTCTTTTTACCTACTTGATCCTCTGCTGCCTTCACTACTTCATTCCTCAGAGCTACCCATTCTTCTTCTACTGTATTTCTTTCCCCCATTCCTGTCAATTGTTCCCTTATGCTCTCCCTGAAACTCTGTACAACCTCTGGTTTAGTCAGTTTATCCAGGTCCCATCTCCTTAAATTCCCACCTTTTTCCAGTTTCTTCAGTTTTAATCTACAGGTCATAGCCAATAGATTGTGGTCAGAGTCCACATCTGCCCCTGGAAATGTCTTACAATTTAAAACCTGGTTCCTAAATCTCTGTCTTACCATTATATAATCTATCTGATACCTTTTAGTATCTCCAGGGTTCTTCCATGTATACAACCTTCTATCATGATTCTTAAACCAAGTGTTAGCTATGATTAAGTTGTGCTCTGTGCAAAATTCTATCAGGCGGCTTCCTCTTTCATTTCTTAGCCCCAATCCATATTCACCTACTACGTTTCCTTCTCTCCCTTTTCCTACACTCGAATTCCAGTCACCCATGACTATCAAATTTTCGTCTCCCTTCACTATCTGAATAATTTCTTTTATTTCATCATACATTTCTTCAATTTCATCATCATCTGCAGAGGTAGTTGGCATATAAACTTGTACTACTGTAGTAGGTGTTGGCTTCGTATCTATCTTGGCCACAATAATGCGTTCACTATGCTGTTTGTAGTAGCTTACCCGCATTCCTATTTTCCTATTCATTATTAAACCTACTCCTGCATTACCTCTATTTGATTTTGTATTTATAACCCTGTTTTCACCTGACCAAAAGTCTTGTTCCTCCTGCCACCGAACTTCACTAATTCCCACTATATCTAACTTCAACCTATCCATTTCCCTTTTTAAATTTTCTAACCTACCTGCCCGATTAAGGGATCTGACATTCCACGCTCCGATCCGTAGAACGCCAGTTTTCTTTCTCCTGATAACGACATCCTCTTGAGTAGTCCCCGCCCGGAGATCCGAATGGGGGACTATTTTACCTCTGGAATATTTTACCCAAGAGGACACCATCATCATTTAATCATACAGTAAAGCTGCATGTCCTCGGGAAAAATTACGGCCGTGGTTTCCCCTTGCTTTCAGCCGTTCGCAGTACCAGCACAGCAAGGCCGTTTTGGTTATTGTTACAAGGCCAGATCAGTCAATCATCCAGACTGTTGCCCTTGCAACTACTGAAAAGGCTGCTGCCCCTCTTCAGGAACCACACGTTTGTCTGGCCTCTCAACAGATACCCCTCCGTTGTGGTTGTACCTACGGTACGGCTATCTGTATCGCTGAGGCACGCAAGCCTCCCCACCAACGGCAAGGTCCATGGTTCATGGGGGGGTGTACAAGGATGTCGACTTTAAATATGCCGATATCATGTGTACCCTACACATTTAATCAAATAATAGTAACACATACATAAGCGAGTACGATGCCTGAAAATAGAAAATAAGAAATCCTGTGTAAGAAGTGTCTAATATAACATGCAAGTAGCATGATCAGCTTATTGTGTGACCTAGCAGCCAAACACCATATAAGAACAACGGGTTAACATGAAGTTTGATGTTAAAAACAGATGTTACAAGAAACTTTCAAACATCGGTGGAGAGTCTGTCAACAGGAACGTATAAATGAGACGCATTGTTAAGTGGTATGGATCCACCAGGTCTCTCTTTGTACACACGCTTCCATACCGTTACTGGAAGGACCGGCTAGTCCCGGCGGAGGTTCGAGTCCTCCCTCGGGCATGGGTGTCTGTGTTTGTCCTTAGGATAATTTAGGTTAAGTAGTGTGTAAGCTTAGGGACTGATGACCTTAGCAGTTAAGTCCAATAAGATTTCACACACATTTGAACTGGAAGGAAGCCGCTGGAGGGTGGCCCTAACTACAGCAGACTGTTCGGGATCTGAACCATTGAAGAGTCCAGTTCCTTCCAGCCATACCCCAGGTAATCCGATATTGGCGCAGGGAGGATCCGAATTGGGAAGAGCTTTTCTTTCATACTCTACCGCAAAATGTAAGATCAGGTAGAGTCAGGATCTAATTCAACTAAATAGCAAGCGAACTAGTAGTAGCACAGAGTGAGTACTAACTGCGAAGATTTGGGATGAGACTTCCATATTTCAACTTCTTCACTGTGCCATTAATCTTAGAACCAAGAAAAACCACCCAAAAAATCTTCATCAGAAGCGGGAGTTCGAATCTATTTTTAGTTTAATGCTGGGGCAATATATCACAAGCGATGCGACAGAGAACGGTTGCTTCGACGTGTTCTAAACAATGTCCATATTCATAGTAACTGAAGTAGGTATAACTGAAGTAGGTACTGCGAAAACGAATTAGCAGTCACAGTCTGCACATTAATTTTAAGCTGTTCTTGTTGCCTCGCCTAAATTGTACCATGAAAATTTTCATTCATACAAGTGTACAAACGAGCGGAGGTCAGTGTGAACATTTGTTGAGCTTTTCCTAATTATAGAATATTGTTCTTCCACTAAAAACACAACAATGAACGATTTTTGCATATGTTTATATCGCTCCTCCTCATTGTTATGGCGAGCTCCAAAAGTTTGTAAGAGTTTTTCTGATACATCTTACATACAATATCCCTTAAGGCATAGCTGCCTCATCTTTCGATTCTCACTTGTATCTGTCAAGAACGAAAGTGAGAGGAGGGAGGGGAGCGGCTTACTAAACAACCTGTAAATTTAGACGATGCTGAAACGCTGCAGTAAACCAGAGGTTACATTTGCTTCGGTGGAGACTAAAAAGGGTGCTACATAGTGATAGTGGAAAGGTGGATAAAGTAAACTGAAGGTCTCTGTGACGATGTGGAACTGTCTGGCGACGCGGTAGAAAAAAAAAAAGTATCGATGTGGAAGGTACAGGGGGCCCGGTATTAAAAACAGAATTTAAGAGCTTTAGAACACTTGCGACCAAACAGGGTGGAAGGGATAGCTAACACTCTTTCGGAATTTCTAAAATTATTGGCGGGAGTGTCAACAAAACGACTATTCACGTTGGAGTGTAAAAGCAATGAGATTGGGACATACTTTCATAGTTTCGGAAAAATATAATCCTGACACTCCCGAAGATAGCTGGGCAGACACATGTGAGAACTAGCCAACTATCACCTTAACAACTCAAGCATCAAATTTGCTACAATAATGATATACATAGAAATGGGAAAGAAAATGGAAGAGACGTTAGGCGACGATCAGTTTGATGTTAGGAAAGGTAAGGGCACCAGAGAAGCAATTCTGACGTCTGTCAATCATAAGAATAGATAAAGTCACAGGGAAAGACGCGTAATAGGCAATGTGTACAAGAATGCAGAGGGATCAATAAGAATAGGAGAATAAAAACCAAGTACTAGTATCAAAAATAGTAGGCAGGGATGCAGTCTTTCTCCCCTGCTGATCAGTCTGCAAATGGAAGAAGTAATGATGGAAATGAAACAATGAGGGGGATTAAAATATCAATGATAAGATTCGCTTATGAGACTGCTGTTTTCAATGAGGGTGAGGAATAACTGCAGGAATAACTGTTGAATATAATGACACATCGAACGAGTGGAACAATTGGAAAAGCAGAAAATCAAGACTGTAAGATTTAATTTGAAATGGGTCCTTTCCTCTGCCTACTTGGCGAATCGGTATTTGAAAACACATTTTATACACTCTACATAAACAATATCATCAGCATATATGCGGTACATGTCAGAAATACGTTGATTTCCCAGAGGTGGTCTTAGGCCCACAGGTTTTTTAATAAACATGAAATAATATACATTCTGATTTAGAAATGTGAACCATTTATTCCTCTTCAGCTATGCCGAACACATTACATAATCCGCCATTTTTTCTATGCCAGATTCCGCATACAGCAGACATCGTCTTTACACAGACTCCATTTCTTTGCCAAATGCGCATCACATAATTAACATATATCAGCTGTTGCAACGTGCGTGCAGTGCTGAAGTAAAATCAGCTGACTTCCAACTGGTCTGATCGGAATTAACCTGCCGAGAACTGTTGATACTTCTGTTCACAACATCTCCAGAGATTCTGATATAAACCGACATTCTGGTGTCGTCAGATAATAATAATCACAGCTCCGATCTTTATCTGTGGGATTAAATTTGAAATCCAATACATAGTTGTGAATTAACGTAGTTGTGAATACGTATTTAGGTCATGAAATGTTTGTAGGTTGCAAACATGACACTCAATGTAGCTCGCTCTTTTGTTTACATTCTGCATAAAACAGAATTTGAAGAATACTGCGTCGATTTAAGTGCGCTAATTAGTGTGTTTATGAATAAACGACAAAAAGTGATGCAGCGGATAAAGTATCCTTGGTGGAATCGTTGCAGATGCTAGACATTTCATAAGTACCAGCATATTTGTCCGTTAAAAGTTCTAAACAAGGATGTTGGAAATTAGATAGGCGTATAAGACAAGAAGCGAGGATGTTCTCCGTAGGATCGACGAGGAAAAGAATACGTGGGTGTAACTGACAAGTAGGAATGACAGGATGAAAGGAGATGCGGTAAGACGTCAGGAAATAACTTCCATGATACTACACTGATGCCGAGCGATCTAAGGCGCTGCAGTCATGGACTGTGCGGCTAGTCCCGGCGGAGGTTCGAGTCCTCCCTCGGGCATGGGTGTGTGTGTTTGTCCTTAGGATAATTTAGGTTAAGTAGTGTGTAAGCTTAGGGACTGATGACCTTAGCAGTTAAGTCCCATAAGATTTTTTTGAGTACAATGATGCGCCAAAGAAATTGGTATGGGCATGCATATTCAAATACAGAAATTTCCAAACAGCATTAACACGGCGCTGCGGTCAGCAACGCCTACATAGGACAACAAGTGTCTGGCGCAGTTGTTACATCGGTTACTGCTGCTACAATGGCAGGTTATCAAGATTTAAGTTAGTTTGAACGTGTTGTTGTAGTCGGTGCATGAGCGATAGAACAAAGCATATCCGAAGTAGTGATGATGTGGGGATTTTCCAGGACGACAATTTCACGAATGTACAGTGAATATCAGGAATCCGGTAAAACATCAAATCTCCGACATCGCTGCGGTCAGAAAAACATCCTGCAAGAACGGGACCAACGGCGACTGAAGAGAATCGTTCGTGACAGAAGTATAACCCTTCCACGAATTGCTGCAGATTTCAATGCTGGGCCATCAACAAGTGTCAGCGTGCGAACCATTCAACGAAACATCATCGACAGGGGCTTTCGGAGTCAAAGACCCACTCGTGTACCCTTGGTGATTGCACGATACAAAGCTTAAAGCCTCGCGTGGTCCCGTCAACACCGTCAATGGACTGTTGATGATTGGAAAAATGTTGCCTGGTCGGACGAGTCTCGTTTCTAATTGTATAGAGCGGATGGACGTGTACGGGTATGGAAACAACGTCATGAATCCGTGGACCCTGCATGTCAACAGGGGACTGTTCAAGCTGATGGAGGCTCTGTAATGGTGTGGGGCGTGTGCGATGGAGTGATGTGGGATCCCTGCTTCTTCTAGATACGACTATGACAGGTGACAAGTGCGCAAGCATCCTGTCTGATCACCTGCATCCATTCATGTTTCATATCCATTGAGCATTCCAAGGAGTTGGGAAGCTGCAGCAGGACAATGCGACACCCCACACGTGCAGAATTGCTACAATTGGCTCCTGGAACACTCTTTTGAGTATAGACACTTCCTATAGCCACCAAACTCACCAACCATGAACATTATTGAGCATATCTGGGATGCCTTGCAATGTGCTGTTCAGAAGAGATCTCCATCCCCTGCTACTCTTATGGATTTAAGGACAGCCCTGCAGGATTCGTGGTGTCATTTCTTTACAGCACTACTTCAGACATTAGTCGAGTCTACGCCACGTCGTATTGCGATACTTCTGCGTGTTCGTGGGGGCCCTACGTAATATTAGGCAGGTGCCGCTGTTTCTTTGGTTCTTCACTGTAGAAGATGCTGCAGAGGGCAAAAACCGTTTGGTTGGGCAGTGACTGGAATGTATCCAACAGATAAGTGAGGACGTTGTTTATACGCTTAGCGCTATTCTGAGATGAGGTCTGTGCAGGAGAAGGCGGCATCAAACCAGTCAAAAGAATGAACATCGAAAAAAAAAGTACGTAGTGAAGATCTGAGAGTGGGGAAGGCCGGCTGACCTAGAGCCGGGCGCCTGACTCAGGGGAGCGTCGACGCGTGCGCCGCATGCGGGAGGCGCGATGCCTCCCGATCGCCGCCACATTCTGCGCGGGGCGCCAAGGCTGGCGTGGCCATTGTGCCCGCAGCTCGCGTCCGCGGTCTTTCAACTGAGTCACGCGCCGCTTGCGTCTGTCTCCCGAGGCGCAGTGGCCGCCCGAGCAGCGGACCGCCGCAGCTGCCGCGTTTCCGCACCCACTGCGTCGCAGGCGAGCTGAGCTTTCGACACCGCCGTGCTGTCACACTATCACACACGGCGTCTGTCTCTGCCTGCTGGAGGACGTATCGGTGGATTGCTGCACGTGTTCGGCACAATTAATCGGTTGAGTGTTGCTGCTTTCAACGACAGTGACTATTTTTGGCAGACAGTTTCCAACAGCCTTGATGTAATTTTTGAAAAACGTGACACACAACTATTTTATTACAACTGGTTTCGGTATTGCACCGTCTTCTAGATCAGTCAAATAAAGCAGAGACATATATAGAAATATACGAAAATTAATCACGTGCACGTAGGCGCTATATGAGGTAATGCTTTCGAAAAGATTAATATTCATCAAATGTCGTACCATTTACCGCTATAGAAAACTATATAATGAATGTCAGATCACGACAGTTACACAGAAAGGTAACAATGTCTTAACGCAGAAGGTAGTGTGAATCTTTAAACAGCAGATACAACTTTTCTTCATGTAGTGTACACATGTTACCGTAGAGGGGTAATAAGGGGAGATGGCGCTACAGACTTAAGCTGTATGTTGCTTTGAAGCCATGCAGACGCCCCAGAACATTAGAAGAATGCTGTTTACGATTACTTCTCGTTCTTAATTTCTGCTGCGTGCATGTGACAGTTGTTTTGAATAGAAAATGTTGCAGTGAAATGCATATTTGACCCAGCCTCGTATCGTTAACGAAACTTTTTTTTGTTATATACTTCGAAGGACATAGAAGAGAAATATGTGGTATAAAAAGGCTGCTTTAGTAGGGACGTTTTTGTTAATACGGTCTGAAGAAACTGATGTTTATTCTCCGTTCTCTTCCCAAAAAGTAGAGAAAATATTCTCCTATGTTTGGACGGTTTCCCATCTAGTCTTCTCACAACGTCCATCCAGAGAGCTTTTCGAGCTAGACTAAAAGGAAATCTAAAATCAAATGACAGAAATAAAACCACTGTAGCAAAAATAAACCACGCAACCAAAATTTACGTATATGAAAGAAAATATCGCTTGCACGAGTCCACTTACGAATGAAATACGATTTCTTTACGCTTTATAATCAGAATGATTAGTACACATACAAATGATCAAAATACTTCCACCAGAAGCTACTGTTTCAGGCATCTATCGTGGTGGACGTCGTCTTCGAGCAAAGGGATACAGTTCACAGAGAGACTGTGGCACATTACGTAGCGCTCCCTGTAGAGCCACGCTGCACTATTATGCACCATATTTTCGGAAATCACTCTATAGTTTTCTCTAAAAGCGAAATAATACGTGCGCGAGCTTGTAAGATAAGCTAATGCTCAATCTCTTTTTCGAAACCATGCCTAACGTTTGCTCAGCATGTAACTGCACAGACAAAAACAATAAAACTACGAAAATATCGTATTTCAAGCAAGCAGCGTTTAAAAATATTAGCTATTACTGTTTTATACATTTGTGTTATACGCCAACACAGAACCAGCTTTAGGTGTTTAACTTTACGTTCCCTTCCCCTTTTCCCTTGACGTCCGAAAATATGGTGTAAGGTTTTTCAGTTTGCTCCACTCTGGTCATGGCGTTACTTCGCTATGGTATTCTATTTTTTTGGCTTCGAGGTTGTGACATCACGACAGCTTCCTTGTTATACCTCCATGCGTGTTACAGAGTAAGAAGCAAACGAAAGTGAAATATAATTCGTGCTATTTCATATACTCAATATCCATAGTAGTTACATATTTAGAACATTATTTGACACAATATGTAATTGCAGATCTTTGCAAAAACTTTTACAATAGAATTGAAAGTCAGTGGTAAAAATGAAATAAGGAAAAAGACAAAGGAAACATTTAATGAAAACTATAACCATCTCGGAATTATATACATGTGCGTGTATACAATTTTTAATTAAAAATTATACTATCCAAAATTAGACAGAGGTCTAAGAATCGGGAAACCAAACAAAAAATGAAAGCAACCAAGCTACAGAGCAGGCTGGAAAATCATACAAGCACAAGTTCTTATCTCAATATTATATTACAAGTATTAAGTTCATATGAATTATCACTGCAAAATTTTTCAACATAGGTGATAAAACATGTAATATCGTACAATCACAGACCAACAGTTATAAAACCAGAATCACAGTGCTCAAACATAGAGAGGTATACATGAGGAAACAACTTTACTTCATGGAAGGCTAGATACATTATGTCAGTGCAAAACACGAGCACAACAGATGATTCTACATCAAATACTGCACCTGGAACTATTATAGTTACAAAATAAGTCAGCTTGTCACATTACATGTTATGACCAGAATCAAACCAAGTTGCAATAAAACAACATCCATCATTTTGATTTGCAGTTCCATGTGTTGGCCATGTTTGCAGTTAAAATTGTTGGAAGTGAGGTCCGCCATTTATGCAAAACATCGTTTTTTCTCAGTACCCAAACATGTTTCGGCACCACTGTGCCATAATCAGTGGGTTTTCGTTTTTATTTACTCTGTAATGTGAACATTTTTGTTAAATGATTACAAAATTATGTGCATCTTTAGTTCAAACAATAGATCGTTTCTTTTTGTAACTACCTTAATATTTGGTGTGCATGAATTTTCTGGATCACTTGTGTGTTAATTACTACAGGTAGCTTGTCATCTGCAACCAAATGATGTTAATGAGAAAGTTTCTCACCAAGAACAAGTAAACATCTTATAGTAGTTAACACTTAAAAAGCTATTCAGAGTCACTGAGTAAGTTCTTAAAAAATCAGGGAACATGTACATTATGTCTAAAATCGCTAATCCTGACAACAGACTTAAGTGTATTTGAAATGTAATAAAACGAAATGCAGGACAACAGGCCACAGAATAAATTAACATCACTATTGATTTAAATAGAAGGGCTATAAATGATTTGTCACAGGCAGCAAATATGTTTCATACCGATTTCTTAAATTTCGTACAAAATATAGGGATAAACATTTCAAGAGAAAAATCAGAGCAGTGTTTTGAATAAGCAACGCACGTAAGATTCAATCATTTGGATGTCTCACTTACTTCTTCTTCTGATATTAAGAAAATGATATCATCATCTACATCCACACTACATTACTACTCAGCTAGCCACCCGACGGAGTATGGCGGAAGGTATTACTGGTACCAATAACTGATTCCCTCCTTCCCTGTTACATTCTCGAGTGGCGCATGGGAAAAATGATTGTCGGTAAGCCTCTATATCAGTTCTAATTTTCCGAATTTTCTCGACATGGTCATTTCACGAGCTGTATGTGGAAGGAAATAATGTGTTGTCCGACACTTCTGGAAAATACTGTCTCGAAATTTCCATAGTAAACCTCTCATTGATGCACAACGCTTCTCTTGAAGTGCCTGCCACTGGAGATTGTTGAGCATCTCTGTAACGTTCTCGCGCCGAGGAGACGATCCCCTGACGGAACACACCGCTCTTTCTTGGAACTTCTCTATCGGTTCTGTCAGTCCCATCTGGGTACGGTCCCAGACTGATGCACAATATTCAAGATTAGCTCGAACAAGCGCCTTGTAAGCCACTTCTTTCGTGGATGAGCTACATTTCCTTAAGATTCCTCCTATGAATCTGTCTGGCATCTGCTTTTCATACTGTTCGTTTCATGTAATCATTCTGTTTAAGGTCGCACTGGATAGTTTGTCCTACATTTTTACGGTAGACACTGTTTCCAGTATTTTAGCATCAATAGTGTAGTCATACAGTTCTGGACTTCTTTTCCTATGTATGCGCAATATATTACATTTATTTACGTTCATGATCAACTGCCAGAGCCTGCACAGTTCATCAATCCTCTGCAGGTCATTTAGCAAATCGATCCTGTTTTCTGGCGTTTCTACTTTCTTACAGACAACCACATCATCTGCGAACAGTCTTAAAGACCTTCTGATGCTTTCTGCTAGAAAATTTATTTACAGCGTAAACAGTAACGGTGCTATCAAACTTACTTGGGGTACTTCGATTTTGTTCCGTTAAGAGCAACGTGTTGAGTTCTATCTACGAGGAAGTCCTGAGTCCAGTCGTAAATCTGTTCCGATACTCAATAAGCTCGTATTTTATTTTCACTTGAAAGTTAGTGCTGGACGATGTCAAATGCCTTCCTGAAGTCAAAAAACACGCCATCATCCTGAGTGTCGTTGTCTACAGCGCTATGGATCTCATACAGGAACAGAGTGAGATGAGTTTGGCAAGATCTCTGTTTGCAGAATCCATGTTGCTTTTTTTTTTTTTTTTTTTTTTTTTTAGAGGACATCTTCGTTCTCCAAAAACGTCGCGATTCTTGAGCACAAAACATGTTCCATATTGTCCATCTGAGTACACGAAATGAAATTCGCAGTGACTTTATGCTCTGGTATGGACATGTCCCCTGATTACTATCCTTCAGCCAGCCGTTGTGGCCGAGTGGTTCAAGGCGCTTCAGTCCGGAACCGTGCTGCTGCTGCGGTCTCTGGTTCGAATCCTGGCTCGGGCATGGATGTGTGTGATATCCTTAGGTTAGTTAGGTTTAAGTAGTTCTAAGTCTAGGGGGCTGATGACCTCAAATTTTAACTCCCATAGTGCTCAGAGCCATTTTTTACTGCCCTTCCCAGCTGTGCGGCGAAACCCTGCTACAGCGTCACACATTCATTCATAGGCCGCCAAAGTTTACAGATTCGCATTTTCTGTCGATAGCTGTATGATTATCAGTATGTAACCAATCTGTATTGTCTTAGCGTTTATTTACTTCGTCTCTATCCTTTGTGGTGTGACATTTTCTTTTTCTTCTTGTCTTAGAGTTTATTTACTTCTTCTCTACCTGAATGGACGGGCATCCTGTAAGTGTATTGTGACTAATTTATCTTCGATTTCGGCAGTCGATTTGTCTGTTTCCCCAAGGGGGGTGAGGGTGGGGGAGGGGGGGGGTGTTGATGGATTCCTTTAAATTAAAATCATAATCATCAGCCAGTTCAGTCACTTGGTGACATGGCCTCGTTGAGTCGGCATGCATTATACGAGCCCAGCAGGTTCTTCCATTTCTGCTGATCTGGAGCTTCCTCTTTCCAACTAAAGCCGTCTTTCTTTCTTAAATCTCTGCCTCATTTATCCCAATTTTCTTGGTCGCCTACTCTTATTATTCCCACCTGGCTCTTGTACATATTGTATATTATCCGTCTCTCCCTGCAGCTTACCCCTTCGTTTCTCACAATTTCGAACATCTTGCACCATTTTCCATTGTCGAACGTTTTTCTAAGTCGACAGATCAAATGAACGTGTCTTGATTTTTCTTTCGTCTTGCTTCCATAATCAACTGCAACATCAGAATTGCCTCTTTGGTGTCATTACGTTTCCTAAAGCAAAACTGATCGTCATCCTCAGTTTTCTTTTCCATTCTTCTGTATATTATTCTTGTAAGTAATTTTGATGCATTAGCTGTTAAGCTGATTGTGCGATGGTTCTCGTAATTGTCAGCTCTTGCAGTCTTCGGTTACACGACAAATCACACAAAGGTGAAGTTTGTCATTTCCGCTAAATACGTAGGGACTACAATTACGAACAGTTTCAATTGGGACGATCAAGTACATAAAGTTGTGCGTTTTATTGGCCGAACACTTATAAGATGCAACACATCTACCGAAGAGACTGCCTACCCTACGCCTGTCCGTCTTATTCTGGAGTACTGCTGCACGGTATTGGATTCTTTCCATGTAGGACTGACGGTGAATGTCGAGAAAGTTCAGTGGAGGGCAGCTAGTTTTGTATTATCCTGATATGGGAGAGTGGGATCGCGGATATAATACGCGAGCAGGGTTGACGTTTTCCGTTGCGGCGAGAAGTTTTCACGAAATTCAAATCCCCAGATTTCTCCTTGAAACTCAAAAATGTCTTGATGACACCCACTTACCTTGAGAAGAATTATCATCGTAATAAAATAGAGAGATCAGAACACGCACAAAAAGATTGAAGTGTTCGTTTTTCCCACGCACTAAAAATGGTTCAAATGGCTCTGAGCACTATGGGACTTAACTTCTGAGGTCATCAGTCCCCTAGAACTTAGAACTACTTAAACCTAAGTAACCTAAGGACATCACACACATCCATGCCCGAGGCAGGATTCGAACCTGCGACCGTAGCGGTCGCGCGGTTCCAGACTGTAGCGCCTAGAACCGCTCGGCCACTCCGGCCGGCCTCCTGCGCACTGTTCGAGATTAGAAAAGCGGAGAAATAGTCTGAAGGTAGTCCGATGAACCCTCTGCCAGGCACTTTAGTAAGAATTGCAGAAATGCAGATGTGTAGATGTACATGTAAAGAGCTTTCCATGGACCTTAAACAGTCATTCGTCCTTGTGTGTACGCTGGCTTTCGTGCTGGTCAAAGATGTCACGTAGGCTGTGATCTATAACCATTGGTCAAGTGGGGTAAAGGAAAGGCAGCACCGTCGTTCTGGCCATAGACGGGCCAATCTGGCCCGACCGACTGCTGTGTAATCCTTAGCCAATGATATCATCGATATGCAGTACGGAGGGCTTGGAGTCAGCAAACAGCTCTCCTGTCCGGTGTCGGGCTGTCAGACCTGGTGCCGCTACCACTCGGTGAAGTAGCTCCTCAACTGACATCTCAATTGCATCTCGTTACTGTCCTCCACCAAAGAAAAATCCCTTGGCAATCAAACGCGGATCCCCCGCACGGCAGGTCGCCAACCAGTTTCTGAGGCGGACGGGGCATCTTAGGCTCTTAGGTAAAGGGTTTAGAGCGGAAACGGAGAACAAAAATCCTCTGGCAGAGACTGGTAGACACTTGCAGCAACAGCTGGATCGTAGACGCTGCGTGCCGTAGAGTCGCCGCTGCCGCTGTTGGAGTAGCTAGCGCAAGAGAGAATTAACTTCATATCACTTTGCTCAGTGAATATCTGTTCTCAATTTAGTAACTGGAATCAACTGCAAGGGTCAAAGAGATATAGTCAAAAGTCACATTTTTTTCGAAATTGAGTTTCTCATACTACGACATTCTTAAAGATGCGCTCTTTCTTTTCTGTTGAAAAAGCTCCGTCTTTGTGCAAGAGACGCAGTTTATACTCTGCTATCTGGTGATTTCACAAAATATCGTTCATAGTCACAAGGCACAGCAAAATGGCAGATATAGCTCATCAGCGCCTGAAGCTTTTTCGCGTATTCGACAAATAGCGACGGCAGCGAAAATTTTGCACAAATTTATATTATGTCCTTGGGAAAAACACGTTGCCACTAATTGTAGAACATATTTTTTTATTATAATTCTTGATTGCTTTAATTTCTTTACATGCTCAATTTCGGTTCAACAGGATCTTGTAACATAGCATGAGTTAATCTTGTAACCGGTACAGTTAGATCTGACGATGGTTCATGTCGAACCCAAACTGGTCATTTTAAAAATTTAAAGCAATGAAGACAGACAGACAACAAAAGTATATGTTTCAGTAGTGGAAATGAAGAGTCTGATCCTTCTGAATCTTGACATCCATCAAGCTAAAGCTCTAGCACAAATGATATTTCGGTAGTATAAATGTAGAAGTATTTATTACTGGTAACCATTGTGCCACACTCACATTTCATAACTGTCGTTTTTGCTAATGATAAAAGTTTGTGGATATAATTCGACTGCTTAATGATGTAATAACATAGTTATAATGACAACACATTTGTAAAAATACGACGTTCATGAATACCAATTCTACGGCATATAATTTTTTGTGTGGCTTATGGTAATATTTCATGCGAGTTCTGAGACTATTCTGCTCTTCATACTATAACTTGAAATACGCAGAATAGATGAAGAAGCGCCCCAGAAATCAAAATCTTCATGAAAAAGAAAGAGAAATACAGAGCAATAGGAAAAAGTTATGACCAAACACACTATTGGTAAGCGGCATGTATCTTCTAAAACTAACAAAACTGTTCAGGCATCCTCTTTAGGAATCTCATGTGCTTACTCTAAAAAGTGCTACACAAAACTACTTGATCAAGAAGAAAATATTTTCTATTCTTTTTGGAGCACAGGGAACTTTAATACCCAGAATCCTTACCTGAAGAGCTACATAGAAATAGAACCGAAAAAGTTTTAATTTTTTAAACGTGAATGGACGAATGTTTTATAAACATAGTTTACTTTGTTCTATTTTATATTACCTCCATTGATTGCTGTCCAAAAAAGATTTACATTTCTATGTAACGTGAAATCGCACATGGAATAGAAGACTTATTTCCAAGAGAGCTTTCGACCAGCCCAGTACCCAGTCTCTGTGCTGAGGCTGGTGAACAGCCACTTACTACCTGGTGGCAACTCCTCATTGTCCGTCAGTCGTGAGAGTTCCTCGCTACTCCCAGCATGACATACCGTTGCTCGTCCCACCCGTTGTCCACAGGCAGCGAGGCCTTTTGGCATCCGCACGAAATATATGCTGGAGTCCTTTGGTGCGGGGCACACACAGGCTCAAATCCGGGTGCGGGCACCTGTAGTTTAACTAGAGTGTAAATTTTGCTCCGTAGAAATAATAGACTCGTATTTTCCTCCTCTCGTTTTTTACTGACTTGTTTCGAAGATTTGTGTCGCACTTGTTCACCGCATCCACCCATGTCAGCAGCTTCGATCCCCGTTTTTCTTTTTTCTTTTCTTAATTTTTTTTTAAAGCACCTTCTGTTTGAAGATTAGTCCATGACTTCAGTCGTAGAATTAGTAAGAAAATACTTAGTTCAAATGAAACAAGATACGAGTGACACTGTGGTCAGGACCAAGATAATGTATTGAACAATTACTGGTTACAAGAAGTAGCACAGCATCGCTATCTGTCAGCTTTACGTTCCATTATTAGGCAGCGTCACTGCCTTCACGTGGTTCCCCCGTGGCCGTTCGTGGTGAACCGCAAAACCTGCCGGTCGGTTCAGACAGCTGTTTCTTCTCGAAGATTCCAACAATTTTTAAAAAGTCAATTTTTATTGGTCGCCTCCTGACACCGCTGTCTGGAACTGACTAGTGTACGAACCAATGAAGTTTGCTTCTTGAAGAGGCCAGAGATGCTCGTGAAGCTAACATTACTGAGACTCCCCGCTAACCCTTTACACTTGAAACGTAACTGTGCCTATAACCGGGCGACATCTGAAGCCTCAGAGAACGAAAAACTACCGAACATGATCATCTTTGTTCCTTGTCCCCATGACATTAAAATTGGTCTGTTACCTCATTGCTTTAAGATGGTCTGTTGTGCCTTTGAACACAAAAGCGTGGGAAAATGTTTTCGGAGGTTCTACAGAGCTCCTTATGTTCTTAATACATAAATTACTTCTCTCTAAAGTGGCTCCCAAATTTACAACAAACGGTATTTGCCCTGTCATCTACTCTTTGCAATGATACGCAAAACATTAGAAGCTACAAACATCTGCTCGCAAAAGCTTTATCGAAACATAGGAACAAATTATAGAAAAACTGTATTATGCGCGATATCGTTTCTGTGGGTTTTGCTGAAACATACATACAAACGCTCGAGATGTGCACTGGTAAGATACTGGGAGTACTGCTGCTCTGATTCCCGTCCGTCACCAAATTTAACGTTATGTTACTAAATTAATTAACGTGAATGCTGAGATGGTTCCCTTGAAAGGCGTTATGCTATTGTACCTTTTCCTTAATGGCCTGAGTATACTGCTTTGAAAAAATGTACTACTCAAGTTTAACCAGCTTATTTTAACATACAGATTTTATTTTTTGAAGAAAATGTGGTGTCACCGCCAGACACCACACTTGCTAGGTGGTAGCTTTAAATCGGCCGCGGTCCATTAGTACATGTCGGACCCGCGTGTCGCCACTGTCAGTAATTGCAGACCGAGCGCCACCACACGGCAAGTCTAGAGAGACGTACTAGGACTCGTCCCCAGTTGTACGACGACTTTGCTAGCGACTACACTGACGAAGCCTTTCTCTCATTTGCCGAGAGATAGTTAGAATAGCCTTCAGCTAAGTCCATGGCTACGACCTAGCAAGGCGCCATTAACCATTTCTATAGAGAGTCTCACTTGTATCATCAAGAATGCTGTATACAAATGATGGATTAAAGTTAAGTATAACCGCAGCTACGTACTTTTCTTTACAGCATTCATTACGTATCCTGATCCAGACCTCACGCCCGTCTGCGTTAGATTATAGCGTGCATTTCGGCCTCCTCTATCTACAAGGAGTTGGCACATTTGCCAACACATCAGAAAAACGTTCAGACTCAGCGATACTTGAACTACACTCCTGGAAATTGAAATAAGAACACCGTGAATTCATTGTCCCAGGAAGGGGAAACTTTATTGACACGTTCCTGGGGTCAGATACATCACATGACCACACTGACAGAACCACAGGCACATAGACACAGGCAACAGAGCATGCACAATGTCGGCACTAGTACAGTGTATATCCACCTTTCGCAGCAATGCAGGCTGCTATTCTCCCATGGAGACGATCGTAGAGATGCTGGATGTAGTCCTGTGGAACGGCTTGCCATGCCATTTCCACCTGGCGCCTCAGTTGGACCAGCGTTCGTGCTGGACGTGCAGACCGCGTGAGACGACGCTTCATCCAGTCCCAAACATGCTCAATGGGGGACAGATCCGGAGATCTTGCTGGCCAGGGTAGTTGACTTACACCTTCTAGAGCACGTTGGGTGGCACGGGATACATGCGGACGTGCATTGTCCTGTTGGAACAGCAAGTTCCCTTGCCGGTCTAGGAATGGTAGAACGATGGGTTCGATGACGGTTTGGATGTACCGTGCACTATTCAGTGTCCCCTCGACGATCACCAGTGGTGTACGGCCAGTGTAGGAGATCGCTCCCCACACCATGATGCCGGGTGTTGGCCCTGTGTGCCTCGGTCGTATGCAGTCCTGATTGTGGCGCTCACCTGCACGGCGCCAAACACGCATACGACCATCATTGGCACCAAGGCAGAAGCGACTCTCATCGCTGAAGACGACACGTCTCCATTCGTCCCTCCATTCACGCCTGTCGCGACACCACTGGAGGCGGGCTGCACGATGTTGGGGCGTGAGCGGAAGACGGCCTAACGGTGTGCGGGACCGTAGCGCAGCTTCATGGAGACGGTTGCGAATGGTCCTCGCCGATACCCCAGGAGCAACAGTGTCCCTAATTTGCTGGGAAGTGGCGGTGCGGTCCCCTACGGCACTGCGTAGGATCCTACGGTCTTGGCGTGCATCCGTGCGTCGCTGCGGTCCGGTCCCAGGTCGACGGGCACGTGCACCTTCCGCCGACCACTGGCGACAACATCGATGTACTGTGGAGACCTCACGCCCCACGTGTTGAGCAATTCGGCGGTACGTCCACCCGGCCTCCCGCATGCCCACTATACGCCCTCGCTCAAAGTCCGTCAACTGCACATACGGTTCACGTCCACGCTGTCGCGGCATGCTACCAGTGTTAAAGACTGCGATGGAGCTCCGTATGCCACGGCAAACTGGCTGACACTGACGGCGGCGGTGCACAAATGCTGCGCAGCTAGCGCCATTCGACGGCCAACACCGCGGTTCCCGGTGTGTCCGCTGTGCCGTGCGTGTGATCATTGCTTGTATAGGCCTCTCGCAGTGTCCGGAGCAAGTATGGTGGGTCTGACACACCGGTGTCAATGTGTTCTTTTTTCCATTTCCAGGAGTGTATTTAAATCTGATTAATATTTTACCAGAACATTTTTTAAATGGCAGTAATAAATTTGAGCACACAAAACACGACTTGAATAGAGCGATTGTTTAGTCATTTAACGCCTACCACGTCGTGGCTCAGTTAGAACAGATAACACTCAGCCTTTCAAGCACTTCGTCAGTTAATAAAAAAAATGTTAAATGTGAACATTGTTTGGCCGCTTAACATCCACTGGTTCAGGGCTCAGTTAAAATGACCAGCTGTAAAACCTCTTTAAAACTGAACATTCCCTTAACGCTTTCAAGAAAACGTTATTAAACAGTTACTTGTTAAATTAACTCCGCGAACTTCTCCGACTTCTCTTCTCTGGTACTATTTCCAGTGTTACGGCAGCTTTTCCCCACGATAATTCGAGTATTCGGCTTCCTTGCCCATGCGCCTTTATATACGAATTTAAATAGTTCCCTGAAACATACTTGCCTTAGAAAACCGAGTGCACATTTCATTCATTAGTGAAGATAAACTTCTTTGCGAAAACCGCTAATAATAACCTTTATTCTCGATACCCGGTTTCAGTAATCAAAGTTGCCATTTTCATATTTCGACAGACAGGTTGTTGCATATGTCTTAAAATAGCAGTAAAGGTAGTTTTTCTCATGAATTGGAAGGCACGTAATGGGCTAGAAGATTGATGCACCAGCAAGTAAAAATTAAAACAACTTATTACACATTTATTCACCACATATATCCATCTTATGTAACTCACAAAATAGTACATCATTGCAGCCAGGGCGCCGCTAAACTGTATATATGGTCAATAACTACGTATGTAGTTACGATATTACGTTGCCTGTGTTATTCTGATTACGATGCAAAATTTCTTCCGACATGCTTGCATGTCCAAAGCAATAGGCGCTGCGGTGACTACAGCCGTCATTAAATACATTAAATGAATTCGCAGTTGCGAATAAAGGTAACCATCAGCTGTAGAATGGAATGATGACAATCCGGCACAAATTTTCGTTGTCGTCATTCCATTCTATAGCTGATGTCCTTATTCGCAATTGCGAACACATTTAATGTGTACAGGATGGTTCACGAACATATGCAAATACACTCCTGGAAATGGAAAAAAGAACACATTGACACCGGTGTGTCAGACCCACCATACTTGCTCCGGACACTGCGAGAGGGCTGTACAAGCAATGATCACACGCACGGCACAGCGGACACACCAGGAACCGCGGTGTTGGCCGTCGAATGGCGCTAGCTGCGCAGCATTTGTGCACCGCCGCCGTCAGTGTCAGCCAGTTTGCCGTGGCATACGGAGCTCCATCGCAGTCTTTAACACTGGTAGCATGCCGCGACAGCGTGGACGTGAACCGTATGTGCAGTTGACGGACTTTGAGCGAGGGCGTATAGTGGGCATGCGGGAGGCCGTGTGGACGTACCGCCGAATTGCTCGACACGTGGGGCGTGAGGTCTCCACAGTACATCGATGTTGTCGCCAGTGGTCGGCGGAAGGTGCACGTGCCCGTCGACCTGGGACCGGACCGCAGCGACGCACGGATGCACGCCAAGACCGTAGGATCCTACGCAGTGCCGTAGGGGACCGCACCGCCACTTCCCATCAAATTAGGGACACTGTTGCTCCTGGGGTATCGGCGAGGACCATTCGCAACCGTCTCCATGAAGCTGCGCTACGGTCCCGCACACCGTTAGGCCGTCTTCCGCTCACGCCCCAACATCGTGCAGCCCGCCTCCAGTGGTGTCGCGACAGGCGTGAATGGAGGGACGAATGGAGACGTGTCGTCTTCAGCGATGAGAGTCGCTTCTGCCTTGGTGCCAATGATGGTCGTATGCGTGTTTGGCGCCGTGCAGGTGAGCGCCACAATCAGGACTGCATACGACCGAGGCACACAGGACCAACACCCGGCATCATGGTGTAGGGAGCGATCTCCTACACTGGCCGTACACCACTGGTGATCGTCGAGGGGACACTGAATAGTGCACGGTACATCCAAACCGTTATCGAACCCATCGTTCTACCATTCCTAGACCGGCAAGGGAACTTGCTGTTCCAACAGGACAATGCACGTCCGCATGTATCCCATGCCACCCAACGTGCTCTAGAAGGTGTAAGTCAACTACCCTGGCCAGCAAGATCTCCGGATCTGTCCCCCATTGAGCATGTTTGGGACTGGATGAAGCGTCGTCTCACGCGGTCTGCACGTCCAGCACGAACGCTGGTCCAACTGAGGCGCCAGGTGGAAATGGCATGGCAAGCCGTTCCACAGGACTACATCCAGCATCTGTACGATCGTCTCCATGGGAGAATAGCAGCCTGCATTGCTGCGAAAGGTGGATATACACTGTACTAGTGCCGACATTGTGCATGCTCTGTTGCCTGTGTCTATGTGCCTGTGGTTCTGTCAGTGTGATCATGTGATGTATCTGACCCCAGGAATGTGTCAATAAAGTTTCCCCTTCCTGGGACAATGAATTCACGGTGTTCTTATTTCAATTTCCAGGAGTGTATTTTAATATGTTATTCTACCAGTAAAACTAAAGAAGAAAGTTCATACAAACATAGGTCCGCAAAGGTTTCGTTACGGAGTTACGGCTAGTAAAGGATTTTGCCTGAAATTTAGCAACTTCGCTAATATGAAGCGATCGCAAAACTGTACGAGGTTAAAATAAAGCACGATTTCCATTTATTTTGTTGTTATTGGCTTGGTGAATCTAATAAAACATGTTCCAGACGCGTATCTGCAGTAGTTTTCCAAAAAAAACAGAAAAGCAAAGGTTATTATACAAGGAAATTTGATTACTTTCCATTAAGAATGTAGAAACGTTTATGTCATTGTTGGCAACCGTAAGTGAATTGTTTCAGTCATTTCCCAACCTTGAAACGAGTTAGCTTTCTGTATTGTTCGGTGAAAGAACACAATAACAGCAGTGTGTTTAAGTGAAACCACGTAGTAACTGTTGCAGTTTGTAATTTGTAGAAAACTACTGCAGATACGTTACTGTGCTGACTTACTGTCTCATTTAATAGTTAACATTAGAATATATATTACGTTTCTAGCATTTGTAGACTTAGAGAAAGCTTCTGTCAATGTTGACTGGAATACTCTCTTTCAAATTCTAAAGGTGGCAGGGGTAAAATACAGAGAGCGAAAGGCTATTTACAATTTGTACAGAAACCGGATGGCAGTTATAAGAGTCGAGGGGCATGAAAGGGAAGCAGCGGTTGGAAAGGGAGTGAGACAGGGTTGTAGCCTCTCCCCGATGTTATTCAATCTGTATATTGAGCAAGCAGTAAAGGAAAAAAAAGAAAAATTCGGAGTAGGTACTAAAATCCATGGAGAAGAAATAAAAACTTTGAGGTTCGCCGATGACATTGTAATTCTGTCAGAGACAGCAAAGGACTTGGAAAAGCAGTTGAACGGAATGGACAGTGTCTTGAAAGGAGGATATAAGATGAACATCAACAAAAGCAAAACGAGGATAATGGAATATAGTCGAATTCAGTCGGGTGACGCTGAGGGAATTAGATTAGGAAATGAGACACTTAAAGTAGTAAAGGAGTTTAGCTATTTGGGGAGCAAAGTAACTGATGATGGTCGAAGTAGACAGGATATAAAATGTAGGCTGGCAATGGCAAGGAAAGCGTTTTTCAAGAAGGGAAATTTGTTAACATCGAGTATAGATTTAAGTGTCAGGAAGTCGTTTCTAAAAGTATTTGTATGGAGTGTGGGCATGTATGGAAGTGAAACATGGACGATAAATAGGTTACACAAGAAGAGAATAGAAGCTTTCGAAATGTGGTGTTACAGAAGAATGTTGAAGATTAGATGGGTAGATCATATAACTAATGAGGAGGTATTGAATAGGATTGGGGAGAAGAGAAGTCTGTGGCACAACTTGACTAGAAGAAGGGATCGGTTGGTAGGACATGTTCTGAGGCATCAAGGGATCGCCAATTTAATATTGGACGGCAGCGTGGAGGGTAAAAATCGTAGAGGGAGACCAAGAGATGAATACACTAAGCATATTCAGAAGGATGTAGGTTGCAGTAAGTACTGGGAGATGAAGAAGCTTGCACAGGATAGAGTAGCATGGAGAGCTGCATCAAACCAGTCTCAGGACTGAAGATCACAACAACAAAAACATATAAAAGTGCCAGATTCACTCCTAGTGAGCCAGTTATTTTGTTAATCTTTAAAAGCAGAGGTAAAAATCATATCCGTAAAATTTACAGACACCTAGGAGGCACTTGATGTATGCTATGACTACTGCAATTGCTTTGAGTATTTTCTCTTTCTCATTAAAAAACGTAAAAAATAAATAAGTAAAAAAGAAAAAATATTCAAATCGATTCCAATAGTCACAGCATACATCATGTGTCTCCTAGCTATTTGTAAATTTTATGAATCTGCTTTTACCTCTGCTTTCAAAAATTAACAAAATAATTGGCTCACAAGGAGTGAATCAGGCATTTCAATACCTCCTAATGTTAACGGTTAAATAATGGCAGTAAGTCAGAGCACCAACGTGCTCATATACGTGAGAACAGGCGTCCCTGACGGTTGTGTCTTGTATTTTACTTTATTTTATTCCCAAACAACTTTTAAATTTTTGTTAGAGACAATAATTGCTTTATTATGAAGGTTATATATTACGTAGTTCATATAGAAGGCGCCACACAGCCAACAGATGTATTCTCTGCAAAGTCTACCTTCATTACATAGTAGCCTTTAATGAAACCTGTCAAGAGCCTGAACAACAGGTATAGACGTACTAGAGCATGTATAAAGGCTCCGAAATAATGGTATGTAATTTAATGTACAGGCGATGTAGACTGTGTCATGAGTTTTAATTTTGTATATTATTCTCTACGTAGGTATTTCTTGTAATCTTAGCATTGATAATGGCTAGATACGAGCCGAAATCTGTATCTGTAATAATAAAGTTAGGACGGAAACGACTATTGATTGCTCTTTTACATTCTGAAAGTACTAACTTTGTGTCCTGTGATTGCATCACAATACATCGAGATCAGAGCGTGATTATGGCAGTCTATACACGTTGCTCCGCGATTGGTAAAATGCGTACATCCTTCGGGAATTCCGTACTGCGTAAAGGTTTGAGGGGAGCCGCGCCGCTACGTCAACAGGTGTGGGCAAGGTCAGCTGAGGAAAGCGACCTGTCCTTCCTGAGATGTGGCCAAGCGCCGGCCGTCTGAGGCGCGGTGGGCGCGTGTCGCGCGCCGTGCCTGCCTCTGCTGCTGCTTTGTCCCGCTGCCGAACGAAACGTTGCGAACCACAGCCATGGGACTCTTGTCCAAACGACACGCTCACGGGTTCAGTGTACCCTCCTTCCGCTCGTTCTGGGAAACTGTCAGCAACGGCGCAACCGACAGGTAATCACCAGAGGAACGTAAATAAATAGTTCTCCGCCGCAGCTGGGAAACCTAGTGGTATAGGAAAGCTTGACTCCTGTAGCAATGATTGCTATAGTCTGAACTGGCATCTGGCGTTTGTAATGTCCAAATTCAAGACGTTGTCGCGACAAGTATTGTCTGTAAGTGGCTGCCGCGAAAATAGAAAATGCCTTTAAAGTCTCTCTCTCTCTCTCCTACAACAGTCGTATGAAAATCAATTCTGAATTTTAATTAGAACCAGAGCTCCATTAATCTTTTTTTTTTTTTAAAAAAAAGAAAACGGGTAAACTTTTCCCATGCGAGAAACTGCTTCAAACGTATCAAGTCACATCTCGGAAACCACGGCCTACTAAAGATAAATTAAAAAGTGGGTTTGCATTGATGCCCTGCTTAGGCTTAGGTTGTATTGGAAAAAACTTTAACCAGAAATTTAAAAAAAGACAGAAAAAGCCTCTAAACAGTAAAAAAGTGTGTATTGTTCAAAAAATGGCTCTGAGCACTATGGGACTTAACATCTGAGGTCATCAGTCCCCTAGACTTAGAACTACTTAAACCTAACTAATCTAAGGACAGCACACACATCCATGCCCGAACCAGGATTAGAACCTGCGACCGTAGCAGAAACGCGGTTCCGGGCTGAAGCGCCTAGAACCGCTCGGTCATAGCGGCCGGCGTGTATTGTTCCTTTAAGTTTAATATAAGTAGGAATATTTTTATCCAAGTGTCGTCATGTTGGGGACCGCTAAGTTAATAAAAAAATGACACGTTAACAGCAGCTGTCCTCTCTAGAAGAGCATACTTTCTTTATTGCTGGATGTAAGCCGCTACTGTTTGGCCCCATCTCTTCCATTCCTGCGTGTCCCGCGTCCACATCTCAAAATCACTAGTGAAGTTATAATTACTCATTACATAAAATATGAAATCCAATCCGCCTTTAATTAGCCTTACATTTTTAAACAATATAGTTACCTATTTATTTTGTATCATATTTTTACATAATTACATACCAACTTAGTTACATAGATTAATACGTACGATAATGATGGAAGCAGAAGAATATCTTACGAGGCCTGTGTCCCGCAGTGGTTTGATGGCAGCGCACTAACTGACGCTTCATTAACGCGAGTCGCGCAGTGCGCGGTATACCGCGCTCGGGGCGTTAAGTGACCAAGTGCGGCGTCCAGAATGGGGCGTCGCGTGAGGGCAGGCGTCTTTGACGGTTGTGTCTATATTGCGAATTTTTTGGAGTTAATTACTTAAGACTTAGACTCAACGATTGGATATTGTTGTTTTGATATCTACCTACGTCGCCTAGTGTAACTCCTAGTTACATATCTGCTCTTTTTCGAAACTAAAATTTATTCGAACTGGCCATAAACAATCAGACGTGGATCTACGATATTTCTGAAGCAGGTCAAAAACTCAATAGTGACGCCCGCCCCCCTGCCCCTTGTTTTTTCGAAAGTATGTACATTTTGTAGGGCACGTCTTTCTGAAGAGTTTGATGTATAAAACATATATGTTCGGAGAAATGTAAGGCATGTTATTTGGTCTTAACTATGCCAAAGTGCAGTACCACGCCTCTTCCCACAGCGTTCGTATATCGCACGTCACTATATTTCGCTCTGTGAAATTCACACGTCTGTATTTTGTAACGGAAGCCATCAAACCTGCATTTAGGACAGTTGAAATTAAAATGTCCTCTGGTGACTCTTCTACTCCCAGTCGGCCCGATTGACATGCTACCCTCCTTAAAAAGACTCACAATTAACACTGGGTTGGATTATTTGTGACCGGGAGAATAAGAACTCTTCAGAAAATTTGCACTCTTTCTTGCCTATTAGCAAATAATTTTCTCTCTTGTGTGACATAAAATAAAATATAGGAAACATAAAAGCAGTGAAGAAAAGAGACGAGAAGGACAGTACTCATTTCTTCAATCCTTGGGTCCTAGCATTTATTTCTCTCTAATCCTGATACTACCTAACACGGCGTGCTTTCCTTTCTGCAAAAGAATTTACTACCCCATCAAAGTTCGTCAAACGCTTTGCTACGTAAAAATCAAAAAGCTATTCATACGAATAGTACCCAACACAGGTGTGGTTTCTCGATTTGATTGTATCTACTTTGTCACTGTCTTTCTAATATTGCAGCAATTTTAACACAGGCCGAATAAACGAGGCTATTTTGACACAAATGGTCATTTTTATCTACCTCATTTACATAAATAACACCAGAGAATATAATTCACGAAGTGGGAATAGCAAATGCCTATTAGGCCTACTACAAGCAAAAAGTTTTATGTTAGGGAATATTTTCACATTTCATTCATATGCTCCAGTCTCTCAAGCATGAGACTGAAAAGTAGTAGTAGTACGAAATCGTCTTATTCTTCCATATAATTTGGGTGATGACCCCGTTTCTTCTCCTCCCTCGTTCTCACAAACAAGCTTGTCATCATTAATTCTGTAACTATTCCTGCCATCCTCAAAACTTATTCTCGGGAAACTTCGCTAGCCCTGTCAGAATCACAGGTTAAGCTATCCCGCGTTTATTCTACGGTTAGGCGTTATTACATATTCGTATAAAGCGTTTTCCGCGCTGTTTCGAGAATAGAATTAAGCGACTGCTAACCGGGGACTGTACAACTCGCCCTTAGTAATGTAGCGATCTGGCAAAAATTTTCTGCCACTGTTTCGTTTTCTTGAATACACTGAGAAGATATGTAATCTTTCTTACCTGTTATTCCCGTTAGTCAAAAAAATGGTTCAAATGGCTCTGAGCACTATGGGACTTAACATCTTAGTTCATCAGTCCCCTAGAACTTAGAACTACTTAAACCTAACTAACCTAAGGACATCACACACATCCATGCCCGAGGCAGGATTCGAACCTGCGACTGTAGCAGTCCCGCAGTTCCGGACTGCAGCGCCTAGAACCGCAAGGCCACCACGGCCGGCTCCCGTTAGTCGTTTATTTCCACTCTAGTAATCTGAATTATAACAGCTCTTGCTATTCACTCACCCAATTAAGAACATAAACAAACAGCGAGTGGCATTCACCCGTTCGGGTTTATTCGGCTCACTTGTGTAGCTCTGTCCCATATTGCCTGCGGGAAAGTTATTTATTTCTTGATGCGACGGGGACTCCCGTGGCAGACATCAAGTACACTATGTACGTATTCAAAATCAACTTAGGATTCGTTAAGAAATCAACTTAGAATGTGATCAAAAATGTTCAAAAACCAACAGGGATGCGTTTCAAAATCTTATGAACAATCAATAGACAAACGTGCTCTGGCGCCTCCTGAAATTGCTGCCCGTGGCAGATACCCCGGTTTGCCCCCCACCCGTAGATCAAGGCCTGTGAACAGTTCCCGTATTTCTTATAAAATCACGAATTCTCGTTTTAAAGCAGAAAAATTAAATAAAATAATAATAAGAGCCAAAGGAACAGAGTATTATATGCGAAGTAGCAAGGGGCTTTATTCGAAGAGTTTCTAACGAACGTCCCTTTTGTTTCACTATAAGTCTCCAGCGTATGGCAGTCTTTGTGTTTGAGATTTTAATGTCCGATCTTTTAGGGTAGTAGTTCTAAATATTGGCGACACTGTGTGAAATAGTTAACCTCCTTGGAAGCCGGACTAGTTAAAAGTAAATTTCTTTGACTTCCAATTATAGACCCTGTTAGTACATTGTTATCGGGCTTAAGTATGACTAGCCATCGTAGTGAATCATATCAAATAAACTGTGTTAAATGAACCCTGAGACTTTTGAAGGAAATCAAAATCAAAGATATCAATTCATTTTGAAAGACAAATCGGCCGCCTAGTAACTGTTAACGAGCATCTTTGGCGGCAACCGATGAACGACGCAACCAGCTGATGGTAATGATATGAATTTGAATTTATTGACCAACAAATATTGACTGCAATGACAGATAGTGTATCGCCTCGCTTTCACGTATCTCGACGAGGTGAAGAATATCATCTGGGCATAGAAAAAGGACATTACACTTTCGTTGATCGTGGAAGTGTGAGTAGGCAGCAGTAGAAGGCGTCACAAATGGCGCGGCAATGTGGGTCTCGAAGGTAACAAATCAACAATATACAGTTTATACAAGTGATTTTGTAAATTATTTAGTGACTATATACGAATGAAATAGCTATTCGTGTAAACTTGCTCTTGTTACATGTTCACTGTCTTCGAGAAACTACGCCCGGAGTGACAGGAAGGAAGTGCTACAACGAACTGAAAGCGATAGACGTCGTGCCTGAGGGAGGCATACATGCAGGTGTTATAAAAGATACAGAACCGAAGTAGGTACCGAAATAATTGACACGACGAGCTTGCCGTAATAATCGAGATTTAAAGTCTGAGTCATAACGCATTGTGCTTCAATTAAATATAATATAATAGCTGGTGGATGAAGTTTGTCTCGTTTTCGAATTGATATTGTAGTGTAGGCAGGATTTGTATGTCACGTATCTGTAGTTGTGTTAATGTTGATTGGTAGTAATCTGCAGTATCTGACCATGTCAGGCCGGCTGGAGTGGTCGAGCGGTTCTAGGCGCTTCAGTCTGGAGCCGCGCGACTGCTACGGTCGCAGGTTCGAATCCTGCCTCGGGCATGGACGCGTGTGATGTCCTTAGGTTAGTTAGGTTTAAGTAGTTCTAAGTTCTAGGGGACTGATGACCTCAGATGTTAAGTCCCATAGTGCTCAGAGCCATTTGAACCACTTATTTTGACCACGTCAAAGAAGCCCTATGGGTTGAGATCTAAAGTAGAGGATGTGAACGAAGACTAAGGAGGAGCGAACAGAGAGGATAGAAAACGTGTAATAGACTTGTTGTTTGCGACGGAAACGACTGAAAGTAACTACGTCGGAATGTCGATACCCAATAGTGATTCCACTGTACGGCTTAGCAGCGTGGCTAAACCTACAAATGAAGGAGGGTGGCGGTGCGGGGTGGATGTTTTGTTTGACCTTTTAATTCAGTTTAAAGAGTAAATATTACAGACTAATCAAGAACGCGATCGAGAATGCAAGAGGAAATCAAACAGGCTAATCAACAACGGGACGAAAAGGATCGAGAATTTAAAGATGCAATCAAACAGGCGATTAAATCGTTACAGGGTCAGAATAAGAAAAGAGACGATAGGTTGGTTAAGGAATTCACACTGAGACTGGAGCTAAAGTCAGCAAGTAGTAAATATGACACCTTATAGGGATCGTATATACTTTAGAGAAGGATGTGAAGGAGATACGTAAAGAGCAGCCAGTTGTGTCGGATAGAATAGATGACCTATCGGTTAAAGTAAAAGACCTACAATTAAGAAAACAAGAGAATACTGACGATTATTTAATGGGTCAGACGAATAAGATTTAGGAAGAAATGTCCGAGTGGATGGAGACCAAATCAGAGGAGGTACGAGCTCAAGTAAGAGCTCTGTAGAGTCAATTAGTAAACCGATCAAGCAGGAATCATCGATAGCCGGAAACACCGAAATCATAGAACAATTTAAAGCCGAGCTTCAGAATATTAAAGAAAATATAATCTCAGAAATTCCCGTTTGACAGAATCAAGTCAAAAATCGATTATCGCGTATGGAAGGCGAGTCAACAGAGCTAAATTCGCGCGGGATAGGTTGTCCGCTCAACGTTCACCGATCAATCCAGAGATAAAGAAAACTAGGTGGAATGACTGCCGGATGAAACAGGTTAGCAGTAGTGAAGATTCAGACTACAGTAACCGACATTTTGACAGTCGAAGTGCAACTTCGTTGGCAAAGGTCGAAAATAGTATGTTTAAAGCCAGGCAATTCCAAACGTTTTCAACAGAGAAAAATTCTATTCACCCTATGGTGTCCATAAAAAGTCTTCGAAATTTGTTACCTAAAGCCTGGCGTGAGCAGGACAAAATTCAGTTTATGCCGTCGAAAACCTGAAATGCAGTCTCGGTGTGGGCCTCTGAGGAAGCTGAGAATTGGACGTCATGCTATGAGTTTGAAAAACTATTTATTGCGAAATACTAGTGTATGAGTAAACAAAATAGACTTAGAAACGAGATTTACAGTCGAGAATTTTACAACCCGAAAAAGGGCACACATCGAAAGTATTTCGAAAGGTACATAAATAAGACTCGATACTGGGATGAATCCATCAACCATAGGGAGGTTTTGAGATCCTGAAAGGGAAGATACCAGTTCACCTGCGAGAGAAACTAATTAATGCGCCCGATGATGACTTAGATCAATTCCTGTCAGTACTAGGCTCGCTAGATGCAATCCAAGAGGACGATAGGCAGATACATAATGCGAATCCTACAATGTATACCAAGGCAGTTGTTGCAATGAAAACCATCGCAACGGAAAACCGCAATATAACAACGGAATAATCGAAACTACCTTAATAATAATCAATATAACGGCGATCATTCGGGAAAGAGAAGGTCCAATTCACATGATCATCAGCCGCGTAAGGGCAATAATAAAAACGGTGCTATGCACGATAATAATAAAAGGCATTATGGACAGAGACTGAACGGCAGTAATAGCGGTTCATTCAGCTACACACGGAAGCGAAAATGTAACGATCACAATATGCAACGGGAGAATAACAACATGAGACACGTCCTATGGGTTAATCAATCAGCCGTTCCATGGACAGCGTCTGCAAACGTAATAGAGACGTCGGGGCAATACAAGCGACCGCCGCGAGGAGTGGCCGCGCGATTTGAGGCGCCGTGTCACGAATTGCGCGGCCTCTCCCGCCGGAGGTTCGAGTCCTCCCTCGGACATGAGTGTGTGTGCTGTTCTTAGCATAAGTTAGTTTAACCAGTGTGTAAGTCTCGCGACCGATGACCTCAGCAGTTTGGTCCCATAGGAATTTACACACATTTTGACCAATATATGCGACCTCAGATGATAAGTACACTACATGATCAAAAGTATCCGGACACCCCCAAAAACATACGTTTTTCATATTAGGTGCATTGTGCTGCTAACTACTGCCAGGTACTCCATATCAGCGACCTCAGTAGTCATTCGACATAGTGAGAGAGCAGAATGGCGCGTTCCGCGGAACTCACTGACTTCGAACGTAGTCAGGTGATTGGGTGTCACTTGCATCATACGTCTGTACGCGAGATTTCCACACTCCTAAACATCCCTAGGTCCACTGTTTCCGATGTGATAGTGAAGTGGAAACGTGAAGGGACACGTACAACACAAAAGCGTACGTTCCGACCTCGACTGTTGACTGACAGAGACCGCCGACAGATGAACAGGATCGTAATGTGTAATAGGCAAACATCTATCCTGACCATCATACAGGAATTCCAAACTGCATCGAAACTATGACAGTCAGGCGGGAGGTGAGAAAACTTGGATTTCATTGTCAAGCGGCTGCTCATAAGCCACACATCACGCTGGTAAATGCCAAACGACGCCTCGCTTGGTGTAAGGAGCGTAAACATTGGACGATTGAACAGTGGAAAAACGTTGCATTGGTTGACGAATCACAGTACGCAATGTGGCGATCCGATGGCAGGGTGCGGGTATGGCGAATGCTCGGTAAACATGATCGCCAGCTAGTGTAGTGCCAACAGTAAAATCCGGAGGCGTTGGTGTCATGATGTGGTCGTATTTGTCATGGAGGGGTCTTGCACCCCTTGTTGTTTTGCGTTGCACTATCACAGCACAGGCCTACATTGATGTGTTAAGCACCTTCTTGCTTCTCACTGTTGAAGAGCAATTCGGGGATGGCGATTGCATCTTTCAACACCATCGAGCACCTGTTTATAATTCACGGCCTGTGGCGGAGTGGATACACGACAATAACATCCCTGTAATGGACTGGCCTGCAGAGAGACCTGACCTAAATCCCGTCGAACACCTTTGCGACGTTTTCGAACACCGACTTTGTGCCAGGTCTCACCGACGGACATCGAAACCTCTCCTCAGTGCAGCACTCCGTGAAGAATGGGCTGCCATTTCTCAAGAAACCTTCCAGTACCTGACTGAATGTATGTCTGCGAGCGTGGAAGCTGTCATCGAGGCTAAGGGGTGGGTCAACACCATATTGAATTCCAACATTAGCGATGGAGGGCACCACGAACTAGTAAGTCATTTTCAGCCAGGATACTTTCGATTATGTATTATAAATCTGAAAAAAAGGCGAATGGGCGGCTCAGAACCATGAAGTACGAGTTGTAGTTGTAGAGGAAGGGAATAATGACAGGTGAATTGAATCAACAAACTAGAGCCAGTCTCTTTACGCCTTCCGTAAGTGGCTGATCGTAGAGAGGAAGGCGTGACATCATTAGAAGTAAGAGTGCTAAGATATAGCGATGGAATGGACATTCGAGAAGAATCATTAGAAAATCCGAGTGGACGTAGAATAAAACCTACTTAAATGCCACAGGCAATGTTCGAAGGTTTAATAAAACCTGTAAATATCCTGCTCGGTACTGGAGCGACTTTTAGTGTTACGAGCTTTTATCTGTCTAAAGATTGAAGAGTAATGAAAAATTGCCTGTGTTGCCAGTTTCAAACTGTACGTTATCAAGAGAGTTGAGTGCTCGTTCCGTTCCTGTGAAGTTCCAGGTGCATGTAAAAGTGGTTGCCAAGGGGAAAGACTATTAAGCACCGTCTTGTTAGCTCATACACTATCTTATCGGTGCGTCTGGGATTGAGATTTTATGAGGGACAAAAATGCAGCAACTGGCCTCTCTAAATGGATATGCACCCAAGTCAATGATGGGCAAATTATTGTTTTGAACTTGACAAGGAAATTGGAATTGCACGGCAGATTCTGCCAGAAAATAAAGTTTAATTATTTAGTTACTAATATATTGTATATAATCGACAATTGTGGACTAAGTAGTTTATCAACAGACAACTCATCGGACGTTGAAAACGTTATCCAGAATAAAATAGTCGAATCTGAATACTTAACTGAAATACAGTGGAATGAATTAGCTAGCTTGTTAAAGGAGTATTTAGGAGTCTTCGATCAGAAACCTGGTGTATTCAAGGATTATGTTTATGAGATGGATGTCTGTCCACGTCAAACGTATTGTAAAGCCTCTTACTCAATTCCGTGGACCAGCATGACTTGGATGGAGTGCATGTTAAAATAGACATAAAGCGTAGCTTGTCATCACGTCATCAATCAGAAGCGTCGCCAGTTGAACGTATATTTAGAGATTTAACAGATTTATTCGCTCTTGACGCTGCAACGTAACAATATAAGCGAAAAGAATACGTATTGGTCTTTGAAAAGATTCATAATAATTTGCCGCACGCAACCACTAGGGATATACGTAAATATAATACACAGCACGTCCGAATCTATGAGTGGATTAAACCTTTACCAATCATGGTTGAGCCAAACAAAAATAGGAAATCGTTGTTGGACGATGTGCGTGAATCACTAAAACATGCTGCGCGACTTTAGAAAGCCAAATTAAATCGTAAATTGGATAGAACTGTGGCATATATCATGGGTTAAACAAGAAATGGTAATATATTAACGAGGGACGTTACCGGATCATTCGCATTCCACACGAGGGAAGCTCTTTGTTAGCTAATGAAGACAATTGGGGTGGGGCAGGGGGGGGCAGGGGGGCAGGGGGGGGGGGAGGTCGGCGCAATCTAAGGATTTGTTCCCGCACAAAGATTTGAAGAAATTTTATCGATGAGACCTTTAGTGACAGTTAAGGGAACATTGAATGAGAAGCTTTACCTAAGTAGTTTTTTTATAGTTTAGTAGTATTCAAATTTATTGTTTTAATGATGTTCTGATTTTAGTGGACATAAATTTATTCTTTATTTATTGGTATAGTAGTTAACGACATCGTAATTTGTTAAAACTTGGTTCTGTAATTGTTTGAGTGCCTCACGGGTAACTGTTAGGGAACAGAAGCCTTAGATTAAGAACAAGGTTGACGGACATCATTTTAAGCATTTATTGCATTAATGTGGTATTTACAGGTAATTACGCTGTAACAGCATGCGTTCTCAGAAATGATAAGTTCACAAAGGTACATGTATCACATTGGGACAACCGAAATAAAATGTTCAAACGTACCTAAGTTCTGTATTTTAATTTAAAAAACATACCTGTTACCAACTGTTCGTCTAAAATTGTGAGCCGTATGTTTGTGACTATTACAGCGCCATCCATCACAAAGCGAAAGAAGTGGTCCAACTAAAACATTCATATTTCTTTACGTACTACACGAATATGTAATAAAAATGGGGGTTCCTATTTATAAAAACGCAGCTGATACCCGTTTGACCTATGGCAGCGCCATCTAGCGGGCCAACCATAGCGCCGTCTGGTTTCCACCTTCAAGCTAGACGAGTATCGTTCTTTGTAGTTTTTTCGTTTGACGCTTATTTCGTGAGATATTTGGCCTGGTCACGATCAATGAACCACCCTATATATATATATATATATATATATATATATATATATATATATAACCACTGGAACGATTTCAACCACACTTCGTACAAATATCCATTATTGTCAGGCAACAATCTATTTGAGGGTAAGAACCACCTACCTATGAGTTCAGGAGAAACGTCGTCATAAACAATGAGATGAGTGAAAAAGTCTCGCGTCATGCATGAAGTTTAAATTTATTGCTTCTATGCTACTAACTCCATTCGTAATAGATTCCGCAGACAGTATCTAACTGTGCCGGTAAACGCACCTACAGAATTGTGTGGTAGTACCACACATAGTTCAGGAGATATGACGTCATAAACATTGAGATGTGTGAAAAACAGCCGGCCGTTGTGGCCGAGCGGTTCTAGGCGCTCCAATCTGGTACTGCGCGACCGCTACGGTAGCAAGTTCGAATCCTGCCTCGGGCATGGATGTGCGTGATGTTCTTAGATAAGTTAGGTTAAGTAGTTCTAAGTTCTAGGGGACTGACGACCTCAGATGTTAAGTCCCATAGTGCTCAGAGACATTTTTGTGTCAGGAAAGAATATGAATGTTACTTCTGCTCGTTTCAGTGACAGCAATTCAGTGGTGAGCACAGCATGAGGCTACGGCGCGTAGTTGAACTGCTTCGTCGACGAGTGACTCACAGCAGTGCTACTGTGCTAGCGGTGTTGATACGAAGCATAGCAACAGCAACGATAAGAAAAAAGCAAACATTGCAACAATAGTTGCCGAAGTTGACATTTCGTCAGAAACAAACCCATGGAACTTCGCAGAGTGAGACGGAAGTGTTAGATGAAATATTAATCTTTATGCAAGATGGGTCAGTAGAATGTTTGATGTATGCGCCCGACTGCGCGGACAGTGTACGTGACGAGTTCAGTAATGACGATATGTGCTTAACATGTGAAACTTATATTGAAACACGTGTCGAGCCACAGAGTTCATCATCCTTGACGGACAGGAAACCACAAATCCTGTCTACAGTGAAATGTAGTAAAGAACAATTGTTGTCCAAGGAACGGGTACTAAACATAATTACGTTCATGGAAGATCATCCGAAGCGTAGTAAAAAATAAATAAAAAAAATTGTGAACAGATTTCGAGTAAGTATGCAGCGATATTAGCATGTAGTGCATTAGAAAAACTGCGGACCTTCAGTGGAGAACAAGGCGTGCTTGTTACGAAAAATGATTTTTGCGCGTTTCGGAAGTGCTCGATACAGTTTATACGATGTGCATGATAGTGATCTACTACATTATGCACATCAAACTGTGCGCTACAGTGATTTCAAGGGAAGCAGTGGATGGTTGCGTGACTTCAAACACTGCTGCAGAATCAGAGGACGTAAGATAAAGAAATTTTAAACAAAGGGTAGCAAACTACAGAATCGGCCCGAAAATTTGTAGATGTGATTAATAAACTTATCCCGTCGTTCAGTAAGACATTTATTTTCAACTCCGATCAATCGGGATTTGAAGAGGAAATGCATATGAAAGGAACCCTGAAAATTAGAAGTACCAAGAGAGTTGTATCAAGATCAACTAACATCAATGCCTTAACGCATTCGTATATAATTATGTCGACCGTTAATCTGGATGGTAACTTGACTGGAAAGCTGCTTACTGTGCCGCGAGATATTGGAGGGCCCCCTACGATTCATTCTCGTGTGTGTGATCTTGCAAGGACAATACGGAATATCTAGTCGCGGCAAGGAAGAGGGGGAAAATGCGTGTAAGAAAACTGCAGCTATTGCATGAACACTGCTTTTGGCCAATGGCTGGTGAAAACAACTTGCTTTTGCTTGATTCCTGATGTGCGTGTAAAAATCATACTCCTTTACAGCAAACGATACCTCCTGAAAAGTGTGTGAGATTGCAGTTCATACCACCTGGACCCACTGGACAAACTCACGCTATCTGTAGCTACGTCTTAAAATATAGCTTCACGATAAGTTCCAGGACAGAGTGTTTCGCATTCATTTGCATGCCGCCACATTCCATCAGTTCTCATTAACCCGATACGCCAAAACGATTCTATATGCATTTTTAAGAGTGTATAACTAGCTGGACGTCCTGCACGGTTTGTAACTGCCAAGCAGTTCGCCTTCGATCTTGATGGTGTTAACCTTCGTGATCACTGTGGCGTGCCGTATTTCATTCGATGTGCATGGTGCAAGTTAACGGTTTGTTTTGAACATTTCTTAAATCTCGACGATGCCCAGTTTGTGAAGTGTAACGTACAGGGTGAACATTACTAAACCTGACAAACTGCAGGGTCGGATTTCTGACCGCAAATGGATGGAAAAATGTCCTATGAAGATGTGTCCAGAAATACATCGTTGCCACGGTAGATGGCGCTGACGAATGAGAGTTCCTCTGACAAAGTACCGTGTGTTTGTTGTGCATTGCAGGCTGTGACTGACGCAGCGTACTGTAAGCAGCAGAACAGTCCAGTATTCGTGTTGAGAACACGCCCAGATGGTGTTTGCACATGGCCAAGCAGTTGGAAACGGTCGAGAGGCAGCACGACTGTACCAAAACAAGTTCACTCACAGCCGGCCGGAGTGGCCAAGCGGTTCTAGGCGCTACAGTCCGGAACCGCGCGGCCGCTACGGTCGCAGGTTCGAATCCTGCCTCGGGCATGGATGTGTGTGATGTCCTTAGGTTAGTTAGGTTTAAGTAGTTCTAAGTTCTAGGGGACTGATGACCACAGCAGTTAAGTCCCATAGTGCTCAGAGCCATTTGAACCAAGTTCACTCACAGATACCGGCCACGTCACACAACATTTCAAGCCCTTTTTGGGCGTCTGTGTGAGCATGGGTTCTTTCAAACAGACGAACGCGCAGGGAGGTGGCGGACTGTGCGTACGCCAGATCTGGAGGACCAGGTTCCAGTGGGTATTGAGACGAACCCTAAATACAAGCTTCAGACAAGTGGCCCGCCAACATGGTGTAAGTTACACTCCTGGAAATGGAAAAAAGAACACATTGACACCGGTGTGTCAGACCCACCATACTTGCTCCGGACACTGCGAGAGGGCTGTACAAGCAATGATCACACGCACGGCACAGCGGGCACACCAGGAACCGAGGTGTTGGCCGTCGAATGGCGCTAGCTGCGCAGCATTTGTGCACCGCTGCCGTCAGTGTCAGCCAGTTTGCCGTGGCATACGGAGCTCCATCGCAGTCTTTAACACTGGTAGCATGCCGCGACAGCGTGGACGTGAACCGTATGTGCAGTTGACGGACTTTGAGCGAGGGCGTATAGTGGGCATGCGGGAGGCCGGGTGGACGTACCGCCGAATTGCTCAACACGTGGGGCGTGAGGTCTCCACAGTACATCGATGTTGTCGCCAGTGGTCGGCGGAAGGTGCACGTGCCCGTCGACCTGGGACCGGACCGCAGCGACGCACGGATGCACGCCAAGACCGTAGGATCCTACGCAGTGCCGTAGGGGACCGCACCGCCACTTCCCAGCAAATTAGGGACACTGTTGCTCCTGGGGTATCGGCGAGGACCATTCGCAACCGTCTCCATGAAGCTGGGCTACGGTCCCGCACACCGTTAGGCCGTCTTCCGCTCACGCCCCAACATCGTGCAGCCCGCCTCCAGTGGTGTCGCGACAGGCGTGAATGGAAGGACGAATGGAGACGTGTCGTCTTCAGCGATGAGAGTCGCTTCTGTCTTGGTGCCAATGATGGTCGTATGCGTGTTTGGCGCCGTGCAGGTGAGCGCCACAATCAGGACTGCATACGACCGAGGCACACAGGCCCAACACCCGGCATCATGGTGTGGGGAGCGATCTCCTACACTGGCCGTACACCACTGGTGATCGTCGAGGGGACACTGAATAGTGCACGGTACATCCAAACCGTCATCGAACCCGTCGTTCTACCATTCCTAGACCGGCAAGGGAACTTGCTGTTCCAACAGGACAATGCACGTCCGCATGTATCCCGTGCCACCCAACGTGCTCTAGAAGGTGTACGTCAACTACCCTGGCCAGCAAGATCTCCGGATCTGTCCCCCATTGAGCATGTTTGGGACTGGATGAAGCGTCGTCTCACGCGGTCTGCACGTCCAGCACGAACGCTGGTCCAACTGAGGCGCCAGGTGGAAATGGCATGGCAAGCCGTTCCACAGGACTACATCCAGCATCTGTACGATCGTCTCCATGGGAGAATAGCAGCCTGCATTGCTGCGAAAGGTGGATATACACTGTACTAGTGCCGACATTGTGCATGCTCTGTTGCCTGTGTCTATGTGCCTGTGGTTCTGTCAGTGTGATCATGTGATGTATCTGACCCCAGGAATGTGTCAATAAAGTTTCCCCTTCCTCGGACAATGAATTCACGGTGTTCTTATTTCAATTTCCAGGAGTGTGTATCCTGCATGACAAACGCTATTACCTTTATCACCTGAAATCCCATGGGGGCTAATTTGAACATCTGTTGTGGCGTGATTGTGATGCAGCTCTGTAGCTCTGTACTGTGTTCTGGGACGATTTGATGTCGTTGCACGCACACCGTCCATTTCCGGACACGTGTTCATAGAACATTTTTATCTCCATTTCCAGTCAAGAATCCTCCCCTACAGTTTGATGGTTTTACTAATGCTCATCCTGTAAAAATGGTATCCATAATTAAAGTTTCACTTTCAAAACGCTGTAGAAGGAGAACTACTGCTCAGAATGATGCCAAATTTGAACAGCGTATTACTGACGCAGGGAGAGAAGTCATGGGGGAAAATACGAAAATTTGACCAATAGATGGCGCTGTAAGCGTCAGAAGATGCACACCAACAGACTCGCAGCACACGATTGTTCCTCATTTTGGATCCGAGACGCCAAAGAAGACTGTGTTCGTGAAGGATCGCAGGCTGATGGTAAAGCTCTTTTAAAAAACGCGCTAGCACCCCTGCAGAAGTTCCGGACACTCGATTATATGGAAAACGGCATTCGTACGATGTCTGCTAAGGGCCTGGAGATGATAATTACAAAATTCGAAAAGCTTTTCTTTTGAAGTACAGTATGGCACAAGGAGAAAAGCAGTTGATTCGATGTCTGTCGAAGTTAGGGGTCGAGCGGTGGTGTGCAAACATGCAGTGCAAGGGGAATTGCCAGAAAGTTGGACATGCCTGCGAATGCCGTTCATAAATTCATCCTGCATTGCTGTCTATACGAAATCAGCCATGTTTAGGAGTTCCTTCCTGTTGACCTGCCAGCAAGACAAACGTTCTCTCTGGAATTTCTCGGTCGCATGGAAATGGAAAATGAATGGCCATGGAACATTCTGTAGAACATGTCAACATTGCAGCAATGCAGAATATGAGCAACGGAAAATTCGCACGCACGTCAACCGGTACCAATTCATTCTGCAAAGATGACTGTGTGGTGCTGCTTGACGGTGTCGTCAATCGTAGGGCTGTATTTTTTCTAGGAGATGAGTCGTGCGGGTTTTGTTGCCTGTACTGTCACTGATGACTACTATAAGAGTATTTTGCGCATCGACGTAGCTCCAATCCTCCAGCAGTGTGGATGTGTGGGTCGGATTAGTTTTCTGCAAAATGGGGCTTCTCCGTACAATGTACAGCCAGTGGACCGACTGCTGCAGTGGCATTTCGAAAACGCTAGAATTATCAGCTGTCATTTCTCTACAGTCACGCCATCCAGATCACCATCTTAACCCCTGTGACTTCTGCTTGAGGGTCTATCTGAAAGATGTTCTCAGTGCTCCAATTACAACGCAACTGAATTGAAGGCACTCATTGCGCAACTCGTGATGCCCCGAAACACTCTGCTTTCTTGAGGAAGATCCTGTTTCCCGATTTCAGCTTGTGGCAGAAAACGATGGACAGCATACTGAACATGTCGTGCGCCTCTCTCACGACAGTTAGAAACCGCTGTCATTTTGATTTTCATGCGATTATTGGCGTCAGGACAATTAAAAACCGATATCATTTTGTATTTTTTGCGACATTTTGCCCCACGACAATTAAAACCAGATGCTATTTTACTTTTTATGCACTTTTAGCACGAAGACAGTTAAAAACATATGTTATTTCGCTTTCTACATAGCTGTTGGCCTCAGGACAATTAAAAACTTATTCTTCCTATCCGATACGATATGACCTTGTCGTGTTGGATGTGCTTACCTAATAGTGCCATAACCATTGACTGTCGAACTTGTGCAGCCATGCACATTGAACAGTACAGATGGTATAACGTGCAGCTCAAACCGTAGCTGTCGTATTCCATCACCTGTAGTCGACCCTATTTACGTCAAGTCGCTTACAACGCCATCTGTCGACAAAATTTTCGTTAACTTTTTTTTGTTTCGTGACGTTTCCTCCTGCATCAATAATATGCTATTCGAATTTGACGTAATTCTGAGCAGTGGCTCCGTTTCTACGGCCTTTTGAAACTGGAACACCACTTGCGGACACCTCGTATAATTAGCTGCATTTACTTGGTATTCTCAGACGTCGTAAGCGTCAAAAACTTATGTTGTTTGTCTATTAGATAAGAATAACTAATTACTCGTCTTCTGTACCTGATTTTTTTAACAAAAAAAGTTCCGCCTAATTTCTTTGGCCTCTTTAAACTACTACTACAAAAATTATAATTATAGATATTTTCTTACTATAATAGTCTTGTTCTTGGTTGGTTGGCTCCAGTTTATAGTGTTTCATACAAGCACTTCTAGATTAACTCGTTATTTACCTTCATTGTATATATTATTCACATACGCATGTCTCTTTGCTAGATATTTCCTCCGCCTATTCAGCTTACCATTCTGGTCCGAAATCATGTAGGGGAGATTCAATTTAGTCATTAATTTTTTACGATGGCTATATTTTTCCATCTTTGAACAGGACAGAACATCAAGCAAGGTTTTGTACAGACACTACACATATGTATTGACTATTATGCATCATGGTAATTGAGAAATTTGTCATAACAGTGTATCATACTGGTGTTCCAGCTTTGCTATCTCCTTTGAAGTAATCTCCGCCAGCTGATTTTGTCCAGCCATGTTGCAATTCCTCGTGTGAGGAAATCTCAAATTATGATGATAAAAGAGATAAAATTAAATGTATCATGCATTTTTCTGTTTCGTTTATTTCTGGCGAACGCCCATGAGCAGTAATTGGTTTTTGGAGATCTGCGACGGTCATCACATGGCGTTTTGTGTATCTTTTGGTCCTGCAGTGGCACGTACTAAAGAGTCCGCCAGAAAAATGTATACACTCTTTGTCATACTCCATCGAAGTATCGATATCGTCGTTCGAATTGAGTTACGAGTGTGTTGTAGTATGGTCTTTGGCTCAACAGATGTTGGTACTTTCATCTCGGTATTGAGAAAACCAGATGGCTGGAACACGCTTGACATTCGAGCAACGAAAATGTATTGTGAAGTGGTTTTTCAATTTGATAATGCCATTGAATGCAATGTCAGTGGAGGCTGGAGTTTGAAACAGAACCGCCAACCCGCCTAGCAATTACATGCATCATTGACAAGTTTCAACCGCATGGAACGATTTGTGATATTCCAAAGGAAGATCAGGAAGACAATGTACAGCTGTAAGTCCTGCTTCGTCGGCTCTCGTGTTGGAAACATTTGTTAATTCTCCACAGAAGTCTGCTATGCAATGGGCACCTGAAGTGGGGTTTAGCAGTGTACGAAGAATTGTGAAAGCTGCAAAGTGGAAAGTTTACATTCCACGATTACTGCACGCGATCCATGATGACGATCCTGATGGCCGAATGCAATTTTGCGAATGGTATCAGCGTATAGTAACTGATGATGGTAATTTATGATGAAGGTAGTGTGGAGCGACGTGGCACAATTTAAACTTCATGGAACCTTGAATCGGCATTACAGTGTGTACTGGACACTGGAAAATCCGCATGTTTATGTGGATAAAGCGGTCAATCTATCAGGGGTTCATGTGTGATGTGGACTATCATGCAGGGGCTTAGTGGGACCCTTTTTCTTTGATGCTACTGTCACTGGAGAAGTGTACCTGGAAATGTTATGCACATCAGTTTTTGCCAGCTATAAGTGCGCTTTATGAAGAGGTCTTCTACAACAGGACGGGGAGCTACCACACTACCACCTAGCCATACGACCTTTTCTGGATGACAATTTTCTGGTGCACTGGATTGGATGAAGAGGGCCCGTTGAGTTCCCTTCATGGTTGCCAGATCTAACACCTATGGACTTTTACTTGTGGGGAGCTGTGAAAGATAACGTCCATCGACGTAAGCCACACAAGCTGGAGGAACTTTGGCAGGAGATTACAACGACATGTGCAGCGATCTCCACTATAACATTGACTGAGTAGTTGCGGCGACCGCTCGTCGTTCTGTTACGTGTATAGCCGCCAACGGTGAACATTTAGAATATTTAAAGTAACCCAGTGTTAAACTGAAGGCTGTACAACATGTGTGATCAATTATTAAATGTTAAATAAACACATAAGTAGTACTTTTCGTTCCTTAAAGTGTGTTACATTTTTCTGGAGGACTCTGTATTCAAACCAAACATGTGTGGGCCAATCACTATTTGACTTCAGGTACAATCTCATTTCCAGTATTATTTGCCTCGTTGACACTGTCCGTTTACTGCCATCCTGCAGTAGCCAGGTGTCCGTTTTTGTAGCAACTACACAAGCCATCAAGAAGTCATGTTATAATCTTTGTCGATCGCGACGGCTTTGCGTCCTTTGGTTATCTTACGAGATAGAACAACCCTTAGTTAGTTTGTCCTTTCCCCTGCTAATTTCTGTAAACTAAATTCTTCATCCGGCACACTGAACATCCCTTCGTGTGGAAAAAAGTGTTACAGCAGTTCGTGAAATTTTGAGAAACACTCTCTGTGTTCACATCTACTGACAAAGTGCTGGTGTGTTACACTCCGTTTCTTTATACAAGCATCAGCAGCTCCAAGAACTGAAACCTGTTACAACTGCACAGAAACAGTTCATTGCGGCAGCTCACACTTGTGGAACCAATGTAGTCACATGAGGTTCTTCATGCAATGGCTCCATGCAATTTGTTAGTCTGTGAGGGACGGAACTCATTCATCTCAATTGACAAGAGACATTCATATTTCAGTCGACTCCAGTCGCAGGGCAAAGAGAGTTCACTTCACTGCATTGTTGCCAAATTTATTCAAGATGGCGGATCCAAAATGGCGGCCATAGATGTGGTAACGTTGTAGTGTCGTCATGGCGGAACATTCAAATTTTGGCGGGAAAATAGGTCAATTGGCCTACCTCCACTAACTTACCTCCATCCCCTGCCTCTTTTCTCTCCTCCCTCCCCATCCGTAGATTGGCAGGCAAAGAACTCAGTATGTGCTGGGGCACTGGGTAGGATGGACATAAGTCTTTATTTTGTGTGCATTGTTTATTTAAGCTATTTGAGTTGCCATAGACAGGAGTTCCATCCAGTGTGTTAACGGTGAGGTCCGAAGTCCAACTGGCCTAGTTCACAACACTACCACCAGATAGCACTATTCGCCCTTTCCCCTTCCCTCCCCATGCGTAATCCAAGATGGCGGTCTTGGGAAAAAAGGCGGGAAATTCGCTCAGTCTGTATAGCTGCTGGACTGGGAGGACAGATGTAATTGTTTACTGTGTGTACTATTTGTTCAATGGATGACACACTTCACAACTCATGCTGATATGTGTGTGTGCTATAACTGTAGATCAATTGATAAAAGTCCAGTCTGCCTTCTGAAGTGCAAGAGGCAAGACATTCATCCCCTCTGGCGCAAGCATCCATGTGTACAATTGAGGAAATGCTGAAATGAGCAGGGATGAATTTTATAAGTGTACTACGTGAAAGCACAGAACTGAGGACTGCATCCTTAGCATCCTCCACAATGAGTGGAAAGGAAAGAGAATGCAGGAGCGTATGGTGAATATATTTTTACAAATAATGGAAATGCAGTGGGATGGTGTGAAGATGCATTTCAATACTTACTCAGATAGATGCTTGCACTGGAACTGCCTACCTTTTCTGAAACTCCCCAACAACCCACATCAACTTCGCCCTATTCACAATGAACCATAGGTGTCCACTTTAAGGCGTGGAGACCGACTGGCATAGTTCACAACACTGCCACCAGAGTGCACTGTTGGCCCTCTGCCACTCCCCTCCTGTGATGTAATCCAAGATAATGATCCAGAAGAGAATGGCAGGAACCAATAGGAACCCTGAACCTGGTCACATGTTAAGCTTTGGCCAATAGGATGGTAATATCTGGTGACATCATCAGATGGAATATAGGTCAGGCTCAGCAGCTCCACAGCCTCAGTCTCATTCAGTCAGCTGGCAGCAGCAGCAACAGAAGAAGAAGAACCATGAAGTGTCAGCAGCAGCCAAGATCCAGCATAGCCCTGCAGAAAGGAGGAAATGGAAAATTAAGTGTCCCGTATCACATCCTTGTCTTTATTTAGCATTATTATTACTACTGTTGGTTGTTTCCATGCCTTGGTCTATATGTAATGCTTCCTCCTCCTCTTTGTTCAGCAGTAGCCTTCAACATGACGAAGTCTGCAGGGGCAAGCACCAACATGTCGACCTAAGCCGTACCTGGAACTGCAGCAACTTCAGACGTCATCTTGTCAAGACTGCGCAGACCTCTGGACCTGTGGCAGCAACAACCTCCAGCATGTCCAAACTTATAGTGATCACATATTATCCTATAACACACATAGTCCACTTGCTGGAGAAGGACAAGAACCTGTTATTGCCTATCCCTCCCATTTGGGTTATGAGGACACATGGCCTGTTACTCTTGTGCAGCTGCCAGTGGTGCTTTGCATGGCCGTGCATGCTACTCGGGCATGTGTTTCATTCCCTTCTCCACAATCACTGCTCTAGGCACTCATGCCCCAGCTAGCTGTTGTGGTGCTGGTGGCAACTGTGGAGCCTCTATAACACATGAATAACGAAAAAAATCAAGCACAACCCTTAAACAAAGAAAAACATTTATATAAATAATTATTGCATTTTAACAACGACAATTGCATTATAATCACCTTTCCCACTCTGAGTCCAAGGATAGAGCAGTTCAATCGGTTTTTCCAGTAGCTCGCCTACTCAACCGAATATTTCGTTATCCTGCCCCAAAAGGGCAAGATGGTGCTGCCTTTCAGCTTCCTCTACAGGAGCTGCCGTCTCATGTACCCACTCTGGTATTTCCCCCTCATTAGTTAAGACTTCCAGTCTGAGAGGCCGTGGTCGATCTGTAAAATTTCTTCTTCCTGACGTGTCATTGACAACTGCAGGCAACATCTTCCGAGGTGAGATGAGTTGATTCACCTCGGAACATGTTGCCTGCATGTAACGTGAACTGACTCACCTCAGAAGATGTTTCCCGCAGTTGGCTCCGAAACGTCAGGAAGAAGAAGTTTTACAGATCGACCATGACCACTCAGACCGGAAATTTTAACTAATGAAGACGCCGGTCGTAAAAGACTACAAGTTATGATTTCACTCTCGTCTTGGGGCAACTTATCTCACTCACTGACACTACCTACAACAATAAGATACTGAACAGAATTATTTCTTAAAAATATTAGGGACATACACACAGAAAGTAATACTGAAAATCGTTTTCGTTAACTCACTGAAATATAAACGGAAAATCGTATTCTCAAGTCCACTGAAATTACTTATATACGAAATGCATTGAATTTGAAAATCGTACTCTGCTACTTGCAAGACTAAACTGTTTGTTCCTGGCTCTCTGCCCCGACACATACTACTACATCTCCTTCCTCATCCATTGAAATACCTAGAAATGCAAACAATATGTCTCACAAAACTGAATACATCATGTTACGAAAAATAAATATATATATACCTACCGACTATGACCTAAACAAGTCCTGTGATAAGAACTAAAATTACGGGACACATACAGGTACGTTGAATGACTAGGACAATTAACTTACATGGCAGACAGTCCTGGAGAAGGCGTTTGCTGCCGCTGCTACCACTGCTGACGTTGTCGCTGGAATTTGAACGCTTCATTCCCTCCCCCTCCTCCCCCCCCCCCCAAAGAAAAGAATTGGCATAAGAACACACAATCAACCACACAGGTGCACTGAGGAAGACAGAATAAGAGCGACTGTACCACAACGAGGGTTTATACAACTTCTATCACATCCACCCGCCATTTTACCCAGGTGACCAATAGGAGTGCGATATTCTGCCCCATTTGCAGATGAATGGTAGGGTGAGCACGCAGGACAAGTTGGTGCTGGTCTACCCGGGCACGGTTTTCGCGCGCTCGTGGATCCGGCCAAAAAAAGCCGCTTGTGGTCGGCACTTCGCTCTGTGGTGAGCTGCGGCCGCTGGCAGACGCGCCACCGTTTTGCGAGTCCCGAGTTACCACCGTGACTCGAGTAGCGAACTACTGCGATGTAGGATCGTCTTCAGAGTTTCCAAATTGTGTATTTGCACTCCTTTATTTTTGCTATGTATTTTCGAGAGCATTTGCCGTAATGTATTTCCGTTCCACGTGCACTTGGAAAGACAGTTCAGTGTTTTGTGTTCGAGTGTGTTTTAAACAAATTGTTTAACGCGACATTTGCAATTATATTGAGGCGTTAAGCACCGTACCTAATTTATTAATGCTTGCAAATATTCCAGGGCCTTGAGGAAGTCAGAGTGCTTCCGCAAGTGTGCCGCGATCTTTTTTTACAGTCCGTGTTCAAGTGTGGCTGCATACATTGTAAAATAAAGCAAACTACTGTGCAGTGATCGTTTTGAAAGTGTATTTACAGACGTATTCAATTGGATTTGGTAATTACTGAAGCAGCTCGTGCTCAAAGACAAGGATATGTCCTAAAAAAGCACGTGAAGTGTCTCAGGGGTTGTTTCACAAGTGTGTCACAATCCTTTCTTAAGAGTCCATGTCCAAGTGCAGTGGTGGTATTCCTCGGAATGAAACATGTATTCACTTCGACAATTGTTTAAATAGTCTTCCGTCACCTGCAAAGCTCTGGTATATTTAGTTCTTACGAGATCTTAAGGCCATATATGTGACAGTATTCCACATAGTGCTAAGCACCAGATGTAACAACTTCAGAAGCAGTTCATGTTCAGTGACAGAGGGTATCCATGGGCGAGGGATGGGTAGGAGAAAGGCTGCGGGTATTTCCAATGCGAGAGGAAGTACACAGCAACCCCTGTAGCTACCACGTGACAATGGCATGAGCCAGCACTTGGCCTCTGGTGGCAGGGAGTGGGCGCACCAGAGTGTATGTCTTGCCTTTTGTGCTTTGGAACACTGACTGAACCTATATCGAATGATCTACAGTTGCAGTACATGCATTTATTAGCATGGGTTGCGAAGTGTAGCTTAGCCCCACACATACATACATACGTACATACATACATACATACATACATTAATCCTTGTGCCATAGATCATGAATACATTTCGTAATGATATGGAATGTGTCACTTTAACATATGTTTTCTTTACACAAAATAATTAATTAATTAATTATTATCATTTTTGCAGTTACTACTAACCGTTTCAGCAGATCATCGATGTGCTTCTCCAATTCAATTTCTCATCAATGCACACAGCCTGAAATTTTGAATATTCTACCTTAGCAACAGACTTCCGTTCATATTCTATATTTATCAATGGTGTTATGCCATTTACGGTACAGAATTGTATTAACTGTGTTTTCTCAAAAAGTAGTGAGAGTCCATTTGCAGAGAACCACTTAATAATTTTCTGAAAGACATTTTTTTGCGATTTCCTCAGCTGTTTCTTGCTTCTTGTGTGTGATTACTATACTTGTATCATCAGCAAAAAGAACTAACTTTGCATCATTATGAATACAGAGTGGCAAGTTGTTAATATATATATTAAGAACAATAAGGGACCCAAGACTGAACCCTGTCGGACACCATTCTTCATACCTGCCGAGTTAGAGGACTCTGCCAGTTTTTGTAGACTATCTCTACTGTTAATTTCAACCTTCTGCATTCTTCCAGTTAAGTATGAATCAAACCATTTGTGCACTGTCCCACGCATACCACAATACTTAAGCTTATCTAGAAGAATTTCATGATTCACACAATCAAAAGTCTTTGAGAAATCACAAAATATCCCAATGGGTGATGTTCAGTTATTCACTGCATTTAATATCTGATCAGTGAAATCATATATACTTCATTTTTACAAATATGTGATGCTACTCTTGAATACATTACTTTTTCAAGAATTTTTGATAAAGCTGTCAGAAGATCTTGCTGCGTCTTCATTATTCGATGAAGCATATTTGTCTTCACTGAATTGCTTTCAGACATCATGCAGTTGGCTATAAATACAGCCCTCAGCTGCATGATTACAGCTAATATGCCTGTTAAACTCCTCATTCTCCAACACAGGCCTCTCGTCCAGCAGCTAGACATGCACTGAGTCCTTTTTCCGCCATTTTTCCGAGACCACCATCTTTAATTACATTATGGGAGCGAAGAAGGGGAGGGCCGACAGTGCCCTCTGGTGGTGGTGGTGGTGGTGTTGAGAACTAGGTCAGTTGGACTTCAGACCTCAAGTTGAACACACTGGATGGAGCTACTGCCTATTACAACTGAAATTGTTCCAATAAACAATACACAAAGAATAAAGACTACTTTCATCCTATCCAGCAGCCTAGCACAGCCTGAATCCTTTTGCCTCTGATTTCTAGATGGAGGAGGCGAAGATATGTGGAGGATGCGGAAGGGTGTGGAGTTGGGTTAGTGGGGGTAGCCCAATTGAGCTATTTTCCCATCAAAATGTGAATTTCTCAACATGACATCACAGCGATGTTGCCACATCTAGGGCCGCCATCTTGGATCCACAATATTGAATAAATCTGGCAAAAATTCAGAATGGAGTGACACTCACTTTACCCTGCCACTGACCCCATATTTACGCTATCCCAGGAAGGAAGCAAAGAGGCGAATGACATTGGTGCCTGGGACACATTGAGAGGCACAAGAGTCCCAAAAAGAGCTCGTCTTCCCTGCAGAGTTTCCTGTTTGAGTTCATCAAGCATCTCCTTAATACTTACGTGCTGATTGAATCTACCAGTAACAAATCTAGCACAACACCTCTGAATTGCGTTGATGTTTTCCCTTAATTCGACTTGGTGACGATCCAAAACACTCGAAGAGTGCTCAGGAATGGGTCGCACTATATCCCATCTCCTTTATGGATGAGTTACATTTCCCTAAAATTTTCTCAATAAAATCATACAGATCCGTCTCTTTTCTCGTAAGACCTTTCTATTTTTTGCTTCATGTGGCACTTTTCTTTCCGTTAGTCATGCATGCTTCCACAGCGTTGAAGAAAATACATTTTTAAATGTGTACATCAGATCTGCTATTGAGTTATTACCTGGTTAGTTCCAGGATTTGCCCATTTTCACAAGTCACATATTTTGTATTTGGGATACATTTGCTGTGAACAATTCTGTTTATGTCAGCATGTTTTTGACGTACCTCAGATGTTTTTTATCCAGCAAGACCCGATACACGATATTTCATGTGTAATAGGAAATTGGAATAAGCCGTGTGTCATATTGGTTCATTTTTCATAGGTGTCATCTACAATATACCATCTCATTAATTTCCTAACTTTCTAATTTTTTTCAGATATAATCTCCTGCACATAACCAATAAATTATGATCGAAGTCCATATTTGCCCCCAGAAATATTGTACAGTTTTAAAATCTGGTTTTGAAATTTCTATCATATGATATTGTAACCTATATAAAAATTTGCAGTGTCTGCAGGTTTCATCCAAGTATACAAGCTCCTTGCATGGTTATTAAATTAAGCATTGAGAACTATTAAATTATATTGTACGCAAAATAGTATCACTAGGTTTTCCTTTCAATTCCTGCCCTCCAGTCCATGTCTTCCACAATTTTCGTTCTTGGCTTTTTCTTATTATCGAATTCCACTCCTCCAACACATTCACATTTTCGCCTCCCTTAGCTGTATCAATAATTTCTTTCATCTCATATATATTCTTTCAATGTCTTCATCATCTACATGGCTGCTCAGCATATAAACTTGTACCATTGTGGTGGATGTTGGCTTTGCTTCTATCTTGGCTGCTGCTCATTGTAGTTTAGCCGAATTCCTGTGTTTTACTCTTTAGAATATCTATACCTGGGTGACCCCTATTTGACTTTGTGTTGAAAAAGCCATACTGACCTGACGAAGTTCTGTTCTTCCTACTACCGGACTTCTCTAATTCCCACTATATCTAACTTCAAGGAAACTGTGGTTACGAGTGTCCCCTGCTAGACGGATTCTGCGGATTATGTGGCTAAAACAGACAGGTACTCATGAGGAAGGAAAAAGGTCGACAGGATGTTACGTTCCGCAGTTAATTGTGCGGAATATATCAGTGAGCACGGAAGAAACTTTGAAAATTTTGTCGGACCAATAAACTAAGTTAGACCTACACAATTTATATTGGAAAAAAATGGGTTGATGACTAGAAAAAGTTACGTAGCAGTGACAATTTCCTTATTATTATGTCTTTTCGTTTCAGTTACCTTATAGATCAAAGTTAAGGTAACATCTAAATAATGACATTTAAAACGACGTGAAACAAGACATAGACTGCGCTAAATTTAGCAGCTTCATAAGTAACTGTTTGTACTGGATGAGCAACAAAAATTTAACGCTTCCCAGTAAGTGGCCGCGCATGGTTTTATCGATTTTAAGCACCTTCAGTTGACAGATTATTGTGGCAACAAGAATAAAACAAGTTAGGGGTTTTGCGAAAATTGTCGCAACTCAAACATATTTTGCTCCTGGAGTTTCATTGGGAAATGATATCAACACGAAGAAAGTTAGAAACTTCAGGTCTTCTTTTTTGTCTGACTTCCTCTTAAATTCTGATTCTCAGTTTTTTTTTTTAATCTGAGCAATCGACCGTACACAAATGTTTCAGATACGTCAAATCGTACAGCGTGTTACACCCGTTGAAAGAGCAGTTGGGCATTCGATAATTTTTCAAATTTAGGGGTCGGTCTGAGAAAAATCAGTTTTTAATGGGCACTAATTAGATTGAATAAGGATGAATAAAAAGTGGTTACTTGCCCAGTGGCGTTGCTATTGCCCTGTAGACATTGTTCAGCGACAAACCATACAAAAATATTGTTTGGCGCCACAAGAGGCTTTTCCTAATGTACTGTCGAAAACAGCACACCCAGAAAGGTCACCAACACCACGGAAAGAAAACTATCGAAAAGAAAACAGATGTCTAAGTGTAAGAAAGTATGTACGTCATCATGTACGACAGCTGGGTACCTATAAGGATGTATAACGAAACTGGTTCGATAAAGCGCTTAGTGCAGACCACGGTGAGTGAAATTCCACGCTAGATCATCAGGGATAATGTTTAAAATTTAAGGCCAGAGATACTGGCACATACTTTCCAAACATTCAGTTGCTGCGTATGCAGAACGGGGAGATGGAATAATGGATCTAGTTCAAGGAGTACTATGATGTACATGCAACCGATCATAGCAAATTGACAGTAAAAAAAAGGAATTGATTTTGTAACTGGCTGCATATATCTTTTTCGAAGACAATTGACTGATAATGATCTCGTTTTCAGATTGCTTTATATATTTTATTTATTTTATACTTAACGTATATAATGTAGAACTACATAATTTCAAGTTTTTGAGCCTGTGTTCCTATTAGTATAACATACATCTACTGAACGAACTTGAAAGCTTGACTATCTGAAATTGAATATTTTGTACCGTCATTATGATTTGTTATTTGGTTAACAGTGTTTCCTTGAGAATTAAAGACGCTGTAATATGTTATATTAACTTGAAGCGCAACGCCATGTTAATTTTTTATTTTATTTGTATCAAACATAAATAAAAGAGAGTAACAACTGCTTACCTCCTCTGCGCACGAAGGAATAGACAAAGAAAAAAAACTACAAATTTACTCTATTCCGCAGGGAAAAGTCTTAATCTAATAGTTTTCCTGGACAAACTATCCGTATTGTCTCTTTGTTACAATCTATAGCGATATTGGTTCTTTGTTGGCTCATCCATCATTCAAATGTTTGATATGATTCCTCCACTGGTAAAACTAGAGCTCCTAAAAACACAGGCTGGCGCATCCGCCATTTTGTTTCCAACGAATGCTAACCACAACATGTAGCTTACGCGAACTGTTTTCTTCAAGTTTGTCCGCAGCTCGTGGTCGTGCGGTAGCGTTCTCGCTTCCCGCGCCCGGGTTCCCGGGTTCGATTTCCGGCGGGGTCAGGGATTTTCTCTGCCTCGTGATGACTGGGTGTTGTGTGGTGTCCTTAGGTTAGTTAGGTTTAAGTAGTTCTAAGTTCTAGGGGACTGATGACCATAGATGTTAAGTCCCATAGTGCTCAGAGCCATTTGAACCGTTTCTTAAAGTTTTCTGAAATATTTTGGAAGTGTCCTGCATAGACCGTTATATCATGCTATTTTTTCATTCCGCTCATTTTTACATCGATATGTGAATTAGACACAAAAATATAGCTTTTTATTTGCTTATTACTGCTTTCCTTTGGTGTCCGAATGAAGAATAAAGGTGCAAGATACAGGTATATTTTTGTGATATGTTTATGTTTTATTTTCTTCGCGCAATTCAAATTAAATATTCAGTAATGACGCTTATTAAATCATGTTACTGGTAAGCCTTCATGCGGGATCGAATCTTTCTAACTCGCGGCTTTTTAGCGATATCTACGTAGGAGGAAGCAAAACATTTTCTGGCTCTTATGACCCCGTATGCTCTCGGAACTTTAACAGTAAACTACACCGTGATGCCGAATGCATCTCGTACAGCGTCTATCATTGGATCGTCTCTGTGACGCTTAGTGCTTACCAAATGAACAGGTAACGATACGAGCTGCTCGTCTTTGGATTTTCTCTATTTCCTTTACAAATCCTGTTTGATACGGATCCCATACTGACGAGCAATATTGAGGTTTCTGTAATATATCTCCTTTACTGATGGACTACATTTCCTGAGGATTCCTTCAATAAATCTCAGTGAGCTTTTCTTGCAGTCAGTTTTATGTGGTCGTTCCACTTTAAATCGTTCCGTATGCATACTCGTAATTATTGTAATCAAGAAAGTGATTCCAGTGATATTTAAGGAGTCGTGAAGTCATGTTGTTGTTGTTGTGGTCTTCAGTCCTGAGACTGGTTTGATGCAGCTCTCCATGCTACTCTATCCTGTGCAAGCTTCTTCATCTCCCAGTACCTACTGCAAGCTACATCCTTCTGAATCTGCTTAGTGTATTCATCTCTTGGTCTCCCTCTACGATTTTTACCCTCCACGCTGCCCTCCAACACTAAATTGGTGATCCCTTGATGCCTCAGAACATGTCCTACCAACCGAGTCCTTCTTCTAGTCAAGTTGTGCCACAAACTTCTCTTCTCCCCAATCCTATTCAATACTTCCTCATTAGTTATGTGATCTACCCATCTAATCTTCAGCATTCTTCTGTAGCACAACATTTCGAAAGCTTCTATTCTCTTCTTGTCCAAACTAGTTATCGTCCATGTTTCACTTCCATACATGGCTACACTCCATACAAATACTTTCAGAAACGACATCCTGACACTTAAATCTATACTCGATGTTAACAAATTTCTCTTCTTCAGAAATGCTTTCCTTGCCATTGCCAGTATACATTTTATATCCTCTCTACTTCGACCATCATCAGTTATTTTGCTCCCCAAATAGCAAAACTCCTTTACTACTTTAAGTGTCTCATTTTCTAATCTAATTCCCTCAGCATCACCCGACTTAATTCGACTACATTCCATTATCCTCGTTTTGCTTTTGTTGATGTTCATCTTATTTCCTCCTTTCAAGACACTATCCATTCCGTTCAACTGCTCTTCCAAGTCCCCCACCGTGTCCGACAGAACTACAATGTCATCGGTGAACCTCAAAGTTTTTATTTCTTCTCCATCGATTTTAATACCTACTCCGAATTTTTCTTTTGTTTCCTTCACTGCTTGCTCAATATACAGATTGAATAACATCGGGGAGAGGCTACAACCCTGTCTCACTCCCTTCTCGACCACTGCTTCCCTTTCATGTCCCTCGATTCTTATAACTGCCATCTGGTTTCTGTACAAATTGTAAATAGCCTTTCGCTCCCTGTATTTTACCCCTGCCCCCTTCAGAATTTGAAAGAGAGTATTCCAGTCAACATCGTCAAAAGCTTTCTCTAAGTCTACAAATGCTAGAAATGTAGGTTTGCCTTTCCTTAATCTATTTTCTAAGATAAGTCGTAGGGTCAGTATTGCCTCACGTTCTGCGGAATCCAAACTGATCTTCGCCGAGGTCGGCTTCTACCAGTTTTTCCATTCGTCTGTAAAGAATTCGCGTTAGTATTTTGCAGCTGTGTCTTATTAAACTGATAGTCCGGTAATTTTCACATCTGTCAACACCTGCTTTCTTTGAGATTGGAACGTACCGTGTATATGTAGGCAGGAAGACCGATTATCGTGAAGTCATACAATAATCGATCTTCCTGTCTACGTATACACGGTACGTTACATTTGTTTATGTTAAGGTTCATTTGCCACAACATGCCCTAGGCGTCGATCCTCTGCATTTCGCTTCAGTGTTCTAGCGTTGCGACCTCTCGTTCTTATAAAACAGTATCATCCGCGAAAAGCCTCATGGAACTTCCAATGTTGTCCACTGCGTCATTTACATGTTCATGTTGTGTAAAGTATTGGACCTATAACACTCACTTGGGTTATTTCCGAAGACACTTTTACGTTTCTCTATTGAGAATGATACGCTGTGCTCTGTGAGGTAGAAACTCTTCAGTCCAATCACACAGTTGGTCTGATATTCCGTGCGCTCGCATTTTGCTCTCTAGGGAGCAGTGTGGAACTATCGAATACCTTACGTAAGTCAAGGAACATATCTGGGCGCCGGCATCTACCACCTTCTTGGTGTCGTGGACGAGCAGAGCGAGCTGGGTTTGACACGATCGCTATTTTCAGAACCCATGTTGATTCCTACATAGGAATTTTTCGGTCTTCATAAATTTTGCAATATGCGAGCATAAAACATGTTCAAAAATTCTACAACTCACCAACGTCAGAGGTACTGTTGGGCGCCTGTTTGATGATCTTAAAAACGGGAATAGTCTGTGCTTTTTTTCCAATCATAAGGAACATTTCGCCCCTCCAAAGACCTACAGTACACTGCTGTTAGAAGAGGGACTAGTTCTTTCGCATACTCAGCTCCACAACGAAAGCGTTGGAGGGCCATTTGATTTACATGGAGATCGGTCACAGCTAGACCCAAGGCGCGCTAATCTCTCTCGATGGCGCCACAGATGTGATGAAAGGGACTGTGATGAAAGGCACCTTCCCCAGGTACCACACAAACATCTCCATGTTCCTGAAGTGTTTCTCAAACCATTCTGTGGGGTGGAGCAGTGCCGTACTGACACACGGGTTGCCTTTTGGACTGAAGGTGAAAAAGTGGATGCATGTGCTCGGTCAGTACGTTTGTGTATCGTTCGGTAGCAAGAGACGATGGGAGACGTATGAAGGTCCCATTTAAGACCCACCCAAACGAATCCGACATGAGAATAACTCGACTTTCTGTCTGAACTGATATATGGTAGCAAACGAGGTGCATCGCCTCATCTGTTTTTTGGAAGTACTCCTATCTCCTCATCTGAATTTACCAACGAGTGTCGTAACTCATCATTCCAGACGAACATTTTAAATTGCTTTCTCGGCAGTGGGGTGGGGATACTCCCTAGCAAATACGATGGATAACCTCTGGTTTCTTGTATTTTAGATACCAGATCGAATAACTTTTGAGTTCCTGCGCTTCGTCGTCTCCAGATGATTTATTGGCTCTCGTGTCTTATGTTCTAATGTCAAACTCTGACGACGTTATTAGTTCCTGTACTTTCTTAACACTAATTTTCTTCTCTGCACCTATGTGGCTTCTTAGAGATCTAATCTAATCTAATCTTTAGTATACTCCTTTCAACTATCTTTCTTTTGCATTGAACATGTATTTCCCATTTAAGCCTCGTAGATGGCTTTGGATTTGGAATATGGTGTATGCTACAACACTTTAAGCTCTCCCTGACCGCTATACCTTTATCCATCTTCGCAAATGTTAATGTTGTCATACACTTGCCATGTTTTGGCACCATTATCAGCTTGTGATGTGTGTATGTCATCCCCTGTAATGGTAGCAGTCGCTGGTCTCGTTTGAATCATACCAGTAACACACCGACGGGAAAAAAAAAAAACGGAATACCTGGAAGGAGTTGTATGACATGGACGAAAGTTGGTAGGCGTGTTTCAACATGAAGTCTGTTCAACTTTTGCGGTCGTGAGCGTTAGTTACCTTTGAGATTGAACGTGATGGGTTGATGTTAGTGAAAACTGCCTTTAAGGCAATCAGGGCTCCATTATCAGCACGCCACTGTATTTGAAAGTAGACATGTGAACAATCTAAGAGACATTCAATGTTCTTTCTACGATAGTGCAGAAAGACTTAGAAGGCATTTAGCCAGTGTAAATGATTGCTGACAGTGTTGTTCACGTCAATATGCGGTTGAAAGAAGACGACCACGTGGCACTACCTAGAAGGAAGACCATCATGTTTGGCGTATGACCCTCACTCATCGTAACTGCATCTGTAGCGGCGATCTGAGCAGCAGTCGGAACCACAGTGACACAACGAACTGTTACAAATCGGTAACTTTAAAAATAGTTCCATGCCAGAAGCCCTGTAGAGTGTGTTCCACTGGCCCTAAACCACCGCCGTATGCGACTTAGCAGTGGCTAGCGAGAGTTCATTCAAGGTCAGGGTGGAGATCTGTTGTGTTTTCTGATTAAAAAGCTGATTCTGCCTGCGTGCCAGAGATAGCCATGTGTTGGTTGGAAGGAGGTCAACAGAGGGCCTGCAGCCAACATGTCTGCATGCTAGAGACACTGGATCTGAACCTGAAGTTACTGTCTGAGGTGCGATTTCGTATGACAGCTGAAGCACTCTCGTGGTTATCCCATGCACCCTGACTACAAATGTGTACCTCAATTTGGTGATTCGGCCCGCTGCGCTGCCATTCATGAATGGCATTCCAGGAGGTGTTCCCCAAAAAGGATAACGCCCGTCCATATGCTGCTGTTATAACCCAGCATACTCTACAGGGCGTCGACATGTGGCCTTGGCCTGCTCGATCACCAGATCTGTCTGCAATCGAGCACATATGGGACGTCGTCAGACGACAACTCCAGTGCGATCCACAAACAGCATTAACCATCTCTGTATTGATTGACCTAGTGCAACAGGCACGGAACTCCGTACCACAAACTGACTTCTGGCACCAGTACAACACAACACAAGCACGTTTGCACACTTGTATTCAACATTCTGGCTGTTACACTGGTTATTAACGTATCAGCATTTCACATATGCAGTAGCTTATCTCACACTTACATTAACTTGTGATCTTAAAATGTTAAACAATTAAGTATGTTACCTAGACAAATGCATTCCCAACATTTCATTACTCTACAGTAATTATTTTTTAGTGTTGCGATTTTTCTTCCGTCGGTTGTTTTGGTCTATGCATTGTTACTAGTCACTCTGTGACCTATGTTGCTGTTCATTAAAATGCCAATAGTTCTCGCTGACGACATTCTTGTTATTCTGTAACAGTTTGACATACGTCTGTGTGCTCTTAATAACCCTTTCAAATTTCAGTCTTCGCAGTGTTCATGTATACCACTTTCCCTATAACACTCAGCCTCAGTTTCATAGAAAGTTGACTTTATTTCTATCGATAGCCCACTCCTGGACATAAACCATCGGCAGATTTGGAATTTTTCCTAGTGGTAAAAGTAATCACGAAAACCTTTTCAAAGCAGAATATCCAAGGAATACCCAGTCTATACATTTGATACACAAGGAGAAAACGTAAAAATGCAGTAAATGAAGCAGGCAAAAAGGGATACAAATGTCTAAAAACTGAGATTGGCGGAAAGTGCTAAATGGCTAAGAAAGAATGGTTACAGGACAAATGAGAGGGGACACAGACAGCCAATATCGACGCCAGCCAACTTACCGACTGCAGCAGCCCCGGATGTGGTTTATCTGTAGCTTAACATGCATGATCTTTGATCGCTAGTTCCCGCTTGTCTCTCACACAGTACAAATAGTGCCATTGTTTCTTATATATATGTCCGATTTATGTTCGCGACAATAAAGTGTGGAATTCCGCACCAGTGTGTCTGTGTATCATTCTAATCAATCCCAGCCTCCTCTAACGCCCAAAATGTGAGGATTTAGAAGAATATATCACTGGGGGAAAGACAGACAGCACATACAGGCAAATGAAAGAAACCTTTGGAGAAAAGAGAAGCAGCTGTATGAAAGATAGAGTTGGAAGGTGTGTATAGATGGTTTTGATGGCAATATTATAGAAATGGAAGAGGACATAGATGAAGTTGAGATGAGAGATGTGATACTGCAATTAGAATTTGACAGAGCACTGAAAGACCTCAATCGAAACAAGGCTCCAGGAGTTGACAACATTCCATCAGAATACTAACAGCTTTGGGAGAACCAGCCACGACAAAACCCTTCCATCTGGTGTGCAAGATGTGTGAGGCAGGGGTAGTACGCTTATACTGCAAGAATGATGATGTCCAAAGCTGAGAGAATAAAAAATGTAGACTTTCAATGGCCACAAAAGCGTTTCTGGAGGAGAGAAGTATGTTAACATCGAATATACACTCCTGGAAATTGAAATAAGAACACCGTGAATTCATTGTCCCAGGAAAGGGAAACTTTATTGACACATTCCTGGGGTCAGATACATCACATGATCACACTGACAGAACCACAGGCACATAGACACAGGCAACAGAGCATGCACAATGCCGGCACTAGTACAGTGTATATCCACCTTTCGCATCAATGCAGGCTGCTATTCTCCCATGGAGACGATCGTAGGGATGCTGGATGTAGTCCTGTGGAACGGCTTGCCATGCCATTTCCACCTGGCGCCTCAGTTGGACCAGCGTTCGTGCTGGACGTGCAGACCGCGTGAGACGACGCTTCATCCAGTCCCAAACATGCTCAATGGGGGACAGATCCGGAGATCTTGCTGGCCAGGGTAGTTGACTTACACCTTCTAGAGCACGTTGGGTGGCACGGGATACATGCGGACGTGCATTGTCCCGTTGGAACAGCAAGTTCCCTTGCCGGTCTAGGAATGGTAGAACGATGGGCTCGATGACGGTTTGGATGTACCGTGCACTATTCAGTGTCCCCTCGACGATCACCAGTGGTGTACGGCCAGTGTAGGAGATCGCTCCCCACACCATGATGCCGGGTGTTGGCCCTGTGTGCCTCGGTCGTATGCAGTCCTGATTGTGGCGCTCACCTGCACGGCGCCAAACACGCATACGACCATCATTGGCACCAAGGCAGAAGCGACTCTCATCGCTGAAGACGACACGTCTCCATTCGTCCCTCCATTCACGCCTGTCGCGACACCACTGGAGGCGGGCTGCACGATGTTGGGGCGTGAGCGGAAGACGGCCTAACGGTGTGCGGGACCGTAGCCCAGCTTCATGGAGACGGTTGCGAATGGTCCTCGCCGATACCCCAGGAGCAACAGTGTCCCTAATTTGCTGGGAAGTGGCGGTGCGGTCCCCTACGGCACTGCGTAGGATTCTACGGTCTTGGCGTGCATCCGTGCGTCGCTGCGGTCCGGTCCCAGGTCGACGGGCACGTGCACCTTCCGCCGACCACTGGCGACAACATCGATGTACTGTGGAGACCTCACGCCCCACGTGTTGAGCAATTCGGCGGTACGTCCACCCGGCCTCCCGCATGCCCACTATACGCCCTCGCTCAAAGTCCGTCAACTGCACATACGGTTCACGTCCACGCTGTCGCGGCATGCTACCGGTGTTAAAGACTGCGATGGAGCTCCGTATGCCACGGCAAACTGGCTGACACTGACGGCGGCGGTGCACAAATTCTGCGCAGCTAGCGCCATTCGACAGCCAACACCGCGGTTCCTGGTGTGTCCGCTGTGCCGTGCGTGTGATCATTGCTTGTACAGCCGTCTCGCAGTGTCCGGAGCAAGTATGGTGGGTCTGACACACCGGTGTCAATGTGTTCTTTTTTCCATTTCCAGAAGTGTAGATATAAGTGTGAGGAAGTCTTTTCTGAAAGTATTATTTGGAGTGCCACAGTGAATGGAAGTGAAATGTGAATGAAAAACAGTTCAGGTAAGAAGAAAATAGAAGCTTTGGAAATGCAGTGCTACAGAAGAATGCTAAGAATTAGATGGGTAGATCACATAACTAAGAAGTTGGTCCAGAGTAGAATTGGGGAGAAAAGAAATTTCTGGCATATCTGGCTAGAAGAAGGAATAGGAAGAACAGGACACATTCTGAAATATCAAGGGATTACCAATCTAGTGCTGGTGGGAAGTGTCAGGGAGGGGAGGGGACTAAAAATCGTAGAGGGAGACCAAGAGATGGATACAGAAAGCAGATACAGAAGGATATAGGTTTCAATCATTATTTGGAGATGAAGAGGCTTGTATAATAACAGAGAGGAATGAAGAGCTGCATCAAACCAGTCTTTGGGCTGAAGACCACCTCAACCACAAACAATGATTTAAGTTGTGTTGTATTCCATTTCCATTAATCACTGTGGATTCTTGAACCTTTAGGGCCAGTTTTCCACTCCTGGAGTAAGAGAGTGCATTGATGCTATGACATATCCTGGATAACTTGCCGTGAGCAGGTATACTTTTGACTTAGTGGTAACATCTAACGCAGTTTTTTAACATAATCTTATGCCAATTCCACATTCCACCGAAAAGGTGTTGTCCAGACAGTATTTTCTCTATGGCCAGCCGTCATGTCATGCTATGCCAATGGAGTTATTAACATGCGGTTAGGAAGCTGTGGGATCAGTACATCGCTCTCCTGGCTGTTATCAGTCACCTAGACCTTGGAGCCGCTACCTCTCTCTCATGTATCTCCTCAATTTGCTTTACAAGGTTGAGCGCACCCATTTTCAAACCTTCCACTGAGGATAAGTCACTACAGTACCGGGAATGGCAGTCAGATATACTGACCGCTAGGTTCTGCACGTGAACTGCAGCATGTTATTTCTGGCAAATCGTCAAAATGATTCCAAATATTAAGCTCTTCATGTATTTCGTAGCAATCTGTATTGTATTTTGAAGATCAGTATCTTAATTTTTTGTTCCTAGTTATTTTTATTCACTATTTTGGTCTGCTGACACTACAATATATCCATAATTTAATTGGATTACGTTTCTATTAACTTATGCACGGATGCTAATAACAACACTGTCGTGTGGCTTGAGGGCGTTGCTGCAGCGTGTACACTATGAAGCGCTACCCTGATGCGGGTATATAAGCACCGACATGTAGACAAAGGATCAGTGCTGCATACGTGTCTTTCCGACGTGTGTGCCGCAGATCTATGGCGAAAACAGGACCAACGTGCTTTCTATTCTTTTCTTTGCTGCTGAAGGACAAACACACCGGTAGACATCCGCGCTGGTCGTGATTCGCCACAAGACACCAGTCGATCTGAGAGGCGAGCTTCATTCATGGCTGTCTGAAGCACCTGAAGCGTTTCAGTGCTGAGGGCACCACGTTCCTTGAGAGCGTTGTTGCAGGCGGCGGAAGCTGGGGCGACAGGTAGCGCTGCTGCTTCATGACAATGTACGTCCCCATATCGCGAATGTAGTGACGTCGAAGTTAACGCCGGCTCAAGTGGGAGACACTCGAGCACCCCCTCCATAGTCCTGAGCTCACCCCATGCGATTATCACGCCTTCCATCCCTTAAAAAAGACCTTGAAGGATCGACGATTCCTACTGGACGAAGATGTGCAGCAGGCAGCTTCGAAATTCTTCACGCGGCACGACACAATAGGTATCTTTATTCTATTGCGTCGGTAGGATGATTGCCTCAATGCCTACGGCGATTTTGCCTGATTGGAATACTGATTCTGCTCTGTACGGACTTCCAGCGCAAACTTTTTGATCGCTCCTAAACACAACTAAAAAATCAACTACTATAGACGGAGCCTCGCAACTATATACTGAATGTTTCTTCTTTCACTACATACTTGTGCTCAGCTGGTTCTCCAGTACTAGGGAAGATGAATTGTATTATTTTAAATTACTCCCTTAGTTCCTCATTGCCGCATTTCTTCTTTTCTTCCTCTATTTTTAAGGCTTTCGACGGGAACTTGGGATCTGTCCTTGGCAGGGCAGTAGCAGAATAGGGAACTCGTCTTTAATATGGATAAATATAAAGTTCTGTTCATGAACCAGTGTCGTCCACGATGTCTTATCGTGTATGAGTTATATCTCTTTAAGTGTTTTAATTTACTGTTCCTAGAATACGACAGTTTCTTTATGTTGACCTACGTTTCAAAAAGAAAAGGAAATACGACTTCCTAACAGAGTAGCTATCTACTGGGTCATTTAAGAGCAGTAAGGAAAGAATCTTGTGTTCCTTCTTAATGGATATTACCCAACATAGTAACTGAAGTAGGTGTAATTACAGGTTTTCTTAGGGAAAAAAAACATTTTAGGTGAAACTGTCACTTGCTGCAATTCTGAGCCCTCTAGCGGCAGAGGATTTGCAACTTGCGTCAGAGAAGCTGTAAAGTGCCGACTAATACGCATCACATGTAATGCCTCAACCGATATTGAGAACAGATGGAAAAATTCGGGAGCACTACTTTTCAGCATGCCCTCACACATTTAAAAACTTTGAGTGTTTATTTCACACAACAAAATAAGAAAATAAAGTTCAGGTATAATTACTATGACGGAAATGAAAAATGTTACACTATGAAAAAGCAGTCCTTTTTTGTAGAGACGTTCATCACATCACATCACATTAAAAGAAGAGACTTTTATTCCATTCGGAACTGATCCCCGTCATCATCTTTAGTACGACGTGTAGCTCCCATGGACACGAATACACTCTAGCATTCGTTGTGGCCTCCGAATGTCATTTTGAGGAATTTACTGCTGTGCCTGAAAACACTTGCGGAGTCAGTTCATGAAGACAGCTAGCTGCAGATTGCTATGAAAGCATACGTCATCACAGACGTACTCTACGTGCGTCAAATCAACGCATCAGGAAAGCCAGTAAAAGATACGCACATTACTCAAGGCGATTGTGGAGTGAACTGGAATGTCACCATATAAAATAGCTCCCCACACCAGCAGCTGGAGAGGTACGGGTTTCGAAAATCGCTGCTTGCTGTGAGCTTTCACCAGCTCGTCTACGAACACCGTCACGTCGATTTGACTGTTACAAACAGAAGCGAGACTCATCTCTGAACACCAATGATTGCCACTCAATGTTCTAGTCGACTCTCGCTCTGCGTCATCCACGTCTACTGTCTGTGGTAACGTGCTAGCGGTAAACGGCATATAGCAACTCGAGCTCTCCACCTAGGTTCAAGATATCTGTTCGCGTCGGCGCATGGTGACACTCTGGCTGTAGACTGTGCAGATATCATCCTTCTAGCCAGCGAAACAATCCTCCAATCTTCTCGTGTTGTAGTCCTTCTGGAAGGATCCGTAGCTGCTCTTCTTGCCACACTGTTGCCTCGCGTCCATCTCCTCGCCAATCATTCTTCAGCGACTGGACTACAGTCAACTGCCTATGCGATCTGTCTCTATGATGCTCCCGTGTTCCTCACAACAGTGGTGCGGCCTTTCTCAACGTCCGAAATACGACGATAAGGTGCACGTGCAAGTCATCTGTGATGCGATCAATGCCAGAAAATTTTCAGTAATGCTACACACACCCAACAGCCAATATGTACTCACACCATCCTTTATCTGTAGGAATGGTTTTTATCTGTACTGAAAATAACCTCGGTTTAGGGTGACATTTTAATCAAAATATCCCATAGCCACTGAAATACTGAACTATCAGTTTTATTGCATTCGGTAACCTTTCCCATTTTCGTCACCGTATCTCACTCAGATTCAGTTAAATTATGCGCAGTAACCCTAAAAACCAGTTTCTTAGAAGTGGATGAAAAATATTACGTTCACTGAAAATACAATAAAAGAACCAGTTTATATTGAAGATCGTTTGGATTTTGTTGTTGTTATAGTCATTAGCCCGGAAACTGGTTGGATGCAGTTCTCCACAGCACTATATTTTGTCTGTCTTACCATATCTCCATAACGACTGCACTTTATACCTGTTTGAGTCGGCGTATTGCATTCAAAGCCTTGGCCTCCCTGTCCTATTTTACACCCGCCCCCTCCTCCACTCTTCTCTTGTCCCTTTTACGCACTTCCCCCCATTACCAAATTCATGACTGTTTCATTCCTTGTGATGCGTCCTGCCAACCTACCTTGTCCTTTAGCCAGATTAGCTCTTCATTAGCTACTCAATCTATCCACCTCATCTGTAGCAATCTCCTGTTGACCAGACATGAGAAGATTCTCTTCTGATGGCCTGTGCACCTTTCATTTCTATATGATGTCAAGAAATACTTTCAGAAAATATTTTCTAACACTTAAACTTTTATTGCGTCGCAAAGTGGCCGCGCGGTTAGAGGCGCAATGTCACGGATTGTGCTGCCCAACCCGCCGGAGATTCGCGTCCTCCCTCGGGAATGGGTGTGTGAGTTGTTCTTAGTATTAGTTAGTTTAAGTAGTTTGTAAATCTAGGGACCGATGACCTCAGTACCTTGGTTCTAAGGAATTCACACACATTTAAATTTATATTCACTCTTAAAGAATTCCTCTTTTTCAAGGAAGCTTTTCTTCCTATTGCCAGACTACATTTTATACCCTCTTCTGACCTCTTGAGCTATGGACTTTACAGGAAGTGGGAACCCACATCCGCAGCGCCGGTGTAAGAGGTCCCTTCCTGGGTACCTTGGAGATTGCATGCCTTACGTGACGTTTAAGAAAAAGTTGATCAAACTTGAAATGTTTTCTATAAGGTTAAATACCTAAAACTGCATATCTCAATGGAAGTGAGTACCGTAAAGCGACACAGTTCACCACAAATGAAATACTTTTACTGTCTTATTATTTATTGTAGCGGAAAAAGTTTGTGCTTCGAGTAATTTTTTGATCTTGTCTATTGGATTCAGCGCGAAGGGCATATTAATCAGACAAAGCAATAGGTCAGCTTTGGCACGAATCGATAAGCCACGAGTTTCAGCCTTACTAAATAAATACATTTTTAAGATGGGTCTCCATATAATAGTTCACTTCGTTACGTCAGCTTTACATTTGGCAAATGAACTTTCATTCGAGAAAAGTTCTCTGAGTGAATAATTAATATAAAAAGAATATTATTTTTGTTACGTCGCTGCAAGTTGCACAACATTCGGTACCATAAGTGAGGTGTCAGCTTGGTATGAGGAATAGTTTCGTTTATATGGGTATGAGATGAAATCGTTATGGGTGTGTGTCATCCTAATGGAAAACTGCAACAACGCGTTGTCATGAAATTTGCCTTTTTGATCAGGTTATCACCAATAGAAATTCATCTGAAGTTGATGTTTATAACGAGTAACTTTCTTTGTTTTCAAGAATCAAGAAATCTGTAAATGAATTCATCGATTCTCTAGGGCTACTGTAGGCTATCAGACTTACTTGTCAAATTCGCTGGTTGCCTTCCATGGATATGTCAAACAAGTGCGCAGACTTACCAGCCAAGTTTGTCAACTTTTGAAGCAGCTGTCCCGCTCTGCGTATCGTGCGGCGAAGTATTTTGACACTAGTGACCAATGTACTACGTGAAATGTAGAATACATATCTCGATATCTACTCCAGTTGTTTAACATGTCAAAGACGTAAGTAATAGTCCGGCAAACAATTGGCTATTGTTTGACAAACGTATTGGTACACGGACAAACTTTCAGTGTCAAATCGAAAACTTTTACCTCGCACTGCAGTATAACAACGTTCTATAGAAATTAACTATTTTTTCCTTCTTCCTTCCTCTGTCGGTGGGACGTCTGTTGCAACTGTTGAAATGACTACTGGCCGCGAAGTTTTTATCGTATCTTCTAAAACATAGGCAATTTATAGTTTACAGATGACTTAAATGTATTTAAATGGCTATTCTCACTAAATGTAGGCTCACTACGTGAGTGAAATTGCAATCTATTTACGCTACCAAGTGCTGCCCATTCTGGGAGCAGTTATCTATAATCAGTTTTAAAGTACAGTGGAACCTCGTTTAATCGAATTGGGTCATGCGAACTGACGAAAGTTTGGATAACAGACTGGCGTGAGTTAAATGCTACAAACACACGCTATGTATTTATTTACAGATAAACATATACATTATTTTCACGTAAAGTTTGAGCAGCTATTGAAAAAACATAGTGAGTTTTAGACACTCGAACACTTAATACGTCTCTTTTGAACCAAATTATTACGTGGCTTGTGTGCAGTAGGAACATTCAGGCTTTCACCAACATTAGTTCTGCCGAAGTTTGTCTGCCAGGCGTTCCTATAAACCAATATTTTATCCAGCTGTGTAAGAATCATAATGTCGAGAATGAGCCATACTTCGTCAGCTAATCTGGCATCAATATCATCATTGTATGTAGACCATCAGACGGCGATAATTTCGCCATCAGAAATCCTACTGTAGTCAAGAGTCATTGTCATTTCGCAGCCAGTCATTTACGTCATTCACACCTATGTCTGATAGTTCTGGAATTTCTGCAATGAACTACGATGGTTCGACATTTGCCACCAGTTTCTTTATTCAGTGTGCAAACTGCGTCATAAATCATTCCGGACCAACAAATTCGGCAGCGTTTTTCAACAATTCTCCTTTATTCATCCTATGAGGGTTATCGTTTTGTTCATGGTGTCCACCTTCTTATCTGATGACGTTTTACACCGCCCATAACAAACGGGACCAACACAGCAGAACAGTACCGGTACCAAAGAGATCCTACGTCCCTGGCACAGCTGCCGAAGCTATCCCCCCTCCCCACAAAATTAGTTTTCTACAAAATGGTTCAAATGGCTCTGAGCACTATGGGACTTAACTTCTGAGGTCATCGGTCCCCTAGAACTTAGAACTACTTAAACCTAACTAACCTAAGGACGTCACACACATCCATGCCCAAGGCAGGATTCGAACCTGCGCCGTAGCGATCGCGCGGTTCCAGACTGTAGCGCCTAGAGCCGCTCGGCCACCCCGGCCGAAAGTTTTCTACAAATGTAACATATTTTATAATCTTAATAAAACTTTATAATCTTAATAATTATTTCTTAATTTTATAATCTTAATAAAAATTAAGCGAAACTGATAATAACATGCTTTTTATTTGTTTTTTATGGCGGGCGCGCACGTTATCAAGCTTGTTTCGACGACGCTCCAGGAGTTTCTCTAGGATGCCCTTACGCATCCCCATACAGTCCCGATCTCTCCTACGCGGTTTCCATACTTTTGGAGCCCTGAACAAAGGGATTCGTGGCCGTCGATTTGCTTCAAAGGGATGAACGCCTGAGTACAGTCATGGTTCCGTAGCCAACTGCAAACGTTTTTCCATGATCTCATTGACTGTCTCGTCTCACAGTGGTAGAAATGAGTTAACAATTACGGTGATTACTTCTGATATAATGAACATTTTACTTACGTATTTTTTTTTCATCTGCCTAATTTTCATTTGACTGCTTCCTGTATAGCAACCTACATCTTCCACTTTTCAGCCAGAAAACTCCTCTCTGAAATAGCTCTTCCGACTGTTTCTTCCCTTGATGTTGTCTTATTTTTCTTGTTGAAATATATTCGATCATCATCTTAGGCTATCTGTTGTCATCCAAACGGCATACACGGCCATATCGTCTCATACGTTTTGCTTCGACTGCATCCATTATAGTGGTGCAGAAGTTCATTCTCTTACATATGTCTTCAGTTTTAATTCCATCCCGTAGTGTCAGCCCACAGCAATCTCCAAAATTTCACGCCGCTGACGATAAGTTCCTCTTAATTCTTTCCATTATTTTCCACATTTCTGGTCCAAACGTTGCTATATTCTCTACAGTAGTATTTAATATCCTAATTTTCATTTCTGGTTTAATATGTGTGCTCCATAACACTACATTTAATTGTTTCGCTGCTTGTTTACGTCCGCAGCTCGTGGTCGTGCGGTAGCGTTCTCGCTTCCCACGCCCGGGTTCCCGGGTTCGATTCCCGGCGGGGTCAGGGATTTCCTCTGCCTCGTGATGACTGGGTGTTGTGTGGTGTCCTTACGTTAGTTAGGTTTAAGTAGTTCTAAGTTTTAGGGGACTGATGATCATGGATGTTAAGTCCCATAGTGCTCAGAGCTGCTTGTTTACCTTGAACATTGCCGTTCTTATTTTCGCTTTTCCTGGGTCATCTTTGTTAATAACAACTCCCAGGTATTTATAAGAGTGCACAGACTTTACTAACTAAAAATCTTACGTTATGTCTTGATCCACTCCTCTACACCGTTTTCTCTAAATTAATGGTTAAGCCGCGTTTCTGATATTCTCTGTGAAACCGTCTAATCACGTAGTTCATGTCATCCTCACCTCTGCAGAATTCACTTGGTCATCAGAAAATACAAAGTGAATAGCATATCATCGTTTATAGACATACCCATACTATGACGGGAACATTTCCATATGGCATAATTCAAATTTATTTTAAATATTGTAGTTGCTATCTCGTATTGTAGTTGCTGTCCTTGTCATAGCCTTTTGATCACTGGAATATCTTATATTTTTGTACCTATTTGAATTCTGAAAGTTTTGTCATTATACAAAGCTCTAACAGCAGTCATGCTTGGTGTTCTGGATGTTGATGGTGGATTTAGAATTCACACATAAAGGCAGTGCCATAAATTCTGCAAGGTACTGTTAGTCACTAAAATAACTGAAAGCACGAATTCGAGAATTTGTCTACACATGGAGCACCCCCTCTTTGAGCACGACAATGCCAAACCATACACAACAGCTACAAAATCTGCAACAATCCGACGGCCTGAATTCACTGTCACTGATCATCCTCCGTACAGTCACTGCTTGGCCTCATCCGATTTTCATCCGTTTCCAAAACTTAAAGCACACCTTTGAGGACTTCACTTTGGTTGTGATGAAGCGGTACACGCAGAGGTGAAGTTGTGGTTCTGTCAGCAATGTCAAACATGTTTTAGTGACGATATGAACAAACTGATCTCTCGTCGGGAGAAGTGCGTTCGTGGGCAGGGTGACTACGTAGAGACCTGGTAAATAAAGATGTAGAATGGTTCAAATGGTTCAAATGGCTCTGAGCACTATGGAACTTAACATCTGAGATCATCAGAGATCTAGAACTTAGAACCACTTAAACCTAACTAACCTAAGGACATCACACACACCCATGCCCGAGGCAGGATTTGAACCTGCGACCGCAGCGGTCGCGCGGTTCCAGACTGTAGCGCCTAGAACCTCTCAGCCACCCCGGCCGGCTTATGGCAACATATATTCATCTAAATTTTGTGAATATTTATAACGAATAGGTTCTTTTGTTTTCAACAATCAGGAAATTTGCAGCTGAATTCGACGACTCTACACAGCTGAACTACCTACCTTATTTGTGAAATTCGCTATTAGCTATCCACTGGCTCGTCAAACAAGCGCGCAAACGTACCAACCTTGTTTGTCTAATTTAACCTCATTTTTGAAGCAAATGTCACGCTGCGCGTATCACGTTGCGAAGTATTGTGGGCAATCTAAGAGGTGCAATGCAGGATACAAAATTTTAAGTTTGCTCTAGTTGCCAAATATCTCAAAGCTCTAGGTAATGGTCCGGCAAACAACTGGCAATTGTTTGACAAACGCTTTCCTAAATTGTCAAACTCAGTGTAAAATCGAAAACTTTTCACCTTGCAGTGCAGTATAACTACGATCTGTAGAAATTACTGTATTTGATTCTTTGTTTCTTCCTTTAGTGGTCTTAGCACGGATGTCTTTTATGATTGTTTAAATGCTTACTGGCCAAACAGTTTTATCCAATCTTCTCAAACATCGAGATTTTGTAGTCTGCAAACGGTTTAAATACACTGACATTGCTGTTCTCATTGAAAGTAGAGTACTACATTTGTGGAATGCCATTCTGTTTACGTCATCAACTTCTAGCCAATCTGACAACCAGTCTGCCGAGCGCTGTTGACAAGCGGGGTGCACTCAGCCCTTGTGAGGCAAACTGAGGAGCTACTTGATTGAGAAGTAGCGGTTGCGGTCTCGCAAACGGCCGGCAGAGCGGTGTGCTGACCACATGCCCCCCCCCCCCCCCCCCCACATCCGCATCTAATGGCGCCTGTCGTCTGAGGATGACACGGCGGCCGGTCGGTAACCGTTGTGCCCCCAGGGCCTGTTCGGACAGAGTTTAGTATAGTTTTGTTTTAAATCCTCAGTCACTTTTATAAGAGCAGTCATTGTGCTGCAAGTTTGCCAGAAACCAGATTGGTATTCATGTCAAAGGTTAAACCTTGGATAGTGCTGGTAGAATGCAAATGGGTCTGTAGTCGGAAGGTCCTTTGGCAAATTCCTTCTTTGGTAATGGTCCTTTGACAAATTCCTTCTTTGGTAATGGTTTTATGAATCCCTGCTTCCAATCTGATAGCAAGACGTAAGAGGTAAAAGAATTGTTAAAAATGTCCGTTATTATGGGCAGCAGTGGATCGACGAGAAAATCTATCATTTCCACAGTAATATTATCGTGTCCTGCAGCTGCAGAATGAATTCGCGCAGTTGACTTCCTGACCGTGTTATGGCGTACAGTCTGCAGAGAAATTTCTAGCATCCACCAAACACCGATGCATTAAGGGAATCAATAGTTGGTGCCCTTTTGTATTGGTCAAGTATAGATGCCGGCTTTGCGAAATACTCATTTAGGACAGTACAGGATGTAGAAGTTCAGCAGCAGTTTTAGGTTTGCCTATTCCTAGGCCTCGCAGATTTTACTACATTACGCCAGGTCTTGAAAGTCCTCAGTTAGCGAGTGGGTATACCTGAGTTTTGCATTTACTTCGGATTGACTTACACGGTTGCGTAACTGTTTGTATGTGGTGTAGTTATCAGATGTCGGATGCCGCTTATATTTCCTGTATGCTGCGTCTCCGACACTCACGATGTGTTTGAGATGATCTGTGGGCCATGGCGAAGGTTTTCTCCTTACTTCTACTGTTTTAAGGAGCGCTCGTTCATCGTATAGGTTACAGAGTCTCTCAACGAAATTAGAGACTTTGTTATTTATGCCGGCGCTATTTCCTGCTGTTGTCGACTGGCATAACCGAAATTGAACAAAATTTGTTTTGAAAGCTGCTTGTTTGGGTTGGTTGGGTCAAGTGAAGCCCAGAGGCAATGTACGACTAGACGACTGTGGGACTCCTCTCAAAACCATCCTCGAACTGGACGGTAGAATCAACCTTTAGCAGTCTAGGACTGCAACAAAATAAGCCTCATCTCTCCAGTTTGCTGTATTGTTCTGTGGTATACCAACTGGATATCAGAATTCGTAGCTTTTTGATTGCCTGTGGCATTGTGTTGATCCCGTAGACTTTGAGAAGGTTCCAGTCCTAGAAAGTGAATTTTTCCCACCTTGAAATTTCAAAATTTGTCCTGTGTTCAAGCACAGAAAATGGCAGCCTTCTAAACTTATGTTTCTACGATTAAACATAGGCGTCCATACGTACAATATAGCACGGCTGTGTTCTTCCAAGTGTAGTAGAATTGCTCCATCGTGCAACGCTGAATGCAGAATCAGCAAGCCGTCGAGGTTTTCTCTTTTCCCATAGATTTGTGAGTGAGTTTTGCATCAGAGAGAGGGGGTAGCCTTATGGTAATTGAAGACGGATGACTGGCACATACACTACAGTCATGTTTATGTTTTGAGAATTGACTACGAAATCATGGTCGTAGACAGGCTTCTTTCTGTAGCTCGGTATGGTCTGATCAAGGAAGCAACAGAAAAGAGATTGTAAGCATTATTTCGCCACGGTTCTCATCTATCTTGACGGCCGATCAGTGACTAAACTGCACCCACACAAATAATCGGCTAAATTTTCCATCCATGAGCAGAATGATAACTAAGAAAATCCATTATACACTGACAGGAAAAAAATCTCATCATCAAAAAATAATTAATGTAGAATAATGAAATTACGAGAATACATCTGGCTGGTTAACATCTTTGAGTGATTAGCACTGCAAGATCGCAGGTTAATGTAAGCGCAAGATAAGACACTGCAAATGCCAAATGATGGTACATTAGTAACCGGTGTAAACGCCGTAATCTTGAATGCAAACATGTAAACGTGCATGCATTGTGTTGTACGGTGATGGATGTCAGTTTGTGGGATGGACATCCATGCCTGTTCCACTTGGTCGGTCAATACATGGACTGTTGATGCCAGTTGTGTATGACGCTGAGTTGTCGTCCTATGATGTCACATACGTGCTTGGCTGGAGACAGATATGGTAATCGAACAGGCGAAGGCAATATATCGACACTCTAAGAACATGTTGTGTCATAACAGAGGTAAGTGAGCGAAGATTATCCTGTTGGAAAACACCCCCTTACCTCATGGAAGTTTATATTGTTGATGCGTTATTAATTCACATTTAATGATAATGATGAGGTGTTTCTGATGAATTTTCAGCGCTCCGTTTCCTTAGGACAGCATACTGTGCCATTTAATTATAACGATGATTATAATAAATCATTCCTAGAATGAAGTGTTTTTATAAAAGTCTCCAATACACGTGCATGAAGTCTTGTGAGAGTCCCATATCGAACACTAACCGAAGTCGATAGCAGTTCATGCTGTCGTCAATATTTCACGTGACGTCAAATTACGTTACTTTTGTGGGAAGTGTTGTGAAATGAGTGCTACCAATGCGAAACAGCTGCCCCAGCGTGCAGAATTTGTCCAGGATTTTCTTACACAGAATCTACTGCAGGAGTACGTATAAGGTTTCATTTCTGCTACAAAAGTGGCAAAATGAGTGCCTGGGCATTTGTCAGGTGCTATAATGATATGTGTTAAGCGATCTAGGCGACTTTATTCACAGAATGAAAAATGATATGTTAAGCAATGATGGTTCTTCTGCCACAATCACGTACTTGCATGAATTGTCATTTTCAGTGATGGTGCCGAATAAATCAAAATATTGCTAAATCTTCAGAACATCATGAGAGACATGCTTCGAGCTTTTGCACCAGAACAAGCAGTCACAGAAATCCAGGATAAAGGTTAATTATATTTTTCCAACTTCAAGTAAATTATCTGTTATTAAATTCAAAACATTAGCTTATAGAGTATATTACCACTAAGGTTACACACACAGATATTTTCTCTCTCTTTTTCGTTTTCTGTTTGCTATTCTGGTAATGAATACATGAGAGCTGATTAGGCTCTCTAGAGTTGACAAGTCTATTGCCTGTGGTGGCCATTCGCATAACCAAGACTCTGTAGCCAGCAGCACCTGAGTAGTGGGACCAAACGGGCATGAGCACAGTTTGGTAGTGAAGGTTACCTACATTCAGGGGAAGTATGCATTCAGGAAAGAACCTGTTGTTCTCTTTTGATTGGCATGTCCTTAACCTATTGTTATGCTAAGATGATTATGACCCCCTGGTAATAGTGCTTCCTTTTCATTGACAGGTCCTTAACCCATTGTTCCCCCAACCCTCCACCTGCTCCTCCCAATCCCTCAGGAAACCTTCCCCCCTACCTTCACTGATATGGGTACACCTTCCGGACTGACTTATTTGAATAGCCCCCTCTCACTCTATCAATTTAATTGACTACTTAATTAAACTGATCAATTAATTAACCCCTTCACCTCTCATAACACCCAATCCTCCCCTCCTATATCTGTAAATTGGCAGGAAAAGGACTCAGTCCGTGCTGGAGAGGAAGGATCTCACGACAGGAAATTCAGTTACATAGCAGGAGGTATAGTGTACACTTATAAAAAAAATCAGTTTGCATGGGTTGGATCTCTCTTGCCCATCATTCTCTGCTGTTTGGGAAGATGCAAGACTTGTAAATTACATCAAAAAGAAGTAACTGAATCGATCGTTTTTTATTATGCCGACTGTGCAAGGAATACCGTCATGAACCAATCATCACATAAAATTACACTGTTAAAAACCTTTTGATCGCAAAGCACGCACCATCCATTATCCCATGCCCAGTGCCGGCTCGCACCACCCATAAAGACTGCCTGTAGTCGAGGTGCACAGGGGGCCCCGCGAAGTGACGTGTCCGCCAGTGGCCGCACCACGCGCAGGTGTCCAAGGGGTGTCCGTTTGGGCCCCACAACTGATAGACAAGATGTCACACTAATCCCTGAACAAAAGCAATTCAGAAATTGCTGTCGAAACAATGCTTTCTCTCTCTTTCTCATCCTGTTGCGTTCCACTGCTGGACCTACACGTGCCGTCAGTCACAGTCAGACTGACCCACAAACAAAGCAGCATTTATCCAGTAAAACCCTGTGGGATACCGACACACACAAGAACTCCCTCCAGGCCAAATGCCTGTCTGAGAATGGTTCCAGAAATACAGCTGAAGTCAATAAATACTTAATTTCTGGTCACATCATGGTGATGCAGGGGATACAAGGCGAATGAGATAGCTCACCACTCCCAGTCTCAGTCGGTCTGTGGAAGAAGAAGAACCATGAGGCATCACCAGAAGATAAGATCCTCATCTGCCTCTCCATCACAGAAGAAACATGAAATTAAGTACTCATTACGTGTTGTTGCCACGCTTACTGCATGTAGCGGTTCCTCCTCCTCTTATGTGTCAAGTTCCCTTTCTTTGCTCAACTCTATGTCATTGTTTGTGGATTATTATTGTTTCTCCTTCTTCTTTGTTCAGTGACCTGTCTGGACCAGCAGCAGTCACAATCGTCTCACTGGGACTTGCAGCGTACTTTGGCCTGTCAGGATCAGCAGCGGTAGTAGCACCTTGGTATCCTGTAGCACACCTGATCAGCATGCTGAAGCAGGTCAACAAGCTGCTATTAAGCATCCTGCTCATTGATCTGGTCACCCAGCAAGTCCCTGACTCTCAGAAAAACTGTGCTGGGGACCCACCACACAGTGTGGGTCAGTATTGGTGTCCAACATATGCACCGCCGGCCGCTGTGGCCGAGCAGTTCTAGGCGCTTCAGTCTATAACCGCGCGACCGCTACAGTCGCAGGTTCGAATCCTGCCTCGGTCATGGATGTGTGTGATGTCCTTAGGTTAGTTAGGTTTAAGTAGTTCTAAGTTCTAGGCAACTGATGACCTCAGATGTTAAGTCCCATAGTGCTCAGAGCCATTTGAACCATCTGAACATATGCACCACCCCAGAACATCTTATGTTACTGCAAGGACAGAGTGTTGATGTGGTGGATGTGAAGCTGCTGATTCCTCCCAGTGCTCTAATGTTTTTCACTTCAACTTACAATTTGACAGCTAGTGGTTCAAACCGCTTAAGTATTGGCATAGAAGCATCAGTGGACAGTGACTGTTGTGTTAGAGATCGAAAATGCATTGAGAAGTTCTCATGTTCAGTTTACGGATCTGGAATGGAATGAACTGTATCGTGCAGAACATTACATCTACCAACAGACGACCTCTGAGTATTCGATCTCTGGACATTTACTGTGCAGGTCCGACGCTTTCAGTAACATCATTGTATGATGGCATGACACTCATGGTGACAATTGGAGACCGATCTATTTATCTACAATGCTCCACCGTTACAAACTTGTTCGATCTACGGATGGTGCTATCCCTTGTGCCAGAAAAACTGGACTGTGGGCTGCCATGTATTCAAACTGTGTACAAAGACATAGTCAGCTGTCACTGTACATAGTGTGTGCATGCAGATGATATAGAACACTGCATAACTGCAGCATCAAAAGAAGAAGCTAAATAACCACCCAGCAGTTTAAGAGAAATACATGCTGAATTCACTGCATACAAAAAACAGTTATTCGAGAAATACAGAAAAAAATCAATAAGTAGCTTTTGTTGTTGATGATGTAAGGTCAGCCTATGTATCATTGCTGAAATGTAAATAAAATAGATGTAACCGCATATCTTTGTTGTTTTTCTTATTTAACTACCCCATCATTATATTATGCAAGATGTAGCCATTGTAGCTCATTCAGTAAGCTATAGTGGCTACATATATTATTATCAATTATTATTATTATTATTATTATTACAAGCTTCATTTTTATATAAAATCCCATTGCACACCAAAACCTGACATATCGATATCATGGCCAGGTGGGTGATGCATCAAGACTTTGTTGTTGGTGACTGGTCCTCTGAAGATGCAAAAGAAGACCTGAAGAAGAAGCAGAATGGAATACTCCTTCCTGATAATGTACAAATAATAATTGTAAGTCGGTCCAATTGTGGCACGACTAATGTCCTCATGACGCTGCTAACAAACGTAGACGGAGTCCGAACTGTTTGTGTATTCTCAAAAACACTGTTTCATTCCATGTATCAGTTATTACAGGGGATACTGCATGGTGTAAAAGGCGTTACATACATGATATTCAGTGAAATCAGCGATATCCCTCCAAGTGAAAATATAAAGCCAACACTGTGTTCATACTTGACGATGTTGTTTTGGAAAACCATGACGAAATTCGAAAATATATCTCTGTCGGTTGTCATATGGGTGCTGATGTATTTTATCTAAGTCAAACATATTCCAGAATCCCGAAAGAGTTGGTTAGGGATAATGCAAACCTCATTATAGCCTTCAAACAAGACAAGCTGAATTTAAAACACAGTTAGTAAGCACATGTAGGAACTGACATGTCGTTCAATGATTTTGTTAAGACATGTGCCGATAGCTGAAAACATTCACAGTATGGGTTTCTCATTGTTCAAAATTCAAATGGCTCTGAGCACTATGGGATTTAACATCTGAGGTCATCAGTCCCCTAGACTTAGAACTACGCTAACCTAACTAACCTAAGGACATCACACACATCCACGCCTGAGGCAGGATTCGGACCTGCGACCGTAGCAGCAGCGCCGTTCCGGACTGAAGCGCCTAGAACCGCTCGGCCACAGCGGCCAGCCTTTCTCATTGTTGATAAAACTAGAAAACTGAATGGCGGTGGGTACAGACGGAACTTCGAAGAGTTTCTGTGTATATAGCCCGGTAAGAGAGGTGAGTACAACAGAACAGCATACGCTGCACCATTGACAAATTCGAGCGCATGTCTAGCTTTCAACCCGAGAGAATGGGTGTACCTAGACAGAACATTCGTTTGTACATGGATGCGAAAATTCAGCTATCGTGCACAGAGCTGAAAGTATGCTCAGGTAGCTAGAAACGTATTACCAGACTCTTCTGAGAATGATCAACGCATTAAATGAGTTAGTTAATGAAATCGATAAGAAAGTAACTGACTTACCTGAAAACGTCGAAGCTATTGAGGGAAAAATAGATGTAGAGGCCCTTGTTGTTGAGAAGGTGGAGCAGTCACATAATAAGAGGAATAAGAATGGATGTATAAAGCCTTACGCTGCAGAGGTGTCTGATTAGTATACACCGAGATGTCAACGAAGCAGAAAGCCATTGAGCAGTTCGCTTGCAGACGCGAAAGTGTTAAGACGTGCTACGCGGTCGCTCTTCCGTGTCACGCTTGTGTTTACCTGCTAGTGCACGCGCGTAACAGCTTTCGTTTGGTACGGTTTCTGTTAGGCACATTAACACCTGACATTGCTATCGGTGACGGCAAGCCCCGCCATGTATGGTGGTGTGTATGGAGAAGGGGGTGGTGACTTCGACGCCCCTATGGGACAACATCAACAACAACCACCTGCCCAGCGGCTACATCCAGATGCAGCACCATTACCAGCTCCTCCAGGAACTACATTGGACAACACGACGGCTGTGATCAGCCACTCGTTAGCAGTTGTTTGGGGAGAATCTGGAATACAGCCGGCAGAAGAGCATATGGGTTTATCGGAACAAGATTCCTCCAGCTTCTCCGCTACGAGCAACAAGCGACAAAGTGAGGTCAGTCTGGAATTAAGAAATTCCAAAACCTTCATAGCAGACGCTAATCAACTCTTACCTGTAACTGACGTTTCAAACGTAGCTGACCCCCCCTGTAGCAACTGCTGCAACTAACACCCCTCCTGTGGGACCTGCACCTACTCCGAGGTCTCTCAACTTTCACAAACATACAGATAGGGGACCATTCGAAGTTTACATGGAATGTTTGGACAAAAACTTAGGCCGCTTGCACCCTATGGCACTAGGGAAATTATTGCATATTTCCTTGCCATAAGTGAAGAATTCTATACTTAACATCTCTTCAGCAGGAAAAACAAAAGTTAAGGTGGAACTGAAACCCCCAGACAAGGCTAATTTCCTAGTTACCAGTGAGGTATTAAAGTCAAAAAATATAGAAGCTTACATTCCTTCCTTTGTTGTCCATAAGCTGGGAGTAATCAGGAAAGTAGACACCAGCCTTGAAGAAGCGGAGATTTTGGAAGTCGTACAATCTCCCTTCCCTGTTGTAGGCGTTCGGAGGTTTACGAAGAGATATGGTAAAGACCAAATCGTTAAATTGCAGACCTGTTTGTTAACCTTCGACTCTCAAACTTTACCGGAAGCCGTGTCTATTCACGGAACAAGATGTCCCGTAGACCTTTATGTACCAACTGTCAGGTAGTGCTTTAATTGTCTTCGTTACGGGCACATCAGCAAACAATGTCGATCTCAGATGAGATGCATTAAATGTAGTGGTCCACATAATGTTGAATCCTGTGTCTCATCTATCACTATTTGCGCGCGGGGGACAACACGCATCCACGGACCGTTCCTGCCCGGAATACCATATACGGCGACGAGCTCAAGAATTAGCTACGTTCAACAACATTGACTTCAGGGATGCGCTGTCTATTGCTCGTATGCCAACCTATGCATCCGTCACCGGGGTTCAACAACATCACTTGCCGGCTCCGATCATTCCTGCTGCAACAAATTTGAGCTCTCCGGACTTTCAAAACCCACAACTCTTCCCGCCGCAAGCATGCAGAGTCAACAACGCGGAAGTGGGGACGCAACTCAGTGTGCAACTGTGCCCCAGCAGACACACGTCGCTTACCGGCGTCCCCGGCGACAGGCGCAAGTAAACAACCAAAGTAACATTCGTGAGTGGTCTCAGTACCGCAGCCTGTTATATCCCATGCAACATTCATTCACTCCTATCAGCCAAAATCCATACCAGCCTGCTGCTCACAGATTAGCAACCCCACAAGCGCCGAATCAACGACAGCCTCAATGTCATGCTGAACTTATAGATAAGATAATAAATGTGATTGATATTGTCATGCAAAACATGAGACAAAATAGTGCTATGAACAATTCCGATATCCGGCACCTCGTTACTGGCATATTTCAATCTCTCTCTCCCTAAATTATGGCGGCTTTAAAAGTATTGCAGTGGAATGCGAGAACGGCTAATTCTAATAGAGAACTGTTCGTAAGTCAGCCTGATATCGTTCTGTTATGTGCAACTTGGTTCAAATTCGAACGAACTGTTCGCTTTCAAAATTATTCTATAGTAAGGGAAGACTGTCTCGATGGGTGGGGCGGCGTAGCTATCTATACTGGTAAAAACTTCGCTGCCGCATCGACCACACCCGTTACACGTACCTGTCACCAAACTTGAATTAGTTGCTGTGGAGATACGAACTGCCCACAAAACCTTTACAGTTGTCTCGTTGTATAACGCTCCCCACCACAGTATCGTGGAAGATGACTGGAGACAATTAATAAGTCAGCTTCGTCCTCCCTTTATCGTAGCTGGAGACGTGAATGCCCACCATGTAGCGTGGGGAGGAGACGTGACAGACAGGAACGGCAGGACCTTGATAAGCGTTATCGTAGATAATAAGCTAGTGATACTCAACGGTGGCTCTCCTACTATGATAACTTCACCTCTCCGTAGACCCTCCGCAGTTGATGTTAACTCTTTGCACCCCCTGCTTTACTGAAATATCTAATTGGTGCGTTAAAAAGGATTCAATGGGATCCGATCATCTCCCAATTGACTTTCACATTAACATCAACGTCGATACTACGCACATCTGTTACTCTAATAGTACGTGGAAAATCAAGGAAGCCAATTGGGCCTCTTATAAGGAAACGGTTCTGCGGGCACTCGCAAATACGAGACGTGACTTACGGGACGAAGATGCATACCCAGTTTTACTCAATGCTATGAACGTCGCGTCTGGCAACATCATCGCTAAGAAAAAAAGAGTTTACAGTAATGAAGCACCGTTCTCCTCCTTGGTGGAATTCTGAATGCTCTCGGGAAGTTGCGAAGCGGCGACTCGCCTTGAAAACCTATCGTCAGAATCCTTCATTGGACAACTTCTTGGCTGTGCAAAAAGTGAATGCGCGAGTTAACAAATTCCCGAAGAAAGCCAAGAAGGACAGTTGTAAACAATTTTGCCTGTCCCTAAATAATGAAACCAGTATGGCAAGCATCTGGCATAAAATAAAAGCTTTTAGAACAAGACGACTGTCTTCCTCCCCTCCTGCTACCACGGCCTGGTTAGAGGAATTCATAGATTCAATCGCGCCTCCCACGGTGCCATTCTTAAACCATCGGTTCCCTGCTGAAGACGACCGCTGTCATGTTCTCCTTCGTCCTTTCTCTAAAGAAGAACTCAACGAAGCTATTAAAGTATCGAGCGACAGTTGCCCTGGCATTGATCATATACACTACTCTATGCTTGCACACCTGCCTATAGAAGCGAAAGACTTTCTCTTGAACATTTTTAATCAGTACGGGATGAAGAAAGACCTCTTCTCAACATGGAAGACGCAAGTAATAATTCCAATTCTCAAAAGTGGTAAAGATCCAAATGTCGGTACTAATTATAGACCTATTGCTTTGTCGTCGTGTGTTGCAAAAACACTGGATCGAATGGTAAAAAGGAGACTAGAATGGTGGCTTGAAAAAAGTAATTTGTTGCCTCGGAGTCAATACGGCTTCAGAAAAGGCAACAGATAACCTGTTTTTGCTTAATAACGATATCACGTCAGCCTTTCAAACGAAAGAGACAGTAATGGCAGCTTTTCTTGACGTTATGGGTGCATATGATCACGTACAAATACCGATACTCTTGGACAAGCTGGCAGGATTCGGAATTCCTTCACGGATGATCTACGGTATCAGTACCTTGATTACTCAAAGAACGATCTACGTCCGTTTCAAAGGTACCATGAGCGGACCTTTTTATGTCTCCCAGAGCTTGCCGCAAGGTGCAATTTTCTCTCCTTTATACTCTATATACGCACGACCTAGAACGCATACTTACTCCCCCCCCCCCCCCAAAAAAAATCGTACAGTATGCTGATGATATATGTGTTTATTCTACTGCTGCTTCATATCTTCAGGCCAAAACGGCGTTAAACACAACCATCGCACACGTCGATGAGTGGCTCTCAATCAATGGGCTGGAGATCTCGGCTAGAAATCAGCAGTCGTTCCCTTCTCCAAGTCGACGACAGCTCGCACTGAAGATCACATTACCTGTGGCAAGTACACCTTCCAAATAAAATCTCACGTTCGATTTCTGGGGATGATTTTTGACTCTCGGTTAAGCTGGGCGCCCCACATCCGGTCCACCGTTACCAAGTGTAAAGAAGGTTTAAATGTAATCAGATCACTCACTCGTGTCTGGTGGGGAGTGCACCAGAGTGTTTTACTCACCATGTACCGAGGGATAATTCGATCTCGATTAGACTATGGCTGTCAATTCTACCACACTGCGTCAAAGATTCATCTCTCCAAATTAGATACTCTTCAATATAGAGCCATTCGTACCTGTCTTAGAGCCATGCGATCGACGCCCACCAACGCCCTTTTAATAGAAACAGGGGAGATTCCCTTGAGCATTAGGTGCCAAATGTTATCGGACAAATTCCACATTCAAGGCATGGCCATTATGGACAGTTCCGTCTATCAAAGTAGAGACTGCATTTATCGACTGTGGATTGCATCCCACAGAAGGAATAAAGTTCCAGCCGTTTGTGCCAGCTTTGACACTTGGTCACCTGTCATACATTCTATACGGCGTTCAGCGCATCTACCTGTTTTTGAATATGATCTTCAAACGCTCTGCTCCCAGATCCCAGTCCATTATTTAAGTACGACCTGGCTGGACAATACTAATGTCAACGTTGGCTTCAATCGTCTCGTTCAAGCACAATGGCCGGGTTTTCTCTGTGTATATGCCGATGGCTCCAAAATTCCGCAAGAAGAGTGTACAGGATGCACTTTTTTCTGCCCTCATATCCAGATCCGCAAAACCTTCAAACTGCCTACGAGCACTTCTATTTTTACGGCGGAGACAGAGCAGTTTTGGAAGCACTTAAGTTTGTCTCTAGCACTTCCTTCCTCAAGATATTGATAGTATCTGACTCGCAAAGCGTTCTTAAAAACATTCAGTACAGTCGATGGAACAAAACAACCAACAGTTACATCTTGGATGTGATATCTGAATATATTCGCAGCACACGCACGGGCCGGACGATCCATTTTTTGTGGGTACCTTCCCACTCTGGTATCCTCTATAATGATGAAGTTGATGCATTAGCCAAACAAGCGGCAACCTTAGGCACCGTCCTGGATCTGCACCTTCCTTATACAGACTACCTACGTGGAGTCAAGGATCACGCAAGACAACAATGGCAGGAAATGTGGAACGTTTCTCAACAGACAAAAAGTGGTTATTACGCAGTGCTACAACCTCGGATTCCTTCATAGCCGTGGCTCATGAGGACACATCTGGACCGATCCACGATTTCTACCATCATAAGACTCCGCTTCAATCATGCCTCTTTCCCACAACGTCTACATCGGATCAACGTCCACAGTTCACCAGCATGTGAGTGTGATCCTGAGTCGGAAGCTGATGTCAACCACATCTTATTTATGTGCCCCAAATTTGACCGTGAACGGTTGGTCTTTCTGAAGACATTGCTGAGTATGGGCTACCATCTTCCTCAATCAGCTTCTTCTCTTTTGTGTACTAAAGACGTTCGTCTATATAAAGTGATAGTTAACTTCATCAAGAGTACTGGTTACAATCTGTAGGTTTTAATGGTGTACGTAAATTATAAATATGTCTTGCTGATGAAGATATTTCAGAATTGGTGTGAATTGTAAGCCAAGACACTTTTAATTATTTTCCAATTCAATTCAATTCAATTTTTAAAACATTATGTACAAAACTGTAACAATTAAGCTTTTTATTCTTGTAAACATGCATTTCTGTGTTTGTTTATTCAATTATGTGTACATTGTCACTATGTGTTGCCGATGACTAAATTGAGTACACACTCAAAGGCCAAATAAACAAAAAACAAAAAAGAAACAAAAAAAGCCATTGAGGCGGAGAAAGCCGTTCGAGAGAAATTACGGTTGCTAAGGTTAGGGCATATGGATCGACAGCAAACACTGAGAGAGACCTTTAAGCTGGTTATTGAATCTCTCAGGCAGCACTCAGCAAAACAAATGCACACGATAACGATGGTGTGCCATTAACGAATTCATTATCCGTCATGCCCCTGGACAGATAGATAGGACATTCGGCGTCAGCAGAGGAAGACCGTACATGCTGGGTACATAGCCTATAAATTTAACTGATGACACAATACAGATTGGTGACAGGCGGCTTGAGAGCATACCTGCCTTACTGAATCTTATTTTCCTAAGATCCACGAAAAAAACCATAAATTATTCAGTTAATGATGGGGAAATGTACTGTGAAATGCTGCATTTCACTGACATAAGATCGCAAAAAGTCAGAGCAACAAGAAACATAAAACCATTATAAAACTAATACTTGATGGTGGAAACAACACCAACAAGGTGCAGCAGCTGCGATGGTATTGACATGAGCATAAAACAGTGAACAATCGGATACCGCAGTATGCATATTATGACGACCTGACGAGATAATAGATCGACTACATCTGCTCATGGCATTAGCTGCTGCAGATAATACAGCTCATTCGAATGAGGTTGTTTCAGTAATATTTGACGCTAGAGAGAGAGGTATCATAAAGAAAGTCAGTAGTTCGAGAACTGTACGAAACAGCATGCAAAACATACCCTCATAGACATGTTATGATTAAAGGTTTGGATGACTTATGGTAGGCTGACCTTGTAGCTATGAGGGAATATTCACATGAGAATAATGGATTCAAAAATATTTTAATGGTTATTGATACATACTCTAAATTTGCCTGGACATTACCTGTTAAAATAAAAATGGGGAGAAATGTCACGGATGTGTTTGAGCGTTTGCTGCAGACAGGGACGGATCGATGCCCGGACAACCTCCAAACCGATCACGATGGAGAGTTTGACAATAGGTATTCCAAGACCGTGATGCAGCGGTATGAAATACATCACTACTCAACATTCACCCACCAGAAGGCGAGTATCGTGGAATGTCTAAACAGAACAATAAAAAGTCAAATGTGGATGCGTTTCAATCTTCGCATCTCTTACAAACGGATAAATATCGTCCCAGAAATAATTGCTCAGTATAATCGAGCCAAACATAGCACAATAAAAGTGAGACTAATCGACGCTCGTGATAATGGGCTCATGGGTACGGTGTACTGTCGCATTAAAATGCTGGATCTACATAAACAGAAATTGAATGTAGGTGATTTGGTACGTATCTCAAAACACAAGACGGCAATTGACAAAGCATGTCTATCAAACTGGTCAAAAGAGATCGTTACAGTTTCCAAAGTGCAGAGAACAGATCCCAGAACGTAGTAAAGGTTAAGAAATTGCGCGCTTGTTCTACACGCTCTCATAGAGCGTGTCATAAGTCCTGCAGCACAAACCAGCGGGATTGACGCTGATGATTTGTTATATAATAGGGTGCATAGAGCACAACCGCCACAGTAGTGTAAGATGCATGATAGGAGACGCATTAGGGGACGTGGTGGTATTACAGACAAACCGGCAGTGGAATTACTCATTCCGTGACGTAACTACTGTGGACCTGGAACAAAGCTTCAAAAACGCTTGGCACTAGGTGATAAGGGGATTAATCAGTTCGACAAAGAGTGTATGGAACACGGTATTGCATACGCTGCAAATAAAGATCTCCCAAGTTGTCACATTGCAGATAGGATTTTAGCTGATAAGACTAAGGCGATACGCAGAAGAAAGGATATTGGTACAAGTCAACGCGTTGCAGCATTTGTAGTTGATAAGACCATGCGTGATAAAATTAAGTTGGGCTTAGGGGTGTTGAATTTCAAGCGAACTATGAATGCTAGACGCCGTGCACTGAAGAAGAAGAAGAAGAAGAAGAAGAAGAAGAACAAGACGAAGATGAAGAAGAACGGGTGTTTGAAGAACTGTATCCTGACAGCGAGGTATGCAGCTAAAAGTGCCCTGAAGCAGATGTGTGTGGGGAGAAGAAGAGGATCCGTTAAAGCACCTCGAGTTCTACTAGTACCCAAGACATCAGGTGGTTTTCTTCCATTCCTCATCCCAGCCAGCTCAGCTCTCTCAGTGCCTGGTGGTACTGCGACTATTACTGGAACAGTCAAGAACGCGCAAAACTCCCAGGAACAACTAGAAGAAGCAAGAAGGCATAACCGCATGATGGAAGCAGCAGCCACGGAAAAGGACGATACCTGAAAGCAAAGAGGGAAGGGCGTGGTCTATTCATAAATAAATAAAAAGCCCATTAACAGTCCTACCAGACCGACTGCTCACAAACACGGATCTTCTTAAGCTTGTTAGAAAAAAATTCAACATTTCAAGATTCTGTGGTGTGTTTATGTGGAATACATTACCGAAGACTAAACGGAAAACTGGTGAATGTTGTATTGTGAATTTATATGTTGCTGGAGGCCCCAGCACCCACTAGGTGTCATATGTTATGAAAAATGCAAATAACGTCTACTATTTGGACTCATTTGATGACATCCCACCGTCAGAAGAATTACACTCGCAAAAGACGTGTGTTCTACAATTTTCGGAGCTATCAGGACTTTAATACACACCTCTGCGGACATCTATGCATCATGTTCTTCTTGACATTTACAAAGAAGAAGAAGAAGAAGAATATATAAGATAGAGCTTTAAACATTCCTTCATAAGTTGAGGTTCAGATGCAATGTCGTACACTTTGACTTTGAAAGAACCATCATCTGTATTACAAGCAAATAACTTCCTACCAATTGATTTGAGCATTGATGAATATAGTATTGTATTGATTGGGCTGGAGACGTACAACAGCATCCTAAATATCACTGAGGCTAACAACAAACTGCATCTGGATATTAGTAGTGGAAAAGATAGAACCTGGTGCATACGATATTGATGATTTAAACGAAGTCTTAAAACAGTCAACGGAAGGTATTGAGCTACGTTCAAACATCAATACACTTAAATCTGAAATAAGGACTGTGTATGCAACGATTGACTTTAACAAGAAAGGTTCAGTAGGACGCTTTCTGGTTTGCACAAAAGGACAGCTTTTGAAGAAGGATCCTAGTAAATTTTACAAGTCACATCAGACTGTGAACATACTGCCTGTCAGCACAACCCGAGTCGAATGTAACTTTGCAACGAACTCCTATCTCAACGACAGTCTGATTAAAACTATTTATGGGTTCTTCTCCTCAGTTGCTACAGGATATAAGATTGTTGAGACTCCCACCAATGCAATATACCTTCCAGTGGCAGTTCAGACTTCGGACTATTTGGATTTGCGTATTGTGGACCAAAATAATCAACTTTTTGACCTTCGTGGTGAGGAAATCATTGTACGATTACATCTAAGGTGGGATGGGCGCACGGTATAAAACCAATGTACATAGTCCACAGCAGGTCACTTCGCTACCGAACCGCAAAGTGATAACATGTGCGAACTACGAGTTTCTTAACTCAGTTAGCTTGAAATCCTGCAATGATGTCCTCACTCAATTTAACCATCCAAAAGACTATGATGAGAGAATTACATGTCAAGAATACTTATCGCATAAACCTTGCGCTTCAATCACATTTAACAAAAGTGATGAAATTAGGATTGCCATCCAGCACAAAGACGCTTCCATGCAAGAGTTTCTTATATTTGGAGGTATCGTTGAAGAAAACCGATGACAGCGCTACAGTGGGATCCAGGCTTACGCGTAACGATTTAGCATTCCTGTTTCAAGAGATACGCTATGAACTCAGTGGGTGTGAGATCGATCGTACACGAAATCTCGGCATAACATCAACCCTTCGACCATAGATACCAATATCTATGGTCGAAGCATCAACCCTTAAAACATACGCCTCTGCATCGCCCACGTATTTGAATGTTTAGAAAATGTGGGATGGTTCATAGACGATTCAGCGGATAGAACAGTTGCATACCTCTAAAAATGCTTATTGGCTACTTTCAGGATGTGAAGCAGGTTTTTCCCGATTTATAAATCTACGCTAAAAACTAATGTGGAGATACTTTTTTACTACAACTAAATTCCACAGTCCAGGCAGCTTTTATAGTAATTCTGATGTACTGTGCACACTTAGAATCTAATTTCCACAGCCCCAATAGCAGCTGCTTTTACAATAATAAAATTCTGATGGATTGTGAGCTATATAGATATACAAGTACAATTAAAAACTTATCTGACTTGGATGGCTAGCAGCAGGTGAAAAAGCTTAAAAACCATTCTATTATTAAAAGAATTATTTAATTGGATAGATAATAAATCTATTCACCAAGTGGCGGCAGTACACACACATAAAAGACTGTTGTGATTGGTAAGCTTTCGGAGCTAGTGGCTCCTTCTTCAGACAGAAGAGTTGAAGGGGAAGAAAGAAGCGTGAAGAAAAAGGACTGGAGAGGCCTAGGAAAAGGGATAGATTTTGGGAAAGTCTCCCAGAACTCCAGGTCGGGGAAGACTTACCGTACAGGATGAGAAGCATTCTATTTACAAGACGCATATGGTGCGTAGATATATATTTACAGGGTACACATACATTATGTATGAATAAATAAATATGCAAGTATGTTTTTTCTGTTTATGGTTGTTTTAATGAACAAAAATATATTTTTAATGCTTTTTAACTTTTTCACTCATATGGTGTACATTTATATACATTTTCCCTTGTTTTTCGTTTTTTTTCTTCTTATCTTCTTTTTCCAAACGTTGTATATATATATATATATATATATATATATATATATATATATATATATATATATATATATATATATGTGTGTGTGTGTGTGTGTGTGTGTGTGTCATTTTGCACTTCCTGTCAATCTCATGTTTGAGACGTTTGTATTCCTTTTTGCCTGCTTCATTTACTGCATTTTTATATTTTCTCCTTTCATCAATTAAATTCAATATTTCTTCTGTTACCCAAGGATTTCTACTAGCCCTCATCTTTTTACCTACTTGATCCTCTGCTGCCTTCACTACTTCATCCCTCAAAGCTAGTTCCATATCAGCATGAAATGTTTTTTCATTATCAGAACAAATAAAATTTCATTTATTCTGTTAAAAACAAAGATATCCCAGCAATTTGGATTGCTTCATATCCAGCCCAGTGCAACCATTGAATCACTTCACATTAGTACATTTTGACGTAAAATCCAGTTAATTTGTTGAAATATCTCAGAAGTCATGAACCCAGTAAGGCAATGGCAGAAGTGTCAACTTTGTGATAGGGAATACTCTGTTTATGAGTACTGACCAGACAAACTAATATGTTTATAGTCTCAGAGCTTCTGCTGTACAGTACAGCTCCATAAGCTCGTTCTGATGCATCACAAAATACCTGAACATATGAAGCTTCTGGTGTTTAACTGCACAGTTTTAACCATCTGTCAGCAAATGAGTGAGTCAGAAAGTAAAAATTTTCCATCTGGAGACAGAATCTCAACCCATTGTATGCCTTTACACCATGTATGCTGCGGAAGACTCATTCCTGTGATAGATACTGATGAAAAGATCCCATGAGAGTTGTATAAACTTGCTGTCATGTGCATTAACTGGCATTTTGTAGTAAGTTCATCACATAGTGATGAGATGGGGATTGAAGAAGATTGAATATGATTCCATGTCCCAATTGATGCCCTCAGATGATAGTATGTTCTGTGACTGACTGCCCTTCCCTTTTTCCATGCGCTTTTACTATATTAGAATTCATTGTTTGCCAAAGTTCATTTCTTTCTTCTCAATGCAAAACCAGAAGAACATCATTAAGTTTCTATCCCTTATGTTGAAAGACAGTTGTAAGAAAGCTCGAGTGCCATCTCTGACATTGTTTCAGGAACATCCTGAAGTGAAATAAAATTGACAATATTTCAGGCAATAGTTTAGGACCTGTGTCCAGGGTCATTATGTGGCAGTGAATCATTTTAATATGATGAAACATCAAATAAAGTTACCCATTTCATAACCCCCATTCTTTGCTTGCTGCTGCTTGTTAGGAAGGTAGAAAGTATCAATTGTAGCTTCCTACATACTGATTATTTTTAAATTGTTCATTCTGAATGTAAAGCAAAATTTGAGATTGATACATCTCATGAAATTGAAAGTTAATAAATTTTCTTTGTCATTGTATGAACTATTTTCCTGCAGTGCAATGATTTGAGGAAATCATCACATCTCTCTTTCTTTGTACTGAAACTACTCTTGCTCCACCTTACATTTGGAATAACCCCCATTCTTTGCTTGCTGCTGCTTGTTAGGAAGGTAGAAAGTAGCAATTGTAGCTTCCTACATACTGATTATTTTTAAATTGTTCATTCTGAATGTAAAGCAAAATTTGAGATTGATACATCTCATGAAATTGAAAGTTAATAAATTTTCTTTGTCATTGTATGAACTATTTTCCTGCAGTGCAATGATTTGAGGAAGTCATCACATCTCTCTTTCTTTGTACTGAAACTACTCTTGCTCCACCTTCCATTTGGAATGCATCATGGAATTCTTGCTAAATAGTGGCATGTTTTGACAAGGGCAGTTGCTCTGGTTGATGTTTTATTACCATTATTTCTAAGTCCCAGAAGCGATGCATGTCCTTGTATTGCCACAGGTGTACATGGTTCACAGTAATGTGCCAATTCAAAATACATTCAAATCTGGAATTACAGTATCAGCAAGATGTATTAGTGGTCTTTTTATTATTTTCCAGTATTGGTCTCCATCTATAAGAATCTCTACAAGGAATCTCTACAAGGCATCGCTCTTGGAAGCAGAATGATGTAGCTTTTGGTTGTCAATTCTTGTGGGATGGTTGGAGTTGGTCAGTACCTGTACATGTTCAGTTATTTGTCCAAACTCCTGTGAGCTTAAGTGAGAAAATCTATGATTTGTGGACATGGTTACTCATATATTGTAACAGCTAATGGTTGGTGGGTGATGTTTCATAATTGCAAACTGTTAACTAGTTCCATGCTTATGAAGCTGCATTGACTTCCAGTATTGAGTAAATGGCCCTGCCAGTGCTCTGATCCAAAGGGTGGCAGTTTGAAGACATGGAAAAGAATCAGATGAACTTCATGCTTGTCCCCTAGGACTCACTGTTTTCCATTGCAGATAGATCTGTGATAGAATCTCTTGCATCCAGAAATGCTTCCTCATTTTTATTGCTACTGGCCTTAATGTTATACCCCATCTAGACACCAAAAACATTGATGTGAGTCTTTCAGCTTGTCAGCTCTGTCTTCAATGCTCAATACCTTCTAACAGCCTTGTGCCTAATGGAGATGTGAGTCACAAAACATGCAATATATTGATTGTTCCCCTTTTTTACATTCTGCTGTGCTTCTCTCTTTTTGCGGTCATGTGTAGTATGGCAGCTGTGGATATGAAATGTCTGAAGTGTTATTACCTCTAATGTTGTGGCTGATCATGGCTTCTACTACTTCAGATTTAAAAAATTCCATTAGTTTCATGGTGCATTTTCAGTGATCTCTTCTCTTCTAGATTAAATAATCCAGTGTTGAATAATATCTTCAAAAAATGAATGCAGAATTTTGGATACCACCATGTTCCCAATATCATCCACATTTTTCTCTAAAGCACTTAATGCTTGTATATGTTTATTAAATTTGATGTATATTGTGCATGTAAATTGTATGTAGCATTCAGAATGTGTATTGACATATGTGACATTTGTTTTATAGCTTCAATATAATCTATATGAGCTAAATTATATGACTTTTGACTCCTTGTGAGAGACAAACATTCATTTTATACCTTCACATGAATCAGGACTGATTGGAATGCCTTCATCCAGCTTCTTTGGCTTGTCCTGCAAGGAGCCTTGCCATATAGGAAGATATGATTTAGCAGAGAAAAGTAGAACTCCAGTCTGTAGAGTATTGAAACTTCTCCCTGAGACTACTTTTGTTGCCCCTGAAAACAGCTCTAATTGATGGCTTGAAGTTTGGTGGTATGTGTCACGAATACAAGGTGTCCCAGGAGGACTGGGTGTTCTGGGAGGACTGGTCAATATTCAGGGCTATGACAGGAATGATACATTGAAGCAGAAAACTTCACATGAACATATGCTCTATCGTGAATGATTACTGAGATAGAACACATGTAATGTACTGTAAGCTGGGGTTACTTTACCCCTTTACGAGTAACTGTGCCCCCACTGGTTGGGAAAAGATTAAAATTTTTCCTGCTATAATTACATCATTAGCATGGAGTAAACAAAATAATATGTGTTTACAGTGTGTGAACAATTATCTAGAATGTTGTAAGTAATAAGAAATAGCATTTTATTAGGAGCACTGGACTGAACATTGATCATAATTTTTTTTAACAAATCTACACCCCAATAACTTCTATCTAGAGGGTTCACATCAGTGAAGCTAAAAATATGGTGAGTGTAATTTTGCATTCTGTAGGTATTAGGTAACAAGGTGAGAAACTTTCATTTGTTTGAATTTCAGTTTAGGTAATATATTTACCACTTCTGTGAAATTGTGCACATTTTTGGCCACAGGCTAATGTAACCCTAAAACGTAGATAAAGTGGCGTTAGAATCTTATGGTAGTTCTGAAAGTTCCTCTGATGAGCAAGATGATGTCTATCAATGATGTGTCTCAATGAGCACTGACTTTGGGACAATCAGATTTGTGCAGAAAATATACCAGACTTTGACTTCATAAGTAGCTTTTGCAGGGAAACTTATAAATGTGGAGGTGTATGCATCTATGTTAGAAGTAATGTTAAATCTAAAGAGGTAAAACTTATCAAGGTGAAGTGTACAGAAAAAGATTTTGAATGTTGTATTTGTGAACTTACAGACTGCCAAACTATCATTGCTTGCATCTATAGGTCCCCATCAGGTGACTTTACCCAATTCTTGTGTTATATAGATGATATTTTAAATGAATTTAGAGACAGGTCAAAATGTACAATAGTTCTTGGTGAGTTTAACATTAATTTTAACAAAAGCAATAATAACAAGGTACAATTACTAAATCTGTTTAACACATACAACATGCAGTCTACTGTGCAGGAAATTACCAGATATGGGGATGGGTCTGAAACAACACTTGATCAGGTATTTACCAACAAACAAAGCTGTACAATATTGAAGTAACAGACACAAGCTTTTCTGACCATATGGTTTTAAAAATTATGATAAGGAATGAGAACAATAAGAAATGCACAGTTACTAAAAAATATGCACAAAGAAGACTTATTAATGCAAGCAAGGGTATTTAATAGTATGCTAAAAAGGGTGCAGTGGGGCACAGAAAAAAATGGATGATGTAGACAAAAAGTATGACAGTTTTCTCACTGATTATAAATATTGCTATGATGTAGTGTTCCCATTCAAAAGAATTAAAGTCAGTGACAAGACAAATACATGGGTACAGTAACACAAGGGATTAAAAAACCAGCAATCACCCTTAGAAACCTAAGCAAACATGCTAAAATAGATACAACAATAAAGTCATACTATAGGAAATATAGAAGGGTCTATAGGAAAGTTTTACAGGCAGCAAAAAGGCTAAGCAATGATTCATGCATCAAAAAGGGAAGCAATAAGTCAAAATTGATTTGGAAGGTTATAAACAACAGCATAGGAAAATGTAAAACCAAGACCCAAAATTTCAAAATTAAAAGTGAGGGTAAAGTGATAGAAGATGCTCAACAGGTAGCCAATATATTCAGTGAACATCATGTGAACATAGCACCAAACCTAATTAAAAGTCTGTGAAATTCGAACAACAAAAACATAAAAGTACCAACTTGTGAAAAGACAGTGTTTCTGTACCCATTAACAGAATGTATAAGTTAGAAACGCTATTAATAAACTAAAAAATAAAATGTCTTGCAATATTGACAGAATTCCAGACAAGGTAATCGAACATAGTTCTCCCAGTATACATACTCACCTAACTGACATTATTAATACTTCTTTCAGGACAGGGGTGTTCCCATCAAAACTAAAACTCTCCATAAGAAAGCCACTTCACAAAAAGGATAGTACAGCTGACATAAATAATTATAAGTCAGAGGCATTATTGTTAGGTTTCTCTAAAGTAATTGAAAGAGTAATGTATGAAAGGCTAGCTGATTTCCTGAATAAAATACTGACTAATGCTCAAAATGGGTTTAGAAAGAATAGATCCAAAGAAACAGCGGTCTTCCAATTCATGAAAATGGTCCTAAATGCCTTGGACAATAATGAATTAAGCTGTGAGATATTCTTAGATTTATCTAAAGCATTTGATCTAACCAGCGATGACTTACTGCTTATGAAATTAGAATTTCATGGGGTCCGGGAACTTGCCTTCAAATGGTTGAAGTCTTATCTCTCTGACAGACAACAGAAAGTACAAATATGTACAAATAGGTCATGAAGGCAAAGAGTATCTTTCAGATTTAAAAAAAAAGAAAAGAAAGAAAGGAAGAAAAAAAACTAACTGTGGATTGCCCCAGGGTTCCGTGTTAGGCCCTCTGTTGTTCTCGGTGTATATAAACGATTTGCATCTGACAGTTGCAGAAATGGTGATGTTCGCTGATGACACTAGCATTTTTATAAAAGGATACACCAAGGGTAATCTACAGCAGAGTGTATCTAGGACAATAAATGAGACAGGAAAATGGTTTAGCGATAATGCTTTGATCATAAATAAGGATAAAATGGTATTGTTGAATTTCTTAATTTTAAAAGTAAAGCTAGAAGAAGAGTAAAAGCCGAGTTAGGAAACTATGTTATTGCACAAGTTCCATACACAAAATTCCTAGGTATGTGGATGGATGAGCACTTGAAATGGGAAAAGTGTCTAGAGGTTTTGAGTAAAAAACTAAGTAAACATTGCTATGTGCTAAGAATGGTTCGGGAATGTTGCAACACTGGATCATTGCTGTGTACCTATTATCCTTATATGAACAGTTTACTTAGATATCGTGTAATGTTCTGGGGAAATAAGGTATGCCAAAACAAGCTTTCAAATTTCAAAAAAGGGCTATTAGAATAATGAAAGGGGTTCCCTGTAGACTGTCATGCAGGGAAATATTTAAAGAATTTATAATAATGAATCTTCCTAGCTTATACATCTACGAATGTGTCTGCTTTCTGAAAACTCACCAGGAATTTTCAACATTAAATAATCAGTTTCATAACCATGAAACAAGGAACAGAGAGTATTTTCGCAAAGACACCCACAAACGAGCGCTCTACCAAAAAAGTGTAAATTACCAGCCCAAAATACTTTTTAGTGCATTGCCTTCTACAATACAGAAAATTAAAGAATTTCATAAATTCGAGATACATCTTAAACAATTTATACTAATACATAGTTTTTATAACATTGAACAATATCTGAATATGGAAAAGTAATATTATTCATATATATTGATATGAAATATTTATTTTTATTATCCAAGTTTTTGTAACAATATTAAATATAAAAAAATTATATTGTAATTGACTGCATCCATACAATGTATGCTGTTAATGGATGAATAAAGAGACTGAATTGAATTGAACTGAGCACCACCAAATGTGAAAAATAAATGACCAGTTTCGCAGTATGCTACATTTTCATACAAGAAAGAATCATATTCTGGAACTGGGATTGAAGTGAGTGATGAGGGTACTAAAGTGAACTGTAAGTGAAAGATAAAATACTACTGCAAATGGCCAGAACAGAAAGATAAACTATTTTAGCTGTGGGAGGATTTGATAAGGATTATCAGCCCAACATAACTAATAAAATGTGGCTATTTTCAGGTACCAGAGCTTCAGCAATTTGTGTAATAGTGCTCATATCCATACTCTACAGTACCTTTAACATATTATATGGTCTCTCTGCAAATAAAGAAACTTGAAAATTAATTTGTCATTGATGAAATATACTACATTTGTATATTTACTATATCATTCTCAGAATAAAGTTCAGCATTCCCTGTCCATATCTTTAAAACTCAGTGTTTTTTGTTCCTCATGTTACTTAATGTCTACTCTAGAGATATTCATGGACTTTACTTCATTCTGACATTTTCTCATGAAGAAATGGTTGACTGAAAGTACCCACAGGTGCAGGTAAAACATTGGCCCACTTTTTTGTGGTACAACTGATGTGATGTTTTTTGTTTAATAACTTACTTAATTTATGGTACAAATCTCTAACAATACTGTTAAAATGTATTTGAAATTTTCTCTCTGCCACTATCCATTGTTTCCTTCGATATATAAAAAGACAGGCTGAAACTGGCCAAAAGAACTACAGTCTACAGTACACTATTATTTATTTTCTGTATTATTTCATTCATTTTCAGATTTACACAGCTACAACAGTTAGTAAACATTACAACATGCATTTCAAATGCACCAAATCTGTATATTTTTCATTAGAATAGATTTGTGAGACTTTAGACAGCACACGTACAAACACAGTTAACCAATGCTTTTCTCTGATACACTCTCAGTCCCTTGCTCTCAGAACAGCCCATCAGCAACTCCACCTTCATCAGGCTAGTTTAATGGCAGAAATTCCAAGCAAAGTGACTGAAAAGAGCATGGTATGTTGTCTTAGAATGAAACATCAGAGAGGTTATTTGAGTGAGACCCATAAGTGTGCACCACTACCCCAAAAAGCAAATGTACATCAGATGCGTTCTACTTCAGAAACCATTTGTAACAGGACATATGTCCATAAGAATGTTCTTGCTTCAAATGGGTGTTCATTTTATATCCCTGAACATTGATCAAAACTGCTGGGTCACCCTGTGTGTTGACTCTGTTTCAACTTGTTATCCATACGCAGAATGTTTCATTTAGTGTATAAACATTAATCTCTGCTTCTGGCACTAAAAGGTATTTTTTTCTAGGTTGTAATTGTTTAACATGAGGTTTTGTGAGATTAAGACTTAAACTGTTAGTGGTAAACCACTTGAAGGCAAGTTCAGTTATCACCTGAACTATGTCTGGTAAGACAGAGTCTGGATCCACCATTATTGCTCTTGTATAATCAGCAAACCTGACAGTTTGTAACTGACCTCTAAATTCACTGGAAGATCATTTACCTAGGTTAAGTACAAGAAGGGTCCCAATACTAATGTTTTAGGAAGCACAAATGTTATTTTCAACTTTTCTTAGGTTAGTTTCACAATAGTGACAAGGTCTGTTTTCTCTCATAGAGATAAGACTAGATCCCTACAAGAGAGATGTCAATAATGCCATAACACTTAAGCATTCCAAGTGAAATTTTGTAGTAATACAATTAAAGGCTTTGGCAATCCTTTAGATGTGGAACATCCGCAACAACAGTGAAACTGAGAGCCAATTAACAAGGTCCATTTAGTGAAATGAATCATGTTCATATCATGGGCTACATTCTCAAACACTTGAAAAGACAGAAAGTACTGAAGCAATCTATAATTATAGGTGGTTTGCCAGTCTCCAGTTTTGTAGGGAGATGTTAGTACAGCTTATTTAATTCTGTTAGGATATATGCCTTGACTCACTGATTGATTAGAAGGATAACTTAAGAATGCAATGTTACCGAATGGTTTTTTCTGGTGAGTAGCTGCTCTTTAAACAGCATCCCACGGGAGCAAATCAGTTGTGTCATAACCTGACGATGTTTGCACCTTAGGTAACTGGGCTACACATGGCCCTTTTTAAAAAGAAAAGTTTGATGTAATCATGGGGTTGAGCCACGCACCTCTGCTTTCATTGCGCAGCAGCTATCTCATTGCAAATGATAACTTGAATATACATCTACATCTACATGCTTACTTTGCAATTCACATGCAAGTGCCCGGCAGAGGGTTCATCGAACCACTTTCATACTACTTCTCTACCATTCCATTCTCGAATGGTGCATGGGAAAAAGGAACACCTAAATCTTTCTGTTCAAGCTCTGATTTCTCTTATTTTATTATGATGATCATTACTCCCTTTGTAGGTGGATGTCAGCAAAATATTTTTACATTTGGAAGAGAAAGTTGGTGATTGAAATTTCATAAATAGATCTCATCGCAAAGAAAACCGCCTTTGTTTCAGTGATTGCCATCCCAACTCTCTTATCATGTCAGTGACACTCTCACCCCTATTGCGGGATAATACAAAATGAGCACTTTTCTGATGTCCTCCGTCAATCCTACCTGGTCAGGATCCCACACCACACAGCAATATTCCAGCAGGGGACGGACAAGTGTAATGAAGGCTGGCTCTTTAGTGGATTTGTCGCTCCTTCTAAGTGTTCTGCCAACAAAGCACAGTCTTTGTTTCACCTTCCCCACAATATTATCTATGTGATCTTTCCTATTTAATTTGCTCATAGTTGTAATTCCTAGGTATTTAGTCAGATTGACAGCCCTTAGGTTTGTGCGATTTATCGCATACCCAAAATTTATCGGATTTCTTTTAGTACCCGTGTGGATAACCTCACACTTTTCTTTGTTTAGTTCCAATTTCCACTTTTCACGCCACATAGAAATTCTCTTTAGATCATTCTGTAATTGGAATTGATCATCTAATGATTTTACTAGATGGTAAATTACAGCATCATCTGCAAACAATCTCAGATTATCACCTAGATCATTTATGTAAATCAGGAACAGCAGAGAGCCTATGACACTACCTTGTGAAATGCCAGATATCACTTCTGTTCTACTCATGATTTACCATATATCACTATGAACTGTGACCTCTCTGAGAAGAAATCACGAATCCAGACACTCAACTGAGACGATACTCCATATGCACACAATTTGATTAAGAGTTACTTGTGAGGAATGGTATCAAAAGCCTTCTGGAAATATAGGAATATGGAACTGATCTGAGATCCCTTGTTGCCTTGTTACTTCACGGGAATAAAGAGCTAGTAGTGTTGCAAAAGAAATATATTTTCTGAATCTGTGTTAGTTATGTATCAATAAGTCATTTTGTTCAAGGTGATTCATAATGTTCGAGTACAGTATATGCTCCAAAATCCTACTGCAAATTGAGGTCAGTGATATGGGTCTGTAATTCAATGGGTTACTCCTATTTCCTTTCTTAAATATTGGTACGACCTGTGCTACTTTCCAGTCTTTAGGAACAGATGTTTCGTCAACTGAGTGGTTGTATATGATTGCTAAGAAAGGCACTATTGTGTCTGCATACTCTGAAAGGAACCTGACTGGTATACCATCTGGACCAGAAGACTTGTCTTTCTTATGTAATTTTAGTTGTTTCACAACCCCTAAGATATCTATTTTTATATCACTCAAGCTAACAGCTGTTCTGGTTTCAAATTCTGTAATATTTACTTCATCTTCTTTCGTGAAGGAATTACAGAAAACTGTATTTAGTAACTCCGCTTTAGTGGCACAATCATCGGTAACATTTCCATTGCTGTCGTGCAGTGATGGAATTGACTGTTTTTTGGCACTGGTGTACTTTACATATGACCAGAATCTCTTTTGGTTTTCTACCATATTTTGAGACAATATTTCATTGTAGAAACTATTATAAACATCTCACATTGATGTATGCACTAAATTTCGAGCTTCCATAGAACTTAGCCAGTCTTGGGGATTTTGCGTTCTTCTGAATTTGGCATGCTTGTTTCATTGCTTCTGCAACAGTGTTCTGACGTGTTTTGTGTACCTTGGTGAATCAGTCCCATCTCTTATTAACTTATGCAGTATGAATCTATCTCTTTCTGTTTTATTTATTTATTTATTTGCCCATATAAATCTCTTTTTCAGTACATATATTGTACACAGGATATTGGACAGAAAATCTTTTTTAGATATTGGTTTTTCAAATGTCAAACATACATTTTATAAATTTTTATGACAAATTGGATCTATACAGTTAATAATTACACATTTTTGAAATACTGTATAATTATAACTTATTTCTACAATTAAAGATACAAATTACATTTTTTCTTGCGTGAGATTGAATAGTAGCAGTTTTTCAGAAGGTGGGATGTCACAGACTTTTTAAAGCTTTGTAGTTCAGTAAGAGATTTTATATGTCTTGGTAATCTGTTGTAAAGTTTTGTTCCTGCATGATATACACCTTTTTGGCATAATGTGGTGTTACAATGATTAACATTATGTCACTGTCTGACCTGGTACTGTAATCATGGACACTTATCTTTTGAGGAAAAAAGTTTTCTTTTCTCAGTATGCTTTTTTTGACATGTGTGACTACTTCCAGTATATAAATGTAGGGAAGGAGTAGGATCTTTAGATCTTTAAAGAAAGGTTTGCATGATTTTCTGCTGCTCACTTGTTTCATTATTCTTATAATTGCCTTTTGTTTCCTGAAAACTGTTATGGCCTGATGTACATTTCCCCAGAAAATGATACCGTACTTCAGTATTGAATGTACACAAGCAAAGTATACAGCCCTAACTGTTTCTGCACTAGTACTGTTGCAGAGAATTCTTACCACATAGCTCATTTTTGCTAGTTTTGAATTTAGGGCTGTGATATGAGTGTTCCATTTAAGATTTTGCTGGATATGAATCCCAAGAAATTTAATGTCATTGACAGCACTAATGTTTTGGTTATCTATACATATTACAGGTTGTGTCGGATTTTTATTTTGATCAGTGTGGAAATTCATGAGTACTGTTTTTTGGGGATTAACTATTAGCCTGTTTCTGGTAAACCATTCAGACACTCCTTTTGTAATATCTTTTGAAGATGCAGTAAGATTTTCTTCATTATCCCCTTCAATCAATAGACTGGTGTCATCTGCAAACAGTACTGGTTCAGAATCCCTAACGTGTGATGGGAAATCATTAATGTAGACCAAAAAAAGAAAGGGACCTAAAATGGAGCCCTGTGGAACACCATGACTTAGTCCACATGGTTCTGAAAGGTGTATCTGGAGTTCATTTCCTTCCATATACTTAATTTCAGTTACCTGAGAGCAATTTTCCAAATATGATTTAATCCACTGATTTGGCACACCTCTTACACTATACCATTCGAGCTTCCTCAGGAGTATAGAATGATCACATCAAAAGCTTAGGTCCAAGAATAAACCTGAGATATTTCTGTGGTTGTCCACTGCATTTAAGACATGGTTTATCAGATTGAAAGTGGCAGTTTCAATTGATCTCTGTGGTCTGAAACCATGTTGACATCCAGAAATAATATTATTCTTGTCGAAGAATGTAGTTAGTTTTGAAAGGAGCACTTTTTCAATAATTTTCGAAAACCATGACCATAGAGACACAGGCCTAAAGTTACCCATACATTCATGATCACCATTTTTATATAGGGGTATTACTTTTGCCATTTTCAGTTGCTGAGGGAAGACACCACATGATAAGGATGAATTGCATATATCCAATAAAGGTGAAAGTATTTGTCTTGCTGTTATTTTTATAATATAATCTGGAATATCATCAATACCAATTGAATACTTACTCTTCAGTGAATTAATGGTATTTAGGAGCTCTGTTGGGCTTACTGGACTGAGGAACATTGATGTATTATTTATTTCAATAGATGAAAGTTCTTTCCATGTTGTATTAGGTGGATTTCCAAATTTTTCCTTCACTAATTTTCCAGCAACAGTTGCATAGTAAGAATTGAAACTGTTTGCAACTGCCCTAGGGTCAGTGACATTCTTGCCATCATGTGATACCACAACATTTTTGTGAGTTGTCTTCTTCCCCGTAAGATCCTGCACAGCTTTCCACATGGACTTAGTTTTATTGGATGACTTCACAATATATTTGTCATTTTCCTTAATTTTTGCCTCCTTTATGACACGTTTCAAAACTAGCTTGTATTTTTTTAAATAATTAATAAATTCTGCACTGCTGTGAGTTTTTGACTGCAGAAAAAGTTCCCGCTTCCTTTTACAAGATACTCTGGTGCCTGGTGTAATCCAGTTTTTGAACCTATCTGTGCTTTTGAAAATCACTTTCCTTTGTGGAAAAGCTATGTCAAAATTATGCTTGAAAATGTTCAAAAAATGTTCCATCTTTTTGTTAGTATTAGGGGTATCATATACTCCTCTCCAAGATTGTTCACTGATTAGGTACTGGAAGTATTCAATATTTTTCCCACTATAAATCCTTTTATGGATAACATTTTCTATACTGGTCGAAATGTGATTTGCAGGTATGGCCAGTAATTGCGAAAGGTGGTCACTATAGCCGGTATCAAAGTTTTCTGATGTACTCTTGTCCATGTTTACACATACCTGATCAAGGAGAGTGACACTAGTTTTAGTTTCATGTGTTGGAGAGCTAACTGTAAGACAAAGATTGTAGGCTTTTATAATATTTAAAAACGTTTCCCTGTGAGGGCTATTGCTCAGAAAGTCAGTATTAAAATCACCACATAGTACCACTGTTTTCCCAGTTGTCTTAAGTTTGCCTAAAGCAAGGTCTAATTTAAAAAAAAAACACTTATGTTGCTAATAGGAGATCTATACACACATAAAATAATAGTGTTTTCAGACATTAACTCAACAGCTGAGATTTAAAAGTCTCTTTCACAACCAAGTTTGCAAACAAATGCTATACTTTTATAATCTACATTTTCTTTTACATACATGCAAGTTCCCCCATGTTTTGATTCCATTCTACAAAAGCTGTTTGCAAGGTTAAAATGTAATATTTTTAAGTACTGAAAATACTCATTTTGTAACCAATGTTCACAAAAACATAACACCGAAACATCTTTCCATTCACTATTGAGGAGTATATTTATTTCATAAACTTTGTTTGTTAATGACTGTACATTCTGGTGTACAATCTTCAATCTATATTTGCAATTTAATTCTGCATCACATTTTTTTGATACAGTCTACTTCCCTAAAAAATGTCTTTCACCCTTTTTATAAGACATCACATCTTTCTTTATGACCCATTTGTCCAAAGTACTTTGGACTGCTTCTATATTAGTCCTATTGTGACTCCAAATTGCTAGACAACAGATTTCTTCAACTAAAAATTGTTTCCCTCTGTGATTTAAATGAAGGCCATGGCTGGTGTGTATGGACCTGTCTAACATGCTTACATTTATTAAGTTCACATACAGAAACTTTTTGCATACAGCATCTATCTCTTTGTTTACTCTTTCTATTAATTTATTTACACATGACCAAGGAGGAAGGTTGTATCTGTGTGGTTGATTTACAACAGCTACATTTGTGTTGCCTAATTTGGGTAGCACACTTTCAAGAACAGTGATGAGTTCACTACCTTTATCTCTGGCTACATCATTTGCACCTGCACAAATTACGACACAGTCTTTTGGGTTAAGGTTTTCACATGAATTTACCACTTTTTTGTCACTTCTGTAATGCCTGCTCCTGGTTTGACAAAGGCTTGGACACTTGCGTTAGTTTGTGTATCTGCTACCTTTTCTGCTGTCTGACGTCCATGATTATTGGCAAAAATCAACACTTTTTGTTCTTTTTTGCACACTTGAGGCCAGTTGACTGACTTTTTAATCACATTTCTTTGTTTAGGATGCGACATGGTTGAAAAATTTACAGTGCACAGCTGTTGTTGTTTGTAATTATTATCTGGACTCATATGTTCCTGATTGACATTGTTTCTGGATTCATGTTTGTCATTATAACTATTTGGTGCACCTACTTTATTATTTCCAAGTTTTGTACTGGTTTCCACAGTAGTTCTTCCTTTGATTACATCACTCGTAGCTGATATTTCTTCCAGGTTCAGATGAGGCGCTGTATCTTTGAATTTGAGCCTTATCTGGTCTACACTTAACATAATTAGCTTGGAAGGAATGGAGACTCTCTCTTAGGAAGGCATCAAGCAAAATTTTTGTCTGCTGTTGTAAATAAATATATTTTGCATTTATTTTTAGTGGTTTTGGTTGATATGGTTTTGAGCCTCGCTACAATGACCTTATGTTCACTAATCACAGTATCCATCATAATGCTTCTCTATTAGATCAGGATTATTTGTTGCTAAGAGGTCAAGTGTGTTTTCACAACCATTTACAATTTGAATGAACTAATTGCTCAAAGTAATTCTCAGAGAAAGCATTTAATACAATTTTGAAAGATGTTTCCTGTCTACCAAAGGCTTTGAACATGCGTTTTTGCCAATAAATTGAGGGTAGATTGAAGTCTCCGCCAATTATAACTGTATGAGTGGGGTACTTATTTGTAATGAGAATCAAGTTTTCTTTGAACAGTTCAGCTATTATATAATCTGAGTCGGGGGGGTCAGTAGAAGGAGCCAATTATTATTTTGGTATGGCTGTTGAATATAACCTCTACTCATAGTAATTCACAGGAACTATCTGGTTCAACTTCACTACAAGATAAACTACTACCAACAGACGCAAACACACCACCACCTGCTTTATTTATTGTATCCTTTCTGAACACGGTTTGCACCTCTGTAAAAATTTTGGCAGAATTTATCTCCAGCTTTAGCCAGGTTTCTGTTCCTATATTGATTCCAACTTCAGTACTTTTTATCAGCACTTGAAGCGTTGATTCTCATCATTTCTTTGCCCTGTACCCTTTGAGACTGGAGCCCTTTCTGATCTTTCCTGAGACTGTCTAACCTAAAAAATCACACCCAGTCCAAGCCACACAGCCCCTGCTACCCATGTAGCTGCCTCCTGTGTGTAGTGGACACCTGACCTATTTAGCAGAACCCGAAACCCCACCACCCTATGGCGCAAGTCAAGAAATCTTCAGCCTGCACGGTTGCAGAACCATCTGAGCCTCTGATTCAAACCCTCCACTTGGCTCTGTACGGAAGGTCTGCAATCAGTCCTGTCAACAATGCTGCAGATGGTGAGTTCTGCCCTCGTCTCACTAGCAAGACTGGCAGTCTTCGCCAACTCAGATACCCGCTGGAAACCAGAGAGAATCTCTTCTGATCCATAGTGACACATGTCATTAGTGCCGACTTGAGCCACCACCTGCAGTTGGTTGGGCCCTGTACGCTTCATAGCATCTGGAAGGGCCCTTTCCACATCTTGGATGACTGACCACGGTATGCACATGGAGTGCCCATGGCTTTATTCCTGTCCTTAGTTGCCATATCCTTAAGGGACTCCATCACTCACCTAACATTGGAGCTCCCTATGACAAGCAATCCCACCTTGCACTTGTCCGGCCTCTCAGGAAGACCGGCCACTGCTGCAACAGATGAAGCCGCCTTTGCTTGCTCAGAAGTACTTTCAGCAGCAGGCAGTACCTCAAACCTGTTATGGGCGCATAAGGGTACAGCCTTGCAGCCAGCACCAACTTTCACCTTCCGCCCACAGATTCACCACAGTTCGCCAATCACCGTCAGGGAAGTGTCGTCCAGCAGGGACATCCAAATCCAAGGGCGCAGTGGCATCAGAGATCCCAGGCAACTTTACAGGTTTCAGAGGCACCAAAGCGTTCACCTCAGGTATCCCAACGTCACTGCGGCCCAGGGCAACAGCCTGAAGCCTGTCGACCACGGCCAACACAGCTTCCATCTGTTTACAGATGATGGCCAGTTCCCTCTGCATCCATACACAACAGACTTAAGAAATTACAGGGAGGTAGGACATTAAGAAGATGCAAGCTGGATAAATTTAAAGACCTAGAGGTTTGTGGGAGTTTCTGGGAGATATGGCAACAATGAAATGAAACAGGGGAAACGAATAGGATAGAAGATGAAAGAGTAGCTCTGAAAGATAACATAGAGACGGCAACAGGTAAAAGGCAAGGTATAGCAGAAATACTTGGATAACAGAAGATGTATTGCCTTTAATTGGTGAAAGGAGAAAATATAAAAATACAGAGAGTAAAGCAGGCAGAAGGGAATACTGATGTCTAAAACATGAGATTGATAAAAGTGCAAAAACGTTAAGTAAATAGGGCCAGAGGGCAAATATAAGGCTGTGGAAGCATGCATAACTATAGGAAAGATAGATTCCACCTATAGGATACTTGAACCGACATTTGGAGAAAAAAGGAGTACATGTATTAATATTGAAAGCTCAGATAGCAAACCAGTACTAAGCAAAGAAACTAAGGCTGAAAAATTGAAACTGTGTATACAAGGGCTATGCAAGGGAAATTAACTTTCAGGCAACACTGTCATTAGAGAAAAGGAAGTAATGAAGATGAAATGGGAGATATGATATTGTGAGTGGAATTTGACAGAGCACTGAAAATGTGCAGAGCCAGCCCCGATAAAACTATTCCTTCTCATGTACAAGATATCTGACATGAGTCACATAAAATAGTCTCAGACTTTAAGAAGAATGTAATAATTCCAATTCCATAAAAGTCAGATGGTGACAGTTGTGAATAATAAGTCATAGCAAAGGACTGGCTCCAATTATTTTCAGAAGAATGGAAAAACTGGTAGAAACTGATCTCATGCAAGATCGGTTTGGGACCCAGAAAAATGTGGGAACACACACAAGGCAAAAGTGTCACTATAACTTATCTTAGAAGATAGTTTTAAGAAAGGCAAATCTGTATTTATAGCAGTTGTAGATTTAGAGAAAGCTTTTGACAATATTGATTGGAATACACGCTCCAAAATTCTGAGAGTATCAGGGATAAAATACTGGGAGCAAAGGTTAATTACAACTCATATGTAAACCAGACTGCAGTTACAAGAATCATAGGTCATGAAAGGAACTAGTAGTTGAGAAGTGTTGTAGTGTATCCCTCATTTTATTCAATTTATACACTGAGAAAGTAGCAAAGAACACAAAAGAGAAATTTGGAAAGGGAATTAAAGTACAGTGAGAAGAACTAATAACTTTGAGGTTTGCTGATGACATTCTGATTCTGTCAGAGATAATAAAAGACTTGGAAGGGGGATGAGTTTTGCTGTTTGAGCAACAAACTAACTGATGATAGCTGAAGTAGAGGGGATATAAAATGAAGGCCACATATAGCAACAAAATAATTTTTAAGAGAGAGGAATTTGCTGTCACATAATATAAATTTAAGTGCTAGGAAGTCTTCTCTGAAGGTATTTGAAATATGGACAGTAAGCAGTTCATGCAGAAAGAAAATAGAAGCCTTTGAAATGTGATTCTACAGGATAATGCTGAAGACCACATAGGGAGTTTGAAAAACTAATGATGGGACTGGGGAAAAAAATGACCAAATGTGAGTGATAGATAAGATCTTGAGGGCTCAGGAATTGTTAATTTGGTAATGGAAGGAAGAGGGAGGGAGGGGGTGAGTGTGTGTGTGACTGTGTGTGTGTGTGTGTGTGTGTGTGTGTGTGTGTGTGTGTGTGTGTTTGTCAGGGAGGGGGATAAATTTTAGAGGGAGGCCAAGGCTTCATTATAGTAAGGAGGCTTCTAACTGATGTAGTTTGCAATAATTATGCAGAGATGAAGAGGCTTGCACAGGATAAAGTAACACAGAGAGCTGCATCACACCAGACTTCTGACTGAAGACCGCAATGACAACAACTTAACAAATTACCAGTTATGTAAAAACAATTAAATGGAAAGACATGGCAGGTGACTGATCCTATTCCATGTGTGGGCATGGAACACATGTAAATCAGTTGTCCTTTAAACTGCAGTTTTGTCATTTCTCCCCTGCATTTACATTATAGTTTTCCATGTTTTAGCAGTCACCTTTCCCGTTTACTACTTTTAAATATCCTAAATTAAATCACAAATGTTGATGGCAATTAACTCTATGGCCTACATTTTCACTGATGTTGGTACTAGCAGTTATTCTTTAATCCTCACCAGTAGAATTTATGATCGGTCCACTTTCCCTCACTAATCCCATCTTGCTATGACCAACACATCTTACCTCATTCAGACTTTCCATTTTCTTCAATACATACAGACTTTTAGCATTCCATCAACATCAGTCATGCTTCTCTTTATGTCACACACACACACACACACACACACACACACACACACGCCAGTAGTTTTCAATGCCCTTAAAATCCCCATCGTACAGATCATTAACCATATTTGTGTGAAAATTTCAGGCAAATGTATGTCATAAAGTACATATGACATCCTGTAATCCATTACTTATTCAGGTATTGTTATATAACACTATTGACATACTTCAAAATTCCCTCATGAAATAGGGTTAGCTTCACATACATATTTCTTAAAATACAAATAAAATCAGAAACATTTTTATTACATCACCATATGAAATTAATTTTCCTTAGAAGCAAAAAATTAGCTATGTTATACAACAAACCACCTGGAGCAATTGATTAAGTAATTCTTTCATATTTTTGTAGGACTGGCCATTTCTCACTTTCATTTTTTCCTAATTCATGCAAAGATTGTGAATACATCTTTCTGAATTCTACACATGGGAAAAATAATAGTACCCCAGATATCACATATGAACCAGATGGCTATGGCAAGCAACTGTCATCAGGAAACTGCCGCCGTACATCAACAGTGCTATGCACTTACTTGTGCAACTACGACTAGGCAGTGCTCCATTTGGTGAAATCTGTGGCAACCCTGCCCAAGCACAACGTGGAAAGAAATAAGAGCTTGCCACTTTTATGAAAATTGTCCTCTGTTGCGCTATGTATGCTTGAATTGATTACAATACTAGTGTCATTTGCAAAAAGAACTTATTCTGCTTTTTCTATATTAGACAGAAAATCATATACATATATGAGGAACAATGATGGACCTAATACTAAGGCTTGGGGAACCTCATATGTGATTTTTCCCCAGTCAGAAGAATCTCCCCTGATTACATTGGTTGAATTACTAAATACAACTTTATGCATTTTTTTGGTTGGCTTTATCATCAATTCTATAAAACCTCAGTTTAACTAGGAGAATTCTCATTGGTGATACCATCAATTCCATAAAATCTCAGTGTATCTAGGAGAATGTCATGATTCACACAGTCAAATGCCTTAGACAGATTGCAAAAAATATCAGTCTGTGCTATTTTGCTATTCAATACTTGTAAAATTTGGTGAATGAATGTGTAAATGGCATTCTCAGTTGAGTAACCCTTCCAGAATCCTTTGATCTACTGAGGATATTATTGTTGCTCAGGAGGGAACTATTCTAGAATATATCAAACTCTCAAAAATTTTGAAAAATGATGTGAGCAGTGAAACAGTTTGGTAGTTATTGACATCTCTTCCATCACCTTTTTTGTAGAGCTCTTTAACTGTGGTCTTTAACTGTGGCAAATTTCAATCTCTCTGGAAAAATGCCTTGCGTTAGTGATGCATTCCATTCTTAAGATAAGACAGGGAAATAAGTCTTAAGTGCTCTTTTGGAAACATCGTCAAATCCAGATGAGTTTTTATTTTTGAGAAAGTAGGTAATTTTCTTAATTTCAGAAGGAGAAGTTCATGCGATATTCATATGACTGAATTTTATGACAGTTGCTTTTTCAACACACTGCTACTTTTTTCTCGTGAACTGTTTGTATCTACATTTCCTATAATACTTAAGAAATGATTATTACACATATTTTCTACCTACGACTCATCATTTATAGCCCTTCCATTTGACTCAGTATTCACATTATCTTGTTCTCTTGCAGGTTGTCCTCTGTCTCATTTCATTATGTCCTCTGTAGCCATATTCTACAAAGTTTATGTGATGGTATTATTCAATCATGATGTACACTGGATTGAAACTTCTGTTGCTGTTCTCAGAATGGGTTGTGTATGCTGTGTGAGTAACACCCTGGTGTGCCACAAAGACTGGAGGGAGCTATGGGGCTGGCTGTCAGCCATCAATGCAGCAGGTCGGAGTCTGTTCTTGGATTAGCAGGCAAGCAGTAAAGATCAACTGAAGTAATAGTGGTGCCAAATGATAGCTCCATCAAGTGCTAAGCCACTGCCAAGTTAGGCCAACCAACTGGTTGTCATCAATGGTCTGTTTTGGGCTGGTACCAGTCAGATTCAGTTTGTGCAAAGGAAGACATTGTATGTATAACAAGAGAGCTCCTGTGTGTCTTAGGGCCCCATGTTCTTATTTGGTGGTTGATCTGTCTGTGAAGACAGTTATTTTGTTGCCAATCAGTGACCTGGAATTTCTATAGATTTAGTTTAGTTTACCATAAGCTGGAACCCATACAATTTAAGTAACTGTGTTTAATTTGCTTCTTGTCAGTTGGCATAAGATTTATTCAAATGTGTGATATTCACTGTTGGGCAGCAGACAGCAGATTTTCATAAATTGTTTATGGCACTGTTGGACACCAGGAATAAGGCTAATGTTAGTTATCATGTATTCCAGCAAACTTCCCTTTGGTGATTAATAATTGTGGCATGAAACTGTTTTTTAGGTTTTGTGGAACTTTGTGCTGGAGGTACTAGAGGGTATGCATGAGTCCATGATACCTGATTGTTTTAAGTAAATGATTTGAGTTTGTTTTTATGGTAGTTTCAAGATTGATAATTCCTTTTAAAGTAAATGCATTGTATTGTGAATGGGAACTGGGTACATCCCTTGGGGATGGTCTTGTCAATTGGATTTTTGTGTGTAAATAAATGCTTTTCTTTTTTTTTTTAATTTGTGCATGCATCTCAACCCAGCATCACCACTCCAAATCCTAGTTCCACTACAGTTTATTTCTGCTGTGGGGATATTTCACACAATTACATGCAGATTAAATAAATGAAACTGATGAAAAGTAATGGTTATAAACATTTCTCACAAGTTAATGTTTGAATGCTGACTATGTTTCAATAAAAAGCTTGTGATAAACTGCTTGATTTGTGCAGTTGCGTAGTTTACACACTTTTTTCCCTCCTTACCATGTGTCTAACTTTGTTCTGCAGCTCATTTCATATAGATTTTGGGGGTAAAAAAATCTTCATTAACCTATCTTCATGTTCAGGATTGGTTTCATTGCAGTTATAACACTAGAAAGTTTTTGAACTCTTCTCAGATTTTTTGAATTTAATCATTATTGACACTTTCTAAACAAAAATTTGACAAATTATAGGCAAACAGTGGTTAACTGTCACAAGTGGCTTGCTCAGCCCATGTGAGCTGGCTTCTGCTAATTGGCAACAAATCTGGGTAACGTTTCACTGAAGAAAACAAAAGCTTTGTCAATTCTGCAACATGTGTAGGTCAATGAATATTGTAGCACTGTCTGTGACATCTGATGTCTGCTGCCAAAGCTATTTATGATGTTGCCAATTTTGATTTAAGAACAGGCAATCTGAGTATTACATGATATTGGATAGTGCCACAGCATAATTTTCTTTATTTTGAATTGTTAATATAGAAAATAAATTACACATATAATTATTACTCTTACAACAATGTAATTTAACTGGAAGATGAATTATGTAAGTAGTAATATTAGCACTTGGAATTAAGTATTTCACAAATCTTCAAAGATTCAGCATCTCTGCCCCTTACTTTCCAAACCTGTGAACAATAACAATAAATTTCATATGGTTAATACTTAGATGCATTATCAAAAAAGCAGCTACCTCTGCATTTGTGCAGAATTTTTTACCAGCAAGTGATCTCTTCAAGCATGACAATCAAAAGTAATTACAGGAAGCATAGGTTGTATGGTATAACATTATGGATATGGTATCAGTAGATTCACTAAAACTTTCTAGTTCATCTTTACAAACTGTTCACACAATATTTCGACAGATAACATCTGCAGACACCCTATAAATTTCATAGACAAGAAATCTAATACACATAGACAAGAAATCTAATACACATATTACAGCTTATCGAAAATTATCTTCAACGTAGGCCTACAACCAAATTTGCAACCATACTATTATCAAGATAACATAAATTTTTGAAACAGACAAAATTCGTATTACATGTAAAAATCCTCTGAGTGCCACCATCATAGAAATAGTCATGTTTATTTTAATTACAAACCAAACAACGAAAATTATGAATGTTCAATTTTGTTAAATTATTAATTAAATTATCTTTTTCTGGAACTTTATGTCTCATCCAGAAACTTAGGAAACAGAGAAACTGAAGTGCTTCCTAGTTTTTGTCAGTTTTTGTCAGTTCTATCCCAAAGAGAAAATAGCCACATTTGAAATATAAAAATTGCAACATTCTCATTCTCAAAACTGCTCACACCAAAATTACTTTTGTGATTTGCAAATTCTGCAAGGGAACATAAAACAGATGTAACCTATTTGTAGAAAACACAAAACTGCAAAACATCTGTTTGGCCAAAAGAGTAGAAAACACGCCCAAATCGAATTAAGTATACCAATTTCAGTGCAATATAAACATCATATTCCCATAAATAATCTTCAATGGTTACTGTAAGTGTTATTCTCAACCTGTGTGTTTCACATTTTTCTAGTTTTTAAAATTAATTAATTTATTTATTTATTTTGATCCAACATAACATTAACCTGCCTCAAAAGTGTACAAACTAAAACCAGAACAACAACTCCAACCTGATCCTGGAGGTTTTAGTAGTTTTTGAGATATCAGTGCAGACAACACATTGGTTGTCAGGGATGCACAAAAGTGGATGTGTGTTAACATTCACTCTATAAATGGTTGTCATCACCAATATGTGTGAATACCGTAATCAGTTGTGAAACTGTGTCGGAATATACAATTAAACTGTCTGGTGGAAAGTGACATAATGTCCAAGACTATTTATTTAAAGGCAAATGTCAACTTTAACCTACTACCAGAACCTATAATTACAAGCTTACACAAGAAGAAGAAGCAGCTTGGGAGACTACCATCAAAACTTCATCATCAGAAAGCTAAGTACACTTAATTCAGCTAAGCCTTCTTCACTTTGTCTAAATTTAGGTACTTTAGTATAGAAGACAAGTACTAGAATTGTATCATACCCCAAAGATATTAGGACAGGTGGCTGAAATGATGTTAGAATGTGACAGTAATTCATAATACAATTCTATATAAATCCATTGGCCCATTGTTTAACTCTGACTTTTCTTCTTTGTCAAAAACAAATCAAGTTTAGTTCAGTTTCTTGTCATAATGGTGTAGTATTGTCAACTGATCACTTTTCTTTTTCTATGTCAATAAATATGATGTCTTTCTCATTCCAGAAAAATGGTCACTATAACTTTTCCTACCAACAGAATGATCTCAGTTTTTCTTTGAAGCAGAGACACCATAACCACCTCATTGTCAAATTTTTTCCTGGTTTCCAGAGTACAATGATGAATCCAGCTCTCATCAGTGGTGATACATTAAGGCAAAAAGTCCTTCAGATCTCTCTTTAACCATTCAAAATACAGCTTTGCAGATGAAAATGACACCAGTCTGTGTTTCACCATCAGCTGTCAGAGCAGCCATTGAGCTGACCATTTTATTCATCATCACATTTTGATGTATGCTATTACACACAACCCCCATTGTGTTTGCTACCTTTTGCACTTTCACTTGATGATCAGCGAGGATCATGTTGTGGACTGTTTCCACGATTTGTTCCTCTAATGACAACTGCTGACCATCCTGCACAGTCCTCACCAGAAACACATATTCAACAATGCTTAAATTTTTTTGAACATCCTCCATGGATAAATAGCAAACCATAAAACTATAATAAAATTATTTCAATAAAAGCAGTACTAATCACATGTAAGTTATCTATTTTGTTAAGAAATCCATTTCAATCTCTTATAGATCATTATCAGACAATTTTGCTCTGTTAAACAGAGTAATCCACTTTCTAAGAGGTCAAAGGACTTAAATACGGATGACATTATATGAAAGTATGGTTGATATACCCTGGGTGATAGTAGGAGATGGTGGCATGGAACAGGCTGCTCTGGAGAGACATGAAAAACACTGCTGAATAAGACTCACTTGCTAGTAATACAATAGTGAAAGCTCCACCCACCACTTCTGGCATAATGTCACTAACAGCCATTGGTTGTGAGACATGACTATATTCTGCAGAACCCATTAACAAAAATATAATTGCTGCAATTTGTATGAAAATGCTTTGAGGCAAAGTGGCCATTTGGATACACTTTACTAGTGTTCAAATTTCTTGACAACACTTTCCATTATTTTCAAAAATGTCTTACATGTTTTGGATTCTGTCCTTTTCAAAGCATATAAAGTACAACACAAAACAACATTAGCCTTTGAAAATGATGGAATGTTGAATGACATAAGACAATTTTGGAAATAATAAAAAAATGTGGTCAAGACATCTGAAAGTTATTAAAAACATAATTATTAGGAGTTTTGTCATATGATCAACAGCTATGGATGTTTGAAATATTATGTAAAAGATGTAGATTATAAAAATTCAAAAGACATTATTACCCAATGGCACTGGCTCATATAAATATAAGCTCCCCTCTACAGGGACTTATGGTAGACAAAAGCATAGCAAAGATTGTTTGTTGTATGCCAACTGGTAACCAAGGAAATGAAATATGACTCAGTATGTTCTAACATCAGTCAAAGATCTTGCAGAGCTCAATTGGAAGGAAGGACGTCAACTGGTAATCAAGGAAACAATATAGGAATCAATTAGTTTTGTCATCAGTCATAGATGTTGTGGAGTTACCTGTAGCTACATTTTGATGTGTACCTATTATACATATGTACACATACAACTAACTGCCTATTGTATCCTTAAGGTTGAGTAGATGTAATGTTATTATTTAAAAGCCAAGCCACTGTATCATGTAAGGTAGAAGCATACCTGTAAAATGTTACAATCCTGCATACAAATTACAAAAGTACAGCAAACTTTGTATGCAAGACTGTAACATTTTATGCTTCTGTTTTACTGCACACAATGGCTTGGCTTTTCGATGATAACATTACATTTACTCAACACTAATGATATAACAAGCAGCTAATTGTGTGTGTACATACACATAATAGGTACATGTCAAAATATAGCTACAGATAACTCCAAAGCATTTGTGAGTGATGACAGTACTCATTGATTTCAATATTGTTTCCTTTGTTACTGGTTGGTGTCCTTCCTTCCAACTGGGTTCTGCAATGTCTTTGATAGACAAAAGAACAAATTGAAGCATATTTCATTTCCTTGGTTACCAGTTGTCATTCTACCAACCATCTTTGCTATGTTCACATCTACCATAAGTCCCTGTAGAGGGCAGCTTACATTTAAATGAGTCAGTATCACTGGATAAAGTTTTCTTTTGCACCTTTTTAAATTGTACAACTTGTACATAATATTTAAAACACCCATAGTTGTTTATTCTATGAGCAAACCTCTAATCAATATAAATTTTTATAAATAGATTCTGTGGAATGTAGCCATTTCTCACAACCATTGGCTATTAGTGATGTTACGTCAGAGGTGGTACATGGAACTTTCACTGTTAAACTACAAGCAACTGATTCTTATTCAGCAGTGTTCTTCATGCCTCTCCTGAGCAGCTACTCCATGCTCTGTCTGCCTGTCACCAAGGGTAGATCAGCTATATTTTTATATTACATCATTCTTATGATTGTATTCAAGTCCTTTGACCCCTAAGAAAGTGGATTACTCTTTTTCACAGAAGAAAATGGGCTGATGATTTCCTATAAGAGATCAAAATTGGTCTCTGACTGAAATAAATAACTTACATGCAATCAGGACTCCTTTTATTGAAACAATTTTATTAATGCTTAAATTCACTGAAACAAAATCTGTCTGTTGCCATTTATGATATAACACCACCTTTAACACATCTAATTTCACATATAAGTGATTCATATTATCCCATTGAAAAGCACAACCCTAGTCACTGACTGATACTGCACTTCTTCCACCTCAGTGAAAACCATATGACACAATTTACTGAAATAGCTGTAAATTCCAAACTAACCAATCAATAAGTTTCATTTTTACTTCAGAGTCATCTAACAGATAGTCTGCAATGGTAACACAAATTTGCATTAGGATATCTGCCTTCAGACACAAGTGCTGACTGAGCCCTGACATGTTTGCAGCTAAGATGTGGGAGCAATGAAATGACCAAGCTGATTGCAATATGACCAATAGAAGGCCTAAGCTCACTATACTTTCAAAATATGTGGTAATTCAATGCAGCTGGCAGCGATAAGAAAATTGGTTTTAATTAAATCTTGGTTGTACATTATGTAAGACAGGAAAGTTTGGTACTTCAGAATGCTCACTTTTTCATTGGAAGGCATGGATATTGAATATTAGCATAGAGACTGATAAGGAATTCACCTCAAGGGAAAATAACAGATGGAAATTGGTTAAAAATAAATTGTTCAGTGTCTGTGACATATTGCAACAATCGGATCAAAAGAAAGTCTTGAGAAGCATGCACTCCTTTCTTAAACCTCAATTCTATTTTCAGATGTGTATACTCTGCCAATTTCCAGTACAGTGTACCCTTTCCCCACCAAAAAATTCTCATTTACCTCAAGAAACAAAAAGCAACACACAATGGACATCACTAAGGTAATACAAAGATGTCTCCTTATCTAGCATGTTTTATCAAAATATGAATGGAGACTCACATTTTCTTAAACTTTGCTATTTTTCAAATTAATCCTCCTTTTTAAAAAAAAAATTAAAAATGAAGAAGAAGCAGAAGAAGAACGAGGATAAAATACACATTCACAAATACATATTGTTGCAGCACTGCCTTTTAACATGGAAAATGTAACCCGGAGTCAAGCAAACAGATAGCTAATAATCTTTCCTTCACAGGGGCCACATAGTACATAGACATTTTTCTTTTTTTCCCCATAGGAATGACATCTTTTTGTAAGTCTCCGTGAATCAGTGAATTACTATTTTATAATACTTCAGCCACCCGATCATTGTGAGATCAAAATTTTATTTAGCATCTAAAATGAGTATACTTACACTCTGAGTATGGAGTATCAGAAAATATTTAATAACAATAACAATAGGAGGCTGTTGTCAATGTGTATTACAAGGACATGTTAAGTGTTTAGCCAAATAAATATCTTTTCCTGATAATACCTCTGTTAAAGCAAAGATCATGTGGCTCACACCATGGTCCTTCTTTGTTATGAACTCTGCCACTGTTTTGTGAACATTGGTTGCTACATCCTGGCATTAGTGCAGTGCTAATTACCGCATGTCCTACCTGGATGCTGGGGGCCAGACTGTTACAGTGGTGACCTGGATTACCACACATCTGAGCCTGGCACCACACCATTCAATTGGCCTATGTGAGGAAGAACGATATTCTCTCATAACAGGTATGGGACAAGAAAACATAAATGCCACCTGTTGCAGCTATGCAATATCTGTCACCATCTGCAGGCAACTCCCAGAGGTACTCCACAATAGTCATCGACCTGATGTGGGTGCCCAGCACACTGCTAATGGACACCACCCCTACTAGCTGCAGGAGTAAAGTTATGCCTAGTTCTGATGTCACTGGGAGCTGCACTGGTACCTTCCAGCTGAGGATCCATTGCTGGCTGCTATCTACTGACTTCAGGGCACCTACCCTCAAGTCCATGGCTCATACTTGCGACTGACTTTCTGATAGGTCTTCGCCCATATTACGTGTGTGCACTCTGCTACTGCAGCCTTGCATCTGTGTGCCATTGTTGCTGTGCCCTGTGCTTGGCTCCTTGGTTCACCTCCTTGCTCTTATGCTTCCTGCATTGAGTCACAAGTCTACACCATACTGTGGGACTGAATTGCTACAGAGCTCACTGCAGCTGTGTGTTGGCCTCCTGCATGAGCCTGGCATGGCACTGCGCTCATCAAGATGCTACGAGGGTCGGTCAAAAAGTAATGCCTCCCATTTTTTTTCTACTTAAAGAAATTAAGTTAAGTGAAAAATTTGAATTTGGCGCCATTCCTCGAACCTTCTTCTGCAATCCACTGCAGTAGTAACTTTCTGTGTCAACAGGTGGCAGCACAGCAGAAGTTTGTAAGATGGCCGACATCGATGTTCGTTTGAGACAGCGTTGTGTGATTGAATTCTTGAATGCAGAAGGTGAAACGCCCATACGCATTCATGAAAGACTGAAGAAGGTGTATGGTGTTGTGACAGTGGATGTCAGCACTGTTAGACGATGGGTTCGTCGTTGTAAGGAAGCTGAAGGGCAAACACCGTTGACTGACAAAAAGCGGAGCGGCAGGCCGGTGAGTGCAGTGACTCCACACAACATTCAGCAAGTTGATGACATCATTCGTGGTGACCGTCGGGTGACTGCAGATGAAGTGTGTCGCATTATTTCTCTTAGTAAAGGCAGTGTGATCACGATTATTAAACAATTGGGGTACTCAAAAGTTTGTGCACGGTGGGTTCCAAGAATGTTAACCGATCAGAATAAAGAGGCAAGGAAAACAATACTTGCAGCACTTCCGTTTGGAGGGAGATGAGTTTCTGAAAAAAATTGTGACCGGGGACGAAACATGGGTGCATTTTTTTGAACCCGAATCAAAGAGGCAGTCAATGGAGTGGCGTCACACAAGCTCGCTGAGGAAGAAAAAATTCAAAACTGTGCGATTGGCAGGGAAAGTTATGGCAACAGTTTTCTGGGATACAGAGGGTGTGATTCTGGTTGATTTTTTGGAGCAGGGATGCACAATAAATTCTGTTCAATACGTCACAACCCTCAACAAACTTAAAGCACGTCTTCAGCGAGTTCGCCCAACAAAATCAATGGCAGATGTTCTTCTTTTGCATGACAATGCAAGACCACACACCAGTCGTCACACCTCTGACGAGATTGTCAAAATTGGATGGGAAGTTTTGCCTCATCCCCCATACAGCCCTGACCTGGCACCATCAGACTTCCATCTGTTCGGACCACTAAAAGAAGCTCATCGTGGGATTCATTTTGAAGATGAGGAGGCCGTCAAAACATCCATGCGTCAATGGCTTAGGAAGCAGAACTGTGATTTTTACCGTGCTGGGATACATGCCCTTGTTCAAAGATGGACCAAAACTGTAGAGATGGGCGGAGATTACATTGAAAAATGACAAAATGATCCTCAATGTTGTGGTTTTCAACCTATGTAATTGCATTTAAATTTCCTGACAATTAAACGTAGAAAAAAAAATAGGAGGCATTACTTTTTGACTGACCCTCGTAACAATGTAACTTTGACACTGGTGCCACCTGCCTAACATGGTGATTCTGGTGTGCTGGCTGTCTCCCAAAGCATAAGAACACACCACTGTCCAGGACCAGCCTCCATCATGAGGTGGCGAGTGCAGCAACAAAAGGTTTTGACTGCTTTACTTTATATAGTAAATAGATGACTTTATGACAGCCATCTATCTGGCTCTTCATATCTGTTGGCCCACCAAACATCCTGCGTTATCATTGTGGTGAGCTCATTGACGCAAAAGCCATCCAAACACCTGCGACACAGGAATTTGGGAGGATGAGACCACAGCTGAATGGGTTAGGAATGTGACAGACTGGCGTAGGCACTACACTGGTGAGTTTGAGCAGTACACAATGTCAATGAGAAGTGTATTGAGAAAGAGGTGACAGAACAGACAAAGTGGAAACTGTTGGGTAGAAAGTTTGGTTGCAGGAAGAATGAAGTTAGGGTCCTGGGGGTAAGGATGGAGGTGAGTGTGGGGCAGGGGAATTACAGAACTGAGGGATGTTTTGCAAGGGTAGTTAACTCTGCAATACTCAGAGAAGATGGTGTGGGGAGAATGACCCAAAGGGCTGTGAGGGTCATGAAGCAGCCATTCAAATCAAGTATGCTTTGCTCAGGAATGAGTTTTATCACTGTGTTGAAAATTCTGTAAAACAGAACAAGCTGGAACCTACTGTCTGCTCTTATTAAACCCCTGTTACTAAGCTTTTTACTTATTTTTCATTTTTTTATTCAATTATCTACAAAATACTTCTATAATATGTACTCAAATTTATCAAAACTTTAATTACACTTTGCCTCACTTAAAATCATTATTCTGATTTTGCTGCTCCTTGTATTTATTTCATTAGTATAATTAATTTTCTTAAAAACTATGTTAATTAAAAGTTATTGACAACTGTAAACTTTACTACAGTACAAGATAGGGATCTTTGACTGAGTTAATCAGTCAGTTTAGGTATGTTGACGCCAATCATGAGAAAGATTGGCATCCAGATAACTGTAATCAAAGTCTGAATATACCCAAAATTACTTTTGGTACTTGTACCATTATGCCTGCCAGATTCCACTTTTTACCAATATAATTTTTTTGCTCTATTTCTTCTGAATCAGATGATGATTTTCATTAATTAATTAAGTCATTCAAAAGAATTTGCATAAATTTTCGATGATTATAAATCTAAAAATGGCACCTGTACTTTTAAATGGGATATTCCCAATGCAGATGAATAAAATGTTTTCAAGAATATGTAGCATTTTTCCAAATTACTACATGTTTTTTAAACCAAGTGACTCATAACATACAACTCATCTGAATTAGGGGAATCTGAACTAGCCACTTTTCAAAACATTGTTTACTTTCAAAAATCACAACATGTTCTGACATCAGTCTTTATAAAAATAACTCCCACCCCAAAACAGTCGGTCAAGGCTTGGAAATCACAGGAAACATCTAGGCAAAAGAGCAGGAACTCAGGCCCAGTTAGTGCTATGAAAAAGTCTGCACCTAATATATTAGCAACATTTTGGATGGTCTCAACAACAATGTGTCCAGTTGCCATCCACAGTAATCTATCATCAGCAAAAATGCATCCAGTGCACCCATGTGACTCTATGAGTTACTGTCTTCAACTTTTAAACAGTGTTAAGTGTTCTGATTTTTACTTCAGGCAAATGTACATATACTTTGGAATTCTGATTATGTACTGTGTTGTAGGAAACATTTGCCTATTTGTGTCACTTATTAAGAAATGAGGTGTATTTATTGATTATCTGAAAAAAGTCACTACTGCCATAGTTACTCTTTGTCAAATTAGACTGGTACCAGGTAATGTGAAGTGTCTTAAACTACCAGATGGCTAATTAGTACAGTCAAGATGCCAACAGGTAGACGTTAAATTTTGTGAGTACTGGAGCACATTATTTGAAGAATTGCCTAGTGCACCTTATTGCAGTATTTCCCATAATATCTATACAGCAGTCTGACAAACTTTATCTCATGATTTTTTTGATGTTGATGAGCAACACTCATACAACATTTTTTAAAGAAACACACTACCATCTGACTGTTTTATTGTTTAGTTACACACAACCCAGGTTTTGGCCTTTTATACCATTTTCAGGTAATTGCTGAAAACAAAAATTGCATACAGCGAGACCATGTAAAATTTCAAAAGCTGTAAAATGTCTTAAACAATGAATGTAAATTAGTGTATAATTATGAAATATGTACTTACATTTTATATCTTTAACATATATTGCAAGACACTTAGACAAGCTGGCAAGCTCAAAATTTACCATAAATGAAGAAAAATATTGGCTCCCCACAAAATTCCAGATGTAAAAGCATTAGCTTGTAACACATCAGTAAATAATCATAGGAGCATGTCAATTTAGTAAAAACAGGCTTACGTTGGTAAATAAAAGATAGCACAAGTCCTTAAAACTTTATGATAGTAAAAATCAAAGAGTATGAGTAATAGAATAACCAAATACTACAGTGACAAAGTGTCATAGATATATGAATGTTAATATTAAACATCTTCATACTATCTACAATACTGGGAGAAAGACCAGAAAACATGGGGGGGGGGGGGGGGGGAGGGGGCTTATCCCCTGTGTCTTCTGGTCTCCCTCCCATTCTCTCATATCCTGCTCTTTGCCTTGCCAACACTACTATACTAACCTAATCTAATGGATCACTATCCTTCCCAACCAACCCCCCCCCCCCCCTCAATTCCTTAATGCTTTGTCTGTCGATATATATCACAGTCTCTTGTCACGGTCTACCCCCACTGTGAGACTTCAACCGCTCGCCTATGGTTAAGGCCATTGTAGTCCCTTGCCCTCACTTCCTCCACGCCCCTCCCCCAACCACCAACCCAACTTTCACCTGCCTTTTCACTCCCATTTTGATTTTTCCTGCTTCAGAATTTAATAAAATATGCACTTTTATCCCTATTGTCATTTTATCCAGCCCCTCGTGCCCATCCCCTACATATATCAACCTCCAACACTGCTTTTCCACTTCTCCATCTCGCTATTGTTCCTTGACATTGCCATGCCCACCCCCCCTCCACCCCCCCCCCCCTCCTGCTTCCCTTGTATTTGATTCCAGACCCATCTCTCTCACTTAATTACACTGTCAATTGTCTTAATTTTCTGAATTTTATAAGTCTTGGCTTAACAGTGTATATTCCTGTGTCTGTCCCATCCCTCTGCAGCCAACATCATTAACTCCCCCAACCTCTACCAACTTTTTAACTCCTATTGTAACTCCTGTATTTTGTATTATCAATGGCACTTACTCTGTTCTTATATGTGATTCACTGTCTTTGAATTTTATTTTGTTTTGTTCCGTTTAGAATGTGGTATCTTATCCAACTTCATGTATGTTCACTTACAGTTGCTGATGATCTGATGTATATATTGCAAAAATGATGGTGCACAGTGCCACCCCAAAGATAGTTATGTATAGTATGAGTATATTAACATTAATAGTCATATATCTGTGACACTTTGTCATTGTAGTATTTGGTTATTCTATTACTCATACTCTTTGATTTTACTATCATAAAGTTTTAAGGACATGTGCTATCTTTTATTTACCAACATAAGCATGTTTTTACTAAATATGACATGCTCCTATGATTATTTACTGATCTGTTACAAGATGGTGATTTTACATCTGGCATTTTGTGGGGAGCCAAAATTTTTCTTAATTTATGGCTAACTTTGAGCTTGACAACATGTTAAGTGTTAAGACATAAAATTTAAGTACACATTTAGTAATTATACACCAATTTACATTCACTGTTTAAGGCATTATATATCTTTCAAAATTTTACATGGTCTATATGCAATTTTTGGTATTGGCAAGTACTTGAAAATGGCATAAAAGGCCAAAACCTAGGTTGTACTTCAATAAACAATAAAACTCACATGGCAGGGTGTTCCTTTAAAAATTTATCCAGTGAAACTCAGAGCTGAAGAAGATTTTGCAGGAAAGTCATCCCAGGTGCTCTTTGTAGTAGCCACCAGAAAGATCGCGGAAGGCGCACATTGGCACGGCGCGTCATGGACGGTAGTTGCCGCAAGTAGAGTCCCGTCCACCAGAGGGCACGCAAGAATTCGGACGCGCCCTCTGCCAGCGTAACAACAAGAACAACAACAACAACAACAACTCCGGCAGGACAGGCTGAGCGCAGTCAGTCAACATCGGGCATGCCTAGGACACAGTCCCGGTCTACGCTAAGTGAAGTGCGACGTAACGTGAACAGTGTTACTACACTCTTGACCATAGTTTAGTAGTGAACATTAATAGGGTGGACATCTGGTTGGTGGTCAAGCCCTCAAGATGTATAAAAGTTGCTGAACAATTTGTACATGGCATGCCTACTTTCATATGTGGCCCTGCCTCTGATGACATAGGATAAGCCTGTGATGGAACTAAAGTAGTATGTGGTGGGTGGGTGAACTGGTTGGGTCTTGCACTTGGGTCTTCCACAGAGATCTGACTCACGTCAAGGGGATGGAATTTGGTATGGCATAACGATGTCCCTTTCGAGTGGGTTATGTCCTTGTGGAAGATGCTTTGGGAGAAACAAAAATTAAAAAGAATAAAGGAAATGAGCAGCAGAAAACTGCACTACAATGAAAACTTCTGGGAAGGAAAGGATCTATGATGAAAGGAAACATTGTTTTGCCACTATAAGCTTGCTGCATCAAAAACACACCTTTCAACATCAGTCAGCAAAAACAGTAACATTCACAATGACATTAAAAAATTGTCTGTTAGCAGCAGCAATAACAGAACCAGCAACAGAAGTTCAAAGACTGTGCTTTTCTTTAGTCTCTATCTCTCTTATGTTTTTGATAAGAGCAAAACCAGTTATTGAAATAGTATTGACATATTAATTACTGTTGTAGAAGTTTTTGGCCATGGTACTGAAAACCTAGTAATGAACTGTTTTTATTTTCACTATGTCAGGAAACAAGTTTGTGAAGTGAGACACACAGAAATAAGGCACAATTTCAACATTAATTACTGACAAGTATTAATATTACACTGGGATGGAAAGCTGTTCCCAGGACTCACATATGCTGTAAGAGTTGATAGACTAGCAATAACAGTAATTTGTCAGGGCAAGTACACTATGTGATCAAAAGTATCCGGACACCTGTCTGAAAATGACTTACAAGTTCATGGCACCCTCCATCAGCTTCCACGCTCACAGGTATATGTTCAATGAGGTGCTGGAAGGATACTTGGGGAATGGCAGCCCATTCTTCATGGAGTACTGCACTGAGGAGAGGTATCAATGTTGGTTGGTGAGGCCTGGCACATCGTCGGCATTCCAAAACATCCCAAAGGTGTTCTATAGGATTCAAGTCAGGACTCTGTGCAGACTAGTCCATTACAGGGATGTTATTGTTGTGTAACCACTCCACCACAGACTGTGTATTATGAACAGGTGCTTGATCATGAAAGATGCAATCACCATCCCCTAATTGCTGTTCAACAGTGGGAAGCAAGAAGGTGCTTAAAACATCAGTGTAGGCCTGTGCTGTGATAGTTCCATGCAAAACAACAAGCGGTGCAAGACCCCTCCATGAAAACCACGACCCCAACATAACACCACCACCTCCGAATTTTACTGTTGGCATTACATACGTTGGCAGATGACTTTTACCAGGCATTCGCCATACCCACACCCTGCCATCGGATCGCCACATTGTGTACCGTGATTTGTCACTCCGCACAATGCTTTTCCACTGTTTAATCATCCAATTTATGCTCCTTACACCAAGTGAGGTGTCATTTGGGATTTACCAGCATGATATGTGGCTTATGAGCAGCCGCTTGACAATGAAATCCAAGTTTTTCCACCTCGTGCCTAACTGTCATAGTACTTGCAGTGGATCCTGATTCCATTTGGAATTCCTGTCCGACTGTCTGGATAGATGTATGCCTATTACACATTACGACCCTCTTCAACTGCTGGCCGGTCTCTGTCAGTCAACATATGAGGTCGGCCTGTATGCTTTTGTGCTGTACATGTCCCTTCATGTTTCCACTTCACTGTCACATTGGAAACAATGGACATGGGGATATTTAGGAGTGTGGAAATCTCATGTACATATGTAGACACAAGTGACACCCAACCACCTGACCACATTTGAAGTCTGTGAGTTCCACAGAGTGCCCCATTCTGCTCTCTGATGATGTCTAATGACTACTGAGATGAAGCACCGGGCAGTAGGTGGCAGCAGAATGCACCTAATATGAAAAACGTATGTTTTTAGGGGTGTCCAGATACTTTTGATCACATAGTGTAGCAGTTTCTGGGAGTCTCTAAATTCTCAAAAACTTCAGAATAATTTCTCTAACAGTTGGGAAGTGGGTTATAACTGACTAAATTCAGGCACTTTGCTGTAGTATGATAGAAAAAACATAGCACAGTTAAAAATGTTCAGTTATGATTTGTTTTACCTCCTTTGCCATAATAATGTTTTTGGGTTAGTTTTGAAAAGCTATTTTAGCACACTGATGGCTCCATCTTTTTGTCCAGAAATTGCATTATGCAAAAGATATAGAGATACTGAGATAAAACTTTATAAGAGACTTACATAACTGGTGGTAATAAAGTACCTGATGATTTCTTGACCACCACCTGTCCATACAGAAACAGCAGTCAGTTAGGTGACAAAGGCAGTCTAAACTTTAAAGATCAGTTCCTGTTGCCTCATAAAGAGTACAATTTAAAAATAATTTTTTTTCTTGTTTGGATGTACACAGTGGCACATCTATGGCAACTAGTGCCCAGGGCAGACTTCAAACCTGTCCTCCCTCTTTGACCCCCACACCCTCCTTCCCCACCACTTCCGAACTCTCGCCCCTGCTGGCATCACCCAATGTTGATGCTTTAATTGTTTATTCATTTATTGAGGTGAACATTGGTTTACAATTAAGTAAAAGGTTCAATTTTTTAATAATTATTTTTTGTATGATACAATTCAAAACTTGTATCAACAAATAGCCCAGAACAACAATACTTGCAACAATATTGCAGTTCCATTTTCATTTTTTCATTGCTGATTAATGGAAAGCTACAAAAAACAAAATACTAAGATCAAAATAAATCCTTCACATTTTTGTTTTTATGGTTCATTTAGTATAACAATAATGATTCTATCTAGTAGCTGACAACAAGAAGCAAGCAATTCCGTGCTGGGAGTGGAAGTTGTTATAGACTCTTACTCAACATAGTTGAGTCCTAATTTGCTAATAATTTCCTTTCATACATTACCACCACACTGAAATTTTAGTGCTCTCCAATTCATGTTTTTCTTTTTCTACTTCACCTTCTTTGCACTCTCTCTTTCCTTTTTCTTTCTTCCTCCTCCTCCTCCTCCTCCTCCTCTTCCTCCCCCCCCCCCCCCCCCCCCCCCCACCATAACCTAGTTATCCCACTGACTGTATGTAACAAGCTGGTTTTTGTTATCAGAAGCAATTCAGGGATATTCTCATGATTTCCTATTCATATGTCAAGTAATACATATCAGAATGTTGTTTTACATGTTTCATGTTTGAGGATTTGCAGCTGTTTTCTCATTTTAACATTACAATGACAACTGTGATTCAAACACTTCATCAAAGAAACCTGAAAATCAGTAGACTGGACATGAAATAAGCAGAAAGACATCCCTGGTTCTAAGCTCTTGAAATTAACTTCATGCTTATCTGATGATCATGTTTGAGCAAATATGTTTCAGGGTATGGTGCAAACAAACAAATGTGAAGAAGAGTAACAAGAAAAAAAAATCAGCTAAAGAGTTACATTAGGTACTGGTAACAAAGTAATTTTTCTTCCTTTACAAAGAATGATTTCTCCTTTTATCTAACTTCTAATATGAAACAGTTCCTCAGGAGATTTTCTACTGCCATTGACTTCCGGAAGTAAGACCTTTCACTGTTGAATGATGATACTTGTTACAGAAGTGGAAGTGAAAATTTCCATCAATTGTAGTGAATGACTGAGGAAAGATGTACCAAATCTGTTCAAGATTGCAGCAACATTCTCACACAAGACAAATCTGAAAAACAGTTTGCTTTACAGATTGTTGCTGCTAAGCATAAAAATTACCCAACTCCTACCAACTCCTGCTCTACAATAAATTAATGTTTAATGTCTGTTCATTCACAACATATTTTCATTGTATAGAAGATTTATTAACAAAATCCTAATTTTTCACATTTTCAGGGATTTTTGAAAATATGTTTGGGAAATTTGATTCATAGTGTTTTTAAACAAGTTTTGGAGTGGCCTTAATATGTCCACACCAATTTCTCTTAGAATAAAAGAGAAAATGGAGTGTGTGGAGAAGAGTGATGTATTCCTGAAAGTAATTATCCTTTGCACATCCTTTGTTCGAACTTGAAAACCTTTGGGGTCACCTATCAGTTGTCCAAGTGAGTGGTATGGCACAGACTGCTTTATTATTATTATTATTATTATTATTATTATCACAATTGTTATTGAGATATGATTAGGAGGTGAGAGCAGGAAAATTTCTCCTTTCAGAAAACTGCCTTTAGCTAAGAACCATCAAAGTGAGAATGATGCAGCTGTAGCAGCAGTGATTACCAAAGAACAAAGGACAGTTAAAGCAAGTATATAAATATATACATGTTCAATAAACCACAGGCAAAGTGTTAGGAAGAAGTACTGCTTCAGGTAGTAGCCATGGGTGAGGTGCAGGCCCTCAGTTACAGGAAAGCTTGGAGGCAGTGTTCCAGTCACCAACATATTCAAACCAAATGCAGGGCTAAGTCAATTGGTAGAGGAATTAGGGTCTTTACGGAAAGATTTTTCATAAGAGGATCAGGTAGTAAGAGTGACTGGGGCAGAAATGTCGCTTATGAGATAGGTGACGCCCTAAACAAGATAGTTTCCTTGACATGACACTGACACACACTTTGTTGAGTTGTTGTGGGGTCATGATCAACCACATCTTAATGGAACTTTGAGGCAGATTAATGTGGTTTTAGAGATGGCACTGATAACAACTGACTTTGCACATGCTGCTCTGGTGCCTATTGGAACTATCAATAGATGGAGTTCAACTAGGCATGGCTTACAGATAACGACATATTGGTACAGCTTATTCATGAAAGTATAGGGGATAAATCTCAAGCCATGCATAGTCAAATACCTATTGTCACTGGTAGGATAAGTTGGTCTTCTTTAGTATAAATCCAAGCAACAGGTTCTTCTAACTAAAGCATATGTCCAGCAGTTTAAAAAACTCTGAAACAATCATTCACAAGATAGATTCTCACACATGAAATGACCATTGGTAAAAGTAATGTGGGACATTTCACAAACTTAACAGTCCCTCATCAAAACATGCAATCAATGAAAATTAAAATGTAATAGTTTGAAGTTGAGCTCCAGTCTATGGAGTGCATGGTAGTTTGTGTCACTGAGCACCATTTTTAGACACAAAAATCCAGCAAGTAATATTCTCATTGTATGAAAAGACAGGCTCTTACTGTAGGAATACTTCAAAGGGTGGAGGATCATGCCTTTAGATCATAAAAGGAACACAGTTCAAATCACAACATGGCGTTAGTACAGTAAGTGAAGACAATAACTCGAAATATCTGCTTCTGAATTAACAGGGCTTGATATTATCATGAAATTAATAATTTTTATTATGTATCATTCTATCAGTGGTTGTGTGGACACTTTTTCAATAAATTGACATACATCCCAAATAAAGTCTCAAGTGCAAATGTCAACATAATTTTGTGTGATATCATTAAAATAAAAACAGATATCATAAATGAAACTAGTAGCACTGTCATAAACATTGTTCAGAGCTTTGGCATGCCCCTATTGGTCAATATTGCAACAAGAATTTCTACAATAACTACACCAGTAATTAACCACGTGACCACAGATATGGACAGGGAGAAGTGTGATGCATCTGTAAAAGACCTTGGACTATGAGACCTTTTCTACAAAATAACAACAGTAAAATCAGTTATGAAAAAAGTCTCTAAACTGCAAGCCTACAAAAGACATTTATCACAAATCAAAACATAAAATTTCTCTACAGAATTAATAAACAAAAGATGGGGCGAATTTTATAGAAAAACCAATGTAAATGTCACTTTCATTAAATTCTCAACATCATTTATACCGAACTTTGGAAAGACATTTCTGAAGGTACCACATTAGTGTTAATGTCTCGCAAAAGCCATTGGGTAACAGAAAGAATTAAGAAGTCCTCCCAAACCCTTAAACAACTCAGTTTCATGAAAAAGAGTCGTAATGAGACAAAGTTCTTAAATTACTATCATAGTACAAAAAGATTTACAGGAAGGTGCTGATTGCTGCAAAAAATACAATACAGAGACTAAAAGCAAAGTAGTCTGCTAGGTCATAAAAAAATAAAGAGGGAGCAACAGAAAAAGTTTTAATAACATCTATATCTACATCTACATATATACTACACTGCAAGTCATCGTATGTTGTGAGGCAGAGGTTACTTTGTACCACAACTTGTCCTTTCCTTTACTGTTCCTCTCACAAACAGAGTGAGGGAAAAATGATTATCAGTATGCCTCCATGTGACCCCTAACTTTTCAAGTATTGCAGAGAAGTTACAACAAAAGTTTCCCAAAACAAATTTAACATCATTAAATAATTACTAACTAAGTACAATGATGTTACTACCAGGCCGGCTGGAGTGGCCAAGCGGTTAAAGGCGCAACAGTCTGGAACCGCACGACCACTACGGTCACTGGTTCGAATCCTGCCTCGGGCATGGATGTGTGTGATGTCCTTAGGTTAGTTAGGTTTAAGTAGTTCTAAGTTCTAGGGGACTTATGACCACAGCAGTTGAGTCCCATAGTGCTCAGAGCCATTTGAACCATTTTTTTTGTTACTACCAACCAGTTAGCATGAAGTCAGTAAAACTGTACAAATACTAAAAAACAAAAAGCCAGTTGACTTAGATGAACTACCAACATTTGTACTGAAACAAAAATTTTTAGATGTTTCTAAGGCTTCTGATGTTGCTGACCATAAGATTTTACTAAGTAACTAGAAATGTACGCAATAAGAGGGGTAGCTGATGACTGGTTCTGATCACACCTAGCAGATAGGGTACAAAGAGTAGAGATAACCAGTGCTGTTTTTCTGGGGGAATGCTGGGGGATGTGTACCCCTTAACTTTTTCGTTGACAAAGTAATTTTTTTTACGATGTTAAGAACTTGGAAGAGTGCCAAAGATTTACTTCACGGACACAAATTTTTTTATTTCATTTTTTTGTGTTGATAATATCAATACAATCGATAACAGTGCATTTTTTGGTGGGAAAAGCGATGTCATTGACTGTTTCAAGCATTTCGAAGCTGCAGCAACCATTCTCAACAACTGAACCACTGGCAGCCAGTTCACCAAGCATGTAATGCCTTCGCCCGCTAATAGTGGGCGATGGTAGTGTTAAACAGATATGTGTATTAGACCTTCTGGTGACAAACAGACCCGAGCTATTTGAAACAGTTAACGCAGAACAGGGAATCAATGATCATTAAGCGGTTACAGCATTGGTGATTTCAGCCGTAAATATATTAAAAAAGATAGAAAGATTTTTCTGTTTAGCAAAAGTGACGAAAATCAGATTTCAGAGTACTTGACGGCTCAGCACAAAAGTATTATTTCAAGTACAGATAGTGTTGAGGATCAGTGAACAAAGTTCAAAACCATCATACAATATGCATTAGATGAGTATGTGCCAAGAAAGATTGTGAGAGATGGAAAAGAGCCGCCGTGGTGCAACAACTGAGTTAGAAAACTGCTACAGAAGCAAAGGGAACTTCACAGCAAACATAAAGGTAGTCAAAGGCTTCCAGACAAAACAAAAATTACACGAAGCGAAATGCAGTGTGAGGAGGGCTATGTGAGAGGCGTTGAACGAATTTGAAAGTAAAGTTCTATGTACTGACTTGGCAGAAAATCCTAAGAAATTTTGGTCTTATGTCAAAACGGTAGGTGGATCAAAACAAAATGTCCAAACACTCTGTGACCGAAATGGTACTGAAACAGAGGATGACAGACTATAGGCCAAAAAAATAAATGTCTTTTTCCAAAGCTGTTTCACAGAGGAAGACTGCACTGTAGTTCCTTCTCTAGATTGTTGCACAGATGACAAAATGGTAGATATCGAAATAGATGACAGAGGGATAAAAAAACAATTAAAATCACTCAAAAGAGGAAAGGCTGCTGGACCTGATGGGATACCAGTTTGATTTTACATGGAGTACGTGAAGGAATTTGCCCCCCCCCCCCCCCCCTTTCTTGCAGTGGTGTACCGTAGGTGTCTAGAACAGCTTAGCATTCCAAAAGATTGGAAAAGGGCACATGTCACCCTCGTTTTCAAGAAGGGACGTCGAACAGATGTGCAGAACTATAGACCTATATCTCTAACGTCGATCAGTTGTAGAATTTTGGAACACGTATTATGTTCGAGTATAATGACTTTTCTGGAGACTAGAAATCTGCTCTGTAGGAATCAGCATGGTTTTCAAAAAGACAATTGTGTGAAACCCAGCTCGCACTATTCGTCCACGAGACTCAGAGGGCCATAGACACGGGTTCCCAGGTAGATGCCGTGTTTCTTGACTTCCGCAAGGCATTTGACACAGTTCCCCACAGTCGTTTAATGAATAAAGTAAGAGAATATGGACTATCAGACCAATTGTGTGATTTGATTGAAGAGTTCCTGGACAACAGAACGCAACATGTTATCCTCAATGGAGGGAAGTCTTCCGAAGTAAGAGTGATTTCAGGGGTGCGCAGGGGAGTGTCGTTGGACCGTTCATATTCACAATATATATAAATGACTTTTTGGATAACATCAGAAGTTCACTGAGACTTTTTGTGGATGATGCTGTAGTATATCGAGAAGTTGTAACAATGGAAAATTGTATTGAAATGCAGGAGGATCTGCAACGAATTGACGCATGGTGCAGGGAAAGGCAATTGAATCTCAATGCAGACAAGTGTAACGTGCTGCAAATACATTGAAAGAAAGATCCTTTATCATTTAGCTACAATATAGCAGGTCAGCAACTGGAAGCAGTTAATTCCATAAATTATCTGGGAGTAAGCATTAGGAGTGATTTAAAATGGAATGATCATACAAAATTAATCATCAGTAAAGCAGATGCCAGACTGAGATTCATTGGAAGAATCTAAGGAAATGCAGTCTATAAACAAAGGAAGTAGGTTACAGTACACTTGCTGGCTGGTGCGGCAAAGCGGTTCTAGGCACTTCAGTCTGGAACCGCGCGACCACTACGGTTGCAGGTTTGAATCCTGCCTCGAGCATGGATGTTTGTGATGTCCTTAGGTTAGTTAGGTTTAAGTAGTTCTAAGTTCTAGGGGACTAATGACCTCAGATGTTAAGTCCCATAGTGCTCAGAGCCATTTGAACCATTTTTTACAGTACACTTGTTTGCCCACTGCTTGAATACTGCTCACCAGTGTGGGATCCATAACAGATATGGTTGATAGAAGAGATAGAGAAAATCCAACGGAGAGCAGCACGCTTCGTTACAGGATCATTTAGTATTCGCGAAAGTGTTATGGAGGTGATTGATAAACTCCAGTGGAAGACTGCAAGAGTGACGCTCAGTAGCTCGGTATGGGCTTTTGTTAAAGTTTCGAGAACATACCTTCACCGAGGAGTCAAGTAGTATATTGCTCCCTCCTATGTATATCTTGCAAAGAGACCATGAGGGTAAAATCAGAGAGATCAGAGCCCACACAGATGCATACCAATAATCCTTCTTTCCACGAACAATACGAGACTGGAATAGAAGGGAGAACCAATAGAGGTACTTAAGGTACCCTCCGCCACACACCGTCAAGTGGCTTGCGGAGTATGGATGTAGATGTAGAAATGCTGAGCTACCAATAAATGTCTCTACAGTCCCACTACCATGGTCCTTCACGATTCATTGCCATCTTTGTTTTGTTGTTCTTTATTCGTTTGTGTTTGCTGTTCCATTCTTGTTGTTTTACAGTGTTTCCTGTCAATTGAAGTGTACGATACCATTTTCTTTCATTGTTCAGTGATTGATGGAAATCGCATAATTCATTTGGGGTAATGTAAATGAAGTGTTCAATACCACATTCTCTTGTATGTTTTGGTGTTTCTCGGTATCGGGGAAAAAAAAAAGTTTACATGTTGATGGCGTCATGGCTAAAATCAGATGGGTGGTATCCCATGCTTCAGTTATAAGTAATTTTCGCTGCATTGTATCCAATGTCGGAGTTCCCTCAAACTTTTTTTAGAAAAAAAGCACTGGAGATAACACATACATCAAACATGCCTAAATTTGTAGTAAAGCATTTATCACAACCAAAACATTGATATAGAAGTTCCTCAGGGTGTCATATTAGGACCTATACTGTTTCTGATATACATCAATGACTTTACAAGCAGTGTTAGTTACAGGGAAAAAATTCTCCTTGCTGGAGAGAGCAATATTGTAGTCACTGCAAAAACAAGAGAACTCCTTGCAGAGAAAACAAATGAAACTATAAGAGAAGTTTACAATTGTTCAATACGCAATGAGCATTTAACGTAAAGAAAACTGATGCCAATCATTTCAATTCAAAGAGGGGAAATGACATTGTTAAATTAAATATAGGTGGTACTTCTACTGACTGTGTAAGAAATGTAAAATTTATAGACATGAATATTGATTCTCAGTTGAAGTGGTATGAACACGCAAGGATACTTGCAAATAAAATGTCATTACCTTACGATGTTCTCACACATTTTTCAAAATGTGTAACTATTAAATGCTTCTAGAATTATTGTGACTGGTAGAAATTAAAGTACAATGTATACTGAACATGTCTATTGAACTCATCAGTATGGTCTTATACAACAAAAATTGCCCATGGCTGCCAAATCAAGTGACCAGTGCGTTGGTCTCGGAGCCTCTACCTGTACCCCTTGCCAGATGTCACATCTGCTATCTACATGAGGGTGCATTCACTCCCCAAATACGACGTAAAATATATCACTGACCATTTCCTGAACTATGTTGTTATATGTTAGTGGAGGGTGTGCCTCATACTGTCACAAGCATATTATGCCCTTAGATAGTGTATCCAGTTCGTAACTGTGAGTGTCTTCCAGTTACATCCTATTCATATATACACTCAGCCATTAGTAATGATATTCTTTTTTGGGAACAAATGGTCAACATATTACTGCAGTTTTTACACAGCAGGAAAGTGCCATAAGAATAATAATGAAAAATAATAATTGAGTGCACTGTAAAGAGCTGTACAAAACACTAGGGATTTTAATTGTGTCATGTGAGTATATTTACTGATCAATTGCATACATCAAAAATAACATTGATAAGTACTGTGCAAACAGCTCTGTTAATGATCTTTGTACAATATCTAGACTGAACTTATATTTAACAAGAAAGTAAACATAGAACTAAATATGACATTTTCTTCCAAGGAATAAAACTGTACAATAAATTGCTGAAAGAGATTAAAGAAATTACTGAAACAAATTTATTTAAAAATGCAATAAAAATTACCTGTTAAGAATATATGCTATACACTGAAGGATTACTTAGATAACACAGAGTAGGAGTTTGGTAAAAATGTAACACAAATAAATAATAATACATCATTCCACTTTACACTATCACACTGTCTTTTCCTTCTTTTTTTCTTTTCTGGAAAAAATACTTCAATAACTGTGCAATGGATAATATTAAAACCTCATCCTTTTTCTGAGTTCAACATCTCATACATTATAGAGAGTTACTGGCTCAGTTTTTCAGGGTAGCAAATGGGAATTTGCAATACACAAACAGTGTGTGTAGTGTTATCAAACAGAGTGTATGCAATGACTGAGAATGAGAAATGAATTAACAGTATAGCATCAGGCTTTATGTTATCAAATAACAATAGCGATAAACCAAATGAGCCACAACTATTTTAGACAGACTGGCCTTGTATTCGAGAAGGTGGAGGTACTAATCTTCATCCAGCCATCCCAATTTAGGTTTCTCATTGTTTCACTAAATTACTTAAGGCAAATGCCAGGATGGTTCCTACTATAAGGCCACAACTGACTACCTGTCCCATCCTTGTCACACCAGCCCTGCATGTACCTGAGTGTTGGTACATTCGAATGATTTTACTTTTGTTTTTCTTAAATTTTAGTACCAAGATATGTCCAGTATCCTTGTAAAATATGTCCATGGACTAATAAAACTACTTCCATTACTACTACTACTACCACTACTACTACTGCTACTACTGCACAAAGAGGCAGTAGTGTCATGACTCTAAGTATAACTCAAACATTTAGCTCAGGACAGGAGCATTTAGAGGAATAATACATTCAGAAGAATGTTTGACTTATCACTGAACAGATATTTACCTATTAGTTGAGGTCATGGTAGGAGGAACCCAAGATTGGTCTACAGTCCTTGTAAAGAAACTTCTAAATAAATTTAACCTCCAAACACTGTAACTTGAAATCTGTTATGAATGATAAATTATATACACACCAGCAAACTACCAGGAGCCTTAGAGATGAAATGGAGCTTTTGGCTCTCAACATAAATGAAAATTACTCCATAGCCCAAGACCATTTATTGTATTTCACATGCTGATACCTCAATTGGAGGCTTATGTCCTAGGTGATAGTTACTCTAGAGCAAATAGAGGGAAAGGTGGTGCTGCACTATATGTCAAAATGGATATACCTCACAGATCACTTAACTTGAGTCTGTATTGTGAAGATTTTCATTTTGAAGCCTGTGGATCTCAAAATTTTTGCTGATAATAGGTCATTTATAGAGGTGACAATATATAGGGGTCCTACAGAGAAAATTTTTGTTTTCTTAAAACAGCTTGAATCAGTTTTGTAAGAAATATATTCAAAGGCTAAGCCATTAGTCATTCTGGGTGACTTTAATGTAAACTCCCCTACAGACAACACCAATAGAAGAGAACTAGAACATTTGTTACAAACCTTTAATCTAACTCCAGTAATTTACAACTTCTTTATTCATAAGGTTAGTAGTAGCCAAAGTACTGTAAGTCAAATTCTCAATGGTTTTGTGATGAAACAAGGTGGGATATTTTTACTTCCCCTCTTGTTTTGCCATCTTCTTCCTTAAAATTAGTTTTGTCAGTTTTGACTAATTACCATTAACATATGTGAGTATAATCTGCATTTTCACAAAAGTGAAAGGTTAGCTCTCAGTTTTAAAGATTGTAACACCAGATCTAATTTTGTGCTTAGTTTTATGTGTGTAATTGATTTTATAATTTATTTTGACTATTACTAGTTAGTATCTTTCATTATACAGCAAAATCAGTAATTGTTTCATAACTTAAATTCTACTGTAGACGTATAAACAAACATAAATTATGTACTAGTTATAAACACTTGAAGGAAAAACTAATAGTATTCTTAAAGGATCTATTTGGCTCTATTCTAAAACATGTTACCAAAGACAGCTCTTCATTAACTCCAAAGTAATTAACAGTTTTGTCCAAAGTATTGTTTGTTAATTTCATGATTTAAACAAATAATTTGACCAAACTCTTGTAGTAGAAGAAATTGTTAAAAGGAACGATTTTTTCAATGTATTCAGTTAATTTAATGAGTTAAATTTTAATTGTAAGTTCTGTAAGGTTAGCTTTGAACTATTTGTAGTTTCAGTACCTATTATTGTGAGGATATGTAAGGAAGAAACAAAGAAGGCGATCGCTACAGTCTGATTGACCAGGATGGGCAGTTGCTTACTTTTAATAACATACATTTGAGCATTAAATGTAAACCAGTTTTTAGGTCTTTCAGAACAATGAATGTGGAGACATTAGAAAATTTCAATAACCTCTTGCAGCAGATTGACTGGAGCCCAGTATATAAAAAGAGAAATGTTAATATCAAATTCATCCTATTCACAGATGAATTCGTGTCCCTTTTTGAAGCAATATTTTAAAAAAAATTCATGTAAGACAAAAAGAGAGTTATATACATCACAAAGACGTTCTGATGATCCTACTGTAAAAGAACATTATAGATCATATTGTAAAATACTGAAAAGAGTTAGAAAGCGCTCTAAAACATTATGCATTAAATCTGAAATGCATGACTCAAACAATAAAATGAAAACCATCTGAAGCACTATCAAAAGGGAGCTGGGGAAAAAATGATAGTGTTTCTAACATAGAAATACGTTATTTTGGTAGTATGATTAATAAAACTGCAAATGTCCTTAACCCTTTCAGACCTGGTGTCCAATATATTGGACACTGACTTTTATACACATTTTATAACAGTAAACGATTTCATTCACCATTGATACCCAGTTGCCTGTTTACTGAACATCTCTCGCATTAAGTTCCATGCATCCTTCTGCCCTCTGTTGCTGGAACTGTGTACTACATCGAAAAACAATCAAGATGGCAGACCCATTGTGAAATGTTTTTGAGAAACACAAATATATATGCATTACAGTCTTGTTATAGAAATTTCAAACCAACTAACCCAGATGAAATAAAAGCACTCATTGAGCTGCATATAGGCCTAGCGATAGGAAACTTGAAATTTCCTCGAGTGAGACTTTACTGGGACAAGTTTGTTGGAATAGCTTTATTCTTAGATTCTATGACTAGAGATAGGTTTTTACCAGTTGCGAAATGCTCTGCATATTGTCAACAATTTGGAACGCACTGCAAACTTAAGTGACAAATTGTATAAAGTTCGACCTTTGTACAATGTCATCAGAAGAAGATGTTTAGAATTCTCGCTTGAAGAATCTTTATGTATTGATGAACAGATGGTTCCATTCAAAGGTCAGCTTTCAATCAAGCAGTATGTGAAAGGCAAGCAGTGTCCTTGGGGAATTAAAATATTTGTTTTGGCTGGAAGATCTGGTGTTGCTTATGACTTCCTAATAGATCAGGGTAGTGCAACTGAGCTTGATGAACAGAACAAGAAACTATTTGGTTTAGGTGCATCTGTAGTTCTCCATTTGTGTGACAGAACAAAAAGTGAAAGACACAAGCTATATTTTGACAATTACTTCTCTTCTTATCATCTTCTTCAAGTACTAAAACACAGAAAAATTTTTGCTGCAGGAACAGTTCATGTTGATAAATGACAAAGATATCAGAAAGAAGGAGAGAGGATTTTCTGACCAGGTTGTTAGTAGAGACAATAATGTAGTCCTGCCAAAGTGGCTTGTTAACAGAACTGTGGCATTGGGTTCAAATTTTGTTGGAATAGGTAAAGAAGACACTGTTGAATGAAGGGACAAAACCTCAAGATCATACGTAAAAATCAGGCGCCCTGAAGTTGTTAAATTGTACAACGAATCGATGGGTGAAGTAGACTTGTTTGATCAGCTGATTGGACTGTACAGAATCTTTATTAGAGCCAGAAAATGGACTCTAAGAATGCTGATGCATGCTGTTGATTTTGCTTTGGTCAAGAATATCGAAAACACTGTTCAGTGAAAAAAATTCAAGACAACAAAGTACTCGACTTACTGCATTTTGAATGAGTGTAGCTGAAAGTCTTGTGAGAGCAGGGACAAACACAAAGAGAAGAAGAGGTAGGCCAAGCTGTGAAGGAGCTGGAAAAGAGACTCAGCAGAAAAGATTCAGAGCAGAGAGACGACCTCAAACAAATGTACAATACGATGGTATTAACCATCTCCCAGTAGTAGATCAACGCAAAGATGGAGGTAGATGCAAAAACACACCATGTCAAGGAAATCAAAAATAATCTGTTCAAACTGTAATGTTCACCTTTGCCTAAAAAAAGATGCAAATTGCTTTGTGGCCTTTCAAACAAAATTAATATCAAGCAAACTGTCTTCTGTAAGTGTTCAACTTATTAACTGTTCTGTAAATCATAACACCAATAGTTAAAATTATTAATATAATGTATAGATTCCTGTATTTAGTAAAAAAAATTCCACTGTTGAAAAGATTTTGCACAATAAATATTGCTGTATAATTTGTAACTACTGACTTCTTATTTCACATAACCAACATCTCTGAGATCCAATGCCCAATTTATTGGACAACATTTCATTTTTTAAACCAAGTATGACATATTGAAATTTTGCTCGAATATACAATAAATAGGTCCATATAGACACAATAAAGTGCAAAAATTTTTTTTTTCTATTTTTAAAATAATTCAGGCCTGAAGGGGTTAATAAGCAGTTTCTAACAGATTCTGAGAAAACTGGTTGTAATGTCTCTCTCTGTCAATGAGTATGGATTGTGCAAAATAAGTCAAATGTATATATCCCCTGAGTGAGATGAAAAGGATCACTATTAAAATGCAAACAAAAATTCATCTGGCTTTGATAACATTTCCTTTGAGGTACTCAAACATTCTCATAATGCCATTTGTGTAATACTTTGCCATATATTTAATGAAGCCCTTCAACAAGATATCATCTCAGACAGAATAAAGTATACAGATGTGAAACAACTATTCAAGAAAGGTGATGAAACTGATCTATACATAAGAGAATTATGGAGCACCCAAATATCTACAAGGCTCTTAGCCATTGTTAGTTCAGATTCCAAGCAGGCCTGTCAACTGATACCAATAATGTTTTAGAAGCACCGAACAATAGAGTAGCTTCAGTTAGTATATTCTGTGATTTATACTGAGGTATTCAGTTGTGTTGTGTGAACCATGAAATCCTCCTTTCAAAACTGTATATTATGTTTTAAGTGACACAGTGGGAATGTGGCTTTGATCATACCTAACTGATAGAAAGCAGGGGGTATTGCTTAAGGGTACAGGCTACTTTTCTGGCTCAATATTATGTAAAAATCAACACCTATTTTTTCAGGCACTGTTTATAATGTGTATGTTTTACAGATTTTTTGTAAATATCAGGTAATGCAGCACACTTTCTAAACAAATTAAAAATATTTTGAATATTTTTGAACCTGTTGAGGGTTATTAAAAAATTACAAAGAAATTGATTAATTTTTTCCAAATTGCTTCCTTAAATTGAGGTACCATTTAATCCAATGTTGTACATATGGAGAAGATAAAATTTTTACCAGATATGCATGACACGGTGGCTGAGGTACTAGACCTATTTATTTCCACCTATTATGTATATTACATGGATAAAAAAACACATCTTACATTTTAATTTTTATAAATTATTTCTTAATAAAAATGTTATTTTTCTATAATTTAGTTGATTGTGCAATAAAGCTTAGGTCTATTATGTAAGTATGGACTATTTTAAGTTACAGAAAAAAATTAGAGCAATGATTTATAAACTTTAGAAAATATTTGTACCTTAATTCTGAAAAATACAACTTGTGGGAAATTGCAAATGAAGATATGAGTCCAATTAAACTGTGCCTCAGGACATTCCTGGAGCATAGTCTTCATCCTGCAGCATTTCTTCATCTTCATGCTTCTTCTTAGCATTACTTTTAGCACTTCTTGCTTCTTTGGTAACTTGAAGAGCAAATCTTTCAGCTTCACACACCTGTTGTCTGTCACACACAAGCAATTGATCTTCCATATTAGAGCCACATTTTATGCCTAAATTTCTTAGGACTTCCAACCTTCCTATCACTCAATCACTGAAACATATCACTGCATCTAGTGCACCAACTTTTAATGTATTTAGTCCTACAAAAACATTCTTGGGTAACCTTTCCCAAATGCAATGGTTGAAACTTTCATTTGTATTCTGAGTGTCCCCATGAAGACATTTACTAAGCAAAACAGGGACACTTAGGTCTCTAAAAATTGGTTTTATTTTATTCATAACAAGCTCAGGAAGAGAGTGCTTATGATGGTATATTTGACTACTTGCTTTTGCTTTTTGCTAACCACACCAAGAATCTGCTCTTTTAGGGCAAAATCCATGAACAGGGTGATCATCTGTGGACAACTTATGAAAGTAGGTGGCCCATACAGCTTGTCTCATTGCTGTAACGTCATTCAGAAGTGCCATTTGTCTAATGGCTAGTCCATAATAACTCTGAAGAAGGTCTGTTTCAGTTTCTGTCAATCTGCCTCAGCCAGACAGAATTTTTCCACCAAATAGCAACTTTCCTTTCATTTCTCTTCGTAGCTTCTTCAAGCTAGCACCCATCCTCTTTTGCACACGTACACAATGCTCCAGTTTTGTTATCAAGGTATCACCATAAACATTGAACTCATTAATTTTATTAAAAGCTTTAGAGTCCCTGTCGCCTAGGTACTTTGTATATCTAATGTTATTTAAGGGCATCAACCTCTGAAATAGTTTTAGCGGTCCATCCAGTTCCATACCTCCACCGTAACCATCATAATTCTTAGCACACTGATGTTCAATATGTCCTTCGTTGTTACCAGGGCAGGTGTGGCAGTACTTAAATAAGCACTCAACATCAACAACTTTTCCATTCTCTAGAGAAGTAGCACTTACAACACCATTCAAGGAACGATGTCCCATCAAGTGTAACAGCAATGTCCCTGGTTCCACTAATATTTACAGTTTCTTCTACTGCACATTTCATGGATGCTTTAGACACAACTATCAAGACCCCTAAAAGTATTTTCATGTACTTGCTGAACCTACTGGGAGGAGGAGGAGGAAGGTCCATCAAACTACAAAACATTTGAGCAGCCTTTCTTCCGTTTCCTATTGCATGCATTGTGCACACTTCAAATTCACATCATATGAATTATGCACAATGTTCAAAGTCATTTTTGAGGTAGGTTTATTGCAGGATCTAAACATAACAACAAATTTTAACGATAAACCCTTCATGAGAGCCAGCCGGATTGGCTGAGCGGTTCTAGGCGCTGCAGTCTGGAACCGTGCGACCGCTATGGTCGCAGGTTCGAATCCTGCCTCAGGCATGGATGTGTGTGATGTCCTTAGGTTAGTTAAGTTTACGTAGTTCTAAGTTCTAGGGGACTGATGACGTTAGAAGTTAAGTCCCATAGTGCTCAGAGCCTTCCTGCTACTTTGTTGTTCAGTTACAGCCTACACCATCACATTGTTTACATCTCGCCACTTCCTTTATCAAAGAAGATAAGATGCCCACATCAACAACAGCAAATCCACTACAAACAGCATTATTGTTAACACAAAAATCTGAATTATCAGGAGGCATGCCATGTGGGAGTTTCTTCTCTGAAAAACTGATACATAGGTTACTTTCAACAATGTGGCTCACTTTGTTTGTGAACTGGTTAGCACTGAATTTGCTTTTATTGAATTTCCTGATGTGTAATGTAGTACATATTTATTGCATACTAAAGGATATGTACTTCCACAAATATATGTAGCTCCTGGGCAACAATCATTCAGTAACATGTGAACAAATTGCTTCAGCAAAACAATAGTAAATACTAGCATAGATTATCATTTACAGACACTAGAAACCTGCACTCTTACCAACATATACAATGTATCATACATATAATAGCTGGAAACAGAAGGTTCACAGTTCTTTTCGAAATAATACTGGTTTCTGTAACAGAAATAAAGGGGGCATGGAAGCAAACATGACCATAACTTTAAAATTTGGTATATATAGGCCATTTTACATTTGAAACCCTATAATGCATATATCAATGTAATCAGGAACGACATAGAATTTAATAAAGTCATAGTATCCTTAATCATGGAGATGGTACAGCAGCCTCATCTGGTTGAGGAACAGTAAGTACAGGAGTGCTGCAAGGTTCTGTGCTGGGCTCCTTGCTCTTTCTTATTTTTATTGATGACCTTCCACAGTGTACAAAAGCTACTACCAAATTTACTCTTTTTTCAGATGATACATCTCTTTTAGTTGAAAAATCGTGTGACAGTGACATTGCAACACCTGCCAACCTTGTGTCCAATGGTCTCTATAAACAGTTCACTTGCAATGGCTTGACTTTGAAAAAGAAAAAGAAAAAGAAAAAGAAAAAGAAAGAAAGGAACAAGAAAGAAAGGAACAGTACATTCATTTCCATGGGTCTCAGAAACATGCAGGAGGATATAAGTTGTAATGATCAAGATGTACATCAAGTATATTCTTCTAAATTTCTAAATTTTTACGTCTCCACACCAATAATAAATTAAATTGGTTGTGTCATATACTGGACTTGAAAAAAAAACTTAGTTCAGCAACTTATGCTCTACATATTACACCAGTGAGTGCAAATAATGATGTTGTTAAGTGTGGTTATTTTGGCTATTTTCATTCATTGTTGTCATATGGAATAATGTATTCGTCACTCAGAAAAGAGCTATCTGAATTCTAATGAGAGTGACTAGAAATCATTCATTAAAGCACACAAAATATTGACAGTGACTTCACAATATATCCTATCCCTTGTGTCCTCTTAATTACGAACCTACCCATGCACAAAACTGACAGTGACTATCATTACTACGACACAAATCAAAACACAACTTGCATGTGGATGGAAAAACTTGAGCCTAGTACAAAAATGTGTACACAACTCAGCCAAAAATGAATTTAATGCCATTCCTATAGACATAAAAAATCATAGTGTAATACCACAATTTAAAAGTGAATTAAAAGAACATCTTCTGGAACATTCTTTTTACTCTCTTGATGAGTCCTTTGGCATTAACACTTGTATACTGTAAGTCAGATATGGCACATTGACTTGTAATATTTGCTGTTGCCACATTGTAGCTGAACATGATGACCTATGTCAGAATAACAATGTACCTAACTTCTAGAAGAGTTATAACTTAATATGGAATAATTGTATTTTATTATCATATTGTTTTCTGTCTTTTACTGTAGGAAGTGCCTAAGCTTGTAATTGTTAACATATTTTGTTCCTTTACACATATTGCAATTTGTGGCTATTAGCATATTTAAGTAGGCTATGTTCTCATGTATAATTATGACTCATTCCATTCCATACAATTCTCTTGTATACTGGATCTATGGACCATGAATAAATAAATAAATAAATGTAAATATAAATAATTACTAAATTGCTGCATGACAGATGTAAAGAAAGGCATAAACTACTGATCAATACCTGCTGAATGATATGCATTTGACTGTTCAAAAGGGCAACACAAGCCTTCAGCAACTACCACAGTTGAATTTTATAAAAAGGCTTCTCAAAAAACCTGAAGATATTTTGGTGCTATTTAAATGTTGTCACTGGCACCCAAGTTTGTGTCCAGAAACTCATGGGCAATGAAGAAACCAAAAATGAAAATAGTAAAGTAAATTCATAAATGTCAAACTTTGTTCTCAAATGTTTCTTTACAGGTGATTCAGGACTACAGTCCCACTTTAGCTCTTACTGCACTATAATTGAGAGTGGTACAGATATTAGTACCAGGGATATTGAGAAGCAGATGAAATTGCTAAAATAGAACATTCCCCAGTGCCATGTGGAATCTGTGAGATGCTTTACAGAATTTGCAGCTCATTCAGCTCCTCTCTAAACCACAAAACACTATACATCTTTGAACAAAAATCTGTGCCCAGTGTTTGGAGAAAGCACAGGTCATACTCTTTTGCAAGAAGGGTAGTACAGGAACTCCATAAAACAGCTGCCTCATTGACATTGTCTGCTGCAGAATCTTAGGACAAAGCTTGAGCTCAAATGTAACAAGGTATCTGGAATAGAATGACCTCCTCCACGTCAAGCATTCCAGAAACATTGGTTATGGGAACCCAACTCTCGCTATTCTGTTATGAGGTGGAATGTGTAGGAGGTCTACACAAGATAGTTCCTATAAGGCAACTGGTGATGTTGAAAGTATACAAAATGCCAGCACAAATTATCACATGTTTTGTGACAAGTATCACAGAAGTGCTGAGAAATGTGAGCTGACAGATGCTTGAAAACAGATGTTAGCTACTGCATGATAACTTACTTACAAAGTTTCAAAGACAAGTGCCAAGTGAAAATCTACACATATGCTACTGCCTCTCTCCCTGTACACCACAAAGAAAGGTTAGACAAATTACAGAGTGGACAGAGGCATAATTCTTCTCACAGTCCACAGACAGGAAGAAGAGAAGAAAACCCAATCTATGGTATGATGTGAATTGCCCTCTACCTAGCACTTCCAGTGGTTTTGCATAATTTTGACGTAGATTTAGATGTTTCTTGTCATCACAGAGAATCTGTGTAACTTAAATCACAAAGGTGTTATAAATGAATAGTCTAACCTTAATGTATTTAAATAGATTCCTTCTGTTATGAATAATTACTTACCCATGAGCTACTGGCTGGGCACCAGAATAACTTTTTCCGAAGCCTGAACTGGATGCCTCACTATATGACTGACTGTGTGTATTAACAGGTGAAGGTGCTGGATAAATCGGATAATTATAGTTGTAGCCATATGGTTGATTGTTGTAGCTATAAGGTAGAGGGATGTGGCCATAATATTGACGAGGTGGCGGAGGTGGTGGATAACCATACCCATACCCATTTCCATTTCCATGTCCTGGGTGACGGCCAATCTCAAGCCCAGTACTGGAACGAAACAAGACCTCTGGTATACCTCCAGTCAGTGTTCACACAACTCAGAAGAACAAACAATAGCCAACTCCAAAGAAAATATATCTAATAATAATAATAATATAGTTAAACAGGGAGTGTTGCATTCAAAGAAATATAAACATTAAATTGGAAGAATGAATTAAAAAACACCTTCAGTCATAACTTTTTGCATTTTATTAAGTACACAATGCATTTTGGGCCCTGTGGGTCCATCATCAGGTGTAATTTGTCTTAATACATGTGGGTGTTTCTTTTCTTTCTTTTTTAATAAAATAAAGCATGTATTAAGACAAATTACACCTGATGATGGACCCACAGGGTCTGAAATTCATTGTGTACTTAATAAAAATAAAATACAAAAATTTATGACTGAATGGGTTTTTAAATTCATACTTCCAGTGTATTGAGTACAGTCACATTTTAAACTGCGAAACATGGATAAAATTAAAAATAAACATCAGAATTTGAAATCAATTATACTGAAAGCTTTGGGAAGACTAAATCCAAATAAAATTCAATAATAGGAATTAGTCCATAAAATATTATGAGGCTAAGTAATATATGAAGTGCTTATTTCAATAGTGGTACAAGTCCATTACCTCCACTTTTCTGTCTATAATGCTTCTGAAATTAGTGAGCCAAACAAACAGAAAGGAAGGTTCATCTCTAGCAAGAAGCAATATGCTTGAATATTTCTGGTATCTCAACTGCAGATTTTTCAGCGATCATTTAACCTTAGCGCTCTGTATCTCAATATGAACAAAAATCGACTTGTACCACTATTGAAAGAAGCCCTTCATATGACACATCTATCAACAGCTGTGTTGTGTATATCATAAATGACAAATAATTGAGTTACTGCAATGGACAAGTGTTGGAAACAATGAAGATAGTGAGAGGAAAAAGAAAACTTGAAATCATGGCAGGGAACATAAGGCAAGGTGCACTGTGATTAGTAGAAAGCACATGGAGGTTAACGATCAATTGTGGATGCCAGTAATGGAAAAGTGAGGTGATGTGAGAGTAGATCATATAAAGAAGAAGTTGGAGTAATGGGTAGACAATATGATTCAACCAGAGAAAAGAGTATGGAGGGTATGACTATGGAAGGAATGTGGTAATTATGGAATGAACAAGCCAGAAGGCAAAAAAAATAAAATGGTAAAGTCACATATGTATTAACTATTTCTAAATTTTACTACTTTCCTACCGAGCGAGGTGGCGCAGTGGTTAGCACCCTGGACTCACATTCGGGAGGACGACGGTTCAATCCCGTCTCCGGCCATCCTGATTTAGGTTTTCCGTGATTTCCCTAAATCGCTTCAGGCAAATGCCGGGATGGTTCCTTTGAAAGGGCACGGCCGATTTCCTTCCCCATCCTTCCCTCACCCGAGCTTGCGCTCCGTCTCTAATGACCTCGTTGTCGACGGGACGTTAAACACTAATATCCTCCTCCTACTACTTTCCTTCCATGTTCTATTCTCATTGTCCCCTGCTACTATCTAATTTTATCCCTTGTATCTCCCACGTCAAAGTTACATATTTTCTGCTACATTTTAGCTGTGATCAATGGGTTATTATTTTTCTCTATCCTTGCAGTTTATCTAGTTCAGCTGTCTACTACACCTGGTTTAGGTACAGGGTCATATCTGATATCTGCTGGCCATGGTGGCCAAGCAGTTCTATGGGCTTCAGTCCGGAACCGAGCGACTGCTACAGTCGCAGGTTCGAATCCTGCCTCGGGCATGGATGTGGGTGATGTCCTTAGGTTAGTTAGATTTAAGTAGTTCTAAGTTCTAGGGGACTGATGACCTCAGACGTTAAGTCCCATAGTGTTCAGAGCCATTTGAACCATTATTTGGTCATATCCACATCAAATTTTATGAAGGAGAAGTGTCTTCCTTGTTTTAAAATTGTTGGGAGTTTACAATCTATAAATTATATTGTTATATATCATAGTAATCTTTAGACAAGTTGCCATAATATCAGTAAAGGAAATATGGTACTGTATCTTGTCTGTTTGCCTTCCTGAACAATTTTTCCCATGTCTACTTTTGATTTCACTGATAATATAAATGTGTCAAATGAGCTACTATAGAAGAAACCAATTAATTTGTGAGTTATCTTTGAAATTTGCAACATTCAAAAATAGATTTTCAGTTAAATCAGGTTAGATTAACTTACCCTAAGTTAAACTGATGACTCAGACCAGCTCCAAGTTTAACAAATCTTTTTGCTCGTTGAAAAACAGGGCCAGTGTTTTCATCTGTAAATTCATAAAATAAAAATGCTCTAAACTGACTCATAAGCTATGATACTGTAATAAGACAAAGGAATATACAGAAAGAATTTTAGCTATTTGTAACATTTAGCTGGTGTTTATGCCTACACAATAATGATCAAAGCTGTAAACTATGCTAAGCTTTCAGCTTGAAGTACTACCACTCAATGCCCTGGAAGATTTAGAAAGTATATTTTCAAAAACTAATAACTGAATAGTAGAGACTTCAGGGATCTCACAAGGGTAACTCCCCTTTGCAGCCCCCCACAGGTTAGCACAGTAGATAAAGTGTACTGAACTGTGATAAAAGAAGCAAAATCCAAACTCAAGAAGTAAACATGTATGATGTCATGGTTATGTGATCATGGTGTTGGACTGCAAAGGGACAGATCCTTATTCATAACTCCCTCATATCCATTTAATTTTTTTTTCATAAAATTATGATATGTTGTCCAGTGACAGGTGTGTCTGCTCGCTGAATTCAGATTTGTGTTGTGTCATGGTTTAACATCTGTTTGCAACAACAAGGTGTAAGGAAAGGACATCCACATGTATGAACTTTCTATTAGTATGGCCTGCTCTCACTGTTCATCACATTTATTTGTGACAGTAAGATATTCTTACTGCACAGCTCATATTCTATAACCAGCATATAGTATCATAACTACCAAGACTACGCAAGGAGAAAAGACACATCAATGACCAGATGGAAGCTTAATAATTTTGAGAAAAAAAATAATAGTAGAATGCAAGTGAGATTTGAATACACATCACAGATTGCCCACTTTGCACTCTATCACCCTGACCACACAACCACAACAACATGACTCTTGCAGTTTACTCAGTGTTGCACATCTTATGCTTGGAGTGTTCATTGTTCCTATTTTGCTCTTTTTTCATGTTTCCTGTTTTCATGCTTGAGCTGTGTTCTCAGTTTTTGATAGGCTATCCACTGTGCCATTTTAACACTAAATCCGAGGGGGCAGGGGGGTGGTGCGATGGGGAGTTTCCCTTGTCAATGTCTGAATAATTATGTGAAAGAATGTTTTAATGCTTACACGAAATAACATTTGTTCTTTAGTGATTTTTTGATAGTAAAATGATTTTTTTAAAAATAAATAAGTATTTAAAAATCAAATACAAGTAAGGTGGCAAGTTATTTTACAAAAACAAATAACACAAAGTCAGTGTTGTTTATATGTAAGGAATATATTGTTTGGTGTCACACAAGAAACTTCAGCATGGTTCAAAATCACACACAATACAGCTGTTTATTGTGTGACACCGTAGCATATGATGTATTACACATTCATTGCAGCTTACATAAACGTATTTTAATTTTTGTTCAAAAACGAAACTTTTCATTGTAAAATGTAAACACTTTATAATATATGCCACCTATAAAAGTACAGTGTGTACAAAATTGCTTACAATATTTTGTTATCTAAGACACAAGTTGACAATGGCTCATCATATATAGCTAGCATGACTCAGTTGCACTGACCAGATAATGATTTTGCTATCAAAACCAGTCACTGAATAAAATAAGGTCATACTGCCTTTTGGCTATGACCATGTATTCCCTTTCCAGATCACACATGTATGCCCAACAATGACTGAACAAAGTATCTTACCTTTCACTTATTGTAACTTATCTTAGATTTACACATTTAAATATGGCATTCATCTGAGAGCTGACAGCTGAAATTGTAATGTTGTCACCTTGTTTTGTATGCATCTTGAGTCTCAAAGACTTCACTCTTCACCAACCTTCATCCTCTTATTATCAGGTGATTTAAACAATCAATTATAATAACACTATAAAATACTGCCGATATCAATTTTAGTTTATTTACATTTGTGGCGACAGTTGACTGCCAGTAACTTCACTGGCGTAGCGCAGAGTAAACAGTCTTTGGAGACTCGAGATTCTTTGGGAGACCCATCAGCGACTTGACTGAGGATACATGTGTCGTGAAATTCTGCATTGTTTTTCTTGTGTTTCTGTAATTATACAAACCTTAATAAAAATGTCTTATTGTAATAAGTTGGAGTTTTCGGTGCGTGGTCCATCACTATAGTAAAAAAAACAACGTATATTGGTAACCCCAAGTCACGAAAATACGTTGCAGTCGCTCGCTGTGTATCACCGGTTTCGCGCCAATAGACAATGTCGCAGCCTCCAGTTTTTTGGCAGTGCACGTCGCCACGACCGCAGAATGGACATTCGACTGTGAAGAGCAACGCTTTACGCTGTGTGCTACTAATACACCGGGAATGTCCATATCTCCCGTGTTTGCCTCGCCTGGCCAGACGACTCTAACCTCTGCCGGCATACCACACCGGGCGCTGTACACATTATCGCGGACACCTTCTATGGCATTCTACGCTCGACAGAATGCTCCTCCAGCACAGGACCCCGGAAACCCTGAGTTTCTACCGCACAACATGGACCATGCAGTTGTCCAGTTTCTGGGTCCACATGCACGGCCGCCGTTTAACATGTCCCCCTCCGCGCCAGTCAAAGGGACACTCGCGCCAACCCCGCCGAGCCATTTATACACCTATCTGTCCTGCCGCCCCACGCACACCTCGGGTGAAGCACCTGCCATGGTTCTGCCCCATCACTCGGCGCTCAATCGCGGTCTTGCGCCTCTGCTCGAGATTTCGACTGCATCGGCAGTTGATCCACCTGCACCTGCCGCGCCGTGCTTGTCATGTGGCCCTACAGATTCCGTGCCTACAAGGACTGGATACCACGTCTCGCCTACACAGCTAACGGACGTTCAACACAACACATCGCCCACCACTGAGGCACAGTTCGCACTAGTGAACACTGTGCAGAATCCCCATACATTTCGTGCCTTTCCTACAGCCCGCCCCATAAGCACTGGCACCCGGCCGTTTTCTGAAGCTGCCGCCGTTACAACCGGACAACCCAGTGACGTGGTTTACCTTTGTGGACAACATGTTGGACATACACAGTATTGCGGAAGACAGCACTCATTTTGTGTGTTTAGTGAACCACCTGCACAGCCACCCTGATCTCATCAGTGACTTATTGCTGAACCCACCTAAGAGCAACAAATATGCCTCTGCTCGTGCATTACTCATCGAACGCCTCTCTCATCTGCCGGCCAATAAGATTCACAACGTAATTTACGACGAGACTTTAGGCAACAGAACATCCTCACAGCTGTGGCAACGCTTGCGTGCATAGGTCTGTACCGAGATCTTGCTGAACTTAGCTCTCTGGGCATTGTGATTGGTGAAGCTGCTGGAAGAACTACAGTTACATTTGCTTCCACATACCGCAGTGTCACTTGAGGCTAAACTACGGATGGCGAACCAGGCATACGCCATTATTCGACACAGCCACATCCCTCCACGCAGCACAGTGCTTAATACCGCTGAGGTTGGTAATCCTGTGGGTATACTTCCACAGTCAGGTGGTAGAGGTCGGGCGTGTGCGTATCGCGGACAGCACATGGAACAGCAACCATCTAACGGCCAAGACTTGGAACTGCCAGCAGGTCGGCAACAGCCTCTCCCCACCCCAACCGGCCTTGCGCCTGCCTGCCCCGCCTTCCCCTCGCCTGACACTTCAGCTGGCACAGACGAGTACAGCTGACTCACGCATATGCTGGTTTCACATCAATTTCAGGGATGCCGCTTGCAACTGCCGTCCACCCTGCATGTTCCCAAATGCCGCACGCGGGCCGCAGTAGGCGTCACGGCCCGTGGATACATGCAGGGGCGCCCACAGACGTTGCATTTTGTCAGATCCACCACCTCACGAGGAAGTCTGTACGCCTTGGATGTAGATTCGCGCCGGTATTTTCTCGCCAATACCAGAGCAGACGTTAGTGTCATACCTCCCACATTTTCTGTAAAGGACACGACACCAACCAACCTGTCCCTTCGTGCAGCAAATAGGTCGACACTTTGTGTCGAGGGTTTGGCCAAGTTACCTACTGAACTCATACCTGGCAAACAGTTCACTTGGTCCTTCTACGTGGCTGATGTTGAAGATCCAGTATTAGGCATTGACTTCCTCTTCCACTTTGGACTGTCTCCAGATCTTCAGTCAGTCGCATTATTGCACCACACTTCGTCCACTCATATTGCATGTTCAGTTGCCTCTTTGCCCCCCCCCCTCCCCTACCCCTGAGCTGCCCAATGACTTCGACACAGCTCCCATCATTGGCGGACAGCCTCACAACTTCCATTGCCCAGCTCCGCCCCGAACGCCCTGCAGTTGACAATCTCCGTGCTTACAATGCTGAACTGAACCATGCCATATCATCGGCTACACAAGCCCTCACTGAGGCATGATGCCTCATACATTGCCTGTCAATGCCGCCACCATCTGACGCCGAAGATGCACCTCGTGGAACTTTGTCGCCACCAACGCAGACAGCTTCCCCGGCACATCAAGTTAGTGACTCTTGTGTGCTACCGATTCCCGTTCACGACCTCCCCCGAGTGAGTTCGCCAGCCGAGCTGAACACTATCACGAATGGCACGACACACAAAATTGTCATGACAGGTGGGCCACCAGTGCGTCATAAAGCGCGCCGACTGCCACCACATAAACTACGCCTTGCTAAAGCCGCAGTGGAGGAACTTCTACGGGCAGGTATTGTTCGCCCATTGGACAGTAACTGGTCCTTGCCCATACGTTTAGTCCCCAAAAAGGACAGCACTGTGTGCCTCTGCGGCGACTATCATCATCTCAACGCGTGGACGGTATTAGACAATTACCCGATACCTCATTTACAAGACTTTGCGCAAGTACTTAGCGGAGCACGCATCTTCAGTGTCTTGGACTGCCACCAGGTATATTTACAGATACCAATGGAACAGAGTGACATACCAAAGACAGCAGTGATCACACCTTTTGGCCTGTACAAATTTTGTTACATGCCTTTATGGTCTCAAAATTGCGGCCCAAACTTGGCAGCATTTTATAGACTCACTTCTTTTTAACTGCACATATTGCTACGCATACCTCGATGACATACTAATTTTCTCCCCCTCAGACAGGCAACATGAACTCCACCTGGCCACGATACAGGACTTATTGACACGTAACGGAGTCGAGATCAATAATGACAAGTCACAACTCTGCTGCACTGCTGTCACTTTTCTGGGGTACACCGTCTCCTCGGATGGTATATGCCTCCCCGCAGGAGTTGGTTGACTGCATTCATGATCTGCCCCTCCCAGTGTAGTTTCACAAATTACGCCGGTTTTCAGGAACTGTCAATTTCTACCGTCATAACCTGCCGATGGCGGCAGCAATTCAAGCCCCTTTGACTGATGCATTGGCCGGGAAACAAACCTTGGGCAGTCGCCAAGTACTGTGGTCTGACAACATGGTGACAGCTTTTGAAGACCTTAAATCAGCATTAGCACATAGTGTGACTCGCTTACAGCAGATGCAAGTGATTTCGCAATTGGTGCAGTCCTCCAACAGCATGTCAATGACACGACTCAACCACTCCGGTTTTTTTCCAAAAAATTATCTACAGCTCAACATAAATGGTCAGCATTTGACAGAGAATTGCTTGCAGTTTATGAAGCTGTAAAATATTTCTGCACAGATATTGAAGAAAGGAGTATAACAATTTTCACGGACCATCACCCCCTCGCGGAGGCTATCCGTAACCCCACTACTGACCGTCTCCCACGTAGGTTCTGGAAAATTGACTTAATTTGCCAATAAACAACAGACATCCGTTACATTCAAGGTTCAGAAAATGTGGTGGCTGACTACCTATCACGTATCACTGCAATTTCATCCCCCACTAATTTCGATGAATTGGCCCACTTACAGGACAGTGACACCGAATTGCACAACCTCCGACAGGACCCAGATACTTCCCTTCAGATCATTTTGTGCAACCTACTGGGCTCAGCCAAGCCACTGTGGTGTGATACATCCATGGGCACCACTCGGCCTATTGTTCCCCCTGCGCTGCGTCGCCAAGTGTTTACTACTTTACATAACCTGGCACATCCTGGTGCTAAGGCTACTACGTACCTAGTTGCAGAATGCTTTGTATGGCCAAGTGTGAAGAGGGATTGTCATACTTGGGCTTGTGCTTGTTTACAGTGCCAGCGCAGCAAAGTTGGCAGGCACACACAAACCAGTCAAGGTAAATTCAACATCCCAAAAGGTCATAGGACCATTACCCGTGTCTGATGGTTTCAGGTATATCCTGTCCGTCATTGACCTCGTTACACGTTACCCCCACAGGACATCACAGCAGATTCCGTAGCACGCGCATTTGTATCCTCCTGGATAACTCAATTTGGCTGTCCTACACCCATCACCACCGACCAGGGAAGACAGTTTGAATCCCTGCTGTTTAACAAACTCTGTGTCCTCTGTGGGGTGGATAGATTCCACACTATGGCTTACCACCCTCAGAGCAATGGACTGGTCGAGCGGTGGCACAGAACTCTGAAAGCTGCACTCATGTGGCATGGTGGTAAGTGGTGCGACGCCCTTCCCTGGGTTATGCTAGGAATACGCACGGCTTACAAGACAGACCTCCAGGCTTCACTCGCAGAGCTCCTGTATGGCGAGACCCTAGTTCTCCCTACAGAGTTCGTCAACGACGAGGCAATCGCTGACCTATCTGGCCTCCCCATGCTAGTTGAGCGTGTCCGGACACACATAGCCACAATCCGCATGCCTCCTCCACGACCACATACCCGTCCTTGGGTGTTCCTGCATTCGGCACTGGACTCTTGTGAGTTCATTATGTTACGGGATGACACAGTCAAACTGGCATTACAGCCACCTTACTTTGGCCCGCATCGAGTTGTGGCTCGCACCGACAATACTATGGACATTCTCGTCAGTCAGACAGTTTCCCTCCAATGTGTGAAACGAGCCTGGACGATCGAGGAATCTGTAACACACACCCCCGAGTCAAGTGTTCTTCCATCAGGTGAAGACCCCGATCTCACACAGACCACCCACTCCCCTGCGCCCCACCAGGATCATATGTGCACTGAGCCTACACCTGTGGGCAACTCAGTGGTTGCGTACGATGATACTCTACCCTCGTTTGAAACAGTCACTGCGTGTGACAATCCACAACCTCAGGCTCAACCACATGTTGCGTGTGACATTACACCGTCCTAAGTGTTGTCACCCAATACCTCCACAGAGTGTTCCAGTGTTTCTCCTGAACTACGTTACTTTTCACCCAGATCCCCCCCTAGTGCCCCCTACATCCACTGTCGACGAAATTTGCATCGAAATCAACACCTCTGAGTGCCCATGCAACGAGCTCTCCTTGCAGCTCCACAAGGGATCCACGTTCGTCCTCCGCATAGGGGACACTTCACGTGGGCCCACACTCACGTCACACATCACCATCCTGTGCACAGTCCCTATCCGAAATGGGGTGGATACAGCTGCCATAGCTGCAACATTCATCACCGACGGGATGCTCAAGATTCGCATCCCCCTCTCTGCCAGTTCAGTTCACGTGCGCAGGTCGACCAGTCCCCCCCCCCCCCCCACACTGGATGGCGGACTATATGAGCGCTAGTCCACCCTGCACAGACAGTATGGACTCTTAGCACATGCTGCTACCAGCAAGCATCCCACAATGCCACTACACAGCAAGACACCCACGTCCTTCCCCCAGTGCTCCGCACTCCTGGGGGGAGGGGGGGCTCTGTGGCGACAGTCGACCGCCAGTAACTTCACCAGCGAAGCGCAGAGTAAACGGTTTTTGGAGACTCCAGATTCTTTGGGAGTCCCGTCTGCAACTTGACTGAGGATACACGTGTCATGAAATTCTGCATTGTTTTTCTTGTGTTTCTGTAATTATACGAACCTTAATAAAAGTGTCTTACCATAATAAGTTGGAGTTTTCGGTGCGTGGTCCATCACTATAGCCAAAAAAACCCACACATTTATTGTTTCTATGTTATGATGATCTGCTTCTAGTAAAGTATTAATATAGATTTCAGACACAGATTGGTAAGCTGCACAAACAATGAGTTGTTTCACAAAATTCTCAAGTATCAAACAAACATCTTGGCTGTTCAGACGCCACTGAATGACATAGTTTCTCAATGACCTAATTCTCATCAGAGACAGACTAATAACACAATTACTTTATTGACAAACACAAGCAAACTGTTTTAGCTGATTGAATACTTGCCCCCAACTGATTATGGCCTTGTATGTGAACCCTATATATAAATAATATTATGGAAACTACCAAATTTTAAAATTTAATGCCATTGCATTATTAATAACAATATAAATATCATAAGAGGTATAGAATATAGGTTCACATTAGTCACAGATTTTATTGTGGTTAGTGGGTGTCTGAGTGTTCTTAAATTAATATGAATAATGTTTCCATTTTGTAAGAGGAGATGTTTGTGTGTAGATACCTGGATCAACAAAAGCTAAAAAAGAATTTTATGATCTGAATATTCCATGGAGCTAAAACGTTATTTTAGTATAGCTATACAATTTTGGAAACAGATAAAGTGGGACTATAAAATTCTGACATTGAAATTTTAAAAGAATTATATTGTAGGATTCAAATATTCTTGGATATGATACTTTTTAAGCTATATAGTGTTTGTAAACAGTAATAAGTTATTTGACATAATAGAAGTACATTCAAATATGTTATGCCACTCTTGAAACAAACAGTTATCAGTGGGATTCAAATTTGGAGAGCACACAGTTTTTGTGAATTATACATTCAGAATTGTTCTTTAAATAAATTGTTTCTACATGAACTATTTGTTTTGTTGTTCCCAGCTGGCTGTAAAATATAGTTTTGAATAATAAAATTTATCAGTACACAGTTTTTTGTAGTATTCAGTTTTATGCATTCAAATTACATGCATTACATGTAGGATAGGAAACAAAAATTAAGAACAACATTTGCAGACTGGAACTGCAACAAGTAGAAATAGAGCCATTCCACATTGTTACATCTCAAAACATATATTGCAGAAAAAGCAACAATCAGATTACATTAAATATTGAACTTGTTACCCTACTCAAGCTCACTGTGTACATATTGTGTTGACCCAAATCCTGAAGTTCTTCTTTGTGGTGTACACCATGGAGAATATTTCACGGTTTTTTAACATATATTTTTGTTATATGGAAGCTTAATTTTTGCATAAAGTGCGTTATATGACAAAAAATATCTTGATGTCTACTATTGTTGGCTCCAAAGATGCCATCCACTTAATTAATTAAATTAATTTAATACTTAAGGAATACTTAATTAATTTAATACTTAAGGAATGGCTTCAGTGGGTTTCTGATTCACTGAAATTGTTATTTATGTTAATACTGCCAGAAATGTAATGAATGGCAATTTACACTATTTGGGTAAATCAATACAGGTTGTAATTATGCTCTAGTTCATACCAGATGTGTGTTTCATCAAGACTGAGAACAGGCAATTCTACTAATCTATTTATTTTCTTCATGCTTTCATAAAATGGAGATCACTTCATGGATGGTAGCATTTCTATTCTGATTCCAAACAGTTGTTTCAGTTTGAGATGCATGTTACTAGCTAAATTACTTCATAACTCATGATTTTAAACATGGCTGTGGCAGCAACTGTTAAAATTCTTCTCTCTCGTCAGATGTTCCAAGCGCAAGTTTTATCCGTTTGACACTAGGATACAGATAAATTGGTTCTATATTTCTATTTTACATAAATGTCTTTAATTGGCCTGATATGTTTTACTTATTAAGACAGAGTTTGAATTAACACACCCTTTAATAATTTTTTGATGCGCTTATGTATGTATTTATTAATTTTAATATGCGCGAGTCTGGCACATGCAAGTGCCATCTCTCGGCGAAACCATCTGCCCTAGTGCTGTCACGCTCATGTCTCAAGAGTTCATAAGTGAAGTAATGCTGCTAATACTGTTCGCTTTGACCCTGTGCTCATTACACATGTTGTACAAATGGAGATGATGTTTTAATTACTGACGACGCCTTTGGAATAATTGTTTTTATTATTCTCCATTACATGATGTAATTTTAGTAAGTACTAATGATTTTGTGCCTACATTACTGTAGTAATTTCACTGTTACTTAAGCTTCTGTTTCTCACTTTCGTTGATATGGCTTTTCTAATGAATGTGTCTCTCTGTTCAGGTAGTTTTACTTCTGATGAAGGTATATTTATATGTACCGAAACCTTGGTCAAGAATTTTAATAAATTTTATCCTGCAACTGTTTTTGGCTGTCATCCTTTATTGTGAAGAATTTTAACAGTTGCTGCCACAGCCATGTTTAAAATCATGAAATATGTACCTGCCCAGGTTTCAAAGGCTGTTTCTAAATACATGGACATCTCATTTAAAATCCTGAAAACAGGTATGGCTATTGACTTCACTAAACAGTGTGAGAGACGCCATTTGACACCGAATTACGTGAAGGCCTTTATCAATGTGAAACAGTGTAAGAAGTTTCCATCTACTAAAGCTAAACTGGTGAAACAAATTATGAGTGACAGAATCAGTGACCTTTATAAGAAGAAAGATAAACTAAATGAAGAAGCTTACTCTTTGTATCTCTATATTACTAGAACTTTTAAAGATTATTTTAACTTTCATGTAGACAGTATTTGGCAAAGTGTTAATGAGTGGTTACACAATCGTAAGGTTGAAATTCAGTGTAGGCATGATTTTAAACTTCATAAACTGGAAAATGTTACCCCAAAATCTAATGTTGTTCATGCAAAAAGAATTGTCAATTGCGAACACCAATTTTTCGACAGAGTAATAAACAAAACTTCTATAAGCTTTACCCCTCAAGAAAGCGCCATGCTAGCGAGAGGTTTTAAATATAATTTCATGCCTAATATTAACGATCCTAAAGTGGTAGATAATTTTATTGTTGACCTTAAAGTTGGTCTTGATTCCGTAAAAACTGAAAAATCCCAACAAAATAGGATTGCTCATGAATGTAGCGCAATTATAGAAAGAGAGGTCAAGTCGGTAAAAAACAGTGATTTAAAACAGCGAGGGGGTAACATTACTACTAGTATTAACCGTAAACTAAAAAATAATGAGGCTCTCATCACTAAATCAGATAAAGGTAATTCGCTTGTTGTTGCCTATAAAAGTGAATATATTGCTAAAACTTTGGCTTTTTTCGAAGAAAATGGTATATTTGAAATTGAGCAGGATCATACCCCCATGTTACAAAAGCAAATTAGGGATACGTTAAGAAGAAGTAAACATCTTATGAAAGAGTTTCAAAAGAAAACCTTAATTAATATGAACCCTAGAGCACCTATGCTTAGAAGTCAGTTTAAGGTACACAAAAGTCAACACCCAGTTCGTCCCATCGTTAACGGAATAAAGAGCCCACATCATAAACTAGCGAGATTTTTACACACTAAAATTAAAGAAGCCTTTGTTTTTGGAAACAACTACTCTGTTAAAAATAGTGCTGAGGTAATAAACAAGATAAAATCGATAGAGATCACTTCTTCCTCTCGTTTGGTTTCTTTTGACGTCGTAAGTTTATACACTAATGTTCCAGTGGATATCACTCTTAAGATTATTGAAGATAACATTCGACAACATAAAACTCTAAGTGAGCTACAGTTGTCGGAACTTATGTCACTACTGCATGTTGTACTAGATTACAATTACTTCCAGTTTAATGGTAAAATGTATGAACAACCATTCGGCTTAGCCATGGGTTGCCCGTTAGCTGGCATCTTAGCTGACATCTTTGTGAATGCACTAGAAGAAAATTTCTTCAAAAACAATCCTACGTTAGGCAATAAGATTTCTTTTTATGCTCGTTATGTTGATGATATACTCATACTGTTTCAAGGGTGTGACCAAGATCTACAACAACTGTTTCATGTTTTCAACAGTTTCCATGAGAAAATGAAATTCACAAAAGAGATGCAAAATAACGAGAGAGAACTCCATTTTCTTGATTTGAAACTCAAGTTATCGGGTAACACTATTAGCTTCGACCTTTTTCGTAAAGAAAGTTTTTCTGATAATATTATTCCAGCAGATTCCTGTCATCCTCAAACTCACAAGATCGCCTTTTTTCATTCCGCAGTTCATCGCGCTGTGAACACACCTTTAGCACAGAATTGTTTTGAAAATGAAATATCTTTATTAAAATCAATAGCTACTAACAATGGATACGACCCTAAATTAATTGACCAAATTGCTAAGAAAAAAACAGCTGTAAAATTTTCTACTTTAGGAGATAACAGGGAAAAAAAGTGTGAGAGTAATAACTTTATTTCTATTCCATTTTTAGGGAACGTTTCATATAAGATAAGAAGACTTTTACAGAAACAGTACGGTTATAGAGTTGCTTTTTCCGTAAATAACAGCCTGAAACGTAGAGTAATTCATAATATTGGAACACGAGAAGAACTCAGCACTAAGTCCGGGGTATACAAAATTACGTGTAACGATTGCCCAAACTATTACATAGTGCAGACAGGTAGACCCATTAAAGTTAGGTATAAAGAACACTTGTTAGGTAAAAACGGGGAAAACGTATATAATTCCACCTTTGCTGAACATCTATGGCTCTTACGGCACACGCCAAGTGAACTGGACGACGTAGAGCTGCTTCATGAAGCTAATAAAGGTTACAAACTAGACTTGCTCGAAGAATTAGAGATTTTCAAGCATCTGTCTCTAAAAGACGGTTTTGTTCTTAATGAACAGGTGCAGCTTCGAAACAAAAATTTTTAGACAGTTTCAAACCCCTCATTGCCTTAATGTAACATAGTCTGGCTGACTAGTGGTTATTTTCTTGCTTGTTAATGCCGGTGAAATGCACTTTTCCTGTCTTGTTGGGATTCTACGTATTGTGATGTTTGTTTGTTATGAATTTCAATGTGTATGTATGGTTAAATGACTACTATGTTTTATTCATAATGACAGATGTTTTCGTTTTATTATAACATTTTTTTGGTTGTTTCGCTAGTATGTATTTCGCTGCCTACGTTACGTGAGACTCTCGCGCATTACACTAGTGCCCTCTCTCGTCAGATGTTCCAAGCGCAAGTTTTATCCGTTTGACACTAGGATACAGATAAATTGGTTCTATATTTCTATTTTACATAAATGTCTTTAATTGGCCTGATATGTTTTACTTATTAAGACAGAGTTTGAATTAACACACCCTTTAATAATTTTTTGATGCGCTTATGTATGTATTTATTAATTTTAATATGCGCGAGTCTGGCACATGCAAGTGCCATCTCTCGGCGAAACCATCTGCCCTAGTGCTGTCACGCTCATGTCTCAATAGTTCATAAGTGAAGTAATGCTGCTAATACTGTTCGCTTTGACCCTGTGCTCATTACACATGTTGTACAAATGGAGATGATGTTTTAATTACTGACGACGCCTTTGGAATAATTGTTTTTATTATTCTCCATTACATGATGTAATTTTAGTAAGTACTAATGATTTTGTGCCTACATTACTGTAGTAATTTCACTGTTACTTAAGCTTCTGTTTCTCACTTTCGTTGATATGGCTTTTCTAATGAATGTGTCTCTCTGTTCAGGTAGTTTTACTTCTGATGAAGGTATATTTATATGTACCGAAACCTTGGTCAAGAATTTTAATAAATTTTATCCTGCAACTGTTTTTGGCTGTCATCCTTTATTGTACTTCATAACTATCAGTATTGATGTTGCCATTAAAAAAACAATGGAAAGACAAAATCAAACATTCCCATCTTCTCCATTCAATCTGACTAGCCAACAACACTTTATAGTAAACAGTTTCACTAGACATCCACCAGATTTACTCTCACCAATCTCTAGCTATTCGATGTGAATCACTATCTAGTTTGTGGCATCATATGGGCTACACATCATGCACCAAGCCTCATCATTCAAGAAATCCTCCTTCAGCTGCTCCACAAACCAGTAATAAGATTGTTTCAGACATAAATCATTATTGTGAACCAGATCTTGTGATCACTGAGTTCTTGATAATAGCATGAATTAGATTTTACAGTTTCCCGATTGAGCACTCAGTCACAAATTCTGTACCAAAGCTGCAAGGGAAGTCCACTGCAATAGATCAGAACATCTAGCAAATAGTTCTTGCAATATGTTTAACAAGAACAAATCTCATAGTTTGCTCATAAATGATACGCATGAATAATGTTCCAAAATAGCAGTAGGAAGTGTCCTCTACCATGGACTTAAGTACTTTGCTCAGTATAGTATTAGACAGATTAGTTGATAAAAGAAAGCATTGCACAAGGCAGCTACTGCAGTTCTTCAATGCAGTGAACTGATTTCTCTTCATTGTTGACACTGCATTATCAACACAGTAAGGAACAATGGACAGTATGAAATGTAATGAGCACAAGAGGTAGGTAGCAGGGATGATGAATACTTGACTTTTGTGCATTGGGAGAATTTTAGGGAAGTGTAGCTCATCTATAAAGGAGACTTTGTATGAAACATCTGCATCATCCATTCGTGAGTACTGCTCAAGTGTTTGGGATAACCCAACCAAGCTGAACAGAACTAACAAATACAACAAGGAATTATTTGTCTAATTGACTTTTGTTGATTAGATGTGGGGGGCCAACTGACACGAGAAATGAACCAATAGCCAATGAAATGGTTTCCAGCCAGGCCGCACCAAAAATGGTTAGGTCAGTTTTGTATTTTGGAAAGATATTTTTCCTGGATACCAAACATACTTCTTATTGTAACACAATGACTGGCAAATACTGTTCAGACTTTCAGGGCAGCTGGATGAAAAATTCCATTGTAAAAGAGAAACAGCTCATTCATCAGCATAACACAGCTGCCCACAATGTTGATTTAACAATCAGCAAACTGCTACATTTCAAGTATGAAATTTTCTAATGATTACATTATATCACATGAACTTTTCATTCCAAAGATCCATGTTGAGGAGATCCTTAAGGATATGGACTATGTAATTTTTTCTTACATTGTGTGATTAACAAAAACTAACAACAATAATAACAATGATAATATTAATAATACTAATAGTAATACATACAGTGTGACTTCTCCTTGTATTCTATCTTGTATATATGTACTTTTTATTATGATATTTTGCTGCATTTGCTATGCCTGTACATAGCACATAATGAGATAAAACATGCAGGGTGCATTTGTATATTCACTTATGTCCAACCACAGCACAACACAGTTTATATCACTTACATTTCAATGGCAGATAGACTGCAATGGCTCACTGTTGACTCTACAACAGTTCATACCAATATGTAGGTACAAAGGTGAGCCCCAAATAGTGCATCATAAACTTGTAACATACTCTGCAAACTACAACATGGAGCATAGCAGAGGGTGCTATGTACTAGTAGCAGTCATTCTCGTTCCTGTTACTCTCTCAAATGGGGCAAAGGATACGTGATGGTCTATATGCCTCTGTGTGAGCCCTAATTTCTCTTATCTTGTCTTCACAGTCCTTAAATGTAGTGTACATTTGTACTTTGGCAACAGAAGAATCATTCTGCGGTCAGCCACAAAGAGTGCTTCTCTAAATTTTCTCAATAGTGTTTCACAAAAAAACTATGGTCTTCCCTGCAGGAGTTCCCATTTGAATTCACAGAGCATTTCTGTAATACTTGAGTGTTGAACAAACACACTAATAACTGACCTAGTAGCATGTCTCTGAATTGCTTCGATGTCTTCCATCAGTTCAACTCCCAAGCAGTATTCAAGAATTGATTGCACAAGTGTTCCATACACAGTCTCCTTTATAGACGAGTTACAGTTTCCTAGAATCCTTGCAGTAAACCAAAGTCAACTATTCACATCTCCTACATTCATTTCATACCACTTTGCAATGTTACAGTTAGTTATTTAATTGACATGACTGCATCAAGAAGCACACCACTAATACTGTACTTGAATGTTACAGGATATTTTCCCCTGCTCATCTGCTTTAACTTACACTTTTCCACATTTAGAAGACGCTGTCATTCATTACACCAGACAGTAATTCTGTATAAGTCATCCTGTATCCTCCTACAGTCATTCAATGAGGGCACTTTCCCATGCGCTGCGGTGTCAGCAGCAAACAGTTGCAGTGTGTTGCTCCCCCTTTTCATCAGATCATTGTTCTATACAGAGAATAAGAGTAATCATGTCACACTTTCCTGGGGCATTCCGTGTGACGTCTTTGCCTCTGATGAACATTTGACATTCAGGACAATGTACTAAATTCTATTACTTAAGAAGTCTTCAAACCCCTCAAATATTCCTATGCTGTATGCTCAGACCTTCGTTAACAGTCTGCATTAGGTCTCGTCAAGTACTTTCTGGAAATTGAAGAATATGTTGCCCTTCATCCATTTGTTTACAGGACTTCATCTAAGAAAAGGCAAGCTGAGTTTCACATCAGTGATGCTTTCTAAATAAGTGCTGATTTGTGGACAGAAGCTTTTCTGTCTGAAGGAAATTTATTGTGTTTGAACATGGAAAATGTTCCAGAAATCTGCAGCAAACCAATGTTAATGATTTTGGCCTGAAATTTTGTGGGTCTGTTCTTTTACCCTTCTTGTATACAAGAGTCACCTGAGGTTTTCTCCCAGTCACTGGAGAAAAAAAAACTGGGTGATAGATTGGCAATAAATAAAAGTTGTAACAAAAGGGTCTGGACAAACTTTCAGGAAAGGTTATTCACTTATAGAGGAATAAAATGTATTATATGGACATAGGTCGAGAAACACTTTATTTTCATGTTACAGCTCATTTTCTGCTTCTCTTTATAATCACATTAATAATGGAAACACACACAAATGGAACACGCTAGTATTTATGAAACTTTTTCTTGCTTGGTGACTCCACGATTTCTGAGCTGGGGACTGGCAAACACTGCCAGTCTTCTGTCACTGTAAGCTTTGGGCATGCTTCAGCAACCATCATGTGACACAATGGTCGAATGTTGTACGTTACAGTGATTGGAGATCTTTGCTTGATCACCAGGATCGCAAGGATGGTAAAAACCTCTGCTAAAAAACCTTAATCTCAAGCTGTTCTGCGTGCCAATGAGGTGCATGGCTATTGAGGTAGAATAGTTGTTATTGGGGTAGAATAGTTGTTATTGGGCAACCTCTGGGGAAACTGCTGCACCTCAGTTGTATAAGGCTTACTCAAGCAAGTAGAGCTCGCTCTGAGCGCAAGCTTATATCCCTAGTTGCTAAAGGGACCGAGATGGAACCCTCAAAATTTGCTGTTCCTCCTCTTCCTCCCAGCGTAATACCAAGTCTAACAAGAGGGATCGTGTAGCCAGTCCTCCATACTCAGGAATGTTTCGGAGTTCTAGTGTAAGTAGTAACATGCTGCTAGTCAGAATGTGTTTTTACTAGTTAAAAGGAAACAGGGCAGCTTTGAAAAAGTCTCATCTTCTTACATTCTAAAGGGATTAGAGGGGATTGCAGATACATTAAAATCCGTTAAGCATTTGCAAAATGGGCACTGTTGGTCGAAACCTCAAGTTCCCAATGAGCGAAAAACCTTCAGAAAGCCAAAAGCCCTGGGGAATGTACCAGTGAGACTGAGCTCCATACCACTTTGAACTACTACAAAGATGTGGCGTGGAGGAATCTGGTGGACATTCTCAAAGACGAAACTAAAGGTGAATGGGCCCAATAAGGCATTGTTGAAGTCCAAAATATAATGACAAGGGTGAAAAGCGATCTGGTTAAGTCAAACTCGTTTGTACATGCTTTTAACAGCACGAAACTTCCACAGAATATCAAGGCAGGTTTCATTCACCTAAGCATGCTGTGTGGTGCAGACCCCAACCAAATGCATTGTTTCAAACCCCAGTGTTTTTGGGCATACTTCTGTGGGGTTTAAGGCAGAAGCCATTAGTGGCAAATGTGTTATGACTGCCCACAAAAGAGTCACTTATTCATCTCCTCTGAAGTGTATGAATTGTTCTGGGGATTACCCTGTCATGAGTAGGGACTGCAGTGTATATCTTGAAGAGCCGTAGATACAAGAATGTAAAACTACAAAGTGCATTTCGTAAGGTAGGGCCGAAGAGATGTATAAGGCCATTCTACCCTCAATATTCGCTACCTCTTTTGCTTCTGTTCTTAAACAGCCAGTTCAGAAGACAGATGCTACTACACAAATTGAGTTTGTTAGTATCAGCACTAGCACCAGCGTTTGTCGGTGCACTCATGCTGCTGCAGTTACTTCAAAACCCATACCTTCTCCCAGAACATAAGAAAAGGCTGTGGTTGCCGACATTGCGGTGCTCAATGTCTCTCCAGAGGTTCAGTCTGGTGCACCACACAGCACTTCCACTAGCAGCGTAGTGGCTCCAAAGCCTCCACAATCAAAAATAAAAAACCAAGACAAAGGTAGAGAATAAACGGCTGACGGAGGCAGGAAGCAAGCTGTCTCTTGGGTTCGATGTCTCTCTCTCTCTCTCTCTCTCTCTCTCTCTCTCTCTCTCTCCTTGACTCTCCAGTGGAAAGACAATGCGAAAGTGCTACCACCATGATAAATGACTCCCATATTACAGTGAAACATTAATGGGTTCAGGACACATGTGAAGGAACTGAAACTCCTTGCACATGAGCACCACCTGTGCTTGTTTGCAGGAAAGGCATTTTAAAGCGTCTGACACCCCTGTATTATGGGATTACACATTCCATCACAAGGTTGACGTGCCTAGGGAAAGGGCCCAGGGAGAGATCACTGTGTTTGTCAATAACGCACACCACTCCTCTGCTCTCCCTCTGGCTACTGAGTACTTACCTCAATAAGACGTGATAGACACTGAAGCTCTCACAGATCTTACACAACAACTCCCCTGACCATTTCTCCTACTGGGAGACCTCAATGCCCATCAGGTATTGTGGGGTTCGACCTCTACTTGGACTCAGGGTTGGGTTTTGGAGAACCTCATGACATATCATAGGCTGTGCACCCTCAACATGGGCACTTCCACTCCTTTCAGTGCTGCTACCGGGTCATCCTCAGTTGACGACCTCTCTTTCTGCTCTCCAGCCATTGCACACTGTTGAGCAGGAAGTCATTGATGACCATCATTACAGTGATCATTTTAATCTTTACCGCCGTATTTTTAATTTACCTGAATAGCATATGTGCAACACCATTCTCCATTTTAAACACTGTGCGGTTTTTGGACCTCAGTTTTGACTCCAGACTGTCTTGGTTATCAATGACTGAAGGCAGGAGCCCAGAATGCAATGAACTTTTTGAAGTGTCAACAGCAGTTTGCGTGAAAATGCTGTGAGACGACGCTGCCATTTGGATGCACTTTTAATAACTTTTCTTATGCCTTGTCTTCCAACAACCTTACGCGTTTTGACTTCCCGTCATTTTCAAAGGAAATGTTATGTAAGTTACGTAAAACTATTCATTAGATACATTGCACTATATCAACACTCTCAATTGCGAGACAAGTGCAAAAGTTTTGCACTTGTCTCATGATTGAGGAGAGGTTAGCCACAAGAAGCTTTTTAGAGGTTGGAGAGAAATACGGAAACATCAGCTACACAACACAATAACATGTCCCTGTCGGCGTTCAAAGCAGCTTCCAGTCCCCTCAGAATTGATAAAAATCGGTTCTGCATTCGAGGAACTCTTGTGTCTGGTGATATTACAGAAACAAATTTCAAGCATTCCTGCAAGCAGTTCTTTCAAGTGCTTGAAGCTTAGTTCTGTAGTAATATCAGCAAGCAAAATTAGTAAAATTGTATGGAAACCTGGGAAGCAATTATATCTGCCTGGCAAGATTAGGTCCAGGCAGTTAATGTACGACATTTTTCTCATGTTTTGCGATAATTTTATGACAATGACATGCATTTCGCAGACCTCTTACCAGTCATTGCAGATGCGTGACGTATTTTTCGAAGTGCGTTTCTCCTAACTGCTATGTTATTCACCAACCTATATCATATTTTTAAATTAATAAAGTAAGTAGTGTTTTAGAGAACCCTCCGTTGACCATCCTTAAGAGGTACACACAGCAATTACCCTTGCATAAGCCTATTAAGACTGTTTTGTGTTATAAAGCCTACTTGAAAAATTGAATCTGAGATATGATATGTACAAAGCCGAACTGAAAATATAAACAAAGCACACTCAGGCGACGTGGCTAGTTCATGAAGCTCTGGAGAATATTGTCAAACCGTCAATGCTTCACCTCACACGTTCGGAATGTATTGGCAACAATGAGAATATTTTGAGGGCCATCAATATTGCTCGTTAATATTTGTAATACTGACAGTATATCAATACGCGGCCTCAGATGGTCAATATATTGACAGTTTGACAATATTATTCAACATGTGAGGGCCCCTTTAAGCTAGTACCGGTACTTTCTTTCAAATACCCTGAAAGCTTTGGACCAACAGAATTAATTAGATATTATGTGGGAAGATGCAAATGGTGAAGAAGGCACTTACCGACGATCAAAACCGTAATGTGAGGAGGTGCAAGACGGTGGACAAGTTCTGATGCGTGTAGAAACTTGTTTTAAGAAAAGATGACGTTGTGGACCTGCACAACTAAACAGACGGTACCAAAGAATAGCCGAATAACTTCACAGATTGTTTAATTATCTATATGTTTCCAGCACATCTTATCTAAATACAGTCTCCAGTCATATTGCTGCCGGACACAGAACAAGTAAATAAGTGGCCATAACTTTTCCGGCTTACAAGACGGTATTCGCTCTCTCCAATGCAGTCTCGCCTGTGTTCTGATTGTTGCTTCTTCTCTGGACTGTGATGATGCACTTGCTCTACACCCACATGCGTAAGCGACATAACTATGTGAAGTGCATGTCTTGGGGGCGCTATTAGCGTATGAAATGCGGGAAGAATGATTGCCTCAATGCCCCTGTGCACACTGTCAGTTATACGGCTTAATCTTGTCGTGGTCCCTACCGGAGCGATACGTAGGAGGACTGTAGTACTCTACATTCCCAAATTATTAACTCGACACTGATTGTAGAAAATTTGTAAGCAGCCTTTCACGGGGCAGCTGACGTCTCTCTTCAAGCAGCACGGCTTCTTCAGCGTTTCCATGGCACTCTCCGGTAAATCAGACAAACCTGTGACCATTCGTGCTGTGCCCTTCTTTTATATGTTCAATATTCCATTTCAGTGTTAAAGTTTAGTACGGGTTCCACGCACTTGACCAATTTTCTGTGATGCATCCCACGAGATTTTCGTAAGCTATCTCCTTTGTAGACTATCCGCAGTTTATCAAATGCAGATATATTCGTCATTAGGGAGTGCCCATGATCATTAGGGTATACGAAACTGTCCAGTTTCAATCTACAGACTACTTCTCTTCAGTACATACAGAGAAACGATCTTCAGACAGAAGTTGAACGTTTTTGTCTTCATTTTCCCCGTAACCTACCAATGAACCAATGACTCCATCAGATTTATGTGCGGTTGAGTCTATGTGACCGTTCCATGTCATGTGCTCGCAAATTTTTACACCCAGGAATTGATATGAGTTGACTGATTTCAGTTATGATTCACTGATATTAAATTTTTGGGTTTTGTGAAGTGAACAATTTTACATTACATAACGTGTAAATCGAGTTGCCAATCTTTGCACCACTTTGAAATCTTGTCAGTATCTGACAAAATATTTGTGCAGCTTGTTTTTTTTCACATAAGACAGCAAGCTGCTGATTATCCGACTTGTGGATTATCCATGCGTAGTCCGTCGATTCATAAAAAAATGAAAAACATAACCTGACGTATTCTGTTCTAATTAGAACGAATATTTACATTAAATTTACGGTTAAAATAAAAGTTTTTGGTCGTGAAAACGTAGATGACGAAAACATCCGCGAGTAATTAAATATCGATCTGACTGTGAACTGGATTCGAGCAGGTGAACGAGATGTAGTCAACGTAGCGTGTTCGGCGTAGGAAGAGACTGAAGATGGTGTGATCACAGAACCCATTATCACTCACACTGATTCACTTAATGCTTTGATCTGTTGTTCGGGTATGTAGGACAAAATTCGTTTCACTGTGCTGAGGTTTTACTATCGGGAAAATAAAAACCGTCGCCAGAAAAAAAATTAAATGAAAAACGAAAACATAAAATAACTAGAAGACAGTGATACGAAATGCAGCGAGATTTATTGTAGTTTTGTATATAAGTTGTCACTTTGCAGCGAGTAAAGCGTAAGCTTTCAAACGTGACAACCAGTACTTTTTCAAAATACTGTTAATAGCCGTTTCCGTTAAAAATAATGTTGCTTTGGATATCTGTGTTTTGGGTTATCTGTGCAGTCTCGGGTCCGCATTAACCCAGATATATGGAACCTTGCTAAATTTAATTATAGACCAGTGCATCATGTGTAAAATGTTTGAAGTTGCTGTTAATACTGTCTACCAGGCCATTTAGACTACTCAACATGAAAAAGATGGGCCCCAGTACATTCCCTTGGGGCACTCCTGAAGTATGTGAATATGACTCTCCAACCGAGAGAACATGCTGCTTCCTCCCTACCAATAAACCCTCAGTCTGGTCTCACGTTTTCTGTCATCGCATGCGATCGTACTTTATTTAATAAACGTTGCTGTGGTACGGTACCGAGTTAAATGCTTTTAGGGAGTCGGGAAATGCTCGAATAGTTTACAGCGTAATATGCTACCTCGCGGGACAAGGGCGTGTGCCATATGATAAGAAACAGTGTTTTTTAACGTGTTAACCACAGATAATATAACGCGGCTATACTCAACCTGATCCCCGCAGCAAGCGTTCGGCGGACGCCTCTGCTGCAAGGGCCACGAACAACAGCAACAGCAGCGCCAGTCGCGGGACCGATGTCGTCCTTGCTGCCATTGTGACGGTCGGCCACACCAGCGTAGGAATCATCGCCTGTGCGACGCTTATGTACCCCCTACTCATCCGGCCGGCTTGCGCAAACTGCGGTGAGGAAGGGAAGAGAGAGTGGCGGGGGTATTCCGCAAACGCGTGTATCCAGTGGCGTTGAGCTTCTTCTGTTAAGGAAAGTCAAATACGCTGCCACTTCGAGTGCATTATAGCCCATAAGCAATATACACTACTGGCCATTAAAATTGCTACACCAAGAAGAAATGCAGATGGTAAACGGGTATTCATTGAACAAATATATTATACTAGAACCGACATGTGATTACATTTTCACGCACTTTGGGTGCATAGATCCTAGGAAATGAGACCCAGAACAACCACCTCTGGCCGCAATAACGGCCTTGATACGCCTGGGCTTTGTCAAACAGAGCTTGGATGGCCTGTACAGGCACAGCTCCCCATGCAGCTTCAACACGATACCACAGTTCATCAGGAGTAGTGACTGGCGTATTGTGATGAGCCAGTTGCTCGGCCACCATTGACCAGACGTTTTCAGTTGGTGAGAGATCTGGAGAATGTGCTGGCCATGGCAACAGTCGAACACTTTCTGTATCCAGAAAGGCCCGCACAGGATCTGCAACATGCGGTCGTGCATTATCCTGCTGAAATGTAGGGTTTCGCAGGGATCGAATGAAGGGTTGAAAAAAAATGGCTCTGAGCACTATGGGACTCAACTGCTAAGGTCATTAGTCCCCTAGAACTTAGAACTAGTTAAACCTAACTAACCTAAGGACATCACAAACATCCATGCCCGAGGCAGGATTCGAACCTGCGACCGTAGTGGTCTCGCGGTTCCAGGCTGCAGCGCCTTTAACCGCACGGCCACTTCGGCCGGCAATGAAGGGTAGAGCCACGGGTCGTAACACATATGAAATGTAACGTCCACTGTTCAAAGTGCCGTCAGTGCGAACAAAAGGTGACCGAGACGTGTAACCAATGGCACCCCATACCATCACGCCCGGTGATACGCTAGTATGGCGATGACGAATACACGTTTCCAATGTGCGTTCCCCGTGATGACGCCAAACACGGATGCGACCATCATGATGCTGTAAACAGAACCTGGATTCATCCGAAAAAATGACGTTTTGCCATTCGTGCACCCAGGTTCGTCGTTGAGTACACCATCGCAGGCACTCCTGTCTGTGATGCAGCGTCAAGGGTAACCGCAGCCACGGTCTCCGAGCAGATAGTCCATGCTGCTGCAAACGTCATCGAACTGTTCGTGCAGATGGTTGTTGTCTTGCAAACGTCCCCATGTGTTGACCCATGAATCGAGACGTGGCTGCACGATCCGTTACAGCCATGCCGATAAGATGCCTGTCATCTCGACTGCTGGTGATACGAGACCGTTGGGATCCAGCACGGCGTTCCGTATTACCCTCCTGAACCACCGATTCCATATTCTGCTAAAGTTATTGGATCTCGACCAACGCGAGCAGCAATGTCGCGATACGATAAACCGCAATCGCGATAGGCGACCTTTATCAAAGTTGGAAACGTGATGGTACGCATTTTCTCCTCCTTACACGAGGCATCGCAACAACGTTTCACCAGGCAACGCCGGTCAACTGCTGTTTGTGTATGTGAAATCGGTTGGAAACTTTCCTCATGTCAGCACGTTGTAGGTGTCGCCACCGGCACCAACCTTGTGTTAATGCTCTGAAAAGCTAATCATTTACATATCACAGCATCTTCTTTCTGCCGGTTAAATTTCGCGTCTGCAGCACGTCATCTTCGTGGTGTAACAATTTTAATGGTCAGTAGTATATGTCGCCCCCTTCCCTAGTCCCCGCCCTCAGACAGAAGTTGCCTATTCTTGGTCTTCTGAAAATATCTTTGAAAATATTTTAAATCTAGTGATCTTTAAAGTTCGTTGTCTTTTCCTTTAAGGTAAGTACGACGTAAACATTCCTTTGTAACATAAATGAATTTTTAAATTTTATTCCGATGCTAAACATTAAGAGAAGAAAAAATTCCATTTCGCCTAACGTAGTTTCTCGAACTTTTCAGCGAAAGGTTTTTGTTACAGAAAGTCCGGGAGAGTTGGATCACTGGATGAGACGGGGCAGTGACGTATTTCACAAATGCGCCGCTGGAGAACAGCTCCCGCTACTTGCGAGGACGCTCTTTTGTGAGCGAAGGTGGGACATAAGTGGTGCTGTCATTTTATAATTAGTTCTGGAGAAAAATCAAATTCTCTGTCCTAGTAAGCTGAAAAGTTTTGTAGTGTAGTTACATAACTTTATTATCAACGCTTGTTTTGCACAATATTGATAAAGTTTTTAACTGCGAGCTTGACAAACGCCTAGGCAGGAAACTTACCTAAAATGACCATCGATTTCGCTACCCACAGACAGACCTCGGTGCGGTCTATCTTTGCAAGACAATCGGGAGAGATGGACCAGAGTTATTTGGGAGAGATCGACCACTTATTTTAATGTGAGAAAGAAGGAGCGCAATTAAATTTAACTTCAAGGCATGTGGAATAATACCACTGAAGATGGATGCTGTCTCAGACTATGCTTATTTGTCGGAAGACACAAGCAATAAGAAGAGCAAATTTATCTGCGCAAGTCAAATTCCTTCAGTGACACAGCTTCGACCTCCACTCCTACTACACCTAAAGCTTCCAACATTGCCATCTCGAAACTGACTACTCCTAAGCCAAGACAGTCAAAACTGCTGGAGAAATGTCACCTGTTCCTTCCATTGATAAAACCACAAATTTTAAGAGGAAAGCAGCAACTGTACCCAAATAGCTAAACTCTGCTGAAAATTCTGAAAACATAAAGAAAAAGAGGAATAAGAAAAGAAGGGAAAGAGAAAAAATGTATAAAAAGATCACCCAAGGGCAACACTAGTAAACAGAAAAACAGACTGAAGAAACTAATAAAGAAAAATACTACAAATAGCTCACACTGTTCATCGTGTAATAAACTAATAAAATTGTTCTGGCCTAAAATATTTAATGGTATAATTGTATATTCATTTCAACATTTTCCGTACAAAAATATGGCATTTAACTGACTGTTTTCTACATGTACAGCCATTTTACATGGCCCATCTCCCCCAGTACACTGGTCCATCACACACACAGACCTATGGGTGAGATGGACCACTTGTGTATATTTTCATTTTATCATATCTCTTGTACTTTAAGTGTTAGTGCCTCAGTAATATATTGTACTTAAGTGTGTATGATATCCGATACGAGCATGCTGCCAGAAGTTAAAAAAAATTGAAAAACACACAAATTTTATGTCGAAGAAGAAGTGGATCAATTCTCCCGGACTTACCCTATCATAATTAGCAGTGAAAACTGGCACTGTAAAAGTATACCATAACAGGAACAAAAATGTCCCAGAAAACTTGGGCTTGCAAACGAGCTGTTTGCGATACTGTTGCGGATGTTTGGTTACGAGACGTCCCTGAAATATTGTCCTGGTTAGTAGAGATAAATTTGAAATGTTAACTTTTCGGTTAAATCCTCATTTAATTCTGCTGAAATTTCATCCGAGGCCTGTCTTAGCTTGCGCAACGCAGGGGAATGTTGTACGTGAATGATGGAGCACAGGCACCTTTTGCTGCTAATATGGGACGACATCTAACACGCCAATATGGTCGAAAACGAATGGGCCCAGCTCAGCCTGCACCTTGGCCTCCAAGGTGAAGTGACTTCAATCCTGTGGATTTTTCTGTCTGGGATTATCTAAAATGTGACTTACACATAACTCCGGTAGGCGCGGTTAACGAACTGAAGCTGCGAATTTTACAGCCTCCTCCCCCTTTGCAAGATGATCTGGGAGGGGGAGAGGTTGGGAAGGTGTCTGAGAGAGATCACAAGTCACTGCAGAGACAAGTGTAGCATTTTTTCCACTTGAGAGCACCGCACATGGAATGCGTTCTTGAACAGGTGCGTTGTAACATGTAACAATCTTAAGTACTTTTGTATATCGTGGGTGAAATTTGAGACCGATCAGAGGGAACTTCACCGAAAAGTTTGCATTTCAAAAGCAGGGTGTCGCAAAATAAATAAATAAATGCCGTGTGGCCAGGGCCTCCCGTCGGGTAGACCGTTCGCCTGGTGCAAGTCTTTCGAGTTGACGTCACTTCGGCGACATGCGTGTCGATGGGGATGAAATGATGATGATACGGACAACACAACACCCAGTCCCTGAGCGGAGAAAATCTCCGACCCAGCCGGGAATCGAACCGGGGCGTTAGGTATGACATTCCATCGCGCTAACCACTCAGCTACCAGGGGCGGACGTCCCAAAATAATGCATACACTCTTTGACACTGACTATCTCTTTAAGTAAAGGAGATAGAAACACAGTTTTTGCAGGTAATAATGCGAAGGGCCGCGCGGGGGTAACCCAGCGGTCTGGGGCGCTGCAGTCATGGACTGTGCGGCTGGTCCCAGCGGAGGTTCGAGTCCTCCCTCGGGCATGGGTGTGTGTGTTTGTCCTTGGGATAATTTAGGTTAAGTTGTGTGTAAGCTTAGGGACTGATGACCTTAGTAGTTAAGTCCCATAAGATTTCATACACATTTGAACATTTTGAATGCAGAAGGTGGTGAAAAACATAACAAACTTTTCTTTTGTTTCAGAATTGTAAACAACGGCTTTATCGTTGGACCAGCAGAAATGGGTGCAAAAGTGTTACTGGAAAACAGAGACTGTGACTGAGGTACGACGACGCTGGAGGATTGAATCTGGAATACCAGATTCAATAACAAGGATCCGACAAGTTTGACGTCGAAGTAACGGTGCAGTATATGAAGAAGGGACTCTGCGGAAGAAAGAGACATTCAACAGACAATTAAAGTGGTGATACAGTGATCCAGACGTACACACAGTCCCCGAAGAAATCTGTGAGGCAATGCTCTCGTGAGACTGGGATCTGCAAAAGCAGAGTTCATAGAATTTTGTGAGCTCAGAAATCGAAGCCTTACATTCCAAGATTTTTCCATGCTCTTAACGAGGATGATCCCGATAGGCGAAGTGAATTTTGTGAGTGGTTCATTAACAAATGTGAAGAAGAGCGACATTTCCAAGATCTAATTCTCTGGTCGCACGAAGCGATCTTCAAACCTGAAGGAACAAGTAACCGCCATATTACCGTTTACTGGGCCAGTGAGAAGTCTTACGTAACCGAAAAAAGGCATATTAACCTCCCACGAGTATCAGTCTGGTCTGGTTTGTCTTCTAGGCATAGAAGTCCATTCCACAAACTGACATCCATCACCATACAACACAATACATGCACATTTACATGCTTGCATTCAAGATCGTGGCGGTTACAACGGTTACTAAGGTACCATCATTCAACATTTGCAATGTCTTATCTTGCACTTACATTAACCTGCGATCTTGCAATGCTAATCACTCACATATGTTACCCTGCAAAACGTATTCTCGAAATTTCGTTATTCTACATCAATTATTTTTTGATGATGTGATTTTTTTTCCGTCAGTGTATTTTAGATTTTATTAGTTACCGTTCTGTTCATAGATGGGAAATTAATCTTTGTACGGGTGCAGTTTAGGCACTGATCTGCCGTCAAGATAGGTAAGAACCGTGCCGAAATAATGCTTACAGTCCCTTTTCTGTCGCTTCCTTGATCAGACCTTACCGAGCTGCAGAAAGAACTCGTTCTACGACCATGCACAACTCAATCACAAAACTGTAGGAAAAGAAAAACCCACGACGGCATTCCTGATTCTGTATTCAGCGTTGCACGAGGGAGCTATTCTAGTACACTTGGAAGAACACAGCTGTGCCATATTGTACGTGTGCACGCCTATTCTCAATCGTAAAAGCATTAGCTGAGGAAGCTGCCATTATCTGTGCTTGAACACAGGACAAATTTTGAAATTTCAAGGTGGAAAAAATTTACTTTCTATGACTGGAACCTTCTCAAAGTCTACGGGTTCAACACAGTGCCACAGGCAATAAAAAACTACGAATTCTGATATCCAGTTGGTATACTACAGAATAATACGGCGAACTGGAGAGATTAGACTAATTTTGATTCTACCGTCCAGTTTGAGGATGGTTTTGAAAGGAGTTCCATATTCGTCTAGTCGTATATTGCCTCTGCGCTTCACTTGACCCAGCCGACCCAAACGAGTAGCTTTCAAAACAAATTTTGTTCAATTTCGGTTATGCCAGTCGACAACAACAGGAAATAGCGTCGACATAAATAACAAATTCTCTAATTTAGTTGAGAGACACTATAACCTATACGATGAACGTGCTTCCCTATAAATACTAAGAGTAAGGAGGAAACCTGCGCCATGGTTCACAGATCATCTCAAACACCTCATGAGTGTCAGAGACGCAGTACACAGGAAATATAAGTGGCATCCGACATCTGATAATTACACCACATACAAACAGCTACGCAACCGAGTAAGTCAATCCGTCAGGAATGCAAAACTCGGGTACGCCCACTCGCTAATTGAGGGCTTTCCAGACCTGGCATAACGTGGAAAAATCCACGAAGTCTAGGAATAGGCAAACCCAAATCTGCTGCCGAACCTCTACTTCCTCTACTGTCCCTAAACGAGTATTTCGCAAAGCCGACATCTATACTTGACCAACACAAAAGGGCACAAACTATCGATTCCATTAATGCATGAGTGGTTGACGCGAGAAATTTTCTCTATAGAATATACGCCATAACATGGTCAGGAATTCAATTCGTTCTGCAGCTGCAGGACACGATAATATTACCGTGCAAACGATCGATTTTCTCGTCGATCCACTGCTACCCATAATAACTGATATTATTAACAATTCTTTTACCTCTTGCGTCCTATCAGGCTGGAAGAAGGGATTCATAAAACCATTACCAAAGAAGGACTCTGCTAAAGAACCTTCCGACTACAGACCCATTTGCAATCTACCAGCACTATCCAAGTTTTAACATTTTGTATGAATACCAGTCTGGTTTCTGGCAAACTTGCAGCACGATGACTGCTCTCGTAAAAGTGACTGATGATTTAAAACAAAACTTAACTAAAACCAAACTTCGTCCGAACAGGTCCTGAGGGCCCAACGGCACCGACCGGCCGCCGTGTCATCCTCAGGCCACACGCGTCATTAGATACAGATATGGAGGGACATTTGGTCAGCACACCGGTCTGCCGGCCGTTTACGAGACCGGAGCCGCTACTTCTCAGTCAAATAGCTCCTCAGTTTGCCTCACAAGGGCTGAGTGTACCCCACTTACCAACAGCGCTCGGTAGACCGGATGGTCACCCACCCTAGTGCTAGCCCAGCCCGACAGTGCTTAACTTGGGTGATCTGACGGGGACCTGGTGTTACCACTGCGGCAAGGCCGTTGGCGACTTAAAACAAGCCATGAACAAACAGCAGGTGACTATTATGTGCTTTTTAAATTTCAGCAAAGCCTTCGACACTGTGGGCTTTGACACTTTACTTGCTAAGCTCAAAAGCCTTAACTTTTCTTCAAGTGCTGTAGAATGGTCCCACTCATACATTACGTCGGGCCAGAAGCGTTTAATAATAGGAGGAATGTAGTATCAGTAGTCCCTCAAGGATCAGTATTGGGCCTGCTACTATTCTCATTATAAGTTAATGACATCTCAACTGTTCTCTTCCACTATAAATATCACTTACACACGGATGATCGCCAGCTATATCTATGTGCAAACCCATCAAATTTGTGAACAGACATCTAGCAAAAAAAGGCTCTGAGCACTATGGGACTCAACTGCTGAGGACATTAGTCCCCTAGAACTTAGAACAAGTTAAACCTAACTAACCTAAGGACATCACAAACATCCATGCCCGAGGCAGGATTCGAACCTGCGACCGTAGTGGTCTTGCGGTTCCAGGCTGCAGCGCCTTTAACCGCATGGCCCCACTTCGGCCGGCAGACATCTAGCATGTAAATGCTGATTTACTTGCTTTGTCAGACTGGGTGCAAGAATTAGGTTTGAAACTTAACCCATCTAAAACAGAAGCAGTCTTACATGTTCATAAATGACTCATTACAATAAATTCAGAGAATCCTACACCTTTTCTTCTTCTGGAAAGAACTTGGAAATAATTCTGGACCATCACCTAGACTGGACTTAAAACTCAACTGCAGTCTGTAAGAAGTGCCAGCGTCACTTCTCTCACTACAGAAATATAAAGAAGTGTTTCCTTTCAAGCTTAAAAAGAAGCTCTTAGAGTCACTTGTACTCCATGTACATAACTATGGACTACGGTGATGTTATTTTCCAAGGACTTTCGTACGAAAGCTCATGCAGGTTGGAACTGGCGATGAATGATTGTGCACGATACATTTGTGGCATTCGCTTTTAGGACCAGATCACTCCTACCTACATGCCAATAAGCACAGAGACAATCAGACCCTATGCTTGCTCTATCGTCTTCTCAATCACTGCGCTCCTTCTTATTTATCGTCAACTTTTACACTACTATCTGAACATTACAGCAGAAATTCCTGCTCTCAACACAGTAAAATCCTCTGAGTAGCAGCCATATTCTCTAAATCATTCTGCGTATCAGGAACCCGACTCTGGAAAATCTTTCACAAAATATCAGGGAAACCAAATCCCTCCCAAGCTTCAAAAGACAGCTAATGGCCCACATTCTATCCTAAAAGCATTCTATCCCATACTCAAACCCGCAGCTTAGTCTCGCAAATTCTCTGTGCCCCACAATCTCCCCCCACTTGTCTTCAGACTTCTCTATTTGTATTTTATTGTTTCCTATCTGAGTGAAAGTGCAGAAATATCCATGGTCTGCTGAATGGAATGAACAGTCTAATGAGTACAGAGTATGGATTGTCGAAGGCAATAAGTAGCAGTAGAAATGAGAACAGCGAGAAACTTAATATCAGGATCGAAGGTCACGAAGTAGATTAAGTTAAGTTACCTAGGCAGTAAAATAACGAGTGAAGAATGGAGCAAGGAGGACATCAAAAGCAGTCTAGCAGTGGTAAAAAGGGCATTCCTGGCCAAGAGAAGTCTACTAATATCGGCCTTAATTTGAGGAAGAAATTTCTGAGAACGTACGTCTTGGAGTACAGTATTGTATGGTACTGAAACATGCACTGCGGGAAAACCGGATGAGAAGACAGTCGAAGAATTTGAGATATGGTGCTACAGACGAATGTTGAAAATTAGGTGGGCTGATAAGGTAAGGAATGAGGAAGTTCTGCACAGAATTGGAGGGATAGGAATATGTGAAAAACACTGATAAGGATAAGGTTCAAATGGCTCTGAGCACTATGGGACTCAACTTCTGAGGTCATCAGTTCCCTAGAACTTAGAACTACTTAAACCTAACTAACCTAGGGACATCACACACATCCATGCCCGAGGCAGGATTCGAGCCTGCGACCGTAGCGGTTGCGCGGTTCCAGACTGGAGCGCCTAGAACCGCTCAGCCACCGCGGCCGGCTAAGGATAAGGGACAGAATGATAGGACATCTGTTAAGGCAAGATGGAATGACTTTCATGGTGCTAGAGGGTACTGTAGAGGGCAAAAACTGTAGAGGAAGACAGAGATTAGAATACATACAACAAATAATTAAGGACGTAGGTTGCAAATGCTACTCTGAGATGAAGAGGTTGGCACAGGAGAGGAATTCGTGGCGGGCCGTATCAAACCAATCAGAAGACTGATGACCAAAAAGAAAAAAAGGACATGCACGTCTATCACTGCACGAAATGTGTGAGTGGGGTAAGAAATGCGGATATGGCGCTACCGCTGTGACAGTCGATCATCGCCCTCCTACAGGTACACCGCACTGTGACACCCGAGTCAACTGCAGTAGTTGAAGCCACTGTGATGGAAAATCGTCGTGTGACGGTGGATGGAATAGCCGCGACTCTGCACGAATCTGAAGGTTAGTCATCAGTCCATACATGGCACCATTCATGAAGTGCTGAAGTTTCGCAAAGTGTCTAATAAATGGGTGTCACAGCAGCTCACTCCTGAACTGAAAGAGCGATGCATTAATGTCTTCGCTTTGGAGCAGAAGATGATGGCTTCTTCGGGAGAATCGTTACAGGAGACGAAACCCGGATACACTAGCACCAAACTGAAACAAAGAGAGCAGGCAAGGGATGGCTCCATTCCTCACTACCAAAACACAAGACGTTCTGGATGACGCAGCCATCTGCAGGGAAGGTTTTGCTGACTTTTGGGATGAAACGCTGTTTATCATAATAGTAAAATTACGAGTATATTGTGAATCTTCAGGTTTTGGCGCCGCAAAGACTGTTCCATTGAGTTTCGGGTGTGTACAGGATCTGTATCCTTTCAAGGAAAAGGAGGAGGTGGGGGAAGAGGATGAGATGGTACAGGATCCGCGTGGGGGAGGGGAGACGGATGCGATAGGCAAGGCGGAGAGCATGGCGTTCAAGGATTTGGAGGGATTTATAAAAGGTAGGGGGGACGGAGATCCAGGCCGGATGGGCGTAACAAAGGATAGGGCGAATGAGGGATTTATAGGTGTGGAGGATGGTGGAGGTGTCCAGACCCCACGTACGGCCGGAAAGGAGCTTGAGGAGACGGAGTCGGGAGCGTGCCTTGGCTTGGATTGTCCGGAGATGGGGAGTCCAGGAGAGGCGACGCTCGAGGGTGACGCCAAGGTACTTAAGGGTGGGAGTGAGGGCGATAGGACGACCATAGATGGTGAGACAGAAATCAAGGAGGCGGAAGGAAGGGGTGGTTTCGCCTACAATGATCGCCTGGGTTTTGGAGGGATTGACCTCGAGCAATCACTGGTTGCACCAAGCGGTGAACCGGTCAAGATGGGATTGGAGAAGGTGTTGGGAGCGCTGCAGGGTAGGGGCAAGGGCAAGGAAGGCGGTGTCATCGGCAAACTGGAGATGGTGGACGGGGGGTGACGGCGGCGGCATGTCCGCCGTATACAAAAGGTACAGAAGGGGGGAGAGGACGGGGCCTTGGGGCACACCGGCGGAGGGGAAAAAGGTGTAGGAATCTTTGTTATGGACGGTGACGTAGGAGGGACGGTGGGAGAGAAAGGAGCCGATCAGACGGACGTAGTTAATGGGAAGGGCGAAGGTTTGGAGCTTGAAGAGGAGACCGGAATGCCATACACAGTCATAAGCACGTTCGAGGTCCAGGGAGAGGAAGATTGCGGGGCGATGGGAATTAAGCTGGTCGGAAAGGAGATGAGTGAGGTGAAGGAGAAGGTCGTCGGAAGAGAAGAATGGCCGAAAGCCACACTGGGTAACGGGAAGGAGGCGGTGCTGGCGGAGATACTGGTGGATGCGGTGGGTGAGGATAGATTCCAGGACCTTGCTGAAGACTGAGGTAAGGCTGATGGGACGGTAGGAGGAGACGGCGGACGGCGGTTTGCCAGGTTTAAGGAACATCAGGATACGGGAGGTTTTCCACAGGTCGGGGTAGTAACCGGTGGACAGGACTACATTGTAGAGCCTGTCCAGGGTGGAGAGGAAAGAGACAGGAGCTTCACGAAGGTGCCCGCTCCAGTGCTCGCTTCGTCCCTTTATACTCTTGTACTGCGCGACTGCGCATGCGGCCACAGATGCAAATGCGCCAGAGACGTTGGGCGGCAGAGACGTGCATAATGCGCGAGTTGTATCTATGACTCCACAGTTGATCTGTGTTGGCATATACATGTAACATTGTGAGCTGCACTGTGACGAGGTCTTTGCGAGTTTATTACAGCATGTGCCGGATTCCAGGATTTATCAAGATTGAAACCACTATCTCTATTAATTAAATTCGTCGTCAAGCGAATTTCAATTGCCTCCTTCACTATCGAGTCCCAAAGGGATGATTTAGTTGCCAAAATTTCGACGTTGTCATACAACATACTGTGACCATTATCAATACAGTGCTCTCCCACTACCGACTTGTTAGGTTGTAAAAGTCGTGTGTACCTCCGGTGTTCTGTACCTCTTTCTTGGACAATACGAGTTGTTTGTCCGATGTAAGAAAGGCCACATTCACATGGAATTTTGTAAACTCCAGATTTTCGGAGCAGCAAATCATCTTTGACGGAGCCCATGAGTGCAGCTGCAGCTATTTGCTGCCACCATCCTGCCCAGACAATGAGTGTTCTCCGAGCTTTGACTCACAGAGCGCATATTATTTCTGACGAAAGCAGTCTGCAAGATGAACTTTCCCACTTAAAAAGAGTGTTTGAAGACAATGGGTACTCTCCACAACAAATACAGAGGGCACTGAAAATGAAACCGAAAGAGGCCACAAAGAAAGCAGAAGAAGATGAAGAAACCTTTAAATCGATGGCGTTCCTGCCATATGTGGGTAGCCTCTCATCAAAAATAGGACGCATTCTCGGCAGATACAAAGTAAAAGTGATTTTTCGTCCTCCACGCAAGATAGCTGCACTCATGGGCTCCGTCAAACATGATTTGCTGCTCCGAAAATCTGGAGTTTACAAAATTCCATGTGAATGTGGCCTTTCTTACATCGGACAAACAACTCGTACTGTCCAAGAAAGATGTACAGAACACCGGAGGTACACACGAGTTTTACAACCTAACAAGTCGGCAGTGGCAGAGCACTGTGTTGATAATGGTCACAGTATGGTGTATGACAACGTCGAAATTTTGGCAACTACATCATCCCTTTGGGACTCGATAGTGAAGGAGGCAACTGAAATTCGCTTGACGACGAATTTAATTAATAGAGATAGTGGTTTCAATCTTGATAAATCCTGGAATCCGGCACTTGCTGTAATAAACTCGCAAAGACCTCGTCACAGTGCAGCTCACAATGTTACATGTATATGCCAACACAGATCAACTGCGGAGTCATAGATACAACTCGCGCATTATGCACGTCTCTGCCGCCCAACGTCTCTGGCGCATTTGCATCTGTGGCTGCATGCGCAGTCGCGCGGTACAAGAGTATAAAGGGACAAAGCGGGCACTGGAGCGGCAGTCTTGCGGCTCACTCTGAAAATGGCTGAACGTTACACAGCCGAAATATTAGAAGAAGAAGAAGAAGGAGATTTGTTACGAGTATATTATCAGTAGATCTAAACCAAACTCCTCCCGAACAGGCCATGAAGGGCCAACGGCACTGACCGGCCGCCGTGTCATCCTCAGCCCACAGGTGTCATTGGTTGCAGATATGGAGGGGCATGGTCAGCACACCGATCTCCCGGAATTTTTGTCCGTAGATGCCGTCTTCTAAATTCTTTACATCGACATCTATAACTGAAATCGCGTGAAAATTACTCTTGGATAAAGAATCTGGGCAGCTGCAACGGCTGCCGTGTATGTTAGCTAACCAGAGTCTCAATACATGACAACGTCTGTACTTTTTTTATAAAAATGTTTTCAAAACAATGTTTCTTAATGAAAACAATAACTTTAAACTATTTGTGTATTTTTAGTCATTTGCGCTGAACGAAATCTTTAAAATGATGTCTCAGTCATTAACTTTAATTAAGTAAAAAGGCAGAGATGGCGTACCGACAAAAAAACACCGTTGGGAAATATACAGGGTGTCCCACTCAAACCTCCCTGATTTCAAGGACCCAGGAGAGAAAATCCACAGTAGATACGACAGTGAAAAATGCACCACATTGTAGAGCATCTCAAAGAATTTATTTTCCAGCGTCAGAAGTGCCAACTGTCGTCACCGGAGTGCGGCATGGTCGCATGAAGTGAAAATGGCGACTCTACAGCAGTGTGCCCGAGCAGTAGTACGGTTTGCAGAAATAAAATCACCAATTACTGTGCAAAGAAATTATCATCGTGTGTTTGAATGTGATCCATCTGATGTGAAAACAAGGAATGATACAGGAAGTTCCTGGCAACAGGAAGTATTCTGAAACATTCTGGTGGTGCACGTTATGGAGTTTCAGAAGAGACAGTAGAGGACATCAGACAAACATTTCTCAGAAACCCACGTAAGTCAATTCGTCAAGCATCTAGGCAACTTGATGTACCTCGATCAACATTGCATCGTGTAGTTCACCAGCATCTATGTATGTGTCCTTACAAAGTGTAAATTCTGCAACATCTGACGCCGAACGACAAATCGCGCCGGCAACAACATGCTGCGGATATGCTGCAGTGTATTTGATATGGATGCCAGCTTCCTGGAAAGATGTTTATTCTCAGATGAGGCAACTTTTCATCTATCAGGAAGGGTTAACAGGCATAATGTTCCGATTTGGAGTTCGCAAAATCCGCACGTTGTCATTGAACACGTTCGTGACAGCCCTAAACTAAACGTCTGGTACAGGTTAATACACGACAGGACTGTTTGACCATTCTTCTTTGCAGAACAAACAGTGAATGGGTCAGCGTATCTGTACATGTTGGAGCAGTTTTTGTATCCTCAGATACAAGACTTGCAACCCAACATCATTTTTCAACAAGATGGAGCTCCACTGCATTGGCCAACGGCTGTTCGCAAGTTCTTGGATAGGAAATTTCCCAATCTTTGGATCGGACGCGGAGGACCCATTGCCTGGTCACCACGTTCCCCCCGACATTACGCCGCTTGATTTCTTCATATGTGGATTCATGAAGGACCGCGAGTATGCGACCAAAATGGACGACATTCCTACGTTGTGAAATTGTATCACTAATGCGATTGCAACAATAACAGAGGAAATGTTACAAAGAACTTGGCAAGAAATTGAATATGGACTCGATATTCTTCGTGCTACAAATGGCTCACATGTAGAGGTGTATTGATGATAAATAAATAAATTCTTTGAGATGCTCTACAATGTGGTTCATTTTTCATTGTTGTATCTACTGTGGTTTTTTTTCCTGGGTCTTTGAAATCAGGGAGATTTGACTGGGACATCCTGTATATGTACATGATGATGATTGTGCCACTGTTCTTGCTCTGCAAGCAGCATTTAAGTTTTTATGGAGTATTTTGAAAGTGCTGCATTCCACTGAAGCATTCAGTATGTCTTTTTTCTTTACACTTCTCCTAAATTTGCTTATTTACTTCTACTTTGTTTTTATCATCATTCTGCTGGTATTTGTCCCTGTGTTCTACTTGGCTTGGGTAATTTAATTTAGGGTCTATGCATTTTAATTGGAGACCACACAGGCCAAGGTAGACAACCGGACAAAAAATTATATGTACCTTTTGGAACAGCATATTAGATCAGAAATGAAGATTGGGATATTGAGTACTATTACAGCAAGTGTAGCAACGTTTGGAGCAGAAACAGGGGAAACATTTAAATGAATTAAGAAGAATCTATCGTCAGCGGCGTGAGAGTTTGGAGGTGTTGCTACAGGTTGAACCGCAGGGTGGAATTAAAAATGAAGACATACGTAAAAGAACGAACCTGGGCATCACTATAATGCATACAGTCGAAGTAAAACATATTATATGGTATTGGCATATATGCCGTTTGGGTGAGGATAGATGGCCTAAGGAGATGATATGACGGATTCTAACTTATATAAGAAGAAGAGAGCACCTGAAAACACCATGGGAAGAAGAAGTCAGAAGAGCTATGCTAGAGAGGAATTTGCAGGCGGAAAATTGGAAAGAGACTTTGGACGCTAGAATGCGAGAAGCATCTATAATATTGCATTAAATCGCAGTTATAAACATCAGTATACATCAGTAATGCTTCATTTTCATTAAACTTGTTTTTTCATGGACAGGGGGATGGGAAGGGGGGATAGGAGGGTGGCGCAGCTTCGGCGGTCCTGTCAGGGGCATGTATTGCCTGCACGTATTGTATTTGTTGAGGGTATAAAAAAGCGCCAAAAATGAAGAACTCGAGTCCATGGACAACAAGATGCAGCCCTTTGGGTGTGTGGAGAGAGAACTGATGAAAAACGCTGCTGACCTTGGTACTGGAATTTCAACAGGTTAGAAGAATAATCTATGGCGCGATTTCCACGTTGAATAAAGAAACTGATGGCAATTTCAAATCATCGTAGTTCGTTGCAAACATTCCAGAATGCTCAGACATAGGTGTAAATGACGTAAATGACTGGTTGCGAGATGAAACGACTCTGGCTGCAGTACGATCTCTGATGACGAAATTATCGTCGCTTATTCGTCTGCAGGCAACGAGGATGCCTGATTAGCTGTCGAGTTTAGCAGTCAATCTGGACTTCATGCTACATACAGAGGTAGGAAAAAATAGTTTATCTGAACGCCTGGCGTAGGAACTAATGCTTGTGAAACATCTCAATAATTATGCTGCTCATAAGATACGAAATGATCTGGCTCAAAAGAAACATGATTATTTCAGTGTACTAAACCCACTGTGCTTTTCAGTATTTGCACATACCTGTAATTTACTTGGAAGTAATGTTTTTACCCGTAAATATATATATAGTGTGTGTGTTTATAGCATTTAACAAAATGGCTCTGAGCACTATGCGACTTAACTTCTGAGGTCATCAGTCGCCTAGAACTTATGCCCGAGGCAGGATTCGAACCTGCGACCGTAGCGGTCACGCGGTTCCAGACTGAAGCGCCTTTAACCGCACGGCCACACCGGCCGGCAGCATTTAACACATGGCAGTCTAAGTATTGTGGACTGACAAGACAGCCAGTCCACAGTGACGGGTAACCGAAAGGCACGCGTACACACACGCCGGCTGGCGTGAGGTCTGAAACAGGATACTTAATGAATGCTACAAAGAAAAGTACGTAACTCCTCGAATACTTAACTTTATTCCATCATTGTGGTACATCGCTCTTGACGATACAATTGAGAGTCTTTAAATACAAGCACTGTAAGGCTAATGGCGCCTTGCTAGGTCGTAGCCTTGGACTTAGCTGAAGGCTATTCTAACTGTCTCTCGGCAAATGAGAGAAAGGCTTCGTCAGTGTAGTCGCTAGCAAAGTCGTCGTACAACTGGGGACGAGTGCTAGTACGTCTCTCTAGACCTGCCGTGAGGTGGCGCTCGGTCTGCAATTACTGACAGTGGCGACACGCGGGTCCGACATGTACTAATGGACCGCGGCCGATTTAAAGCTACCACCTAGCAAGTGTGGTGTCTGGTGGTGACACCACACTAAGCGTTATCTGAATTTCCGAATTTTCGGTAGTTGAAATCATCTACACCCCCACCTATTCCGAATAAAATAGGGTCTATTGTACTTTGATTCTGACTATAAACAAGTGCGACAAAAAACTGCTGCCACACTGGCTAGAACTTGATGACGTAAACAGAACAGCATTTCACAAATGTAGTACCCTACTTTCAACGAGAATCGTAATTTCAGTATGTTTAAACCGTTTATAGACTATAAAATCCCTATGTTTGAGAAGATTGGAGGAAACTGCGTGGCCAATAAGCATTTAAACAATTGTAAAAGACGTCCGTGCTAAGAGCGCTAAAGGGAGAAAGAAAGAATCAAATACTGTAATTTATGCTGCACTGCAAGGTGAAAAGATCTGATTTTACACTAAGTTTGACCGTTTAGGGAAGCGATTGTCAAACAATTGCCAGTTGTTTACCGGACTGTTACTTACAGCTCTGAGATATTTGGCAACTGGAGCAGATTTCGAATTTTGTATCCTGCATTAGTCCTCGTAGATTGCCCACAATACTCCGCAACGCGATACGCGCAGCGTGACAACTGCTTCAAAACTGAGGTAAAATTTGACACACATGGTTGATACGTTTGCGTGCTTGTTTGACGAGCCCGTGGATAGCAAATAGCGAATTTCACAAATAAGGTAGGTAGTTCAGCTGTATAGAATCGTCGAATTCAGCTACAGATTTCCTGATCGTTGAAAACAAAAGAAACCATTCGTTATAAATACTCACAAAATTTAGACGAATTTATGTTGGCGATAACCTGTTCAAAACAGGATTTTCAAGACAGTAAGGTATTCTAAGTTTTTCCATCATGATTATACACGTTCAGAACAATTACTTTAAACATCCGTCTAAACAAAACTACTCAGCATACCACCCTGACACCTCACCGTACCAGGTATTGCGCGACTTGCACCGACAATACAAACTAATATTTTATTGATATGAGTGACTCACTCAGAGAACTTTCCGCAAAAGAAAAAATGTATGTATTGAGGAGGGAGGGAACTAACGGCTTATGTATTCTTATCAAAACTAATCTACTACTCAGACTAATATCTGCTCTTACCTCTGAATCCAATACAGAAGGAAAGAAAATTGTTCGAGGTACAAGCCGTTGTACTGGACTAAATACGAGGGAGCACTGAAAAGTAAGGATTCAGAATTTTTGTGTGAAAACTCTTCAAGCTTTTTAAGCGAAACAGACTTTATTAACATTCTCGATCTTTATTCACCAAGACAATGTCTTGATTTCTAGACATAGTTACCCTGGCCACGAAAGCAATTCTCCCAACGAGAGACCAGCTTGTTGATATCGTCACTGTAGCATGTTTGACATCGCTGACAGAGCCATAACATCACCTCTGCTTGCATCGCTTCATCACAACCAAAGTGAAGTCCTCGAAGTTGTGCTTTAAGTTTTGGAAACAGATGAAAATCGGATGAGGACAAGCAGTGACTATACGGAGGATGATCAATGACGGTGAATCCAGGCCGTCGGATTGTTGCAGATTTGGCATTGATGTGCTCAAAGAGGGGGTGCTCCAAGTGTAGACAAATTCTCGAATTCGTGTTTTCAGTTATCTTAGTGACTGACACTACCTTGCAGAGCTTATGGCGGAGTCTTTAGATGCGAATCCCAAATCGATCACACCTTGAACATATCACAACACTAAGCATGACTGCCTGCTGATGGCACGGTCTTGAACTTGGTCGGCGTCGGTGAGCCTCTGTCAGACGCGTTGAGGTTAGCAACACCGTTTCCTTTATGAACAACCCAACGTGGCACCATTACTGATGTCGATACAATGATCACAGTGCGCCGCTTTCATTCTACTACGGATTTCAGTTGGAGGCACCTCTTCTGCAATTAGAAACTCGATAACGGTATGCTTTACACACAGTCATGTTAGACGCTACAATTCGGAACCCTCTAGGGGTAGAGGGTTGCAACCTGCGTCAGCAAAGCGGAAAAGGCGACCGACAGATACTCATCACATACAATACTTCAACCGATAATGAGAAAACAATAAAAAATTTTGGAGCCATTACTTTTCAGTACGTCCTCGTAATCACACAGTAGATGTATTTCAATTACAGTGAAGTGTGTCGCTTCAAGAAATTCATTTGCACTGATGTATGCAGTGTAGGGCATGTAACCTCAAAGAAAAACGTATATTTTTTAGCGTATTCTTAAATGCCACGTAACGCGTGCAGCCATCAAGGTCTCCAGAAAGCAACCACCCACATTCCCTCTGCGGATGTGGGTTTCCACTTCCTTTCCTTTATTCTCAGTAAATTCCGTAACTCATGAGGTCAGAAGAGGATATAAAACGTATGCCGGTAATAGCAAGAAAGATGTTCTTGGAAAAGAGGAATTTTTTAACATTCAATACACCATGAATAACAAAAACCATGCGGTATCTCTTAACATCGTGTATCACTACGTTTTGTCCGGAGTAGCGCCATGGACTAAACAAGTCATTGGAAGTCCACTGACTAAATGTTGACACATATTGCCTTTGTAGACGTCCATAATTACGAAAGTGTTAACGGCACAGGGCTTTGTGCACGAACTGACCTCTCGATTGTGTCCCATAAATGTTTGATGGGATTCATGTCGGGCGATCTGGGTGGCCAAATAATTCACTCGAAATGTCCAGAATGTTCGTCAAAACAATAGCAAACAATCGTGGCTCCATAACATGGCGCTTTGTCATCTATAAAAATTCCATCGTTGTTTGGGAACATGAAGTCCATGAATGGCTGACAATGGTCTCCAAGTAAATGAACGGTTCAGCTGGACCGGCGGACACAGCACATTCCAAGTCAACACTGTCCACACCATTATGGAACCACCACCAGTTTTCATAGTGCCTTGTTGACAACTTGGGTCTATGGCTTCGTGGGGTTTGCGCCCTACCCGAACGCTGCCATCAAGTCTTACCAACTCAAATCGAGATTCATCTGACAAGACTGCGGTTTTCCAATCGTCTAGGATCCAACCGATTTGGTGAGAAGCCCAGGGGATGCGCAGCAATGTCGTGCTGCTAAGCAAAAGCATTCGCGTCGGTCGTCTGCTGCCATAGCCCATTAACGGGAGATTTCGTCGCACTGTCCAAGCGGATACGTTCGTCGTACGTCTCACATTGATTTCGGCGGTTATATTAGGCAGTGTTGCTTGTGTTCCAGCAAAACTCTGCGCAAAAGCAGTTGCTCTCGGTCGTTAAGTGAAGGCCATCGGCCACTGTATTGTCCATGGTGAGAGGAGATGCATGAAATGGGGTATTCTCGGTACGCTCTTGACACTGTTGATTGCGCAATATTGAATTCCCTAATGATTCAGGAATAGAATGTCCCATGCGTTCAGATCCAACTATCATCCCGCTAAGCGGACATAATCAGGTCGGAAACCTTTCCACATGAATCACCTAAGTACAAATGATAGCTCCTCTATTGCGCTGTCCGTTTATACCTTCTGTACACGAAACGATTATCTCTACATGTGCATATCGCTCTCCCATAAATTTTGTCACCTGGGTATAAATTCAAGTGTCAGAAAATATTTTATGAAATTATTTGTATCCTTTTATGTATCCTTTTATGGAAATGAAACTTGGACGCCAAACACCACAGACTATTAGAACAGAATCTTATCGCATCTGTGCTACAGGAAATTGCTGAAGATTAGGTGCATAGATCGGGTAACTAAAGAAGCGCTAATTTGACTAAAGTATCGGAGTCGTTGATAGGACACATCACAGGGTAACAAACAATAGAGAAAAATGCGTAAAAGGAGCGGGGGAAGGGGAGTGATAAAACAGGAGAAGGAGATCAAGGCTTGAATGCAGTAAGCCGACTCAAAGGGCTATAGACTGCAGTGGTTACGCAGATATGAAAAGACTTACACGAAATAATCTGGTGTGGAGAGCTGCATCAAACCAGTCTTCAGGCTAATGTCTAGTACAGCAAATTCCAGACAACTTCCCATACAAACTAGTACTCTTATGATATTTTCATTGAACGTAATACTTTTGATCCAAACCTACGAAATTGTTTGTTAGGATTGATGAGCATAATTTCTCTGAATACTGACGAAGCTGAAAAGGGTTACGTCGTGAACACATTGAGTAAATGCTAAAAAACTGATACTTCAGTATTTCCTTGCCTAACGTGAAAGAAAAACCGTTATTACAGATGAAGATTGGTGTGACTACATGATGGCTGTTGGGTATGTCTAAATTTACTGGAATGTTTCGGTTGGAGGTTGCAGCGCTGGTGCCTCGGACGTGCAGCTTACCACCATATTTTGTACGTTGAGAAAGATCGAATCGTTGGCACGAAAAGATGGGAACATCATAGCAACAGATCGCTTAGGCAGCTGCCTGTAGTGCAGTCGCTGAAGCATGTTTTGTGACGAAATGGACTCAAAAAATGTTCAAATGTGTGTGATCTTATGGGACTTAACTGCCAAGGTCATCAGTCCCTAAGCTTACACACTACTTAACCTAAAGTATCCTAAGGACAAACACACACACCCATGCCCGAGGGAGGACTCGAACCTCCTCCGGGACCAGCTGCACAGTCCATGAGTGCAGCGCCTTAGACCGCTCGGCTAAAATGGACTCAAGGCAACATTCCTGAACGTCTCGCAATTGGCTCCTTTTAAGCCGTTTATGTACTGGGAGGTGTTTACTTCTACGAGTACCATCGTATCCTTGCAGTCGTGTCAGTTTTCACTTTTTTTCCGCGGTTTGAAAGTTTTACACTTGAGCAGCTCCGCAACCAGATTGGGCACTGAGCTCGCCAAGATAAAGTAAGTCTTGCTATGTGCGCTACTTCCATTGAGGAGTCAGTATTTAAAACTCAAACATAGCTTTCACCTGTATAAAGTTTGGTTTAAATTAGCTTAAGGTCCGAAGTTGCGTCGTTTTTGCGAAAAATAATGTCGGGACTTAGCCGTCCCGGCGCTCCACTCTGGGCAGCCATAGAAGAACGACTTGTAATCACTATCTCCTACAAAAAGCACGTAAAAAATCTGGAAGCCACTTACGCTATGGATCTCTATGGCGTCTCTAAGTATGTTAAAACGTATTCTTAAGTTAAATTATGGCTAGCATATGTCAATGTTTCTTTAAAGAGGTGCAATTTTATCCGTCCGGGCAACAACTTCAACTTATCACGTCATACCCTGAAAATGGACTCACTGAAATCACTTCAGTTGACTACCAAGATACCTGTCTTGGCGTTGAACGCGTGTCGCATTTCGTTTGCTACGCTTCCGCAAGGCGCGAAGGGAGGAGGGGGAGGGGCAGCAAGAGGGAGAAATTGCCCCCTCGTGGGATCTGGGCACAACATTTTAATTATTTTAATTCTGTACAGAATTATCTCCAATTTCTAATAATTATTGTCTGAGACTCCATCAAACTGCAGATTTAACATTGTCTACCACGACGAGAAATACTGGAACTTTACTACATATTTTGGATTTTCTTACTTGTCATTTTGTTCACGGATGGGAAATCACGCCGATTCCTTGGTGTGGCTGCAGTTCAGGGACTGGCCTGTAGTCAAGATGAATAAGAACCGTTACAGAGACGTGCCGAAGTAATTTCTTAGGAATAGTTACTCTCTCCATCCCACTGCCTGTCATTACGCTTACTACTCGTATATGCAACAGTTTGAATGTTTATTTAGAAACAGAAATCTAGCTTAGCCGCTGCCTGCTTGCTGTTTACTGTTGTGCTTTCGAGAAGTCTGCAACAATGTCGTCAAGAGGCGAAATTTTGATTAGGGCCAGATGATTTTTTTACTTTAATTGAGCATTTAATATAAAGACAAGGTGCATTCAGATCAATTATAGTTCAGTTCAAATTAGATTCTGTTTAGTCAAAGGTTAGCATACGAGTTTTAAGTTGGATAATAGTTTGTGGGGACATAGTTTAGGTAATACGAAGATTTTTGTAGAGTGAGAGGTAAATTTGGGCTAAATTTCATGTAGAAACAATTATAGTGGGGCGGTTGCAAGTGTTATAGATGATATTTGTGTTATATAAGCCACTTGAAAGTTTACTCCCTGTTTCTCCATTTCGAGGGGCATTAATGTGCCCTGTTTGTTGACGTCCAACAGGTTTATCTCAGTCATTCAGACTTCTTTTCCTATTTCAGATGTTCAGTTTTTTGTTTCAACCTAATCTTATGGGAGTATGACCTTTTTGTGAATAACCCCTTACTTTGTTTCATATTAACTGAGAAACCCAGCGTTGCTCGGGTCAGAATATACGGCGTGGGAGAAGGCATGAGCACCATTATAGGTATGAGACGCATACAGCCGTAGTTCTCATTAAGGATATTATTAATGCTATTATCCTGTTAGTAGAGTAGTTTGGTCGCGATGCGTGGCAGTGGGTGAGTGTGGAGGCAAAAATCTGCGAAATATGGAGCAAGAAATACTCTTAGGTAACGATAGGTAATACATGACTTACGAACTTTACCATATATGTGAAAATGTTTTTATTGTTTCATTCACGATGTAATGGAGTGGTGACAGAATCCTGAACGTGTTTCATCCGTACTGTGGTGGGTGGAAGCGGGTAATTGTGGTTGGCACTGATGCACGCATTTTCGTAAGGGTCGCTTTTCTTTCTTGTTCTGTTTCGTTCTCTCGCGCTGTTTTCCTTCGTCGCGAATTCACATAAGAGAGTGTGAACTCAGTTCTACCCTTCAGCACCTTGTCTGGAAACGAAACCACGTAATGAGTAACATTAAATCATTCACAGTAACTAATAGGTGTATGATGAGGATTATACTCACGAAGAAAGATGCAAAAGATGAATAAGCTAAATGATTGACGAAAACACGCTAAATTATGAAAAGAATTATATTCACGAAGAATGATCGAAATATTTCTCCGAAATCATTGTAGTGTATCGTTCGATTATTCATTTGTTAGTTGCAAGCGTTTATATCTTTGAGTCTATCTGGATTTTTTTCTTTGTATCTCTGTTGATCGTCAATGTAGTGTGATTGGCGAAAACGCGCTGAGAGGTTAAAAACTGATCTGTTTGATATTACATGTCGTTATTAAAGCGAGAATGACGAAACCACGAAAGCATCGTATTATCTCCAACGAATGAAACAATATACACATTTTCACATGTGGGTGACAGTGGATGGTCATGAAGAAAATTCTATCAGTACGTAAACACACAGGCCTTTTATATGGATATAGATTCTTTAGATGTCCTAGATTTACTGATACATGTAATTTCAGATCGCTGAATCAAAAAGGTGGCATCCATATACAAATTAATAAAACAAAATAATGTACCTTGCCTATACTTCTGAAATATGCTCACCATTTAGGTACCTACCAAAGTAATGAAACTTAAAAATACGAAGTAGACAACTACCAATGTTTTGAGCTTCGATAAGTTATCGTCAGTTTTAGTTTTTTGTGCATGACACGTTTCAAACTCACATCGTCAGTTACATCAAAGAACTGGTAAGTTTTGAATCTTGGCCGCTTTGGAAAAAAATTCCGCGGACTGTAGGATCTCAAAGGTAAATGAGAAGGTATTGCAGCAAAAAGCAATTGCAGCCCTTTCTCTTTTATTTCTAATTAATAATCTATGAGGAGTAAGTCAAACATGATATGTATTCAAACTCAACTAAAACCAATGTACAGTAGCTCACATAAACATTAAGATACTAATTTTGTTTTATTTTCATTCTGAGAAAGTTTATACAAATGGTAATTTATTTACTAAAACGAGACAAAAATGGTTCAAATGGCTCTAAGCACTATGGGACTTAATATCCGAGGTCATCAGTCCCCTAGACTTAGGACTACTTAAATCTAACTAACCTAAGGACAATACACACATCCATGCCCGACGCAGGATTCGAACCTGCAAGCGAAGCTGCAGCCCGGTTCCTGATTGAAGCGCCTAAAACGGGACATGTCACTTTCTGTGAGCAATATTTCTTTATCATTATAAGTCCGGGAATCAATAGCCTATGTTTTCAATTACTTCTTAAGGAGGGAACGTTTACCAGAGGATTGTAAAATATCACACATAGCCAACACACATAAAAAGGATGACAGGAAAAATACTCAAACTGTAGAAGAGTAAGTGTAACAAATTCAGTCTTTGGATTTTATGGGCAAATCGTAGAACCATGAATCGAAGCACATATTATCGGCGAAGAAGAACAGAATGAGTTCTGTGCCGGAATATCATGCACAGACAATATATCTTGCCTGAAACAGCTCGTGAAAAAGGACTGGCCAGGAATTTAAAGACCCATATGGCTCTGATTGATCTTAAAAAAGCCTATGATAGCATTCCCCTCTGTAACTTGTGGACTACGATGTTGGAGAACAGTGTGAGTCGTTTACTATGTTCAAGCTGTTAGAGCTTCATATAGTGACAAAACTTACAGAATTCAAATAGGTATGAAAATATCTGGAGATATTCCAGTGATAAAAAGGCTATGACAAGGACAGAAACTACAATAAGAGATAGCAACTACAATTTTAAAATACATTTGAATTATGATATATAGAAACGTTCCTGTCGCAGTATGAGTGTGTCTATAAATGATAACACGCTATTCACTTTGTATTTTCTGATGACCAAGTCAATTTCGCAAAGGATGAGGATGACATGAACTATATAATTAGAACGTTGCGCAGAGAATATCAGAAACGGGACTTAACCATTAATTTAGAGAACATGGTGTGGAGGAGTGGATTAAGACGTAACGTAAAATTTTGAGATAGTGAAGTCTGTGTACTTTTAAAAATACCTGGGAGTTATTATTAACAAAGATTACCCAGGAAAAGCGAAAATAAGAACAGCAATGTCCAAGGCAGAAAACCCGGCCAAACAATTAAATGTAGTCTTATGGAGCACACATATTAAATCAGAAATGAAGATTAGAATATTCAATACTACTGCAGAAAATATAGCAACGTTTGGACCAGAAACGTGGAAAAAATGAAAAGAATTAAGAGGAACTTATCGTCAGCGACGTTGAATTTTGGAGGTTGCTGTGGGTTGACACTACGGGGTGGAATTAAAAATGAAGACACGTAAGAGAATGAACTTCGGCACCACTGTAATGGATACAATCGAAGCAAAACGTATGAGATGGTATGTCCATGTATGCCGTTTGGATAGGTAGCCTAAGAAGATAATGGAATGGATTTCAACTAACAGAAGAAAGAGAAGTGGACAACCATAAACAACCAGAGAAGAATCAGTTGGAAGGGCTATTTGAGAGAGGAATTTTCTGGCTGAAAAGTGGGAAGAGGCTGGGTTGCGAGAAACAGCTCTAGCAAGCAGTTCAAATTAAAATGAGGCAGATGGCAAAAAATACGTAAATAAAATGTTTATTATATCAAACGTAATCGCCATAACTGTTAACATTTATACCACTGTGAGACAACGTGATCAGTGACATGATGGAAAAATGTCTGCAGTTGGTTGCGGAACTATGACTGTACCCAGGCATGCAAAACGACGGTCACGAATCCCTTTGTGCAGGGATCCAAAAGTATGGAAACCGCACAGGAGAGATCGGAACTGTATGGGGATGTGTAAAGGCTTCCCAGTGAAACTTCTGCAGCGTCCTCGAAACAACCTTGGCAACGTTTGGGACCGCCATAAAAAACAAATAAAAAGCGTTTTATTATCGGTTATGTTTAATTTTTATTAAGGTTATAAAATTAAGAAATAATTATTAAGATCATAAAATTTGTTAAATTTGTAGAAAACTTATTTTGTGGGGAGGGGTGATAGCTTCGGCAACTGTGCCAGGGGTGTAGAAAAAAATGAAATGATCGTACGGCATTGTTGGCCGGGAAATCCCATGCGGGGGGTTCGGCCGCCGAAATTGAAAGTCCTTTTTAGCTGACGCCACTTCGGCGAATTGCGAGTCAATGATGGTGAAAGACAGGCAGAGGGAGAGTAAATCCCTGACCCCGCCGGGTATCGTACACGGGACCCCGTGTGCGGGAAGTGAGAACGCTACCGCAAGACCACGAGCTGCGAACTAGGGACGTAGAGTCTCTTTGGTACTGTTCTGCTGTGTTGCACCCGTTTGTTGTGGGCCGTGTAAAGCGTCATCGGATAAGAAGGTGAACGCCGTGGACAAAAAGATACACTTCATACGAAGAATAAAGGAGAATAGTTGGAAAACGCTGCCTAATTTGTTGGTCCGGAATGGTCTATGACGCAGTTTGCACACCCAATAAAGACCCTGGTGGCAAATGTCGAAACTATCGTAGTTTGTTCCAGAATGGTCAGACATAGGTGCGAATGACATAAGTGACTGGTTGCGAAATTACAATGACTCTGACTACAGTAGGATTTCTGATGACGAAATTATCGCCGTCTGTTGGTCTACATACAATGAAGATATTGATGCCAGATTAGCTGACGAAGTTTGGCTGTCTCGACAGTATTATGTTTACAGAGCTGGATAAAACAATGATTTATAGGAACGCCTGACAGACAAACTTTGGCCTAAGTAATGCTGTTGAAAGCCTGAATATCGTGCTGCACATAAGCAACGTAATAATCTGGTACAAAAGACACGTTGAGTGTCTAAATCTCACTGTGTTTTTCAATACCTGTTCGAAATTTACGTGAAAATAGTGTATAAGTCGTATGTTTACCTGTAAATGAACATATAAGCGTGTGTTTGTAGCATTTAACTCATACCAGTCTGTTATCCGAATTCTCGTCAATTCATATGACCTAAGTCAAATAAACGAAGTTCCACTGTACTTTAAACCTGACTGTAGATAACTACTCCCAGACTGGACAGCACTTAGCGGCGTAAATAAATTGTATTTCACCAATCTAGCGACCCTACATTAAGTGAGAATAGTTATTTAAATACGTTTAAGCCATCTGTAGACTGTAAACTGCCTATGCTTTAGAAGACTGGATAAAAATTTCGCGGCCAATAGACATTTAAACTGTTGCCACAGACGTCCCACCGACAGAGAAAGGAAGAAAGGAAGAAAGAAAAAAATAGTTTAATTTCTATAGAACATAGTTATACTGCAGTGCAAGGTAAAAGTTCTCGATTTGACACTGAAAGTTTGACCGTTTACGAATTGAATTAGTTTGTCAAACAACAGCCAGTTGCTTGCCGGACTATTACCTATAACGTTGAGACGTTAACCAACTGGAGTAGATATCGAAGTTTGTACCGTGCATTTCACCTAGTGCGTTGGCCACTAGTGTCAACATACTTCGCGACACGATACGCAGAGCGTGATAGCTGCTTCATAAGTTGACGAACTTGGTTAGTAAGTCTGCGCACTTGTTTGACATACGCATGGACAGCAAACAGCGAATTTCAAAAGTAGGTTTGGTAGCCTACAGTAGCCCTAGAGAATCGATGAATCCAGCTACAGATTTCTTGATTCTTGAAAACAAAGCACTTACTCGTTATAAATATTCACCGACTTAAGATAAATTTCTGATGATGATAACCCATTAAAAACTGCAAATTTCGTGACAACGCGTTGTTTCAGTTTTCCGTTAGGCTTACACTCACTCATAATGATTACATCACATACCCGTCTAAACAAAACTATAACGCTTGCCAACCTGACACCTCACTTATGTTACCGAGTGTTGCGCAACTTGAAGCGACGTAACAAAAAATACTTTGTTCATATTAATGATTCACTCAGAGAAGTTTTCTCAAAAGATAGTTGATTTGCAAGATGTAAAGCTGGCGTAACAGAGTGAACCATTATGGAGACCCATCTTAAAAACGTCTTTATTGAGTAAGGCTGAAAGTTATGGCTTATCGACTCTTGCCAAAACTAACCTACTGCTCTGCCTGATTAACCTGCCCTTCGCACTTAATCCAGTAGACAGGAATAGAAAATTATTCGAAGCACAAACTTTTACCGCTACACTAAATAATGACACAGTAAATGTATTTCATTAGCGGTGAACTGTGTCGCTTCACGGAACTCACTTGCACTGAGATAAGCAGTTTTAGCATTTAACCTTATAGAAAACCGTTGATCTTTTATTAGCGTTTTCTTAAACGTCACGTAACGCATGCAGTCATCAAGATGTCCAGGAAGGAATTTCCTAAATCGGCACTGCGGATGTGGGATACCACTTCCTGTGAAGTCCATAGCTCAAGACGGCAGGGGAGGATGTAACATGTAGCCTGGCAATAGGAAGAAAACCTTCCTCGAAAAAGAGGAATCTTTTAAGAGTGAATATCAATTTAAGTGTTAGATATTATCTTCTGAAAGTATTTCTTGACCTCATACGGAAATGAAAGGTGGGCAATAAACAGTACAGGCCATCAGAACAGGATCTTCTGATACCTGTTGCAACGGAAGATTGCTATAGATTAGGTGGTTAGATTGAATAACTAATGAGGAGCTGATCTAATAAGCCTTAGACAAAATAGTGTGATGTGGAGAACTGCATCCAACGCGTCTCCGGGCTAATGACTGTAACAACAACAAAATCCAAACGATCTTCAATATAACTGGTTCTTTTATTGTATTTTCAGTGAACGTAATATTTTTAATCCAATCATAAGAAACTGGTTTTTATGGTTACTTCGCATAATTTAACTGAATTTGTGTGAGATAGACTGACGAAAATGGGAAAAGTTACCGAACGCAAAAAACTGAAAATTCATTATTTCCGTGCCTATGGGATATTTTGATTAAAATGTCACCCTAAAGCGAGGTTATTTTCAGTACAGAGAAAAACAATCTCTACAGATAATGAATGGTGTGAGTACATACTGGCTATTGGGTGTGTCTAACATTACTGGAAATTTTCTGGCTTAGATCGCATCACAGATGACTTGCACGTGCACCTTATCGTTGTACTTCGGACGTTGAGAAAGGCCGCATCACTTGTGTGAGGAACACGGGAACATCGCCGGCCGAGGTGGCCGAGCGGTTCTAGGCGCTACAGTCTGGAACCACGCGACCACTACGGTCGCAGGTTCGAATCCTGCCTCGGGCATGGATGTGTGTGATGTCCTTAGTTTAGTTAGGTTTAATTAGTTCTAAGTTCTAGGGGACTGATGACCTGAGCAGTTAAGTCCCATAGTGCTCAGAGCCATTTGAATCATTTCTTGAACCAACACGGGAACATCATAGAGACAGATCGCATAGACGGTTCACTGAAGTCCACTCGCTGAAGAATGATTGGTGAGGAGATGGACACAAGACATCAGTGTGGCAAGAAGATCAGCTGCGAATCCTTCCGGAAGGAGTACAACAAGAGAAGATTGTAGGATTGTTCCGCTGGCTAGACGGATGATACCTGTGCACAGATTACAGCCAGTGTCACCAAGCGCCGACGCGAAAAGATATCTTGAACCTGGGTGGAGACCTCGACTTGCTATATGTCGTTTACCGCTAGCACGTTACCACAGACAGTAGACGTGCATGGTGCAGAGCGAGAGTCGACTAGAACATTGAGTGGCAATCATTGGTGTTCAGAGATGAGTCTCGCTTCTGTCTGTAACAGTCAGATCGACGTGAATGTGTTCGTAGACGAGCTGGTGGAAGCTCACAGCAAGCAGGGATTCTCGAAACCCGTACCTCTCCAGCTGCTGGTGTGGGGAGCTATTGTATATGGTGACATTCCAGTACACATCACAATCGCCTTGCGTAATGTGCGGATCTTTCACTGGCCTTCCTGGTGCGTTGATTTCACGCATGTAGAGTATGTCTGTGAAGACGTATGCTTTCATACCAATCTGCAGCCAGCTGTCTTCATGAACTGACTCCGCATGTGTTTCAGGCACAGCAGTAAATTCCTCAAACTGACATTCGGAGGCCACAACGAATGCAAGAGTGTATTCGTGTCCATGGGAGCTACACGTCGTACTAAAGATGATGACGGGGATCAGTTCCGAATGGAATAAAAGTCTGTTCTTTTAATGTGATGCGATGTGATGAACGTCTCTACAAAAAAGGACTGCTTTTTCATAGTGTAACATTTTTCATTTCCGTCATAGTAATTACACCTGAACTTTATTTTCTTATTTTGTTGTGTGAAATAAACACTCAAAGTTTTTAAATGTGCGAGGGCATGCTGAAAAGTAGCGCTCCCGAATTTTTCCATCTGTTCTCAATATCGGTTGAGGCATTACATGTGATGCGTATTAGTCGGTACTTTACCGCTTCGCTGACGCAAGTTGCAATCCTCTGCCGCTAGAGGGCTCAGAATTGCAGCAAGTGACAATTTCACCTAAAATGTTTTGTTTTTTCCCTAAGAAAACCTGTAATTACACCTACTTCAGTTACTATGTTGGGTAATATCCATTAAGAAAGAACACAAGATTCTTTCCTTATTGCTCTTAAATGACCCAGTAGATAGCTACTCCGTTAGGAAGTCGTATTTCCTTTTCTTTTTGAAATGTAGGTCAACATAAATAAACTATCGTATTGTAGGAACAGAAACTTAAAACACTTAAAGAGACGTAACTGATACACGATAAGACATCGTGGCTAATAGTGGTTGATGAACAGAATTTTATATTTATCCATATTAAACACGAATTCCCTATTCTGATACCGCCCTGCCAAGGACAGATCCCAAGTTCCCGTCGAAAGGCTTAAAAATAAAGGAAGAAAAGAAGAAATGCGGCAATGAGGAACTAAGGGAGTAATTTAAAATAATACAATTCATCTTGCCTAGTACTGGAGAACCAGCTGAGCACAAGTATGTAGTGAAAGAAGAAACATTCAGTATATAGTTGCGAGGCTCCGTCTATAGTAGTTGATTTTTGAGTTGTGTTTAGGGGCGATCAAAAAGTTTGCGCTGGAAGTCCGTACAGAGCAGAATCAGTATTCCAATCAGGCAAAATCGCCGTAGGCATTGAGGTAATCATCCTACCGACGCAATAAGATAAAGATACCTATTGTGTCGTGCCGCGTGAAGAATTTCGAAGCTGCCTGCTGCACATCCTCGTCCGGTAGGAATCGTCGATCCTTCAAGGTCTTTTTTAAGGGACGGAAGGCGTGATAATCGCATGGGGTGAGCTGAGGACTATGGAGAGGAAGCTCGAGTGTCTCCCACTTGAGCCGGCGTTAACTTCCACGTCACTACATTCGCGATATGGGGACGTACATTATGATGAAGCAGCAGCGCTACCTGTCGCCCCAGCTTTCGCCGCCTGCAACAACGCGCTCAAGGAACGTGGTGCCCTCAGCACTGAAACGCTTCGGGTGCGTCAGTCAAACAGCCGTGAATGAAGCTCGCCTCTCACATCGACTGGTGTCTTGTGACGAATCGCGACTAGCGCGGATGTCTACCGGTGTGTTTATCCTTCAGCAGCAAAGAAAAGAATTAAAAGCACGTTGGTCCTGTTTGCACGCATTTGTTAATAACGTCGCCATAGGTCACGTTTTCGTATCTGCGGCACACACGTCGGAAACACATATGCAGCACTAATCCCTTGCCTACGTGTCGGTGCTTATATACCCGCATCGGAGTAGCGCTTCATAGCGTACACGCTGCAGCAACGCCCTCATATCACACGACAGGGTGGTTTTTAGCTTCCGTGCATAAGTAAATAGAAACGTAATCCAATTAAATTACGTAATGATGCAGTGTCAGTAGAGCAAAATAATGAAGAAAATGAAGAATAAAAATAACCAGGAATAGTAAATTAACATATTCAAATTTAAATTACAATACAGACTGCTACGAAATATATGAAGACCTTAATATTGGGAATGATTTTGATGATTTTCCAGAATTAACATGTTAAAGAAACTTAATGTACATCTGTAATTATCTTCATTCCGATAGGATGTGCAGCTGTGATGATTTTTAAATGACTTCGTGATGCTTTCAGCTCACATTCTCATTATTTGATGTACGAGTGTACAATATTAGCCATTTTGTGGTTGGTGTCGCATAAGAGTGGCGCTTGTAGTGCCACTATGAGCATGCAAATCAGGTTTGCTTTAAATACGAGTACACACTGTGACGGCTGTGAGCGTTAGTAACTTTTGAGACAGTACGTGGTAAGTTGAAGTTAGTCAATAACGCCTTTAAGGCGACAAAGGCGCCGTTATCAGCACCTCACTGAGTTTGAGCGTGGTCGTGTAACAGGGCTACAAGAAACTGGATGTTCCTTCTGCCATGCGGCAGAAAGACTTGGCAGGAATGTAGCCACTGGACACGATTGGTGGCAGTGATGGTCACGAGAATGTACAGTCGGAAGAAGGCCAGGCTCCGTACGGCCACGTGGTCATTCCGGGAGGGAAGCCCATCGGCGTATCGCTCCGGGGCATGATAAGGCATCCGCAGCAGCGATTTGAGCAGCTGGTGGCACCACAGTGACACAACTAAGTGTTACAAATCGTTGCTTCAAGGACAGCTCCGAGCTACACGCCCTGTAGCCTGCATTTCACTGACCCCAAACCGCCACGATTAGCGATTTCGTTGGTTTCAGCGAGATCTCACTAGGAGACAGGGTAGCGGTCCGTTGTGTTTTCTGATGAAAGCTGATTCTGCCTGGCTGCCAGTGATAGCCGTGTGTTGGTTAGGAGGCCAGTTGAGGGCCTGCAACCAAACTGTCTGCATGCGAGGCACTCTGGCCGCACACCTGACGTTATGCTATCGAGTACGATGCCGTGTGATAGCAGGAGCATTCTTGCAGTTATCCCACGCACCCTGACTGCAAATTTTTACTTTAATCTGATGATTCGATCTGTTGTGCCGCCATTCACAAACAGCTTCCAGGACGTATTTTCAACTGGATAACTCCCGCCCTCACACCATTGCTGTATCCCAACATGCTCTACAGATTGTCGATGTGTTGCCTTTGCCTGCTCGACCACCAGGTCTGTCTGCAATCGACTATGCTTGCGACATCATCAGACAACACCAGCATCAGCCGCAAACAGCATTACCCGTCTCTGTATTGACCGACCAAGTGCAACAGTTATGGAACTCCATCCCACCTGTAGGACACAATCCAAATTTGTTTGCATGCTTGAATTCAACATTCTGGTGGTTACGCCAGCTATTAATGTACAAGCATTTCACATTGGCAGTGGCTTATCTCGCGCTTACATTAACCTGTGATCTTGCAAGGTTAGCCGGCCGCTGTGGTCGAGCGGTTCAAGGCGCTTCAGTCCGGAACCGCGCTGCTGCTACGGTCGCAGGTTCGAATCCTGCCTCGGGCATGGATGCGTGTGATGTCCTTAGGTTAGTTATGTTTAAGTAGTTCTAACTCTAGGGGACTGATGACCTCAGATGACAACTCCCATAGTGCTTAGAGCCATTTGAACTATTTGAAATGTTACTTAAGTAGTTACCTAGACAAATGTACTCCCGAAAATTCATTACTCTGCACTAATTATTCTTTGGTATTGTGATTTTTTTCCTTTAGTGTATAATGCTTCCATTTTAGATACTTCCAGATGTCCTAAGGCCGAAAATCATATAAGCGTACATCAAACAAAGATAATGTCTGCGAAGGCATCACAAAATCATTTTTTTAAAAATCTGTAATACTTAATGTATGAGAGGAGTATGCATATGAAAATTTAGAACTGAGATACCTTGTTGCTTATTATTCAAACACGGTGCTGCACGCAATACAAGAGAGCTCCCGAAGAACTCTGTATTGATGCCAGCCAGTCCTCTTTTATAGATAACACAAAAGTAAAAGAAAGTCTATGGCGCAAGTCCGTGACTGGAATCTTCACATGACTGCCAGTATAGTCTTTCTCTACCGCCTAGGAACCCAGGACCTCCTGAGTCAGAGTCCAGCACTAGTGCTAGATCACCATAGTCACGCATAGATTAACATAGTTTACAGAATTACCATAAAGTGACACAGTAGCTCTAGTATTTTATTCAGAAAAACAAATCACTTCTAAAAGAAGAAGTTCCATTCCAGTTACGTTTCTCGCATCGTTTCTTCTGAGAAAGGCTATTTTAACGTTTATTCATGTTTATATAACTTTATACAGGGCGAATCAAAAGGACTTCACAACTTTGGAATGATACATAAATTTATTGAGACAGCTTACAGAATCTGTAGGTGTGTCATTTTGTAGCAAAAAACCTCAAGTTTGATTCACGCAGTGGGTCATTACCCCATTGCGCCACCATGAGCGCCAGCACAGTGCACAGTTAAAATGGCTTTTTTCATGGTACGGAGCGCGCTCGCTGTGTGTTTTGGTTTCATGATACGAACTCTGCTGTAACTGTTGAGAGTAAATTTCGCACCGAATACGCTAAACAATCTCCATGCAGCTTTACAATTTACTCTTGGCTCAAGAACTTTGTTAAGGGGAGGTGTAACGGAAAATGTAACATTTATTTAAAAAATCATTACAGCCATATTTATTAATCCAAAAATCTCAAATTTTGCATGTGAAAAGCAAACGAGCTGTGTTTTAACGGAAAAATATAATAAAAATGTTGGATTAATATTTTGTCACAAATTTGAATTTTCAATTTTTTATTGTCTTTTTTATAAAAGGCCTTAACTCAAATTCTAATCATGCAATGAATCTGAAAATTTTATTGTAGTGTATTGAGAAGATTATAAGAACACTGAACTATTGTTATTAATTCATGGTACAAACTGTATCATTAACATAGTTTTTAATTTTGTGCATCCAAAATTCCATACTGATACTCCTTATCCTCCAGGTTTCTCTCTCTCCTCTTCGAATCTGCCTGGCCAGTATTTGCACGTAAGACACTGATCTGTTAGCTTTCTTGGCCCTGCTCTCGTCGATGGTGTAAAATGCTTTTGTTCTAAACACACCAGGATCCATCCCAACTGTCTTCGGCACTCCAATTCTGCCATTATTTCCATTATTGTAACATAAAACTGCATCATAGACACCTATTTGAAGTACTTCAAGTCTTTCCGTGAAGACACTTCCTCAATAAACGAGTGTTTATGTGAATATGTCTCATTTCTGTTGTTGAACTTACACCATTCGTCTTTCGGACACAGATCGTGCCTTGGTGTTTGGCCAGTGGATTGTGTGTGGAAAAAAATTACCCACACAGCACGCCTCATTGCCTCTCAGTTATGTGTGTTTTCCTGATAGCTCTCCCATAAAATAACTGAGGGGAATCAGTTTCTTTCAGAGTACACCTTCCTTTTCCTCCTAGAGGTTTTCCATCCTCAAGTACTTCACCTTTCTTCTCTTTCAGCAAGCGTCGAAGCCTACCACCAAGACTCTTTTGGATGTGGCCAATAGATTCCAACTTTCCTATTGTTGTATTGTATGGATTTTATGTATTACAGCTTTTAACGAAGAGGAGTCCCCATCAAGAAGGTATTTAGTATATCTAACACCATACTGGTCCTCAGATCTGGAGAACATCTTCACAACCGCAGCAGCCTCCATACGAACACTTGAGCCACTATAGCTTTTAGAGCATGCTACTGCGTCTTTTCCTACCATTGCTTCTCACTATCTTCATTGTTTGACTTTTTCCTTGTTGCACACTGGTGGCAGTATTTAGACAATTTCGGCATCTAAAACTTTACCCGAGTCGATACCAATAACAGATGCATTTGTAAGAGATCCACTGTCATGAATATCTACCCCAGGACCTATTTCTTTTTGGTTTATTTCCACCAGTTCCTCCACTGCTTTCTTCATAGAAATTTTGGCAGTATCGCATAGAGCACCAGACATTCCTTTATTTACTTTTTCAGATCTTGCACAAGGTGGAGTTCATATGACCATGCAATAAATTATTTCACACGAATTACAAACTAATTTAAGCTATTCCCACTCTTCTTTCTTCAACAATAATCATGCATTCCGTATTTTTACAGCTAACACATGAACATGAAAACCTCATAGCCTGGCAGAGAAGCTCTAAATCAATAAGTCTGAATCCAGTGGAATCCATATCAACATCATTCACGCACCTGTACAATTCTCATGTCCCAAGTTTCGATGCTGATGCTGAGAGCTTATATTCTTCATTTCGAGCTGCTTCCTTTCTTTTGTTGGTAAACCGATTTCCATGAAACCTCCGTTTCCGAAACACAGTTTTTCCACCACCCATTATGCATTAATCTTGACTTCCATGTAAAGGTTTTCAAATTCAACCTTCCACCTACTAATACGTGTTACTATTGTCAAAACATAAATAAACCACATGCAAGAAAGTTTTCTGGCAGAGATATAGATATCAGCCAGAGATATAGATGTCAGCCAAAGATATCGAATGAAAATAGCCTTCACACAGACAAAAATTCCGCTGAAGCAAGTAATTCCCCAAATGTCAGATAAGGTGGGAGTGACCACCAGTGCAGAGTTAATCAGTTTAACAATTCAAAGGCATTTCTAAAGCTGCTATCACGATAAAATTCACACACAACATAGATTAAACTATGTAAATCAGGAAAATAATATTTTTGAAAAATAGATTTCTTTGGACCGAAATTCATAACATCCCCCTTTAATACGGGTTGTCCACTATGACATGACAAAACAGCAGGTCGCCCATTGTTTCTCCACTACTAAACAATTTAGCCAACGTGAAAAATCGATTCTACATTATCGTTGCACAAGTTACACCAGATAGTCAGCAAGAAGTGTGGGAAGAAATTGATTACCGGTGGGACGTTTGCCGTATCACAAATGTTAGTTACATCAAACCAAAATGACACTTCATATTTTTATGTGAAACTTGGGGTGTTTGCGAAAAAACGACACATCTATCGATTCTGTAAGTTATCTCAGTAAATTTCTACACTATTCCAACGTTGTAAGGTCCTTTTTTACTCACCCTGCATAACCTTTGCCAGTGAAACGATGGATTATTACGTCAACTAATCCACATTAGAGACACAAAGTTATGTTATTTCTTGCTGTTATTGCAAGCTGCTAGTCATTTGTTGTTACCATATTATTTACACTAAATTGTTGGCCGGGAGGCCCCATGCGGGGAAGTTCGGCCGCCGTATTGCAAGTCCTTTTTAGTTGACGCCACTTCGGCCACTTGCTAGTCAATGAAGATGAAATGATGATGAACACACAACACCCAGTCATCACGAGGCAGAGAAAATCCCTGACCCCGCCGGGAATCGAACCCGGGACCCCGTGCGCAGGAAGCGAGAACGCTACCGCAAGACCACGGGCTGCGGACATTATTTACACTGAGATGACAAAAGTCATGGGTTAGCGATATGAAGATATAAAGATGGCGATAGTGTCGTGTACACAGGGTTTAAAAGGGGAGTGCATTGGCAGAGCAGTCATTTACACTCAGGTGATTCATTTGAAAAGGTTGCCGACGCGATTATAGCCGCACTACGGGTATTAACAGATTATGAACGCGGAATGATAGTTGGGGCTAGATGCATGGGTCATTCCGTTTTTGAAACCGACAGGGATTCAAGATTCCGAGAACCGTAGTATCAATAGTCTCCTGCGAATACCAAATTTCAAGCATTACCTCTCATCACAGACTATGCAGTGCCCGATGGCCTGCACCTGACGACGACAAGCATTGGCGTTTGAGTAGAGTTGTCAGTGCTAATAAAAAGCAACACTTTGTGAAATATATCCATAAATCAGTGTGGAACGCACAACAAACGTATCCATTAGGATAATGCTGCTACATTTAGCTTGAACGGGTTATAACAGCTGACGATTAATGCGAGTCCCTTTGTTTACAGCACTTATCGCCTCTCATGGGCTCATGACGAATCAGTTGGACCCTAGAAGACTCGAAAACAGTGGTCTGGTCCGAACAGCCCCGACTTCAGTTGATAGTAGCTGATGGTAGGGTTCGAGTGTGGCGCAGTCCCCGTGAAACCATGGATCCAAGTTGTCAACACGGCACTTTACAAGCCGCTGGTGGCTCTATAATGGTGAGGGCCACGTTTAAATGGAATGGACTGGGTCCTCTGGTACAAATGAACCAATCCTCTGGTCCAAATGAACCAATCGCTGACTGGTAATGATTATGTTCAGCTACTTGGATACTATCTGCAGTCATTCATAGACTTCATGTTTCCAAACAAAGGTGGAATTTTTGTGAATGGCCACACGTCATGTCACAACTGTTTGCAATTGGTTTGAAAACATTCTCGACAGTTCGAGGAATGGTTTGGCCATCCAGATCCTCTGGTGTGAATCCAATCGAACATTTGTAGGACATTATCGACAGGTCAGTTTGTGCACAAAATCCTACACCGACAACACATTCATAGTCATGATGGCTGTGGAGGCAGCATGGCTCAGTATTTCTGTAGGGGACTTCCAGCGACTTGTTGAGTCCATACAACATCAAGCTGCTGCTGTACGACAGACAAAAGGAGGTCCAACACGATATTAGGAGGTATCCCGTGACTTTCGTCGCCTTAGTTCTTAGTGCTTCCATAGTTTTCTCAGTCTGTAAGCGGAGTCTTTGGCTCTGCTTTATTCCTGTTTCCAATCGTTTACAACATATGATAGACAGAAAACGTTGATATAATTATTTTCTGTATTTTAAGTGTTTCCATATTTATCTTCAATGATATTTGATTATTTCTTTTCACAATGTTGCATAGCTGAATTGCATAAATATTAATGTCACAAATTGTTCTTATTGTTGCAAAATGTATTTTATATAGCATTTTTTAGGCTTTATGAAATTCGTTATATGTACTTCATATGGACTTTGCATATAAAAGACCTGGAGTTACAATACAGTTTAGAGCAAGTCCTGTGAAAGGCAAGGGCCCAGGTTCGAATATCGGTTTGACACACATTTCTAGCCATCACATTTTCAGCCAGTCGCTTTCGTAAAGCCAAAATGCTCCCCAGGAAATAATCCTATTCAACATATCCAGAATTTTCTTTGTAACCATGCTGCAGTTTGCCCATCAGCTCCGCATGAGTCTTCCACAATGCAGTGCCACTTACTATGTGGAATGATATAGGATCTCTCAGGGACAATGCATTAATCCTAATGGAACCCTAACATGCAGTGTCCAGCAGTGTCTCAGTGAGTTTTTGTCAGATGAATACGTTTACTGATTTCCTTTTCTTTCTCTAGTTTCAGTGCTTAAACTCTTTGATAGTAGGAAGTGATTTCAATGGTCACGCTATATAGTCAGTTAGAGAACAATGCATGTGAAATTTTGAAAGAATTTGTTAGGAAAATTGTTTCCATGTGATTTCTTTAACAAAGAGTTTCGCCAAAACGAGTGAAAAAATTTAGATCAGATAGGTGTGATGATTATATCTGAACGTCAGCTACAAATGTCGACTTCAAACTTAAATTTTCCAGATCAGAATCATGACTATTTCAAGGTTTTCGGGAGATAGGACAGCCAGTTAATTTAATTAAACAGTTTTCTCGGCTACTAGACAGTAAATTATCAGAACAAAATAAGAAAATGTGCGATAATTTTAAAAATGTTTGTAAAAATATGGACCAAAAATTTAAGAGAATAGATATAAAGTTTGTAAAATTAAGTAGTAGGCTAAAAGCAGTGATGGAGGATATTGGTGAAGTAAACGCAAAATTAGATTCCAGTAATGAGCTAGTAGATGATTTAGAATTAGAGGTCGATTTATGAAAGAAATTTTCAGATGTTGAATTAAAACTGGTTACATCGAGTGGATGTAGTTGAGGAACGAGTAAAAGAGACTGAAAATATTGTCATTGACAAGTTAAGTAGGAGAAAATCTGAGTTCAAAAAATGCAAAACTGTATAGAAAATGTGACTAATTATATAGACTAAAAATTAAAATTAGATTCAGTGCTTGTTATGAAAAAAATTTCTTCCATTAACAATAAAGTTGAAACTTTCTGGCAGATTAAAACTGTGTGCCGGGCCGAGACTGGAACTCGGGAACTTTGCCTTTCGCAGGCAAGTGCTCTACCAACTGAGCTACCCAAGCACGACTCACGCCTCGTCCTCACAGCTTTACTTCTACCAGTACCTCGTCTCCTACATCACACTACACAGGTTTTACACCATATGAGGTACATTTCAACAATAAAGCAAAGAATACACGTTTCGAATTAATTAGTTATTCAACATATACAGAATTATATGCTGACGAGAGAGAGAAGTGATTGTTATGATTGACGTCAAGCTGTGTCATAGTAAAAGAAAACAAAAACATGACAGAAACCGAAAGTTACTTAATTCAAAGTAGGAGATTTTGTCTAAACTAAAAGCTATGAATACCCTAAAGCCATCACAAAAGAGATAAAGAAATTTCTGACATCTACATTGGACCATTTGAGATCATGGAGGTTCCACATCCAAATGTATACCGACTGATATATGCTAAACCACGCAAATTCTTTGAACTACGAAGTATCGCTCAGCAGAAGCCTTATTATCAATAAAGGCAAACCCTCAGGGGAGTACAAAAACACTTGCTCTGCAGGAACACCACCAATGCCAAATTCTTTACTTACACACCTATCAATTAATGACAATTTGAACCTGCATCGATTTACTTAACATATTTCATCACATATCTCTATCTCATTGAAATTTTTGACACAGATGATATTTATCTAAATTTTATCATTTAGTTGTGAGAATGTGGCCAATTGAGTACCTTTGCTATATTGTTATCATACGATTTTCAGTATCAGACACTTAGGGGGTATACATTCTTTGAGTACCATGCAAGTGGCGAATGCAAGGTCACCTAACTAATGCAGTATTTATTTCACAAAACTACACACACATCTACCTGAGCGAATTTTGAGAGGAAATGCTTAAGAATTTTCTTCATTTAATCAGTTTGCTTATGAATAATTTACTAATTAAATGCTAATTGCAACTTACTTTGATTTGATAGCACATTTATTCTATATACACATATGTTAGTAATGAGTTGAGTGAGATGCTGATTATGTTTGAATATACTGCTTTTGCAATCTAATACTTTACGATGATACAATTTTCTAGACTAACACATGCTGTAATTAAAATATGCTTACGTATATTCTGTGCTTATCTGCAATGAAGAAAAATTATGCTATGAGATGCTGGCTCACATCTCTAAGAAGATACTCCTGCAGCTGTGGTCCTTATATACTTATCCACACAGAATTCTATGCTACACAAATTGCTTGCTTATTATCCTTACATGTACTGAATGCCTTTCAACAACAGTGCAGTGCACATTTATACACATTTTTTTTATATTTTCTGACGCTACAATCATTTTGCTGAAGCATGTAGAAGGATATTGATGATTGAAACTGAAGTAGAAAAAAGTAGGAGGTGAAATAGATTGATTCTGTGGAGTATTGTTAATGTCATACTACAACATGTTTATTTCAGCTTGTTGAATATAGAGTTAGTGGAGAGAAGTTTATATTTTGCTTACATACAGAAAGATGTTTCAGTGGCTCATGCCAGATCACACTTATTTTCAGAAATGAATTGATGGTGATGATGTATTTTCCATATTACATAGTGACAGTATTATGCTTTAATGCATATCTTTTTATACTCAGATATACTATGATGACATTATACAGTGATGATTTATTGCTTATTGTCTTACACCAACCACAATGATATGAGGTATGCAACATGCAAATTGATGATTATTGATCCTTAAGTTGAATTTGACTGAATGAAATGAATTTGCGTGAAGGAGATACTGTAAGGAGGAAAGAGATAATTACACTGATTTTACACTGATAAAATAATTACGATTCTTTATTGATTTGGGAGATACTAGTTACAGGAAGTTTTATTGATTAAAGAAGAGGTTGTATAAAGAATTAAGTAAATGATATTACCATGTGCCATTGGGCTTACATTTATACAAGACGTTACATGAGAGCTTAAAATATTCTAACCAATGATTACTTTGATTATTTTGTACCAAGGATATTGCTTCTTTGCTTTAGTGAAGTTTGAAAAGCAGTTTTCACAATTTTTCACTTGGCACTGATCCAACAAAGGTAAATGGGTATCTGGCTTAGTCTGTTACATATGCTCGCACTGAGGTACACACACGCACACATACACACACACACACACACACACACACACACACACACACACACACACACACACACACACACACAAACATACACACACACACACTCACACACACACACACACACACACTGTAAATATCTAAATGCACACTGCAAATATGTAAATGCACTTGAAATTTATGATATAATTCTTTCATACCGATGTTTGTTTGCACAAAAATTTACAAAAAATGGTTCAAATGGCTCTGAACACTATGGGACTCAACATCTTAGGTCATAAGTCCCCTAGAACTTAGAACTACTTAAACCTAACTAACCTAAGGATATCACACACACCCATGCCCGAGGCAGGATTCGAACCTGTGACCGTAGCAGTCCCCCGGCTCCGGACTGCAGCGCCAGACCTGCTAGACCACCACGGCTGGCCAAAAATTTACACATTGCTATAATTATATGTGAGAAGCCCTCCTGTACTGGAAATATTAGTATTATGGTCAGAAATGCTTACACCTACATTATGTGACAATGTCTTGCATGAATCACATTGTTTGAATTACAGTTCAGGATGACAGAATTTTGAATTAAATCAACTAAATTTCATGAATAGTGCATCAGGTTGCACAGATCTTAGGCACTAAATTTTTTACATGTTATTTAAATATAAATTGTATTCTCATAAGCTATAATGTTATTTAATAACATGATTATAACCTTAGTACATTGTATATCAATTGTATTTTTAATCTGATTCAAATAGCACATTTCAACTTTCATTTGATGTAGTGAAAGAGAATGGAAATTTGACCAACTGGTGATTCTCGAGAAAGCAGGAAAACAAATTTCATAAGTACTGTATCATACACAAATGTAATTGAGGCTGTAACATAAAACCTTTTAGTGTAGTCATTTGTAAATTTTATATTTCCCTGTTCTATGTACCTAATGTGTTAATACACTGAGCCAGTTAATTTATAAGATTATTCCAGTTTACATTTTTCTTGTATGTTTTAATCTCTGTATTCATGTTTATTTTACGAAGTTTGGAAGAGCCTTAGCTCTCTTAAATAGCCAAGCTTCTTCAAGGTTATTGTAATAAAACAGCTTCTTGCGCATGCTTTGCCACCTCCTGAACATATATTTCTCTTTTATTTAATTGATTGTTTAATGTAGTGCTACAATGCTCCTACCCCAGTAATTGAGGCAACATACGTAAAATCTGAGTTTGCTATTTTATTATGTGCTCAAAAACAAGTTTTTGAACATGATAGAAGTATTCCATTTTCAATAATTAACAAGTAATTGATCTAAATTTGTTTTGCCAATGAGTCTGCTAATTATCTTTTGTCAAAAACCATTATGACCTAAATAAACAAAGTGTATTTGACAGCTTAAAAATTTATTTTCTCCATATTGGCTAGCTATTCTTGATAAATATATTATTTGGAATTTATGCACATGGTAGGAATACTTCTCGTTCTTTCTTTTGACTGTAGTTAACTAAAATGTTATATATATCATTATTTTCTGGAAACTTGTAATTTACTTCGAAATTCTTAACTAGATTATGTCTGTGTCTACAAAAAGCTCTAAACCATTATTTTTTTATTCTTGTATGTATGTTAATTAACCCTGTTAGACACCTTTAATTGATATTTACCAATATTTGTGAATACTGATTGTCAGTGATTCTTGTCAATTGTATAAACACCAGCAGTTTGCACACAGCGGGCAGGCAGTTTGTTACCATCCATCAACTGCACAGCATTTGGAACATTGTTAACATATTTTTCGCTGGTGAACATCTTGCCTATAAATAAAGCCATTTTGTGGAAAATCTCTACCTGGAAATTATTTTGTACATTACACTATTAGTTTTCCATGTGCAGCACTACAGCAGAAGAGTTCAGGAGTATTTGCAGCAAGAGCTCAGGAGTACTTGAAGTGAAGCTACACCTCAAGAATGAAGCTCTACAGGTTATGTAAATACGAGGGCTATCCACAAAGTACATTACGTTTTGGAATTAAAAATAAATAAAGTATTGGAATTTTTTTTTATTATATACAGATGAAAGCCACACTTAAATACTACTTTTCTACATAGTTACCATTTAAATTAAGGCACTTATCGTAGCGATGGACGAGCTTGGAAATTCCTTCGTCGTAAAATTCGACCGCCTGCGCCTTCAACCACGTGGTTACCTCTTCTTGAAGATGTGCGTCGTCATCAAAACACAATAACGGAACTCTCTATGAGTTTTCCACAAATTTCACGAAGTTTGTTGCACGAAATCATTACCGAAAAGCTTGGTTACCACAAGTTTTGTGCAAGATGGATACCAAAAATCTTGACAGAGATTCACAAAAATCAGCGAATGGCTGCAGTGTTAACGTTTTTGGACGCTTACGAGAAAGATGGCGACTCATTACTCGATCGCATCTTTACTGGTGACGAAACATGGGTTAAGAATGTGAACTGCGAGACAAAATTGCAGTCAATGCAGTGGGGACACACAAATTCCCCCCAAAAACCCAAGAAATGCATGCAGACAATGTCGGCAAGGAAGGTGATGGCGACTGTCTTTTGGGACAGAAAAGGTGTGATTTTTGTGGATTTCCTGGAAAGAGGCACTACAATAAACTCTCAAAGGTACTGCCAAACTCTGCACAACCTCAGAAGAGCAATACAAAACAAGCACAGGGGAAAGTTGGGCTCGAAGATCTTGCTGATTCACGACAACGCCCGGGCCCACACGGCAAATGCCACTCGTGAAGTTCTCGAATCTTTTAAGTGGGAGTTGTTTCCTCATCCACCGTACAGTCCCGACCTGGCACCTAGCGACTTCCTCTTATTCCCAGAAATGAAGAAGTGGTTGGCTATGCAGCGTTTTGATGACGACGCACACCTTCAAGAAGAGCTAACCACGTGGTTGAAGGCGCGGGCGGCCGAATTTTACGACGAAGGAATTTCCAAGCTCGTCCATCGCTACGATAAGTGCCTTGATTTAAATGGCAACTATGTAGAAAAGTAGTATTTAAGTGTGGCTTTCATCTGTATATAATTTTAAAAAATTCCAATACTTTATTTATTTTTAATTCCACAACGTAATGTACTTTGTGGATAGCCCTCGTATCACAAACATTTTTGGTAAAATCATGTCATCTCTAAATTAATGAACAGTTCTTCCTTTTTTTCAGTTCAATAAATTTGTTGAGATAGTCGCATCTCAGTAGGTGGAGACCCATTTTTTTTTTTTTAATTCTTGCAGTTCACATTGTTATTGTGGCCGTGGAACTTGCTATAACTTTTGTCATAAGCTTTTAACTTTTATAAGTCTGCAAATATTTTATTTATCAGAAGTCGATATTATACACATCCCACACCATGCTTACTTCTTTGCTATCAGCAGTTCCATTTTGTGGTGGAAAATAGCTTATGCTGCAGTTCACCTCTGTAATCAAGTGGTCAGCATATCTCACTGCCATTCCTGGTACTCAGGGACTTATCCTCAGTGGAAGGATTGAAAATGGGTGCACTCAGCCTTATAAAGCAAACTGAGGACCCACTTGGGTGAGAGGTAGCGGCTCTAAGGTCTAGGTGTCTAACAACAGCCGGGAGAGTGGTGTACTGAGCCCACAGCTTCCCAGCTACATGCTAACAACACCATTGGCATAGGTTGGAAAATGTCCTGTCTAGGCAACATCTTCTGGACCAAAACGTGGAGTAGGTATAAGCTCATATTAAATGTGCTGTTTTAGAAATGCCTTAGATATTACCACTAAGTGAACAATATATCTGCTTACGGTAAGTCATATAGGGTATGAGATCACATTGATGCATTCTCTTACCCTGGGAATGCAAAACTGACGCTAAAGGTTCAAGAACCCACAATGATTAATGGAAATGGAATACAAGAACAACTGAAATCAGTGTTGTTGTTGAAGTGGTCTTCAATCTGAAGACTGGTTTGATGCAGCCCTCCATGCCTTTCTCTGTTGTGCAAGCCTCTCGATCTCTAAATAAGTACTGCAACATATGTCCTTCTGAACCAGCTTACTGTATTCATCTCTTGGTCTCCATCTACAATTCCTCCCCCCTCTTCCCCCCCCCTCCCACACACACACACACACACTTCCCTTCAATACTCGATTGGTATTACCTTGATGTTTCAGAATGTGTCCTATTAACTAAACCCTTCTTCTAGTCATGTTCTGCCACACATTTCTTTTCTCCCCAATTCTACTCTATATCTACTAATTAGTTATATTGATCTACTCATCTAATTCTTAGCATTCTTCTGTAGCACTGCACTTCCAAAGCTTCTATTGTCTTCTTGCCTGAACTGTTTTTTTTTTTATTCACATTTCACTTCTATCCATTGTGGCACACCAAATAAATACTTTCATGAAAGACTTCCTCAGACTTAAATCTACATTCTTTGTTAACAAACTTCTCCCCTTCAGAAACGATTTTATGGCCATTCTCTCTACTTTGGTCATCATCAGTTATTTTGCTACCCAAGTAGGAAAACTCATCAACTACTTTAAGTGTCTCATTTCCTTATCTAATTCCCTCAGCATCGACCGATTTAATTCGATTAGATTTCATTATCCTTGTTTTACTTTTGTTGATTTTCATCTTATATCCTCCTTTCAAGACACTGTCCATTCTGTTCAACCACTATTCCAAGTCTTTTGCTGCCTCTGACATAATTACAATATCATTAGCGAACTTCAGCATTTCTATTTCATCTTGTTGGAACTTCAGTATCTACTCCAAATTTTTCTTTCGTTCTCTTTACTGCTTGCTCGGTGTACAGATCGAATAACCTCAATGATAGGCTACTATCCTGTCTCATCTCTTTCTCAACCACTGCTTTCCTTTCATGTCACTCAACTCCTGTAAATGCCATCTGGTTTCTGTACGAGTTGTATAAAGCCTTTCGCGCCTTGTATTTTACACCTGATAACTCCAGAATTACAAAGAGAGGATTCCAGTGAACTTTTTCAAAAGCTTTCTCTAAGTCTACAAATGCTATAAACGCAGGCTTGCCTTTCCTTAACTAACCATCTAAGAGATGTTGTAAGGTGAGCGTTGCCTCGTGTGCCCCTACATATCTCTGGAATCCAAACCAATCTTCCTGAGATCAGCTTCTACGAGTTTTTCCATTTTTCTGTAAAGTATTCATTTCAGTATTTTGTAATCATGATTTATTTAACTGATAGTTATCTTTGGAATTGGAATTGTTACATTCTTCTTGAAGTCAGAGGGTATTTCTCATGTCTCGTACATCTTGCACATCAGATAGAAGACTTTTGTCATGGCTGGTTCTCCCAAGGCTATCAGTAGTTCTGGTGGAATGTTGTCAACTCCTGGAGCCTTGTTTCGACTTAGGTCTTTCAGTGCTCTGTCAGATTCTAATCGCAGTATCATATCTACCATCTCATCTTCATCTACGTCCTTTTCCATTTCTATAATATTGCTGCCAAGTACACCTCCCTTTTACAGACCCTCTGTATACTCCTTCCAGCTTTCAGCTTTCCCCCTTTTGGTTAGAACAGGTTTTCTCTCTGCGCCTTTGATATTCATACAGCTGCTTATCTTTTGTCCAAAGGTTTCTTTCATTTTCCTGTAGGTGGTGTGCATCTTTCTCCCAGTGATATATGCTTCTAATTCCTCACATTTGTGGGAATTACAGGCTGCTGGGATCGATCAGAATGTTATGCAGACTCATGGGCGTTGAATTCCACACGTTATTGCCATGAACATAAATCGAACATTATAAGAAACATTTGCGCAGTATGCATTGCCCAGAGACAAGCGGGAACTGGCAATCAAAGAAAATGCACGTAAGCTACAGATAAACCACATGCGGAGTTGCTGTGGTTGGTAAGCTGGCCGGGGTCGATATTGGCAGTTTATGTCACCACACATTTATCCTGTAGCCACTCCTACTTAGCCATGTTGCATTTTCTGTCAGTCACAGTTTTTAGTCATTTGTATTTACTTTTACCTGCTTCATTTACTGGATTTTTATATTTTCTCCTTGTGTATTAAATATATAGACTATCTATTCCTTGGATATTCTGTTTTGAAAACTTTCACGCGATTACTTTGACCACTAGGAAAAATTCCAAATTTGTCGATGGTGTATGTCCAGGAATGGGTTATCGATGGAAATAAAGGTAACTTTCTATGAAACTTAGACTGATTGTTACAGGGAAACCGGAACACATGAAACATTTGAAAGGGTTATTAAGAGCAAACAGATGTATGTCAAACTGTTACAGGATGACAAAAATGTCGTCAGTGACAACTGTTGGCATTTTAATGAACAGCAACATAGCTCACAGAGGTACTAGTAACAATGCAGATACAGAAATATGCGACAGAAAAAAATCTCAACACCAAAAAATTATTACTGTAGAGTAAGGAAATTTTGGGACTATATTTGTCTAGGTAACATTTGTAAGTGATTAACATGATAAGATCACAAGTTAATGTAAGTGTGGCGTAAGCCATCGCAAATGTGAAATGCTGCACTTTAATAACCAGTGAACTACCAGAATGTTGAATGCAAACGTGCTTGCGTTGTGTTGTACTGGTGCCAGAAGTCAGTTTGTGGGTGGAGTTCCATGCCTGTTGCACTTGCTCGATCTGTACAGAGTAGGTAATGTTGCTTATAGATGACGCTGGAGTTGTCGTCTGACGACGTCCCATATGCGCTCGATTGGAGACAGATTTGGTGATCGAGAAGGCCAAGGCAACATGTCGACACCCTGTAGAGTGTGCTGGGTTACAACAGCAGCATGTGGACGAGAGTTATCCTTCTGGGGAACACCCCCTGGAATGCTGTTCATTAATGGCTGTGCAACAGACCGAATCAGCAAATTGAGGTACACATTTGTGGTCAGGGTGTGTGGGATAACCACGAGAGTGCTTCTGCTGTCATACGAAATCACACCTCAGACAATAATTTCAGGTTCAGATCCAGTGTGTCTAGCATGCGGACATGTTGGTTGCAGGCCCTCTATTGGCCTCCTTCCAACACATGGCTATTACTGACACCCAGGCAGAACCAGGTTTCATCAGAAAACACAACAGACCCCCACCCTGACCTCAAATGAATTCTCGCTAGACACCGCTGAAGTCGCATATGGCGGTGGTTCGGGGACTGTGGAACACATTCTACAGGGCTTCTGGCGTGAAGCTGTTCTTAAAGTACCCAATTGTAACAGTTCGTTGTGTCACTGTGGTGCCAGCTGCTGCTCAAATAGCTGCTACAGGTGCACTACGATGAATCAGAGCCATACGCCAAACATGATGGTCTTCCCTCTAGGCAGTGTCACGTGGTCGTTCAGAGCCAGGTCTTCTTTAAACCGCATATTCTCGTGAGCACCACTATCAGCAATCATGTACACCAGCTATTTGCCCGCAAAATCTTTCTGCAGTATCGCAGAAAGAACATTCATTTTCTCTTAGACCTTTCTCACTACTTCTTTCAAACGAAGTGTGGTGTTGATAATGGAGCCCTCGTCGCCTTGAAGGCATTCTTGACTTACATCAACTTATCACGTCCATTCTCAAACGTAACTAACGCTCACGACTGTTACGGAGTGTATGTAAAGCAAACCTGATCTGCGTACTCGTAGTGGCGCTGGTGGCGCACTCCCGTGCGACTGGTGCAGAACTGGAACAGACATCATCTCTCAGCTGTCGATAGACGCCTACCAACATTCGTTTATGTCGTACAATTCCTTCTTGGTGTTGCGTTCCTTTTTCCGTCAGTGTATTACTGGTATGATTCAAACGAGACCAGCGACTGTTACCATTACCGGGGATGACATGCTAATATCATAGGCTGACAATGGTGCCAAAACATGGCAAGTGTATGAAAACATTGCGAAATCAATGAAATTTGCGAAGATGGATAAAAGTATAGCGGTCAATGAGAGTTTAAAGTGTTGTAGCATACACCATATTCCAAATCCAAAACCACCTACGAGGCCTAAATGTGAAACACGTGTTGAATTCAAAAGAAAGATAGCTGAAAGGAGTATACTGATCTACGAAGCCAGATAGAAGCAGAGAAGAAAATTAATGTTAAGAGGGCACATGAGCTAATAATGCCGTCAGAGTATGTCATGCAAACATAAGACGTGAGTGCCGATCACCCATCTGGGGACGACGAAGTGCAGGGACTCAAAAGTTATTTAATCTGGTACCTAAAATGCAAGAAACCAGAGACTATCCACCGGATTTGCTACAAAGTATTGCCATCCCACTCCCGAGAAAGCAATGTAAACAGGTCGTCTGGAATAATGACTCACGGTATTTGCTGATAAATTCCGATGAGAGGATAGCAGTACATCCAAGTAACACACGAGGCGATGCACCTCGTTTGCCGCGATAACTCAGTTGGGGGATGAAATGTGACCTTTTTACGTCGTACATCGTCTCTTGCCGCTGAGCGATACAGGAACCTACTGATCGAGCACGTGCATCCTTTTTTCACCTTCAGTCCAAAAGGCAACCAGTATCTTCAGTACTGCACTGCTTAACCCCATTGCTCTAGAACGATAACAGAATGGTTTGAGAAACACTCCAGGAACATGGAGATGCTGGTGTGGTACCTGGGGAAGGTGTCTCTCATCACAGTCCCATTCATCACATCAGTAGCGCCATCGAGAGAGATTAGCCCGCCGATCTAACTCTGACCCATCTCCGCGTGGATCAAATGGCTCTCCAACGCTTTCGTTATCCCCCTTTTAACAGCAGGTCTTTGGAGGAGCGAAATATTCCTTATGACTGGAAAAAAGCAGAGACTATTCCCGTTCTTAACAAGGTCATCGAACAGACGCACAACTGTATCTCTGACGTTGGTTACCTGTAGAATTTTGGAACATGTTTTACGCTCGCATATTGCGAAATTTATGAAGACCGAAAAACTTCTATGTAGGAATCAACATGGGTTCCAAAAACAACCATCGTGTGACACCCACCTCGCTCTGTTCGTCCACGACACCAAGAACGTGGTAGATACCGGCGCCCAAATACACGTGTTCCTTGACGTGCGTAAGGTATTCGATACAGTTCCACACTGCTGTCTAGAGAGCAAAATACGAGCGTACGGAATACCAGACCAACTATGTGGTTGGGAACACAGCATATCATTCTGAATGGAGAGAAGTATTCAGGTGGCAGATGGCAGACTGAGATTTATTAGAAGAATCCTCAGGAAATGTAGTCCATCAACAAAGGAGATATATTACAGAATCCTCATTCGACCAGTACTTCAATATTGCTCTTCAGTATGGGATCCGTATCACACAGGATTTATAAAGGAAACAGAGAAAATCCAAAGACAAGCAGCTCGTATCGTTACCGGTTCATTTGGTACGCACTAAGCGTCACAGAGATGATCAACTAACTAGTGGTAGAGGCTATACGAGATGCATTCTGCATCACGCTGTAGTTTACTGTTAAAGTTCCAAGAGCATACGGTGTCAGAAGACCCAACAATTATATTGCTTCCTCCTAGGTATATATCGCGAAAAAGCCGCGAATTAGAGAGATTCGATCTCAGACGAAGGCTTACCGGTAACATTCTTCCCGCTAACTATTCGCGACTGGAACAAGAAAGGAGGGAGTGACAGTGGAACAAAAAGTACCCTCTGCCACAGACCACAAGGTGGCTTGAGGAGTATAGATGTAGATCTAGTTTCGCGTGGTTTCTGTAAGTTGCTTAACGCAAATGCCTGTATACTTCCCCAGACTGGCTGCTGTCTCCAACAACCTCACTGTGGGCGTGCCGTTAAACCCCACTCTTTCCATTTTCTCTGATACCGTGTTTGATTTGAGCTGCTTAGTAGTATTATTACGGAAGTTTCATATCAGAGCACACTCCGCTGCAGAGTGAATATCTCATTCAAGTTTCTCCTTGTTTACAAACAAAAATCCTGCATGACGCAACAGTTTTACCTAAGGCTCCTAAGTACGAGCTGGCGCATCAGCCATTTTGTTTCCCAGAGGTCTGAAGTGTAAACGCTCTGCGGAGATACAGGATTTGTGTCACGGCACTTCAGCACGAAATTGTGGGTGGTTGAGCTGCCATAAACTGTTCTAACCATTCTAGAAGTGGATTTAGAATGGTTCGTTTCCCAGAAGTTTCGGAGAGACGAAAAAATGGACTGTTAACTGTCGTCGCGAAAACTAGGGACCCGGACGGAGCGCACAGTTATGTATTATTTATTATGACCTGAAGCAATATTCGATAGTAAAAATCGTATGTGATACTCGAACGTAGGTTTTTGTTTAGCTGTTTTGAAAGTACTACCTCTTAACAGAGATTCTGCCTGTAGGTAGTTAACAGCCCCAAAGTATCATAACACAGCAAAACGTTCCAGAACATACGGTAATTAGAGAACAATATTTATGTGTTCTTATAGTATATTGACAGTCATCGTTCAAATACAAGCCACGATCGCTAAAAACTTTTATTTAGATGACCGTTTTCGCCAGAATTAGGCCTAAACTGTCGTCATAGGATCTGTATCACAATAGTAATCGTAACACTTCAGAGCTATCTGCTATTTTTTAAGTTTAGAAAGCTCACCAGTTCCACTGTCGGCATTTCACAACAGGAACATATAATGTAAAACATTAAGCCCTTGGGTTGATAGAGCCTAGGTCTCGTCAAAAGCTATACTCACTTTAATTCTGCCGAAACCGCTCGTCCAAGTAAAAGTTTTAAGCGATCTTGGATTGTATTTCAACAATGTCATCGATATCAGATCGCCCCTCAGAAGTCACAACGACGAACTTTGATACTGACAGTGCCTCTGCAGTAATGTTTGTTGTTGTGTCTTGGAAATTTAACGAAGCAACCCTTCATTTGATTGGAAGTGCCGTGTTTGGTGAGTTTCGCATTTATACTTCGTTATTGCGCAAATATGCACTTTAGATCCAGCCGCGCCATCTCGTACTTTAAAGGAGCCTGGTACATGATTTAATAAACGTCATTATCGAATATTTAATTTGAATTCCGCAAAGAAATTAAAGATAAACATAGTAAGCGATTCTATCACAGAAATATATTGTACGCGCAAACAAAGTTGACACTCGGCGCGGTGGCTAGTGGGAGCGACTGGAATGGCATTTCCGATCTACAGCCGCTCCTATCAGCCACCGCACCGAGTGTCAACATTGTTTGCGCGTTTAATACATGTTTGCCGGCCGGAGTGGCCGAGCGGTTCTCGGTGCTTCAGTCTGGAACCGCGCCAATGATGTGTGTCGCTATGGATCGGAGGAAATCCTCTCTGGCTTCCGACGGCTATCTGATTTGGTGAAGACTGCCAGTCTCGCTAGCGGGATGAAAGCAGAGCTTACCATCTGCAGCATCGTCGACAGGACTGACTGCGGACCTTTTGGTACAGAGCCGAGTGGAGGGTCTGAATCAGAGGCTGAGACGGTTCTGCGACCATCTGGGCTGCAGATTCCTCGACTTGCGCCATAGGGTGGTGGGGTTTCGGGTTCCGCTAGATAGGTCAGGAGTCCACTACACGCAACAAGCGGCTACACGGGTAGCAGGGGTTGTGTGGCGTGGGCTGGGCGGTTTTTTAGGTTAGATGGCCTCGGGCAAGTACAGAAAGGGCAACAACCTCAACGGGTGCGGGGCAAAGTCAGGACATGCGGGGACCAAGCAGCAATCGGTATTGTAATTGTAAACTGTCGAAGCTGCGTTGGTAAAGTACCGGAACTTCAAGCGCTGATAGAAAGCACCGAAGCTGAAATTGTTATAGGTACAGAGAGCTGGCTGAAGCCAGAGATAAATTCTGCCGAAATTTTTACAAAGGTACAGACGGTGTTTAGAAAGGATAGATTGCATGCAACCGGTGGTGGAGTGTTCGTCGCTGTTAGTAGTAGTTTATCCTGTAGTGAAGTAGAAGTGGTTAGTTCCTGTTAATTATTATGGGTGGAGGTTACACTCAACAACCGAGCTAGGTTAATAATTGGCTCCTTTTACCGACCCCCCGACTCAGCAGCATTAGTGGCAGAACAACTGAGAGAAAATTTGGAATACATTTCACATAAATTTTCTCAGCATGTTATGGTCTTAGGTGGAGATTTCAATTTACCAGATATAGACTGGGACACTCAGATGTTTAGGACAGGTGGTAGGGACAGAGCATCGAGTGACATTATACTGAGTGCACTATGCGAAAATTACCTCGAGCAATTAAACAGAGAACCGACTCGTGGATATAACATCTTGGACCTACTGATAACAAACAGACCCGAACTTTTCGACTCTGCAAGTGCAGAACAGGGAACCAGTGATCATAAGGCCGTTGCAGCACCCCTGAATATGGAAGTTAATAGGAATATAAAAAAGGGAGGAAGGTTTATCTGTTTAGCAAGAGTAATAGAAGGCAGATTTCAGACTATCTAACAGATCAAAACGAAAATTTCTGTTCCGACACTGACAATGTTGAGTGTTAATGGAAAAAGTTCAAGGCAATCGTAAAATGCGTTTTAGACAGGTACGTGCCGAGTAAAACTGTGAGGGACGGGAAAAACCCACCGTGGTACAACAACAAAGTTAGGAAACTACTGCGAAAGCAAAGAGAGCTTCACTCCAAGTTTAAACGCAGCCAAAACCTCTCAGACAAACAGAAGCTAAACGATGTCAAAGTTAGCGTAAGGAGGGCTATGCGTGAAGCGTTCAGTGAATTCGAAAGTAAAATACTAGGTACCGACTTGACAGAAAATCCTAGGAAGTTCTAGTCTTACGTTAAATCAGTAAGTGGCTCGAAACAGCATGTCCAGACACTCCGGGATGATGATGGCATTGAAACAGAGGATGACAAGCGTAAAGCTGAAATACTAAACACCTATTTCCAAAGCTGTTTCACAGGGGAAGACCGCACTGCAGTTCCTTCTCTAAATCCTCGCACAAACGAAAAAATGGCTCACATCGAAATAAGTGTCCAAGGAATAGAAAAGCAACTGGAATCACTCAATAGAGGAAAGTCCACTGGACCTGATGGGATACCAACTCGATTCTACACAGAGTACGCGAAAGAACTTGCCCCCTTTCTAACAACCGTGTACCGCAAGTCTCTAGAGGAACGGAAGGTTCCAAATGATTGGAAAAGAGCACAGGTAGTCCCAGTCTTCAAGAAGGGTCGTCGAGCAGATGCGCGAAACTATAGACCTATATCTCTGACGTCGATCTGTTGTAGAATTTTAGAACATGTTTTTTGCTCGAGTATCATGTCGTTTTTGGAAATTCAGAATCTACTATGTAGGAATCAACATGGATTCCGGAAACAGCGATCGTGTGAGACCCAACTCGCTTTATTTGTTCATGAGACCCAGAAAATATTAGATACAGGCTCCCAGGTAGATGCTATTTTTCTTGACTTCCGGAAGGCGTTCGATACAGTTCCGCAGTGTCGCCTGATAAACAAAGTAAGAGCCTACGGAATATCAGACCAGCTGTGTGGCTGGATTGAAGAGTTTTTAACAAACAGCATGTTGTTATCAACGGAGAGACGTCTACAGACGTTAAAGTAACCTCTGGCGTGCCACAGGGGAGTGTTATGGGACCATTGCTTTTCACAATATATATAAATTACCTAGTAGATAGTGTCGGAAGTTCCATGCGGCTTTTCGCGGATGACGCTGTAGTATACAGAGAAGTTGCAGCATTAGAAAATTGTAGAGAAATGCAGGAAGATCTGCAGCGGATAGGCACTTGGTGCAGGGAGTGGCAACTGACCCTTAACATAGACAAATCTAATGTATTGCGAATACATAGAAAGAAGGATCCTTTATTGTATGATTATGTGATAGCGGAACAAACACTGGTAGCAGTTACTTCTGTAAAATATCTGGGAGTATGCGTGCGGAACGATTTGAAGTGGAATGATCATATAAAATTAATTGTTGGTAAGGCGGGTACCAGGTTGAGATTCATTGGGAGAGTCCTTAGAAAATCTAGTCCATCAACAAAGGAGGTGGCTTACAAAACACTCGTTCGACCTATACTTGAGTATTGATCATCAGTGTGGGATCCGTACCAGATCAGGTTGACGGAGGAGATAGAGAAGATCCAAAGAAGAGCGGCGCGTTTCGTCACAGAGTTATTTGGTAACCGTGATAGCGTTACGGAGATGTTTAACAAACTCAAGTGGCAGGCTCTGCAAGAGAGGCGCTCTGCATCGCGGTGTAGCTTGCTCGCCAGGTTTCGAGAGGGTGCGTTTCTGGATGAAGTATCGAATATATTGCTTCCCCCTACTTATACCTCCCGAGGAGATCACGAATGTAAAATTAGAGAGATTAGAGCGCGCACGGAGGCTTTCAGACAGTCGTTCTTCCCGCGAACCATACGCGATTGGAACAGGAAAGGGAGGTAATGACAGTGGCACGTAAAGTGCCCTCCGCCACACACCGTTGGGTGGCTTGCGGAGTATAAATGTAGATGTAGATGTACCGCTACGGTCGCAGGTTTGAATCCTGCCTCGTGCATGGATGTCTGTAATATCCTTGGTTAGTTAGGTTTAAGTAGTTCTAAGTTCTAGGGGACTGATGACCTCAGATGTTAAGTCTCATAGTTCTCAGAGCTATTTGAACCAACAGATGTTTCTTGCACCTTTATTCTTCACTCGAACAGCAAAGGAAAGCAGCAATAAGCAAATAAAACGCCAGATTTTTGTGTCTAATTCACATATCGATGTAAACATGAGCGGAATGAAAGCTCAAAATAGCACGACCTAAGGCTCTATGCAGGATACTTCTAAAATATTTCAGAAAACTTGAACAAAACAGTTCGCATAAGCTACGTTCTGTGTTTAGCATGAAGTATCATATGCGTCAGCCTGTGTTTTTAGGAGCTCTAGTTTAACCAGTGGAGGAATCATATCAAACATTTGAATGATAGATGAGGCAAGCAAGAGCCAATATCGCTGTAAATTGTAACAAAGAACAATACGGATAATTTGTTCAGGAAAACTATTAGATGAAGACTTTTCCCTGTCGAAATAGGATAACTCTGTAGTTTTTTTTTTTTCTATGGCTGTTCCTTCCTGCGCAGAGGAGGTAAGCAATTATCTCTCTCTCTTTTATTTATTTTTGATACAAAAGAAAACAAAAAATTAACATGGCGTTGTGCGTCAAGCTAATATAACATAGTACAGCGTCTTTCACTCCTAAGGAAACATTGTTAATCAAATAACAAATCACAATGACGGTACAAAATATTCAGTTTCAGATACTCAAGCTTTCAAGTTAGTTCAGGAGATGTATGTTAAACTAATAGTAACATAGACCCAAAAACTTGAAATTGTTATACCTCTACATTACATACATTAAGCATAAAATAAATAAAATCTGTAACGCAATCTGAAAACGAGATCATAATCAATCAATTGTCTTCGAAAAAGATATATGCAGTCAGTTACAAAATCAATTCCCTTTTTTTACTGTAAATTTGCTATGATCGGCTGCATATACATCATAGTACTCCTTGAACGATATCCATTTTTTCCATCTCCCCGTTCTGCATACGGAGCAATTGAATGTTTGGAATGTTTATTTTTATGACAGTATCTCTGGCCTTAAATTTTAAACATTATTCCTGACGATCTAGTCCGGATTCTGACTCACCGTTTCAATGAACTAAGCTGTTTATCGAACCAGTTTCGTTACACATCTCTAAAGATTTCCAACTGTCGTACGTAACGACGTACGTACTTCCTCACACTTAGACATTTATTTTCTTTTCGGTAGTTTTCTTTCCGTGGTGTTGGTGACGTTTCTGAATGTGCCGTTTACGACAGTACATTAGGAAAATCCTCTTGTGGCGCCAAACAGTATCTCTGTATCATGATGATGATGAGGTCCCACACTCCGAGGAGCGTAGTGGACAATACAGGAGACCCGCACCGCCGTATAGTCAAGGTCCTAGCGGAGGTGGTTTGCCATTGCCTTCCTCCGACCGTAATGGGGATGAATGAAGATGATGAAGGCGACACAACAACGCCCGGTCATCTCGATTCAGGAAAAATCCCTGAGCCCACTGGGAATCGAACTTTAATAATAACAAAAGAATACCTGAAGTTACTAACTTCCTTCATGTTGATATCATTTCCCAATGAAACTTCATCAGTAGCATATATTTGAGTAGCGACGATTTTGGCAAAACCCCGAGCAAATGTTATTCTTTTTGCCACAACAATCTGTCAACAGATGGTGCTTAAAATCGAAAAACCATGCGCGGCCACTTACTGGGAAGCGTTAAATTTCTGTTGGTCATCCAAAACGAACTGTTACTCATGAAGCTTCTATATTTGGCACAGTTTATCTCTTGTTTCACGTCCTTTGAAATGTCTTTATTTAGATGTTACCTGAACTTTGATCTATAAGGTACTGAAACGAAAAGAAATAATAAGGAAAGTGTTACTGCTACACAACTTTTTCTAGTCATCAACCCATTTTTTTCCAACATAAATTGTGTAGGCCTAACTGTTAGTTTATTGGACCAACAAAGTTTCTTTCATGCTCACTGATATATTCCGCACAATTAATTGCGGAACTATCTGTTTTAGCCACATAATCCGCAGAATCCGTCCAGAAGAGGACACTCCTATTCATAGTTTCCTTGAAGTTAGATGTAGTGGGAATTAGGGAAGTCCAGTAGCAGGAAGAACAGAACTTGGTCCGGTCAGTACGGCTTTATCAACAGAAAGCCAAATATGGGTCACCCAGATATAGATCTTCTAAAGAGTAAAACACAGGATTTCGGGTAAGCTACTACGAGCAGCAGCCAAGATAGAAGCAAAGCCAACATCCACCACATTGGTACAAGTTTATATGCTGAACAGCCCCGCAGATGATGAAGACATTGAAAGAATGTATATGAGATGAAAGAAATTTTTGATACAGGTAAGGGAGGCGAAAATGTGATTGTGTTGGAGGAGTGGAATTCGATAATAGGAAGAGACAGATAATGAAAAATTGTGGAAGAGACGGACTGGAGGTCAGGAATTGAAAGGACCTCGTGATATTATTTTGCATACAATATAATTTAATCTTTCTCAATACTGAATTTAATAACCATGCAAGCAGCTTGTATACGTGGATGAAACCTGCAGACACTGTAGGTTTTTAGATAGGTTACAAAATTATAAGACAGAAATTTCGAAACCAGATTTTAAACTGCAAAATATTTATGGGGGCAAATATGGACTTTGATCATAATTTACTGGTTACGTGCAGGAGATAATATCTGAAAAAATTTGGAAAGGTAGGCAATTAATGAGATGGTATAACGTAGATAACACCTATGAAAAATAAGCCAACGTGACACACAGCGTATTCGAAGGAGAATATTGCTCTCAGGTGTATCAGGTCATGCTGGGTAATAAAGATCTAAAATGTGATGACGTAAATAGAGTTGTCCCCAGCAAACGTATACCAAATACAAAAATCGTGGCTTCTAAAAATGGGCAAATCCCAGAACTAGTCAAAACTCCGTCCGAACAGGCCTTGGAAGGCCCAGCGGTGCTGACCGGCCGCCGTGTCATCCTCAGCCCACAGGCATCACTGGATGCAGGTATGGAGAGGCATGTTGTCAGCAAACCACTCTCCCAGCTGTATGTCAGTTTACGAGACCGGAGCCGCTACTTCTCAATCAAGTAGCTCCTCAGTTTTCTTCGCAAGGGCTGAGTGCACCGATTCAAGTGCTTGCCCAGCCCGACAGCGCTTGACTTTGGTGATCTGACGGGAACCGGTGTTACCACTGCAGCAAGGCCGTTCGCCGGAACTAGTCAGGTAATAAGTAATTAGCAGCATCGGTGTAAACAGCTAAAAATGTATTTTCTTTAAGGCTGTGTAAGCATGCATGACTAAGGGAAAGATAGATGCCACGTAGAGCAAAAATTAAATAGGTCTTTGTAGGAAAGAGACGCACCTGTATGATTTTATTGAGAGACCTTTGGGGAAATATAGCTCATCCATAAAAAAGATGGCATCTAGAACGCTAGTGTGACCCATTCTTGAGCACTGTTCGAGTGTTTTGGGTCACCACCAAGTCGAATTAAGGGAAGACATCGAAGCAGTTCAGAGGCGTTCGGTAGATTTGTTATTGGTAGGTTCGATCAGCACCTAAGTATTTTGAAGATGGTTTGTGAATTCAAATGGGAAACCCTGGAGGGAAGACAAGGCTCTTTTTGAGACCCTTCTACCTCTCTAAGTGTCCCAGGCAGCAATGTGATTCGACTCTTTGCTCCTTTTTTGGGATAGCGCAAGTATGGAGTCAGTAGTAGGGTAAAGAGAGTGTCACCCTACTCCGCATTTGTGCCAAATTTATTCAAGATGGCGGATCCAAGACGGCGGCCATAGATGTGGCAATGTCAGTGACGTCATGGTGGAGAATTCAAATTTTGCCGGGAAAATAGGTTAGTTGGGCTACCTCCACTAACCTTAATGCACACCACTTCCCCTTCCTCTCCTCCCCTGGAAATCGGGCACGGAAAGGATTCATTCTGTGCTGGGCTGCCGGCCAGTGTTGCCGAGCGGTTCTAGGTGCTTCAGTCTGGAAATGCGCAACCGCTACAGTCGCAGGTTCGAATCCTGCCTCAGGCATGGATGAGTGTGATGTCCTTAGGTTAGTTAGGTTTAAGTAGTTCTAAGTTCTAGGGGACTGATGACCTCAGATGTTAAGTCCCATAGTGCTCAGAGCCATTTGAACCATTTTTGTGCTGGGCTGCCGGATAGGGTGGATGTAGGTCTTTATTTTGTATGCTTTGTTTATTTAAACAATTAGAGTTGTCATAGGCAGTAGCTCCATCCAGTGTGTTCACCTTGAGGTCCAGAGGCCAATTGATGTAATTCACAACACCACCACCACAGGACGCTGTCGGTCCTCCTCTTCTCCCCTCCCATAATGTAATTCAAGATGATGGTCTCGAAAAAATGGCGGGAAAAGGACACAGTCTGTGTCTAGCAGCTGGACTGGGAGGAAAGATGTAATAATTAACTGTGTTCAATGGATGAGATGCCTATGCTGGAGAACGAAGAGTTTAACTGGTATATTAGCTGTAATCATGCAGCTGAGGACTCCCTCAGCAATGGGTGTGTGTATTGTTCTTAGTAGTGTGTAACCCTAGGGACCGATGACCTCAGCAGTTTGGTCCCTTAGGAATTCACAGACACACACATTCATTCTGATAAATGCATGTAGTGTAACTGTAAATCACCCAGTAAAATTCCTGTTAGTCTTCCACGGCCCAAGAGACAAGACATTCACTGTGGTGCGCCCATTCCCTGTCCTCAGAGGCCACATGCCGTCTCATGGCACTGTCACACGGTAGCTGCAGGGGCATCCGCATACTTCCTCTGGCACTGCAAGTACCTGCAGCCTTCCTTCTTCCCATCCCTCTCGCATGGATACCCTTTGTCATTGAACATGAAAAGCTTCGGAAGTTATTACTTCTGGTGCTTAGCAATGTGTGGAATACTGTCACATACATAACCTGAAGATTTCGCAAGAAGTAAATGTACCAGTGCACAAAGATAATGAGAGAGCTTTGCAGATGACACAAGAATATTTAAACAATTTTCGATGTAAATACACGTGTTATTCCGAGGAATACCACCACCACACTTGAACACGGACTCTAAAATAGATCACGAGACGTTTGTGAAATCACCCCTGAGACACCTGACGTGCCGGCCGGAGTGGCCGAGCGGTTCTAGGTGCTTCAGTCTGAAACCGCGTGACCGCTACGGTCGCAGGTTCGAATCCTGCCTCGGGCATCGATGTGTGTGATGTCCTTAGGTTAGTTAGGTTTAAGTAATTGTAAGTTCTAGGGGACTGATGACCTCAGATGTTAAGTCCCATAGTGCTCAGAGCCATTTCAACGAACACTTGGCGTGCTTTTGTGGGGACAAACCCTTGCCTCCGAGCAGGAGCTACTTCAGGAGTTACTAAATCCAGTTGAATATGTCTCTAAATACACTTTCAAAAATATCGCTGCACAGCAATTCACCTCAATCCCACGGTGCATACCACGACACTTGAACACAGACTCTACAAAGAAGATTGGGGCTCACTTGTGAAACCACCCCTACGGCATTTCGCGCGCTTTTGTGGGAAGTACCTTTATCTTTGAGCTCGAGCTTCTTTAGGAATTACTAAATCCAATTGAATGTGTCTCTAAATACACTTTCAAAAAGATCGCTGCACATATGTTTGCTTCATTTTGCGATGTATACCGCCACACTTGAACACAGACTCTAAAAAAAAAGATTGCGGCACACTTGTGAAACCTCTCAGTCTTCCTCGACTGTTCTGGAATATTTGGGTGCATAAATAAATCAGGTAAAGTGTTTAACGCCTGAACACATTTGCCATTGTCGCTTTAAGCAATTTCTTTCAAATACACTCGCACACAAATCACTGCACTGCCTTTCCAGATGCACTTGGAATAGTAGTACATTATAGTAAATACATTCGCTAACACATCGCTAAAAAAAAATGAGCGCAGATACGCCACATCAGAACTCTGAAGATGACCCTACATCACGTAAAAAAGTATTGTTAAATACACCATCGCAGTAGTTCGCTACTCGAGTCACGGTTGTAACTCGGGACTCGTAAAGCGCCGGGCGTCTGTCAGCGGCCGCTGCTCACTGCAGAGTGAAGTTCCGACCACAAGCGGGGTTTTTTTTTTGGCCGGATCCACGAGCGCGCGAAAACCGTGCCCGGGTAGACCAGCACCAACTTGTCCTGCGTGCTCACCCTACCATTCATCTGCAGATGGGATAGAATGCCGCACTCCTATTGGTTCCCTGGGTAAAATGGCGGGTGGAGGGGATACAGGTTATATAAACCGTCGTTGTGGTTCAGTCGTTCTTATTCTGTCTTCCTCAGTTTGCCTGTATGGTTGATTGGGTGTTCTTGTGCCAATTGTTTATTTTTTTTGGGGGGGGGGGGAGGGGGGGATGAAGTGTTCAGATTCCAGCGAAAACATCAGCAGTGGCAGCAAACGCATTCTCCAGGACAGTCTGCCACGTAAGTTAATTGTTCTAATCATTCAATGTACCTGTGTGTGCCCTGTAATTTTAGTACCTATCGCAGCATTTGTTTAGGTCTTAAAGTGCGCGTCATTTATGTTGGCGGCCGAGTTTAGGTTCGTTCTGCGCATCTGACGTCACAAAACACAGTCAGCCAATGAACAGAGAACGACGTTGCCACATCTCGACTGCAGTGCAGAGCATGGACGAGTGTCTTCAGTTTTAGAAACGTTCAGTCATAAATAAATTAATAGAACAAAAGCAATGTCTTGATAGGAGACATTCTTTTATAGAAAGTTTGGAAAAAGCATTCTTTATACCAATTGCTTCATATTCTATTAATTAAACCAAACAAGCAATAAGACTCCTAATTCAGGTGATAGCAAGGAAAGGTGTTTGTATCACTCTCACGAACCGCTTTTTCGCAATAAAGAACAGCGGTAATTATTTATTTCCTATTGTACTTCGACGAAGCGTGAGTAATTCATAGTCATACCAACAGTATTTGTCAGTATTTTACGTGACGTGTTATACTCCTCATGGGGATGTATAGTCGGACAACGTGCTTTAGCGTAATGGTTAAGATGTTGGGCTGCTACGCGAAAGGTCAGGAGTTCAAATCTTCTGCAGTGCTTAATATTTTCATTGTTTAAAATCAATATCGAAGTGCCTTACTTCACGAATTATATTCGTTTGAATGCAATTTTTTGAAATTTCTAGTACTTTGTCTCTTCATTAACCCTTTCGCTGCTGCACACACGTGCTCGCCGCATTCCGCGCATTTCCCCCCCCCCCCCCCCATAAATGACTTAATTTTGTTTCGATGTTCAACGCAGTTATTATGCAGCATTAAATGTAGTAAACCATTGCACGAAAAACACGGGAGAACTGGAACAATCAGTACGCCGGGAAAGCTTTAAACATCACATTGCACGAAATTTTGAAGAGTTTGCAGAGGTAGAAGTCCATAGCGTATACTTTCCGTATGGTCGATTTTAGTTGCCACAATGTTGGGAATGAAATGTGGACAAGATACCTAAATTTCATATAAAATAAGAGTGTCAAAGCAGTTGGAACACGATGTGTCTGCACAGGCGAGCAGTGCAGTGACAAAATAGTGCACAGCGCGGAATGCAAGGAGCACGTCTTTGTAGCAGCGAAAGGGTTAATGCGGCCGTGGTGGCTTTACTTCATGAACTGCGCGCTCCCCCCCTAAACGTAAGCTTGCGAACTATGCTATACTATGGCGCTGCTTCTATTGGCGCGTGCGTCGTGTGCAACTGGCAACGCAGCAATCTCCCGCGTCTGGGCGGGCATGCGCGAGACGCCAAGATAAAAGAATTGAACTATAGTCGGTAGAGACATACCTCCTTACTACCGAGCTTTTGAATGGCTTGTTGCTGTATTTTTTTGTGTGTGACGAATTTGTATTCCATAGCCAGTATTAGAGCCTTTTTTTGTCTTTTCACTGTAGCCATCGTCCCTGAGATGTTCGCTGACCAAGATCGGCAGTTGAAGGCTGAGAGACTATTGCAGCAACAGCCTCAAGCGAGATTAACCAAGTGGGTGCAGCAAGAACGTATGTAGCACTTATTTTTTATTTTATTTATGTTTTTAACTTGTGGCTGTTAGAAAAAACATTTTTTTTGTTCATGTCATGTATTGTGGTTCTAATGATAAGGGCTGGGAGATATATATACATTTATTTTTCGTAACATGATACATTCAGTTGTCTGAGACATATTCTTTGCTTTTCAAGGTATTTCTATGGACGAGGAAAAAGATGTAGCAGTATGCATCAATGCCGAGAGCCAGGAATAACTGATTTAGTCTTGCAGAGTACGATTTTCAAATTCAATGAGATTCGCATACAAGTAATTTCAGTGGAATAGAGAATACGATTTTCTGTTTATATCTCAGTGACTTAACAGAAACGATTTTCAGTTCGATTTCCTGTGTGTATTTCTCTGATATTTTTAAGATATAATCCCATTCAATATCTTATTGTTTTAGGTAGCGTCAGTGAGCAAGATAAATGGCCCCAAGGCGAGGGTGATATACCAGAGGGGTACATGAGATGGCAGTTGCTGCAGAGGAAGTTGAAGGGCACTGCCATCTTGACCTTTCGTAGTAGGATGAGGAAATACTGGTTTGGGTGGGAGACCTACTGTAAAACCCGACTGAACTAATAAATACACACACACGATTTTCAGTTCGATTTCCTGTGTGTATTTCTCTGATATTTTAAAGATATAATCCCATTCAATATCTTATTGTTTTAGGTAGCGTCAGTGAGCAAGATAAATGGCCCCAAGGCGAGGGTGATATACCAGAGGGGTACATGAGATGGCAGTTGCTGCAGAGGAAGTTGAAGGGCACTGCCATCTTGCCCTTTCGTAGTAGGATGAGGAAATACTGGTTTGGGTGGGAGACCTACTGTAAAACCCGACTGAACTAATAAATACACACACACACACACATATATATATATATATATATATATATATATATATATATATATATATATATATATATATATATATATATATATGTGTGTGTGTGTGTGTGTGTGTGTGTGTGTGTGTGTATGTGTGTCAGTCAGAGCCAGAGTAGGATGAAGTGCCAGTAGTGAGGGCCAGTGGGAACACCCTGGTTGTAGCGATATATATATACAACCAGGGTGTTCCCACTGGAACACCCTGGTTGTAGCGATATATACACTCCTGGAAATGGAAAAAAGAACACATTGACACCGGTGTGTCAGACGCACCATACTTGCTCCGGACACTGCGAGAGGGCTGTACAAGCAATGATCACACGCACGGCACAGCGGACACACCAGGAACCGCGGTGTTGGCCGTCGAATGGCGCTAGCTGCGCAGCATTTGTGCACCGCCGCCGTCAGTGTCAGCCAGTTTGCCGTGGCATACGGAGCTCCATCGCAGTCTTTAACACTGGTAGCATGCCGCGACAGCGTGGACGTGAACCGTATGGGCAGTTGACGGACTTTGAGCGAGGGCGTATAGTGGGCATGCGGGAGGCCGGGTGGACGTACCGCCTAATTGCTCAACACGTGGGGCGTGAGGTCTCCACAGTACATCGATGTTGTCGCCAGTGGTCGGCGGAAGGTGCACGTGCCCGTCGACCTGGGACCGGACCGCAGCGACGCACGGATGCACGCCAAGACCGTAGGATCCTACGCAGTGCCGTAGGGGACCGCACCGCCACTTCCCAGCAAATTAGGGACACTGGTGCTCCTGGGGTATCGGCGAGGACCATTCGCAACCGTTTCCATGAAGCTGGGCTATGGTCCCGCACACCGTTAGGCCGTCTTCCGCTCACGCCCCAACATCGTGCAGCCCGCCTCCAGTGGTGTCGCGACAGGCGTGAATGGAGGGGCGAATGGAGACGTGTCGTCTTCAGCGATGAGAGTCGCTTCTGCCTTGGTGCCAATGATGGTCGTATGCGTGTTTGGCGCCGTGCAGGTGAGCGCCACAATCAGGACTGCATACGACCGAGGCACACAGGGCCAACACCCGGCATCATGGTGTGGGGAGCGATCTCCTACACTGGCCGTACACCACTGGTGATCGTCGAGGGGACACTGAATAGTGCACGGTACATCCAAACCGTCATCGAACCCATCGTTCTACCATTCCTAGACCGGCAAGGGAACTTGCTGTTCCAACAGGACAATGCACGGCCGCATGTATCCCGTGCCACCCAACGTGCTCTAGAAGGTGTAAGTCAACTACCCTGGCCAGCAAGATCTCCGGATCTGTCCCCCATTGAGCATGTTTGGGACTGGATGAAGCGTCGTCTCACGCGGTCTGCACGTCCAGCACGAACGCTGGTCCAACTGAGGCGCCAGGTGGAAATGGCATGGCAAGCCATTCCACAGGACTACATCCAGTATCTCTACGATCGTCTCCATGGGAGAATAGCAGCCTGCATTGCTGCGAAAGGTGGGTATACACTGTACTAGTGCCGACATTGTGCATGCTCTGTTGCCTGTGTCTATGTGCCTGTGGTTCTGTCAGTGTGATCATGTGATGTATCTGACCCCAGGAATGTGTCAATAAAGTTTCCCCTTCCTGGGACAATGAATTCACGGTGTTCTTATTTCAATTTCCAGGAGTGTATATACAACCAGGGTGTTCCCACTGGCCCTCACTACTGGCACTTCATCCTACTCTGGCTCTGACTGGTTTTCCTCACCAGCAACAGAAGATATGTGTGTCTCAGCCCATACTCCTGTGCACCACACCAACTCCATCATCGACAGGGTGGACATCACCACCCTGTAGTAGTAGTAGTAGCAGCAGTAGCAGTAGCAGTAGTAATAAGACTTGGTCCTGTGGCTAGCGGCAGTTCCCTTTCCTGTCCGTTTAGTAAAGGACATCAGGTCAGTTACACCATAATACAGTTAGAAAAATCGCTGAATACACTCACCTCCGAGGAGTGTATTTCATTCACAAGGATCGAGAATCTGGCAAGAGAGAACTGTAATCCTGTTGAGCGTGCCCTCCTGTCATGGAAACGGAACTACTCAAAGTAGTCGATGATCTACAGTATATCACCATTAAACGCAGTGAAGTGCTCTGTGTCAAACTATGCACACACACCCTCCCCCAAAGTTTTCTTTGCCATTGAAGAGACAGGTCTTCATTATCTTTTGGGGGGAGGGAGGGGGAATGGCGTGATTATGTGGAGACTTTCAATTGCCAAGTGGTTTCGTAAATCCATCTTTGTTTTACACTGGTCCAGTTTGCAGAGATGGAAGTGAGAGTGTCAACTAAAGCACTCAGGTGAATACTACAGTTCGACATCCATACACATGTCTATCTGGTGAATGGAGAGTCTAGCCATTTAAGCACCCTAAGGATATATCTAATAAGAGGGCATGCATTAATGTCGAAAATAAAGAGGATCATTCTTGTTTTACGTCGTTCATCCTGGTTTGAGAGAGGAATTACAATTACAGAGGTCATCCTGAGCGTCCCAGTACATACCATTAATGTGATGACATTCTTCGGTGTTACAACTTTTATGGTATCGAGTTCCCCATCAAGATCCAGGACATACGTAAATTTGAGGTGCAGAATACCAGAATATTGGTTCATGTTTATGGCCTGGAGAAGAAAAACAATTCAGATGAACAGGACAAGCATATTGGTGTCAACTCCCTCCATTTCTCAAAATCTGCCGGTAAGCATGAGATGCATGTAAACATGCTACTCTTATCTGAAGATGATAATTATTATTATGTTTGAATCAAAGACTTGTCCCAATCCTTTCCACCAAACTGAATAAGCATAATGGTAAACGGCATATTTGCCTAAGATGCCTCAATGCCTTTTCCTCAGAAAAGTTATTAGTGACGCATCTAGTATATTGTGCTTCTGAGGACTTGGTATGTCTTATTATGCCTACTGACGGTGACAAATTCATAAGGTTTAAAAATGCTCACCACCAGGAGCGACGCCCGTTTGAGGTTTATGCCGACTTTGAATGCCTCCTCGCTCCTGTGACCCACTATGAAGGTGACCCTACACCCTCACATACCACCTTTACAGGAAAGTGTGTGCCATATGTGGCAGCATACCAAATTGTATCGTCCTACGATACGTGTCTTAATCACACCCAAATGACGACTGAAACAGAAATATTTTCGAATTTCGTCTTGGGTTTCCACAGCAACATTGTCAAATGTGAAGGTAGTTTTTGGTTTTACTTTTCAGTTGTGGACATATCACAACTTTCACTGAATGTCATTGAGCCGTGATGCAGCTCACGTTGGCGCTGTTTGTAGGTTTCCGCCCTCTGTTGCAGGCAAGATGGTATCGTTTAGTTGGCATGGTTGTGGTTCCAGAATGAGATTTTCACTCTGCAGCGGAGTGTGCGCTGATATGAAACTTCCTGGCAGATTAAAACTGTGTGCCCGACCGAGACTCGAACTCGGGACCTTTGCCTTTCGCGGGCAAGTGCTCTACCAACTGAGCTACCGAAGCACGACTCACGCCCGGTACTCACAGCTTTACTTCTGCCAGTACCTCGTCTCCTACCTTCCAAACTTTACAGAAGCTCTCCTGCGAAACTTGCAGAACTAGCACTCCTGAAATAAAGGATATTGCGGAGACATGGCTTAGCCACAGCCTGGGGGATGTTTCCAGAATGAGATTTTCACTCTGCAGCGGAGTGTGCGCTGATATGAAACTTCCTGGCAGATTAAAACTGTGTGCCCGACCGAGACTCGAACTCGGGACCTTTGCCTTTCGCGGGCAAGTGCTCTACCAACTGAGCTACCGAAGCACGACTCACGCCCGGTACTCACAGCTTTACTTCTGCCAGTACCTCGTCTCCTACCTTCCAAACTTTACAGAAGCTCTCCTGCGAACCTTGCAGAACTAGCACTCCTGAAAGAAAGGATGTTGCGGAGACATGGCTTAGCCACAGCCTGGGGGATGTTTCCAGAATGAGATTTTCACTCTGCAGCGGAGTGTGCGCTGATATGAAACTTCCTGGCAGATTAAAACTGTGTGCCCGACCGAGACTCGAACTCGGGACCTTTGCCTTTCGCGGGCAAGTGCTCTACCAACTGAGCTACCGAAGCACGACTCACGCCCGGTACTCACAGCTTTACTTCTGCCAGTACCTCGTCTCCTACCTTCCAAACTTTACAGAAGCTCTCCTGCGAACCTTGCAGAACTAGCACTCCTGAAAGAAAGGATGTTGCGGAGACATGGCTTAGCCACAGCCTGGGGGATGTTTCCAGAATGAGATTTTCACTCTGCAGCGGAGTGTGCGCTGATATGAAACTTCCTGGCAGATTAAAACTGTGTGCCCGACCGAGACTCGAACTCGGGACCTTTGCCTTTCGCGGGCAAGTGCTCTACCAACTGAGCTACCGAAGCACGACTCACGCCCGGTACTCACAGCTTTACTTCTGCCAGTACCTCGTCTCCTACCTTCCAAACTTTACAGAAGCTCTCCTGCGAACCTTGCAGAACTAGCACTCCTGAAAGAAAGGATATTGCGGAGACATGGCTTAGCCACAGCCTGGGGGATGTTTCCAGAATGAGATTTTCACTCTGCAGCGGAGTGTGCGCTGATATGAAACTTCCTGGCAGATTAAAACTGTGTGCCCGACCGAGACTCGAACTCGGGACCTTTGCCTTTCGCGGGCAAGTGCTCTACCAACTGAGCTACCGAAGCACGACTCACGCCCGGTACTCACAGCTTTACTTCTGCCAGTACCTCGTCTCCTACCTTCCAAACTTTACAGAAGCTCTCCTGCGAACCTTGCAGAACTAGCACTCCTGAAAGAAAGGATATTGCGGAGACATGGCTTAGCCACAGCCTGGGGGATGTTTCCAGAATGAGATTTTCACTCTGCAGCGGAGTGTGCGCTGATATGAAACTTCCTGGCAGATTAAAACTGTGTGCCCGACCGAGACTCGAACTCGGGACCTTTGCCTTTCGCGGGCAAGTGCTCTACCAACTGAGCTACCGAAGCACGACTCACGCCCGGTACTCACAGCTTTACTTCTGCCAGTACCTCGTCTCCTACCTTCCAAACTTTACAGAAGCTCTCCTGCGAACCTTGCAGAACTAGCACTCCTGAAAGAAAGGATATTGCGGAGACATGGCTTAGCCACAGCCTGGGGGATGTTTCCAGAATGAGATTTTCACTCTGCAGCGGAGTGTGCGCTGATATGAAACTTCGCAGGAGAGCTTCTGTAAAGTTTGGAAGGTAGGAGACGAGGTACTGGCAGAAGTAAAGCTGTGAGTACCGGGCGTGAGTCGTGCTTCGGTAGCTCAGTTGGTAGAGCACTTGCCCGCGAAAGGCAAAGGTCCCGAGTTCGAGTCTCGGTCGGGCACACAGTTTTAATCTGCCAGGAAGTTTCATGGTTGTGGTTGTTTGTCTTCTTCTTGTGTTGGCTGGTGCCACTCGATTTCGCAAGCGTTGCCTGTGCGCTAGTGGCAGCAGCGGCGGTTATCGATATGTAGTAACTGTTGCCCTATCTTTAGGGCAACGTCATTGTTTTTTCCGTGTCGTGTGAGTGTGGCAGTTCGGTTGGGGACTCAGGGGGATCCAGGTCCGCACAGTGCGATAACACCGGGACCGCTGGCAGCACGCATGGACTGCCAGATGGAAGGGCTGTGGTCACGAGGATGCACAACCTTGTCGTAAACCAGATCCTGCAGGCTTTAAGATGAGTGCATTTCAATTCAAGTAGAGAAACCTCCACCATTGTGACATCTCACGATTCTCCAGTGACTTGGGTTCGAGTTGCTGCTCGTAGTGTCGCCGAGGCAAAGAGCAGTGAGTTGAGTGCTTGAGGAAAGCGGATCTGATTAGCTTTCCTCGACTTCTTATTACCATTTACTGCGTTGAGCTTGTTACAATTTGTTAAGTTCAACCAGCGATATTTTTCCTGCCTGGTGGCCTCTAACGCTCCAGTTACCTACCCTGGGGGTCAGTGTATGACACGGCAATGTACATTTCCTCGCCTTGCCGCTGCTGTCCGGTAATACGTGTAGTTTTGACAGCTTTCTTGATTGTAGGCCGTTTGTGATTCTTCTACTCTAGTGGTAGTGACACCTTTCTCGTCCCGGGCGTTCTAAGCACAGTATTCTGGGAGCGTAGTGCAGTCGGCTGTTTCCGGCTTTGGTGTGTTGTTCCATTCTTGCATTTGGTTTATTGGACTTCAGGTAGCTTCAGCAAGATTATCATTAGTCATTCGTTAGGCTGCCACTAGTGTGAGTTACCATCTTGTGAAGTGAATCCAACTCTTGACTGCCTATCTCATCGCTCGCGAAAGTGTTTGTTGCCAGACCTTCTCAGAGGTCGATTCCTGGAGCACCGTCTGTGACTGGTCCTTGTGTTTTATTATTGTATTATTTATTACCATACCTTGTAATGCTTACATTAAAGGTTATGTATGTCTAGGTAATAGTTCTGGTCGCCTTCAGGAATAAACCTAACAGCGTAGAGGTTGTGTTACAAGGTTACCATCATCTTATTTCACCCGTTTGATGGTCAGTTGCTTGTTTCTTTCAATTAACCTTCGCTTGTATTTGCTGTTTTACAACAGGTTTCTGAATTTTTTTTATATAATTGCCGTCCCTGGCGTGTAAGGCCATCAGCCGTGGCTGTGGCTATTTGGTTTAAAAAATAATTCGATATTTGTATTTTATCAGCAAGCCTTAAAACCTTATTTGCTGCCATTCATGGTGTCTGACACCTTCTGTTGTGTTTGTGGCCACTTACTTTTTAATATTTCAATACCTGTAAGTTGTAATTGCAGCGAGTTCTTAAACATTCTTAATTTATTGCCATTCTTCAGCCGTGATCACAGTGGCTTGTTTTTCTAAACATTTTCTGTATCTGTATTTTATGATGATTTGCTAAATTGTAACACACTGATCCGGCCGGTGTGGCCGAGCGGTTCTAGGCGCTTCAGTCTGGAACCGCGCGACCGCTACGGTCGCAGGTTCGAATTCTGCCTCGGGCATGGATGTATGTGATGTCCTTTGGTTAGTTAGGTTTAAGTAGTTCTAAGTTCTAGGGGACTGACGACCTCAGAAGTTAAGTCCCATAGTGCTCAGAGCCATTTGAACCATTTTAACACACTGAAAACACTATTAATTACACAGTTGTTTATTCCTTCATTAATAACGTGTGGTATTTTTTTATTTATTGTTGTATCTGGAATTACTGTTTTAAAAAAATAAATTGTGTAACTGTAAAAGGGAACCAATAGTAAGTGATTACGGCCCCGTCCACAATCGTAACCGAACCCTGCCTTCCCTTGACCACCAGGTTTCAGTCATGTATGTAATGCCTTTTACACTGTGAAATACTTCCTGTAATAGCTGATACTTGGGCTGAAACAGTGTTTTTGAAAATAAACAAACATGCTCAAAGCGAAATCCATCTACATTTGTTAATAGCGTGATGAGAACATAAGTCTTGCGGTAACTGAATGGACCTACAATAATTGCTCGTGTGTTATCAGGAAGGAGTATTTCATTCTTCTTCTTCTTCAGGTCTTGTTTTTCATCTTCACTGGACCAGTGACCAACAACAAAGTCCTTGCGACGAGAATGTCTCAATCACCCTGCTATGATACCAACTATGTCAGGTACTGACAAGTAGTGGGCATATATAGAAAGACATACTGGTAAGGATGGTATTATTATGTGTAGCCACTATAGCTCCGTCACTGAACCAATTGAGCTATATTGACTACACTGAGGATATATTGCTATATGACTGTAGGTGCAGTATTGAAAATGATGATATTAGTAAGTGTAATACTTGGACTACAACGACAGAAGTATGAAAAACACACAAACACAGTTAGAGATTATATACACTTTATTTATTTAAATATTTTACATTGGATGCAGCATTTCAAAAAGATCATCAGACTCCTCCTTTATCTTCTTTCGCACCTGTACAGTATTTCCTAAATAAAGCTTTCTGATATGCAATAAATTCCACATGTCTCTCCTTCAAACCAATGAGTACCTCACAATAATCTGGTTTTCCAAATGCACAATTAACCTGTTTCTCTTTTAGCTCTGCATCCATGTGCAGATAAATGTATTGCTCTGAATTATGAACATGTACGCTGTGCACACGTAGAAAGTTTTTGCATACATAGTCTATATTTGGCAACCAGCGACTCAGTTTCTTCAATGCAAGGCATAGCACAGTATCTGCATCATTTAAGTTCATAACTGAAGCGTGCCATAGATAATTCACTTGTCAACCAATTTCACACATAGTGCAGAATCATCATACACTGTTCTAATAGATAGTGTCACACCAGTAAGGTGAATGTCTGGGCGTCAGGGTTACAAGTTCGTTAATACTCTGTGGTCATCTGCTGATTGATGTAGCGCTCGGTAAGACATATTTCATCCCAGTCAAACTCAGAAATAGGCACTTTAACATCCTTTGATATATTTTCAATCCTATTCTCACATGCAAGCCCCTGTCACTATGTGCTATTATACCCACTTCTACACATTTTGTTCTGCCAGCAGATAAATTGTATGTAGAACTGAAAAGCATGGGCACACTTGATACCTTCTTACCCACAGCACCTGCACTCTGTCCCTGCACTAGCACATGGATGTTCTGCTGAGTCGGGTCATATGTCAGTGACCAGTACTGTCCTCCAACTTGCTGTTGTTTAGGACCACCAGCAGCTTTCGAAGTGTTGGGAGCAGACAGCGCATCCTAGTCACACAAATCGATGAGTGGGACAGACAATAACAGCTCTGTGTCCTGATCCAGCAAATGGGTTAGGCATGGAACCTTCCCATCTAGAGCATCTGCGCTCTGTCCCTGTACTACCACAGGGATGTTCTGATGGGATGGGTCATATGTAGGTGACCAATACTGATCTCCATCTTGCTGTTGTTTAGAACCACCAGCAGCATTCGAAACATTAGGAACAGACACCCAAATCGAAGGGTGGGATAGACAATAACAGGTTCTTGTCCTTCTCCAGCAAGTGGGCTATGCATGCTACAGGATCCCACATGGTCGCTACAGATTTGGACATGCTGGAGGTTGTTGTTCCTGCACATCCAAAGGTCAGTGCAGTCTCGACAAGATGACATCTGAGGTTGCTGCAGGCCTGCCACTGCAGGCTGCAAGTTGAAGGCAACTGCTGAACATGAAAAAAGAGGAGGAGGAAGTGTTACATACACACAAAGATGTGATATGGGATACTTACTGTTCCATTTTTTCCTGTTCTGCAGGGCTATGTTGGGTCTCGACCTGCTGCTAACGCTTCATGGTTCTTTTTCTGCTGCTGCCGCTGCTGCTGGCTGGCTGAGTGAAATGGAGGCTATGGAGCTGCTGAGTTTGCCCTATATTCCTTCTGACAACAACTTCAGATACTGCATCCTATGGGCCAAAGCCTATCATGTGACCAGATTCAGGGGTCCTATTGGTTCCTACGATTTTTTCCTGGACCATCATCTTGGATTGTGAACTAGGCCAGTTGGTCCCCAAACATCAAAGTGAACACCTACAGTTTATTGTGGAACAGGGTGAAGTTGATGTGAGATGGTAGATAATTTCAGAAAAGGTAGGCAGTTCCAGCACAAGCATCTGTCTGCATGGGGACTGAAATGCATGTTCACCCCATACTACTGCAGTGCCATTAGTCAAGAAGTATTCACCATATGCTCCTCCATTAACTTTTCTTTCTGTTCATTTTGGAGGATGCCAAGGATGCAGCCCTCAGCTGTGTGCTTGCATGTGGTAGACTTATTACATTTGTCGTTGTTCATCACCAGCATTTTCTCAATTGTACCCATGGATGCTTGCACTGGAGTGGATGAATGTCTTGCCTCCACCAGAGTGGGTGAACGTCTAGCCTCTTGCACTTTGGAAGAGTGACTGAACTTCTATCAATTGATCTACAGTTACAGCACACGCATTTATCAGCATGAGTTGTGAAGTGTCTCATCCACTGAACACAGTAAGCAATTACATCCATCCTTCCAATCCAGCAGCTAGACGCAGACTGAGGGAATTTCCTGCCATTTTTTCCCCAGACCGCCATGTTGGATTATGTCACAGGAGGGGAGGGGAGAGAGCCGGTAGCGCCCTCTGGTAGTGGTGTTGTGAACTAGGCCAGTTGGACTCTGGACCTCATGGTTAACACGCTGGATAGAGCTACTGTCTATGACACCTCAAAGGGTTTAAATAAACAAGGCATACAAAATAAAGCACAGACTAGGTCCTTTTCCCGCCAATTTCCAGATGGGGGAGAGGAGAGGAGGGGAGGGGAAGGGGAGGAGGGAGGTGGTGGAGTTAGGCTACTGGAGGTAGCCCAATTCACCTACTTTCCCGCCAAAATTTGAATTTCCCAACAAGACATCACTGTGATGTTGCCACATCTATGCCCACCATCTTGAATAAATCTGGCAACAATGCAGACTGGAGTGACATTCTCTTTGCCCTATTACTTGAGTCAACTGAAATATGAATGTCTTTTGTCAATTGAAATGAACGAGTTGCCTCCCTGACAGATTAACTAATTGCGTGGAAATGTTATGTGAGGCACCTCATGTGACTACATTGGTTCCAGAAGTGTGAGCTGCCGTAATGAACTGTTTTCGTGCGGCTGTAACAGGTTTAAATTCTTGGAGTTACTGATGCTTGTATAAAGCAACAAAGTGTAACACACCACAACTTCGTCAGTAGATGTTGGCAGAGAGAGTGCTTCTCAAAACTTAGCGAACTACCGTAAAACTTTATTTCCAAACGAAGACATGGTCAACGTGCCAGCTGAAGAAGACAGTGTAAAGAAATTATCAGGGGAAAGGACAAAATGACGAAGGACTGTTCTATCTCGTAAGATAACTAAAGAACGCAAAACCATCACGATCGACAATGATTATAAAATGACTTGATGGTGGCTTGTGTAGTTGCCATTTGAACGATGACCTGGCTGACACAGAATGGCAGTAAGCGGACAGTGTCGGCCAGACGAAAGATACGCAAAACGCCAAATGTTGTCCGTAGCATACCTCCAAAAACCAGTTACTGCTCAGGGGCGTTCGACAAAAATGAAACGGAAAATTCATGAGTCATTTAATTTTATCACTTTTATTATTTTAATTTGAGATTTCCTGAAATCAGAAATTACAAGTGACTGTGGCAACATGGCTGGAAAAAACCAGCTGGTAGAGATTATTCCAAAGGAGATAGGAAAGCTGGGATACTGTTAGGATACACTGTTATGACTAATTTCTCAACTGCCATGATGCATAATAGTCAATACATATGTTTAGTGTCTGTACAAAATCTTGCTTGATGTTCTGTCCTGTTGAAAGATGGAAAAATATAGGCCTCGTAAATAAAATTAATGACTAACTTGAATCTCCCCTACATGATTTCGGTCCAGAATGGCAAGCTGAATAGGCGGAGGAAATATGTAGCAAAGAGGACACATGCTTATGTGAATAATGAAGGTAAATAACGAGTTAATCTAGAAGTGCTCGTATGAAACACTACAAATCGAAACCAAACAACTTAGAATGAGACAATTATAGTATGAAAATAAGTATGATTATAATTTTTGTTGTAGTAGTTTAAAGAGGCCTATAGAAATCAGGCGAAACTTTTCTTGTTAAAAGAAAATTCAGTTACATAAGACAAATAATTTTTTATTCTTATCTAATAGAAAAACAACATTAATTTTTTACGCTTACGACGTTTGTGAATATCAAGTAAATGCAACTAACTATACGAGATGTTCACAATTGAAGTTCCAGTTCCAAAATGCTGATCAGAATTACGTCAAATCTGAACAGCATATTATTGATGCAGGAGGAAACGTCATGGAGAAAAAGGAAAAAAAATTAACGAAAACTTTGCCAAAAGATGGCGTTGTAAGCGACTTGACGTAAATAGAGTCGACTACAAATGACAGATGATGCAATATGACAGCTGTGGTTTGAGCTGCACGTTACACCACGTGTACTGCTCAGTGTGCATGACTGCGCAAGTTCGGCAGTCAATGGTAATGGCACCATTAGGTAAGCACATCCAACATGACAAGTCACACCGTATCAGATGGGAAGAATCGGATTTTAATTGACCTGAGGCCTAAAACCGCATATAAAGCAAACTGACACCGATTTTTAACTGTCCTGGTGACAAAAATGGCATAAAAGGTAAAATCACATCGGGTTTTACTTGTCGTGGGGCCAAAAATCGCATAAAATAAAAATGACAACGGTTTTTAATTGTTTTGGGGTCAATAACAGCATAAACATCGAAATGAGATCGGTTTCTAACTGTGAGGGTGGCGCACGACATGTTCAGTATGCTGTCCATCGTTGTCTGCCACAGGTGTAAATCGGGAAACAGCATGTTCCACGAGAGACCAGAGTGTTTCGGGGCGTCACTAGTTGCACCCATGAGTGCCTTCAATTCAGTTCGTAATTGGAGCACTGAACACAACATCTTTCAGATGACCCACGGGCAGAAGTCACATGTTTTAAGATGGTGATCTGGATGGCGTGGCTGTAGAGAAATGACAGCTGATAATTCTAGCGTTTCCGGAATGCCACTGCAGCAGTCGCTTCACTGGTTGTGCATTGTACGGAGAAGGCCCATCTTGCATAAAAACGATCCTACCCACACATCCACACTGCTGTATGATTGGAGCTACGTCGATGCCCAAAAGACTCTCACAGTGTTCACCCGTGACGGTACAGGTAACAGAAGCAGCACGACTCATCTCCTCGAAAAAATCCGGCCTTACGATGAACGATGCCGTCAACCCGCACCACACAGTTACTTTTGTAGACTGAACTGGTACCGGTTGACGTGTGTGCGAATTTTCCGTTGCTCATATTCTGCAACGCTGGGTATTGACATGTCCTTGGAGATGGAGATGTTCGAGTATAATGACTTTTCTGGAGACTAGAAATCTACTCTGTAGGAATCAGCATGGGTTTCGAAAAAGACGGTCGTGTGAAACCCAGCTCGCGCTATCCGTCCACGAGACTCAGAGGGCCATAGACACGGGTTCACAGGTAGATGCCGTGTTTCTTGACTTCCGCAAGGCGTTCGATACAGTTCCCCACAGTCGTTTATTGAACAAAGTAAGAACATATGGACTATCAGACCAATTGTGTGATTGGATTGAGGAGTTCCTAGATAACAGGGCGCAGCATGTTATTCTCAATGGAGAGAAGTCTTCCGAAGTAAGAGTAATTTCAGGTGTGCCGCAGGGGAGTGTCATAGGACCGTTGCTATTCACAATATACATAAATGACCTGGTGGATGACATCGGAAGTTCACTGAGGCTTTTTGCAGATGATGCTGTGGTGTATCGAGAGGTTGTAACAATGGAAAATTGTACTGAAATGCAGGAGGATCTGCAGCGAATTGACGCATGGTGCAGGGAATGGCAACTGAATCTCAATGTAGACAAGTGTAATGTGCTGCGAATACACAGAAAGATAGATCCTTTATCATTTAGCTACAAAATAGCAGGTCAGCAACTGGAAGCAGTTAATACCATAAATTATCTGGGAGTACGCATTAGGAGTGATTTAAAATGGAATGATCATATAATGTTGATTGTCGGTAAAGCAGATGCCAGACTGAGATTCATTGGAAGAATCCTAAGGAAATGCAATCCGAAAACAAAGGAAGTAAGTTACAGTACGCTTGTTCGCCCACTGCTTGAATACTGCTCAGCAGTGTGGGATCCGTACCAGATAGGGTTGATACAAGACATAGAGAAGATCCAACGGAGAGCAGCGCGCTTCGTTACAGGATCATTTAGTAATCGCGAAAGCGTTACGGAGATGATAGATAAACTCCAGTGGAAGACTCTGCAGGAGAGACGCTCAGTGGCTCGGTACGGGCTTTTGTCAAAGTTTCGAGAACATACCTTCACCGAAGAGTCAAGCAGTATATTGCTCCCTCCTACGTATATATCGCGAAGAGACCATGAGGATAAAATCAGAGAGATTAGAGCCCACACAGAGGCATACCGACAATCCTTCTTTCCACGAGCAATACGAGACTGGAATAGAAGGGAGAACCGATAGAGGTACTGAAGGTACCCTCCGCCACACACCGTCAGGTGGCTTGCGGAGTATGGATGTAGATGTAGATGTAGATGGAAATAGGCTTCGCCCGTCTACAGAATGTTCCACGGTCATTCATTGTCCATTTCCGTGCGACCGAGAAATTCCAGAGAGAACGTTTGTCTTGCTGGCAGGTCAGCAGTCTAAACATGATTTTGCATAGACAGCAATTCTGGATGTTTCATAGGAATTTATGCACCGCCTTCCCCGTGTACTGCATGTTTGCACAACACCGCTCGACCCCTCATACAGTGCTGTGGCCACAACTTCGACAGACATCGTGTCAACTGCTTTTCTCCTTCTGCCACACTGTACTTCAAAAGAACCTGTCTTTTCGAATTTTGTAATTATCTTCTCTAGACCCTTAGCAGACATCTGACGAATGCCTTTTTCCATACTTTCGAGTGTCTGGAACTTCTGCAAGGATGCTAGCGCACAGTTGCCGTTTCTTTTTTTAAAGAGCTTTACCAGCAGCGTGCGATCCTTCACGAAGACAGTCATGTTGGGCGTCTCGGACGCAAAATGAGGAACAGCCGTGTGCCCCGCGTCTGTTGGTGTGAAGGTTCTGACGCTTACCGTGCCACCTATTGGTCAAATGTTCTTTTATTTTTTCGCTTATGATGTTTCTCAATGCGTCAATAATACGCTGTTCAAATTTGGCGTCACTCTGAGCAGTGGTTCTCTTTCTACAGCGTTTTGAAAGTGAAACTTTTATTCAAAAAAATGGTTCAAATGGCTCTGAGCACTATGGGACTTAACATCTGAGGTCATCAGTCCCCTAGAACTTAGAACTACTTAAACCTAACTAACCTAAGGGCATCACACATATCCATGCCCGAGGCAGGATTCGAACCTGCGACCGTAGCGTCGCGCAGTTCCAGACTGAAACACCTAGAACAGCTCGGCCACTCCGGCCGGCAAACTTTTATTATGGATACCCTTTATACAGGGTGAGCATTAGTAAAACCGACAAACTGCAGGGACGAATTCTTGATTGCAAATTGAGATAAAAATGCTCTATGAACACGTGTCCGTAAATGGACGGTGTGTGTGCAACGACATCAAATCGTCCCGGAACACAGTACAGAGCTGCATCGCATCCACATCACAACAGACGTTCAAATTAGCCCGCATGGGATTGCAGGTGATGGGTGTAGTAGCGATTGTCATGCAGGACACACCCTTCACAATGCTGGCAGGCCACTTGCCTGGAGCTTGTACTTGGGTTCGTCTGAATATCCAAGTAGAACCCAGTCCTCCAAATTTGGAGTACACACAGTCCACTGCCTCCCTGGACTTTCGTCTGTCTGAAAGGACACCTGATCACACATATCTACATCTACATCTATACTCCGCGAGCCACCTTACGGTGTGTGGCGGAGGGTACTTATTGTACCACTATCTGATCCCCCCTTCCCTGTTCCATTCACGAATTGTGCGTGGGAAGAACGACTGCTTATAAGTCTCCGTATTTGCTCTAATTTCTCGGATCTTTTCGTTGTGATCATTACGCGAGATATATGTGGGCGGTAGTAATATGTTGCCCATCTCTTCCCGGAATGTGCTCTCTCGTAATTTCGATAATAAACCTCTCCGTATTGCGTAACGCCTTTCTTGAAGTGTCCGCCACTGGAGCTTGTTCAGCATCTCCGTAACGCTCTCGCGCTGAATAAATGTCCCCATGACGAATCGCGCTGCTTTTCGCTGGATCATGTCTATCTCTTCTATTAATCCAACCTGGTAAGGGTCCCATACTGATGAGCAATACTCAAGAATCGGACGAACAAGCGTTTTGTAAGCTACTTCTTTCGTCGATGAGTCACATTTTCATAGAATTCTTCCTATGAATCTCAACCTGGCGCCTGCTTTTCCCACTATTTGTTTTATGTGATCATTCCACTTCAGATCGCTCCGGATAGTAACTCCTAAGTATTTTACGGTCGTTACCGCTTCCAATGATTTACCACCTATGGCATAATCGTACTGGAATGGATTTCTGCCCCTATGTATGCGCATTATATTACATTTATCTACGTTTAGGGAAAGCTGCCAGCTGTCGCACCATGCATTAATCCTCTGCAGGTCTTCCTGGAGTACGTACGAGTCTTCTGATGTTGCTACTTTCTTGTAGACAACCGTGTCATCTGCAAATAGCCTCACGGAGCTACCGATGTTGTCAACTAAGTCATTTATGTATATTGTAAACAATAAAGGTCCTATCACGCTTCCTTTCGGTACTCCCGAAATTACCTCTACATCTGCAGATTTTGAACCGTTAAGAATGACATGTTGTGTTCTTTCTTCTAGGAAATCCTGAATCCAATCACAAACCTGGTCCGATATTCCGTAAGCTCGTATTTTTTTCACTAAACGTAAGTGCGGAACCGTATCAAATGCCTTCCTGAAGTCCAGGAATACGGCATCAATCTGCTCGCCAGTGTCTACGGCACTGTGAATTTCTTGGGCAAATAGGGCGAGCTGAGTTTCACATGATCTCTGTTTGCGGAATCCATGTTGGTTATGATGAAGGAGATTTGTATTATCTAAGAACGTCATAATACGAGAACACAAAACGTGTTCCATTATTCTACAACAGATTGACGTAAGCAAAATAGGCCTATAATTATTCGCATCTGATTTATGACCCTTCTTGAAAATGGGAACGACCTGCGCTTTCTTCCAGTCGCTAGGTACTTTACGTTCTTCCAGCGATCTACGATAAATTGCTGATAGAAAGGGGGCAAGTTCTTTAGCATAATCACTGTAGAATCTTAAGGGTATCTCGTCTGGTCCGGATGCTTTTCCGCTACTAAGTGATAGCAGTTGTTTTTCAATTCCGATATCGTTTATTTCAATATTTTCCATTTTGGCGTCCGTGCGACGGCTGAAGTCAGGGACCGTGTTACGATTTTCCGCAGTGAAACAGTTTCGGAACACTGAATTCAGTATTTCTGCCTTTCTTCGGTCGTCCTCTGTTTCGGTGCCATCGTGGTCAACGAGTGACTGAATAGGGGATTTAGATCCGCTTACTGATTTTACATATGACCAAAACTTTTTAGGGTTCTTGTTTAGATTGTTTGCCAATGTTTTATGTTCGAATTCGTTGAATGCTTCTCTCATTGCTCTCTTTACGCTCTTTTTCGCTTCGTTCAGCTTTTCCTTATCAGCTATGATTCGACTACTCTTAAACCTATGATGAAGCTTTCTTTGTTTCCGTAGTACCTTTCGTACATGATTGTTATACCACGGTGGATCTTTCCCCTCGCTTTGGACCTTAGTCGGTACGAACTTATCTAAGGCGTACTGGACGATGTTTCTGAATTTTTTCCATTTTTGTTCCACATCCTCTTCCTCAGAAATGAACGTTTGATGGTGGTCACTCAGATATTCTGCGATTTGTGCCCTATCACTCTTGTTAAGCAAATATATTTTCCTTCCTTTCTTGGCATTTCTTATTACACTTGTAGTCATTGATGCAACCACTGACTTATGATCACTGATACCCTCTTCTACATTCACGGAGTCGAAAAGTTCCGGTCTATTTGTTGCTATGAGGTCTAAAACGTTTGCTTCACGAGTTGGTTCTCTAACTATCCGCTCGAAGTAATTCTCGGACAAGGCAGTCAGGATAATGTCACAAGAGTCTCTGTCCCTGGCTCCAGTTCTGATTGTGTGACTATCCCATTCTATACCTGGTAGATTGAAGTCTCCCCCTATTACAATAGTATGATCACGAAACTTCTTCACGACGTTCTGCAGGTTCTCTCTGAGGCGCTAAACTACTACGGTTGCTGATGCAGGTGGTCTATAGAAGCATCCGACTATCATATCTGACCCACCTTTGATACTTAGCTTAACCCAGATTATTTCACATTCGCATTCGCTAATAACTTCACTGGATATTATTGAATTCTTTACTGCTATAAATACTCCTCCACCATTGGCGTTTATCCTATCCTTGCGGTATATATTCCATTCTGTGTCTAGGATTTCGTTACTGTTCACTTCCGGTTTTAACCAACTTTCCGTTCCTAATACTATATGCGCACTATTTCCTTCAATAAGAGATACTAATTCAGGAACATTGTCCTGGATACTCCTGCAGTTTACCAATATTACGTTAACTTTTCCTGTTTTTGGTCTCTGAGGACGGACGTTTTTTATCAACGATGATAATGTCCTCTCTGGTAAGCCGTCAGGTATTTTATCGTTTCGCCCAAGGGGGGGTCCCTCTAACCTAAAAAACCCCCGTGTGCACGCCACACGTACTCTGCTACCCTAGTAGCTGCTTCCGGTGTGTAGTGCACGCCTGACCTGTCTAGGGGGGCCCTACAGTTCTCCACCCAATAACGGAGGTCGATGAATTTGCAACCATTATAGTCGCAGAGTCGTCTGAGCCTCTGGTTTAGACCCTCCACACGGCTCCAAACCAGAGGACCGCGATCGACTCTGGGCACTATGCTGCAGATATTAAGCTCAGCTTGCACTCCGCGTGCGATGCTGGTTGTCTTCACCAAATCAGCCAGCCGCCGGAAGGAACCAAGGATGGCCTCAGAACCCAAGCGGCAGGCGTCATTCGTTCCGACATGTGCTACTATCTGCAGCCGGTCACACCCAGTGCGTTCAATAGCTGCCGGAAGGGCCTCCTCCACATTACGGACGAGACCCCCCGGCAAGCACACCGAGTGCACACTGGCATTCTTCCCCGACCTACCCGCTATTTTCCTGAGGGGCTCCATAACCCGCCTAACGTTGGAGCTCCCTATAACTAATAGGCCCGCCCTCTGTGACTGTCGGGACCTTGCCGGAGAATCGGCCACTGGCCCAACAGGCGAGGCATCCTGTGGTGGCTCGGAAACGATGTCATCACCACTAGGAAGCACCCCGTACCTGTTGGAAAGGGGTAAGGCAGCTGCCACGCGGCCAGATCCCACCTTCGCCTTTCGGCCAGGCACGCGCGAGCCCACCACTGTCCGCCATTCACCCTGGAGTGATGGCTGACCGGTAAGATGCTCACTGCCGGAAGACGCAGCGACATCAGGGGTTCCATGTGATTCCAAGGCCACCGAAGTAGGCATAGGTCTCACCACAGTTGCCCCAACGCCACTACGAGCCGACGCCTGCGCCTCGAGCTCGATGAGCCTAACAGACAAAGCCTCCACCTGCCCCCGAAGAGTGGCCAATTCTCCTTGCGTCCTCTCACAACAACCACAGTCCCTACACATGACTATGTTTACCCTACCCTATACGGTGACAAATTCCCAAGATAATCTTCTGATGAGCTACTCTGATAATCAAGAAACACTCACTGAAATACGAGACGCGAAAACTACGCTAGGTTTTCCCAGAAAAACTATTTAAAAGCTAAGCGCAGCAAATAAGTACAAAAACGCTTTATACAAACAGTACTCGCTGCTGCTGGTGCTCTCGCTCTGGCTGTCACAAGACAACTGCTGATTCAAGTGACTAGTGGCTAACGGCCGCGAAACAAACAAAGACGGTTTTAGGGCGCTTTCTGTTCTAAACGATCAAGAAAACACTAAGAAATCTAACACGAAAACTACGTAAAGTTTTATCAAGAACTGTTAGTTACTATGCAGAGCAGATAAACACAAATAGAATCCCTTCCTTAGTGGAAGGTCGTAAACAAAATGCAAAATAAACGCTTTATACAAACAGTACTCGCTGCTGCTGGTGCTCTCGCTCTGGCTGTCACAAGACAACATATGCCCAAAAAGGGCTTGAAATGTTGTGTGATGTGGTTGGTGTGTGTGAGGATACTTGTTGTGGCATACCTGTGCTGCCTCTAGACCCTTTCCATCTGCTTGGCCGTACACAAACATCATCTCGGTTCGTTCCCGACATGAATACCGGATCACTCTGTTGCTTAAAGCGCGCTGCGTCAGTCACACAGCCTGCAACACACAAGGAACACACGGCAGATGGTCAGAGGATCCGTCATTCGTCAGCGCCATCTATCTAGCAACGATGCATTTCCGGACACATGTTCATAGGACTTTTTTCCTCCATTTCAAGCCAGAAATCCGTCCCTGTAGTTTGTCGGTTTTATTAATGCTCATTCTGTATATGAAAGCACAGAAACCTAGTAGTTAAATTCTCTTTGCTGCAAAATATGTTTTAAGAAAGACTGTTTGCATGTGTTTTCAATTTTATCAACATATAACAAACAAAACTTATGAAACGATACTATAATAGTTAAGAAAGGCGTATACTTTCATGAACAACGCTTGATATAGGATACTTTAAACGATAACATTCCAATAAATATGCTAGGTATACTTAGTGCCGCATTGTGGGACATCAAAGTACATGAAAATGACAAGTATGTAACCAATAATTCGTTGCCGGTCATAGTACGGAAAAGTACATGAAAATGACAAATATGTAACCAATAATTCGTTGCCGGTCATAGTACGGAAAAGACCATGAAACTATTATTATGATTTCAATCCGAAGGCTATTTTAACGCAACATTCCATGCTACACTATCTTACCGAAGCCTCTTCATTTCCGAATAGCTTCTGCTACCTATATCCGCTTGAACCTACTCACTGTATTCTCCTCCTAGTCTCCGTCTATAACTTTTACCTCCCCCCTCCAATACTAAACTGGTGATTTCTTGACGTCTCATAATGTGTCCATTGCCCTCTTTTAGTCAAGAAGTGCCACAAATTTCTTATCTCCCTGATTCCATTCACTACCTCCTCTTTAGTTACACAATCTACTCATCTAGTCCTCGCCATTCATCTGAAGCACCACATTTCAAAAGCGTCTATTCTATTCTTGTTTGAACTGCTTATCGTCCACGTTTCACTTCAATACAAGGCTAAGCTCCAGAAAAATGTCTTGGGAATATCTTCCTGACACTTAATACTCGATGTTAACTTCTCTTCTTTACAAACGTTTTTCTTGACATTACCAGCCTATATTTTATATCCTCACTACTTTCCATCGCTTTTAGCGTCTCATTTCCTAATCTAATTCCCAAGTCAGTGAAATCTGAACTGAACTATACCTATACTGAACTTGATACTAAGTTTGTAATCCAGTACTTAAGTGTGAATGATTGTACTGTGTCCCGAGTTTGGCGTTAAACTGGCCTTAATAAACTTTTGTAATTAACCTTGCGGCATCGGAGGCTTGGTGCTTCTCAAAAGTGATGAATGTTAACAAGCAGTGCAGCAGCAAACCAGCTAAATAAAACAAACCTAGCCGAAGTACAATGCAAGGAAATGCAACTATGTGTTCCTTTAAGTGTAAGCCGCCCGCGGTGGTCGTGCGGTTCTAGGCGCTCCAGTCCGGAGCCGCGCTGCTGCTACGGTCGCAGGTTAAAATCCTGCCTCGGGCATGGGTGTGTGTGATGTCCTTAGGTTAGTTAGGTTTAAGTAGTTCTAAGTTCTAGAGGACTGATGACCACAGCAGTTGAGTCCCATAGTGCTCAGAGCCAGCTTTAAGTGTAGTACAGCGACAAACGATCACAAAAGAAATTTTCATGAGGAGACAGTGGAAGTAATTGAATTTACTGAATGATATGGAAGAGGCTAGCATTCAAAACTATATTACTATCCTTATTCTTTAACAAACATTTTTTCAAAAATAACTTATTATAAAAAATACGACTCTACCATGAAATTAGTTTATGAATGGTAAAGGAGTGGTGAATCTACAATTCTGAGTCCAAGCTACGTGAGCAGATGACTTTGTTTAATCACGTCTCAACTGTCAAACTAATGACCCAAACCAGTTAAGAAAAATCAAGATGAAAATTGGCCCTTCTCAAATTCATGGTAAATTGAACTTTCTGGTTAATTAAAACTGAATGCTCTACTAAGACTCGAACTCGAGATCTTCGCCTTTTGCAGAAAAGGACTGTACTAACTGAGCCACTCACATGTGACCCACGACCATTCCTCGCAGCTTTACTTCTGCCAGTACCACATCTCCTACCCTCCAAACTTCACAGACGTTCTCCTGCAAAACTTGTGGGGCTAGCACTCCTGGAAGATATGATAATGCGGAGACATGGCTTAGGCGCAGCCTTGGGGACGCTCTCAGAATTAAATATTCGCTCTGCAGTGGAGTGTGCGCTCACACGAAACTTACTGGCACATTAAAAGTGTGTGCTGGACCGAGACTCGAACTCGGGATCTTTGCCTTTTGCTGGCAAGGGCTCTACCAATCGAACTGCCCAACCACAACTCACGACCTTCCTCACGGTCAGTATCTCGCCTGCTTCCATACGAATGTCACAGAATTTCTCCTGTGAAACTTGGTGGACTAGACTTACCTCATACTGAATGCTACTAGCAACAGTAATGCTGCTGACAACCAAAGATCGCATTCTTTGTAATCAGAATCTCTGTGGCGTAACATATCAACTACTGAAGGCTTCTGCTTGAAACACATCCAGTGTACAAATCATCTCATCAAACAGGAAGAGAGCTCACATCACTTTCACTGAATACCAAAAATAAGCTACAAGCCTTACAATTCCTATTACAGGGGTGGCTTGAGATGAATGTTTGAAACTTGTTCTAAGGTAAAGCACTCTCCCCTCTGTACAGAGTGAGTCAAAAAGGACCTTACAACTTTGGAATGATATAGAAATATATTGAGACAGCAATTTCAGGTTTCACATAAAAGTGTCAAGTGCCATTTTGGTTAGATGTAACTACCATTTGTAATGTGGCAAAGATAACACCGCTAATCAATTTCTTCCCACACTCAGTGAACCACATCAACATGATCAACGGCAGCCTAAATTGTTTGATAGGGGAAGAACATACATACGGCCTTTAATGAAACCACAGAGAAAGAAATCCAGTGGTGTCAAGTCTGGGGAGCGAAGTGGCCACACGACTGGCCCTTCATGGCCAATCCATCGACCTGTGAAGTGATTATCAAGGAACTTTCACGAGGAAACGGGGTAGTGCACCGTCTAATTGGTAGTAAATCATCCCATCTCGGTCATATTCGTGGATCTGAGGAATTAAAAAATGTTCAAGTGTATCCACATAAACATACATCGAACACGCTCCACACCAGTGGAAGTAGCCATTTTAGCTGTGCAGTGTGCGCTACACTGGCTCTCCCGATGGCGGAATGGCGTACTGATGCACTACGTGAATCAAACTTGAGGCTGTTTGATACAAAATGATACATCTACCGATGCTGTAAGCTATCTCAAGAAATTTCTATATCATCCCAAAGTTGTAAAGTCCTTTTTAACCCATCTTATATAAAACAGTTATAGTATCAGCAGCACTGTAGGACTGTTCACCGAAGATTCACTTGTGCACAGAAAAGTGTCATCGTTGGATGGTCGTAAGGAACTGCAGAAAGGCTTGGACATTTCCACTTGGTGTAAGGAATAGTAGCCCTCCGCAAATGCGTATAAATGTAAGAGAATACTTATTAGAAAGAGAAAGAAAGGTAAGGTATCTGGTCACAAAGTTAGTGGTGAACATCTTGGGAAAGTCACAACATAAGTTTGTGGAGGTAACACTATTGAGCGATATGCGATCTGAAGTTTTCCCGGCGTATTTCCAATTTGAACAGTTCTCGGGTATCCGACCGCTACCCGGTCGGATACCCGAGAACTGTTCAAACTATTGAGCGATATTAAATGGGATGATTATCCAACATCAGTGTTGGAGGAGCCAACTGGAAGACAGATTTGTTAGAAGGCTAATGGGGAAGTGTGGTGCATATGTACAGGAAATCGCACACAACGCTAGTGTGACTAATACTAGAATATTGTTCTAATGGAATTGTTGTCAAGTGGACAACAGAACAGGCACTGATCAAATTCATGGACGCACTGCTAGGATCGTAACAGCTCGATACAATCTATACGACAGTGTAACAGTTATGGTCGGAAACGTAAATGGAATTTCCTGGAAGAAATAGGAAATCCTGTTGAGTAAATTTAGAGACCCTGTATTTGAAGCCGACTGTGCGATCATTAGTCCACCGCCAACGTATATCTCGCACAAGGATGGTGGGTAAAAGAGACTGGGTCGTGCACAGAAGCATTTACACAGTCGTTTTTTTTCCCTCATTCAATATACAAACGGAAAACGAAAGAGAAATTGGTAACATTGCTACGATATACACTCCGCCATGCGCTGAACAATGACGTGAGGGGTATTTATGTAGATGTGGATGCAGATGTACCCTATCGTTAGTTACGTGTTATACCCATCTAATCTTGAGGATCACATTTCAAAGGCTTCTACTCCCTTTCTGTCCCAACAGTTCGCGGTCCACGTTGCACTTGGCTTTGCTACATACTAACATCTTCAGAAAAAACCTCCCAACCTTTTATCTTACATTCTATGTTAACAAATTCCTCCTTTTCAGAAATACTTTTCTTGCTATTGCCAGTTTGTATTTTATGCCCGTTCTACTTCAGTCATCGACACTTATTTTACTGTTCAAATAACAAACTTCATCTTCTACTTTTAGTGTCTCGTTTCCTAATCCAATTCCCTCAGCATCGCCAAATTTAATTCGACCACATTCCATTATCTTTGTTTTAACTTAATTGATCTTCACATCATTACATCTTTTTTCAAGACACTATCCAGTCCCTTAAACATCTCTTCCAAGTCCTTTCTTGACAGAATTTCATGGGTGTTCACCAAACCTTAAAATTTTAATCCATTCTCTCTGAACTTTAATTCCCTTTCAAAATTTCTCCTTGGTTCCTTTCGCAGCTTGCTCAGTGCACGGATTAAATAACATCAGCGATAGGCTACAAGCCTGTCACAGTCTCTTCTCAACTACTGCTTCCCTTTTATCTCCGTCGCGTCTGATAAATACAGTCTGGTTTCTGTATCAGTTGTAATTAACTTTCGGCTTCCTGTATTTTATCTCTGTTACTTTCAGAATTTCTAATAATGTATTAGTCAATATTGTCAAAATCCTTCTCTGTACCTGCAAACGCTATAAACGTGGGTTGGCCGCACTTCAGCCCGTCTTCTAAGATTAGTCGTAGGGTCAGTATTGTCTCGCGTCGTCCTACATTTCTCCAGAACACAAACTGATCCTCCACGAGGTCGGTTTCTAGCAGTTTTTCCCATTCTTGTGTGAATGACTCATGTCAGTATTTCGCAACTACGACTTATTAAACGGATGATTCCGTAATATTCTACTCCAGGGGCATTCTTTCGACTTCCAGTGCTGTGTCAAATTCTTCTCGCAGTATCACTCTCCCCATCCCATCTTCATCTATTTCCTCTTCCCTTTCTGTAATATTGCGTTCAAAATCGTTTCCTTTGTATAACACCTCTGTATGTTCCTTCCACATTCCAGCCTTCACGTAGAGAATGCCGAACACACCATTCTTCTGTGAAACGGGCATTTTCGCTTGCATTGCATTGCCATTATCGTCTTTGGAAAGTTAAAGCAGTCTGTACACAAAAAGAGTTTCTCCTCGAAGGCAACAGAAAACAGCGTTGTAAAAAAACGCGCTGCACATCCAAAAACTAGTTGCTCTTCTATCGCTCTTTTTCGTGAAACAGTTCTTCGCATTAATATGGTGAAAAAAATCGCAGTAAGAGAGTTCAGGAACTAGTTCATTGGATATTGTAATGGAATCAAAAACTGAAGAATTATAACACCTCTGGAGGATGGTGTGGCGTCTATGGATATATCAACAGATTTATTTACTTCCTTAACATGAGGGAAGAGAGAGAGAGAAGAGAGAAGGAGTGAGACAGAGAGAGAGAGGAGTGAAAAGGATTAATTATCTGTGCGTCAAAACAATGGCGGAGAAAGACCAGTAAAAACGACTATAGTATTTTTCCGACAGCATATCGAAGACACGTTCCACATGGCCATCATGGCACGTTTTTCGGAGGAAAATACTTTTCCTCGTCACAAGGAAGCGATGAACTGTAATATAATTTCAGTTTCCATCCACTGCTGTCGAAAACATCGTTACGGCAACAGCACTAAATGTCCGAAGCGTGAGAGATACATTCTGTCATACAGGTCCATCAACAGAGCAAATCTTTTGCCAGTGAAGGATGACGAGATATAACGATGCGACGCTAGATAAAGTCTGCACTTGATTTTTGCACTTCTAAATTTATGTGTAATTTTCATTCATTCTGCGTACTTCTCCTGAGGTAACTCATTGGGAAAGATTATTATCTACCCGATCTCTAGAGTGTTTACGCAAAAAATCTGCCCAGTTGTTCAGAACATGTAGATGCTCAAAGCTGTGTTCCCGACTAACCCACCCATGTCCACCGTTGAAGCTGCGGGATCAGCACGGCAGGTTGCTAACCGAAGGAGCCTGGTTTCGACTCCCAGCTGGGTCGGGAACTGAGTGTTGTGTTGTCTTTACATTCGTATCCTGGTCACTGACAAGTAAATTATCTACCATACACTGTCGTATAATCTTTCCGTTATTGAGATGGCTGAATGGGCGCGACCCGAAACTCACAAAACTGAAATAATAATTTGAGAAAAAAAAAAACCTTAAACCGTTGTTATGCCTGTTTCGTCACTGTGTTACATACTTGAAGAAAATGAAGAACCTAAACCAGTGGCCCTAGTGACAAAATTTTCTTAAAACACATTATATCCGGAATAGAATCTTCATCATAGGTTTAGGCACTAGTGGAAAGATTTTCATGAACAACTATTTCAGTATTTTGCATGGGCCTCTCTAAGTTGTAAGCAATTGAGTAATGGTGGACACAGACGATAGCAAATAATGTCGTACGATATTCACATTTATCATAAAGGCATCAGATGTCACGGTTCAACGCTAATTCCACGCACTGCCGTAAATGGCCAGGGGAAGCCATCTGTAAAACAGATCAAATCAGACCAGGCTTTGGTCAGACGCCGTCCCAGCATGTCCTGCTTATGCTCGACGTGAGACATGTTTGGTGCTCGTTATAGACAGGAGAGTTGACGAATAGCGCGTTGAGTAGTGCAAGAAATGTGAAATTGGGACTGTATTGGCTTTTCGATGTATTTTTCCAAAAACTCTTGAAAATGACCAAGCGACAATCATAGCTTAGTTCATTAATTTTACATAAGACGGCGGTGAGATTTTTCCTAGGTCTCAATTAGACACTGGTAACGAATAGAGAAGTTTCTGTAAGAAACGATTTCATTTAAGAATTTCTCGCATTAATTACGTGTGAAATTTCAGTTGCTCTGTGGTTATTGATATGTCAGGCGTATGCCTGTGCCTTCCCATACCTTTAAGTATGATTGAAACTGAAACACCTACCTTTCAAACGTTGGTTCGAATCCCTTTTTCGAAAGTACTTCATTCTCCATCCTCTGAAAATGAGCCCTATACATAACATCCGCACTACCATTCAGACCCACCCAACCACAGCTCCATAATATTTTATTTCCGAACTTTTGACAAGTATTGTTTCTCATTAGAAACTATTGCCGAAGTATTCGTGAACAAAGTTCCTGAATCTACTGCCCTCCAGGAAAGCTGTCGCACTATTATTATACTTGGAACTGAGAGCTAATTAAACTTGAAGCAGAAAGCTCCGAAATATTCGTATTGAGAAGACGCTCTTAGACACCGTAGGCGGGGTAGTGTTCATCGCAATCGACATAAATATTGTGTCTGTAAAGACCGAAACTAAGTCCGGCGGCGAAGTTATCGAGGTGCGAGGAACCGACCTAGGGCAGCTGAAGTTAACCATCGGATGTTGTTACCGACCAAGCGGTTCCATCTTAACAGTTGTAGAATCACTCAAAGAAAGTCTAAGCTCAGTAGTCCGGAAGTAGCCTGATCATGCAGTATGAGTTGGAGGCGACTTTAACTTACCAAGTATAGACTGGTGTTCATGCTGTTACACACAGTGACGAAAAAAAAATCGCAATACCAAAAAATAATTATTGTGGGACAATAATATTTCGGTTATTAACATTGCAGGATCACAGGTTTATGTAAGTGTGAGATACGCCGTTGCTAATGTGAAATGCTGGTACGTTCATAGCCGGTGTAACCATCGGAAAGTGGAATGCAAGCATGCAAACGTGAATGCTTTCTGTTGTACAGGTGTCGGATGTCACTTAGTGTGATGGAGTTCCATACCTGTTGCACGTGATCAGTCAATACCGGGACGTTAATGCTGGTTGTGGATGACGCTGGAGTTGTCGATGTCCCATATGTGCTCGGCTGGAGACAGATTTGGTGATAGAGCAGGCCAAGGCAACATATTGGCGCTGTGTGAAGTATGCTGGGTTACAGCAGTAGCATGTGAGCGACGGTTATCCTCTTGGAAAACACCCACTGAAATGCTGTTCATGAACGGCAGCACAAAAGATCGAATCACCAGTTTGATGTACACATTTGTAGCCAGGGCACGTGGGATAACCACAAGAGTGCTCCTGTTGTCATACGAAATCGCACCTCAGACGATAACTCCAGGTGTAGGTCCAGTGTGTCTTGGATGTAAACAGTTTTTTTGTAGGCTCTCAACTGCCTTCCTTCTAACCAACAGACCCCCATCACTGGCACCGAGGCACAACCAGCTTTCGTCAGAAAATGCAACGGATCTCCATCCTGTCCTCCAGCGAGCTCTCGCTTGATACCACTGAAGTCACAAATGGCTGTGGTCTGGGGTCAATGGAAAGCACGCTAGAGGGCGTCTGGCTCGGAAAAGACCTTGAAATCACCGAACTGTAACATTCGTTGTGTCACTGTGATGCCAACTGCTATTCAAGTTGCTGCTGCAGATGTAGTACAATGCGCCAGAGCCATACGCCGAACACGATGACCTTCTCTGTCGGTAGTGCCATGTGGGCATAAGGAGCCCAGTCTTCTTGCGACCATACATTATCGTGACCACCGCTGCCAGCAGTCATATACAGTGGCTACATTCCTGCCAAGTCTTTCTGTAGAATCGCAGAAGGAACAACCAGCCTCATGTAGCCTTGTTACACAACCTTGTTCAAATTCAGTGAGGTGTTGATAATGACATCTTTGTCGCCTTAAAAGCTTTCTTGGCTAACGTCAACTCATCAGGTCCAATCTCAAAGGAAACTAACGCTCACGACCGTTATAGCATGTATTTGCATCCTCATAGTGGCGTTACTAGCGCCACTCTTACACAGACATCATGTTTCATTTGTAGAAACACGCGTAACAACTTTCGTTGATATCACAGAAGTCCATCTTAGCGTTAAGATTTTTATTTTTCCGTCAGTGAATTATAACTGGTCTCATGGTGTCTATTCTGTATCTCTCCGCCATTGTGCCGATCGTTTCGGTACTCAATAGCACCGAATGGTCTAGTACTCGAATTAGGGTCCCTGCGTTATTCAGTATGCTTTTCGGTAGTGATACCGTTCGGGTCTAGAGAACCGAAGCGCTGTTGTCGGTTCGTGTCGCGCAAGCCAATCAAAAGCAAGCGGCCGCTGATCCGCGAATGCGCACTGCAACGCGCACAGCGCCACGAACACAAAGCGGCTAGCAGACGACACAGGTGCACTATTCTTCCAAGTACCGAAAACTGCGTTTACGTTGCCATAACGCATGACGCCGCATTCCATCGAGCTGACGTGCCCGCCTTCATCGCTCTTGCCTCCTCCTTAACAGTTTCAGGCGCAGTATATCCATTACCATGATTCTCAACTGAAATGCATAAAAATTTTTACAGTTTCTCTGGCTGCATGTTTTCATGCATGCATAATAACGATAGCGTATTTGACTGTATTCTGCAGATTGTCGTAAATGCCGCATTATGTCATCTTATTCTCATTCACACTGACATCGTGTTTTGGATTTTACGTTTCGGAAAACGAGTTATGAACAGTGTGTGTAGTACCACATTGTACTAATACATCTATAAAAACACCGAAAAATTGATTCTGAGGGTTTCAGAGAATAAGAAGATAAACAGAATGTGGTTACAACACGCTCCTAGAGATCCAAATGATGAAGTAGCCCACTTCCCCATATGATGCGTCAACGATTTGGGTCTTAAAAACAAAATTTTAAAAAAAACGCATTTTCGAGAGCTCCTGCAGTTCTTCGAAGTTTATAACATGCATCTTATGAATGAAAATGTTTCGTATATGGTGCTACAGTCTAAAAATATTACGGCAGAGATGTTTCATCTCTGTCTACTGTGGGTGAGGATTCGATCGCAGATAAATACTTGTGACAAGCAAGATTATGAAGATCACTGCTGCTAGTTACATTCCCAGTAATTTAAGTTGTGCTCTTAGATTCCTGTCTAACTGCATACTCGGAAATCGCTACATATTCGGAACAAATGGTGTATTATTTCTGACAAGAAAAAAAAATATAAAGATCACGTCGGCTGTTTGACTCACAGCAATTTCATATTTCGTATTTTAAACACACAGAAATCACGAAATCATTACTGAGGAAGTGCGCTCTTACATGTGACGAATATTGCAGAAAAATCTTAACTTACACGAATAACAGTGTCTCAGAATGCGTTGCATATACGAAGAGGGAAAAAAGTTTGCATCCACCCATGAGCGAACCTGTGATCTTTCGTGTCGCATTCCCGCGCGCTAACCACTTTTTGGCCACGCCAAACAATAGACATATAGTGCTCAATTCTTGTAGTATTGTGTAGAGGAACGTAGGCTGACTTCGTTGCCAAACGGTGCTGCGTAAGTCATAAATGCGTGATAGTTTGAAAGGTTTCCAATATCAGGCTTCACATAATTGCTTTCCATTGTTACTTGAAAGTTGTAAACACTTTTCGATAATTACGAACTAACCCATTTGTGAGAAAAAGAACAGAAAGGCACTATTAAAGCCAGTTCACACTCATGTAATATACGTAAGCAGAGCCAATGTCTTGATATTTAATGATCTTTAAACTCTTATTTGCATAAAAATAACACGTATTTTGAGATAATATTGACCGAAAACTTCTTTTTTTATGCAATCATTCACAGTAACAACCTAACCTAACCATATTTCTAACAAAGGAAAATAGTCTATTATTAACTCACTTTCCAACTGGATGCGTCCTCTGGTGATTCTTTAGTAACACAATCACTAAATACAAAGCTAAAACTTCTAAATATGTTTAAAATAACAAATTATAGGTATACATAAACCACAGCACACCGATCGACAGGGCCAGACCGAAATCCAAAACCTCTCGGTACAATTGTCGTAAAATCGGTGGGAGGATCGTTCGGTAACAAGTCTCAGAAGCTTACTGAATAGGATATTTCGATAAAGAACCGAAAATGACGTCGCTACCGTGACTAACCTACTGCACCGATCGGTATGAACGATACAGAATAGGGCTCCAGGTAGCAGCCAGCTCTTATTGTGTGGTATTCTACTAACACGAGGGACGTTTGACTGTTGAACATTGCAGATACATCTGAAAAATTCTGACGTAATACACACCATTCGCAGTGTGTGAATGCATTACTTTCACATCACTGTTCTGGGGATTTGCGATGATTACCACTACAGTGAACTCACTGTCTGAAGATAAACCTAAAGCTAAACATTTACTACCACTAGTGTTTGATTATATGTTAAAGAGAATAATATCACGTTACTAGGCCAGGTATGCCTTGGCAGCGGTCTGACGAGCAGAACTGCTGATGGCGATAGTGGGAGCTGAAAGTCCGGGGGCAGATGTGTATCAGTTAGACCGTTGTCCTGCTGCAGCTGTAACAGTGCAGGATACCCGAGAGGCAGATCCGTTAAATCTGGATGGACAGGTGTGAGCTGCTGCTGTTGTGGTGCTGCAAACATTAGAATGTTGAACACCTGCGTGCCAACGTCCAGCATTTCTGCTAGCGCCACATCGAGGGCCTTTTGTGCTGTTGGAAAGATATATACATAAGTATAAAAACATAGAACATATTAATAAATGAATAATAATAATAATAATAATGAGAGAGATTTGTGGACAAATACTTACTTTCGAATGTGACAGTTTTCTTCTTTTTATTCTGGTCGGAGGCGATGACTGGCTTCTTCTGCTGCTTCATAGTGATCCTTTCGCTACAGTGTACAGAGTAAGAATAATGAGGCTCGAGCAGTTGGTTTTAAAATAAAAAAGGGAGAGAGGAGGCGGAGTAAGCTTGATTTCTATTGGTCTAGAGACAAAAAGTGGGAGGTTGTCCTTCCTTCCTATTGACCTAAAGATAAGCGTGGGGATGAACTAGTCTTACATTATTAACTGATCTAGAAGCCATAGCAATTGATCGAAAGCCGTTGGTGGGGTATGAGGTTACATCATGTTCCTCACACAACTGTCCGATATGTGGGAATTCTCCAGGGGGTGGAGGGTGGAGACGGAGATTCCACGGGGCTGCCTTGCAGACAACAATGCCATTTGCCTCAGATGTAAACTGAAGCGAGTGTGAACTTGAGATAAAGTCGTTATTTGGATCGGAACCTGCCCTGTATATCTACTGCGTACTAAGCACTGCTGTAACCACATTATTATATTTTACTGAAGGAAGAAGGATGGAGTCAAACGAAAACCTTAAAAGTGTAGTCAAAGAACGATATTTCGCACCTTTGTGTAAGTTGGCAATATTGTCATCAGTGACGTAAGGAATGTCCTACAGATGGCAGCATACTAAAGACAAGCGACACGTGGTCAAAATATCAGTTCAAAATGACTGCCGCTCTCGCGACATGCACCAAAAGAGAGCAGCATTCTGTCACTCGTTTTGTGAGCAGTGAAGGTACGAAACCTGCTGAAACACACCGCCGAATAAAGGTCCAGTGTGGCGATGCCGCTGTACCCGTGGTGGAGGGGTAGTGTCTTTGATTAGTAATCAAAACGTCCTCGGTCCCAGGTTCGAATCCCACCACTGCTTAAAATTTGTTTAATAATCTGCATTGGCGGCCGAAGACTTCCGACATAAGAAGTCATCCTTGTTCTGCCAACGGCCTTGTCAAAGAGGGCGGAGGAGCGGATAGAGGTTTAGGGCACTCTCTTGTCCTAGGGGTGGGGAAACTGCCCCTAAAGGCGCAAGAATCAGCAGGAGTGATCAACGGCATGAGGATGCAGAAGGCAATGGAAACCACTGCGTTAAAGACACGTAACGTGTATCCACAGGACATGTGGCCTGTAATTGAAAAGTGTCATGATGATCTCTCCATTGTCAAAAGATTCTGGAATAGTCCGCCTTCGGATCTCCGGGAGGAGACTGTCAAGGGGGGAGGTGACCGTGAGAAAAAGATTGAATAACCAATGAAAAGATAACGTTCTACGAATCGGAGAGTGGAATGTCAGAAGCTTGACCGTGATTGGGAAACTAGAAAATCTGAAAAGCGAAATGCAAAGGCTCAATGTAGATATAGTAGGGATCAGTGAAGTGAAATGGAAAGAAAACAAGGATTTCTGGTCAGATAAGTATAGGGTGATATCAACAGCAGCAGAAAATGGTATAACAGGCGTAGGATTCGTTATGAATAGGAAGGTAGGGCAGAGAGAGTGTTGCTGTGAACAGTTCAGTGATAGGGTTGTTCGTATCAGAATCGACAGCAAACCAACACCGACAACGATAGTTCAGGTATATATGCCGAAGTCGCAAGCTGATGATGAAGAGGTAGAGAAAGAATATGAGGATATTGAGAAGGGAATACAGTACGTAAAGGGAGACGAAAATCGAAGAAAAGATTACAGGAGAATATGGGCTTGGGACAAGAAATGAGAGAGAAGGAAGACTAATTGAGTTATGCAACAAGTTTCAGCTAGTAATAGCGAATACCCTGCTCAAAAATCACAAGAGGAGGTGGTTTACACGGAAAAGGCCGGGTGATACGGGAAGATTTCAGTTAGATTACATCATGGTCAGACAGAGATTCCGAAATCAGATACTGGATTGTAAGGCTTACCCAGGAGCAGATACAGACTCAGATCACAGTGTAGTAGTGATCAAGAGTAGGCTGAAGTTTAAGACGTTAGTCAGGAAGAACCAATAAGCAAAGAAGTGGAATACAGAAGTACTAAGAAATGACGAGCTGCGCTTGAAGCTCTCTAAGGCTATAGATACAGCAATAAGGAATAGCTCAGTAGATAGTACAGTTGAAGAAGAATGGACATCTCTAAAACGGACCATTACAGAAGCTGGAAAGAGAAACAAAGGTACAAAGAAGGTAAGTCTGAAGAAACCATGGGTAACAGAATAAATACTTCATTTGATTGGAGAAAGGAGGAAGTACAAAAGTGTTCCAGGAAACTCAGGAATACAGAAAAACAAGTCGCTGCGGATTGAAATAAATAGGAAGTGCAGTGAAGCTAAGACGAAATGGCTGCATGAAAAATGCGAAGAAATCGAAAAAGAAGTAACTGTCGAAAGAGCAGACTCAGCATATAGGAAAGTCAAAACAACTTTCGGTGACATTAAAAGCAAGGGTGGTAACATTAAGAGTGCAACGGGAATTCCACTGCTAAATACAGAGGAGAGAGCGTATAGGTGGAAAGAATAGACTGAAAGCCTCTATGAGGGGGAAGATTTGCATGATGTGGTAGAAGAGGAAACAGGAATCGATTTAGAAGAGATAGAGGATCCAGTATTAGAATCAGAATTTAAAAGAGCTTTGGAGGGCTTAACATCAAATAAGGGAGAAGCATTCCATCAGAATTTCTAAAATCACTGGGGGAAATGGCAACAAAATGACTATTTACGTTGGTGTGTAGTGTGGTGTCACCGCCAGACACCACACTTGTTAGGTGGTAGCCTTTAAATCGGCCGCGGTCCGTTAGTATACGTCGGACCCGCGTGTCGCCACTATCAGTGATTGCAGACCGAGCGCCGCCACACGGCAGGTCTAGAGAGACTTCCTAGCACTCGCCCCAGTTGTACAGCCGACTTTGCTAGCGATGGTTCACTGACAAAATACGCTCTCATTTGCCGAGACGATAGTTAGCATAGCCTTCAGCTACGTCATTTGCTACGACCTAGCAAGGCGCCATTACCAGTTACTATTGATGCTGTAAAACATGTACTGTCAAGAGCGATGTTCACCATTTATGGATTAAAGTTAAGTATTCCACAGCTACGTCCTTTTTTGCTAGTCTAATTTCCTTGACCTGTTCCAGACCTCACGCCAGCCTGCGTGAGCTAAAACGCGTGCCTTTCGGCTTCCTCTCATACCGGGTTGGCTCTCTTGCCAATCCACAACATGTAGAATGCATGAGTCTGGCGATATACTCTCTGACTTTCGGAAAAATATCATCCACACAATTCCGAAGACTGCAAGAGTTGACAAGTGCGAGAATTATCACACAATCAGTTTAACAGCTCATGCATCGAAGCTGCTTACAAGAATAATATACAGAAGAAAGAAAAAGAAAATATGCTAGATGACGATCAGTTTGGCTTTAGAAAAGGTTAAGGCACGAGAGAGTCAACTCTGACGTTGCTGTTGATAATGGAAGCAAGACTAAAGGAAAAGCAAGACACATTCATAGGATTTGTCTACCTGGAAAAAGCATTCGACAATGTAAAATAGTGCAAGATGTTCGAAATTCTGAGAAAAATAGGGGTAAGCTATAGGGAGAGACGGGTAATATACAATATGTACAAGAGCCAAGAGAGAATAATAAGAGTGGACGACCAAGAACGAAGTGTTCGGATCAAAAAGGGTGTAAGACAGGAATGTAATCTTACCTCCCTATTGTTCAATCTGCACATCGAAGAAGTAATCATGGAAATAAAGGAAAGGTTCAGGAGTGGAATTAAAATTCAAGGCGAAAGAATATGAATGATCCGATTCGCTGATGAATTGCTATCCTGAGTGAAAGTGAAGAAAAATTACATGATCTGCTGAATGGAATGAACAATCTAATGAGTACAGAATATGGATTGATAGTAAATCGACGAAAAACAGAAGAAATGAGAAGTAGCAGAAATGAGAACAGCGAGAAACTTAACATCAGAATTGATGGTCACGAAGTAGATGAAGTTAAAGAATTCAGCTGCCTAGGCAGTAAAATAACCAATGACGGACGGAGCAAGGAGGACATCAAAAGCAGACTAGAAATGGCAAAAGGGCATTCCTGGCCAAGAGAAGTCTACTAGTATCAGACATATGCCTTAATTTTAGAAAGAAATTTCTGAGAACGTACGTCTGGAGTACAGCATTGTATGGTAGTGAAACATCGACTGTGGGTAAACCGGAACAGAAGAGAATCGAAGCATTTGAGATGTGGTGCTACAGACGAATGTTGAAAATTAGGTGGGCTGATAAGGTAAGGAATGAGGAGATTCTGCACGGAATCGGAGGGATGGTAATATTGGAAAACACTGATAAGGAGAAGGGACAGGATGAAAGATCATGAAATAACTTCACTTCCATGGTGCTAGAGGGAACTGTAGAGGGCAAAAACTGTAGAGGAAGACAGAGATTAGAATACATCCAGTAAATAATTGAGGACGTAGGTTGCAAATGCTACTCTGAGAGAAGTGGTTGGCACAGGAGAGGAATTCGTGGCGGGCCGCATCATACCAGTCAGAAGACTGATGACCAAAAAGAAAAAAAGGGCATGCACGTCTATCACTGCACGAAATGGGTGAGTGGGGTAAGAAGTGCGGATATGGCGCTACCGCTGTGACAGTCGATCATCGCCCTCCTACAGGTACACCGCACTGTGACACCCGAGTCTGCTGCAGCAGCTGAAGCCACTTACCCGCGAATCTGAACGAATCTGAACGCTAGTCATAAGTCCATACATCGCACCATTCATGAAGTGCTGAAGTTTCGCGAAGTGTCTCATAAATGGGTGTCACAGCAGCTCACTCCTGAACTGAAAGAGCGATGCATTAATGTCTGTGAAGAACATTTGTGTCGCTTTGGAGCAGAAGATGATGGCTTCTTCGCGAGAATCGTTAGAGGAGACGAAACCTGGATGCACTAGCACCAAACTGAAACAAAGAGAGCAAGCAAGGGATGCTGCCATTCCTCATTACCAAAACCCAAGACGTTCTGGATGACGCAGCCATCTGCAGGGAAGGTTTTGCTCACTTTCGGGATGAACGAGGCTTTCTCTTGGAAAACTACACACCGTCGCCAGTAAGTTATATTCCAATAGTTATAAAATCAGTTTCGACCTGCAATAAGATCAAAGCGACGTGGACTTCTGAGTACAGGTGTCATTTCGCAACATGACAATGTTAGGTTTCATACTGTCTGTGCAACACTTACAGCAATCGGTGAATGTCGGGCGCTGATAACCACGCAGTTGAGCGCCCCACAAACCCAACATCATCATCACAGCAATCGGTGAATTACATGACTCGTACTTTGATACTTTGCCACATTCGCCATGCTCAGCAGACCTCACAAGGTGATTACCACATGTTTGGGTTACTGGAAGAGGTGATGGGAGGAAAGACGAGTGGCTGTGCTCACAACGAAAAGTGTTTTTTTTTTTTTTTTTTTTCAGAGGAATCCGTGCACTTCCTGTTCACTGGAGAAAGTCTGTAGCACGACAGGGAGACTATGTACAAAAATTATACTCTTCTTTTCCACTTTTGTTAAATAATAAAAACTTTAAAAATCTTTACTTCTTTTATTTGACTCCCCCTCATGTTTTAAATCCGTCTTTGCAACTAGAAGAAAATGGGTATTTTTGTCCCTACGCGCATTTCATTTCATTCACATAAAGCGTCATCAGTGGCCTCTAACGATAGATATTTACAATTTGGATTGCTTTCTAGGTCGAAAAGCAGTTCGTTACAAAAGATGTTAGTTTTACGTATTGTATTTTATATTCGATTCTCGCTGCTTGCACGATTTTGAGGTATTCCCTCGTTTGACACTGTTGTTTTCTGCCTAGTCAAATGAAAAGAAACGTGGGATTAGGCAGACTACAACAGTGTCAAATAAGGGAATACCTCTAAAAACGTGCAAGCAAATCGCGTTTCCTGATGTAAGCGAGAATCGTACCTAAAATACCACAAGTAAAATCTACATATTCGATCCAAACAGCATGCCAAATTTTGCATGACAAATCACTGATGATGTTTTATAGCAATGAAACGAAACGAGTTTCCTGAAAAAATACGTATTTTCTTGTGGTTGCAAACCACCTTCAATAATTAGAAGGCAACTGTAGACGATATGGCCACACAAATGATGAATATTATGTTTTGTTGTTATTACACTGACGGCAAAAACCGCAATACTAAAAAATAATTAACATAGGAATACGTTTGTTTACGTAACATTACAAGTGATTAACACTGCAATATCACAGGTTAATGTAAGCGTGAGGTAAGCCGTTGCAAATGTGAAATTCTAGTACGTTAATAACCGGTCTAACCGAAAAGTGCAAACGGACATGCATCGTGTTTTACAGGTGCCGGATGTCAGTTTGTGGGATGGAGTTCCATGCCTGTTGCACTTGGTCATTCAGTAGTGGGAAAGGTTAATCCTGTATGTGAATGACGCTAGAGTTGTCGTCCGATGATGTACCATATGTGCTCGATTGCAGACGTAACTGGTGATTGAGCAGGCCAAGCCAACATGTCGACACTTTGTGAAGCATGTTGGGTTACAACGGCGGCATTTGGGCGAGTGTTTTCCTCTTGGAAAACACCCCATGGAATGCTGTTCATGAATAGCAGCACGACAGGTCGAATCACGAGACTGATGTACAAATTTGAATTCAGGATGCGTGGAATAAACACGAGAGTGTTCCTGTTATCTGTAGGTCCAGTGTGTTTAGCACGCAGACAGGTTGGTTGCAGGCCTTCAACTGGCCTCTTCCTAGTCAACACACAGCCATCACCGGCACTGTTCAGACCCAGCTTTCATCAGGGAACGCGACAGACTTCCATACTGCCCTCCAATGAGCTCTCGCTTGACACCATCGAAGCCGCAAGGCGGTGATATGGGATCAGTGAAATGCACGAACTGTCCTCGAAGTAACCGGTTTGTAACCGTTCGTTCTGTCCCCGCGGTGCCAACCGCTACTCAGATTGCTGCTGCAGATGCAGTAAGATGCGCCAGAGCCATGCGCCGAACACGACGGTCTTCCCTCTCGATACTGCCATGTGGCTGTTACGAGCCCAGTCTTCTTGCGACTGCACATTCTCTTGACCACCGGTGGGTGGAATCATGTACAGTGGCCATATTCCGATAAGTCTTTCTTCAGTACCACAGAAGGAACGTCCAGCTTCTCGCAGCCCCACTGCACGACCTCTTTCAAACTCTGTACGGTGTTGATAGTGGCGTCTTTGTCGCTTATCGGCAACTCACCACGTCCAATCTCAAAGGTAATTAACACTCACGACCGTTAAAGCGTGTATTTAAAGTAAACCTGTTATGCATTCTGAGTGGTGCTACTAGTGGCAATCTTATGCGACTGGCGCGAAATTTGAATGGAAGTCATCTTTCAGGTGTAGAAACAGGCCTACCAACTTACGTATACGCTACTGGCCATTAAAATTGCTACACCACTAAAATGACGTTCTACAGACGCGAAATTTAACCGACAGGAAGAAGATGCTGTGATATGCAAATGATTAGCTTTTCAGAGCATTCACACAAGGTTGGCGCTGGTGGCACAAACAGCAGTTGACCGGCGTTGCCTGGTGAAACATTGTTGTGATGCCTCGTGTAAGGAGGAGAAATGCTTACCATCACGTTTCCGACTTTGATAAAGGTCGGATTGTAGCCTATTGCGATTGCGGTTTATCGTATCGCGACATTGCTGCTCGCGATGGTCGAGATCCAATGACTGTTAGCAGAATATGGAATCGGTGGGTTCAGGAGGGTAATACGGAACGCCGTGCTGGATCCCAACGGCCTCATATCACTAGCAGTCGAGATAACAGGCATCTTATCCGCATGGCTGTAACGGATCGTGCAGCCACGTCTCGATCCCTGAGTGAACAGATGGGGACGTTTGTAAGACAACAACCACTTGCACGAACAGTTCGACGACGTTTGCAGCAGCATGGACTGTCAGCTCGGAGACCATGGCTGCGATTACCCTTGACGCTGCATCACAGACAGGAGTGCTTGCGATGGTGTACTCAATGACGAACCTGGGTGCACGAATGGCAAAACGTCATTTTTTCGGATGAATCCAGGTTATGTTTACAGCATCATGATTTCCGCATCCGTGGTTGGCGACATCGCGGTGAACGCACATTGGAAGCGTGTATTCGTCATCGCCATACTGGCGTATCACCCGGCGTGATGGTATGGGGTGCCATTGGTTACACGTCTCGGTCACCTCTTGTTCGCACTGACGTCACTTTGAACAATGGACGTTACATTTCAGATGTGTTACGACCCGTGGCTCTAACCTTCATTCGATCCCTGCGAAACCCTACATTTTAGCAGGATAATGCACGATCGAATGTTTTAGGTCCTGTACGGGCCTTTCTGGAGACAGAAAATGTTCGACTGTTGCCCTGGCCAGCACGTTCTCCAGATCTCTCACCAACTGAAAACGTCTGGTCAATGGTGGCCGAGCAACAGGCTCGTCACAACACGTCAGTCACTACGCTTAATGAACTGTGGTATCGTGGTGAAGCTGTATGGGCAGCTGTACCTGTAGACGCCATCCAAGCTCTGTTTATCATCTGCATTTCTTCTTGGTGTAGCAATTTTAATGGCCAGTAGTGTACGTCTCACAACTCCTTCTTGGTGTTGTGATTTTTGTTTCCGTCAGTGTATTATCAAAATCGTAAGACTGAGTTGTACGCTGAAGGTAAGTGATAGGAAGCTGTAAGTTACATGTGAGTTTCAGGGGGGAGGGGGATGGAGACAGTAACTTCGGTTGGGACCTCCACCACCTCTAAGAAACCGATCCCTGGACACACGCCTGGACAGAACCAGGCCTCGACTTGCTGGATGAACACAGAAATGCGCAGGAAAGCCCCTACAGTGGTAGTTGACCGTCACAGCAGCGTCGTAATTTCCATCCTCCCCGCAGGAGACGAGGATTTAAGCACGTCGACCGCGAGCTGGGCGCTCTAGTGCACAGGGGAGCGTCATGCGACCACGCTGGGGGCTGTCCCACCGCCCTTGAGCGGATTATAATGACTCTGTTATCTCGACGCACCGTTAATGGGACGGCGGCGCTATAAAATAGGTGAGGCATTCCGCGCGGCCCGGTATGAGCAACTCTACACACCGGAATGGCTGTCGCTGCGTTGAAGCTGGTCTGCGCTGCGTCGCTGGTCGCGGCGCTGCTGACGGCGCAGTTTTGTGCTGCTGTCCCCATAGGCGCGGCCTCAGGTACGGAACACCGTCAGCCATAGCTGCCTAGACTCACCAGCACCAAAGTAACGGACTAGGTTTAGACTTTGAGTAAGCGCAGCTCATCCAGTTTTATTGAACTAGATTGGTGCAAAACTGCGTACTGTTTTTGCTTTGCATGTTGGTATTCCGGTTGCTGTGTGTTCATTTATTGACTGTCATTTTTTATTCGTAGTTAACTGTTGCTGTTTGATGTAAACTTCGGCTTGCGCGGCCGTTGTCACAGTCAATAAAATTATTCTAGGTTTGAAGGCTGCATTGTCAACTATAAAATTCCGACGTTTCGGCGACTATTGCAAGACGCCTTCCTCAGGGTGTATTGCTAACTGCTGAATGAGCACTAGTTTGGTTACTAATACACTATGGAGGAGTGCTGTCATTGGATATGGGGGTGAGGAGGAAGGGTATTAGGTGTTCTTTTATTGGTCTTTGCATTACGTGTTGTCATTGGCGGAAATACGCGTTTTCCATTGGAGTTTCCTTTATTGCTTGCCATTGGTGGAAATCGGCGAATGGCAAATTGAGCGGCGACAGCAGCGTAGCCTCGTTTAGTAACTGCCTAGTATCGACTAGGGCGCGTCAGCGCTTTGTGTACCCTCCGCCGCTGCGGTCTACCGCGCGCCTGTTGCTTTGCGAGAGCTGTCCTTCCGCAAAGCTGTCACAGGTGGCAGCCAAGTCGCTGGAAGTCGGTAATCGTCTTCTCTGTTCATGTTGTCGGCTCGCTTGGCAATTTCTATAGCGTCTCCAGTCTTCCTCCTCAAACTAAACGGCTGTTCCGCCAGTACGCGAGCCTCTAGAAATTCGATCTTCATCCTGCACTGTCCCTTGTGTTCTGCCACCGCTGATTTGTTGTATTGTTTGAGACGGATATACGGGGTGCTACAAAAAGGTACGGCCAAACTTTCAGGAAACATTCCTCAAACACAAATAAAGAAAAGATGTTATGTGGACATGTGTCCGGAAACGCTTAATTTCCATGTTAGAGCTCATTTTAGTTTCGTCAGAATGTACTGTACTTCCTCGATTCACCGCCATGAATTCATACGGGATACTCTACCTGTGCTGCTAGAACATGTTCCTTTACAAGCACGACACATGTGGTTCATGCACGATGGAGCTTCTGCACATTTCAGTCGAAGTGTTTGTACGCGTCTCAACAACAGATTCGGTGACCGATGGATTGGTAGAGGCGGATCAATTCCATGGCCTCCACGCTCTCCTGACCTCAACCCTCTTGACTTTCATTTATGGGAGCATTTGAAAGTTCTTGTCTACGCAACCCCGGTACCAAATGTAGAGTCTCTTCGTGCTCGTATTGTGGACGGCTGTGATACAATACGCCATTCTCCAGGGCTGCATCAGCGCATCAGGGATTCCAGGCGACGGAGGGTGGATGCATGTATCCTCGCTAACGGAGGACATTTTGAACATTTCCTGTAACAAAGTGTTTGAAGTCACGCTGGTACGTTCTGTTGCTGTGTGTTTCCATTCCATGATTAATACGATTTGAAGAGAAGTAATAACATGAGCTCTAACATGGAAAGTAAGCGTTTCCGGACACATGTCCACATATTTTCTTTCTTTGTGTGTGAGGAATGTTTCTTGAAAGTTTGGCCGCACCTTTTTGTAACACCCTGTATATCTCGTGTTCAGATAACATAATCCTTATTGGACACCCAGTCTCACCTACATACCGCCATGGAGGTATTAAGCCGATTTTTCAAAGCAGCAACAACATAAAAGATCTCCAGAATGAGATTTTCACTCTGCAGCGGAGTGTGCGCTGATATGAAACTTCCTGGCAGATAAAAACTGTGTACCCGACCGAGACTCGAACTCGGGACCTTTGCCTTTCGCGGGCAAGTGCTCTACCATCTGAGCTACCGAAGCACGATTCATGCCCGGTCCTCACAGCTTTACTTCTGCCAGTACCTCGTCTCCTACCTTCCAAACTTTACAGAACCTCTCCTGCGAACCTTGCAGAACTAGCACTCCTGAAAGAAAGGATTTAACATAAAAGATGTTCTGGTCTCGACGAAAGATACAACTGACAAGTTTCATGCCGCCGGAGTTTGTGGAAGCGGGTGTGAATGTGGACTGGTGTGGACTGGAAAACGCCTATTTCCGCTAATGGCAGCACGTAATGCAAAACTAATAAAAGAACACCTAATACCCATCATCCTCACCCTCATATCCAATGACAGCATTCCTCCATAGTATATTAGTAACCGAACTATTGTTCATTTAGCAGTTATCAATATACCCTGTTGAAGGCGTCTTGCAATAGTCGCCGAAACGTTGGAATTTCATATTTGAGGCCTCAAACCCAGAAGAATTTTATTGACTGTTGCTATTTGAGTTTATATATTGTCATTTGAAGATTGTGAGTGGGGCAGCGGGCGCTAGAAAATGGAGTGCAAATCGGAGAAATCGGAACATTTCCGACATGTTCTCTTTTGTTTGAGTTCAGTAGAGCTGTAACAGCAGCGGAGGCAACCAGAAACGGTAGCGCCGTGTATGGAGATAATGCCTTGGACAGAGTAAGGCAACAAAATGGTTTTCTCGTTTTAAGGAAGATCGTTTTGACACTAGTCACTCTCCATGTTCAGGAAGATCCTCGGGGTTTGATGAAGATCGTTTAAACGCATTAACCCACAATAATCCACGTCATTGTACTCGAGAACTGACAAATATGAGATTCAAATGGCTCTAAGCCCTAGGGGACTTAACACCTGAAGTCATCAGTCCGCTAGACTTAGAACTACTTAAACCTGGCCAACCTAAGGACATCACACACATCCATGCCCGAGGATTCGAACCTGCGATCGTAGTAGCAGCGCGGTTCTAGTAGCAGCGCGGTTCCGGACTGAAGCGGCTAGAACCGCTCGGTCACGGCACCCGGCTAAATGCGAGGAACTGGGATTTTTCCAGCATCGTGCGATATTTACATGCAATGCGAAAGGTTCAAAAATCAGGTGTATTTGTACCGCATGTTCTAAACCAGTATCACAAAAATCAGCAGGTGGTCACCATAGGGATCTCTGCTTGCTCGTCATCAACTGGCTCGTGAACAACAACGACCATTCCTATCCTGTACTGTTACTGTTGACGAGAAATGGTGTCTTTATGCTAAAACAAGGAAAAGAAAGGGATGGTTGAGCCCAAACAAAGCAGCAACTTTCGGTACAAAGACCTGCGCGCATCCACAAAAGATAACGTTATGCACCTGGAGGAACGACCATGATGTGGTGTAGTACGAATTGCTTCCCCGAGGCGTAACAATCACTGCTGACATTTATTGTCAACAACTGATAAGTTTTGCAGACGCAATCCTGGGACAACGATCAGGCATATTACGTGAAGCGATCCTTCTCCGCGTTAACGCCTGGCCGCATTCTGCTAGACTGACAGAAAACTCTATACATGTTTGGAAGTCATTGCGCACCCACCTTATTCACCTGATCTTACGACCCTAGATTTTCATCTTTTTCGTTCTCTATCGAACAGTCTTCAAGGAATTTTATTTCCGGATGAAAATGCACGCCGAACATGGCTCAACGAGCTCTTCGCCTGAAACCCATGTGATTACGAAATCGGAAAGTTACCCCACCGTTGGTAGATTCTTGTAAATAGTGAAGGATAATTATTGTAATGTCTCTGTTATGTGTATCTGTCGTGTTTATTAAACTTACGGAAAACGCTACGAACTTATGCACCAACCAAAAAACAAGTTCTCAAAAAAATGGTTCAAATGGCTCTGAGCACTATGGGACTCAACTTCTGAGGTCATTAGTCCCCTAGAACTTATAACTAGTTAAACCTATCTAACCTAAGGACATCACAAACATCCATGCCTGAGGCAGGATTCGAACCTGCGACCGTAGCGGTCTTGCGGTTCCAGACTGCAGCGCCTTTAACCGCACGGCCACTTCGGCCGGCAACAAGTTCTCTGGCTGATGAAAACTCAATCTGGAAGAAACATACAACAGACCTCCCAAATTTTTAGATTTAGCCAGGAGCAGTTTTTAGTACATTTTCCCCGCAAGTGACATAACGTCCAGTACCGTCTCCCTAAGACAAAGTTGCCTGGTTTTGGGCTTTTAATAAGACCTTTAAAAAATTAATGTTAAGCTAGTGATTGTGGAAGTGGGCTGCGTTTTGGAGTTCTGTTTACCAATTGGTAACAATAGAGCCCTTATAGAATCACTTTGTTGTCTGCATTTCTGTGTACCTCTCCGTCCGACTGTTACGATTCCTTTTTCTCAGGGACGATCAGACATATCAAGTTGAAATTTGTATCACATACTAAGGCCTAGGGTCTATTGGCAATGTAACAAAATGTAAGCTTCTAAGAAATGCAACCCAACATACACACTTCAAAAAAAGTTTTGCATCACCTCGGTTCCGAGAGTTCCGGAAGCTGTACAGAAAATTAGAACAGAGATCAACATAAACATCATTTCCGCCCTTTTTATTGCTCTTGAAAACCACACATTGCATGTTGTACCACCATACAGCGAGACCTTCAGATGTGGTAGTCCAGATTGCTGTACACACCGGTACCTCTCATACCCAGTAGCACGTCCTCTTGCATTGATGCATGCCTATATTCGTCGTGGCATACTATCCACAAGTTCATCAAGACACTGTTGGTCCAGATTGTCCCACACCTCAACGGCGATTCGGCGTAAATCCGTCAGATTGGTTTGTGGGTCACGCCGTCAATGAACAGCCTTTTCAGTCTATCCCAGGCATGTTTGATAGGATTCATGTCTGGAGAACATGCTGGCCACTGTCGTTGAGCGATGTCGTTATCCTGAAGGAAATCATTCACAAGACGTGCACGTTGGGGGCGCGAATTGTCGTCCATGAAGACGAATACCTCGCCAATATGCTGCCGATAGGGTTGCACTATCGATCGGAAGATGGCATTCACGTATCATACAGCCGTTACGGCGCCTTCCATGGCCACCAGCGGTGTACATCGTCCCCACATAATGCCACCCCAAAACATCAGGGAACCTCCACCTTGCTGCACTCGCTGGACAGTGTGTCTAAGGCGTTCAGCCTGGCCGGGTTGCCTCCAAAGACGTCGCCGACGATTGTCTGGTTGAAGGCATATGCGACACTTATTGGTGGAGAGAACGTGATCCTAGTCCTGAGCGGTCCATTCAGGATGTTGTTGGACCTAACTGTACCGCGCTGCATGGTGTCGTGGTTGCAAAGATGGACCTCGCCATGGACGTCGGGAGTGAAGTTGCGCACAGTTTGAGTCGTAACACGACGTCCTGTGGCTGCACGAGAAGCATTATTCGACATGGTGGCGTTGCTGTCAGAGTTCCTCCGAGCCATAATCCATAGGTAGCGGTCATCCACTGCAGTAGAAACCCTTGGGCGGCCTGGGCGAGGCATGTCATCGACAGTTCCTTTCTCTTTGTATCTCCTCCATCTCCGAACAATACCGCTTTGGTTCACTCTGAGACGCCTGGACACTTCCCTACTTGAGAGCCCTCCCTGGCACAAAGTAACAATGCGGACGCGATCGAACCGCGGTATTGGCCGTCTAGGCATGGTTGAACTACAGACAACACAAATCGTGTACCTCCTTCCTGGTGGAATGACTGGAACTCATCGGCTGTCAGACCCCCTCTATCTAATAGGCGCTGTTCATGCATGGTTGTTTACATCTTTGGGTGGGTTTAGTGACATCTCTGAACAGTCAAAGGGACTGTGTCTATCATACAATATCCACAGTCAACGTCTGTCTTCAGGAATTCGGGGAACTGGGGTGATGCAAAACTTTTTCTGATGTGTGTATTTTGATACTCATAAAGCCACTCATCAAAACCTATGGGTTACTTCACGGCGACCTGGAATCATGAAATTTGGCATTAAGCAAGGTTTCACAGCACAAATCAAGGGAAAAATCCGAAAATCGTTAATATCTAATTAATCGTAGTATTGGAACAACAGCACTACTACCCCAAAGCACCGTTATCCAAGATGGCAGATTTTGCTGAGAAGTTTGAATTTTGGTGGGAAAGTGCCACGCCCCTTCCCCCAGAATAACGGCGCTAAGTTCAAATTCCAAGAGGATAAACCACCACACCCCGGTTATCTCTACTAAGCAAAGAAAATTGCGGGAAGATAGCTCATTTGGGCTACCTCCACTAATCTAAGTCGCCCAACCGACACTTCCTCCTACGAACCAGCGCCAAGTTCAATTTTGGTAGTAAACAAAGCTCACTTGGGGTTTGCTGCTAATCTAACAAAACAGCACCAAAGAAAGGACACTTGTACTAACCTCAGTCGCCCAACCACCACCTCTTCCCAAGGATTCGTGAGAGAAATGGACTTGGACATAAGTCTTTATTTAACCAATTTCATGCAGGTGTGTTCGCCACTGGGTCCAGATCCCAACTGACTTAGTACACGTCGCCACCATCAGAGGGCGCTCTGTGATGTAATCCAAGATGGCGACACCCAGTGTGTACACCAAGAGCTCCAGACTCCAACTGACTTAGTACACAGTACCAGAAGCAGAGGGCACTGTCGTGACGTCAGGTGATGACGCAAGTACCGTTGTTCAAGATGGCGGCATACAATGTGATCACCACGAGGCCTAGTACATACTTTCGCGAATGCCACACCCACTTGGACTTGGAAGGAAATAGTTAAAGTCTCCCCTACGATCGTCAACCGACCGCCACGTCCCCTTGCCAGCCCATGTTCTCAGGCTGACGTGCACTAACATGTACTAACGTGCACAGCGTATAACGTCATCCAAGATGGTGGGGCGAAATGGCGGGAAAACGACTCTGCCTATGCTAAACATAAGTCTTTATTATTTTGCAAGCAATGTCTCCACCACGAGATCTAGACTCCAACTGGTCTAGTACACATTACTGCCACCAGACGGTACTGTCATTCCTCCTGTGACCTAATCCCAGATGGTGGTCTCTAGGGGGAAAATGGCGCGAAAATGACTCAGGCTGTGCTGGCCTGCTGGGGAGAGTAAGGAAGGTTGGGTTGTTTGGGGGAAGAGACCAAACAGCGAAGTCATCAGTCTCATCGGATTAGGGAAGGATGGGGAAGGAAGTCAGCCATGCTCTTTCAAAGGAACCATCCCAGCATTTGCCTGGAGCAATTTAGGGAAATCACGGAAAACCTAAATCAGGATGGCAGGACACAGGATTGAACTGTCGTCCTCCTGAATGCGAGTCCAGTGTGCTAACCACTGCGCCACCTCGCTCGGTAGTAAGGAAGGAGTGCACTCTATTTGGTTTGGAACATTTTATTTCGGGACTGAGTATATTTATCACACTGACGCAAAACACTAGCCCTCGTGTGCTTGAGGTCACAATACACAGTCTGCAGACATGCAAACTGATGTGTTGGCAGAAGAGCCAACACCGTATAGCTAGAGGAGGCCGAAATGCACGTGATTAAGCTCACGCAGGCTGGCGTGAGGTCTGGAACAGTAAAGTAGTTGAGTCTAGTAAGGAAAGAACGTAGTTGCTGGAATACTTAACATTAATCCGTAATTGGTGTATATCGCTCTTGATGATACATAAGTGCAATCTCAATATACACTGGTAATGGCGCCTTGCTAGGTCGTAGCAAATGACGTAGCTGAAGGCTATGCTAACTATCGTCTCGGCAAATGAGAGCGTATTTGTCAGTGTAGCTTCGCTAGCAAAGTCGGCTGTACAACTGTGACGAGTGCTAGGACGTGTCTCTAGACCTGCCGTGCGGCGGCGCTCGGTCTGCAATCACTGACAGTGGCGACACGCGGGTCCGTCGTATACTAGCGGACCGCGGCCGATTTAAAGGCTACCACCTAACAAGTGTGGTGTCTGGCGGTGACACCACATTCCTCCCCCGCAAATCGGCGTACGGTTGTATTATAAGGCTTCCGCCCGCCGTGGGGAGGACCCCATGTTGACGTATGCGACGAGGTGGGGAGCCTAACAACAGGCGAGGCTGTGCCACCCGCACCCGGCCATTCGGTCCGAGGGGAGCTAGGAAACGCATGAAAACCTAGTCCAGGGTGCTCGCCAACATGCGGTGTATGCGCCCGTAGATAGTCAGGAGGGGCCGAAGGGTCGACCTCCATCGAGTCGGAGCACCCGACCGGCGAAGACGACAGATGGTCCGGAGCGGGCAAGAGTTCCATGGCCGAGGACAACTGGTCACGGGAAGCGATCGGCGGCGCGTGACCCAGGGAGCCGCCCGGCGGTTACAGCGACGCGTCCACTGCGGGCGTCGCCGGCGGGAGAACAGGCGGCGGCGGCGCGTCGCCATGGGGCAAAATGGAAGGCAGCCTCGGTAACACCTGGGGCTGAGGCGAGCCAGTAGATGGGTCCCCAGGGCGCTGACCGGACGGCACCGTCGCTGAAAGCAGACGGGGAGCGGCAGATCCCGTGCGACGACAGAGGCGCAGCTGAGTGAGATGCCGACGCACCTCACCAGAGGCCCCCAAAACCAGATACATAGCGCGGCCGAGGCAGCGAAGAATGCGCCCTGCGAGCCAACGCCGTGAACGGCGATAGTTGCGATAGTATACAACGTCGCCAGGAGCAAAAGCAGGCGCCTGCCGCTGCACAGGAACCTGATGCGGCGGATGCAGCAAAGACATCAAGGATCGATGAGGGCGACCGTGAAGCAACTCAGCCGGCGAGCGACCATCGCGGGGCTGAGAGCGATACGAGGACAAAAAGAGCAATAACGCGTCCTCCCGAGAATGCGACTCTTTCAACTTCAACATCTGGGACTTGAAAGTCCGGACCAATCGTTCAGCGGCACCGTTTGACTGTGGCGAAAACGGCGCGGACGTCAGATGTTGAATACCATTGGCCTTGCAGAATGACTGAAATTCTGCAGACATGAATTGTGGGCCATTGTCGGAAACAATAGTCTGCGGAAGACCTTCAATGCAAAAGATAGCAGATAACGCTTGGATGGTGGCAGAAGACGTGGTGGAAGACATCCAGACAACAAAAGGAAAATTACTGAATGAATCGACCAGAACCAACCATCGAGCATTCCAGAAGGGACCAGCAAAATCGCTGTGTAAGCGTTGCCAAGGGGAAGTGGCTTTTGGCCATGCAAAGAATTTCCGCGGTGGTGTGGATTGTTGTTCGGCACACGCCATGCAAGAAGAGCACATATGCGTAATCGCAGCATCTATTCCGAACCAAGTACAGTGCTGACGAGCAAGTTGTTTCGTGCGCACTATACTCCAATGTCCTTGGTGGAGAAGCTTTAAGACAGAGGATTGTAACGAACGTGGGACCATGACCCTGGACTGATCATTATCAGAACGCAACAGCAAAACACCACGTCGTACAAAAAGTCTCTCCTTGTGAGCAAAAAATCGGCGAACCAACGGATCCTCGAGCCGTGACTTTGACAAGGGCCATTGCGTAGCAACAAAACGCAAAACGGTAGCAAGGACAGGGTCGGCAGCTGTAGCTGTAGCTACACGACGAAAATCAATCGGAAACGATTCGACCACGTCATCGGTTTCCGCATCAATGAACATGCAAGCAAGTTCGGAAGAATCGAATGCTCTATCCTCAGCAACAGGCAAACGGGACAACGCATCGGCGTTTCCGTGCTTATCAGTGGACCGATACAAGATATCGTAGCGGTACTGCGAGAGGAAAATAGACCAGCGAATGAATTTCTGCGCTGTACGTGGAGGTACAGGCTTGTTCGGATGAAAAAGCGATGTCAAAGGTTTGTGGTCTGTGATGATGGTAAAGTGACGACCATACAAGAAATCATGAAACTTAGTAACACCAAATACGAGAGCCAATGCTTCTTTCTCGATCTGTGAATAATTTCTTTGCGCTGACGAGAGCAATTTGGACGCAAAGGCAATAGGGCAATCATGCGAGCCATCTTTGTGCGCAAGCACAGCACCGATCTCGAAATCCGATGCATCAACCATCAACAAAAGGGGTTTCTGGGGATCGAATGGCGTAAGGCAAGTATTGGAAAGCAACGCCGATTTCAACTGGCGAAAGGCGTGTTCGCATTCCGTCGTCCAGACGAACGGAACACCCTTACGGCGTAAGCGATGAAGCGGAGCTGAAATGGAAGAGGCATGGGGGATATATTGATGATAATAATTAATTTTTCCCAGCACACTCTGTAGCTGCTTCAAATTCTGCGGCGAAGGCAAGTCCTGTATGGCACGGAGGTGCTCTGGACTGGGATGTATGCCTTGGGCATTGAGTACATGTCCCAGATATGGCAAATCACGAGCAAAAAACACACATTTGTCCTTCCGCAAGCGAAGACCATTTTGTCGCAAGACCTGAAATAATGTTCTGAGACTGGCTAAATGTTCGTCTTCCGTCTTTCCGGAGATCACAATATCGTCCAGATAGTTTGCTGCAGTAGGGACCGACGCACAAACAGTTTGTAAATATTGCTGAAACAATGCAGGGGCGGATGCACACCCGAATGGCAGTCTTTTGAATCGGTACAAACCAAGATGCGTGTTAACCACCAATACGCGCTGGGATTCTTCGTCCACCAGTATTTGCAAGTACGCATCTGCTAGGTCCAACTTTGAAAAATATTTACCCGGGCACAGTTTGTCAAAAAGATCTTCCGGGCGGAGTAAAGGAAAAGTAGCGGTCACTAGTTGAGGATTCACTGTTGCCTTGAAGTCCACACAAAGTCTCAATTCGCCGGAAGGTTTTTGCAAAATTACTAAGGGTGAGGCCCAGAGAGAAGCCTGCACACGTTCAATTACACCTTGTGATTCCCAATCGTGTAATGTTCTTGCGACCTCATCACGCAATGCGTGGGGAACATTGCGCGCTCTGAAAAATTTCGGATGCGCGTTGACTTTCAGTTCCAAGTGTGCTTTATAGTTCTTAGCGCAACCAAGGCCCGGTGCAAAAATGTCTGCAAACTCGTCACATAGACGAGAAACACTGGCTGAAGGCACAGTCTGGTTCACTGATAGGACCTGATTTACGATAGACAAGTTAAACAACTGAAATAAATCTAAACCAAACAAGTTTACTGCAGAAGAAGAACGAAGTACGTAAATTGACACAAGTTTTGTTTGTCCCTTGTATGTTGCAAGAAGGCTGCACTGTCCTAACACAGGGATATGCTGTCCTGAATAACTAGTTAGCTTAACATTTGCGGCACGCAACGGAGGTTTGCCCAGCTGTTTGTACGTGTCGTGATTGAGTAGTGAAACTGCAGCTCCGGTATCGAGCTGGAATGGTATTACCGTGCCGTTAAAGTCCAAATCTACAAAAAGTTTATTGTCCTGCTGACGACAAGAGCGACTGTCTCGTGCAACGTGAACTGACACTGATACAGAATCACTTGCGACGTGACGGGAATCCCATCCTCGTCGCCATGTGATGTGTTGGCAGAAGAGCCAACACCGTATAGCTAGAGGAGGCCGAAATGCACGCGATTAAGCTCACGCAGGCTGGCGTGAGGTCTGGAACAGTAAAGTAGTTGAGTCTAGTAAGGAAAGAACGTAGTTGCTGGAATACTTAACTTTAATCCATAATTGGTGTACATCGCTCTTGATGATACATAAGTGCAATCTCAATATACACTGGTAATGGCGCCTTGATAGGTCGTAGCAAATGACGTAGCTGAAGGCTATGCTAACTATCGTCTCGGCAAATGAGAGCGTATTTGTCAGTGTAGCTTCGCTAGCAAAGTCGGCTGTACAACTGGGACGAGTGCTAGGACGTGTCTCTAGACCTGCCGTGTGGCGGCGCTCGGTCTCCAATCACTGACAGTGGCGACACGCGGGTCCGACGTATACTAGCGGACCGCGGCCGATTTAAAAGCTACCACCTAGCAAGTGTGGTGTTTGGCGGTGACACCACACAAACAACTCCTAGTTTCCGAAATAATTTCAGTACAGAGCTATAAACCGCTCCTAAATAATGCAGTACACAGATATACAGGTACAAAATCAACACGTAAACTGTAAAAAAAGCGCATAGCACAGCCCACAGGCCTGCTCACAAAATAATGCAACGGACACTCGTTCAACGTGCGCCACAGCCCCCGCGAAGTGGCGCGGCAGTCAGCTGTCAAAGCACACACAGACGTCTGTTCAGGACCGCACTCACTATCGCAGCTGCAAGCCGCCACCGAATGCAGGTGCCTTTATTTTCGTGTATACAGTCACAGTTATACTGACGTCACAGAATTCCAAGGCGCGCTCACACGAGACACCTCAGGGCAGCACATGTCTTTACCACCGATGACGGAATAGCACAGCCTCTTTTCCCCCAGCGTTTTTAATGGACCATGCGTGACGTGTGACGCGTGCCCGCCCCAGCGTGGCTCATGCCTCGCCTCCCAGTGGAACGTCCGCATGGCGACTCACCATCTAAAACTTTCTCAATGTTATTCTTATGTCACATGTCTTTGTAAAACAAAAAAAGAGCCAAGTCGACCTCTTGGGAATTCTATATTGTCCCAAAAACAGTTAACGCTCGCTTTCTACATGTCTCCGCTTGTATGCACGGAAATTCATGCCCTAAAAGAGCCTGTTTATGAAAATAACATCGAATGCACTCATCCCAGCGCTCCTAACGAGACACCCTTCCTGCTCTCAACATACGCAAATGTTCCCTCCGCTATGTAGAGGCTCCTATATCCCAGCACAAACGATATCAATCAATCAAGCATTCTGGTCCGACCCCAGTAGCTGAGTGGTCAGCGCGACAGAACATCAATCTTAAGGGCCCAGGTTCGATTCCCGGCTCGGCCAGAGATTTTCTCCCCTCAGGGACAGGGTGTTGTGTTGTCCTAATCATCATCATTTTATCCCCAGCGAAGCGCAAGTCGCCGAAGTGGCGTCAAATCGAAAGACTTGCACCAGGCAAACGGTCTACCCGACGGTAGGCCGTAGTCATACGACATTCTGATTGGCTCTTATCGAGTTTACCCGCCGAATTACTGATGCCGCTGGTATCGAAGCACCATCCACCTTTTCTTTCTTGGGCTTTCAGAGGTAAAATTATTTTGCACCGATTACTAAATTGCATTGGCAGTTAAACCTGCAAAGTTGTCTACAGATTATCAAATACATATGAGACTCACAAGAATATTGGAGGCCAGGAACATATTTACCAGTGCATATAAAATCTCTCACATACCTTCGCCATTATCGATTTGCTCAATCTATACGTCCCTCACGACAGGACACACAGTTATCCCCTCTAGTTATGCCATAACATAAACAATAATAACTTCACAATGCAATATATACATATTGTACACAATGTAAGCCACACTAACTTTACAATACGATTTATGCACATTTACACAAACAGTGCAGTTATCTTTTATATCTGTACAGCACCTGAAAAAATTATGGTATGCCTACACTCACATCGGCTATATGTCACGATGCTCTCCAGTCCTAGGGAAGCACAGTCAGCCTTTTCTTTCTTTCTACAGAAGCGACATTCAGCGGTAATAAACTATTTTACACTGATCACCATATTGCACCGACAAATAAACCACCCAAAGTGCCATACATATCGTCAAATACGGGAAGATTCTTACCCATTTACACTGTTATCCCACCAAGGACACGAGCTTGAATATTGGTCTGCGAAACCGATCTCCAACCAGGGAATATATCACCGCCTACTGTGTCGATGTAGCAAACATAGAATTCATATCCTCCACCATACAAAATCATCCCTTTTAAATCATTCGTACATATACCCCAAAGACAGACAGCACTGTATGTATACTCCTCTCAGCACTAGGGCATCTATGCCTGACGGGTGCCCACAGCACCTCAGAACTGTTCTACAAATTCGAGATCGTTTCCCCTCAGCACAAACGCATTACTCGTTCTACTTCCTTGCTTGCTCGCTTTTCTACGAACATCTCCAGACCCGGGGATTACAAGAACACATATATTTACGCCGTAATATTTATTATACCATTTTCGCGGTACTTCTCGATATCAAGCACTAGGCAGCATCCTACCGATCGCTAGTGCAACTTAATTCCCAAGATATAGAATGGAAATTATTTCTCTACAAACTCCAAACTTTACCGAGGTGCAGCATGCTGTAAACCATTGACTAACTAGAAACAAATAAGGGAAACTGATATTTCCATTCTCGAATACCGATGTTGCTGATGTAACAGATGCCAAATCATCCCTGTAATTTACGAGCCAACTACGGTCTTTCCCCTGTCTAGAGAATAGGCAAACGTGTCTTCCACATGCTAGATGAACACACCACAATCGATCTTCTCTCAACTAAATAAAGGCGCGAAATGTGCAGAAGCAGTCAACCGAACAATTTACATGGGAGGGAATAACAGTCCAGCGCAAATGCACCTCCATAGACAATTTTCTCATATTTCCACTTGATCACGAAAGCCACCCAACACATATTAAGTATTAGTACGCTATTCGGTCGAATAGAGGATGGTAAAGTTAACTCAGATACATTCCTACACTCCAAGAGGCCTATGCATTCGGACGGCTGCTGTCGTTAAAGGGAAACGAGAATCATTCCCACCACAGGCAATGCATACACGGAATCATTCCAGAAAACCGGTCACATATACAGTATGTTTTATCATTATACTTACAATTAAATGTTACGATCACGGTTTCAATTGAACGGCATTCGACAACGAGCAAAGTTGTCGGCAGAAATAGAAATAGAAATATCACTACCTTTCTTATGACTTCACATACTCTTCCCTTTGCTATCACAGTACTCCAAGTCAAATCCATACCCTCCTTACGACAGGACACAGTCATTTCCTTTCCACAAACACATACTTTATAAAACCTGATGCTCAAATGCGAACATATGACGCATCTGTTAAAATTAAGTATAATACTCCGTCAATAACTGATTGCCTACGATACCAAATAATAATGACCGAAAATCACAATGGGTGTGCATGCCTCTTGGGTTTTTCTTGCGAGTCCTACCACTGTGTCCTAGAAAGAGAGACGTAATCGGCGAGATGTTAGAGAAAAAACCGATCGCAGCAACTACTGCATGTTACACGCACAAGCGGTCTTGGTTCTACAGGTGCACACAGGTATCCATATGAAAAGCCGTGCCCACTTTACGAATTGAGATACGACATGCTCAAATGCGAACATATGACGCATCCGTTAAAATTAAGTATAATACTCCGTCAATAACTGATTGCCTACGATACCCAAAAAGATGGTTTTTTTTCGGACAAATACCGTGATGGTGATCGTATGAATGCATATTATCCGCCCACAATGCAGCCTCGTCATAAAATCACTGAACTTTGAAAGTGATTCGGCTAAGGAACGTGGTACATAAGCGGTATTTGCGACTCCCTTACACCACCCCAACTAGACAATTCTATAGTATTTGTAGCGCATTCTCTCTCGATACCAGATCAGAGGTTCTGCGATATATTGACTGAGTTATAGGCGATGACTGATTGAGAAGAAACACCAACAGTAGTAATAGATGATGTGTCGATTGACGTCGTAAGAAGAAAAATATACGCTACCTTCTCAGATCTCTAGTGTTATGCTATCCGCTAGAAATGATGTCAATGATTTAGAATCAGGTCTCTCCATTCAATCACATACCTGCATCCGATCACACCCACAAGTGACTCATATTTCTCGCACTCCCATATCTCGAAACGAGTCACCTTTCCTGAGCCTAGCTGCTACAGTAAAATTCAACGTAGTTTCAGTCATCCCTTACGCATCTTGCAACTGATCCCATTTCTACGGCTTCTCACATGCGTTCGTTCCAATTTAAGTCAGAACTGGGCAGAAGTCGGAGAAAAACATATCCAACACATTCTGCATCCCGTGTAGAAACGGAACGACCTGTAACAGGACCGTGTTTTGACCATTTGGCGGAAATGCGCGCATGTGGTACACCCCCCAACTAGGTACAAATACTACAGATCCACGTCCGTTCAAATCAATCAGCCCAACATGCTACCATGGTTCCATGGTTATTGTCCATCCCCCCTCCAACAGAGAAAAATTACGAACTATAAAAGCTCATACTAATTAGAAGTCACCTAGGCGTCGATGCGGGTGCAATGACACAAAGCTGCGGTGGGCCTCCAGTGCGGAGAAAGAGATTTCCCAATACTTCCCAGAACAGCGTAGCGAGCAGCCATCCAAGCATTCATAACTGTAAACACCGTCCCTCACCCAATTTACACATCAAACTGCTGCTGCCTGTATGACACGATCCTATTACATATACAGACATCGCAGAGGCCACTTGAAAGTTTGATCACTTTTACCCTAAGCGAATGATCGTATCCCACAGAGCATACTAAATCGCATGAGACGCTCCCTCTGCTCCTGTTTAGTTGTTTCAAATATTGTTTTCTAATATGCCTTTGTACAATGCGAAACATTTCGTTTTTCTGCCACGACTTCGAGGCCTGGGTCAGGTTCTAAAGTGACACTAAGAAGTTCTGATCCACGGCCTTTCGCAGGAAACTAGATGTTGCATGCTGTAAATCATATTCTAACAGCGGATAGCGTAGTGCCATACATTGGTTGGCTTTAAATGAAAGACAGTTACAAAATAAGCAAAGTGAAAGAGTTTTACAGCATTGGCATAGGTTTCCAAACTACAGTCCGAAGGTGATTCACGAGCTCTACATTTAGACTCGTCTCTCACACTGACGGAATAGCTGATCACTGTGTGTTCCCTTTCGATCGATTCCTCATATTTCACTCATGTACGCGATCACTCAAACAAGCGTTGTCAGTCAATCATTATGTAGTAACCAAGAGCGCACCAATGCACGGATGGTATGGAAAAGACACCGCCGATGTACTGTAATAATAATCAACACCGTCGATAGCGCGAAGAATTTTACAATTTCACAGTAACCCCAACACCGGCCAATGATGTGGCAGCATGCCTCTCCCAGTTTCAGCATCATAGCTAAACCACTCCTCTACTTTGCGAGTATCATTGCGAACATGGATAGATGATTGCTCAGTACGTCCATTCAGTGTTAATTCTCGAACACATAAATCATCAAAGTATACCAGACAGTGCTCTACATATTTCTAACACCTCGAGCACAGTGCTTAATTTACGATCCATCTCGCTGTGTATGGGAGTCAGAGAGCATTCATGCTGTCTTAGTGTAAAATTACAAACTGAAAGACCATCCTCACACTGTCATTGACCAACCCACCGTGCAGCACTGTTACAGAATTAATCTGCAACCGATCAGATGAAGAAGACCGCTACACTCCACGTCTCATGATTGAATAGAGCTTTCCGAGTCCTAACCCGTCTAAGTGCACAAGATTTCTCGATATGTGACCATGTCGAGGAGCTTAGCACTCCTTATCGATGTATAGTAACAGATTTCAAAGTGCCGTGATGTAATAGCAGACAGTTAAGAAGAACAAGAAACGAATGATTTTTATACGCGATCGAGCTCCAGACGAATGGACTTCGACGCATTTTTACGTAAATTCAATTTTTCCACTATTCTTATTGAGCAGCTGACACTATTTGATCATACACTGTCCACAGTGAGGTAGCAAATGCAAACGAATTCAACAAAGACAGACATTGACTTGTGCATGTACAACAATGTGCGCTAAACGTTTCTGCAGACACACTATGTGATAAAAAGTATCTGGACACCTGGCTGACAATGACTTACAAGTTCGTGGCGCTCTCTATCGGTAATGCTGGAATTCAGTATGGTATTGGCCCACCGTTAGCCTTGCTGACAGCTTCCACTCTCACAGGCATACGTTCAATCAGGTGCTGGAAGGTTTCTAAATAACTTCAGAAATCAGCGAATATATTACTCCAACAGATTCAATCTTTTTTTATAATTATGTAGCAATAAAGATTGCAATGTATTCCAAACACATTTTAACAAAATAATAAGAGCGGCAAATGGCTTACTACCCAAACCAATAAATATCATTTAAAATTAAAATAGGCGTCTTATTATTTATTAATACACATTTTTTACTCTTGAACTCCAAAACGGTTACCAAAAACTACTTTAAGCAACACCAAATTTTACCAGTTTGTCGGTAGAGGACCCCAACTCTCCTTTTGTGAAGCCATATTCCATTCCCCCAACCCCCCCACCCCCTCGCCCCCTGACCGACTTCTAGAATCGCCCCTGTGTTTATCGTAATTTGTTTCTACGTCTAGATACACATAACGAAAGCCTTCATACTACGAGTGGCGCAGGCTACTTCTGGTACAACAATCCTCCCCCCCCCCCATCCCCATCTCCTTTTCTTGTTATATTCGCGAAAGGTGTGCGAGCAGAACGACCATCAATAAGTCTCCATATTACCTATTTACTTCTCCGAGTCTCCCGTCGTGATCAGTTCGCGAGATGTGTGCGGAAGGAAATAAGACGTTGCCTGAACCTTCTTGGAATGTGCTCTCTCAGAATTTCAGCCGTTATCTTCTCTCTGTTGCACAACGCCCCTCGGTTAGCTGTTACTACTGGCGTCTGATGAGCATTTCCGTCACGCTCTTGCTCTTACTCTCACTTTACGAACCTGTGACGAAACGAGAAGCTCATCTTTGGATTTGCACTATCTCCTTTAGTAAACCTAGCTGCTAAGGGACCCAGGCTGTTGAGTCAGTCGTGCAACTTTTTTGGACGAGTTACATTTCCTTACGATTTTTCCATTGAATCTCAGGCTGGTAACAACTTACCATACAATGAGTTTTATGTGGTCATTCCAGTTTTAGGATTTTTCACGGTTCCCCGACCTCATCTCAAGCGCATGACAGAATATTCCCCTAAAGTTTAGTTATAGCCCATGAAAATTAGCCCGAAAAAAGGCCAGACTGGTCAACAAATATGCGCAAGCTGGAAATAATTCTAAATAACAGTTAAATGATTTTGCAACAGTTTCTGGCTTAAGCTAATATTTTGAGGACCGAAAAAACATGAAATTTTTGCACTCTTTTCAGTTTTTCTCTTATAACTCGAAAACGATTCATCCTGGAGAGAAGCTTTTTTTACGCAGCATTTGATGGTCTACGACTTTCATGCATGACACCTTTCATTCGGAGTATACGTTTCCGAGTTAATAGTTGGAACATGAGCAAAACTCACTTTGGTAAAAATTTCAGAAATTTGACGATCGATTGTGGCTAAACGGCTGAACCAGTTTTAGCTTTTAAGTAGGTGGTTTTACGCGAAATTTTATGTTGTTTCATTTCGGTGTCTTGGGAATTTTCTGTAGGATGTATTGTTTTCGAGTTATGAATAAAAACTGAAAGAAGTGCAACAATTCTGTGATTTCTCGGTCATCAAAAGCTTAGCACAAGTCAGAAACCGTCGAAAACTCATTTAACTCTTATTCGCGATACCGAACGTCGATTAGAAGTATTTCCAGCGTATGTAAATTTATTGGCCATCATCAGTCTAACTTGCCTACACTACTAATTATCACCTCGATAAAGTCAAGTTACGTAAGTATTTTTTTGTTTGTTTGCGGTTAAGATACTTCTTTATGTAGCCTGTAAATTAACTTGTTCCATGTCGATTACAGGAAGATTTTAAATTATCTGTAATGCTTGGAAGTAACTAACTACTTAAGCCAGAGTCAATTTCCCTCCCCAGTAGAGTGGCAGTCAAATGAAAACCGAACACCTGCCACAATGGGACCACACGCATCATGACGTTTATCCCACGTGGGTACGAGACAATCAGTTTCTGTTTTGTGGAATGCGATCGAGCGCAGACGGATCCACAACCCACCCACTCTTGCACTTCCTCGTCCGACTGAAACCGATGTCCATGCGTGTCTTCCTGCAGGTCACTAAAGAAGTGAAAATCCCAAGTGAACAATCCGTGCTGTATGGATGATGTTGCAGTATTCCCCAAGAAAATCGCTGAAGCGTAGCCTTTGTCCGATTGGCAATATTGGGATGCGCGTTATTGTTCAACATGGTGACTCTGTTCGATAGCATTACTGGGGGTTTTGGCTTTATGGCGTATCGCAGTTTCTGCAAAATGTCTTCATGCTACTGCACATTGATTGAGGTTCAACGCTTGAGGAACTCGACAAGCTGTGGATCCCTGCAGTCGAAGGAGGTGGTGTTCATAATCTTATGTAGAGCTACCATTTCGAGCCCATGAACAAACAGCGAAGCCAACAGTGGGAACATCCCACGTCACCTCCCCCAAAGAAGTCCAAAGCTGTTCACAAAAGTTATGGTAAGATCATGATGGCCTCCTCCTTCGACTGCAGGGGCGTCTGCTCGAGTTCCTCGAGTATAGAACCACAATTAATTCACAGCACTATGAAGATACTTTGCAGAAACTGCAACATGCCATAAAGTCAAAACACCCTGTAATGTTGTTATACTGAATCATCATGTTGCACAATAATGACTTTCTCCACATTGCCAATGGGACGAAGGCTACGCTTCAGCGATTTGCTTGGAAAACACTGCAGCATCCTCTGTACAGCATGGGTCTTTCACTGTGTGGTTTTCACGTCTTTCCCGGCCTGAAGAAAGGTATGTGGACAACGGTTTGAGTCAGGCGAGAAGGTGCAAGAGTGGATGTGACTGTGGATCCGTCAGCAGCTGACCTCCTTCTACGAAACAGGAATTGATCATCTCATCTCCCAATGGGATAAATGTCTTAATGCGAGTAGTGATTACCTTTCATTGGAACCATTCCGTGGTCCCATTGTGCAGGTGTTCAGTTTTCATTTGACTTCTCCTAATATAAGATCCCCCCCCCCCACTACGTTTATCACAAAAAGGAGTAAAGAGTGAGCTGAAGTGTTGTCGACAACAACATTATTAGAGACAGAGCATACTAGGTAAGGAAAGATGAATTACTCATTCATGGACTGTTGAAAAGTTATCCCAGAAATTAAGATATGCAGCAAAACTCCGGAGTTCCTAGATTGGAACAGTTGTACCATGATTTGAAAGATCCTTTTCTCCATTACAATTGCAGTGCTTTGATCACTGCACTTGCTGAGTATTTTTCTGTCCTCTTTTGTCTTATGATCTTATGGAACTGTGTTCCGGCTTAGTGCACCTAAAGTGAATGCATTTATAAAACAGAGGTGAGCACTGAGACTACTGTGTATAGTAAATAACCATGCCTTTTGAAAAAAACTGTTTGTAATTATATTGAAAATCTTTTATCCTCTTCCCAATACATTCACTACTTAATAGAGTTTGTTGATGACAATAGTAATCAACTGTGATGTACAGAATGATAATATGGCACAAAAATATTTTCAATGTTGTCTCCTCATGCAGGTTTCAGTGTGGAACTATGTACTCTGATGTGAACATATTCAACAAATTCCCATCTAACATTAAGCAAAAATTTGGAGATCCGTACTGATTCTAAAGAAAACTAAAAAATGCCTAGCCACTCTTTCTAATAAATAATCTGTGTATCTCGATTGAAGGATTTAAAAGTTCTGTAAGCTACGTGGCAAGTATCAGTGTTCCTTTTAAATCAGCAACTCTAAATAGGATTCAGTATTTACAGATGTAGGTGACTGTGTTAGTATAACTGAGAAAGCATCAGCATTTTTCAGATTAGCACTTTTCTTTCTACACTGCCTGACAGAAACAGTGAAGAACTCACAAGACATGGCCAGATATCACTGCAGATGCATACATGTACAGAAAATATTAGCATCCTTTGTCTTTAGCGTTGTTACAACGCCCGGTAGGAAATGTAAGGGGCGTGAACAGCGTCAGATGTTGAGTGATAACTGTGAATGGCACAGAGATGCTGCGGAGTCATATGAGACAGCATTATCAGTACATGATAAAGTTTGACAAGGCACTCATTGTGGTTCTCCACTTGGCCAGCTGGTCAAATCATGCACTAACTATATCTGTGTTTCCACAGTCCACTATTTCGGTGCTAGATGTGGCAGGCTGTTGAGATCTGATATGGTGCCGAGTATAGCCTTCCTGAGCCCAATCCAAGTAGCAATGTTGTGGAATGACAACCAGCAGTCTCAATAAGCCAAAAGCCTGCTGCTGTCATATTATGACACATTGTAATAGATGTTTCTCCTTCCTACATGTGGCTTAACATGCTCTTCTCACAAACAATCAACATTCAAATATGATTTCTGTATGAGGAACTCGCTATATAATCTTTCCTTAAACATATAAAGAATGTAGTTGGCATTACGTTTATGAACATTGCATGATTAAGCTGAAATGCTTATCATTTCCATATCCAGTCACATACAAAGGGAGTCTGAAAAGTTTGCAATATTACCACCAGTTGCAGTGCTAGCACAAAAAGGTTCCCACATATTAATAGTTTATCCTTTGTGCGTAAACATGTGACACATCAGTGCTCTGGGTCGAGAGCTATGGTGTGGACGTGACTCTGTTGTTTCTGTGTAATGATTTGTGAACATGGAAAAAAACCAAAATTTGACAGTGATTAAATTCTTCATAAAGACAGGTAAGAAAGCAAAGAAAATTCATGCCGATTTTCAGAACATGCTGGGGGACACTGCTCCTTCATACTGAACTGTTGGCAATTGAGCAAACGGAATGTCATCTGATTGGCCACATCTCATTTTAATAGTGGAATAGGATATGAGAAAGTTATCTGCTAGATGGATGCTGCAACTCTTAACGCAGGATCAGAAACGTATCAGAATGGAAATGTCTGAACAATGTTTGATCCTTTTTCAGAGCAAATGACAAAATTTTTTGTGACAGTTTGTGACTGCAGATGAAACTTGCATCCACTACTATACTCCAGAGTCAAAATAAGTGTCAAAGCAGTGGAAAAGTATTGATTGACCACCAGCAAAGAAAGCAAAGCCCATATGTTCGGCTGGAAAGCTGGCAATACTGTGCTAACCTCATGGAGCAACTACAGCAAAAGATACCCAGGAAAAAAAAGAAACTGGTTTGGCTAGGAAGAAAGTCATCTTTCATCAAGAAATCGTGTGCCCACACAAGTGATGTTATCATGGCACAAAAAAACATGAACTAAGACATGAATTGTTGCCACACCCACCTTAACCACCTGTTTCATCAGACTTCCATCTCTTCCCCAAACTGAAAATTTTCCCTGATGGACAGAGATTCTTATCAAATGAAGAACCAAAAACCAAAGTTGACAGGTATTTTGCAGACCTGGAGGAATCTAATGTTTGAGATGATCATGGCTTGGCTTGGATCATAGCTAAACCAAGCACATTAGTGTACAGTCAGACTGTGTTGAAAAATAAAAAAGTTTCACTGAGGTAAGGCATTTCTTCACATTCTGAGAACTTTTCAAACTACGCTTTGATATCTGTACAAGCCACCTTCATGGTTTTGCAATTTTAATGGCCAGCATGTAAGTTCCTGCACTCATAGTAGCATTACTTTCATTGATTACACTGGCCTGCACAACAGAACATTCTGAAAATCATCATATCATTTTCCAGACCATTCTGGGATCTCCATTTTGTGTTTCTACTACTGTGTTCACGAAATTAAGTTTCCATTCACTTTGTATGCTATCATGACCATACAGACAGTAGCATTACATATTCTCATAAGTTTTGTGACTGTTGTTGTGGATGCACCAAATAGGTAGGTACTGACAACTTCCTCTCCTTGGAAGTCTGCAACATCTGACTTGACAATATACGAACAGAATGGCACAATGATTACAGCTGTACTGGTGGCTCAAACTCTTCCAGAGATGTGGCAGCATGAACTGAATACAGTGAAGAATGTTACTGCTTCACATGTAATTCAGAAAACGAGTTGCGGAAATGAGCAACAGTGGTACAGAGCTTTTCATATTATTTTGTCCAGGCCTTGTATGTGGCACAATAGTTGAGATAGAGAAAATGTTTTCGACAGTAGCACGATTCAGACCACCTCACCCATCTTGAAGCAGGAATTCCATAGATTCCATAAATCATCTCAGATGAATGACGGAAGGATCCAAAACAGGCCTTAGCTTGTAAGTTGCACCATCCCTGCCTAACTGAACTAAAGTCCTGTCCGAAATGCCATTGGTATCAATGGTAAAGAGGAAAGAAGACCAGGCTGACAAGTTGATGCTGTAGGATTGGAATGGCATCATGTGTAATAACTGTGGACACATTCAAACCTTAGATAACAATCAAAACTGTAGATGTAGGATGACTTACATTTCATTAACGAAAGACAAGGAAATCATAGAAAAACTGTTTATTGTACTAATGTTAAACTATTACTGTACTACGCAGTGCTATTAGAGCTAATGCTGGTTACGTTCAGTTAAGAAAATTGCACTGCTTGATAAAAAAAGTGGAGCATGTACAAGGTGAAGAGAACACAAGATCACGGGGTGAGAAGATATGTAGTTTTATTGTAATGATTACAAAATCGAGTCAAATAGGCTTTGCAGTAAGAACTCATTTATCACTATTCCGTTGCATCCCTCTCGCTATTTGTACTGATCCAGTTGAAAAGGATATTATGAAGCCATAGTAGTTTCTCCTGAGGCAGTCTCGTCCACAATGTTGCAACTGATCCTTGGTAACCTGGATACTGACACTGGGATGGAGTTGATGTGCTTGCTAGTTCCACACATGTTCTATCAGGGACTGGTCTGGGGATCTTGCCGGTAACAGGAGTACCTCAGCATCATGCAGACAGATCATAGACATGTGCCATGTGTTGACAAGCATTTTCCTGTTGAAATATGGCACCATGATACTGTCGCACGAGAGAGAATATGTGACAATGCAGGAAGTCTGTGATGTACTGTTATCCTGTTGGAATTCCTTCATTCACTACCAGCCATGACCTGAAGGATGCCAAGAGTACTCATATGCTTCCTGGTCACAGTATCACTGCAAATGCTGCCAGTTGTTTTGTTGTATTAATGGCACGCTACTTATGGGGTGGTAACTCCTTAGTGCAGCTGCTGCTAGTCCCCAACCAATGCTGCAGGATGACATAGAATGTCCGAAGGAGTCCTTATTTTCTCTTGGATGGCAGATACAGGTTTGAAAGAATTATGAAGTGCTTGGTGCACAACATGGAGATTCTCACTTGTGGTGCTCACATGCGCTCGATGAACCTTGATGAGTTTGGCTGCCATCACATTCCCATGCAGTCCACTATCATGATCATGATCACCCAAGAACCTACTCTTATTTGCTCAGCTATGCAGGATCGTATAGCCACATCATGTATTTTCAGTCAGTAAATGGGATAGTTTGAAGCAAGACAACTAGCCACACAGACAGTGTGTTGATGTCTGGAGCACCATGGACTGTCAGCATGGTGACCATTGCTGTGGTAGAGAGTTTGATGTTTCACACAATTCCTGGTTTTGTAAACAATAACACAAAGGTGTATCCATGTTCCGGGGCTCTGAGGAGCCAATTCCATTTGTCATCATGATACGGGCTCAGCACCTGGCCTGACAATAGGACTATGAGGTGACCTTTGGCGCACTACATGATCACCTCTAGTTCACACACCCAGTAGTTTTAACAGTAGTCATTATATGTCTGACTTGTTAGGGGCAGAGGCTGAGCCTTATCTTTTAGCAGCAAACTTTATAATATGGGCTTCTATAGCCAAAGGTACGCATTCTTGAAAAATGAACGACCCACAGCTGTTTATAATTCTTTAATGCTTACCTTTTAAGTATCCATGATGTTATCTTTCAACAAGGTAACAAATGACAATATGTTGCCCTTGCTGTCCTGACCTACCTCGATACAGAGGCTGTTCAACTATTGCCCTGCGCAGCACTTTCTCCAGATTTCCCACCCAATGAAAACATGTGGTTATTGGTTGTCATGACACAAGCTTACTGTTCTACCATTCACCAGACACTACGACTGATGAACACTGGGATTGTACTGAAGAAGCACAGAATGATGTACCTTTATCTGTAATCCCAGCTCTATCCATCTCAGCTTGCAGCTGAACAAGAGTCACTGTTGTTGCCACAGGTAGCAGAGCTCTGTGTACTAAATTTTGTGACCTGTAACCTCATACAAATTGAATCATGTATTCTTTCTGCTATATTGAATAGGCACAGTAAGTAAAATTTCATTATTTGGTATCCTTCCTGGTGCTGAAGCAATGTACTGCAGCACTTCACAAGAAAATACGCAGTGAGGTAGTGCAAAGTGGTCAAGATTCTGGACCCGCATGAGAATGGGCAGTAATTCAAGTCCCCATCCATAATTCAGCTTTCCATTTTTCAAGTTTACCCTAAACCACCTAAGGCAAATTCTGGAATCGTTCCTTTAAAAGGATATAAGATTGGAAAAGTTTCATTGTGAGGAGTGATACAGAATCTAACTGGTCACAATTCAAAATTTTTACACATCATTCCCAGTAGGTTATAGGCTGTTCTGGATGTCATTAATGGCTATCTGCCATATTTGCTGTACATTCATACTATTTTGTTCAAACCCAGAATGTCGAACACACCTTTTCACCCACTGCATCCACAAATTCTATATCACTTCACAACAAACAGATAGATCCCTATAATTACCAATCATGACAATAAATCTGAGCTCAGTACCTGATTACATTGATGTTTTGTATCTGAAGGTATCCACCTCTAAATTTCGGTTATCTCAGTTTTCCACAGACATTTTCTGATACGAGGGTCATTCTGACAGTTTTGCAGCTTCCTGCATTGCTGATGATTGTTTCATTTCCAAGAAAAAGTGGTCATAGTGGCATCTACTGTTAGCATAAGGTGTAAGTTCCAGCTTACTGGATGGGCCATCAGTCCTTGATTTACTTCCCTGCACAAGTCAGTTATGATGTGACAGCAATTAAGTTGAAATAGGAGGATATTGGCACCTTTTTTTCTAATTTAAGGTAGAAATGAACGTGAATCAGTGTCTAGAATCTTTTTAGTAATCTCTTCACATTATGAAAAGTAATCTGCTGCTGGTGAAATTATTTCATACATCAGATAAATGCTCTTTAACACAAAATCCAGTTCCATTGGTTATTAACAGATGCTGAAGAAGAAATTGAGCTTTGATTCCAGATGGCCACAGATTTTGATCCACACTACACCCATCAACAAGTTGAGTGCATTCCTGGGATCAGATCAGGCCTTGTTTGTAAGATTATGAATAAGAATCTTTGGGATTAAAAAGACCTTCAGTAGTCGAATCAATGCCACTGACAAAAAGAAAAAAACCTCTGCATGTTTAGTTCTGCCAGGAAATGCTATAAATATTGATTCTGGGTGGTCAAATGTAGTATTTAATATTGCAATTGATGATGAAACTTGGCTGTACCAATATTCCATCATGAAGCCCCAGTCAGGTGTTTGTTTCTTCCCAGTAAACGCTTATCCAGCTGGAACACAAAATCACAAAGCACAAGGAAAAGAACAAAGTGCATATTCTCTGTGGCAAGTGACAACACTCCCATTGCTGAGAACTGAGGCAAGATAGAATCTTTAGGCTGGTTATCTGGTGTTTGCCTGTTCACAATCTTTGAACACAGAAAATCAAATCTGCATCGACAGGATCCTGCTCCAGCATGACAGTGGATCATTTCACCACATGATGATAATCAGATATCTGCATGAAGAGACTATGGTAAAAAAAATACTTCTTTCCCACCCTACAGGTCTCATCCACCTTGGTTCAATTTCCTCCTCTTTCCCACATTGAAGAATAAGAAAAGAAAAAGAAGAAGTAAAAAAATTAAAATTAAAAAAACACAATTGTGGATTTGAGTCTCTAGAAACAGACACTCTACTCACAATGTCTATTGTAAAGTTTTCATTTGAAGGGATGCAATGATACACAGAACTTTAGTATAGCCATAAATCTTTCAAACCAAAACCTTCCAGAGTGTTCTTTCTAAAACATGATTTATATCCTAAAGCATGATTTTATCAAAGGTCTGCTTCATCATTTCGCACTTATTCATGAGTTTCCGGTTGTGTTCCTTTTCAACTGTGGCTTGTATGTAACAACACAGCAGACTTTTGGAGGAGGAGGAGACTAGTGTTTAACATCCCGTCGACAACGAGGTCGTTAGAGACGGAGCGCAAGCTCGGGCGAGGGAAGGATGGGGAAGGGAATTGGCCGTGCCCTTTCAAAGGAACCATCCCGGCATTTGCCTGAAGCAATTTAGGGAAATCACGGAAAACCTAAATCAGGATGGCCGGAGACGGGATTGAACTGTCGTCCTCCCGAATGCGAGTCCAGGGTGCTAACCACTGCGCCACCTCGCTCAGCAGCAGGCTTTTGTAGTCATTTCTGAATTAGTACTCCATTAAATTGCAACACCAATCTATGTCAAGACATTCTAACGTAGGTTTTGTCCATTTTTCCCTAAATTACATAAGGTAAATAAAGAGCCATGGAACGTTCCTCATCCCAAACTTGCACGTCAAATCTAACGTTCCTTTGCTAATGGCCTACATGGTGTCAGTGCATTATACACAACTTTTACTTCCTTTTTTTACCATGCAGTTGTTATGCATCATCCTAGCATGAGTCAGTTACAGCTCAGATGGGCAAATGCTCCACAGAAACTCATTCAGCTATACAGGAAGAAAAACATGCTGCCTTTGTTCTCATAACCACGTAATATTCACAGTATTTACTGCATGTTATTTCTTTTTAAAGGTGACCTGTTTTATCTCTTAGTTCATCACACAATCACAGTGGCAAATGTCTCTACAATAATCACTTTCGCTTAGTTTTACTTGTTGCTTATCTTTTTGACTTCATCGTTCCCAACAACGATGGACTCAAGTGAAGTAAGGAGCCTTCTTGATTCTGTAATTTGCAAGAATGGCTTTGATGGATAGGATTGTGTTCTTTCATTTGTTAAATGGTGCCTCCTCCAGAGCAAGAGCAAGCCTGTCTGGTTTTCTCCAATCTGTCTGACATCTAGATGAACTGGGTTGCGTCTTATGGATAATCACTCTTCTTATTTCTCTCATTACCACTGGATTACATGTATAACTATGTATTATTAGCCACTAACTGAAGTAGGCAGCCTATCATTGGAAGTATGGCGATCAAGTTTTCTGGAAGTCTGCCTCTAAGTGCTCTGTAATCTTGAAAATGCGAGGGCAATTTGGGCAGTAATTTCCATCTGGTTATAGAAGAAATATTACCATATTTAACGATTCCTTACAATACTAATATCAAATTGCAACCTTCAGCTATTTCTGAACATAAATTCCTGTGACATTAAGGCACTTTTTTCAATGGTGGACAATCCTCCTGCATTAACTTAAAGCACATCTTTGCTGTTAGCTATCTTAACCATGATCTGACAGCATCTTGAAATTTGTCATTCATAAAATGCTGTGATTATAATCATTTGAAGCGGAAAAGCCCCAAAGCTATATCTTGCTGTACAACAGATGTAACTGCACATTCCCTTTCCAATGCAGTAGGCACACAGAAGTTATTTTCTGAATTGGTCTCATAGGTAGTCGACTGTTTCCTAGGCCTATAAGCAGTCTTACGTGGTGTGAAATGTGAGACAGCAAATAGCAATATCCTTTTTTATGATTTGTCCTCCATGAAATCAAAAACCATAGAAGAAAAAAAGACATTAGCAGTACCACAGCTGCTACCAATTTCAGCCTCTCTCCTTCACTTTACCTACACTCCTGGAAATGGAAAAAAGAACACATTGACACCGGTGTGTCAGACCCACCATACTTGCTCCGGACACTGCGAGAGGGCTGTACAAGCAATGATCACACGCACGGCACAGCGGACACACCAGGAACCGCGGTGTTGGCCATCGAATGGCGCTAGCTGCGCAGCATTTGTGCACCGCCGCCGTCAGTGTCAGCCAGTTTTCCATGGCATACGGAGCTCCATCGCAGTCTTTAACACTGGTAGCATGCCGCGACAGCGTGGACGTGAACCGTATGTGCAGTTGACGGACTTTGAGCGAGGGCGTATAGTGGGCATGCGGGAGGCCGGGTGGACGTACTGCCGAATTGCTCAACACGTGGGGCGTGAGGTCTCCACAGTACATCGATGTTGTCGCCAGTGGTCGGTGGAAGGTGCACGTGCCCGTCGACCTGGGACCGGACCGCAGCAACGCACGGATGCACGCCAAGACCGTAGGATCCTACGCAGTGCCGTAGAGGACCGCACCGCCACTTCCCAGCAAATTAGGGACTCTGTTGCTCCTGGGGTATCGGCGAGGACCATTCGCAACCGTCTCCATGAAGCTGGGCTACGGTCCCACACACCGTTAGGCCGTCTTCCGCTCACGCCCCAACATCGTGCAGCCCGCCTCCAGTGGTGTCGCGACAGGCGTGAATGGAGGGACGAATGGAGACGTGTCGTCTTCAGCGATGAGAGTCGCTTCTGCCTTGGTGCCAATGATGGTCGTATGTGTGTTTGGCGCCGTGCAGGTGAGCGCCACAATCAGGACTGCATACGACCGAGGCCCACAGGGCCAACACCCGGCATCATGGTGTGGGGAGCGATCTCCTACACTGGCCGTACACCACTGGTGATCGCCGAGGGGACACTGAATAGTGCACGGTACATCCAAACCGTCATCGAACTCATCGTTCTACCATTCCTAGACCGGCAAGGGAACTTGCTGTTCCAACAGGACAATGCACGTCCGCATGTATCCCGTGCCACCCAACGTGCTCTAGAAGGTGTAAGTCAACTACCCTGGCCAGCAAGATCTTCGGATCTGTCCCCCATTGAGCATGTTTGGGACTGGATGAAGCGTCGTCTCACGCGGTCTGCACGTCCAGCACGAACGCTGGTCCAACTGAGGCGCCAGGTGGAAATGGCATGGCAAGCCGTTCCACAGGACTACATCCAGCATCTCTACGATCGTCTCCATGGGAGAATAGCAGCCTGCATTGCTGCGAAAGGTGGATATACACTGTACTAGTGCCGACATTGTGCATGCTCTGTTGCCTGTGTCTATGTGCCTGTGGTTCTGTCAGTGTGATCATGTGATGTATCTGACCCCAGGAATGTGTCAATAAAGTTTCCCCTTCCTGGGACAATGAATTCACGGTGTTCTTATTTCAATTTCCAGGAGTGTATATCTACATCCATATTCTACAAACCACCACAAACTGCACAGTTGACGGTACTTCCCATTGCATTAGTTATTAGGGCAACTTCCTCCTACATTCGCATTTGCAGCATCAAAGAATGACTGTTAAATGCCTCTGTGCATGCTGTAGTTAATCTTTTCCTCACAGTCGCCACTGGAAGTGTAATTACATGATGCCTATACAACCAGAAGAATTGCTTCCTTTGCGTACACTACTAATCTTACAGCCTATCTTGTGTGGGTTTTTTTTGTTTTCTGCAAATGACAAGAGAAAATTTAGTGCTCCAAAAATATTTTGTGGCTTTAAGTCTTTGCAGTGTATGTCCTGCAGGAAAACTCACAAGCATTTGCCACATTATTCACAAAATCCATTGCCTATTACCTTGTACATGTATGTCTGTTGTCAGAACAAAACACATTGTAGCTTTCGTAAGTGCAAATAACTTCCCTGAAAACCCATAATTTAATGCCCTACTGAATAAAATATACCATCACATCTGGAATACATGTATCCACAACATTGAGGGGCAACTTAATTGCTTCAGTTTCCAAATACTTAAAAATAAATTTCATTTTAGACAGTGATGTAGATAGGTTTGCACATCTTAATATCAGTTTATACATAATAAATACTTTCTTTGGTCATACATAATGTTGATCAGTCATGAAAAGTCTACGAAAATGCTGTCACCTTTATTTAACTGGTGTCTACATTCTTTACAGGACATTATTTTATGAATTACACTTGTTTGAAGGTTTAGTTACTATAATACTTAATTTATTGATTTCTACTGCAGCTTATGGCATTCTTTTGTATGGCAATGGACTATATGAGTAAAGCATAACTGAAAAGGCAAAAGGAACTTTCTGCACAACCTGTCAAATGTCCAGATCAAATGAGATTTTCAAAATGATGCAGCATAATTATCCCACTTTCTTGCACTAGTCTTGTTCTTTAAACAATGGAAAATCGAGTATGGAATAATGACAATATTATGAAAAGGACAGATTGCTACTAACCATACAGCAGAAACGTTGAGTGGCAGATAGGCACAATAAAAAGCCAAAAGGCCTTCTTCCAAATTAGTGTGTGTGTGTGTGTGTGTGTGTGTGTGTGTGTGTGTGTGTGTGTGTGTGTGTGTGTTTTATCTAATTCGGAAGAAGGCCTTTGGGCCCAAAGGCCTTCTTCCGAATTAACAGTCTTCTTGTTCTTCTAATAATTTCCGGGTATGCAGCCGGATCCCGTCGACATTCTGCCACGATATTTCGGCCCAGAGACGTCCGGCCATCATCAGGTGAGTACACAACTACTGAAGAGCCCAGGTGCAGTCGCGGTATTTATGCCGATTCGGCATAAATACCGCGACTGCACCTGGGCTCTTCAGTAGTTGTGTACTCACCTGATGATGGCCGGACGTCTCTGGGCCGAAATATCGTGGCAGAATGTCGACGGGATCCGGCTGCATACCCGGAAATTATTAGAAGAAGAAATACGCCGGGAAAATTTCAGAAGTCACAGTCTTCTTGTTGTGCCTATCTGTGACTCAACATCTCTGCTGTATGGTGAATAAGTAATCTATCCTTTTCATAATAATGTCATCTTGTTCTTCTCCAGGAATGTACAACACATAATCTAATACGTTCATCTGGGTGCAGAACTGGAAAGTATTTATGTTTCAAGACTTCATGGCAGCCTTAGGGAACTAGTTATAAAGTATTATGATCATCCTGTTTAAATACAGATCACCGACTGAGACAGAAACAAATACTCACATAAGGTATTAAGCAAAGGAAAACAATTGAATTCAAGGCTGAATTTCATAAATTTCATCTGCAATATAAATGCCTTTTGATATTCTATTCTTCTGGGCTCATCTTGTCATTTTTTATGAGGACAGCAGTATTCACTAGTCAAATCAATAATTCATCTCTTCTGTTTGCTTTTCTGTATAGACTGTGCCTTTTAATCATCTCCATAGGCAACAGTCTAAAGGGGTAATGTCTAAGCACCTTACTGGCCATGAAATACACTGACAGAAAAAAATCGCTGTGTCAAAAAATAATTAACATAGACTAATGAAATTTGGAAATACTTTTATCTAGGTATCATATGTTGTGACGAAGCAAGCTGGGATCTCTCTGCTTCCTCTCTTGTTTTACCATCTGCCTCCTTAAATTCATTTTTGACTAATTACCATTAACATACATGAGTATAATCTTCATTTTCATAAAAGAGAAAGTTTGACCCTCAGTCTTCAGAAATATATCAATAGATCTAAATTTGCACTTAGTTTTTTGTATGTAATCAATTTCCTAATTTATTTTGACTATTCCTAGTTAACATCTTTTATTATGGGGTGAAATCAGTAATTGTTTTGTGACAAATTCTGTGGTTATAAACAGATATAAGTTCTGTACAAATTATAAACATTTGGAAAAAGAACTGTTAGCATTCTTAAAATATTTATTTGGCTCTATTCAAAAAATTGTTAACAAAGCCAGCCGTTATTTAATTCCAAAATAATTACCAGATTTGTCAAAAGCACTGTTAGCATAACTGTATCTCTTAATTTCATTATTTAAACAAATAATTAGGACTAACCTTTGTGATAGAAGAAACTATTAAAGAGGAGGAAATTTTTGATATATTCAGTTAATTGAATGAGTTATTTTTAATTGTAATTTCTGTAACTTAAACATCGAACAATGTATAGTTTCAGTGCCTAACATTGTGCGATTATATAAAGGCGCGATTTTTCACCCTGAGACAGTCAGTCTGTGGCCGATTTTCAGACGGGAAATTGGTATCAGTCAGAGTAACAATAATGCAGTGGAATTAGTATAACACCAATAGGCCATGTGTTAAAACAAATGACGGTGTCCAATTTATTTGAGAAACAGCGTCACACATACCGTATTAGTCTGAAAAAACTGTGAACTGTGTGGTTAGGTTTTTACTGTTCAACAGCAAACTATTGTAGCAGTATGCTAATGTTTGCCTGCAAGCTATTAATGAGGCTTTCTAAATTTACCAGTAGTTAACTGGCCATATATCAGTGTAATATTCGGGGAGTTGCGAACAGTGAGAGTAAAGAACTGTTAAGCGCAGCTGTGCAACTGTCGGCTACATCATTTATAGTAGTCAGTGTTGAACTTCCAACCCCCATTTTTCAGCCAGTATAAAAATGCAGTACGTCGACACCGAGGACTATCAACAAATAAATAAAGCAGGCGAATGTCACAGTGTAAGCGATTAATACTGCAACATCACTGGTTTATGTAAGCATGCCATTGCAAATGGAAATGCTGGTACACTAATAACCAGTATAACCACCAGAATGTTGAATGCAAGCATGCAAATGTGCATGCATTCTGTTGTACAGGTGCCAAATGTGTATTTGTGGGATGGAGTTTCATGCCTGTTACATTTGCTTGGTCAATAATATAGGCAACAAATCTGGTGAAAGAGCAGGCCGAGGCAACATTTCAACAGACTGTAGACCATGTTGGGTTACAACAGCGGTATGTGGGCGAGCATTATCCTGTTGGAAAACACCCCCTGGAATGCTGTTCATGAATAGCAACACAACAGGTCGAATCACCAGACTGATGTACAAATTTGTAGTCAGGGCGCATGGCGTAGCAACGAGAATGCTCCTGTTGTCGTGTAAAATTGCACCCCAGACCATAATTCCAGGTGTAGGCCCAATGTGTCTAGCATGCAGACAAGTTGGTTGCAGGCACTTAACTGTCCACCACCTAACTAACACATGACCCCCACTGGCACTGAGGCACAACCAGCTTTCATCAGAAAACACAATTGACCACCACCCTGGCCTCCAATGAGCTATTGCTTGACATCACTGAAGTTGCAAATGTCTGTGATTGAGGGTAAGTGGAATGCACACTACATGGCATATGGCTTTCAGCTGTCCTTGAAGTAACGAATTTGTAACAGTTTCTTATGTCACCATGGTGCCAATTGCTGCTTGGACACAACAACTTTCCCTCTTGGTAGTGCCATGTGGGTGCCTGGAGTCTGATCATCTTGTTACCATACATTCTCATGACCACTGCTGCCAGCAGTCACGTACAGTGGCTACATTCCTGCCAAGTCTTTCTAAAGTATTGCAGGAGGAACATCGAGTCTCTCGTAGCCTTATTACATGACTTCATTCAGTCTTAGTGAGGTGCTGATAATAGTGTCTGTCGCTTTCAAGGCATTCTTAACTATCATCAACTCACCGTATCCAATCTCAAAGGTAACTAATACTCACTACCATTTCAACACATATTTAAAGCAAACCTGATTTGCATCCACATACTGGCAACACTAGCACCTCTCTTATCGTACTTGAGAGAAATTTTAAAAAACAGCATCTTTCAGGTGTAGAAATATGTCTACCACCTTACGTTTATGTCACACAACTCCTTCTTAGTGTCACAGAAGGCAGCAATACAGCATAATACATTGGAGTTCATACTGTCTTATCCATTTCCTGCTTAATGTCCTGCTATATTACTGCATGGAAAAGTAACAAATATTTTCATTGATATTTTATCCAACATTTTATTCAGTTCTACAGAGTATTCCACAATCGTACAGAAAATAATACGAATTACTGATTTTCTAAAATCTTATATTCACTTCTTCTGATAGAACTTCCCACAAAGTCTCATACAAGGAAGCATTCTCTTGATCCATCAAGTGAATGTTCAACAGTACAGCACCCTACAGGAGGTAGTCCAGCTGAAAGAGCATTTACATGAAACTTTAACACTTAATTTAAAAAATCATGATGAAAAATACTACTCTCTTTTATATTGCTTCTATTTCCTCTAATCAGTCCTCCCTGGTAAGAATCTCAGACTGAAGAACAAAACTCAAATACCAATTACATGAGACTGCTGAGAACTATCTATTTTGCGGGTGGACTACACACCAAGAAAATTCCTCCAATTAATCTCACTCTTGCATTCAGATTTCTTATGAGTTTGTTTCACTTTAAACTGCTGTGTAAGCTCACTCAGAGACGTTTAATGGATGTGACTGTTTCCAATGATTATTATGTGTTACATTTTTTTATTATGAATATAATTTAAATGGATAGATAAAAAATCAACTCACCAAGTAGCAGCAGAAACACACACACAGAAAAGGATTTAACTTTTACAAACTTTCAGAGCCAAAAGCTACTTCTTCTTGTAGAAGAGTTGAAGGGGAGAAAGAGGGGGGAGGGACTGGATCAGTTTTAGGGGAAGAGGTACAGTTCAGGAAAGTCACTCAGGGGACATGGGATGAGAGGGAAAGACTGATTGTTGGGGACTGCACCAGACGAGAACTGAAAACCGAGAGCTTAAACGTGAAAGACAAGGTAACATGCAAGGCAGAGATTACTAAGGCATTGTGCCCAAGTTAATAAGAGTGAAAAGCTAAGTGCATTGTATGTAACACAGGAGGGAGGAGGAATGGCAAAAAATAGACTTGTCAGAAAATAAAAAGATGCAGAAAATTAAAATGGAATGAAGAAAGGATTAGTTACTACAAATAAATGCTGAGACGAAAGGAATTAACACGAACTAAGGCCAGGTGGGTGCCAAGAACCAAGGACATGTTGTAGTGCTAGTTCCCATCTATGGATTTCTTTCTGAGAAACCTGATGTCTGAGGGAAGAATCCAGATGGCACGTGTGGTGAAACAGGCACCAAGATCATGACTGTCCTGTTCTACAGCATGCTCTACAACCGGATATTGTGTGTTGCCAGTATACACCCTCAGCCTATGCCCATTTATCCTGGCTGATAACGGGGTGATAGTCTAGCCGATGTGGAAGGCCAAACAGTGTTTACATAACAGCTGATATACAACATGTCATTTCATTTCATCGGTGGCTCTGCCTTTGATAGTATACCTTCTGCCAGTTACAGGGCTTGAATAGGTGGTTGTAGGAGGCTGCATAGGGCAAGTCTTACAGCGGGGATGGTTACAGGGGTAGGAGCCATAGGGTGGGGAGATGGGTGTAGAAGGAGCATAGGGTCTGACAGGGATATTGCGGAGATAAGGGGGGGGGGGGGGCAAAAACTATTCTAGGTGTGGTAGACAAAATCTCAGACAGAATGAATCTCATTTCAGGGCATGATTTTAGGAAGTCATGACCTTGTCAAAGTAGGTGATTGACACATTCAAGACCAGGATAATACTGGATGACAAGTGGTGTGCTCCAAAGCTGTTTTATGGAGGGATCAGCTGTACCAGGATTGGATGTGATGGCCTGGGAAATCTGCTTTTGAACTAGGCTGTTGGGATAATTATGTCCAGTGAAGGCTGGTGTACTGTTGTGCAGAGTCTGCATCTGAACAAATACGTTTGCCTCAAATGCTAAGGCCGTATGGGTGGGAATGTTTGACATGGAAAGGATGGCAACTGTCACAATGCTGTTGTTTGTTAGTAGGTTTGATGTGGACAGAAGTATGTAGCTGCTCTTCACTGAGGATGATATCAACATCAAGGAAAATGGCATGTGATTCAGAATAGGGCAATGTGAAATTTAATTGGGAGAAGGTATTCAGATATTCCAGGAATTTTAACAGTTCAGCCTCACCATGAGTCCATACGGTAAAGATGTCATCAATATATTTTTTAAAAAAAACGGGACTCAAGGCTTATAGATCCCAGGAAAGCCCCCACCAAATGACCCATTAAAAGGATGGCATAGGAAGGGGCCATCCTGGTACCCATGGCCATACCCCTGATCCGTTTTTATGTCTGCCTCTCAAAGGTGAGGTAATTGTTGGTGAGTATAAAGTTCATTAAGGTGAGCAATAAGGATGTCATAGGTTTGGAATCAGGTGGGCATTGACTGAGGAAATGTTCAGCAGCAGACAGACCATGTACATGGGGGATGTTGGTATTGAGGAAGATGGCATCAATGGTGACAAGCAAGGTGTATGGTACATGTATGGTACCATGTACATGGGGGATGTTGGTATTGAGGAAGATGGCATCAATGGTGACAAGCAAGGTGTATGGTAGGAGTGGGATGGGCACAGATTTCAGATGATCTAGGAAATGGTTGGTGTCGGTAATATAGGAGGGAAGTCTTTGTACTATGGGTTGCAGGTGTTGATCAACTAAGGCAGATATATGTTCAGTGGGTGCTTTGAAGCCAGCAACGTAGGACAACCAGGGTGATTGGGTTTGTAAATCTTAGGAAGAAGGTAAAAGGTGGGGGTGCATGGTTTGGATGGGGTAAGAAGTTCTATGGATTGAGGTGTAAGTCCTTGTGAGGTGCCTGAGGTTTTTAGAATGAATGGGCTTAGGCAACACACAATATCTTGTTGCAGAGCATCATGACCTTGGTGCCTGTTTCATCGCACATGCCATCTACATTCTTCCCCCAGACACAAGTTCCTCAGAACTCCACAGGTAGTACCTAGCATACACCATGTCCTTGGTTCTCAACACCTGCCTGGTCTTAATTTACATTAATTCCTTCCGCCTCAGCATTTCTTCATAGTGACTACTACTTTCTTCAGTCCATTTTAGTTTTCTACATCTTTTATTTTCCGACATGTCTAATTTTTGCTGTCCCCCTTCCCTCTTCCGTCACATACAATGCACTTAGCTTTTCACTCTTATTAACTCATGCACAATGCCTCAGTAGTAATCTCTGCTTTGCATATTACCCTGTCTTCCACTTTTAAGCTCTCAGATTTTCAAATCTCATCTGGTGCAGTCCCCAACAGTCAGTCTTTCCTTCTTATACAATCCAATAAGTCTCCCCTGCCCTATGTTCCAGGTGACCCCTCAACTGATCCAGTCTTTGACTACAATTTTCTAGCACTGTGACCTCTCTAGATATAACAGCATCATTCATGAACAGTCTTGTGGAGCTTCCAACATTATCTGCTAGATCATTTACTTATACTGTGGACAGTCTTGCAACACTTCCTTTGGGTACAGTCATAGCTATCTTTACATCTGAGGCTTTCTCTCCATTAATAATGACATGCCGTGTGCTATTTGCTATGAATCCATAAATCTGATCACAAAGCTGATCTGATATTCTATTCACTTGGAATCTGTTCATTAGGTGAAAGTGCACAACCAAAAGTCAAGAAAGACAGCATCAACCTGGGTATAAGTATCTTGTCTTCCAGATCTTGTGCATGAACAGAGAGAGCTGGGTTTCAAACAATAGTTGTTTGCAGAAACCATATTGATACCTACAGAGTAGATTTTCAGTCTCCAGAGAGGCCATAAAAAGTATAAAATGTGTTACAAAATTCTACTAAAGCAGACTAATATCAGATATAGGTTTTGAGCCTGTTAGACAATCCTTCCTGCATACAGGAATGACCTGCACATTTTTTTTTAATCTCTTGGAATACTTCATTCATCAAGCAATTTACACTAGACTGCTGCTAAAAGAAGAGCAAATTCTTTTGCATGCTCTGTAGAATCTTATAGCTGTCCCATCAAGTTCAGTCACACCTGATCTATTGAGCAACTTTGTTGATCTGGCCCACAGTCACTTCTTTCGTATTTATCATTTTGGTGTTTGTGCAACCATTTAAAGGAAGAAGCACAGTCCAACATTCCTTATGAAAAATTTTTGATAAATGGCACTTAGTGTTTTGCCTTCTCTCTGTCATACTCCATTTTAGTACCAGTTTGGTCACCGAGTGACTGGAAATGTAACTGATTCATTTATTGATTTAATATAAGAGGAAACTTTATTAAGATTGTCTGTCAGATCAGTAGAAAATTTTATTTTCTCTTTAAACTCATTTTGGCTTCATTCAATTTTTGTTTGTCTGTAAGTCTTTGGCTATCTTTAAATCTTTGTTGAAGCACTCTGTTTTTGGAGCAGCTTTCTAATACAGCTGTTTAACTGTGGTGGATGTTTCCCATCCCTCACTGCTTTGCTCTACATACACTTGTCTAATGTTTTTTGAAAAGTTATCTTGAACTTTGTCCATTTGAATATTTTCAGCCTTTTTGTAGCTTGACACAGACAACTGCCGAGCCTCAAAATGTTAATCATTTTGGCTATATTTACACAATGAGTAGCATCATTTGTGTTTGTCCATTAATACTGTAGGTTTTGTTAGTGATGGGGCTACATTCAATGCTTATAAGTAGAAACAGGTAAGAAGTCTTGCTTTAGTCACAGCAAATAAGAACCTTGGGGTGTAAAGGCTGGCCTATGGATATTGTAGAAATCAGCTACAACATGCAAAAGTCCCACAAGCAATGGAAGACAACTTACTGCTGTGAATAAGAAAGAATGTTGTCATTTCCCAAGATGATCTTGGAACAATTTTGGCTCATATGGAGCAATACGCGTGACAGTGTTATAAGAGGGGATGCTTCAAAATGGTTCAAATGGCTCTAATCACTATGGGAATTAACATCTGAGGTCATCAGGCCCTAGGCTTAGAACTACTTAAACCTAACTAACCTAAGGACAGCACACACATCTACGCCCAAGGCATAATTCAAACATGCGACAGTAGCAGCAGTGCGGCTCTGGACTGAAGCGCCCAGAACCACTCGGCCACAGCGGCTGGCAGGGGAAGCTTTTCAGCTGCTTGGATACAATACCCTGGCTATTAAAACAGGTAGGGAAGCAAAGCTTGCTTGCAAAATTTGTTTTTGAATAGGATCACACTGTTCTAGTTGAAGGAAAGTAAAATTTCGAAAAAGCTATCAGGTACAGAAGGCAATGGATTTTGTGCTGCAGAAGATATATTTATTATGTACATCTGGGCTACATGAAACACAGAAGATAATAACTATCATAGTGAGAATGCCACTGGCAGGATTTATAATGGTGAAACAGATATCTGCATTACGGAAAGTGACTTAGAACTTTAGAGTTGAACAATTTGTTGATGACAAAGTCATTAAAGACAAAGCACAAGTTTTGATTGGAGAAAGATGGAGGAAGAAATCAGTGCCACCAAGGACCAACCCCCAAAAAAGACAGATAGAAATTTTAGCCTCCATTCTCTCTAATAATATGCAGACAGAGCCTCAATCATGTGACCAGCTTACACTATGTGTTTGGATAGGGTCAGGTGAAATTCAATTGTAAAATGGTGTTCAACTGTTGTAGGAAGTGGACAAGTTCCAATTAACCCTGAGTCCAACTTACAAAATTGACATCAATAAAATGACATCAATACATGAGGGATCACAAGTTTTTAGAGTTGAGGTGGATTCACTGTGACAGTGCTGTTCCTCAACAAAAACAATGTCTTGGGACACAGTTAATTTGTAACACTTGAGTTTAATCTTTCTGACTACTGAAATACACTACCACATTTTATGGACTGTAAGATGCACTTTTTTCTTCAAAAAAAGTGCCTCAAAAATTAAGATACACCTCATACTCAAAATTAATATAAAAATGGGCAGTGTCTGTTTTAAAATTCCCATCAGTCTTAAAAATGGCCATATATTCAATACCACAGGAAACCTATTTCTATCTGGCAACATTAGATTCAATTGGAAGCATCTATCTACATCTACAGGGATACGCTGCAAATCACAGTGTCTGGCAGAGGGTTCATTGAACAACCTTCACAATTCTCTATTATTCCAATCTCGCATAGTGTGCAGACAGAATAAACACCTGTATCTTTCTGTACAAGCTCTGATTTCCCTTTAGCACCCGAAAACCTCAATTTCCATTATTTTATCATGGTGATTGTGTCAGCAAAATATTTTCACATTCAGAGGAAAAAGTTAGTGATTGGAAATCCATGAGACGATTCCATCGCAATGAAAAACGCCTTTGTTTTAATGATGTCCACCCCAAATCCTGTATCATTTCAGTGACACTCTCTCCCATATTTCATGATAATACAAAATGTGATAACTTCGTTGAACTTTTTCGATGTACTCCGTCAATCCTATCTGGTAAGGATCCCACACCGTACAGCAGTATTTTAAAAGAGGATGGACAAGCGTAGTGTAGGCAGTCTCCTTAGTAGATCTGTTACATTTTCTAAGTGTCCTGACAATAAAACGCAGTCCTTGGTTAGCCTTCCCCATAACATTTTTTGTGTGTTCCTGTCAATTTAAGATGTTTGTAATTGTAATTCCTAGGTATTTAGTTGAATTTAGGGCCTTTAAATTTTACTGATTTATTGTGTAATCGAAGTTTATCAGATTCCTTTTAGCACTGATGTGGATGACCTCACACTTTTCATTATTTGGGGTCAACTGTCAATTTTCACATCATTCAGATATCTTTTCTAAATCATTTTGCAATTTGTTTTGACCTTCTGATGACTTTATTAGTCATTAAATGACAGCATCATCTGCAAGCAACTTAAGACGCCTGCTCAGATTGTCTCCCAAATCGTTTATATAGATAAGGAACAGCCAAGGGCCTATAACACTACCTTGGGGAATGCCAGAAATCGCTTCTGTTTTACTCGAAGACTTTCTATCAGTTACTGTGAACTATGACCTCTCCGACAGGAAATCACAAATCCAGTCACATAACTCAGATGATATTTCATAAGCACACCGCTTGTGTGATACAGTGTCGAAACCCTTCCAGATATCCAGAAATATGGAATCAATCTGAAATCCCTTGTCAATAGCACTCAACTCTGCATACAAAAAAAAGACATAGTTGTGTTTCACAAGAACGATGTTTTCTAAATTCATGTGTGTCAATAGACTGTTTTCTTCGAGGTAATTCATAATGTTCGAACACAATATATGTTCAAAAATCCTGCTGAAGAATCAACGTTAAAATTTAGTGGACTACTCCTACTACCTTTCTTGGATATTGGTGTGACCTGTGCAACTTTCCAGTCTTTGGGTACAGATCTTTCATCGAGCAAACGGTTGTATATGATTGTTAAGTATGGAGTTAATTCATCAGCATACTCTGAAAGGAACCTAATTGGTATACAGTCTGGACCAGAAGACTTGCTTTTATTAAGTGATTTAAGTTGCTTCACTACTCCGAGGATATTTACTTCTATATTACTCATGTTGGCAGCTGTTCTCGATTCGAATTCTGGAACATTTACTTCGTCTTCTTTTATGACGGCATTTCATAAGGCTGTGTTTGGTAACTCTGCTTTGGCAGCACTGTCTTTGATAGTATCTCCATTGTTATCATGCAGAGAAAGCATTGATTATTTCTTGCTGCTAACATACTTCACATACGACCAGAATCTCTGGATTTTCTGCCTGGTTTTGAGAAAAAGTTTCGTTGTGGAAACCGTTATAAGCATCTTGCATTGAAGTCTGCAATGAATTTCGAGCTTCTGTAAAAGATCACCAATCTTGGGGATTTTGCATCTGTTTAAATTTGGCATGTTTGTTTCATTGTTTATGCAATATTGTTCTGACCCGGTTTGTCTACCAAGGAGTATCAGCTCCTAACTTTGTTAATTTACTTGGTATAAATCTCTCAGTTGCTGCCAATACTATTTCTTTGAATTCAAGTCACATCTGATCTACACTTACATTATTAATTTGGAAGCAGTGGAGATTGTCTCTTAGGAAGGCATAAAGTGAATTTTTATCTGGTATTTTTTTTAATAGGTATATTTATCGTTTATTTTTGGAGGATTTGGGGGTTACAATATTCAATCTCGCTACAACAACCCTGTGTTCACTAATCCCTGTATCCGTTTTGATGCTTGTTATTAAATCAGGATTATTTGTTGCCAAGAGGTCAAGTGTTTTCACAACTATTTACTATTCGCGTGGGCTCATGAACTAATGGCTCGAAATAATTTTCAGAGAATGCATTTAGCACAATTTCGGATGGTGTTCCATGTGTACCTCCAGAATCAAACACCTCTTTTCGCCAACATATCGAGTATAAGTCACCACCAACTATCTCCCAAACCTAGAACACGGTGTAGCCTATGATGTGTCATTGCAGTCTGCAGTGCCAGACAACTTGAATTGAAAGTGATTTGTGTTAGCAGCTTGTTCCATAATGGAAAAAGTGAAAGGTATTCATATGATGTGGGCTGTAAATTGAAAGTAATAGCACATGAAGAAGAACATGGGAACAGAGCACCTGAGTGGCATTTCAGCCCTCCACTAACAGAAAAAAAATACCTTTCGCACCTGGTGGGCTAGTGAAGACAAACTAAAAAAATGAGGAAGGACTGAATGCAAAATGGCCAAAACTAAAAGATGACATACTGAAATGGATTCAAGGACACGGTCCAAACGGCACTGGAATTAATACAAAATAGATTCAAATACATGCTCACATGCTAGCCCTATAGCGGAACTTAAGACTTTAAGGGTGGACTTCGTTGGTGTTATGGTTTATGAAGAGTCATGGAGTTAGCATGCAAACCAAAACCAAAATATCTCAGAAAATACCACAAGAGTGCGAAGAGAAAATATTATATTTCCATTGCTTTATTATTCAACATCAAAATAAAATCCAAGTGGAACTAAGCCAAATAGTGAATATGGATGAAACTTCTGACATTTAATGTACCAAGTAATAGAACCATTACTGTGAAAGGTGTTAAAACTGGAACTATAAAAGCAAAAGGATATGAAAAAATGCACTACAAAGTTGTCGTTTCATGTTGTGCTGACAGTGCTAAACTTAATCCAATGATCATATTCAAGTGCAAGAAAATGCCAAAACATTCCAAAATACTGCCAGGAGTTGTCATTCATGTACATGATCGGGGTTGGATAGATGAATGCGAAATTATGGATTAACAAAGTGTGGGACAGAGGGAAAGGTGCCCTATTGAAGAAGAGTTGTCTTCTTGAGCTCTATCAGTTTCGTAGTCATTTGAAAACTGTGTGAAAGACAAATTGAGACAGGGAAATACAGAGCTTTGAGTCATTTTGGGCAGTTTCTTACTTCACAATTGCAATCTCTTGATATTTCGACAAATAAAGCATTTAAAGTGATATCGGAGAGGAATGGAACAAATGGATGATAGAAAAAAAACCAACATGAATTCACACTGAAGTGAGCTCTAAACCAACATAAATCAAGCAAGTGTGTCAGTGGGTAAAACAGACGTGGTCTCGAGTGAGAGAAGACATTATTGTTAAATCTTTCAAGAAGAAGAAGAAAGAAGTTTAGATGACAGTTCTCAGGGGTTTTAAAGGCCAGTTCAATTTTTATAAACTAATCATTCTTTTTAGACTGTCTTTGCAATCTAATAATAAAAACGGTAATTTTTTAAAAAAACTTGCTTAAAAACTAAGGTGCATCTTATAGTCTGTATTGTCTTATTGTACATAAACTACAGTACTCTCTTTGATGCAACAAGCTAGGTTAATACTTAAATCCTGTTATCATCCTTACTCAATCCTTCCTACTATTTACACCTAGCAATGAATATGCTTATCCTATCCCTCTCCTCTCCCAAAGGAAGGAACTAATAGTACCGAAAGCTAAGATGGGGGTCTCAAACTTTTCTCTGTGTCTCAGAAGTATTAAATATCTATCCTTCTGTAGGTAAGTTTAGACCAGCAACTATACCTTATAATTTTATAGAAACATTGTTTAAGCACCAAACAAGAACTGTAAATTTAAGTTGTGAATGTTTCCATACTTTGCCAACATCTACACATGTGGCTTAACCACATCACAGCAAATAATATTTGATTGGACAGACAACGTGCATGCAGAGCATCACGTACTTTGTTGACATAGAAAGTGATCACCGGGAGCCAGGCACAATACAGGACAATGCCTCCACCTTACATAGTTTGAAACAGAATAGTTGCTAGTCTGGATGAGACCACAGTTGAATTTTACAAATGATTAAGACAAACTGAACTATATCTACATCTACATTTATACTCCGCAAGCCACCCAACGGTGTGTGGCGGAGGGCACAAATATGACATGACAGGATGGGAAACCAATCCTGTACTCATCCCACACAATTTAGGCAAACCACGGAAATCCTAAACTGTATGGCTGCTGGAGGACTAAGCCAGTTCTTCCTAAATGTCCTGTACATTAACCCCAACACCACCTGCTCTGTAATTAAGCCATTGGCATAATCTTCATCTTTTGGGATATCACAGAGTATGTTCTACAGGTTGCACTTTTGGTGCAATAGGCTATTTTCCGATGTTAAAAACATGGTTTGGATTGTTGTTATTCTGAGTGATTATGAGAATATTAGGCATAAATGCTATTTGAATGTTATAAAGTATCTGCTATTTTTAAGTAATCAAAAATCGTTTAATATCAAGATTTGCTCATACTATCGAAAATGCTCTGCTTGTGGCTGATGCACCGGTGACGTCACAGACTAGAAACAATACCAAGCTATACATGTGTTACAGGAGGGTTACGCAAAGTTACTAGGTTTTTTGCGTACTTTTTCTGCAAACAGTTTAGTTATTTAATGATGGAAAATGCAATTACTACTTTTAGGTAACAATAGAAAAGAATTTTGTAAATGCTGATAGTGGAAACCTTTCAAAAGTTGATGCTTTTATGCTCCACCCATTTACAGCATCTGTAAGTGCAAAACACACATTCTTCTCCCTGCTCCCTGTAACATTATTAAACTTGCCCAAAGACTGTGGAACTGAAGAACTGTTGCAAATGGGTCCACGTCTTGTATACTAACCTGTTGACTATCAGTCATGAACTACAACCCAAATCACAATAATTTAATTTTTTTTATATTTGGCAAATTTTAGTGCTGATTACCTCCATAGAAGATACTCAGCAGAGATACCTTTTAGAGCTGGCACTCTGTAGTGCAACAGATGGTGCATCTGACTGTGAGTAAAGAGGACAAAGGTTCCAATCCTGGAAAGGTTATATATTTTTTAAAAGTTTTTCACAAAGTAAGAAAACAGCATTAACAAGAGCTCATTGCAGCACGTGTTTTGATGGTGGAATGTATTATATATAAGTTTCACATTAATTTTCAGTCTGAGAAATGGACAGAGGATAAGTACATTTACTTTGCATACAAAATATTCCACAAAGGGGTGTTGAACGATGAAATTTTGTATACAGAGAGATATAAAGCATGCAGGTAACACAAACCTAAGGGCTATGATGTTTGCGAGTGTAAACTAACGTTTCTATCTGAAGCAGATTCACTTCAACTTTATGTAAGATGATGAAACTTCAAAAGTTTAAACAATAATGATCCTAGAAAAACAGTACAAAGATAAAAGGAATGGTCTGCAATAAAGTAGAGTGTGTATGGTCACATTAAATAGAAATCATCTTTGCAAATGTGACACTTGTGAACAGCGACCGTGAATGCAAGCGCGCACAAATGGCAAAAAAAAAAACAACAACAATCTGTATCTGCTGGGTGTGGTGAAGTTTTGTAATTGTGATTTATTTTACATCTGAGAGGAGTGTCGAATAGTTTTACAAAAAAATTTAAATATTCTATTGGGCAGGATTCAAACCAGTGATCTATGGATGCCTTCTTATAACATTCAACAGTCTACTGTTCTAACAACTGAGCTACCAAATAACGTACGTGAAACTGGGTAAAATGACAATTTTCACTCAAGAGAGTAATTTCGATGAATGATGTTATCCTTCCTTGTAAAAGTGAGATCAGATCTCCCACATAAATTAATGTCAGCGTCAGAGTGCAAGACATTTTTAATTAACTTAGGGAACTTGTGCGTCAATGCTGTGGCATTTTTCTGGTACAGTGATACCACTTTTTACACATCTTCTCATTCTTTGGAACACTCAAAAACAATTTTTCATGAATTTTTATAGATGTGGTTGCACAGTGTGGTACTACACACCACCTGTAACCATTTTACGAAATGTAAATTCCATAACAAGAATCACTGAATTACTAATTTGATAGTAGGAGCAGCGACCTAGGCAGTGACGGCACAGGCATCAAATGACTCAAATGGAGCATTTTAGCAAGCTTTCAAATTATTTGATTTTCAAAACTTCCTGGCAGATTAAAGCTGCGTGCAGGACCAAGGTTCAAACTCGGGACCTTTGTTTTACCATATGAGCTACCCAATCACGACTCGCAACCCATTCTCACATCTTAAATTATGCCAGTACTTCATTTCCCACCTTCCAAACTTCACAGAAGCTCTCCTTCAGACCTTGCAGCACTAGTGGTAGAGCACTTGCCAGCAACAAGCAAAGATCCCGAGTTCAAGTCTCAGTCCAGCACAGAGTTTCAATTTGCCAGGGAGTTTCGTATCAGCGTACACTCCACTGCAGAGTGAAAACTTCATTCTATTTTAATTTCATTTTTATAAAAGAATACTGAAATTAATCATTTAAGACAATTTCCAGAAAGCAGTCAAATTTCTTATTATCATGCTGCTTATTTAAGGGGCTCACTGCAGTTAATGTAGTTGGAAGAACCACATTCACTTTCCCATCAGCACTGAGAAAATGGCTCTTAGAATTAACTCATTTGTTTCATAAAAATCTTCTTTTGGAAACTTATGAATTTTATGACAGTAGTGTAGTTAATTGTTGTCTATTTATCACTATCCAAAGAAATAATATGATACTATTTGTTGCCTAGAACTGATTAAGATTCATTTTTGAAAGATGCGAAAATTACTTGTTATAACCTATTTCTGCACATTTATCCGCATTGTTAAAGCGGAAGCCTTTTGATGAAAGTGGTACTACCTGCAATCATTTCTATCTTTTAGGATGTGTGTTAGACATTTCCAAAAGAACAGACACCGTTTCAATCCAGCAGCCACTAAGAAGTAAGACATGAAGGAATAACAGACATTGGCTGTGAATGGGTATTGATTTAAATCAATGGGAAGGATGAAAATTTGTGTCTGATCAGAATTCTGCTTACTAGGCAGATGCATTGACCGTTGCGCCATCTGGACAGTGGTCATCAGAACTGCGCGGACTACCTTAGCAAGCCTCCTGTCAGACACAAATTCACAACCTATCCACACACTAAGAATGTAATGCCCTTTGTCCATTATCCTCATTACTCATGGCATTTAACTGATTCCCATTGATAGTGACCGGGCCAAATATCTCACGAAATAAGCATCAAACGAAAAAACTACAAAGAACGAAACTCGTCTAGTTTGAAGGGGGAAATCAGATGGCGCTACGGTTGGCCCGCTAGATGGCGCTGCCGTAGGTCAAACGGATGTCAACTGCGTTTTTTTTTAAATAGGAACCCTCATTTATTATTACATATTCATATAGTATGTAAAGAAATATGACTGTTTTAGTTGGACTACTTTTTTCGCTTTGTGATAGATGGCGCTGTAATAGTCACAAACATAAGTACGTGGTATCATGTAACATTCCGCCAGTGTGGATGGTATTTGCTTCGCGATACATTACCCGTGTTAAAATGGACTGTTTACCAATTGCAGAAAAGGTCGATATTGTGTTGATGTATGGCTATTGTGATCAAAATGCCCAAGGGCGTGTGCTATGTATGCTGCTCGGTGTCCTGGACGACATCATCCATGTGTCCGGACCGTTCGCCGGATAGTTACATTGTATAAGGAAACAGGAAGTGTTCAGCCACATGTGACACATCAACCGCAACTTGCAACAAATGATGATGTCCAAGTAGGGGTTTTAGCTGCTGTCGCGGCTAATCCGCACATCAGTAGCAGACAAGCTGGACGAGAATCGGGAATCTCAAAAACATCGGTGTTGAGAATACTACAACAACATCGATTGCACCCGTACCATATTTATATGCACCAGGAATTGCATGGCGACAGTTCTGCCACTGGGAACAAGAGAAATTATGAGATGATGACAGATTTTTTTTGTATGCAATCTATTTAGCGACAAAGCGTCATTCACCGTCAGTGGTAACGTAAACCAGCATAATATGCACCATTGGGCAACAGAAAATCCACGATGGCTGTGACAAGTGGAACATCAGCGACCTTGGTGAGTTAATGTATGGTACGGCATTATGGGAGGAAGGATAATTGGCCCCCCATTTTATTGATGGTAATCTAAATGGTGCAATGTATGCTGATTTCCTATATAAGGTTCTACCAGTGTTGCTACAAGATGTTTCCCTGCATGACAGAGTGGCGATGTACTTCCAACATTATGGATGTCTGGCACACAGCTCATGTGCGGTTGAAGCGGTACTGAATAGCATATTTCATGACAGATGGATTGGCCGTCTAAGCACCATACCATGGCCTGCACGTTCACCACATCTGACGTCCCCAGATTTCTTTCTGTGGGGAAAGTTGAAGGATATTTGCTATCGTGATCCACCGACAACCCCTGACAACATGCGTCAGCGCATTGTCAATGCATGTGCGAACATTACGGAAGGCAAACTACTCACTGTTGAGAGGAATGTCGTTAGACGTATTGCCAAATGCATTGAGGTTGATTGACATCATTTTGAGCATTTATTGCATTAATGTGGTATTTACAGGTAATCACGCTGTAACAGCATGCATTCTCAGAAATGATAAGTTCACAAAGGTACATGTATCACATTGGAAAAACCGAAATAATATGTCCAAACGTACCTACGTTCTGTATTTTAATTTAAAAAAACCTACCTGTTTCCAACTGTTCATCTAAAATTGTGAGCCATATGTTTGTGACTATTACAGCACCATCTATCACAAAGCGAAAAACGTGGTCCAACAAAAACATTCATATTTCTTTACATACTACATGAATATGTAATAAAAAATGGGGGTTCCAATTTAAAAAACGCAGTTGATATCCTTTTGACCTATGGCAGTGCCATGTAGCGGGCCAACCATAGCACCATCTGCTTTCCCCCTTCGAGCTAGACGAGTTTCGTCCTTTTTAGTTTTTTTTGTTTGACTCATTTTGCGAGTATTTGGCCCGATCACAATCAATGGACCACCCTGTGTATAAGTAGTGTATTTTTTGGACATGTCTGATAGACGAATCACAGTCTGGCATAAATTTTCTACCTTTCCCACCAATTTAAATCAATGCCACTAGCAGCCAATGTCTGTAATTCCTTTGTGTCTTAATTCATAGTGGCTGCTGGATCAAATTGGTGTCTGTTCTTTTGGATACGTTGAAAGGGACACTACATCATAGCATGTGGATAGGTTGAGAATTCGAGTCTGGCAGGATGCATGCTAGCATAGTCCATGCAGCTGCGATGACCATTGTGTCCTGATGGTGCAATGATTAGCTCATCTGTGCAGTAGGCAGGAGAACCAAGTTCAGGTCCCAGTCAAGCACAAATTTTAATCTTTCCCAATGATTTAAATCAGTGTTCACGCACAGGCAATTTCCTGAATTCCTTTGTGTCTTAATTCCTAACTTTGCCTACTTATTAATTAATTTTGGAAAATTACAGACACAGATTAACAGGAATATTGTCAAGAAATACTGTTGAAATTTCCAGCCTATGGTGCTGCATTTGTAACTGCACCTGTAAACGCAAGCCTTTGTTTTCGTTTACATAAATACTATCAATAAAAAATGAGGGTACCGTTGGTGGTGGATTTTAATTCCTATAAATCAAAAGCTTGAACAATTAAAACAGTCCAGTGACAGTCTCCTCATTTTAATTCACTTTAAACCTGATGGGATGCTTGAACACAGCTTTTCTCAGTAACATATGCTTTATAAAAGCCAAAACATGCCCACAAATTGTTTCAGAGAGAGAGAGAGAGAGAGAGAGAGAGAGAGAGAGAGAGAGAGAGAGAGAGAGAGATTACATGAACTCGGCTTAAACACTAAGTCTCACTATTTTTCCTGATGCCATTGCAGCGTATTTAATTTGTTACAGGGTTATATCTTTGTTTATTTGTTGATTACACATTTAGGACGATGCATAAATATGCTGACACTATTATTAACTTACATGATATTCTGCCATAAGCCATCTAGTCAAGATTTTTTCAAGGATTTGTTTATTTTAAAATTTTAAATAAAGTTATTCATTTCAGTGACTCGGGGAGTAATGGGATATCTTTATTTATCTTTTCTGGGCAGTTCTGATTATGTGCACATTACACCCCCCCCCCCCCTTTCTCACTACAAAAAAAAAAAAAAAAATCCATTAAATTCGGGTGAACACTGCTTCCAGATGAGTAGTCAATTCCTCCTGTTCATTCTCACAATGTACTAATACATCCAGATTTCTCCATTTGCTTCAAAAAGGACTGTACAACTTTGAAAATTCATAAAAATTAATTCATAGTACCTATAGAGGTGATTGTAGTGTCAATTTGTAGGGAAATACATCAAGTCTTGTCTCGCATAGTTCACCAAGTGCTGAATGGCACTGTAAGGACCCCTAGGGGTAGTTTGCTTTAAAGATGGCTGCCTTCACTGAACACAAGCGTGCTAGCCGTTCGTTTTGGTTTGAAGAATCAAAGTCAGCGACAACAGTTCCGTGTAATTTTTACACCAAGTATGCTAAAGATCCTCCTAGTAGGCCTACAATTTATGAGTGGCATAAATGTTTTGTAGAAACAGGGTCTCACTAACCGCTTTACAGGTCAATGGATTCACCCATGACACGCCAATTGCATGGCCCCCACGTTCCCTAGAGCTGACCTCTCTCTCTCTCTCTCTCTCTCTCTCTTAATGGGGATTCATCATGGATAAAGTGTTTGTACCTCCTGTGCTAGCTTTTTCTACCTGAACTTAGACCAAGAATTTATGCCACCACTGAGCAAGTTACACCTGCAGTGCTACTGTGAGTTTGGGAAGAAATTTACTTCTGATGGGATGTGTGCATGATAACCAATGGAAGCCACATATAACTTCTTTAGTTTAAGGTAAATATCACTAAACCCAGCTCTTTATCTTCTTTCAATAAATTTATATGAATTTTTAAACTTGTGAAGTTCTTTTTGAAACACCCAGTATTTAGGATCCTTCTCACTTGTCTAGGTTCAAACATGCTTAACATCAAGAAGTTAAAATTCTAAATGAACTACATTTTTTTAGGCAGAATTTTGAGTGTTGACAATGCACTGCCTTGGAAAGAGAAGTGCCCAGCTAGCACTCAAGCTTATTTCAAGGTGGATATTGAGTTTACGTTCAGTTGAAAATTCAAGATTGAAAAATCAACCTGTTACACAGCTTGTTTCAAGGTGGGTATTGAGTTTAGGTTCAGTTGAAAATTCAAGATTGAAAAATCAACCTGTTACACAGTTTACATCAAGCTGTAAAAATTTAGCTTGAATTAAAATAATTTTCCCAAGCTTGAAATAAACTGTAATTTCCCTGGAAGGCTGTACAGCAGATGCGCGCGCAGCATAGCTTCCATAGACGTCCACGGGAAGCGCCACAAACGTTTATAAGCCGTGACGTAAGGGTGTTGTCGTGTGTGACGTCATGACGGCGCGGAGTTTGGTTTGAGTGTGGCTGTCTCCAGTTCTGTTTTATCTTATTTTATTTACTTTTCTGAGCCTTGCTATGTTTACGGCCATTTTACCTTTGTGACGCGCGTTAATGGTTGTGGTTTGTTGACAAGTTTGTTTTATACTAGAAAACAGTTCGGTACGTTAATGTTACAAATGTTAAATATTACGTAACGTAAAGTTACGTTTACGGCCATTTTACCTTTGTGACGCGCGTTAATGGTTGTGGTTCGTTGACAAGTTTGTTTTATACTAGAAAACAGTTCGGTACGTTAATGTTACAAATGTTAAATATTACGTAACGTAATTAATTAGGTTCAATAAATTCAGATTAATATTTATATAGCTTAAAACAAGCTGTAAATACCAGGCTGTATTCCACGTGTGTAGATACAGCTGGAGCCAAGCTTGATAAGTCAAGCTTGAAATATAGCTTGAACTCTGCCAACTTTGATGTTTATTTCAAGCTAGAATCCAGTTAACAGGCTTGAATATTCCAGCTTTGATCAAGCTTATATACTTGAACTTTACAGCTGGAAACAAGTTTGAAACCGGCTTACTGTGCTATCTGGGTGAGAAGGGGGAGAAAGGACAAATCTTCAGGAACATTTTACCGGTGTGATGTCAAATCTGATAAAAGCAGCACTGAACTTGTTACCAGAAAATGCTTTAATGTATAGCATTATACTCTGTTTTCCACTTCTAAACGGTGCATTTCAAAAATATGTTTTTCAAAAATTCTGATATTTTTAGATTTGCATATGTTTAATCAATTAGATTCTGCCAGTCATTAACAACAAATCATTTTATAGCATGTGATGTTTTATGCTACTATTTCACGAGTTGGAGTGTAATAATGAACTGTGTTTTCAGGAATAGCTGTATACTCCTACACTGATGCAACTGGAACCCATGAGACTGTGCATCACCTGTCTCCTGAAGAAGTACACAGCGTATTTCAGAGGAATCAACAGTGGTTCTTCCCCTCAATATTCCCTAATTTTAATTTCTTCCGTCCATTTCCATTTTTCAGATTTTTCTGAACTGTGAATCAAATAACCAAAAAACATTTGAAATAATATATTTTTTAAAAAATTCTTATTTACAAGTAATTGTGTCACATAGTCACTCCCACAGAGGAGAAAGAATACCTGTGTCAAATTTAATGAACAATTTGAGCTTTAAGTTGCACTCCCACAACAGGCTTGATGCAAAATTAAAAGCCCATTTGTGATGTATTTACAATTGAGAAGTAATCATCAACTGAATGATATTTTTATACATGACAGTACTTGTTAATTACATACAATTTTTCTTACAACTATAATACAAATACCTGTTACTTCTCAACTGATCAATTCACAACAAAAATCCTGATAACTTTTCATGATAAATGTTTTCTTGAGCTTTCTATTATACTAGAATGGCACACATTAAGATAACAGATGGTCGTGCTGTCAGACACTACAACAAAGCCACTGTATCTACAATTGTCAGAAAATATTTTATTTCCTTGAAATAATTGGTATGCAGCTTTGGGGCAATTAAAATGTAATGGGCCCACTTGCTTCCAAAAATGTTAACAGCATGATACATTTCTTTATTAAAATAAATATATTGCACCACAGTTTTTAAGATGTGTCCTACTCTCTTTTGGAAAAAGATTAAACCACTTTACTTCCACAAAGTAATAAAATGTGTTGTTTACAGAACCTAATGCTTATGAAACACACTTGTTTAAAAACAATTAACAAATCTGACATACCTTAGAACAGTCCACAGAGTTATTCTACAAATATTCACACTCCCAATATTACACTGTACATTATTCATGATGTTTGTATGAACTTACATGATTTTCTGACATAAATGAGCAGGAACACATTGTTTAAATGATATCATCATGTAGTAGTATCACAAGTTCATGCCAAAGTGTAATTTGTACACACTAGTGTATTAAGACTGTGGCTTCAATGCATTTCCCAGACTGTGTTCACATATGGTACACAGAAATTGAGATTCTGATACCACACTATACAACATCTTGTACATTTCATTTCAATAAGTCACAAATAATGATAATTTATGTCACCAGATTTTTCCAATTTTTGCTGCTAACGAAAATAACCTGATACTGAAATGTAATTAATATAAAATAATATAACTAGAGAATATGAGGTTATAAATTCTTTTACTTACAATATTTTAATAGATCATAACATGAAAACAACTTTTTAAATAAATACAGCCCTGAACATTTTGTTTTAAGGCTATTTAACTTCTACTGCTGTTAATAACGATATTACTCTGGAGATTCTGGTACACTGGAATATTTTGCCAGGTAAATGTATTTTGTAATCAGTTCAAATAATTTGTTACAAAGAATTAAAATGGATACACACACAAAGTGGATTTTTCCAAATGTACTACACACACACACACACACACACACACACACACACACACACACACACACACACACACACACACAATGAAATTAAAGCACATCTGAGGGCATACTCTATGATGATTGTTGTACATCTAAGGCTGCTCTCAGGTTCAGTGTAACACTTACAATCCTGAGGAAATTTTTTAGGGACATTGTAGTTCAAATCAAATCACCTGCAGATCACAACAAGAGAAGTACAAGAAAAGAAAAAAAATGAAAAAGCTAATGAAGCCTCACTTCGAAGTGTCAAGTCCAATCAGAAAGTATTTTATGTAGACCACACAATGTTATACTTGCATATTCTGAGGTAAATCATACTTCAGTACACTTCTCAGTGATGATGTATTTGGCAACAGCGTAGCAGTATTTCTAAATCCATCAAGGCTAGGAGAATCATTTCCTCCCATATTCTTTGGTGAATCAGCCACCATCCATCTACTAACATCAGATTAATATGCTCTTAGAAGACACATCAGTAACTGCACTGTTGAATTGATCCCTACAATTTTCATATTCGACAAAAAATTTGTGCCAAGATGATGAAATTCATTAACAAATTAAAATTTATGCACTGTTTAAATGTAATAAACTATTTTTGGCTGTCACTTTTACAGTACTCATTTCACTTAACTTTCATATATCTAACATGTAGTACAGAGCTTATGCAGTCAATATTTAAAACTATTATTGAGTGTTACAGTTAATGCAGTGAAGGTGCCAGAAAACTGAAGATACCTCTACCCTCTCTCCCAAGTCTCATTAACTACCTCACTCAATTTTTCCCACTCTCTCAAATTATAAATCACCACCACCACTACCACTACAGTTGTCCTGCCATTGGGAGTAAGCAATAAGCTTGCATCTGCACACTAATATATCTAGCAACACTGTCAAACACGACGGCAAACTGAAGTGGGAAAGAGTAAAGTGTAAAGCTAACTAAAAGTGTAATAATATGAATGTATAGCTGATAAGCATGTAAAAGTAAAATAATATCATAGGCTGACATTTAAAAACAATGTGTCACTGAGGTGGTGATATAAGGATCTCTGCACAAATGTCTCGTATTACCTGCCCACCAGAATAAACTGCTTACTGTGCTTAATTTTTACAAAAAACTGTTCTATTTATATATTGGTGAAAGCAGTTCTTATTTTCACCGTTGGCAACACATTCACCTATGTATTTCTCCCAGCACTTACCCACAAAAATTCAAATGTGCATTATGAGATAGCTTATATGGAAATACAACATAATCTATAAGTATGTGGGAATCAAGTGACAGGAGGCTACAGGAATTAAAGCTGATAAAAGTTTCCAGCCTCAGCATTATTCAATACATGAGCAGCTACTTGCAAGCTAGTCACGAAACTTTAAATCACTTCAGCTAGTTTGTTTCACATAAGGGTGAAAGGTGAAGTAACAATCACTGTCTTCAACGTTAGTAGACCATGCCCTTGTGGCTCAAAAATGCAGTATCTAAAAGACAAAAAATATTAAAAATGTAACCCAAACTTCAACAATTTCTTGAGGCCTTACAATACAACCAAGAGTAACTTTACATCACATGTTAAGAAGTAAAGTCACTGTGAAAAGAACAACTACTTTACAATATGGACTATTATCATTTCAAGTCCATAAAATAATCCATACAGAAATAACTGTAAAATATAGTGGCCAAGATACTAACTCTCAAATGCTTGTTATGATCTATAGGTAAGTCATGTGCTCTCTCTCTCTCTCTCTCTCTCTCTCTCTCACCACACACACACAACTTTTTCATGCTGTCTTGTGCTATACATTATAAAAAGTGGGATAAGAAATATGGCAATCTATAGACACTTGTCGAAAATATTGGTTTCTCTTTTCTATTGTGTGATTTTAAAAGAACTATTATATCATTCTCTACAGGGCAAGCAACCTATTGCCACATTACTATAGAGGTTAACCAGTCTTCAAATACTATTTACATAACTCAGGTCCTGAGGCAGTTCACCCAATACCCATAAAACTTTTTTTAATTATTTGAATGATGTGACATCCAGATTTGTGGCAACAGGTATTTGTCTGCACAGCATCCAAAAGTTCCATATTGATGTTACCTATATAATTTTTTTCAAAATATGTGAAATAACTTCATTCATTTAATAATGAAATGATTAAGTTTCTGCCAAATGACACATTACACATCATGCTGTTTCTGATTAGGTAAGAAAAATCAAAGTAGCAATGACAGCTAATATGCTAATCATGCAGTTCATCATTTCATAATTTAAGTCTTTCACATTTACATTACAGGTTAACAGGAGGATGCTGTGTCTTCCTATTAAACAATCCCCACTGCATAGAAACAATGGGGTATGTACTGGTATGGTATTTTATGAAACCATTATTGCTGAGTTTTCACATCACTATCACAATACCTAACCACTACATCAACCATATTATTACTTATGGTTACTGAGCACCACAATAAATTTAAATTTTTACATGATAAATTTAAAGAATAAAATTTGGAGTAGCACTGTATTTGTGAGGCAAGTCCAGGTACAAGATTAAGTGACTGATATCTAATGTTTTGGACTTAAAATCTTTTGCTATGGACTCTGTCTGATGAAACTACAGGGGTATTTGCAGAACACATCAGAACCATGTTAATCCATATAAAAAAATAGGACACTAAGTCAACTGTGAACAGGCACAAAAACCTGCAAAACAGGCACGTATTAAAATGCAGTTCTCGTATTTTACACACACTAATCTCTATACATGTCGAAGAAATATTTTAAAAAGGCAGGTTACAACATTTCTCAGTTTTAACCCATAACAAAGTTTCTCTCTTGAACTACAACTTCGCAACATTTCACAAAGTAAATGACCCCACTTCCAGATGAAAGACTGAATGTTCTCCCTACACAGAAGTACAGGTTTAGAATCTCAACAGAGAACTCTCAAAGTCTACAATAAGTTGTTCATTTACAGTTTGAACACTTTAATCAACAAGATGTTCCACATGCACAACAAACACTGTCAAGTACAGGAAAAATACTGGTAATTCTCCCCTATACTGAAATAATTACTAAAAATGAAGTGCATCAATGAAAAACTGCCTTTTGTTTTAGATTATCATTTTCATCCAAAGATTTAACAAATATTCAAAATATGACAAAATGAAAAATAAAAATCTTACTGCTATGCTGTAGTCATTGCTCCTGATATTACTATCATTGCTACTACAGCCATAGTAATTTTAGTGTTGTAACAGTTCAACAGGAAGATGAAGGGATTAAAGTGGAGGAGAGGGTGTTACTGAAATAGTATCACATCTGTTATGCATTAGGAACTGAGGTTGCATCTGAAGGATTTTTTTTTTTTTTCAATTTTTTTTATTCAGTGTGGCCTATCGTTAATGGGGTCAAACTGCCAGATGATATAACACAGAATGTAATATATCCATAATGATGCACTTATTTCTTACAGTAACTTCACATTCTGTCCTAGTAACATCTTACTTTCTCTCACTTTCAGATGTGTCAAGTTAGTCTCAATGTGAGTAAAAAGCCTTTCTTCCCCATTTCACTCAAGTGAACGATATCACCTGAAACACTGCTTTGTGTACACAAACCACTCTTAGAAATTTTGCTGCCTTTTTCTTTTCTGGTCCATAGCATCTAAAATAGGCTGTCGTTTACTTTGATATCTCCTGCGAAGTTCATCAATTTCCCTTTCCATTTCAGAATCCAAATTCGCCATTCTGGTCTGCAGGTCCTCATAGCTTAGGAACTTAAGCTGTAACATCAAACAATCCATACTGTAGTTGTGAATTTTAGTAATACATATGCACACACACTGATTTAATAACTATTAATAGATAATACCTAAAAGTATAGAAACAGTAATAAGATACTTACTGAAAGGAAAAAGCTGACTTTTCAAGGCACCAGTTGTCTGTTGTAAACTCTTAAAACTTAAGTGTGCAGGTGCAAACAAAGAGGCATATCTACAGCTCAAGCCAAAATAAAGCATTTAAAAACAGAAAATTCAACACTCATGCAGCGAATTTGAAACATGCAGAAGATTTCTTCAGAAGGGATGGCAAAATCGAACATACAATATGGACTACTACTAATTTAAAATAGCAGAAAATAAGTTCAAGGCAGCATAATATAGTGTTTTAATTAGGTTGCATGAGCTGATGGAAACAAGTAATTTTAGTTTTAGCAGATAAGCAAACAAGCACAGGCATGGTAAGTTCAGACTGCAATTGGAATGTATCATACCAATAGATGGAGAAAGCCAAATGACCTGAATTAGAGAATCTACTTAAAGTGCAGTAAGAGCAAAAGAATAGATGTTTTGGTAACAACGGTTGAGATATTAGGTACCTAATGCTAGACGTTGCTGTGAACAACAAGGTCGTTTAACGATGGTAATAGCCAAGTAAAGATTATATTTCAGTCTCCTTAATATCCCATAACTTCTTCAATTTCTTACAAATGCCCATATGTAACCATAAACAGCACAAATTAACAACAATGATTGGGAAATCAATGTTCGAACATTGCAGTTTGAATCATGAAGCAAGCAAGTACATTAAAAAAATACATTTTTTACCACTCAACAGAACTTTTAATTGCACACTGAAATAATACATTTTATACAGAAGTAATATCAAAGTGTTAATCAAACCAAGAATGAACTACTGAATAGTTTGCTATGTCCCTGTGTGCAAAAATAACCTAAACATACACTTCTTAGTGCCTAGAACATATAATTTGCCCTTTGTGAAACAAACGAAATTGTTTCCTATAATAATCATGTTTCCACACTTTATTCTTACTCTTCTGACAAAGCAAAAGATTTACTTCTAATAATTCCACTCATCGAAGTCTCTAGTCTCAAATAAAACTTGTTTCAGATACATGTCATGGGCAGCACAGAAACTGCACATTTTTGAAAGTCACATACTTCTGAACTGCATGAAATAGACTTTAAATAACCCATATAGACTTGTTGACACTTGTAAACTGGAAAGATAATATGGCCATAATAGCACATAAATTAATGAAACTAAGCGTTTGCATATGAGATTAAAAGATTTCTTTAATCTACTGGCTTTACTTCCTAAACTGCCTATAAATTTTAGGTGAAAAATGTTTGACATTAAAATATCACTGTAAAGTGTTCTTCTTTTCAAGCCAAGTGGTAAGAATGTTCACATTTCTATGTAGCTAATTAGAAAAATATGTTTAAATAAAACAAGATTCCTGGTGTGATACCAGGACAGTTACAGAAGATACATAGACTGGCAACCTAGAGGAGACACTTAAAAATCTGGTAGCATGGTAATAAATATTAGCTTGATTTACAGTAACAGGAATTTTACTTGAGAAGTGTAGGAAATCAGAATTTGCACTGACAAAAAAGAGAACTCTACTATACTTGAACATTTTTGAAACAAAGATGCAGGGTACACCTTTCCAATTTGTTCAGCTTTCATTAATCATAAATTGTTAACATGAAATATACATAGTTGGAACTGACCTATAATTTTCCAGTGATTTGATACTTGATACATAAATTACTGGAATTACCCTTATAGCATCAGCTAGTTAAAATAAAAATAAAAATGCTCTATTCAATGGGAGTAAAAATCCCTGCACACAAGTGAAGTTTAATAAACTGAATGTGACTGCTGCATTTTATTCAAAGCTCAGTGAATGTTACATTTGCTTTCAGAAGTAAAGACAAACACAACTACTTAAATGGAAAGATTGCTCTCCACCAATCTCCCTAAAGGTGAAATGGGTTAGCTAATTTTAATTCTGTTCTGTGGTACCTCATATTGAAGTGATATGCCACTGAAGTAAAAAGAATTATTACCATTTATTAGCTGCTAATAATGACTTAAAACTAATGACAATGACCTGCCTGTTCAGCCATCAACTGAAGACTAACAATTTTTCTACAGGGTGATCAATCTTTAATACACCCGCCTGGTGGGGATTTTATCTTCCACTGGCAGTATTGGGGTGAGGAGTGTGTTTCCCCTCCATTGCAAGACCTTTGAGTGTGTAGAAAACAGAAACCTTGTACAAGCTGCATATGCTTGTTAGGCGACACAATACAGTGTACTGAGTGAAAGTGTTTCAAGTGAAATGAGGACATACAACTGTTCCACTCTCCACAAAATATTCATGTGCAGTTCATGATGTTCAATCTCCTAATCAGAGTTGATTCATAGATTGGCAATTGATAAATAAATTTCATGAATCAGGAAGTTTTCTTGACAGACAACACAGACAACCACATACAGCATTCTATCAAGAAACTATGGGTAGCGTTGGACACACTCCGGAAAGGTCTCCTGCAAAATCAGTTCCATATCTTTCTGAGTAAACGGGAATTTCCTATGGCTCTGTTCAAATGGCTATAAAGTTAAAGCTGTATCAAATAACTACAGTGCAAGAGCTTAAACAAGATGATCCTGCAAAAAGACTGCAGTTTTGTGAATGGATTTTGAATATGGTCCACAACACAGAAATTGATCGTAATCTTAAGCTTGTTTTTGGGCAAATGATAGTTTCATCTCAGTGGTATGTTAATTCACAAAATAAACATTGCTGGAGTTCTGAAAAGGTGAATGTAGTAATCGAGGAGTGCCTGCAAGATCAAAAAACAACAGTGCGATGTGCTATTAGCAGTGAGAGAATGATAGGCACTATTTTTTTTCCAGGAAATAATTAATAGTGAGAGGTATGGAAAACAATTTGCAGCCTTTTTTTATCATCTTTTAACAGAGGGAGAATGCAATTTTGCAACTTTTCAGCTGGACTCTGTGATAGCACATATAGGCAACTTCTCATTACAGGAAATTCAAGATGCTTGTCAAGATAAGAGTTATCGCTGCCAACGTAACAACATATAGCTCATTTTTTCCCCCTAATTTAAACCCCTGTGATTTTTATCTTGGTGGCAGGGGACGGCATTAAAAGAAAAAGAAAATTTATCAAGAAATTACTGCCATATCTCAGAAGGAACTTCAGAGTGTAATGAGCAATTTCATAAACAGTTACCAGAAATACTTTATCAACAAATGGTGGTTGTTCCAGCATCTCCTTTTACATACATAAGTAATTACTTTTCTTTTTAACTGTTTATCTTGTACATGTTAGGAACACTTACGCAACAAACCATACTGTACTGCAAACCTCCTGTCACCCATACCATGGACAAAGCACACAGCCTCACCAGCCGCCCGCTCACTGCAAAACCGGTTACATTAACAACTGATCACCCTGTATCAAACTCAGTTTCTCAGAAAGTTTCACAAAATAATTTGCAAAGTCAAAAATTAGATTTAAAAAAATAGGTATTCTCTTTACTTCATCTGAAAATAGCTTACAAAGACTCTTACCTTTCTTGTACTTCCCCCTGCCAAACTATGCTATCAACATTTTAAACAACCCTCCCCCCATCCCACTAGGGAGGTTACAAGAGCAAAGGATGTGCTGTATGCCATCCCTACCCTAGTACCCCCCCCCCCCCCCCTCCCCACAATTTGTGTCAGCTAGTTGTATGCAGCTAGCTAAGCACTAGTCTGTGAAATCGCTTGCCCAGCCGTGTGCCACCTACCACCTCTACCTGCACTTTTAGCTAGCCCACAGAAGCCTTTTCACTCTCCCATGCGCTTCTGCATTTCGGTGAGTCATCCCTGAGTAATTCCTAAACAATTCATAAGTTTATCATGTATGCTTTTATTTACTGCTATTTGCCTTTTAACATTCCTAGCTTCATGTTAGAAACCTACACTTCTGCTTTACCTATACCTGTACACATGGGCATCCAAAGAAACTTATCAAGGGGCAGGAGAAACGGGGAAAAGGAGGAAAGGGGGGAGGTGTAAGTGCGCTCTCTTGCAGCCACTGATTAACAAAACTAAATAAATACATAAAAAAGTAAAACTAAACAATTACTATCTTCTGAGGAACAAAACATATTAACTGCACTTTCAAAATACGTAGCACAGGAATAATAAAGAGTTAAGAATTTACAATATTTCCCTTGAGATGAACACTCCTCCTTCCACCACCGATTATACAGTTATAATGAACTGAGAGCAACAATAAAATAATGATGGTAACTGTAACTCATAAGTAACTAAAATGCATCAACAAGTACAAGCACCCTATTTTTGGAATTATGATTCCTACACATTACCCCAACTAAATTTTCCATTTTCACGAGAGTAGGGGGTCGGGAGGGGGGGGGGGGGGGGGGAGATGATGATTTAGAGGAGTCTCATGCATTCATGCATCTTTCACATGAATTTTCCAAGAAAAGCACCCTGCTCATTTTTACAAGGAAACAGTCGTGTCATTTTTTTCTGAGCTTTTTCAAAATAAATCTCTTGTAATAGCCATTATGGATTCCCACTTTCTAAGAACAATTTTAAGATGATTTTGAATAAAGATCATCTAAGGAGCAGAAACATAGGAGTCTCTACTGCCAGGATTGCCGTACTACGCTGAGCTGACATTTTGTGTTCTCTGGGAACAATTTTGTGCCTTAATATCATTTCATAATATAATACTGAAAACAAGCAAACTATTAGAAATTAACATGATGCTTGATGTTATTAAGACAGGTGCCACTTAGTACAGTGCACACATCAAACTGAAAAGGATGGACGAGTAATTAGAATCAGAAACATTGCTGGCAGAGAGATACATTGTCCAAATACAGACACTGTCCAATATGGACAGATGATATCGACATTTAAGGAAGAATGAGGAAAAAGTCTTACAAGTTGTATTTGAGATAGTTCATGAAATGCAATTCCTGGCTACATAAGCTGTACACTGACAACACTTGAATTAAGAACTTTCTAAGAGGCTTGCTTTTCAATGTGGGATGGAAATGTCAAATGCTTGTGATTTACAACACCTTAAAAAGCAACAAAACTTGTAAGGAAGGGGAGGAGAACACTAGTTTGGGTGACTGTACCTCAAAAATAGGGCTGGAGCTGAAAGTAATACTGTTGTCAAAATAGTCTAGTTGAATGAAACCTGAGAGGAGAAATTGGTACATTTTTGTGTGGAACGTGATCTATTTGTTTCCAATGTTTCCTCTTAGGTCTCCCTTGTAGACAATTATACACATGGACGTAACTTTCCAACAACAAAGAAAGTGTTTTCAGAAACCAGACTGATTTCCTTTTGATTAAACATTACCTGAAGAAATATGGGACATCTGTGAAAATACATTATGGTGCCGATGTTAATAGTAAATACAATCTAGTAGTATTGAATTTCAAAAGGCGTCACTTTCAAAAAACTACAAGGAGTGCCCAATCACCCACACACACAATTATTAAAACACTAGTGTACCTACAAGAAATAACTGAAGAGGAAAGAAAAGATGAAAATAACAAACTACTGGACCAACAAAAGCAATGTCCACCTGGAAACTAAACGCAGATAGTATGTCTTATTTCCAGAATATTTATTGGAAGCAGCATCAGCAGCAGCAACAACAGGGTTCAGGTTGGGTCTCTGGGCAAGCTAGCCCATTTCAGGAATGTTACTATCCAAAAACATTGCCTCACAGTTGCTGCTTTATGACAGGCTGCCATGCTGACACAAACAATCATCATCTCACTGTTATTCTACTGTAGGCAATACACAAAGCTGTAAAATCTGTCTGTCTATCCATCTGCGCTTAGCATTTCCTTATGTGTGATATAGGAACCACACCCTAACCAAGAAAACATCCCCATACTGTAATATGACCCCAACAATACTTCCCTGTTGATCCTACACACAATGACAAGTAATGTTCTCCAGGCATTTGCCAAACCCAAACCCTTGTGTCAGATTGTCACAGGTATAATGTGAGTCATACCTCCAAATCACTCGGTCCCTGCAAACCATTGTCTAGTGGTGGCACTCTTTATACCACCAGAAGTAGTGTCACTTAGCACTGACTACAGATATACATGGCTTATGAGGAGCTGTTCAACCACTGTATCCCATTATTTTTGACTCTCTACACACATTCAATGTGCTAACTAAGTCACTAAGCTAGCTGTACTGCTGGCAGCACTTTGGAACTAACACAAGATGCCTTCCATCCTCTGCAATGCTTCACGATCCCTGTCCATCAGGACATGAGGTCAACCTGGTCTTGGTTTAGCTGTGGTTCTCCTTCACATTTTCACACCACAACCACATCAACAGGTGATGTGAGCAGCTTTGGAAAGGCTGAAATGTGTCTGATGGGTTGTTGCTCAGGTGATATGCAATGACAAGTCCATGCCAAAGACATTGAGCTCTCATGATCACCTCATTCAGCTGTTACTGTTTCTCTATTGGCAACACAATACTCCCTATCTCTCATGATATATACTAGTCAATTCTGCATTACACTGGAGTATCCAGATACTTATTGTCACATAGTATATGAATGAAGAAAGGAAATACAAAACGGAAGATTACATTCAGTATACGTTATTACAAAAATCTGCACCAGGAAAGTGCAGAGCAGTTCAAAAAATGCGGATGTCAGATAAATGTAAAGAAAATCGCATCTTTCAACATGCATAAGAAGCTGAAAGAGCTTAGTGGTCTTTGGCAGAAACAATATGGCCAAATCTGATAAATGACATTGTCAGCACAACAGATCAGCTCAAAAGATGGAAGAATACAATGAAATTTTCTTCAAAAATAAAACAGATGTTTCTCTTTTACCTGATAAGAAATGCAACTGGCTCTGAAATAGCAAATAAAGAAGTTGTAAACACTGTCAAACTTCAAGAGAATTGTAAAGCCACAGTTACAGAGGGTATTTATGCTGATGTTTTTAAATTAATGATAAAATAAGACTATCATCTTCAACATCTTGACATCATTATTCAACTATGCCAAGACATCAGGAGTAATGCCCTCTGACTGGTTCCAACCAATTTTCATACCACTACCAAAGAAATTTAACTCGTGTGATAAAATCTTCTCGAGTGATCAGCCTTGTCGCTACTTTTCAGTGAGTTCTGTACCCATCACTTCACCTGAAGATGATAGGATGAAACTCACTGAAATGTTGCAGCAATACAGTGACGCCACTCTGCTGATCACACGAGAAGATTTTATCATTGGAATACACTGAGAAAAGTTGCGATCACTGAAGTTTAATTTATCTCAGAATGATGAAAAATCACACACACATGAATATGTAAGAAATATGAATCTCTCATGCATCAGAGTCAATTCAATTTTCAAAAAAAAGATTGACACATCTGAGGCACTTTTTTCCATTAAATATATTGGTACAACACCGCAAAAGTATGAATGTGGATGTCAAACCCATCTTTTTTATTACAAAAACGTAACAGAAGCCACAACTGATCAAGGAACTTCAACGATGTCCATAATCATGATATGTGTTCGTCAAGGCTGTATCCTATCTTCTCTTTTGTTAAACATTTATTCTGAAGCAATTTTTAAGAAAGCACTGATGGAAGATTGTGCAGAGATCACAATCCATGGGAAAATATCAGTAATACAATATTTGTAGATGACTGTCATTGCAGATGAGCTACTTACACTTCAATGCATAATAAATTGCCTAGTTCAGCACAGTGAGAAGTTGACCTAGCTGGTAACTTTTCCAAAATCAATATCAGACAATGCTCTAAAGAGCGAAATCCAAAAACATCTGTCAATAAATGCTAACACAGTTGAACAGGTGTCTTTCACATACTAATGTATCATTCTGGACACACAATTTAACTCCAAGTGAGAGATAAAATCCACAACTGAACACACTAGAAAAAATCTTGATTATGTCAAACCTCACTTTACAACTGAGAACCAGTAAGGTTCATGACTACATGTTACCTGTTCTCCTTTATGGGTGAGGAAGTTTAATCTTGGACTCATGTATTGAGCAACAAACTAAGACCTTTGAAAAGTTTTTGTGCTGTATCTTTTCTACATATCCTGGTATGCGAAATATCAAATACTGAGGTCATTCATCACACAAGAAAGCAATATAAGAGAAGGAGACAACTTGAGACATACGAGGTGTCAGAAATAATTATTACAATATATATTTGAAGGAAAGATGCAAGAATGAGACGTAGTAGTAGTAGTAGTAGTAGTAGTAGTAGTAGAAGAAGAAGAAGAAGAAGAATTGTATGAGTTAAATCTGTTCCAAAAAATTATTTGAATGGAATCAAGAATATTAAGCTAGCAGAAACAGTTGTCCTTAGAGCCAATTTTCACTGTAACTCTGGCAGTGAATGGACTCCATTGCCTAAATAGCTTGGAATTTATACACGAAGAGTCATGCACTAGTCAGACTCCATTCTTGTATGCAACATCATTCTTGTAACCAGCTTTGTGGCAAAGCAAATGTTGAGGTTGCAAAAGTTACTTTCAAAATATTTTAAAAGAAAAGACAAGTATTCTTGGTTTACTGAACTATTTTATTGCTTACACAACAAAAACTATCACAATTTCACTAAAAAGTCAATGAAGGGCTTCCAGCCTACTTGTCACAAGATAGCTCAGAATGGTGTTGAGAAACTGCAACAATTTGGCTGCACTAATAAAGAATGTATATAGCCTGCTAAATGTGGAATCTGCAGGGAACACTACCTCATCAATGGTTGTACCAAGACTGGAACATCATTATCAAGATTCCATAATGGTACATGAGGAACCCACATTATGGAAAGGATGCCATCATTAGCAATATTGAATAAAAAGCAGTAACTCTCTCAGTAATAGTATACAAAACGAATTGTAGATCAGTTATTGGTTAACCTGCTAATGAAATAAGTGGAAACAAACTGAAGCAATACACGAGAGAGAGAGAGAGAGAGAGAGAGAGACTGTGTATCGTGTAAATGTAGCACAAACTTCACCATTCACATTCACAAATAATTCTATCAACACAACTATGTATGTACGTTAACAACATGAACAAATATAGTGACACTTTACTGTAAGGTGTAAACTTTAAAGTTAAAAATGTCTTGAGAAACATAATTACAATATTATATGTGTTCTCAAACAAATGCATTAGCTGTCATGGGAGCAGCACACAATATTAATAATACCAAAGGTACAATAAAAAAAAAACTACCAGTGATCACTCAATAGTCAAAACATTTTCAAACATCAAGTTTTCAGTTGTCAGCATAAAGAAACCAGGTAAGAAAAGATATTTATGAAGAGAATATTTAGACAGGCCATGTCATGTTTACAACATAACACTGCAAACATCTAATGGATCTGATTAAAATTAGGGACATTAATTACTGATTCATAAATATTACTGAAATGCTCTCCACAACACCATGAAGAAAAATTCTAACAACGGAGACAAAGTGGACATTAGAAAAATAATGCTGGTAGCAGAATATGTAAGGTCAAATAATAGCTTGAATATTACTTATATATCATTGGAGAGATGCAAAAAAGAAGTGCTATATACAATAAAAAGACTTACTGTTAAGTCCTCTTCTGAAATTCACTGAAAATGTTGCAAATATTTTATTTCAGAAGATGAGCTACACACCATTGCATGGTGTCCTCATGATAAGTCACTACTAAAATTCACAGTCCCACCCTAGCATGCAAATTTAGCTATTTACACATAGTAAATAAGAAGGTACAATAAGTTAACATCTGTTTGCAGAAAAAGAGAGAGAGAGAGAGAGAGAGAGAGAGAGAGAGAGAGATGGGGTGGGGGGAGACAACATACCTAAAGATTATTGGTGCAATATATACAAAAAAAATTTCAATAAAGAACTGTACATACAGGACAACTAACTACCATAAAACCAACCATTAATGGAGAGGATTCCAGATTTACACATGCAACAAAACAATATATCTGTGTGTGTGTGTGTGTGTGTGTGTGTGTGTGTGTGTGTGTGTGTGTGTGAGAGAGAGAGAGAGAGAGATCAAACCACTTACAGTTTACCTAACCAGGTACAAAAAAATTGGGATGTACTGGCCACAGACTGTCACCCATTACTAACACAGTTTTACAAAGTGTTAAATTTCTAAGTAATGGTTACATTCCATGTCCCTTATGGCGCAAAAATATTCAGTACATACCCGACTTGGTGGGGGAAAACGCTCAGTAACTGCAATTCTATGAGCCATTTGATATGAATGAGCCAATTTTTTGCTAAGTGTGGGACACTGAAATGGACACAAGTTTTAAAATATTAGAATATCTTTACAGTGCATAACTGGCACTACACAAAGCACAGCACAATATTCTACAAACTTTATCACCTGCAAGGAGAATGAGTAATTCAAGGAGACTATGAAAATGGAATACTTTGTGCTATTTGATTATGTGTAAGATTTCACAGAAGAATTTACAATGTAAGGGCACAAATATGGTTTAAGAAAGTCACAGATTATGGAGTTATGAACAAAAGACTGAAAATCCTTTTCTAAACCAGTAATTCAGATACTTTTAAAATTTCAAACACAGTTCCACAATTCTGAGGAAATTCCAATACAGTGCTCACAGTTGCTACTGTTCTGTTACAACTATTGTGGTACAGTGAGACTGTTTGGGAAGGGAAAATGGTATAAGGAGACACTGTCTTGGGGCGGAAATAGTTGAACCTAGAATGCCAATCAACAAACTTAACAGTGGAGAAAACACAGTGGAATGCAAACTAAATAAAACTAATTTGTATTGATGCCTCCCTCTCCTGTCTTTACAAGGCCTAGAATAAAATTTACCATACATTTGCACCTTCTCAATTTATCTAGAAACAAAGTGCAAATTAGCAAGTGCATATGCAAACAAGCAACAGCATTAACTATGTGCAAATTCAGAAGCAGTACATGCATGTCCCTTTACCAAACTGCAGTTTTAAGATGCACTCTGGTTAAAAGCAAGCAGCTATATGCTTAAGCAAGATGTCATGCCACACTAGACAAGACATGCCATCAAGCAGCACTGGTGTGCAGCATTAGGTGAAGAATTGAACAGAAAAAAATTACCTTTGTGCTCTGCAGGATCGGTCATTTGGTCTGAAATTGGTCAGTTCTATCAACAAAAACATATTTAAACAAACCGTAACAAAAATTATAAAAAAAGTCAATTTGAAGAATATCTGCAGTACAATTTCAGCATACCTCAAGACATTTCATCTAATTCATTTTAACATTTAGTTAGCAATGACATACACATTCACAATGGATTGTGACACATTAATAGAGAAATACGAAATATTGTAAGAAAGCTATTTTTACAAAAGCTTTCTTGAGATTACCAAAGAAAAAAAAGCTTAAATCAGAGAATATTGTTTTCTGATTCTACAAATCAAGTTGTTTATACAAATTTTTGAAAAATATATTTCTTCCATGTCACAACGTTTTTGGAGGTATGAAGATTTTAATATAGTAATAACAATTTTAACAATAAATCTTTGTACATAATTCAGCAGTTTTCTGTCACTTTTATGCTTCCAAAAATCACTGTATTGTACCTCTTGCAGCACAGAAGTGAAATGACTATGGAGTTGGTGGGGCTAGTTCCTCCCCTATACCCACACAATAACTGAAACAAATATTGATCTATCCTTTCTCATAGTCACATTTATATTAAATATAAATATTTGACAGTAACAGGACGTGTCACTTCAGTAATGCCAACATCAGCTGACCTGCAACTATAGTAATTTATTTCTTATTTGCAAGTTCAACTTCACTATACACAACTGTGACTGACACCTAAATTGCAGTTCTTTCTTTGCAACAATACTGTATTACCTCTCCGGTTTCCTCAGCAAGTTTGATTAGTGGTGTTTCCAGATGTTCAGTAGAGCTGTTTCCTTTCATTTTACACACAATGTTTGAACAAACAATCCAATCATCTTTTTCAGTACTGCGAGTTCCCTGTTACATGTACTCACTGGCTGGGTTCTCAATCTCCCGGTAATGAGTACACACAACAGCACAACTTGCAGCATAAGAAGAAGACCACTGGGTCTGTTGTCCAAATATTGTGCATAAAATGCAAAACAGCAAATCGGTTGAATGTCTTAAAGTACACCATTGAACAACATCATAGCTTCTGCATATAAAATTACAGTATGTGGTACATAGTAATGTTGTTGGCATATCACAACTATCTGTTCCGGTTCACAACATCAATATGCATTCAAACACTGTCACAAATAAACTCACTAGACGAAATGTTAGCCACCCATTCAAAGATCACACTGGTCACTTTGGAGCATTGTAGATAGTGTAGAACTGGTACTGGCAATTATGTGAACCACCACTGCTGACATCAATTACGGCAGTGAAGCATTGTGTATGTGCCTGTCAGTTATACGTATCAGTGCAGTAAAATGGACTGACATGGAGACCTAACAGAATGGCAGAAAGCAGCTATTCTGCATTGTCACTGACAATTTCAAACCCAACAGGAATTGCTACTGTTTATTTTAACCAATTTCCAGTGATATCTGCTGAAACAAATGCATGCAATGAGCGTTTGAAGTTGGGTACCTTGCTAAAGGCTAATTGTTCACATCTGCATATAAAACTGGATGATTTCAGCAGGTGAAACATTACTGAAATTGGACAGCAGCTGACTAGAAGCATGTAGTGTACACCGACCAGTCACAAATTTGTCTCTTTACAGAAGTGGCAAGGCACTGAGTGCACAGCTGGGCCAATGAGGCTACGTATGAAGGATGTAGCACAGGCCGGAAGCGGTTTCTGGGATATTTTGGAAGAATTTTTTGCACCATGACTTCAACCATCTCATTTAGGTTATCATTACTACCGATCAGGATGTTTATTTCAACAAAGCTGATGACTATAAGTTTCCTTTTCTTCTACACCTACATGATGATGCTTATGCTGTGGATACTCCTGTCTTTCCAGAGGACTACAGCCATATTCACAGGGCTGCATGCACACATTCCTAGTTTGACAAACACACAGGCACCTCATCACACCTCGACTGGACTGCTGAACTGGACTGCTGAATTATATAATCTTAATCCCATAGAAAATGTCTGGGACTATTTTGAACAGCAAGTGAAATGTAGCAATCAACATACCTAAAATTTGGTAATTACAGGATGATGAGTGGCTTCAGTTGGATGTGTCATACCTGAAGAAGCTTCTGAATGCTCTTCCTCACCAAACTGTGGCTATTATCAATGCCAGAGGCAGTTTACCACAGTCTTAGGATGACTAATTTTCTGGTCTGGTCTGCTTGTTTTACATCACCTTATACTTTCCTTTTGAAATATGTTTTCTGAGGTCTATCTTGCTCTCCATAAGCACAATGAATTAATAATGAACATAAATTAAAATAAATATGGCTGTTTAAGAACAACATATAAGAATTCTGTTGGACCACTGGGCTATATTTTAAAAATATTATTCTGCATTTTTACCTGCATGCATAATGTATAAATAACAAAACTTATTTTCAGTGCCACATACACTCTTATGCTTCACAGAATTTCACTTCTTATAATGCTGAATTTTGTTCAGATATCCAGAAAAGGTAAGCTGATTAAATGTTCATGCTGCTATCATTATAATCATCTTGCCAGCAGTCAAGAAGCTTTTAGTACTTACAAACTCAAAGTCTCCATCTTGGAAAGCCCTCTGGAACTTTGCTTGGTTTTCATGATGATGTCGTGGCACCTGGAATGGATTTGGAGGTGGCACAGGTGTGTGATGCAGTATTCCAGTTGCACCTGCCCCAGAGATTTGGTTTAACTGGCGCTGGAGGTGACTCTGGAAACGCTGCCTCTCCTCGGCAGAAAGCTGCGGTTGCGCTGGAGGCTGAGGCTGTGTCTGCGGGTGTGGGCTGTTGTTGTTGTTCAAAACAGAGCTGCCGCTCACCACAGGCAGGGCCGCAGGCACTCCGTCCCCAGTGTTCAATGTCTGGGTTGAAGCAACTGCTTGAGTACCACCCTTAACCATAAAATTCAAATTTTTAAAACAATAACTCAAATAGAAAAAGGTCAAAAAATATTTGGGTTCTTATAGGCCGTGAAGTCCAAGCATTGTTGAGTTTAAACTGCTCTCTTTTATATTAAATACCTATGAATAATGTTCTCCAAGAAACAATCTCAACCAAATTTGAAGACAAAAATAGCTTTTTCTAAGATATGAAATCATAAAAGTGTGTTTCTCATGTATCTATAGGGTAAAAGATAGGGACAAAAGGAACTGTGCATCAGCATGCCCAGAGATTACATATGGTTTTTTTCTAAGCTGTAGTAATAATTATACTGATCATGATAACGAACATTTCACACATGAAGAAAAAGAAGGATTTGAGGTGTGGAGCTACATAGGAATGCTTAAAATTTTATGGCACATCATGTAACTAATGAACATGTACTGAATCAAATTGGAAAGGTAACACATTTAGGGGACAACTTGACTAAAAATAAGGACCACTTGGTAAGACACATCCTGAGGCATAAAGATGTTGTCAATTTGGTAATGGAGGCAACAGAAGGGAGAGCATATCGTGGAGGGATAGCAGGCTTGATTCCAATAAGCAAGTTCCAATCAATGTACACTACAATAGATACATGTGATGAATCAATATATTTGAACATAAATGGCAACAGAAACTTCATTAGAGGAAATGGCATTAAAAGACTCACTCACTCACTCACTCACTCACTCACTCACAGAGAGAGAGAGAGAGAGAGAGAGAGAGAGAGAGAGAGAGAGAGAGAGAGAGAGAGAGTCTATCAATACCGATTCTTCTATTGATGTTTCTGATACTACCTATGTTCGGTTATACTCGCTTATTTGGTTTTTCGGAAGACCTTGATACATTAATACACTTTTCAGTTATTACAGTTTCTTGGTCTTTTTTTAAGCTAACAAGAATGTTTTCTATGATAAAAAGTGCAAGAATATGATAATCCCATAAAGTTAGTCATCCTATGTCAAATATAAGCAAAAGTAAATAAAATCATAAATTTTGAAAGAAAAATAAGTCTCACAGCACGTATCACAGTTTGTATGTATAACTTTGTAACCAGTTCGTACACCCATAGTTTTGTGTATATATCTCTGCATTAAGAGTTGCATGTTGTAACAGGCAAGTGGAAAGCAGTTCATAGTTGGCACTTCACACTATGAGCCTTATATAGTAGTACTTAGAATTGGTCATCCACAGCCATGATGCAGAATACAGGAAGCAGACTATATAAATTTAGATCGAAATTGCAGGTTTGTTTTGTTACAAAATCAGTATGGACCAAAGTTAAAGTGTTATATAGTGGAGCAATGAGAAGATACTGTGACAGCCTACAGTGAAAAAGTATAAAATTTCAAGTTGTGGAAATATTAAATCTTTGGTATGTGTGTTAAGAAGTAAATAAATGGAGTGATATACGCAACATAACTAACCATGTCAAATCTTCAAAACACAGAACCTGAGACATACGTCCTAGACACTACAATTTCAATGAGCATTCTTTCACTGAACCGTAAATCTGACAGGGAGCCGGAAGGAGATAAGTACTAAAAAATGTATTTACTCTACCATCTTTCTTGTCCAAACTTTTTAGTGACCCTACACTATGAATTAGTTACAATAGTGCACTTAAAGTAAAAGATAATTTTCATCATTTTGAACCTAATAAACTTTTTACATGATTAGGTAGGTTGGTGGTTCAAAAGACAGGAAGCGGTGAAGAAAAAGGGGATGTTGAGACAGACACTCAACAGAAACACAGGATTGAAAACTAAGCCACAATGTTCAATTTCCTTTTGTGTGCCTGGACAGTGGATGGTAACTCTCACTGATACCACACTGTTTGATAACATTTAAATAACGTTTCTTATGTAAGACATCAGAAGGGACAACTGCTTCTGACAAATGTGTCCAAATAAGCTGAATTACACTCTCCATACAGAGATCTCTTATTGTCCACACTAACTAAGTATATTGAAGTAATGTTACAAACCATACAATAACTTCTTTAATTTAATGGAAGAATATAAAAGATAAATCATGAGGCATTAAACATACACTCTGCTTTAGTAGCTCATCCAGATGGAGGGATAAGTAGTAAGGGTATAATTAAAGTTGGGCACAAAATTACAATTTCGAACCACAGTCTGTGCCACAAAGACATCTGACATATCATTATAAATGAAGTAAACTACATTTCTCTATGATATTGTATTCTTATTTTCATGATATGTGCTCACACAAAGCTGTAACAGAATACTGACAAAAAACCAGCAGGTGCTAATGATGATGATGATTTGGGACTGCAACCTGTCCACAATTTACTTCCCAACACAATGTTTCAACTACACTGAAGATACTCATTTTCAGGTCAGCTGTCAGCGATTTACATCAGCTTAGCACGCTGCATATACACCAATACAACAGAACAAAAACAATGACCATTTGTAGCATTGTTGAAGGAAAGCTGCAAACTTCAGCTGTCCAAAGGGGTGCACGACATGGTCTCGAGAGAAGTACTCTGTTGTTTTTTCAGAGACCAGAGACTGAAAGCAGTAGATTTTCATGCATTGTATAGTTAAGGTGTGTCAACACTACGCATCAGACCCACATGTGCCACACCAGGCCGTGACATCAGGATACCAAACCCATTGTTTTGCATTGCAGTGGTCACACTGGTAGCCAGGCCGCAATAGCTCTGAAAGAGCCGGGCCACACTGGTGACATTCAGAATGTTTCATATTTCCATTATAAAATGACAAGCTGGCGGAGAACATGTCAGCTTTTGCACTACACATATCAGATGTCTCTCGTATGCTTTAATCAGAAGTATCTCTCTCTCTCTCTCTCTCTCTCTCTCTCTCTCTCTCTCTCTCTCTCTCTAGGAAGAAGTTCTGTATCATTTCCCAATCAGCAAGGAAAAATTACAAGTATTGAAATGATACAAGGAGAGATACTTAGTTCACTCATTCACGTAGATCCGCAACTACTGGAAAGTAAGAAGGCCCATCTCTTACACTTTCTTATTAGTCTTCAATGTAAGGTAGTAAAATTCTAATGGGAACACCATAGATACAGTTACAGAGAATAACTTGAAAAACTTCAAAAGATCAGGTCAGGTGAGCCAAGAATAAGTTCATCAAAATGTAGTTCCACTTGGCATCAATTTCACCACAATTTCTTGAAAACTATTTTAGTTCCAAGAACTATGCACATATGTATCTCCAATTTCCTTACGCAGATTGATAGGTTGGAAATTCTCAAGACAATGCCAATGGGCTCTCACTGACTGTATTTAGCCCTTGGAACTGAAACAGCTCCATGTCAGTTGCACTGATATAAAATTTTGCTGCAGTGGTTATCAGTTTCATGCTGTCACACCCATTCTCAAACCACACACCCTGTTATGAACTTATTAACTGTGCCTACTCACACAATATGCTGCCAAAGGACATGGTTGGTTGCTTGGTTTAAAAGAGGAAGGAAGGCACCAAACTGCTATGTCATTGGTCCCTAATTCTGATTAAAATAATTCCACAAGGGTGGGAGTAAAACAATCCAGACATACGTAACACAGCTGGAAGAAAGGAAAAAAACCACAAAAATGACAGAAGGGCAACAAACAGTAAAAATGTACAAAATTGGACAAGAAAACCACATAGAGATGCAAGACACAGGTAGAAGAGATTAAAACAAGAATGCAGATTACCATGGCTGGCTGACCACAAGAATAAAAAGAAGCCAGCCACTCTGCAACACATTAAAACCTCCACCTTAAAAGCACTAGGTTGGACACAGAGGGACAAAGTACATGTGCTAAAACTTAGATCAAATGATAAAACCCATTCTCATTAATAAAATGTAAAACTAAATCAGCCAATGAGGCTTTGTCAGATAAAATTAACAGCAATGAGTCCAGTCGCAGGGCAGTCAGAGTGAGACAGTGCACCAGAATATGTGCCACTGTCAACCGGGTGCCACACCAACACTGAGGTGGGTCTTCACATGACAAGAGGTAACCATGGGTCACCCAAGTGTGGCCAATGCAGAGCCAGCAGAGGACAACTGACTCCCTGTGAGAGGCCTGCATAGATGACTTCCCACATTCGTAGTCTCCTTAATAACATGCAATTTATTGTTCGTACTGTTACGTCATTCAATCTCCCAAAGCCGAAAAACCCTGTGGTGCAAGTCAGAATGCAGGTCAGGCTCAGAGATGCCTATCTCCAGAAGCGGTTTCCATGTAGCCTGTTTGGCCAGCCTGTCAGCAAGTTCGTTGCCTGGGATTCCGACATGTGCCGGGGTCCAGACAAACACCACTGAACAACTGGACCGTTCCAGGGCATAGATGAACTCCTGGATAGTTGCTGCCAAAGGACGAGGGTAGCACTGGTCAATAGCCTGCAGGCTGCTCAAGGAGTCAGTACACAGAAGGAACGACTCCCCAGGGCATGAACTGATATACTGAATTGCACGAGATACGACCACCAGCTCTGCAGTGAATACATGGCAGCAATCAGGCAAGGAATGCTGTTCAATATGGCCTCTGTGGACATAAGTGAAGACAACATGACCATCAGCCATCCAGCTGTTGGTGTAAACCACTTCAGAGCCCCGGAACATGTCAAGAATTGAGAGGAAGTGAGAGCGGAGAGCTGCGGGAGTAACTAAGTCCTTAGGGTCATGCGAAAGGTCCAGACGAATCTGAGGCCTAGGTGTACACCAAGGAGGTGTATGCAGATGGACTTGGATAGGAGGTGGTAAAGGGAAGGACTCCAGTTCAGATAGAAGGGGTCAGATGTGAACCGCAATCATAAGCCCTGACCTGGGCCGCCGATGCGGGAGATTAACTGCCATGGGTGGGAAAAGGAGACAGTAATTCGGATGCTTAGGAGAACTACGAATGTGTGCAACGTAACTGGTGAGCAGCTGTGCATGCCTAACCTTCAATAGCGGAACTCGAGCTATACAGAAGTGCATGATACACGACATCGCGGCTGAAAACTGGAGGACATCGGCTAGAGCCCATGATTGTGCCTTGTGGATGGCTCCCTGTAGGCCCCACTCAGCAACACCAGTACTCAAGGAGCAGTACGAAATGCAGAAGTCGTCTATATAGGTTGAAGGTGAGACAAATGGCCCTACAGCTGCCACTACGCCATTAATGCCCACTAAAAATGGAGATACACTCAATAAAGAGCCCTGTGGGACTCCATTCTCCAGGATATGGGAGGAACCAAGGGAATCACCAACCTGGACAAGGAAACTACGGAGTGACACAAAATTTTGGATAAAAATCAGGAGGGGGCCCCAGTGACAGCACTCATACAATGTGGCAAGGATATGATGTTATCAGGTAGTGTCATAAGCTTTTCGTAAGTCAAAAAAGACCGCAACAAGGTAATGGCATCTGGAAAAGGCAGTTTGGATGGCAGACTCTAAGGACACAAGATTATCAGTGGTACAGCAACCCTGGCAGAAGCCACCCTGACTTGGAGCCAGTAGGCCACATGACTGTGCTCTCCTGCCATTGCGATGGAAAGACACCATCAAACCAGATCCAGTTGAAGATGACGAGGAGATGTCGCTTGTAGTCAGATGAGAGTTGTTTAATCATCTGACTGTGGATCCGATCTGGCCCAGAAGCTATGTTGGGGCAATGTGCATGGGCACTGAGGAGTTCCCACTCTGTGAATGGGGCATTATAGGGTTCATTGTGGCATGCAGTGAACAAGATGACTTTCCCGTCCAGCCGCCGTTTGAGAGTACGAAATGCTGTGGGTTAATTCTTCACAAATTGCTTAACAAAGTGCTCGGCAATCGCGTTTGCATTGGTAGATAACATACAATCGATGGTAATGCCAGGGACAACTGTTGGGGTCTGGTACCCAAAAACATGTCTGATCTTCATCCAGACTTGGGAAGGTGATTTATGGCACCCAATGGTCGAGACATACCTCTCCCAACACTCCTGTTTCCGCCTTTTTATAAGCTAGCAAATGCAGGCACAGAGCCGTTTAAAGGCTATTAGGCAGGGAAGGGTGCTGCTTACGTCATCGTAGCGCTCACTGAAGCTCTTTAATTGCCTCAGCGACTTCCAGCGACCACCAAGGTACTTACTTTCACCGGGGGAATCCTAAAAAACAAGGGATCACCTTTTCCACCGCAGAAACGATTTTTCTAGTGACCTGCTCAACCACAACACCGATGGCACCATGTGGGGGAGATTGAATGACGACAACAGAGGTGAAGGCTTCCCACTCTGCCTTGTTGAAAGCCCATCTGGTTAGGCATCCATGGGCATGACAGCGGGGGAGTGACACAAAGATGGGGAAGTGGTCATTACCACACAGGTCATCATGTGCTTTCCAGTGGATAGATGGTAGAGGTCCTGCACTGCAAAGTGATAAACCAATGGCAGAGTAACTACTGTGAGCCACACTGAAATGTGTGGTGGCCCCAGTATTCAGGAGGCAGAGGTCGAGCTGAGACAGTAAATTGTCAATATCTCTACCTCGTCCTGTAAGCACGGTGCCACACATGGGTGTTAAAATCTCCTAAAAGTGGAAAAGGATAGGGAGTTGATAAATCCGTGCAGCCAATGTGTTCAGGGGTACTCCACTATCTGGAGGAAAGTATTTCCTGCATCGTCCATATCCTGACAGCCACAGATTCAAGGGGAGTTTGAAGAGGCACAGGTTCACAACATACCGAGTTCAGGACATAAATTCAAACTCTACCTGACACACTATTATTTTCACTACGGTTCTTTTAATACCCCGTAGCCGTGAAGGGCAGGGGTCTGCATTGCTTGTAACCAGGTTTCCTGGAGGGCAATGCAGTAAGCAGGCATACAGTTTAACAATTGCTGTGTTTCAGCCAGGTGGTGGGAAAAACCACCACAATTCCACTGGAGGATGACATGATAGTGAGACTGGGAATGCATGAAATGCTTAATGAGGCAGTCTATTCCTAAGGGTCACCTGCTGCCACTGGATGAGTACCTGAGCAATCAGTATACATTGTGCCTGAGGGACCAGCAAGATCTAGGTCCTCTGTGGATGCCAGAATCTCCATTTCATCCTCAGACGCTGAGCTTGTTGGTAGTGGTAGTGTGGGTGCCACTGCAGTGCCTTCTTGGGGGTCCTTTTCTTTTTTGGTTTCTCCCACAGTTCCTTAGGTTTTTCCAGCTGGGAGAGCTTCACTGATCAAGTCTAAGTCACTGAGGAGGACCGTGAAGCCCTACGACCAGCTACCTATGGGTGCTTTAGCCACTGGCGGGTGTCCGCTTCGCCACTGGTAGGAACCTGGGATGGGAGTGACCCAAGCGACCCCTTCTGAGTGAGAGTAGCCAAAGAATACTTACATCTATGCGGCTGAGAAGGGTGACTGACATCCGTGAAGGTTGGATAGGGGGGGGGGGGGGGGGGGGGGAGGCATTGCTCCCAAAAAGAGGTGTGGGAGCAACAGGGATACAAGTGCCCCCCCACCACCAATGTGGCAGGTGGAGCCCAATGGATTTGAGAGCCAACTGTACACAGCACAACGGAAGGTGCTAGAACTGGTGACATAGCGCCAGCATACATTGATGCCATATGCACAGGATGTAGCCTCTCATATTCTCTCTTAGCCTCGGTGTACGTCAGTCGGTCCAGGGTCTTGTACTCCATTATTTTTCTTTCATTCTGTAGAATCCTACAGTCCGGCTAGCAAGGGGAATGGTGCATTCTGCAGTTGAGACAGATGGGAGGTGGGGCACATGGAGTATTGGGATGTGATAAACGTCCACAATCTCAATATGTGTTGCTGGAAGTACAGTTGGACGACATATGGCTGAACTTCCAGCACTTGAAGTACCGCATCGGGAGAGAGATATACGGCTTGACATCACAACAGTAGACTATCACCTTGACCTTCTTGGGCAATGTGTCGCCCTTGAAGGCCTAGATGAAGGCACTGGTGGCAATCTGATTATACCCTCGGACCTGATGGATGCACTGGACAAAATGGACACCTCATCGCTCTACATTGGCGCACAGCTTGTCATCAGACTGTGAAAGAAGGTCCCTGTGGAATATAATACCCTGGACCATATTTAAGCTCTTATGGTGTGTGATGGTAACAGAAACATCCCCCAGCTTGTCACAAGTGAGTAATGCCCGTAACTGGGTAGAGGGTGATATTTTTATCAAGACTGACCCTGACCGCATTTTTGACAAGCCCTCCAAACTTGTCCTCTAAATGCTCCACAAAAAAAAGCTGAGGCTTCATTGACAGGAAATATTCCCCATCAACTCTAGCACATGAAAGGTAGCAGGGCAAGTAAGTTTTCCTGCGATCCTTAGCCTGGCGTTCCTCCCATGGTGTGGCCAGGGAGGGGAACAATTTGGGTCATACCTCTGTGCACTGAATTGAACTCATTAAAGCTTAGAGACCGCTGGTATTTCACCACCAGCAAGCAATGATGGACTACGCTTCATCGCGTGTCATCTGCCCTGATGCCACCCACTCCAACCAGGGGTCCTCCCCACGGGCACCACCCAGCCACAGCAAAGGCCACCTAGCAGGATGGCCATAGCCGGGAGTCCCAATGCCCCAGGGTGACGTGCATCTACTCCTTGGGATACGTGGAGAGTTAATGGTGCAGGCATCAGCAGAGGGATCCCTTTGTGGTCAGGGGCTACAACCAACAGGGTGCATGGTGGCCCCACTACAACATACTGGCTATCGTGCTGGATATCAGGTGCAAATGAGCTAAGAAGTCCATTATCGTCGTCAGCGCAGAAAGCGATACTGCACAGTGCATGGAGGAAAACACACCCAGGAGGGTGACCTCAACCAAGAGCTGGAGAATGAGCGAAAGGGCAAATCCATGTCAACGAAGGATGCGAGAGGTCTCAGCACATGATGGACAAGGTGCACCATGTAAGGCGCCCTTCCCTAGTTGGCTCGCTCTTTGGGAAAATTTAGAAGGACGGAGGTCAAACCCCACAGGGGACCATCACAAAGGCCGAAATGTGCGAGACTCCTTTTAGTCGCCTCTTACAACATACAGGAATACCTCAGGCCTATTCTAACCCCCGACCCACAGGGAAGCCAAAAGACATGTATAACTTGAATACAGTAAGGTTTACTGTGGGCAACAAGTACCCTCATTGATATTAGCTTACATGTCTGTCGCATCGGACAGACACAACCAAACAGTTAGGTCATTTGAGAACGGGGATGTCAGCCTGAAACCAGTAACCACTACAGCAAAGTTTCATATTGGTCCAACTGAGACAAACAAACAAAATTGGCAATTTACTCAGAACTGAATAGTGGCAGACCTACTGTTCCATGGCAGCTTGACTCCAATACACAGATATCAACCAGTGTCGTAAGACAAAGAACAGAAGATCATTCAGACAGGTAGTCATTGGTTCCAGTCGAACTCCATCATAAAGAAAAAATCTAATGGGGAAAAGTATTGTACTTTTGTAACTCAACACAGTCAAAATATCTTTGATGAAAGCACTGTAAGATATTGCTGAAGATGATGATACAACAATGCTAATTACATCCTGACGTGTCTGATCTTCAATATTGTGCAGCACATACTGAAATGTATTGTGATTCGTTCTGTGATACGAATAAAATTTTTCAGGAAAGTCTTTATTTCTTTATTCTGCAGGCACCAGCAGGAGAGGTAGGTGCCAAGCGGGCAGTGCGGCACTATGCTTTGTTAATTTTTTCAAACTGTTGCATCCTTGAGCCCCTGATTTCCAGATGTACGACTAGCGGTTCTCGACTGACGCCACCGGTTACAGGAGTCAAGGATAAGACTTTATTAATAACTATAATACAAAGTAATATCACCAGTTACAGTTACAGTCTCAGCAAGTACACCAAGTCCTTTCATCCATACATGAATTTTCTCATTATTAGAAACTTTTCTACATGAACAGGTATACAAAGTGAAAGGCATATTACTATAAACAAAACTAGGTCTACTTTGCGTCTTCGGATCAATTCCACAGTGCCAAGTCTTGTAGGCGATGACGCGTCATCATTCCACACAAATGATGAGAAAATTCATGTATGGATGAAAGGACTTGGTGTACTTGCTGAGAATAACTGTAACTGGTGATATTACTTTGTATTATAATTATTAATAAAGTCTTACCCTTGACTCCTGTAACTGGGGGTGTCAGCCGAGAACTGCTAGTTGTATATCTGGTAATCGAGGGCTCAAGGATGCAACAATCTGAAAAAATAATGTCTAATTTCTTCTGTGATTGAACACTCAATGAGCCACTGTGCTGTCAAAACAGTACCAATAAAGAAATGAACTCCTGGTTCTATATGATAGCACAGACTGGTTGGCAGTGAGAAACTGATGGCTGCACTATTTTATTCACCAGCTTGTATATCACCTGCTGAAGAGAGATGATTCTCTTGCCGGTATAGCTCGGTCCGGCAGCTGTAGACAGTGGCAGTGGCAGTGGCAGTGGTTTCGGTGGTGGTGGTGGTGGTGGTGGTGGTGGTGGTGGTGGTGGGGATGGGGAAACGAACAATAACATACACCTCCATTGACTGACAGTAATTAATTATCTGCAACGCAGTGTTCGAGGCTACACTCAAACTTGCCCATTATTCTTTCTGTTAACTGCCTCTGATGATCTCAATATCGACATGATGTTAAATCTTAATCTTCCTTCCTTTACCCTGTTAAAACAGAAATCTGAAACTCCTTAGGGATAGAGATGAGATTTAATTATTATCAACTCGTGGTACTACGCACTCAGACTTGCAAAACTGAAAATTTAAAAATGGGACATCTTGTACTTTAGTCAACTGAGACATAGAAATGCCTATATGCGTAATTCTATTTTTTTGGCCTCTGCTGTTTTCATCTCCAACTATATGATAATTAAGTGGAATGTTACAAACTTTTAATATAGTCCATCTTCAGCAAAGTGTCAGGTTAACATATTCTTCTCTTCTAGTTCCAGGTACGAAATGTACATTCTACAAATTTAAGATGTTGACAACAAATCACTGCTTGTCTTTTATGCCAAGCGTGACCTACCTTAGAACCATAGCCCATATAATTAGTTGTCACCATGGGAGAAATTCATATACATTTGGAGTTTTCTGGACACAGGTCATTGAAATACCGCAAGAGACCAACACCTGGCCTGCATTAATCACCTGTAATTTGTTTTTCCTATTGTGCAGTGTCTGACACTATGCTAAACATGCACAAACTCCTTAGGCTTGTAATTGGGGCATTGATGCCACATTTACTTGTGAGTGGAGAGAGATGCCGGTGTCAACTACCACTTCAAAAACTTTCTTATGGTTTTTGTTATATTTCACTCACTATAATGTATGGTCTCAAATGTATTTAACAGTGAGTTACTATGCACCAAACTTTTTCATTACAAAAATCATGTGTACATGTTTGACAAATAGCACCATTTCACAATGATTGTCACGCACTACAAAAATGTAAATTGTTTGTTGAGAATCTAAGATGCTGCACTACCATCTGTACCAAAGTCAGACTTTTTAACCACACAAATTCTTCAAAATCGATTGATGTTACTGAACTTAAAAACTGTGCAAAATGAAAAATATTACTTTTCTTTTTTCACATGGAAAGTAAAGTGTTTATGGAAAAAAATACGTTCATAAAACAATGCAGCATGGTCTCTTACACCACCAAAAGGTTTTACATTGTGAAAATCAAAGAAGTGGTTTTTCGCCCTCTTCATCACCATGTCAGGCACGCAGAGTGAACGTAGCCTTGTTCTTTTTGGACTCATTATTGAAGGGCCCACGTAGATACATATGGTGGGAAGCCTTATTAACTGTGGTAGAGGCTATCAGTGGGATAATGAATGGAATCCAATTACTTCCCCTTACTGGTCTCAGTGAAGATGACAAGAGTGCAACTGAAGTCATCACATGTGTCAATTCATGGGATAGAAGTAGTTTCCTATTTTACCACTGAAGGGACTATCTGTTGCTTTTGATATTCTTATGAGTATAATGCTATCTCTAGTGAAACGAGCCATTAAATAAGATAACTTGCTAAGCTGACCAGAAGGTGACAGATAAATGTTCAGTGGAGATATAATGGCAGAAAGTGAATGAGACATGGCTGCAGTCTTAAAACTTTGTGTACTCAATATGCTGGGAAAACTTCATAATCCAGAACTACAAGTGATATTACCAACCAATTATTATCTTTTAGCAATATAGTGAAGCAAAATTTTCACTCATAAGTTCTGTTGCTTTTGTTTACTCTCGACAAATTCCTGATCTTAGTTTCCATGAAGCAGGGTTTTAACATAAGGTGACTTCCTTGCAATAGATGCTACCACCATGCCATGAACAGTTTCTGTACCTGCCACAGCAGAAAACAGCCCGGTCTACAAATACAAAAAGCTTCATATCCTATATGGAAAACCAAGTGTATCTATTACATTAATCTAATATCTAGCACAGATAATTTAGTAAGACACCTGTACTTAAGATTATTTCAATTCATTATTGAACTAGTTCTTTACCTTTATGTTCTCAGCTTCTTTCTTGTCAAAGTGATCGAGGAATAGTGGGCGATACTTTTTTCCCAGTTCACCTGGACCTGTGTCATGCCCTACAAAAAAGAAAGTAATTTTTATTTCCAAACAAATGTTCCATCAGAACACTTTCCTCTGTGTACATCATCAGAATCATAAGTTGATATATAGGACTAAATTTTTATTCTGCCATGGACAACAACTTTGATCAAAAGAGTACAATTTTCAAGAGACAAAAATTTTTAATTTTCTTTGGTAATGTTTTTGATGATCCTATGTGTTAGCTTAAGTGAGACTATTAGAAAAATATGTAAATAGCGCACATTAATATTCCATTTGATTCACAGCTTTCTGCTGTTGCAGGTCACCCTAACAATCCTATCAGAAGTAAAAACAAAATGGACACTTACTTTTCATTGTAGGTTCCTCCTCAGTATCACTGTTTATTACCATTGTACCCAGATTGGACTGCAGTTCAACCATTGTTCCAGCATCACTATTGGGAACCAAAGTAGCATTGTCCCGACAAGGCACCAAGGTACCATCAACAACATCACGTGTTGGCACTAATGTTCCTGAATCTGCAGGATACTGCAGCATAGTTTTGTTATTTACAACTTCATCCTCATCCTGTAACAATGTCAAAAGAACATCAGTTAACTACTTTTTGCTGTCATATCTCCTCAGTGTACAATAAATATGATGGTAACTGAACAACTATCTACACTTTTTGGCTATCATGTTTCTTAATCGTCCACTGTTTATCACAGATCATCACCCTAGGTAATCTTCCAGAACAGCCTCCCCTCCCCCTCCGAAATAAATGCAGCGTAACTTTGCTCCCAAAACTTTTTTTTTTTTTTTTTTTCGCTTCCTTGGTATTCCTGGGTGATTCCACTCTATACAGAGGCGTCTTCACTGTGGTATGTAGTGCTGGATGCATGTTATATCTGCTATAACTATTCTCGAAGAGTCACTAATTTCATTTTAGTAGTCCAGTAATCTCAGGCTTTCACCTTCTTAACATGCACCTAAATTATCCTACTTATTAACTCTGGGCCCTGATTTGTGTTATAAACACAAAAAATGAATCAGGTTTTTTTAGACAAACAATCCTTGGCTTTTTAAATTTTTTCGTTTTGTAATGTGTAATAACACATCTGTGTTGCTTCTGTTATAGATTACATCACATTCAGAACAATATCTATCATGAGCATTCATTGTTTATTAAGCTCTCTTTTACAGAAACATAGCTATTTCACAATACCTGTTAACTACCACAGCCAAAAATGCTCGGAAGAAGAGTTTAAAAATCATAGACTTTTAAACAAGAATTATGTCAGTAAGTTCAAGGTTATGGACATCAAGAAATACAAATAGTAAAGAATCTGACTTTTCAGTTCACTTACTGATTCATCTGCATGATTTTGCTTAGCAGCTCCAGCAGCTGAAGAGCTCACTACATTTCTGTAACTCTGATTTTCTCGTATTTCACGTGCTTCTGCAATCATCTGACTTAATATGTTTGGCTGTTTGGCATTTCCTGGAAGCAGATTTTCTCTTACATAATACAAGACAACAATTTACACAAAAAAATAAAACACCACATACATAACTTTTATTGTACTAAAATGAAAAAAAGTAACATGGCCACACGTTAAACAACTCCAACATTGTATCTGTAAGGAAAGAAATTACCATATTGGTCCGAATATAAGCTGTACCTTAATTTTATAGATTGGGGTGAAGGGGTGGGTGGCTGGGACAGATGAAAATGCATTAGAGAAAAAAAATTATGTCATATTACCCATACGGAAAGCTTCTCACAATACAGTCAACTCTTTACCACATTTCTTTATATTGTACTTTAGATAAATTACACAGATGTATCCTGCTGATAATCACAGGCTTGACTGATATCATTGTTAGTTTCACTACCAAAATTTGTTTCACCACTGTCAGTATGTCCATCTGCCTGCTCCTATGTATGCTGATATGGCTCCAGTCCAGAACACTGGACACACAACAGTTCTTGAACCTGCTGAGTCTTTTACACCATGGTAGATATTCCACTCAAATATAACACTGGAAGAGAGTCTAAAAGCCAATCAAGATGGATTGTTGGAGACAAGCTCTAAAGGCTTTTTACATTTTCATCAGTCACCTGCATTTCAGTCATACTTTGAGGTATGATAACTAGATCTGTCTTACTCTTTACTTCAGGTGTGTGAGTAGTGCAACAGGTTTGCAATTGCGAACAGTAGCCAGCAAATCCATTATTAAGCTTTGCCGTCATCAAACATTTTTCCTGGCAATGCATCACTGGCACCTGAGGGGAAATTTTCTTTGAGCAATGTTTCACACTTCAGAATACTATGGGGTGGGGAGTGGGGGTGGATTTGGGGAGGGGGGCGGCAGAGAGCAGCTTTCCTCAATCTGCCATAACGTATCTTTACAGTAATTATTTGTTTTTCATTTGTAGCTTCTTTACTGAGATATTTTTCACACCTTTATAAACCATCACCTTTATAACACTCCGCACATCTCAAAAATTAGCCAATCTGGAATAAAAGATAAGAATATCACTGCCACATTTGGATCAAGTGCCTCTAGAAACTGACAAGTTTCTCAGCAAAATCTTCTGACAACCTCTGCGCTCGTGAACTATTTTGCCAGACAGAGAGGCCACTACTAGACAGAAACTTGCAGCAACAACTGATATTGAACCCTAGCTTTAGAAGTTCAGTATTTTTCTCAGCTTTTGACCTCTTGTATGATTTACCAGACAGAACAACAGTTCACAACTTATTATCCAATGTGATCAAAGACCACACAGAGTTATTCAAGTCATACAATTGCAGTTTCTCTGTTACACACACTCTTCACATTATGAATAACAGCAAGTTTCAAATTTATAAGACAATTGTGCTGTATTCCAAAGTTGGTCATCATTCTTACTGGCAAAGACTAAATTTTACACTTCTTGCGCTTTATCTATTGTGCAAAATACCGTAACAGAATTGTGAGCACAACAACAGGCACTATCCAAATAAAATTTTTACAATGTATGATGATTACAATGTTACCTCCCTTACAACAATTAATTTTGAAATACTAGCAGTACTGTTGTTAGACTTTAAACTACTAAACAAACAGTGCAGTTGAAGCTTCTATGATGCAAATATTAAACGGTGTTTGTAAGGTCACACAGATAAGCTGCACTCTTATTTTTCATAGCCAAGTTTTCGATAAAAAAAGTGGCTTATATTCAGGCCAATATAGTACTTTAAAAATTGTTTATATGCCATAATTAAAAGTACTACATAAAAATAAAAGAATCAGTAGGATAGGACACAAACCTATAAATTCATGGTGTAATAGCTCAGTAGCCGTTGCCCTTTCTTCTGGATTTTTCACTAAACACCGACTCACAAAGTCAATAAATTCTGGTGACCACTGGTCTGGCTCTCTAAATGAAGGTGGCGGTTTTGTGGGGATCATGAATATCGCCCTCATAGGATGTATGTCACCATATGGTGGCTTTCCCTCAGCCATCTCTAGAGCCGTAATTCCTGAAACAACAATACTTTTATTCAACACTTTATTTAGTTTTTAGGATGTTATAAATGATGATTACATGTAGCACGAGTACCTAAACTCCAGATATCAGCCACACAGTCATATCCAATTTCCTGGATTACTTCAGGTGCCATCCAAAAAGGTGTTCCTATTACAGTATTCCGTTTTGCCATCGTATCCTGCAGAACAAGAATACATACTTCCTTACTCTTCCATTCTTAATGACCATAATACACAAAGAAAATCATTTCTTTATAGTACAGCAGTAACTGCTGCAAACAAAAACAGATAAAGATATGTAGTTGCTCGAATCTTGCAAACTTTGAAGCACACAAACAAACAAGAATTTTCGAAAACTGAAGAGGTGTGTTTTCAAACAAATTCAGAATCCATTGCTAAGAAATGCACAGTTGGGGGGACATATTTCCTGCAAAACTTAAAATCCAGGGTAGTAAAATGTTCAGGTTCATATACCTGTTGGGTACACAGTTTTATGCAGTCAAACGTGTTCCACGAAGCAATTTGTTGGGAATGTTTCAGTCAGTTTGCAGATTTCTTTAATGCTAATTATAGCATTCATCTTAAATTTCCTAGTATTTATTTTGGATGACCACTTTACAAGACCACCATTTTTCTGTGCTTTCTTCTTCCAATTTGTGTAGTTATCACACAGAGACTTCCTCGACGTATTAAGTGTACACCCAAAATACAGGTTCTGGCAGTTCTGTAATGCTCACAGACACAGATTTCTTAATGTGCACAACAGGACACAGCACCATATGGACACTTTGGGCCAGTCTGGTATGCACTACACTCCGGATTCAACAATACAGTTCACAAAAAGTAAGCAGGAACACATTATTGCAAAATTATTAGATCCTTGAAAATCTCAGATTGGTCTGTACACATAATAAAATTTAGTATAACAAATAAGATGAAATTTAGTTTAACAAGTAAGTTAGTAGGAACCAGTGGTGGATACATATGGGGGGCACACGGGGCGTAAACCCCCCTTGCAGAGCCGCCCACACTGCCACCCACGCCACTCCTGCCAGTAGGTGCATAGAATCCATCATTTAAGGAAGAGAACCACAACTATATCATTTTTATAAGATGGCATGATCGTGTATATGTGTATAATCATTTTAAACAAAACTTTCTTAAAGTTTGCATGTGACTTGATTATTTTTTATTATGGTAAAAGTTATCTCGAGATATCTTTAGTGCCCCCTGTACCCGCCACTGGTAGGAACGAAATTGTTATCTTATTACTGGTGAGCTGCCAAAATGTTCGCAACAATGGACAACTGTAGTTTCCCTATTTTCAAGTAGGACATCATATTAACATGAAGAGTACTGAATGGAAGAGCTTCATATGCATTACCAGCTGAAAATACAAACCATGTGAAACAGTACACAAATTTCCAGGCGCCCATACACAACGAAAGTACTGTTTATTGCTTGAGATTCTATTGGTTGTAATGAACTGCTATATCATTAAGAAAAAATAATTAACTTGACCTTTGACTGACACAGATAAGACAGGTACTGCATTTAATCTCCCTCTTGATTTTTTTCCTAGATGCATAGATTTTAAAATCTTTTACCTGCCTAACATAAAAACCTGTGAAAAATTTGACTATAGATAAAATATGTTTTCTCCATGGCTGCTGTAAGCAGAGAATGGGTTAGGTACAGGATGAGTTGACAGTTGATGGTCGGAGATTTCCGTTTCTCCGGTTCACGGAGAACGCCAGGCAAAGTCGGAGAAAACTGCTACAACTCGCAATGAAAACTCCATCTCTCGCGGCAGCTAAAATACTCACAGTCACCTTAAGATTTTCTGGAAGCACCTTTAGACTGAGAAGGTTGTCTTACTGACAAACTGGTCTCTTGGGGAATGTTTTCAACACACAAGCTGACGCTGAAATATTTCATGTTATTCGGACCATGACAGCAGCAGATTCGCCCAATATTTGTGAAGAAATCACTCTGCACTGGATTGCTAAACACACTAATTGTTTTATGAAGGTCCAGGGATCCAACACCAAATAAAAGTCTATAGACAATATTTACCTTCTTTTTCATAAATTAAATTATTTATTCTTGACAATTTCAATTACAAGTTGTATCTCCTCAGCACACTTCAAATTACAATTATACGCAAGCTTAACTGCCACCCGCTCCCCCCCCTCCCACACAAAAAAATGTCCAATCGGCATTCCTTCTATCCAACAATTACAAGAAGCATATATGCTCTTTTTTTCACAGCAACCAGTGTTGTCATCTCAATTACGATAGCGCATCATCACTGGTACTCGCAGCCAGAATATTACAATAATATTACGTTACGTAGGGACATTACATGGTTTAAATACTGTTTCCATAGGAACAATTAACAGATATCTGCATCACCTACAATGAGTCTTGTAAATGTGAAGGAAAATATGAAAACTGAACCATTTTTATGATTACCAGAGCAAATGAAGTAGCGAATATACTACCTAGAAAATTAAACATTCAATCTATTAAATTAAAATTTATAATAAATATGATCAGCATAAAGGAATCATTGTCAACACTAACTTCTTTTCCATTGTACTTTAGATAAATTTCAAGAAAAACAATGCAGCATAGTAAAGGCCAAACTTTAATCAAATTGTGGGACTGGGAGTGGGATGTGAATTACCTCTCACTTCCAACATACAATTGAAGCATGTAACAGCTTTTGAACAAGAGCTGCAAATAAAACTGCCACAATATACAGTGACAGAAATTTTTGAAAATTCTTTCAAAGAACCCCAGAATATTACAATCCTATTTTTGTGCCTTGGTGGCTCAGTGGTGAAGTGCCTAACTACAAATCAAAAGGTCTCAGGTTCAATTACTGGTCAATCCTAGGATTCTTATCCATCACTTCTTTCGCCTCTGGCAATGTTTGTTAATGTGAGAAATGCTGAATTGTACTGTGGCTCAGAATCAACATTAAATTGTATGTCTCTCTGTAACTGATTGGGTAAGCCAGTTCAAAGGTTGAAGGAAGATAACAGCATACCACCTCCAACAGTACTGCATCTAATAAAACACTGTGGTTTTCAGAACGACCTTCAGGATGATGACTGCTTTACTTATTTACTTACTTATAAAAAACTACAGCAGTCATCAGTCAGGTATCAAAACAAACACACGCACACGGAGATATATATATATATAGGAGATAACAACATTCTCACTTCAATTTCAATCACACAGTTTGATCACATTTGAAGTAAGATGTTTCTGTACAAAATAAAGTAAAAAGATTTCATTATAACACATTTCTCTTGTTTCTTAAACCACAGGAAACATTTACAGATGAAAAATCAAGCAGTGTTACAGAAATCTCTAATCTGTGTGCAGCATCCTGGTAACCATATGACCATATCACTCCAATCTCAAAAATTAACACTATCCAAACATAAAGTACATTTACCGTCAGTTGGCCAGCCACGCCAAAATCTGCCAGCTTAGCATGCCCTTCTGTATTGAGCAGAATGTTGCCTGCTTTAATATCCCTGTGGATTTTTCTTCGCAGGTGAAGATATTCCAAGCCCTTCAGAGTATCACATAATATTGTTGCAATTTCATCTTCCGTCAAGGTCTTCTTTCGCAGCCTCATAATATCTGAGACTGACCCTGCTCCACAATACTCCATGACAATCTGCAGAACAGAAACATATTATTTATTAAAAAAACACAACAAAAACAACAACAACAACAACAACAACAACAAAAACACACACACACACACACACACACACACACACACAGTGTCACTATTTCCACGAATAGTAATTAACATGTCTTAAAGACTGATGCTATTGCTATTGCTATATTCCACATACCATAGAATTAAGAATTCCATTATGAATTAACTGGTTTTCTAGTATGCCAATTTACTGACATCAATCTCTGTTGCTGTTCTTCAAACAAGCCTGGGTGTTCTTTCATCTTCCTTATTGCCTTACTCACTCTCAAAGAGATCAGTTCCACAAAACACAGAAACTAATGTCACTGCCTCTATGATCTCAGAAACAGTTGTATTTCCAATTTTAGCACTGCTCTGATCAAAGTTTCTTATTTACTCATTCAGTACTTACAAAGACAATCACCATATAATGAAGTAATGACAGTATTCTTACAGCTCTGTACTGAATTACAATATTCCTTACATGTGTTGTTATACTATACAGCATTACAAATATTCTTGAGTCACTCTGTGGCTGAGTCTGTGTACATCCTCTAATTCATCTTTATAGCTATGCACTTCACATGCAAATAAATGGCCCACAGATTAGATTGCACTGCACTCACATTCAGGACTGTCTGGGTGGCCTCATTTGTCTGTCAGTTGTTTACACCTAGCAGCACTTGCTCTAACACAGTCTGAAGTTGCCCATGGTTTCCTCGGTAGATTGACTCCATTGATTCTTTTTGTTGGGTTCGTCTACCAAATTTTGGTTCTTATGTCCACTTACAGTTGACAGGTATTTCCAAGCTGCCTTCAAGTCACAGCTTTGCAGTCCTTTGTTGATTTTCCATAAAGGTGACTGGATTTAAGTCTGGCTGGAGGTACTCAGTCACTGAAAGAGTTCCGATATGTCTGTTTTTTCTGTAGGCTCTTGTGGGTAATTGTGACCACTTAATTTCAGGGGGCTCTATGTTTTCTACGACAGGGCACTAGGCACATGGGGTAGTTCTGAGTGTTCCAGAGATTATCCACATTGTTTCCTTCAGTTGGACGTGCACTTTAGCTGGTGTGCAATTTAATCCAGACTGGTGAACAGTAATCAGCCACACTGTAGGCAAGGATTAATGCTCAAGTCCTCCATGTACTCACTCCATAGCCCTATGCCATTCCATTGACAGGTTAGCATTATAGGATTTTTGTTTCTGTTCTGTATCTTGTAGATGTGAGCTGCACATTAGAGTGTGATCTAATTTTTCTACTAAGTATTTAGCCTTACTTTCATACCTTATACATTGGTTATTCATGGGGAGCTTTAGTTTTCCGTTTGTTAGTTTTCTGTTTGTTAGTTTTCTGTTTGTTCCTTTGTTGTTAGGTGCATTATGATGCTGGTCATTTTTTTAGGGTTTGGGTATAGATGCTGCCTGGAGTAGTACATGTTCAGTACTTCCAGATCTGCATTTAATATTTTGTCTAGGTCATTTTATATTCAAAAACAAAGATGATGTAACTTACCAATTTAAATTTTTAAGTTTGATACACAATGGCCATTTCGTACATGTATACAAATTTATGTGGTTTGGTGTCTGACATCAGCAATATATAGATTGAAAAGAATGTGTGCATGCAATTAGTCGCAATCATGCTCCTGCTGTTCATCCCTTGAAGTGAAAATCTGATTTTTCTGTCTGGTAATATATTTTCGAGTACTGTGTAAGTCTGTTTTTTATAATTTTAGCTAAGCATTAGACCATTAATCCTTACTGTATCATAAGCTGATATAAGATCTATAAGAACGAAGCTGGTTTTCATCCTGTCCTCAAAGCCTCTCTCATTATTGAATGTGAGGCACAACAGGCAGAACGGCTGAAGTGGAAGGCAGAAGGGTGAAGGAAAAGGGCTGGAGGGGTCTAGGAAAAAGGGTAGATTTTGGGAAGGTCATCCAGCACTAAATTTAGCAATGCAAAAACTTATATCACAGTCATTGTTGCTTACCCAAAGATCAGTATTCTTGAAGTAACTGCCATAGTATTTCACTACCCAGGGGCTGTCACACTGCTGCATAATGGAAATTTCTTTGATAATTTCCTGCAAGTCGGTATCAACAGGAACCTGTTTAATGGCCAACACTTGGCCTGATTCCTTGTGCAAAGCCTTATAGACACTGCCATAGGACCTTTAACAAAAATAAAATCTGCATTAAGACTCATGCTACTATTTTAAGGTAACTTGTGAATAAAAAGAGACAGAATGAATTGATATCACACCTAGTAATGTTGCCACAGATAGAAACTTATGTATATGTCACAATAACAATGTTATAAAATTAATCAGCAATCTCTTTAGTGTTTGTAGACTACATTCAAATATATACCCACAAAACAAAGTGGATGTGAAAAAGTTTTAAGCATAACTGCATTTTATTGTGGGTAATAATGTCCCCAGTGTATCTTTATCCATCATCTTAGCCTTTTGCTTTCACTTATGCTACTATGGATTTTCAATGGTTTTGCTTCATTAGTTGAGGTAACTGTTGCAATGTTCCTTCAGCAAGACTTGAGCAACCCCACAGGCCACATGCCACCTTTATCCAAGTGAACTTCTTATCCAACTAAAATTACTTGATTGCCAATATGTGAGCTTCAATCTTAAATCCTCCAGTGCTCTGGTAAGAATGAGAAAATTCTCTGAAAAATTGGTGACGGAATGAACATATGGAGAATGATTTGTAGAGGAATACAGAAATTAGACTACACAGAACAAATAACTCAGGACATAGGAACAGTGGATGGGTACAATATAAGCCAATAAGCTTTTGTCTTAGCTCGAATTTATCTGCTTTTCCATCCTGGTCATTTCACGAAACATATGTGAGTAGAAATAACATATTCCCAACTTCTCTTAGGACATAAAATCCCAGAATTTTAGCAGTAAACCTCTCCATGATGTGCAACATCTCTTGTTGAAATTGCTACTGGAGTTTAAAGAGTGCTGCAGAACACTGCCTGTACACTAAGTGAATCTATAATGAAATTTGTCACTGTTTTTTGGACTTTTTCTAACTTTTCTACTAGTCTTACTGATAAGGCCTAAGAATGAATATCTATGCTTGTTCATAAGAGTTTATTGTCTCACTAATTACAGAACATCTGACACTGTCTGCTACCCATGAATGCCGAAAAAAACTCTGATGTGTGTCATCTAACAATTTAGAGAAACTATCATCTCGTCAACAAACATGTAACTAAACTGAATGATGAAGTAGAACTTTAACACAGATCACTTCATTTCACAGACTGACTGAAGGGCACAAAGTTTAAATTTGTCAGATGACTCAACATTTGCGTTCACTCCACTAGGTAAATTTTGTAATAGTGAAATTCTTTGATTATGAGACCATCATTAAGTTCCAAGTTTCTGGTGACAGTAAAGCTTAAAATCCTTGCACCACAAAAACATGATATCCTACTTTGTCCCAAAGAAACAAGGGTGCTCCGACTCCGATATCTCTCTCTCTCACTCACTCACTCACTCAAATCAAGCCAGGATTCTGTGGTGCACAGACAAAAATAGGGAGGAACCCTCTAAAATCTCACGCATTCTGTGCAATGAGACTATGGTGTCACCCACAGCATCAAGGAAAAATACTGATATTTCATGTTGAGGGCACATGAACGCCATCCTGTTTAACCGATTACATGCAAATTATATGGTCATTAGTAGACCAGTCCTCCCAAAACTGACACAAAATTGACTATAAATCCCTTCATCTCTAGAGTCCAAATAATTTGCCTGTTAACCATTTGATTGAACAACTTGCATAAATATTTGAAAGACAAATAGGAGATTGCTGTCCACACTGTGAGCCTTCTTTCCTGATTTTTAAAATTAGTGTAACTTTGCTTCTACTACAGTAAGACGAGGGAGAACACAACCTCAAGCCAGATGCAGCCAGAAAGCGCAAGAATATTATGTTTATATTCTAGGCACAAACGATGTAGCATTTGTTATACATGTGATCAGGTCTTGGGGCCATGTTGGACATTGTGTCAAGGCACTGAGAAGTTTTCGCTGTATATGTCATTCTTTGGATCCAAGTATTTGAAGTCTAAGAATAAGTAAATACCTTCCGCTTGCCTTTTATGAAGGTAGAAGGTGGGAGGCTAGTTTTCACGTGCTGAGGAGTGGATGTAGAGCAATGCCAGTTTTTCACCTAGTTCCAGCATGGAGGTTGCTATGATGGATATCAGTATGGGTAAGAAAGAATGATCAAAACATGCTTGCTGTCACATAAAACGTCACACACCTTCCGATAAATGGATTTAAGAAAGTTGGGCTACAGGCTGACTGATCGATAGCCAAGACAGTAAAACAAGTTAAAACACAAAGATTAAATGTGAAAAATACATGTTCTATAATATTGTCTCACCCAGGGATTTTGGAACTACCCCACATAAAACTATTGGCATTAAAATCTCCGAAGTCGAGTAACGGTTAAAGTAGCAAGATAAATTGGTGTGTGACCTCCACCCATTTACTGGATTGCATCTCCTTCACCTAATGGCTGACGTCAGCATCTGAGGTGATGGTTTGTGGGCTGTGCCTGAAGGGAGTTGAATATAACTGACTTTCATATCTGGTGTACGGTGTTTGATGACCTTTCCTGCACAGCTTGCCCTACTGAGAAAACATGGAGGATCGTACTTGATTAGCCAGAAAAGAAGGAGGTATATGAGGGTGTAAGAGTGACCAAAATCAGAATTCTTGAGTACACACTGTATGCATCATATAAGTCACCATAGTTTAAGAGTCAACAGGGAAATGTGGTACTACAGGGGGATGATAGAAATTGTGGCACGGAACAAGAGGAAATTCTGCAATATATTGGCGTCCATGCTCACCATGCAAGTGCTCACAAGAGTTCTGAGCCCCCTTTGAGTAAAAGCCGAAGACAATTCGCAGGTCAGTTGACCACATGTACTCTCTCTGCCTACTATACGTATTTCATTAGCAGTAGAGCTAGAGTGATCTCAGCAGAAACAATGACTTCATTCATATTTGTACGAGCCACTATATAAGTCAGCATGATTAGGAATGTCAGAGCCTAATAAGCATCAGAGGTTGAGTGGATCATGAATACTAGTTTGGAGGGTGTGTGTAGAAATCCTTCATAGTTCCATCAAATAAGTCAAAGCCCTGGTTTAGTAGCTAATAAACCAACTAAGCAGCATGCTAATTGACTTCCTTGTTGGGATATACAACCTGCCTTGAGAGTCCCACTTCTATATTAACTGATCTCATTCAGTGTGACCAATCCTATGTCTATCGGACAGGATGATCAACTCCCAATATCTCTAACAGGACTCAATTTCAACATAACTGTGGGGATGAATATCAGATGGGCAAACATTCATATAGAGGAAACTGGAACAGGAATGGTACTACATAAAATCTATGCATATTATAAAAGTGGATGTAGATATATATATATTTTCCAATCTCCTCCTCAACTACTAGACTGAAATCAAACTTTGACACACATCACTTACTGTGCGGTGAGAGAGCGCGCGCGCGAGAGAGAGAGAGAGAGAGAGAGAGAGAGAGAGAGAGAGAGAGAGAGAGAGAGAGAGAGAGAGAGAGAGAGAGAGAGAGAGCGCGAACGCGTGTGGGGGGGAGGGGGGGGTAATGTTGAGAAAAAAGGGGGAGGAACAGATGTAAACAGATCTGGGGGAGGAGGGCATGGACAGAGAAAGGTAAGAGGAGATCGGCACAGAGAGGGAAGGGGAGGATAAGAGAGAGGGAGGGGCCAATGTTGCATACTCAGCTAGTACGTGGAATTATCGTTTAACTTCTCTACATCATTAAGTAATTAAAATGCAGTGAAACCACATTTATACCTTCCACACCTCTATGCTTTTTGCACCTGTATGCTGTATATTGTGCATTTTCTCGATGTTGTGCCCCCCCTCCCCACAATCATTTTGTCACACTTGCAGGACAACTGTCCGGTGAGTAGCTGCAGTTTGAAGTTAGCAGTTCACGTGGACAATACACAAATTTCTACGTCTATTTTCAATACAAATAGTGAATAAATTTGAAACAGATCGCTCACATGAAAACTTAAGCAATGCCACATTACATATAGGCAAAACAATGAAGGCAGTCATTTAAAATACGATCTCAAGCCAGCTCTATCCACTCTAGCAATATATATGCAGAAGGAAGCAATTACAATGCTTCGATCCAGAGTTCGGAACAGTAAGACATTATAAAGGCCCAGAAATCATTACAAAATGTTTCTTATATGGTGCGGCCAGTGATTCTTGGTTTGCTGTCTAAATGCAAACTCACAGTCATGATTGTGGGTGTAGCTGCAATACTCAAGAGTGACACTATTGTTCATGACATTGTGCCAGTCGGTTTTGGAGATGAGGAGTTAGACTGTGGCCCATGGTCCACCAAACACAATAAATACCAATGGTACATGGTTGTAGTTGACAGTAGTGCAAAAGGATCCATAGTAAACGGATTGTGAGTGAAACTAGGAGTGTTTTTGCAAGGGGTGAACTCAGTTAATTTTTTTTGGTGCAGTTTCTAATTTTTGTGTATGTGAAAATGATGAGCCTGTCACAAAACAGAAGATACTTCCCAGTTTGGAGAAAATAAACATAACTGAAGGAGTGGGGAGATCCCATATCCTACCTGCACTACCATACTGGCCAAAGAAAGAAAGACGCTACTGCTTTGAAAGGCAGGTCAAGCAGTGAGAAGTGCACACATATCCAGCGCAGAAAATTTACAGACCTGAAAAGTGCTACAAATTTGGTTTCAGCAGCAGCGTGGAGCAAATCTGCCTATTTGAAGCAGCTAACAGTATGGATAATGTCACCACAGATTGTTGGAAAGAGCATGAGCTGCCAAGACTAACCATAAAATACAGTCTGAAAGATATTTACAACACACTTGAAACTGCACTTTTTTTAACCTATTGCCAGATACAACTGTGTCAGTTAGGAGAAACCCCCTTAAGAGAAGCAAGTAAAGAGTGATGGTACTCTCCACCACAAACACAGATGGCTCCGATAACTTCTGGCAACTAGTGACTGGGAAGTCAGTGAAGACTCAAGTGTTTCAAGGAAGTAAAATTGCATACCACCAATAATGAGTCAAACAAGAGGGCATGGGTAGCTGCAAACCTCTTCAAGAGTCTCCTCAAAACATTTTGCATCATGAGGAGAAAAAAATACTTTTTCTTCTGGACAACTGTTTGGCTCACCCTCCAGCACTACCCTTCAGCAACATAGAACTGGCATTTTTTGCAGAAAATTGCATGAGCCATCTTCAACTTCAGGACTTTACACATCACAGCTACCACAATAAGTCAGGCACATAAAGATGCTGGTTTAAAGAATCATCATACATCTCAACAGAACGAATGAAGATACTAAACTGGATTTTGATGATTGTAATGAATATGCTGTGTGACGTGTCCAAAATGATGACAGAATTAAAGAAGTTTTGCCAATATCAGCTAAAAAAAATAGTCCTGAGGAATCCCAAGAACAGAACAGTGAATCTGTGGACCCTCCCAGTCCAGCAGAAGCACTTAGTGCATTGGAAGTAGCATGTCATCACATTAGATCAAGAAACAAAGGCAATGACAAGATATGCAAAACAACTGCATACAAACACTTTATCTATGAATGCAGTGTTGCTTCCAAAAAACAAACTGTAATTTATTCATTCTCTAGACCTAAATAAGTTTAACTGGCCATAATTTAGGCTTAAACCTAATTGAAATACTGCATCGAGTGCTGTACAGTACATGTATCTTCTGTTTGCATGCATTTAATGATAATACAAATAAATTACGATGTTATATTTTAACATGAATCTCACCTGTACATTTATTTTAACATCCCTCCCTCAATAACATATAAATGAGGTTATGTGCCCTCTTTTTTCAATAAAAAAGAAACAGATCAAATGTAGCAATCACTGACTGCCAAAGAAAGCCCCTATATGGAAAACATTTTGCTGACATCAATCTGTTGTAGAATTCTAAAAGGCAACTTATGATTGAGAATTATAACAGTTTTTGACATTAATTCCACAAACAACAACTGTGTGAAATACAGCTTGCTCTGTTCATCCACAAGAACTAGAAGGTAGCAGGTATCAGGTGTCATTTCCTTTGACTTCTGGTAGAAGTTCAATGAAGTCCCACATGGCAGCCTGGCTAATAAAATATAAACATAACAAATATATCAGATCAGCTTTGCTATTTGATTTAAGATTTCCTAGCAAATAGACTACAGGATGTCATTCTTAATGAACACACATCTTCAGGCATAAAAATAACTTTGGGTGCACCTTAAGGGATTACTCAAGGACCATTACTGTCCACAATAATTCACAGTTTATGCTGCAAGCTCCACAAGGTAGTTTAAAGAAGATGATATTTACAGAGAAGTCTCACTACTAAAAAATTGTAGCAAAATGCAGGAGACCTGCAGAGGATTGGCACTTGTTGCAGGGATTGGCAGATTATTCTCAACACAAACAAATGTAGAATATTGAGCATAAAAAGGCAGAAATTCCTGTTATTTGATTATACTACTGCTGAAGAATTGCTGGAAGCAGTAAGTACCTGGCAGCACAATTACAAAGTGATTTAAAGTGCAATGGCCACATAAAACTAACTGCACAAAAAGCAGATACCAGACAGGTCATTGGAAGAAACTTCAGGAAGTGCAGGTTACCATGAAGGAGGTAGCTTATGAAACTCTAGCTGTATATGCTCATCAGTCTGTGACTATCAGATAGTGTTGATACAGAAAATATGACGAGTCCAAAGAGCAGCTGCATGTTATAGAGAAACTATGGAGAATCCAAAGAAGAGCAGCATGCTTTTCCACAGGTTAAACAGTTAGTGCAAAAGCTTCACAGATATGCTCATTCAAGTAGTGGCAGATGCTACAAGAGAGGCACTGCACAATTTTCCATGGTGCACTGTTAAAATTTTGGTTGTGTACATTCCTAGAAGCAGCTCCCAGTATACTGTAGTCTTGTACTGTATCTAGCAGAAAGACAGTCAGGCCTGGAACAGAAAATGGGAAAATGTCAGTGGTACTCCAGATACCCTCTGCAACACAATGAAAGGTGGCTTAGGGGTGTATAGATGTCAATGCAGATGTGATTCACTTTGGATGAGTAATTCTGGATCCAACAGCTATAGCTGTGGTACATTAGTCAGTTTTATTTACAAAAGTGAAATGATTACCTTTTCAAAATGAATTTCATCATAGTGACAACTAATCACATCTTACTTCTGCCATCACAGTAGAATTTGGACAAAAAATTCTCAGCATTTAGACACCACATAAATATGTTACATAGGTGAAGACAGAGGCAGCATCAGCAGTGACTGAAGGTTTTGTGTAAGTCACAACGGAATTCAGTCCATAACGTAAGTGATTACCAGGGTCTGGATCCATTTGAACAATAAGTCCCCCCGTAAGTTAGTCTGAAAGCCACACGAAGGCAAGGATGTACCACGCTTAAACAATGCAGTGTTGAAACCAATCTTCAAGGTGAGAACAGTAACAAAAAGCACATGGCTTTTGTGTTTGGAAATTGGTAATTGTTGCTGGCTGCTGATTCAGGAGGTTCTGTGTTCAATTTCCAGTCACCACCTAAGATTACTCTATAATAGAAAAGGCTGGAATGGGATAAATGAGGCACCTCATGAGGCTAATTACAAGCTACTTAATAAAATAATCAATAAAATTTAAGCTTAAGTTGCGAGAGTGGTATCAACTCTGAGGTCCTGCTCTAGATTGCTAGTTACATAATATTATTAACACTAAGGTTCCCTAGGCAGTTTTTCTAATGATTGAATTGTCATTTGCCCCACCATTGCTTCATCAGTGGAAAAAAGATGGAAATCACTCCATGACTAATGAAGAATACAGGGAGGGTGATCTATCACCTCTCTCCATTTCTACTGTTGAAGTTGGTGAGTTTCTGCAAAAATATGTGGCCAGGCATTATTGCACAGCAAAATGACATCTAACAGAATATCTCTTGCCATCTCATAGAATTGGATGTATTGCCAGTGGATATTTCAACGTTGCAACTCGGCACCATCAGCGGTTTCCTGAGACCTATTTTCTAGACCACTGGCACTACATCCAATTCTACGAGATTACAACAAATCGCTGGGGAAATCCAAGAAATTAGAATGACTTCTTTCGTTCTGATATGATTTGTAAATGATTCACACTGTGTCTTGGTATGTATCTGTATTGACTGTTGTCCCTTGCTTCATGTTGTGAACAATCAAAACACTTTTCTTGTCCAAGAAAGACTGACACTATATTCTTTCTGTTACTGAGTGTTTTTTAGCATTATTGGCTTGTTTGGAGATTAGAGGTAAATCCACTATCGTGATTGCTGTTTCTTTTCTGGTGCAGTGAAAGAAATGAACTTTTCCAACCTATCACAAGTTTTGCCTGAGTGATGAAGACATTCACAAATTTTATGGTGTTGGTTCACATTTTTAGTGTACAATAAGCAGAAGTCTGAGAGTTCTCAATCTACTAACAATGCTACATAGTGCTGACCTGAATTTCCCCGAGCAATTCAGGAACTAAGAAACCATAAACTTAACCTATCTTTTGATAATTTAATCTTCTCACTGTAAAATTTCTTCATTTGCCACTGACTTCTTGTCATATTCACATTATCTAAGTATCCTGCAACACTCTCACACCACACACTAGCTCAAAGTTGGGACCACATAATTCAGTATGCTGTTTCACTTGCAAATATCGAATGACACTACATAAACTATGTCACACTTGACAGAAGAGTGTAGCACGTGCTATGTTTACATGCTCACAGACAAGCTCGAACTGATTAGCTGGTTGAATTGTTGAATTGAGGGAAATGGTAATGAAAATGGAACACTTGTCTCACAGCATGAAACTTAAATTGATTTCTGTATGTGTGCGAGCGCGCGATGGTATCATACATCAACAAAGAATTTTTATCTTATGTCACCATTTCTCCCATCATAGTCAAGATTAATAACAATGAGATAACTCTTCAGAGAGAAGATGGCCAATGATCACACTTTTTAATAAATTGTTAATCTTTGCGCAAATCTGATAAATAATGAAGCAGTTAGTTTCTGCAAGACTATGGATTGATGACGGTAAGAAATATGTAGTGGTGAGGGAAGAGTAAGTCTTGCTGGCATCAAGAACAAATTTAGTTTGACATCTATTTTTAGTTAAAACAAGTCAGGACTGCAATAACTTTTGTTTATTATGACCAGTTTCAGTTCGTGTTAAAGCCATTCTCAGATTTTTTGAACCCCTTATGGCTGGTGCAGGGCATGCCCCGTCCTCTACTTGCTTTCTATTTAAAAATGAATATTTTGAGCAACTTGACGGTGTTGCCATGGGCAGTCCTCTGTCCCCTCTGGTAGCAAACTTTCATATGGAAGACTTTGAGGAGAGGGCTCTCAATTCGGCGATGTTGAAACCAACAGTCTTCTGGCGGTACGTGGACAATACCTTTGTAGTGTGGCCTCACAGTGAAGAAGAGCTTTCAAGGTTTTTACAACATCTGAATTCCATCCACACAAACATTCAGTTTACGATGGAAGTTGAAAAGGATGGTTGCCTACCATTTATGGACGTCATGGTTAAACGCAGGGTGGATGGGTCATTGGGGCATTCTGTCTATCGAAAACCCATGCATACTGATCTGTACCTGCAGGCGTCAAGCTGTCATCACCCGTCACAAACTATGGGCGTCCTTCGAACGTTGGTGCATAGGGCACATGTCGTGTCTGATAAAGACAGCCTTGCAGACAAATTAGAGCACTTGAAATCGGTATTTCAACATAATTGATATTCTGCACATCAGGTCAGTACTGCTTTAAGGAGGAAAAAACGTGACCACCCACAAGATCAAGAGGATAAGGAGGTGTTTAAGTCCAGAGCAGTTCTCCCATATGTCGGGAACATTTCATTGAAAGTAGGCAGAATTTTAAAGAAACATCGTGTGAAAGGAATCTTCCGGCCACCTACAAAGACTCATGCTCTTCTGGGGCTCAGCCAAGGATGATCTGGGATTACGGAAAGGTGGAATTTATAAAATACCTTGCGAGTGTGGGAAAGCCTACATTGGTCAAACCACACGCACAGTACACGACCGCTGCGTTGAACATGAGCGCCACACTCGCCTTTTACAGGCCAGTAAGTCGGCCGTAGCCGAACACTGTATTTCCACAGGACATACTATGGATTATTCGGCCACGAAAATCTTTGCCCCATCGAGATCCTTCTGGGATTCAGTTGTGAAGGAATGGAAATAAGTTTAGCGGAAAATCTCATTGATCATGATGGCGGCTTTTTATTGAATAAGGCCTGGGACCCGTTGATTTCTTTAATTTCAACGAAAAGGAAACTTTTTATGGCTTCTGACATGTCGAGCGACAAGTAATTTTAATTTTAATATTGAAATTTTGCATTTTATTATTTTGGACACATCTGCGTGCATGTTTTACTTTTTCATGCATTCGTTTGCGCTCCATAGATGCAGTAATATTGTAAAGGGCCTTTGAATCGACAAGTGGCGCGCATGCTACGGTAACTTGTGCATGCGCGCCTGCGGCACTTTTACGTATAAATACAGCGACTTGCACTAGCAATCTACAATGTCAAACACTCGCCTGAAGATGGCTGTAAGGTAGCCAGCCGACATATCATGGAAAGAAGTCGATGAGATCCGGCTGCAATCCCGAAATCTTGTGGAACAGAGGTTATACTTCTATCAGGTAAAAGATGAATGTTTTGTAAAGAGAGATACTACTTACCCTTCACCTAACTTGCATATGATATCAAATACTTCCTCCGGCTGTCTTGTCAGGCTTTCTTCCGAGAGCTTCTTCAGCTCACTGGAAAAAGACAGAAAAGAAACAATTAAAATTTTGTTGTGTGTAGTTGCAGGTGCAATGTAACACAGAAACAAGCTACATATATCATCTATGTTCCCTTTTACAGCAACACAGTGTTTGTTTTATGGGCTGGTGGTTACTTCCTATAAAACTTCAAGGCTGGGATGGCATGGTTAACGTATAAAATTATTCACAATGTTTCATTCCCATGTGTGGGGGACATTTGCAGTTGCCAACTTTATATGATAAACGGTCACTACCTGTGGGGGACTAAGCTTTCATAACAAATTTATACATTAACCACAGCCTAATTGTTCAGAATTTTAAACAGAAATTATTGTTCACAGTGATATTTTTGCGATGCATTGACAAGTCTGGAGTAGGCTTTAATCTAGCAGTAGCTGACAAATGATTGTTATTTGAAAGGTTTATCTGCACAGACTATTGCTGAATCTTGAATCTCTTATTTGTCAATCTACAACAAAACTAGCTGCTACATGCAAGAAACAGTCCATCATTTACAAACGCCTCTCATAATCACTCACATTTCTCTCAGTGGCACTAAAAATGACAAATTTCTGTGCTAAATCATTAACATGGTTGGGTACCACTTTTATTTCTTATTCAAGTAATGTGCAGTAGTTTTTCACTACATATTGTAATGTAACAGACCAAGATTGTCCAATAGTTGTACACAATACATCTCAATGAATCATTATTTGTTATGTAATTACAAGTTAATTATCAAGTGTCAGTTTTAAATTTAAAGTAATAATTGTTTAAAAGGCATTTGATGTTGTATATAAACTACAGCAGACAATACATTGATGAAATTTTATAACAGATGCAATTAAGAGTTCAAAATGCAAACAGTTATCTAAATGCTAATACTCAATACACCTTCAAATACTGTTTGTTGCCTATAAAGGAATAAATCTTCAGAATTAGAGCCGTTACATTCCAGGGAACCAAAATATCCATTTTATGTAACTTTGGTTATCAAAGCTTTGCATTTTATAAAACAATGTATTTGTTTTTTTTTCTTCTACTGATAATGTGATGACTATGCTGGACACCATTTGAAACTGGTGTTACAACCCCCCCCCCCCTCGCACGCTGCATGGTCTCATGACATTTGCTGTAGAAGAGAGACCGGCTTCAGCTATAACAAGTCGGCACCCTGTGGACATGAAGCTAAGGAGTATCCAAGCATGTTTGCAAAAAGATAGATCAGTAGTGAAAATTAATGAGGTTCCTATCTTTCTGGAGCGCTGCACATCATAATGCTCTTTCCAGTATGTGTGTGTATAAACAAGATGCATATTTAACTCTGTAAGTGTGAATAATTCCCAATGTTTTTTTCATACAAATGGGCCTACTTAATCCTTAGTTGACTCAAGTCTAGCTCAACCTGTAAGAAACCATTTTATCCTACTGATCTTGATGGTGGTTGTTAGTATACTTCCACCACGCCTAAGAAAGTCTAGCCGCTAAATATATTTATATCTTATAATATATGTTGATTGTAGTTGTAATTATTTTGTTCCATGTATCGTACGATGCCTAAATGAGACGTGACGATAGAAGAGCTGCCTACCAGAGAACCTCAACCAAGGTTCTTTAAAAGGGACCTCAACCAGACGACGGAGGGAGACAAAGTTATTGTACACAAGAATCACAGCCAAAATAGGGAACCAGCACTGCCAACCGAACATTCTCGATTGTACATTTATGATGGTGCACGAACATACGATCCACCCTTCGGATCACACATCTATTGTAGGATCTTTTGATATGCTTACTATTGTTACGATTTCGTCTTTTTTACTATTTTAATTTTTACGGTTCATTTAATTTTTGACAATTTTGTTTCACAAATTCTATTGAACAGCCTACATGCCGGTCTGTCTAGCCGTGGGATTCCCAAATTTCATTATGCTACAACTTCAGTTACTCCCCAAAATGAATTCCCTGGGGAATTCACCTGACTGCTTTGCATACGTAAGTGAAAACGATTACAGTTAATTTTTTGGCTCAGATGCGGACAGTAAACAATTTATATGGTGTTAAATAGCGCAAAATTGTGTAAATGGCAACAAAGACACTGATAGTGGTCCTAGTACTCCCAGGCAATCTACTGTGCGCATGTTCAAATGTAAGAGGAGAAAACAAAAATATAGGAAAGTCTGGGAAACTAATCCTGAATTTAAAGGTTTGTTGTGCACTGATGAATCTAACTCTGAAAGGTGTAGATGTAGAATCCGTAACGTCACTTTTGTGTCTGGATTGGAATGCGTTAAAGAAATTGTAAAAGTGAAAACCATGTCAAAAAAGTGAAGACTGTGGCATCTGGATGCCAGACAATTTTAAATACAGATATTTGTTAAATCAGCTACAAATCATGTGTCTTTATATAATCACGCCCACATTCCTGAAATTAAATTGGCAGGATTAGTGGCAAAACACAATCTTCCTTTCAATATTGCAGATCTCATGGGGAGCGTAATTAAGAGTTGCTTTCCTTATTCTAAAATCGCCACGCCATACATCTGCGTCGCACAAGATGTTCCCAGATCGTAAAGAACTTGATAGCAGAAATCGGTAAGAACGAAGTTGCTGAAAAAACTGACGTACAAAATTCAGTTTTCTTACTGATGACTCAATAGACATAGAATCTGTTAGAGCATCATGCGTCGTGGTTAGATATTTTGATAAAGACACAAAATTGAAGGTAAATTTTGGAATCTTTGTGTAATTTTTAAGCAGGGCCAATATGATAAGGAAAATGATGTGCAACAAATAAAAATCTTTATTCTAATCTAATGCTTTCATTTTCTGAGTACAATGTTTCTGAAAACAATATAATAGGATATCCTTCTGATGGTTGTAATACAATGATGAGGTCAAGAAGTTCGGTTGCTACTTGGTTAAATGAAAAATGTCCCGGACAAATTATCCTCAATTGTATATGTCAATCGCTTTATAATCGTGCCATAGAGACTTGTGAATGTCTTCCCAGACGTTGTTGACACCTAGCTAGGAATAATCATAACCATTTTCAAGTAAATGCTATGAGACTGGCACAACTTCATAAATTTCAAAAGTTTTCAGATATCAAAATCCATGAATTTTTATATCATCACAGACGAGACGGCTATCCTTGCGGGCCGTTGTAGTGAGAATATTATAACACTGGAATGCTTTGCGTCTCTATTTTGAGTCTAAATACCAAGTTGTCTTTATTGACTTACATAAAAGGATGGTAGAAGGGTACAAGGAAATGTTGGTTTGCTCCATGGACCGGCACTATGTCGTAAGCACTAAATGGACTTTACATTCACCACCAACAACACGTCAACATTTCTTCCTGCCAGCCGAATGTATTATTTAGGAGTTAAAGTTCCTAAGGCAATTCAAAAACAGATAATGAACGGGATGACGTGAAAGACTTTTACGGCAGACGTAGGGATTACACGCAGCCAGGACGTTCAGAACTCAGAACTGAACGATAGATGTAACTTTGATGATCATTTATTGCTATTGCTTCCATTTTTACGCGTAAAAGGGCTCTTAAAAAAACTCACTCTCTTATACCTCCTACGTCAAAATTACCGAGAATAGTCTCTGTAGATGATAGGCATTTATGACAAATCAGCGACGACTGGACGAAACTTCATATCGCAAAAAACAGACGAATATATTAGGAACTGTTGGGAAATGGGCGTATTTTGGGGGAGCAGGCTCAGCATAGGAACTTTACTTGGCGAGAGAGAATTCCCAGCCCAAGTAGTTTTTTCACTCTCGTGTTTATCCCACATTCAAATGCTGACTGCGAAAGAGTTTTTAGTACGATGGATCTTCAAAAGTGAAAAAACAGGAATAGGGTCGTTACCTTCACAGAGAATGGATGTTTGCTTGCCAGCAAGCGTGTGAGCAGCAGCAGCAGCTCAAGCAAAAATTTGTTCCTTCTGAAAAAATGCTCGGCAGCATGTAGAAAACGCAGCTATATTTGCGGCCATCCACCTCCTCTATCCCTGACCCTCCAGAAGACGAAAATGATGCATTTCTTTTTAAGTCTTCTTCCGAGGTAAGCAAATAAAGTAATGTTTAAATAATTTTGTGAACCATATTTACATATTGTTTGCAAGTAAAAAAAATAAAAATAAGTAGCATTAAAATGTAAAGAAGTTCACGTGAAATAATCGGACACGCGTATTTTTATGTGGTACCAGCATAAAGCCGAGGCCGGCCAAGATTCTTGCCAATGCACTACAACAATCATAGTAGCGGTCTAATTCGGTTATTCTTGAAGATAAGCATGTATGTGGGAAAAGGTTTGAAAAAGGATTGAAATTATCCTTGAAGTTAGTTTGATGACGCTAATTGCTTTCATTACGAAATACCGTACTCTTTCTTTTCTCAGGTAATTTGCGCTCAGCAGAAGCTCGCTTTTTGACGCTTCTCATTATTTCTGACGTCATATCTTCTGAACTATTTACTGTAAAGTAATATGTTGCAGATGCTGGTTGGTTGGCTGATCTGGGGGAGGGGACCAAACAGCGAGGTCATCGGTCCCATCGGATTAGACAAGGATGTGTAAGGAAGTCTGTCGTGCCCTTTCAAAAGAAGGAACCATCCCGGCATTTGCCTGGAGCGATTTCGGGAAATCAAGGAAAACCTAAATCTGGATGGCTGGACGCGGGTTATTGCAGGTGCATTCAGTGATGTATGTAGATACTGCCTGCAAAATGTGTTGCGAATAGCATTAGTAGTAAAGAAGTAAAAAATTAAAACGTTTGCTCGCATGAACAGTGAAACTGTAATACGCGCTTAATCTTTTTTTTCCTTTCATCAATTTGTGTGGGCTGTCAACGAGAAAAAGTTTCGTAGACGTTTGAAGTTATGTTTGAAGATTGATGGAAGTCGCTACGTGTTATTTCCGAGTAGTAGATAAACAAAATGGAATATTTGGCCGCCATCAACTTCAAGACAAATACTGTACTTAGTTCCTAATTGTAATACTTATCGTGTTAAATTTAACTGACTTTTAATGAGTAGATTATGACAGCATGTCAAATTTTTAAATTCGTTCAATAATTAGACGAAATACTGAAAATGAACTTATTGTTGTCCCTGGAATCCGTTATCCAGGACAGAAACGCAAAAACGCATTTCATATTGTTGGTATGTACGATCCCATAACGAAATGTACCATAATTTGAATGCCATTATGCGAGCCGGTAATACTGAACGGGACAGCCACGATTCTTACAAGTGTTTTTATCTTGTACATGAAGTCTACTACACTTCCGAATTCGATATGTACAAGATTGTATCCTTCCACGTAAATACGCGAAACGATATTAAATGGAGAGTATTTTAATTCTCAGCGTAGGCGTGGTATACGAGTACAAACAGAGCTTTCGATAATATCGTCTTCGGAGATGTTTGAAAATAGTTACGTGGCCACGCCTGAGGAAGAGTAGCGCTTTCAGTAGTAAACTGTGAAGTATATACTAAGATGGTACTGTTCTTTCGGACATGTCCGAAAGAACAGATACCATCTTAGTATAAAGCTCACCGGCCACTTGACCATCTTCTTCTTCTTCTTCTTCTTCTGTGCAGATGCACAAACAGTGCCCGAACTCTTACGGGAATCGGCAACGCGCCGCGAGTAATGAGTATAATGGGCAGGGGCACTACGAATGTAGTGCGGGACAATACGTTGAGAATGTGGGTTTCGCGGGATGCGTGCCAGAGATAAGTCCCTGCAGTCGCACTATCCTCTGTGTCCTCGGTGGCTCAGATGGATATAGCGTCTGCCATGTAAGCAGGAGATCCCGGGTTAGAGTCCCGGTCGGGGCACACATTTTCATCTGTGTCCCGTTGACGTATGTCAACGCCTGTAAGCAGCTAAGGTTTTCATTTCATTGTAATTTCAAACTGTGAAGTGACGGCGCAATATAGGGCTTGCTGTGATTGTTTTATTTTCTTTTGTGAAGAGTAAGCGTAGTTTGTAAGATGGTGTAGCTGCAAGCGTTTTTTGACTTACCACCACGCCAACGAGTGTAAAAATGGTGCAAAATGAGGGTCCAGTGGTCCAGCAGCAATTATTTCGTAACTGTGGCTAGAAGTATTTATCTCTGTTGCCACTGTTTGCAATTTTAAAGTCAATATATTTCCAAAAAATGCAATAATGTGTAAATAATAAAGCCAAGTAATTAAGAGTTGGTCGCGAATCAGTTAAGATACCAGTTGAAGTTTTTCATGTGTAAATTTTATCATCTTTGAAGCAGAGTTATTTCCAGGGTAACTCGAAGCATATTAAATAACTGTTACTGAACACTGCTGGCTAGTTCTATTGAAGTTAAAACATATAATCTTCTATCCCCCAGCTAAACGAATATTTGGTTCATGATTTGTCTTTTTTTTTAATAATACATGCGAGACCGCTTTGGACTAACCACACCTCTCAAAAAGGAAAAGATCAGACAGTCCTATTTAAACGGGAACGCGTTGCACTCAGTGTGTCAAACAGTAAAAATTATAATTAAAAATAATCGTTCCCAACGGGTTGACAAATACGATAATATTAAGTCGAAGAGGGCCAAAATTATTATCAGACCGTGCAATATATTTCGTTTTGTCGTCACGGCTATTTTTTAGTAGTCGGAAATAAAACATAAATACAGTATCTGATAAACTCAAATAAGTGCTCTAACTTTACGTAATTTTGATCATTTTTTTACAAATTCTGGATTTACTTCAAATTTATTACCTTAGACATGGAGGTAAGTACTAATGAATCTTGTCCAGTGGTCATCTATGATATTCATTCCGCTTCACTACCTATATACACCACAAATGTATCTCCTATTACTGTTTTAGCGGTGTTCCACATTAACAGAGACTAGCAATCACATTGTCCAACGGTGGCACATGGGATATATTAGTGTTTCTGTTGTCAGCATAATTTTACCAAGTTTAAAACAACTTCAGACGCACATTTTCCCAGAACTTTTAAAATTTATAGGTTATACATAACAATTTTTTTCTGTCCGCTCTTCTCAAATGCGATTTGGTGAACGGGTTTTATTGGTTGCAGTATAGGGGTTGCATAAAGTTCCAAAGTGGAACCAATAAATAATTCGAGTAAAATCTGCTCCGGACGTTGTTCTTAAAATGACAAAAGAAGCCTCACGCCAGCAGCTATGCCGAGGAAAATGTTTATATAACGTAGTCCCAAATAGGGTAGAAATATCAAAAACAGGGAACTTACGGTACAGGTAACTGACTATGCTCATAAATACTGCAGCACATTGCGGAAAACTAGTTTCACAGACGATCCTCAGTACGAAGAAGATAATGATAATAAATTTGTAGTCATTTTAGAACCTTCATAACACATTTAAATTGATGCGCCAAAAATGTGCTACTGAGATGATTGTTTTTCTGTACAACGTAAGTCCTCAACACTTATTTGTTCTCTTCATTCAGCATTTTAAAAAAATGGTTCAAATGGCTCTCAGCACTATGGCACTTACCTTCTGAGGCCATCAGTCCCCTAGACTTAGAACTACTTAAACCTGTCTAACCTTCGGACATCACACACATCCATGCCCGAGGCAGGATTCGAACCTGCGACCGTAGCGGTCGCGCGGTTCCAGACATTCATTCAGCATTTTAACTTTGATTATATATATATACAGGGTGTTTCAAAAATGACCAGTATATTTGAAACGGTAATAAAAACTAAACGAGCAGCGATAGAAATACACCGTTTGTTGCAATATGCTTGGGACAACAGTACATTTTCAGGCGACAAACTTTCGAAATTATAGTAGTTACAATTTTCAACAACAGATGGCGCTGTGAGTGATGTGAAAGATATAGAAGACAACGCAGTCTGTGGGTGCGCCATTCTGTACGTCGTCCTTCTGCTGTAAGCGTGTGCTGTTCACAACGTGCAAGTGTGCTGTTGACAATATGGTTTATTCCTTAGAACAGAGGATTTTTCTGGTGTTGGAATTCCACCGCCTAGAACACAGTGTTGATGCAACAAGACAAAGTTTTCAACGGAGGTTTAATGTAACCAAAGGACCGAAAAGCGATACAATAAAGGATCTGTTTGAAAAATTTCAACGGACTGGGAACGTGACGGATGAACGTGCTGGAAAGGTAGGGCGACCGCGTACGGCAACCACAGAGGGCAACGCGCAGCTAGTGCAGCAGGTGATCCAACAGCGGCCTCGGGTTTCCGTTCGCCGTGTTGCAGCTGCGGTCCAAATGACGCCAACGTCCACGTATCGTCTCATGCGCTAGAGTTTACACCTCTATCCATACAAAATTCAAACGCGGCAACCCCTCAGCGCCGCTACCATTGCTGCACGAGAGACATTCGCTAACGATATAGTGCACAGGATTGATGACGGCGATATGCATGTGGGCAGCATTTGGTTTACTGACGAAGCTTATTTTTACCTGGACGGCTTCGTCAATAAACAGAACTGGCGCATATGGGGAACCGAAAAGCCCCATGTTGCAGTCCCATCGTCCCTGCATCCTCAAAAAGTACTGGTCTGGGCCGCCATTTCTTCCGAAGGAATCATTGGCCCATTTTTCAGATCCGAAACGATTACTGCATCTCGCTATCTGGACATTCTTCGTGAGTTTGTGGAGGTACAAACTGCCTTAGACGACACTGCGAACGCCTCGTGGTTTATGCAAGATGGTGCCCGGCCACATCGCACGGCCGACGTCTTTAATTTCCTGAATGAATATTTCGATGATCGTGTGATTGCTTTGGGCTATCCGAAACATACAGGAGGCGGCGTGGATTGGCCTCCCTATTCGCCAGACATGAACCCCTGTGACTTCTTTCTGTGGGGACACTTGAAAGACCAGGTGTACCGCCAGAATCCAAAAACAATTGAACAGCTGAAGCAGTACATCTCATCTGCATGTGAAGCCATTCCGCCAGACACGTTGTCAAAGGTTTCGGGTAATTTCATTCAGAGACTACGCCATATTATTGCTACGCATGGTGGATATGTGGAAAATATCGTACTATAGAGTTTCCCAGACCGCAGCGCCATCTGTTGTTGAAAATTGTAACTACTGTAATTTCGAAAGTTTGTCCGCCTGAAAATGTACCGTTGTCCCAAACATATTGCAACAAACGGTGTATTTCTATCGCTGCTCGTTTAGTTTTTATTACCGTTTCAAATATACCGGTCATTTTTGAAACACCCTATATATATATATATATATATATATATATATATATATATTATGGAGAGTGTTCACGCAGTTTGCTTTCGGTTAAGCGGTTTCAGATTTGTTTTAGGAATTACTACTTTTAATTACAGATACTTTGGATATGTTTCCTGTCGTGAACTAATTTGGACGGAGCAGAATGGTGAAGGAACTCTGATGCGAAGAAACCGGCCTAACATTCTCCTGATCTGATCAGCAGACAAAGTAACCTGAACCCAGATCAGCAGACAAAGTAACCTGAACCCAGAATGGCGGGAAGGGAATTTTTGCATCTCTTTCACAGAGTGTCTTCAACCATAGTTCTATGTATTGAAAACCACCATTTGAACGCTATAACGAAGGATGATTCATGTCAGGGAAGTCGATAATTGGGCAATGGAGGAAGTCAAGAGGGTCAGGCATGACACGACTCGTATCTGCAGCACCAATGTTTTCAAAACTGATACATGGGCACCTCGCATTGTCAGCGTGCAGCTGATGGAGCTTCCAGGATTGTTCATCTTCGATAAACTGCACAAAAAATCAGTCTGCTGTCATTTATCGATTACGTGTGTGAATAATTATGAAAAAGTATGAGTTCTACATAGCATACCTATGATCTCATAACTAAGGCAGCCAAAACTTCTAGATTTCACATCTATAGCGTTTTCGATGAAATCAATGAACATGAGTAGACAGACTGTACCACAATGTAGCATCGCATTCTGCCAGCATGGTAACCTTATTTCATGCTAACGTAGTCGACTGTTTCGCTCCCCGTCTACTGATGTACAGGTTGTCCCAGGAGAAATGGTAGGTATCCAACTTTTCAGTAAAAAAAATAGTGTTTACAGCATCTAAGATAAACAAGTGCTCACAGCTCTTTAGGTATGCATTTTAGAGCTTATGTTTACTAGACATTTTTGCTTCGAATGATCGTTCCTGTCATGAACGCTGACCATTTCTCCAGGGCCAGCCTATTTAATGGCGACCCCCATCCCCCTTTCTCCAAATATTTCCTCAAATTCGAAGAGTTCTTCATCTGGAAAACGATGCAAAATATTTAAACATAGAATTATATAAAATGAGTTAAATTGCTGATATTTTTGACATTTTGCTAAGCCGCAAATACACTATTTTAAAAGTACACGTTGTGGTTGTGGTGGTCTGTTCGAAGACTGGTTTGATGCAACTCTCCATGCTATTCTATACTGGGCAAGCCTTTTCATCTTCAAATAACTGCTGCAACCGATATCCTTTTGAATCTGCTTGCTGTCCTAACCTAACCCAGCCCTCTCTTGTTTCCCTTTACGATTTTTACCCCCCCCCCCCAAAAAAAAACACACACACACACACACACACACACACACACACACACACACAGATGTGAAGAAACCAGTAGCCTTGTTAAAGAAACCAGCCTGACGTTCTCCTGATCTGATCAGCAGATAAAGTAACCTGAACCCAGGATGGCAGGAAGGGAATTTTTACTTCTCTTTTACGGAGTGTCTTCAACCATCGTTCTATGTAACTAGGTGTGTGTGTGTGTGTGTGTGTGTGTGTGTGTGTGTGTGTGTAAGGCCTCGTTGCTTGTTGCCCGAAAGCTTATTTGTGGTAGTCTTTTTGTTGCGCGTATCTTCGCTATATGGTGAGTAGCAACTTTCCTTTTCACAATTGTTACAGTCCGTCCTGGATTTTCCGTTGTTTGATTGTATTTTACCCCTGCTAGCTTCAGAATTTCGAAGGAAGTATTCGAGTCAACATTGTCAAAAGCTTTCCCTAAGCCTTTACAAATGCTACGAAAGTTGGTGTGCCTTTCCCTAACCTTCCTCCAAGAACAAGTCATAGGGAGTCAGAATTGCCTCGCCTGTACCAGGATTTCTCTGGAATTCAAACTAATCTTCCCAGAGATCTCTTCTGCCAGTTTTCCCGTTTTTCTGTAAGGAATTCGTACTCGTATTTTGCACCCATGACCTATCGAACTGATAGTTAGGTAATTTTCGCAGCTGTCAGTAAACCATAAATGGAAATTGTTTCATGGAATCTTAGGGGCTTTCCAGTATTCGTTCTTCGTTAGTCTTGTACCAAATTTCCAATATTAATTCTTCGTTAGTCTTGTACCGAAGCCGAGCAGTGTGACACTTGGTTATTTCCCATACTGAGTCATCTGGCGAATGACTATGAACGCACCATCTTCCCCACTAGAGAGAAATAATAGTGTTCCATCTCTCATATTACGCGAGTTGGTACTGCAGCGTTGTTGATGTGAGAAATAGGAAGCAAGAGAGATTGAGGTGGAAGGGAACATTTACAGAGGGCAGAGGCAGATTTGGCTCGGCCATACCAAATATTCTGCACCCTCGGTGGTCAGCACAGGCAATACCACTCTCATTAACTCGGCAACAGCGTCCCCCAGTCAGCAATATTGCCCGGTCATAGGACCGTTTACTGCAGTCACATTTCAGGAATGTTGACGGCAACAAATACTGCTGCCGCCACATATCGCCGTAAAACATGGCCCACGTAAACGTCGTGGGCTGCGATTGAATTGCTAGCCTTGTAAGTCACAGGCAGAAATTATGCAGAACGGGCGAAACTAGTCCGAGAAACTGTCTGTAAACATCTCAGGGAGTGTTTCATGCAATCATACATTCGTAAACCATAACAACGAATTACGCATCAAACGAGTGAACTTTATAATTTATCGCGTATACGTGTGGTGTTTCTCTACTGTAACTACTATTGTAAACGAAATAAAACGGTTATGCTGATTGGAAGCTTACATGATTTTATGTGCGTATTGTGACAACTCTTGCAAGGAAAAGAAACATGTACGCTCCCTCGATATGTGACCTGATGTTATTTGTTAATTCCGAGAACAGCTTCAAGACAAACATTTCCGCTTACTTTCAGGTTCTTGAGCTTTTGTGTAACAAAAGGGTATCTGTTTCCTGATCAATCAACAATTTCCTAACTTCGGAGTGACATATTGTGTTTTTATATACATCTTCCAGCACACCTGCACACTTTGTGATTGTCATTTACTTATTCTGTCCTTTGTGGAAATTCTGTCGGAGTGAATTTAATTTCTCTCAGCCTCTCAGTAACGGACGTGTATTGTACATTACCACCCTTACACTGTACAATATACTGCACGATATTCAATATTTTTAATGTTCTACAGTCTTGACTATGCTGCGAAAACCGTCAGTGTCAATCTCAGGAGGTGAATATTACTACACAAAACTCATTGCTGTGTAATAAATATTGAGCGTGTGAGAGGCCCAGCAAGCCACCATGGTGCACTTACAGATCCACTGGATACATAATCACCATCACCATCACCACTATTATTACTAATCATAACTGGACCGCAATGGACCATGCAATGTACAACGAGTGTTATTTTCAGGGCTCTGCTTTAGCTTTTCTTTGTGCCCATATTACTTTCAGTTTGGCAGAATGGGCTCTTTTCCGCTCGTCAGATTTAAGTACTTTTGGTCTTCTTGGCTTTTTCTGAAATGTCCAATCGTCCAGTGGTGAATTTTATGCCCAATTTTTTTTCCTGCGTGGTATATAGAGCAGTATTATTCCTATTTCCATCATGTCTTCTCTTACCGCACCGATGTATTTAATTGTTTTAGTTTTTGTTTCCTACGTGTTTCATAGAATTCCACAGCCTGTCATGTTAACCTGTTTGGTTCTATTCCTTTCGTATGCCCATAGAATTTTAGCCTGATTTGTTTCATATACTAATAAATACCGGTGTACTTTTAGTTTCTGATTTCCTGTTAGTCTGTACGTTCCTTATTCAGTGTAATATAAATCTATAATTTTTCTGATTACTCTCCGTTCTCTCCTTGGGATTTATTTAATGCCCCTACTTCTGTTTAAAATGAGTTTTCAGCCCCATAAAGACACTTTCGTTTGATGACTTGTGTTATGTAAGTGGTAAGTTCGTAGCGTTAATTTTGCATGTTCGTATTCCGGTCGCTGTGGGTTTCTTTATCAGTCGTCATTTTTATTTGTAGTTACTGTTGCTGTTAGAATTTACATATTGTCATTTTGGGATGGTGGGCGGAGCTGTGAACGCTAGAAAATGAAGTGTCAAGTGCAGGAAGTGCAAAGTTGAGAAATCGGAGCTTTCCGATATAGTCTTCCTTTGAGTTCGACAGGGAGAGGGGGCGGGGGAGACAGCAGCGGAGGTAGCTAAAAACATTTCCGTCGTATGTGGGGATAATGCCGTTGGACAGAGCACGGCAAGGAAATGGTTTTCTCGTTTTAAGGAGGGTCTTTTTGACATTAGTGACCCCTCAACGTTCGGGAGACCTTCGGTGTTTGATGAAGATCGTTTAAACGCGTTGATCGATAATGACCCGCGTCAGTGTACTCGAAAACTGGCAAATGTTATGTATTGGGATTGTTTCACCATCGTGCGATATTTGCGTACAGTGGGGAAGGTTCAAAAATCGGCTGTTTTAAGCCATAAACACAAAAATCAGCGATTTGCCATATGCAATCTCTGCTTGCTCGTTATGAATTGGCTTGCGAACAACTCCTATCACCGGCCGCGGAGGCCGAGCGGTTCTAGGCGCTTCAGTCTGGAACCGAGTGACCGCTACGGTCGCAGGTTCGAATCCTGCCTCGGGCATGGGTGTGTGTGATGTCCTTAGGTTAGTTAGGATTAAGTAGTTCTAAGTTGTAGGGGACTGATGACCTCAGATGTTAAGTCCCATAGTGCTCAGAGCCATTTTTTGAACTCCTATCCTGTAATTACTGGTGACGAGCAACGGCATCTTTATGCTAACGTGAGGAAATTAAAGGAATGGTTAAGCGCAAACAAAGCAACTACTCCCTGCACACACAGACCTGCGCGCACCCACAAAAGATGATGATATGCATCTGGTAGAACAGCGACGACGTGGTGTACGACAAATTGCGTCCCCGAGGTTTAACCATCACTGCTGGAATCTGGTATCGACTGCACATGCAATCCCGGAATAACGCTCTGGAAGACTGAGTGAAGAGATCTTACGCCACGAAAACGCCCGCTAGCTTACTGCCAGACTGACAAAAGACACTACACAGGAGGTTGTTTGGGAAGTCATTCCGCTGCGCCCTCAGGTTTTCACCATTTCCGCCCTCTGTCTAACAACTTTCAAGGAAGTTTCCTGGCAGATTAAAACTGTGTGCCGGTCCGAGACTAGAACTCGGGACCTTTGCCTTTCGCGGGCACGTGCTCTACCATCTGAGCTACCCAAGCACGACTCACGCCCCGTCCTCACAGCTTTACTTCTGCCAGTATCTCGTCTTCTACCTTCCAAACTTCACAGAAGCTCTCCTGCGAGCACTTGTCCGCGAAAGGCAAAGGTCCCGAGTCCGAGTCTCCGTCCGGCACACAGTTTTAATCTTCCAGGCAGTTTCATATCAGAGCACACTCCGCTGCCGAGTGAAAATCTCATTCTGGAACTTTCAAGGAACTTCCTTTCCCGATGAAAATGCGCTCCAAAGATGTCTCGACGAGTTCTTCGCCTCCTCAAAACCATGCCATCTCTACTGTCGCTGAATTTAAAATTACCCCAGCGTTGGCACATTTTTATAAATAGTGGAGAAGAACGTATTATTGATGACTAAAGTCTCTGTTTCGTGTGTCCGTTGTCTTTATTGAACTTGCGGAAAACGCTCCCAACTTATGCACCAACCCTTTTTTTTTATTATAAGTCGGTATTCCAATACAGACTGTACTGTTTTGATCTGGCGCTCCCGGGACTTTCCGGCTACGCTAGACCTCTGTGGGAGCGTCAAGCACGGAGCGCGCGCTCTGCTTTACGGCGGCTGGCTGACCCTGGTCCGGCGTCTCGGGCGCGCTGCTCCTGCTCTACGTCCTGGCCGGCGGACGCCCTGCGCTGGCGCTGGCGGCGGCGCTCCTTGCACGTCTTGCAGTTGATGGTGGGCTCCGCCGGCGCGAACACGCCGCCGTTCTTGAACACCAGCGTGTCCATGGCCGCGTCACATCACAGGCGCGGGCGCGGCTGCCGTCTCTGCCCGGGGAGAGGACAACTGTCAGTGAGGGCGAACCGAGCAACGGCCAGCTGGCGCCTCGGGGAAAAACAGGTTCACCTCAGTCGCGGTCCATGGCCAACGCGCTGTACGAGTTACTACATCTGATCAGCTGGACTCGCGTTATAGCAATATGCATACTTCACCGCTAGAACCTACACAGCAACCGGTCAGTCCATAAAGGCTCTTGCAAACGATGAAACAATCTGTCAAACTTCATTAGTTTGTCCTTCAAACATAAATTTTGCTTGACATGTTTGTCAAACATGAGATTGTGTTTCACGTGCTTGACAAACAAATTGTCTGACGTGTTTGTAAAACATAAATTGCGTGCGACCTGTTGGTGAGAAGTTTCGACTGACGGTCGATTTGACAAGATGTCGTTGCTTATGCTCTTTCGCCATGCATGTTTAGCGAGAAAGAGTTTTTCTCACTGTATAATGGGTTTCTGCAACTGTGGAAACTACGATCAAAAGAGTATACGAATAAAAACAAAAGAGCACCGGTAATTATCAAAACGGTACACGTGTTTTGCGTATTACCCAGTCATGTATTACTCACGAAAATGTTATGAGGAAAATCAGTAATCTACTCACAAAATACATGCGGAAGTGCAATTAGGCAGAATGTCAATGCTCTCCGGTTCTTCCAAACATGATGTATATGAAGGGTTTATTTCAATAGGGGCACAACTCCATTTTTGTACATTCTCAGAGAGAGAGAGAGAGAGAGAGAGAGAGAGAGAGAGAGAGAGAGAGAGAGAGAGAGTCCTAAAGTCATGTACCTGAATATTTCTGGTATCTCAACTGCAAGCACTCATTTAACTTTAGGACCCTGTATCTCAGAATGAGCAAAAATGGACTTGTACCACTATTGAAACAAGCCCTTCATATGTTACCAAGTTGTTTTATTTTAATGAATTAGTTAATTAGTTTTTCATGTTTTATTTGTCAATTTCAACCACTCCATTTATTTATTTACTTGTAGAGTCTTACGTTATTCTATCGTTTCTTTTTTTTTTAATACAAACTCGTACGTTAATTTGCAGCACTACACATTTTTTGATGTTAAATACGTCATAATTTAGCACAATATACGCTACATTGTTCCACATTTAGCATCAAGAAACGTGTACTGCTGCAAACTAACGCTGAGAGCACGTGAAAAAAACGTCAGCATTAAACGAAGAGATGCCTTAATAATGTCCAAGCAGCTGACACTTCCTACTACAAGAGAAAAACGGACATAAAATGCCACCACTAACCTTATTTTACATGAATAAAACGAAATACGTACGGTGATATAAATGCGCATTTTCTGGCCAGCTGCCTTTATTCATAGTAACCATGGTGGTTGTTGCCATCAGTACTAAGACTTGTTTGATGCAGCTCTTCATGCTACTCTATCCTCTACAAGCCTCTTCCTCTCCAAATAACTGCTGCATACAACGTAAATCTGAATCTGTTTACTGCATTCATTACTTGGTCTCCCTCTACGATTTTTACCCACCCCCACTCCCTTCACTTCCCACTAATAATTCGTAGTCCCCTGATGTCTCACAATGTGTCATATCAACCGATCCCTTCTTCTGGCCGGGTTCTGGCACAAATTTCTTTTCTCATCATTTCTAGTCAGTGCCTCTTCTTTAGTTACCTAATCTATCCATTTAATCTTCAAATTCTTCAGTAGCGCCACATTTCAAAGGTCCTAGTCTCTGAAACTTCCTGGCAGATTAAAACTGTGTGCCGGACCGAGACTCGAACTCGGGACCTTTGCCTTTCGCAGGCAAGTATTCTATCACTTGCCCGCGAAAGGCAAAGGTGCCGAGTTCGAGTCTCGGTCCGGCACACAGTTTTAATCTGCCAGGAAGTTCCATGTCATCGCACACTCCGCTGCAGAGTGAAGATTTCATTCAGGTCCTAGTCTCTTCTTGTCTAAACTGTTTATCTTCCACGTTTCACTTCCATACGTGGCTACACTCCAAACAAATACCGAAATTCAGAAAATGACTTCCTAACACAAATCCATATGCGATGTTAAATTTCTCTTCTTCAGAAACACTTTTCTTGCTACTGCCACTCTAGATTTCTCTATTCTCTCTACTTTGGCCATCATCAGTTATTCTGCTGCCCAAATAAAACTTGGCTACTACTTGAAGCGTCTCATTTCCTAATCAAATTTCCTCAGCATCACCTGATTTAATTCGACTACATTCCATTATCCTTGTCATGGTTTTGTTAATGTTTACCTTATATCCTCCGTCCAAGACACTGTCCATTCCATTTAACTGCTCTTTCATGTCCTTTGCTGTCTCCGACAAAATTACAATTTGCAAACCTCAAAATTTTTATTTCTTCTTCCTGAACTTCAATTCCTATTCCAAATTTTTCTTTGGCTTCATTTACTATTAGCTCAATGTACAGAATGAATAAGATTGGGGATTGGCTACAACACTGTCTCACTCCCTTCCCTTTCATGCCCGTAGACTCTTGTAACTGACGTCTCGTTTCCGTACAAGTTGTATATAGCCTTTCGCTCCCTGCATTGTCAAAGCTTCCTCCAAGTTTACAAATGATATCAAAGTAGGTTTGCCTTCCCTTAAGAATCCTCTAAAGTATGTCGTAGGGTCAGTATCGCTTCGTGTTTCCCTACATTTCTCTGAAATCCAATCTGATCTTGCCCGAGGTCGGCATCTACCAGTTTTTCTTTTCTTCGGTTAGTATTGGTGTTAGTATTTTTCAACTATGAGTTCTTAAATTGATAGTTCGGTAATATTCACACCTGTCAGCCCCTGATTTCTGTGGAACTGGAATTATTACGTTCTTCTTAAAGTCTGAGGGTATTTCGCCTGTCATACATCTTGCTCACCACATGACAGTTTTGTCAAGGCTGGTTCCCAAGTGCTCTGTCAAATCATCTCGCAGTATAGCAACTCCCAACTCGTCTACGAACTCTTCCCTTTCCAAAATACTGCTTTCAAGTTCATCTCTCTTGTATAGACCCTCTACATACCCCTTCACCCTTTAGGCTTTTCCTTCTTTGTTTAGGACTGCTTTCCCATCTGAGCTCTTGCTATTCATATAGCTGCTTCTCTTTTCTCCAAAGACCTCTTTAATATTCGTGCAGGCGGTATCTGTATTGCCCTTGTTAAATATGCTTGGAAATCCTTACATTTGCCTTCTAGCCAGTACTGCTTGGCCATTTTGCAATTCCTATCCATCTTATTTTTTAGACTTTGTATTCCCTTCAAGCGCTTCATTTGCTGCATTTTTAAATTTTCTCCTTTCATCAACTAAATTTAATATCTCTTGTGTTATCCAAGGACTCCTAGATGGCCTGGTCATTTTACCTACTTGATCTCTGCTTCCTTCACTATTTCATTTCCTAAAGCTACGCCTTTGACTCCTACTGTGTGCCTTCGACTGTTCTAGTCATCCGTTGCCTAATGCTCCCTCTGAAACTTTCTCAACAACCTCTGGTTCTTTCAGCTTAAATTGCTGTCTCTTTGCAGTTTCTTGAGCTTTAACCTTCAATTCATAACCAATACATTGCGGCCAGAGTCCACCTGTCCCATGAAATGTCTTACAATTTAAAATCTGATTCCTGAAACTCTTTGTTACTATTATTTAAATGATCTGAAACGTTCCAGTGCCTCCAGGTCTCTTCCGTGTATACAGCCTTCTTTCGTGGTTCTTGAACGAAGTGTTAGCTAAGATTAAGTTATGCTCTGTACAAAATTCTACCAGGCGGCTTCCTCTTTCATTCCTTTCCCCCAGTCCATATTCACCTGCTATTTATCCTTCCCTTCCTTTTCCTTCTATCGAATTCCAGTCCCCTATCACAATTAAATTTTCCTCTCAGTTAACTATCTAAATAATTCATTTTACCTCCTCATACATTTCTTCAATCTCTTCGTCATCTGCGGAGCTAGTTGGCACATAAACTCTCACTACTGTCGATCTAACCAAATACCTGATGTATTTCCCAACGAACCACTTGCAAGTAACAATTAGTTCCACGTGTAACGCTAGGAAGCATTTGTCTAGTAACTTGTCTTTTGTGTTTATGTGTGTAATAACACAAAATACTCTAGTGGGTTAGCACTTCCTTCCGCCGCCCCTTCAGTACTTCCATTTGAGTTGAATATGCATTTAAGTGTGTCTTAGGGCGCCATAACGTGTTAAATTTATATAGTTATTTTACGTCTAAAGCGAACTAGTTTCTGTATTGTGACTGTGGTGGAAGCAGCGCGGCTTTGGCCTGTCTTTCGCATGAAATAACATATCCAGGAACGACTTGGTCTCGCAGCCTCACGTTCAGCCTGACAGCTTCTCGCTGCTATCGCCCGAGAATCTCTGCTGTACATCTTGCTGGAATAGCACTTCTCGAAGAAATAATAGTACGGGGAAATGGCTTAGACATAACCGAGGGGTTGGTTCCAGAATTCGTCTTTCACTCTACAGCGGAGGGTGAGCTGTTTTATTCAGGCAGGAAGTTTAATACAGCGCTGACTCCAGTGCGGAGTGAAATGTAAACTCCAGAATCCTATCGTTTGATTTGATAGTCTTGGCCTTGAAAATGTACACTGGGCTGTTTCCTCCTACCTGTGAACTACGAGGGTGGTTTGAAAAGTTCTCGGAACAGAATAGAAAAAAGTACTTACATCACAAACTTTTTATTTTTCAATATAGTCTCCTCCTAGATTAATGCACTTGGTCCATCAATTCCGGCTATCAGATCTTCGTTTGAAATGTATCTTCGTCCACCAACAAAAATTTTCAGTTTTGGGAAGAGATGGAAGTCTGACAGAGCCATATAAGGCGAATAAGGCGGGCGTGAAAACAATTCATACCTTAGTTTGTGTAATTTTGCCATGGCTACGGCACATGTGTGCGGGCGCGCGTTAAGAGTCGCGGTACCCATCTTGCAGGTGATTTTCCATTTCTAATTCTTCACTTAAAATGTGATATACCCTTTCAGATGATATCTGGCAGGCGTGAGCAATTTCACGCACTTTCAATCTGCGATCCTTTATGACCATTTTTGTGCACTTTTGCAATGATTTCTGGAGTAATGAAACATCTTGGCCGAACACTGCGCAGATCATCATCTACGCTCTCCCGACCAAATTTAAATTCATTTGTCCACTCGGCAACAGTTGAATATGAAGAAGCAGAGTCCTCCAGTGTATTCTGGAAATCGGCATGAATGTCCTTCGCTTTCATACCTTTCTTTACCAAGTACTTAACCATTGCTAGAATCTCTATTTTTTCCATTTTCGCAAATAACTACGCGGGAACAACAACAGAGTCACGTCACCGCCACAGCTCTCTTCCAAGAGCACTGATGCGGCACGTGTTTACAGGCAACAGTCCAATGAATATCAGGTGAACAACTCGTTGCGATAGCGCTGACCTCTCGTGGTGATTCAGAGAACTTTTCAAACCACCCTCGTAGCTCACATAGTGAATTCCGGACAAATACAGAGTGTCTCCCAAGCCTCTAAAACTACTCTGTTTTTAATTTGACATTTTGCATATAAATTATGGCTTATAGTGAGAAGCAGCGAATCTAAGATATCTTACCACAAATATCCAGACACTCCTGTGAAATGAGCAACTGACCACTATATGTCACGAGAGGCAGACTCACCGCTGTAAAAGCAGGTGGGGCGCATTGCGTTTTCAGCAGAGGAGAAACAGCAGAATGGCTCGGTCGGGAGAGGTCAGTCATTTCGAACGAGGGCTATACACTGGACGTCACCTGAGTGACAAATCCAAAAGGGACATTTCAACCCTTCTAAATCTGAACAGGTCGACTGGTGCATATGAGACCAGGCAGACCTCACGTGCCGACGGCGCAGGGACCGTCAAGTATAGCGGAAGACTGATGTAAAACACCGCATGAAATCGGCGGAAGGAATCACACGTGGATTTGAAAGCGCTTTCGGCAGCCCAGCTAGCACAGTGACTGTGCTTAGGAAGTTAAAAATGACGTCAATGGGCGAGCAGCTCCTCACAAGCCACACATTTCAGTATTAAGTGACGCTTGAGGTGGTATAAAAAGCGATGCCACTGGGCAGTGGATGACTGGAAGCTAGTGATTTGGAATGATGAATCATGATATACCCCCTGGCAATCCGATAGAGAAATTTGAGTTTGGCGAATTATGAGTATGGTAGCTCCAGCACTTAAGCAAAAGGGCGGTAGTGTTACGGTGTGAGTGGGTTTCTTCGGAATAACGGTTTGGTCCCCTTACTGCACTTGAGAAAAGCTATATGCTGAAGGATATGACCACATTTTACAGCACAGTATATTCTAGAGAAACAGTCCGGAGGCGATGACTTTCTTATCAGCATGACAACGCACTGTGCCATAAAGCAGCATCTGCGAAGCCGTGGTTTGTGGACAATAACATTCCTGAAATGGACTGAACTGCCCGAGTCCCGGTCTGAAACCAATTGAGCACCTCTGGAACCTCCACTCAAGACCCTAGCGTCCAACATCAATCTTCTCTGGTTTCGGCTTTTGAGGAAGAATGAGCTGCCATTTTTCCACAGACATTCAGATACCTCCATGAAACTGTCTCCAGCGAAGTTCAAGCCGTCATAAAGGCTAAGTGTGGACACACCCCACACTGCTGTGACCCTGACTAAACTTAACCTCATTTCTTTATTCGTGAATAAAATATACAAAGCTAAGAAAGGGTGGACCATCTGACGAACAGAGAGAGAGAGAGAGAGAGAGAGAGAGAGAGAGAGAGAGAGAGAGCGACTGACTGCATATTCACTAAAGAAGTTGTAACCAGATTACGTTTTACAGTTTCCTGTTTTAAAATCATTATACCAGTATAAACAGTTAAGAGATGCTCTTAGTACAGCGTGATAACATTTTCTTTGAAAGGCTCTCATAAGGAAATTACCAACGCATCTGAAATAACGTAATCGTCTGGTGAGGAAAAGGCTTCGGTAGTACCCAGGTGTAAATATTATTGGACCGCTGATGTTGACGGTATATACAAATGACCTGTTGGTTAACTTCGAAAGCTCCAAGTCGCTATTCACGAATGATTCTGTTGTGTCTACAGCGGTAGTAATACCAGCAGTTTGTAGCAAAATTTAGGAAAGTCTGAAACGGATCGACGGTTGGAACAAGGACTTTTCACTCTTTACACACAAAAATGTTGCGTAAAGATACGCGAAAAGGAACACCTTCGGTGTTTCATATCTATCTCTCGTCAGCGAAAATCGTCAAAAAACAACCATAAAAACTTAGGAGTATGCCTCTGGAGAGATTTTAAGGTGGAACACCACATGAAATTAGTTTCATGAAAGATGTAACAGACAGACGCATTAGGCGGATCGTAAGACTTATTTTTCTGCTAAGGGAGCCGCTTACACAACCCTCGTTCGATAGGTGTTCCTGTGCACAGCTTGTCAATCTGGGACCCTAAACAAGTAGAATTTATAGAACAGTGATCTTTTCAAACAGTGATTTTCTCCGTCAGCGTGAAGGCGTCACACACGTCTGTGCCCGACGCCAGTGGTAGATGCTAAGAATCAGCAGTACGTTTACTGTTAAAATTTCTCCCAGTTGTGAAGAACTATATCCATAACTGAAAACTAGACAAATCAGAGTTTTTTTTTTACTAAGGCTTAGCGACAGTCACTACCTGGGTATTATTCCCACATGGAAAATGGTGTACCTCCGTAATTCACCAAAAGCATAGGAAGACACTTGAATGTAATACCAGTCTTATCCACACTTCTTGTAATGGTCAACAGGAATCAGTGTCATAGATTGCACTTTGATAACTTGCTGTAGTACACTGCTTTTCACTAAAGGGCATGAAGGTAGTGTAACCATAAACATCAGTGATGAAATGTAAATTTCAGGTTTCGCAACTGATATCTCCCCGCTACTACGAATTCCAGTAATCAAGATTGCAGCCTTGATGTGTAACAACTTTGGCAGGTAGCCTACCAGGGCGACAGAGGTGGTGCGTGGGCTCCGTAAAGAACGCATCAGTAGGCGCGCCCCCTCCCTTATCCCCATCTTCGCGGTGGCCTGCATTAGTCACTCCAGCCGTTTAGAGCAACTGCACCAAGGTCTCGCATGCCGTTCCTACTCATGACGCTCGGGAACAACATTGCATAACGTAGACGGACGATGCGCGACGTTTCAGGCTTATAATCCGACATGTTTTTTATGAGCAACAGCCAAAATGTCAGTTACGTACATCCACACCACCTCCAACGCAGAAGCCCCTTGGAAAACAGTCGCTGGTTGTGTACGTCTGTTGTGCGTTTCTTTGCAGCTAAACTTAATTGTGCTTCTCTGTTTTCCACAAGAGGTGTGTATTTCATTAATTACAAGGCTTTAAGTGCCTACGATACATTTTTCTCTTCTGTTATTTCTAAATAACTTTTAGTGTCTTTATTATTTTTCCAGTAATATTGCCAATTACTACATAAACTTTCTTGGAGCTCTGTTTCTGATGAGCTTTGAATAAAGCAATACTTCATTTGACCCTTTTGTAAACCGATTTATGTTACTGTGGTGGCTAATATAATCAACACTCGTCGCCGTCGTCGTCACAGTGCTTATCTAGATCCTTCCCTTCATTACCAAACTGAGTATTTCTTAATGCCCCAGGATGTGTTGTATCAACCGCACTAAAGTCCTGCTACAAATGTATTTCCTTTTATTCACCCCCAGAGGCGCTTCGCAATAAGACGGCGATCACAAGATTATCAATTTAAACACCGGTTTACACTGACAATAACAGTGTCCAAAATAGCAAACAGGACAAATTTAAATTTTAAAGTATTCTGATTTGTCCTGTGTGACAAATTTCTGACAATCGAGAAGAAGATATCCCATGTTCACATGTATAAGGTTCTCTACTGCTTACCTCTAACTTGCCTGTAACAACTTCGGGTATCTGGTAAAATACGCTAATGGAAGGAATGCTGTTCCCAACACTTGTTCTCTCTGGATGACTACAAACATTAAGGCGACACAGAGAGATCACTTACTAATTAGTAATATTGTAGTAATTTGATGCCAAGCCTCTGGGCCCTCGGTTAAACTCATCGAGCACATTTCCCATTCTCTGCACGGACAGCACTCTCATTGATACTACATGCACCATGCATGTGTCTGACTAGCAGTCATTCCTCGCTAGGTGACGCTGCCATCGGCTGGACGGGTTTATATCCTTAATAGGCTGGAGGTCACAATACTCTGGCTGATCAGTGTGCGCGCCTTAGTACGTGACTCTTTCTTATCCTGTTCCCATGATTGCAGTGTGTGACACACACATTGGAGGCTGCATTATTCTTGCACTGCCTTCCTGCAATATCTTTCTCTTAAATTACCTAACAAGGCTGTGCGGGAACTACTTTACAAACTGTAATAATATGTTTCGATCCTATCAGCACGCGTCTAAATTGTTCGATAACTACCGTCACTCCTATACAAGGGCTCCATAGATTTATCTACGTATGCAGAGAGCGTCAAATGCGAAAGACCTCACATTAGTCGGTAAACTGTATCAATATCGCGGTAGCGGACTCACTGCGCTGTCAGATGCAAGCATTGGTGGATGTAAGGAACATCAAGTTACACTTTGACGGTTCGAAGGTACAGGGCTGAGACTAGCCATAATTCAAGAACTTCTGCTAATACGCTAAAGATACATTTGTTCCTTTTTGACACATGTGGTAAGGAGGCACCGACACATTTACACAGCCTTGCAGATTTGATGGGTTTAACCTGTAATATGACCGCTACATACACATATGTCAATTCTTCGCAATAAAAATATTTCGGTTCTTTTGTTAAACGTCAACTACATGAACGACGGAGCTCATACACAACGGACACCGACGGTGTGAGATACGCTACCTAGTGAACGCCACGGATTTCCGTCATTCTGAACTGTGTAAGGGAACTTGGAGGAGCTATTGCACGTTAGACAGTACTTTGACGATCATTAGAGAGATGGAAAGCGCTCTTCTTAGGGGGCGGCAAAATTTGGAATTTTCCCCCTCAAATTCACGAGTAGTATCACTGAACCCACGCAGCGCAAAGTGCGTAGCAGTGTTTGCATTTTCGGCGACAATGCACCCAACGACAGCTCAGCATTTTCGGTTACTTTGGCTGCTTCTGAGCCACTACCGTTAAATCACAAATTTTATTTTTAACTAATAATTATTTTCACTACATTTACGGTCGGATCGTCAGTCGCACTTAATCACATAAGCGTACAGTAAAACAGATCCTTCAATCGCAAGATCTTCGAGATCAACGATCATTTTTCGTGATCTCTCAAACACGTGAGGCGCTAAAGGCAGACACTGCGGCCTCGAAGTTTTCACGGCTGTGGTGGCACGCGGGGCAGTAAAGACGGGACTTTATAACACCAGCGGTTGTATCGTATAAATCTTGCATGGAGAGGGGTCGAACAGCCCCCTTGAGAACGCTCGTGTATTCGGCATCCACGCTGCGGTTCCACCTCGTCTTTCCCGCCAATCTGCCAAAGTGGCTCCACGGACAGACGTGTTCCTGAGTGGAGTATCGCCCGAAAGCGGCAAAAGCGCGACACAGGGTACAAGATTATTTCGCGATGGGCGAATTGGGTGAAACAGTGCTCTGCTTAGCTGAGAGAAGGTCAAAATAACACCTCGCAAATGGAGATATTTAAACGTCGCGAGATGTGTAAATAGTGCTGACTGGTTGCATCGAAACTTTATTAACAGCTGAATATTGAAGCTACTAAAACTTAAGGAGACACCAGATCGCGCATAACGTTTTGCCGTCCCTTTAAAAACTTAGCCACCGCGAAAGGGGAGTTGGTCCCCTCTAATCCCTTTCCACGGTACCGCACCACAATCGGTGGAAAGAGAACTCTTGTAGGATCACTTTGTTGTTGTCTGTCCGTCAATCTTTCTGTCTGTCTGTCTTAGTCGTACTGTCAAAAATCCTCTTTATGATCATAAGGGAAACTCCCCATCGCACCCCCACCCCCCTCAGCTTTATCGCTCAGATGGTCTAGTGGATATCCCGTCAAAAACTTAATACAGATCAAGCATGAAAACAAGAAGAAGGTGAACAGAACTGTGAAAAAGAAGCAAAATTTAAACAGTGAACGGTTCACGCTCAAGATGTATAAGATCTAGCGAATTTCAATAGCCACGACGTTTTGGTTATGTGGTCACGTTGTTGGACTGTGAAGGGAAAGATCTCAATCGTGCTATATATATGTTCTACACAAGTACCACATTTATGACTCTTGCTTTCCGTTTTGGAAGTTATGACTCTTGAATCCCTTTGTTGTAACATAAATTTTGGAAATTTGTGGTAAATTCCTATGGGACCAAACTGCTAAGGTCATCGGTCCCTAGGCTTACACTCTACTCAATATAACTTTAACTAACTTACGCTAAAGACAAAACACACACACACACACACACACACACACACACACACACACACACACACACACACACACACACACACGAGGGAGGACTCGAACCTCGGACATGGGGAGCCGCGCGAACCGTGACAAAGCGGCTAAGACTGCACGGCTACCCCGCGCGGCTGTTGTAACATAGTCCACACCCATTTATTTGTTGTTATCATATCTGCAAGAGGTCTACGCGGCATCTCGCCTGCTCTCACTATTCATCACATTTACTTGCGACCGAAATATTTTCTTACCAAATGACTGATATTCTATAACCTGGATAAACAATGAGAATTGCCAAAACTATAGAAGTAGAACAGACATATGTCAATTACTGGATGGGAAGTTCGTAAGTTTGTGAAGGAGAAAAAAAGAAAAAGATAATGGGACGCGACGAAGATTTGAACACGGTCTCCCGCTTTGCAGTCCAACACAGTGACCACACAACTAGGACACGGGCATTCCTGCACTTTGCTCGATTTTGCACATCTTGAGATTGGACCGTTCACTGTTTATATTTTGCTTCTTTTTTCACAGATCAGTACACCCTCTTCCTGTTTTCATGCTTGATCTGTGTTCGGTTTTTGACGGGCTATCCAACGCGCCATTTTACCACTATATCTTAGCACCTCTATCCTCTATATCATACGCAAGACTAAGATACGCAGTTGTAAAATACAAGAACAAATTTTGTACCACGAGGGTTGTATTAGCAATTTTACTGCAACTGGCTTTGTCACAGAGTAATTTTCCTTCCTGCCTTCCAAAGTAAAATAAATACGAAGTCCTGCGGAATTTATTATAATCTTTGCAGTTATATAGCACGGTCAGAACATAAAAAGCTGCGATTATCAACGCTTCTGCGGGGTTTCAGCGGCAGTCACCGGGGCGTAGCCCATATCCATGTCGGTAATTGTAGTATTTTTGTTGTTATTTAGATAGCAACCAGTTTTCGCAAAACTGGCGTTTTATGTTGGCTCCGTGCCATATAGGGTGATTCAAAAGTTATATCCCACAGTGCAAAGTCTACATTGGTGATTCACTGGTCTTGGCACATGGGCGATAATACAGACGAACGCATACACGGGGGATGGGGAAGGGGAGGGGGGGGGGGTTGGAAATTCCCCTGTCAGGAATTTGTAGACGTATCAAGATTAAATTCACAAAGACATAAGGTCCCTTTGTGGTGTAAAAAAATTGATGCTTCTAAGGCTATGCAATCAAAAGGTACGGCTGTTTACGTCACTTACTTTAAGACTCTCAAACTCACTCATCAAAACCTGTAGGTTACTTCTCGTTGGCCTAAAATCACGAAATTTGGCAAGAAAGTAAGGATTGACCGTACAACCAAAGGAAAAAATCCGAAAACTGTAAATTTTTAACTGTATCTCGCGGAAAATTTTTTTTGTCATTTGTTATCGGACCGATTGTCCGTCTGTTGCGACCCCTCTATCTCTGGAACGGGTAGTTGAAATTTATATCACATACTTGTCTCTATAATCCCTCGGCGGTGTAATAAATGTGAACTATGTCAATGCAATCAAAATACACGGCCGCTGCTGTCACATGTTTTGATATGGGCAAAATCACGCAACAAAACCTGTCGTACACTTCCCGTTGGCCTATATAAAGAAATTTGGAAGAAGCTAGGGTTAACAGTACAAGTAAATCAAAAACTGCGAAATTATTAATTTGTAACTATATCACACGGAAAAATATTTCTTCTCTCATTCGTCACACTATTTCAGATTTAAAATTACAACATCGTCAAAGTCTTTGAATTCCCAGGAGTCATATCTTGCCAGTATCAATGTCTTTAACAGGCAAAAAATGGAAGAGATTCTCCCTTCGAGGACGGATGAACTTTTTATACACATAATTGAGTTTGTTCGTAACTCTCAGACGTACTCGCACCTGACCAGTTTTTGCTTAAGACGTCTCCATGTCACATTGTCGACCTGACACTAAACCACTGAATGCGAGCTACATTTATAACGCAGCTAAAATACTGTGCTTAACCTCTCCCTTTTCTCTGTGACACTTACTGTCCTCTTTTTTGAGTGGTGTTAAATAAACAAGCTGACTTGACGGACCGCCGTATCGAATTGTTGGCGCATTTCACACTGAGCAACGCGATATACGTTTGAGCGTTACTGCAAATGTAAGTGGAAATCTTATAACAACTTCGCGCTGCCTTTCCAATGACTCTTTCATATATATTTTCATGTCTCCAGCAAGCGATAACTATCGTACGTCCGTTAAGTAATACACGTAAGATGATTCAAAAGTCCTGTCCCATATCACGGAAGAGTGATTAGACATAGACCCCTTTCTAGGGCAAACCACAGTCTTCACCTGGCTGTCGAGGCGCACACACATAGATTATCCCTAAATTAAACGTGTGGCACACATGGGGTTGTCCTCACTGAGTCCAATATTTTTCAAGGCACGCTCAATGCTGAACGTATGCCTCTCCAACGGAGATGTTTGTTCGTCTTCCAGGACGATGTCACACGTCCACACTTCGAACGAAACTTCCGCCGGCTCCTGGTTAAAGTTCTTCCTGGGTGTTGGATTCGTAGACAGGATCGGTGGAATGGCCACCTTGGTCATCAGTATCACTACTACTTTTCATTAGGGCGCACCTCAAGTCTACAGTGCACACCAACAACAACAGCTGACCTGCAGGACAGTATCACCAGAACCTGTACAGAAATCGGTGAGCGTCGCAGTGGTCAGATGTGTCGTCCGCACGACGGCGGCCAGTCTGAACCCCTTTTGCATTAGAGGTACGTGTGAACAACTGAATGGGGATGGCGGTTTCACTGTAGTGATACGGTTCGTGTCTTCATTTATCGACGCTGTAACATTTTTCTTGTGCGATTAAAGCAAATCTATAGCATGCGGCCGGCCGGAGTGGCCGAGCGGTTCTAGGCGCTACAGTCTGGAACCGCGCGACCGCTACGGTAGCAGGGAATCCTGCCTCGGGCATGGATGTGTGTGATGTCCTTAGGTTAGTTAGGTTTAAGTAGTTCTAAATTCTAGGGGACTGATGACCTCAGAAGTTAAGTCCCATAGTGCTTAGAACCATTTGAACCATTTTTATAGCATGCGTTCATCTGTATTATCGCTATCTTCCTTAATTAACGACTTCGTCAGATGTGCCAAGACCAGTGAATCGCCGATGTAGACTTTGTCCTATTGGATATGACTTTTGAAACACCCTATGACACGCAGCCAGCATAAAACGCCAATTATACTTTGCGGAAACATGTGGCTATCTAAATAACCACAAAAACACATCTAATGCTCAAAATACTACAATCATCGACGTAGATGTGGGGCTACGCCCCGGTGAATGCCGCTGAAAGCCCGCCGAAGCATTTATAATCGCAGCATTTTATGTCCTGACTGTGCTATAGAACTACGAAGATTATAAGAAATTTCGTAAGACTTCGTATTTTACTTTGCAAGACAGGAAGGAAAATAACTATAACTAAGCCTTTTGCGGTAAAATTGCTAATACAACCCTCGTGGCACAATATTTGTTCCTGTCTTTTACAACTACTTTCCAAGCACACCGATCTTTAAAGTCGAGCGTGATGTTACCCTCCAAAGAACGAATAAAGCGTATTTCACTGTCCAATTCTGACAAGTTCTGGCGGCAAGTACGGTATTTAACATAAAATGTTGGTGCAAAAAGTATGATGGTTATGAATTTTAAGAAGCATTCACAAGAGTGAAACACAGTCAGTGAATTCTTTTCACAATAAAGATACCTGGCTGCTAATATCTGAATCTTCATGGCAGATTAAAACTGTGTGCCGGAACGAGACTCGAAGTCGGGACCTTTGCCTTTCGCGGACAAGTGCTCTGCCATCAAACCCAAGCACGACTCACGACCTGTCCTCACAGCTCTACTTCCAGCAGTACCTCGCTTCCTACCTTCCAAACTTCCCAGAATCTCTCCTGCGAAACTTGCAGAACTAGCACTTCTGGAAGAAACGATATCGCGGAGACGTGGATTAGCCACAGAATGAAATTTTCACTCTGCAGCGGAGAGTGCGCTGATATGAAACTTCCTGGCAGATTAAAACTGTGTGCTGGACCGAGACTCGAACTCGGGATCTTTGCCTTTAGCGGGTAAGTGCTGTACCATCTGTGAAGTTCGGAAGGTAGGAGGCGAGGTACTGCCGGTAGTAGAGCTGTCTGGACCGGTCGTGTGTCTTGAGTCTCCGATGGTAGACCATTTGTCCGCGAAAGGCAAAGGTCCAGAGTTCGAGTCTCGGTCCGGCACACAGTTTTAATCTGCCAGGAAGTTTCACATCAGCGCACACTCCGCTGCAGAGTGAAAATTTCATTCTGCTAATATCTGTTCGACGGAACCACGTGTCAGTTTTGGCTCTTAACTACTTACCAAAGAAAGGTATTCATTTTGAGTGCTGTAGTAGCGATCTGGAGACTGAGCAATGCTGTGCTTCGAGAAACGTGGCTTTGGGCTGTATCTAGTGAGAGACGAGTGGTGACTGAAGTCTTGTCAGGTAACGCCTAGGCAATGCGGTGTTCAGGACGTCCATAGAAACACAGGTAGGCTTAAACACTGTCAGAAAGAAGCTTCCTTCCACACTACGGCGCAGTGCGTGCTATACTTACACCTTAGGCAGGAATGGAAGTGGGCACCACAGAGTGTCGAAACCGGACATTTGGCTTTCGTAGCCAATGATCTACCAACTGAGCCATTACTGGACGTTTCATAGCACTACTTCAGTCTTCCTTCTCCTCGGCTATTCGTTCCTTAATCGTTGTTGGAGGTTTCACTAGTTAGAGAGCTTGCCGTTAAATGCAAAGGTGCAGAATACAGCCCTGGTTAGGTACAATGATTCAATCAAGAAACTCATCTTCAAGTGTATTGATACATCTCGTTCGACAAAGCATATCTCTCACTCTCAATAAAAAAAATTAAAACTACTAAACTTAGTCGGGAGTATGTAATGCAGCAATTTTAAAACCATGTAGCGCAAAAAATAATAATAATAATAATAATAATAATAATAATAATAATAATAATAATAATAATAATAATAATAATTACTGGAACGAAATGAAAAGGGGCGCGAAAGTAAAATGCTATGTTTACAAATACGATGTCTATTTCAATACTGTTCCTGGTTCCGATACCCTGTTCGCATTTTCTTCACCTCCATCAAACACTCAGATTATAAGGATATTTCTGCCACTTCGGAATGAAGCGTGAATACTCTTATCGGCAAGATCGACTTTTTTTGCTAAAGTGATTACTGTGGCATAGGTAATATGCGAAATCATACCCCGCACCCTTGTGAGTTTCATTCAATGAGAAATACATGAAACCGGCACTGACCCGCTTTCCCTTACATATTTTCCATATTACCTTTCAGATCCTCCTATGCTATCTGAATAAACCAGTGCTGTCGAAAGCCTGCGTTTTATATGGTTTTCATCTCTAAGTGCTCCTGTGTTCCATTCAAGAGAGCTTAGACTCCCCCCCCCCCCCCCACACACACACACATATACATACATGCACAGTTCTTCAAAACCGGGTCTTCTATTCATGCGGAGCACGGCATCTCACGTGCGTAGTCGAGTAGTAAAGAAACGGCAAGGCAGTGGCAACCGAGCTGGGGTAATCTAATGTCTCCAATCACGGAAAGTTTCAGTAATTTTTCTGCGGCGGTGTGATACGGCTGGTTATAGCGCAGTTCTTAAAATGCACAAAGATTATTCTTAAAATGTACAAAGATTAATCAGTTGTGCGTTGTGGCTTGAGTCGTTTACTTAACACCATTAGGAACAGTTTCGTCTATAAGATAGACAAGTTCGGGAATCATTCAAACTGTTTCATTTAGTAACATCAATAAGGACGTACCCGACATAATATGAATAAGCAAGACGCTTGTGAAAAGAATTATAAATAGCCTATTGTTGTCTAATGGATCCTTTAATGTTGTCTAATGGATCCTTTAAGATTAAAACCAGGTACGCTGTGCACATGCATAGGAGACACTAATTCCACAACTTCAACCAGTTCAATATTTTAGTCACTCGTATTGCTCGTAACGTTATGCCAGCAGCGGGGTTTTGTAGATATGACTGACATCCTAACTGGAGGAAGCACTGCTTTGCAGGCACTTAATATATGACGTCATCAGTACGGTGTAGGACATACTATCATATAAAATGGTTCAAATCCCTGAAGTCGCTAATTTTCTTTGTCAAATCAGCAAAGAGGTAGGACACAGTTTCTCGTCACCAACTTTCGGATTAACGTACACTTAATCATAGTGTGTTGCTGCTCTAGTCTTAGAATCTTAAAAGCTTAGAATCTTAAAAGCTGGCCTTTTGGAGGTGTTGCGAGCACCGATTGTAGGCTTGTTCAATACCTTCCTTACCCCCCCCCCCCCCCCAACTCCTCACTCCCTGTCTTCAGGCGAAAAATGCTCTTTTCCAGTGTCTAGTTTCACTTTCTTCCTCCTACCATTTTCATCACAGCCAATAAGGCAAACAAAACGCAACACGTACGTGTGTTAGGAGTTAACAATTACGACTAATCTCTCATAAATAGTCAGAATTGAGAATATCACGAGTGACGGCCCAAAGCATATATCTGCGGCATCTCAACGTCTCTTACAATGTAAAACCAATGCTCTTCCCCTTCGCATTACAGTTCCCCTGACACAGCAAGTACTCACTTAACCCTTTCAGACCATCTGGCTGCAATAGTGTACATTAACTTTCGCTGTGCCTTAGCTGCAACAGAAGTATTTTCTTCCAACAGAAACCTGAGGTGCACATTTGTGAATGTTCAACCTGTTCATCACGCGCAAGTGCTGCCGGCTGTTGGGCATCACTATGAAAATATCAGCAAGTCAATGTAGCAGTGCGCAGCAGCTCTTGACCACCACACTACACGAGGGTAATTGGTTCGCTATATTCCACTATATAATTGAATATTGTTATTGTTATTTTGCATGATAATTATTGAATGATCATTTGACTATTTATTACAAGAGAATATTTCACAATTATTTATTTTAGTCCAAAAAATGAAGCCGAGTGTACACAGCATGTTTTGAAAACGGGTACACATTTTTGTATAAATCTTGCATTTAAAATCATAAAAATATCACCGAAGAGCATTATTATTATTATTATTTACATTTTATGGCCTTCATTGGACCACACTAGTCAACTATATACAAAGAATTTTTCTGTTTCCTGTCAGCGCAGTACTACTTCATTCTCTCGGATCTCCTCCTTTGACGGAAATCACCCTTCCTATTGTCTGTTTGTTCATTCTTGTTTGCATTCTGGTTTGTTTGTGAGTTTCCTCATTTTGTCAGTTTTGTTTCTTCGGTCTTCCAATGTAATCTGTAGCTGATCAATATCTTCCTTGATTTCTGTAATCCACTTAATGTTGCTCTTATTATTCCACAATTTTTCTATTGTTCTCCTGATGATCCTGTTCTCAGGTGTTCTGATTAGATGTCAGAAAAATGAAATGCGTTTCTTCCTGATTGTGCTGATTACCGGTTCTATTTCCTTGTAGCCTGTCATTTGTAGCTACTATCCAGTGTCCATCTTTCTTGTACGATTTGTTGATGCACGTACTGATGATTCTTCCCTCTATTTTAAGTATTTTCTCTATTTGTGCAGTGTTAGTTGTTTTGATGATAGTTTCACTTGCGTATGTTATTTCTGGTTAAGTGTTTTGTAGTGCAGAATGAGATTTTCACTCTGCAGCGGAGTGTGCGCTGCGATGGAACTTTTTTTTCTGGCAGATGAAAACTGTGTGCAAGACCGAGACTCGAACTCGGGACCTTTGCCTTTCACGGGCAAGTGCTCTACCAACTGAGCTACCCAAGCAAGACTCACGACCCGTCCTCACAGCTTCAAGTCTGCCAGTACCTCGTCTCCTACCTTCCAAACTTCACAGAAGCTCTTCCGCGAACCTTGTTTTGTAGTGTTTTAATTGTGTTGCTATTGACAGGCTTTTTTTGTTATAAGTGTTCTTGGTGATATATTGTGCTCCAGTCAATTTGTTTATTCTGTTATGCCATACTGCCTTTACATTGAGGTTGTATGTTATGATTTATCCAACATCTTTAAATTTATCTACAATTTTGATTTCTTGGTTTCCTATGGCAATTTTGTTTATGAGCAGTGGATCAGTTAACATGACTGTTTTTTCAAAGATCAATTTTCTGTGCTATTTCCTGTAGTGAGATAACTTCTTGTTTGATTTTATGACTATTGTTGGACAAGAGAGCAACGTCATCAGCAAATCCTAGACAATTTAAACTTATGTTGTCTTTGGGTCTTCCAATTTGGATGTTCTTTGGGTTACTCTTGTACCACTACCTCATAACGTATTCGAAAGTACAGTTGAAAAGCAGGGGTGCCAAGCAATCTCCTTGTCTTAAACCTGTTTTTATGATGAATGGCTCAGAGGTCCCCCGTGAACTTGACTTTTGATACAGTGTTGGATAAAGTGAGTTATATCAATTTGATTAATTTTCTATGGAGCCCGAAATTTCTTTTAATTTTTAACACTGAAGGTCTATGGATACAGTCATACGCTTTTTTAAAGCGCACGAAGGTTATTACAAGAGGTATTTCGTTTCTTGTAATACGCTATGCCTAGTTTTAAAGTGATGATCTATTCTGCACAGCTTCTCCAAGGTATGAAGCCTCCTTGGTATTCACCTAATTCTTCCTCTAGTTGCCCTTTGGTCCTCTTGCATAGGGTTCTGGAGAAAACCTTGTATGTGGAGTTAAGAGAGAGATACCTCTGTCATTATCTGGGTTGCTTGTATCTACTTCTTTGTGGAGTGCGTGGATTATGGTTGTGGTCCAATGTTCTGGAAACTTTTCTGCTATCCAGATTTCTGTTAGGGCTATGTGTAAGGACGTTCGAAATGTATCACTGGCATATTTCTGCAAAAACTTAGTCTTCTCCGCATGCCTTATAATGTTTCATCTCTCCGAGTACCGTTTCCACCTCTTGGGTTATTGGAGGTGAAGTGTTGATGACACCAATCTGTATTAATTGCTAAAAGTTCCTCGAGTTCTTCACAAGAGCATTACTGCATAAAGAAATATTTTCGTTCCTCCTGAAAAAATTCGAGTCTCAAGGGTTAATTCAGTGTTGCCGTTCAAAGCTACCGGCTTCCAAATGCCGATCTGCAGCAAGCGACTCGGCTTTGCGGCATAGGCAAGCAAGCAGTAGTCGGGGCGAGCGCTAGTTGTGCACGCGGAAGCAACAGGTTGCTTCCACGGCGCAGCCGCAAATATTTGCATGCACGGCAGCAGCGGCACGAGCAAAAGGAGCACGGCTCCTGCAGTGGACGCTCATTAAAGGGCTCGAGGAATTCCGCCGGCAAAAATAAACACCAGCTGACAAGTACATGACGGGGACCTGACGACAGCGCTGGCCGTTCACGTGCTAATGAATGTTCAACCGCTTTGCATCTTTATAGCAGTCGCCGTAATTGCAGCTACGATGCCATTATTAAGCAACACGGACAACGCCCAAGTGAGTCACACGTTGCACGAGAGGCAATCTCAACTAGAGCCGACTTGTGTACCAACAGGTATTTCAAGGTTTCACTTAGTGTCCGTTGATTTCAAAATGTTTTGTAATGAAGTTTACCCCTTTTTGTCGCCAAAGTAGACCAGAAATTTTCTCATTTGCTTATCACTGCGCAAACTAACAGTTATACTGCCTAATTTTGTGCAGCAGATACAATTTTAGTTGACAAAAAAAAACAATTTAGAACGCATAAACCTTGGAAGGAAGCACACTACTGTTTGCCAATAGTTAACTGAGTAGGACCTAACAGTTCTCTCTCTCTCTCTTACCATATCATCCAGTTTACAAGAAGTCATTCTATATATTTAACAAGCTACCTACATCAAACATCCCCAGAGACTGATTAAGCTGCGCTATCCTCTGAGGCATAATTAACTACATCTGCGTCTACGTGATTACTCTGCTATTCACAATAAAGTGCCTGGCAGAGGGTTCAATAAACCACCTTCATGCTGTCTCTCTACCGTTCCACTCTCGAACGACACGCGGGAGAAACGAGCACTTAAATTTTTCCGTGCGAGCCCTGATTTCGCTTATTTTATCGTGATGATCATTTCTCCCTATGTAGGTGGGTGCCAAAAGAATGTTTTCGCAATCGCAGGAGAAAACTAGTCATTGAAATTTCATGAGAAGATCCGTCACAACGAAAAAGGCCTTCGTTTTAACGATTGCTACTCCAATTAACTTATCATGTCTGTGACACTGTCTCCCCTATTTTGCGATAATACAAAACGAGCTGTCCTTCCCTGTACTTTCTCCATGTCATCCGTCAGTCCCTCTTGATGCGGATCCCACACCGCACAGCAGTACTCCAGAATAGGGCGGACAAGCGTAGTGTAAGCTGTCTCTTTGGTAGACCTGTAGCACCTGCCAATGGATCGTAGTCTTTGGTTTTCTCTACCCACAATATTATCTATGTGATCGCTCCAATTTAGGTTATTTGTAATTGTAATCCCTAAGTATTTAGTTGAATTTACAGCCCTCAGATTTGTGTGACTTGTAGCTTAATCGAAATTTAGCTGATTTCTTTTATTACTCACGTGAATAACTACCCACTTTTCTTTATTCAGGGTCAATTGCCACTTTTCGCACCATACAGATATCTGATCTAAATCATTTTGCAAGCCGTTTTGATCATATGATGACTTTACAAGACGGTAAATGACAGAATCATCTCGAAACAATCTAAGACGCCTACTCCGATTGTCACCTACGTCGTTAATATAGATCAGGAACAATGGAGGGCCTATAACACCTCCTTGGAGAACGCCGGATGTTACTTCTGTTTTGCTCGATGACTTTCCGTCTATTACTATGAACTGTGACCTTTCTGACAGGAAATCACGATTCCAGTCGCACAACTGAGGCGATACTCCGTACACACGCAGTTTGATTAGAAGACGCTTGTGAGGAACGGTGTCGAAAGCCTTATGGAAATCTAAAAATATGGAATCAATTTGACATCCCTGTCCATAGCACTTATTACTTCAGGAGTATAAAGAGCTAGTTGTGTTTCACAAGAACGATATTTTCTGAATCCGTGCTGCCTATGTGTCAATAAATCGTTTTCTTCGAGGTACTTCATAATGTTCGAATACAGTATATGTTCTAAAACCCTACTGCAAATCGACGTTAGTGATATAGGCCTGTAATTCAGCGGATTACTCCTACTTCCTTTTTTGGGTATTGGTGTGACTTGGACAATTTTCCAGTCTTTAGGTACGTATCTTTCTGTGAGCGAGTGGTTGTATATAATTGGTAAATATGGAGATATTTTATCAGCATACTCAGAGGAACCTGACTGGTATACAATATGGACCCTTAAAATAGGAAGCCAAGTTGTTATTGCTTTGTCCCCCTAAAGCGCGTAGTAGCAGTAGTAGTATTGTTTTTTTTTTCATTATTTTCAGTTGGAAGACCGTTTTGCTACAGCTCTCCACACTTATATCGCGACCAAGCTGCTTCATCTTGTGACGTTGGTTGTTTGGTTTAAAAGAGAGGGAAGGGACCAAACTACGAAGTCATCGGTGCCTTGTTCCTAATAAAACAACGCAACAAGTGTGAGAATAAAATAGAGGAGACATGTAACACAAAACGGAAAGAAAGGAAAGACCACAAGAACGAAGGAAAGGCAACGAACACTAAAAGGAACAAAAGAACAACAGAGATGCAAGAAGCAGTTAGAAGAGAGTAAAAAAAGAAGCAGATTACAGTGGCTGGCCGACCACGAAAATAAAAAGGAAAGGCAACACAAAAAAACCTTCACCCTAAAAGCAGTAGGGTGGAGGGCACAGAGGGACAAATCTTGTGACGTCATACCCGCATCCGTGCACGCTTTTATTAAATTTTTGTTGCTCTGTTTCACTGCACAGTATAGGGGGGCTTTGTTGCGGAATGCTAGCAAGTAGGCAGGATCACAAGACAGACTCATCGAACGACGCGCCAGATGGTATCACACCGTAAGAACGGCCGGGCGAGCAAGAGCCGAATCGTATTGGAACAGAGAGACAGTGAACAGTTGCTACCACGCTGGGCGCTAAGAAGCGAATCTTTTATTATTTATATTCACTATTTAAATACCAATACAAGATTCTAACGTGCTGACGACGTTATTTGCACAGAGAACTTGTTAATAATAATGTCAATATTACGCAATTCAGTTAGAGTTGACGGTAAATTGAGTTCATGGTTCAGAGTAGTTTCAGGGGTAAGACAAGGCTGCAACCTGTCTCCACTGTTGGCAACATGTGAAAGAACTGGAAGCGAGGTGTAGGAAAGCTAATGCAGAGAGCGCTCAGCTACGATCTACTCTCTTCTGCAAGAAGGAAGTCAGTACCAAGACTAAGTTATCTGTGCACCGTTCAATCTTTCGACCAACTTTGTTGTATGGGAGCGAAAGCTGGGTGGATTCAGGTTACCTTATCAATAGGGTTCAGGTTACGGATATGAAAGCAGCTAGAATGATTGCAGGTACTAGTAGATGGGAACAATGGCAGGAGGGTGTCCACAATGAGGAAATCAAAGAAAAACTGGGAATGAACTCTACAGATGTAGCAGTCAGGGCGAACAGGCTTAGATGGTGGGGTCATGTTACACGCGTGGGGGAAGCAAGGTTACCCAAGAGACTCGTGGGTTCAGCAGTAGAGGGTAGGAGGAGTCTGGGCAGACCAAGGAGAAGGTACCTGGATTCGGTTAAGAATGATTTTGAAGTAATAGGCTTATCAGAAGAGGCACCAATGTTAGCACTTAATAGGGGATCATGGAGGAGTTTTGTAAGGGGGACTGTGCTCCAGACTGAACGCTGAATGGCATAATCAGTCATAAATGATGATGATTACTCAATTCATTAGGAAATGCTAATTACAAATTTCAGCTACTGCCAGTACGTTCTGATAGAAAAGATTAACCAATCACAATTGCGCCATGAAAGGGCACGCGCCAAACTGCTAAGATAGCTCACTATTAAGGTACGTTGTCCAAGACGCGACGCACACTTGCGACTGCGACGGGTCGCTACGTGACGTCAGAAGTTGCTTGCTGGCGCATGCGCAGTTCGAGTTTGGGATGCGACGCGCGGCTGTTGCGACAGCTGCCGCAGCACTGCACCAGTGAGCAGTGTTGCGACGGGAGTCGCATGACACAAAGACGTACGGCTGCCAGAAAGATGTCGAGCCAGTCAAGGAAAACTGAAATGAGCCACCCACAGGATGTGATGCTCTGTGAGCTGGTCTCACGACATCCTTGCCTTTACGATTTGAAGAACCCTAAATATAGAGACACTATGTTCAGAGACAGAATTTGCGAAGAAATTGGTGCACAGTTGAAACTGGCAGGTGAGTGAAATATATAATATTTTCCCATTAATGCAAATTTTTCAGGCCTGTTATGAAAATCAGTATAATCCATGCAGATGTAGAATTAGAACGATGAAAATGAACTTGAAGGTCAATTTTCGCATTACTCTTTTTTGTGACGATAAAAATTGAAAACGTCAAGTACATTATAAAATGAACAATCTAAAGAACAACGAGAAAGTTACATTTTACAATACCTTCACTTTGAAAGTAAACGGTAGATTGGTGTCTTGATGATACCTTCTAGTTGTGAAAAACCACCACCAGATTGTTGTACAGCTTTCTGTAATCAATAGATGCTCGTTTTTGAGGCAGGCGTTTCTCAACAGATTGCGCAAACAGTATGCTGCAATAAGTAATTTGTCACATTCGCTTCAATTCATTGGTAGAAGATGGTGCTCAAAAAAATTGTGCCAAAAGTGCACTACTGTTTTACAAGGCCCTTCTGGTCTGACACAGTTCACAATTGAAAATCGTCTTTTGTAAATCCTGGAGTCATCTTTTGAGTGCAGCTTGGCAAGATTAAATGTTCATGTCATCCATAACGATGTATGCTGTCAGAATATAAGAATATGGAAGTTCATTTGGATGGGAATAAAGACTCAGTCGGCTATGAAAGTTGCCTTAGCTTGTTCCAAAAGTTTCTGCATGGGAGAAACTGACAAGTATAATTTGGGGAAATTTTGTGAACAAGCACGGACATTATTTCTTCCACATTTCTGCCAGTGTATACTGTAGACGTTCAGAATGAAAATTCTAGAGATGTTTAAGGTGTAACCCTATCTTGTTGTCAGGAACTTGAAACAATGCAATGACGCAATCGTGCGGTTATTGTTAATAAACTTATCTTTCATTGGAATTTTAGGTGAAATGTGCAAAAACAGATGGAGGAATATTCGGGACTCGTATCAGAGAAATAAACGAGAAAGAAAGCTTGGAACAGGTTCAGATGCCTCAGCAAAACCACGAAAATGGGTTCTGCTTGATCACTTGGGTTTAAGAAACCTACATTTCGTGGCATTTTAAATGAAATTGTCAAGAGCATATGGAGAAATATTAGTAACTCATACCGGAGAAATATGACATAAAATGGTTTCATTAGGTCCAAATGTGTCAGCGAAACAAAACAAATGCATTCTCTATCGTGTGATGACCACACGATTCTCGTTGGGCGTCGATAGAACTGGCGGCTAGTCGCGACGCTCCCGGAGATATATGAGCCCAAATCTCGGTAACGAAGTTCGATATCATTCTGATCTCAACTTTAAAAATAATTTCAATATGTTAGCTTCTTTTCATCAGCAACGATGTATGACCTAACGTAAACCATACGTAAAGTAGTCAGCGACCACATTTTTCACTGTACACAATTCAAATTTTATGCAGTAGGTTACTTGTAAATTAAGTATCGGGATAACTGTGACGAATATCGGAAAAATAGACACCTCATTATCAAGCTGTGATGTGAAACTGTAAGATACGCAAACATCAATTTTTTGTGCCTTTTACTTTCCTCACAATTGATAGAGAAGTAATATATAGCGAAAAAAACACGCAAAACCGGAAGAGATACTTTTCAATTTTTTAAAGTAAAAGGAGAATCTGCATCGAAAAACTAACTCTGGGAGCCGATGTAACTTTGTTGCATTAACATACAGTATTTTTTACAGCAAGAAAATCGGAATTCTTATTTTTCTTATGTATTTGAATCCGCCGCCGCCGGCCGCAGCTTGGGAAACGGCGACGACTCTAGTCGTCTTGCGGCCGTGCCGCCGTCTGCCAGGGTGGGAAAAGAGGAGGGGGCAGCGTCGCAGTCGCAGCCAACTGTCGCGTCTTGCACAACGTAACTTTAGTCTACAATCGGTTTCGGAGGAGGTAATACGTGAACTTGTGTATAAAATCTCATCTCATGTAAAGACGAAACTGTTGGAAAGTTATGGAGAAGACCGCGAATTAAGGGAACGCAAGACGCAGTCCTTGAGTAAGGGCGCCTGCATATAGTGTCCCTGGCGGCAGAAGTTTTGTTTCGGAAGCTACGTAGCGTGGCGGCGGCGGCAGCGGCAGCAGCAGCTGCTGCTCGCGTGCTGTGCTGTGTCGGGAGTCCCAGCGGTGCCCTCCACGCCCACGGGCGCGGCGGAGGCGCTCCACTGCTCAACCTCGAAGGCTGCCCGCCACACCGTAGCCTGGGAACGTCACGCAACCGGCCGCAGGCGGGGGCCCGGCCACGGCTGCATGCAACGGAGACCGCGACCAACTCTACCCACTAGGGGTGGCCAAAGAATCACCAAACGGATTGAGAAGTCACAGTTTTCGAAATAACGGCATCTGTGCTGTATGCATGCGGACTGAAGCGACGAACGAAAATTTGTACCAAAGCCGGAATTCGGAAGCGGGTCTCCTGCTCACACTACAGACGCGCTGACCGCTGCACAGTGGTTTTGCACAACCGTACAGACTACCCTAGCATCGAAACTTCCTGACATATTAAAACCGTGTCCCGGACCGAGACTCGAACACGGGATCTTTGCCTTTCGCGGGCACGTGCTCTACCAACTGAGCTACCCAAGCACGACTGACGACCCATCCCCAGAACTTCAATTCTGCCAGTACCTCGTCTCCCACCTTCCTAACTTCACAGAAGCTCTTGTACGAACCTTGTAGAACTAGCACTCCTGGAAGATAGGATATTGCGGAGGCATGGCTTAGCCACAGCCTAGGGGATGTTTCCAGAATGAGATTTTCGCTCTGCAGCGGAGTGCGCGCTGATATGCAAGATTCGTAGAAGAGCTTCTGCGAAGTTTGGAAGGTAGGAGACGAGGTACTGGCAGAAGTAAAGCTGTGAGGACGGGGCGTGAGTCGCGCTTGGGTAGTTCAGTTGCCCACGAAAGGCAAAGGTCCCGAGTTCGAGTCTCGGTGCGGCACACAGTTTTAATCTGCCACAAAGTTATATATCAGCGCACACTGCGCTGCAGAATGAAAATCTCATTCCGCTACCCTAGCACCCTTCCCTGTTCAATTCAAATTCCCTTTCAAGCTTCAGACCATTTAGGGCTTCGATAAAATATTGATATCATTCCCGAAAGATATCGTTATAGTTCGCCGACAATTTTCCCCACTACATCGATATACAAATGGCAATATCGAGTACCGATAGTTTTAATTTGTATTTTTTCGCAATTTTCGATAAATATTTGAAATTATACTTTCGGAATTTTAGTAGAGCGTAATTTTACTTTCACTGTGTGAAAGAATCTTATTCCTTTTTGAGCTTTCATAACGCCCAGTCTTCCTCTTTGACTGTGCGAACCAAGTATAGGGGACACAAAGAAGTAGTCCAACTACACTGGTGTGTGGGATTGGAATAACATGATTTCCGATGTGGAGAAACAGCACAGCAGTTGCGTCAAAAAACAATTTGTAATGCAACTAGTGTGCTATTTCTTTACATCGCCATTTTTAAAAAAATATTTGTTGAAAATGATGAACGAAAATCTAAATGACAAGACTGGTCTTTGCGGAAGCGGAGACGTGTGAGGGGAAATACCTGACATAATCGGCGCTCGGCGCTACCAACATAAACTGCAACGTTTACCTTCACCACACAATTTTGATACTACAACTGCTAGGTCGCTGGCTTTTTCAGAAATGAGAACACAGCAGAGTCGACATGAAGTGTTCCGGAAAAATCCGACCGGTAACGAAACCGAACGACGGACTCATACACACCTTTTATTGTGCTACTTACGTGCATTGTTAGCAAATTCGTTATCGCCAAGCGTGAACGTGCATCGTTTTCCTTTCAGTTCTTGCTCTAAGGGGGATAGGTAGGATGCTAACTTGAAGTGCAGATATCTCATAATAAAACAGTACTTAAATATAAAGCACTACAATCAGCAGTAAATTTACAATGTGCAGCCGATATTTTTATAGCCCGCGCGAGCCGTGGCAAGACGCCTCAGACCGCGAGGCGGGTGTGTCCACCCTTTGCCTTTGTAGAGATGAGAACTCCCCTGCGGACACTTTCAGTGGGGTGGAGGGTTGGCAGCCCTTCCTCCAAGAGCCGAAACCATGTAAGACAGTGATGTTGGACGCTAGGGTCTGGAGCGAAGTCGATGCTGTAACTTATCCCAATGGTGTTACATTGAACTCAGGTCGAGACTCTGGGTAGGCTAGCGTATTTGAGGAATGTTTTTGTCCACTAAGCACTGCTCGCAAATGATACTTTATGACAGGCTGCACTGTTACGGTGATAATCACCGTCTTCGAACTGTTGCTCTAATGTATGCAGTTCACAATGCTGCAAAAACTGTACATTTTTTCCGCATTCTGTGTTTAAGTGCAGAACGGGGACCACACCCTGAGCACTAATAACACTCCCATTCCATGATAACACCTTTCTGCACTTGGTTGTCGGCACTTTACGCGGCGGCAAGTAATATTCTCTAGGCATTCACCAAACCCAAACCCCTTCATCGTATTGGCACTGGGTAGAGTGTGCTTCATCACTCCAAAGTACTGATTTCTAGTCACCTGTTGTCTAGTGGCGCCGCTCTTTATTTCAAGTATCGCGCAGCAATGACAATAGAAATGTGTGGCTTATTATGACCGCTCAGCCTTTGGTACGCACAATCACCGTACTAGCTGGACTGCTCGTTGCAATTTATAGTTCACAAGTTACTTTTTCCGCTGATTTCATGCGATTTTCTACAACTACCACCCCCTCACCCACCTCCCCGCGTAGGTGCTCGATAGATCTCTGTCAGTACATATGGTCTCACCCGTTCTTGGTTTAGCTGTGATTGTGCCTTCCCGTTTCCACTTCAATATATGACCCGTTCACTTTCGAAGTCACTGAGCTTTCCCCACAGACTAATTCTGCTGTTGTTGCTTCTCTACTGACAACACGTCCGCCTGCTTAGCTGAGTGGTCAGCCGGCACGGTAGCTCAGCGTGTTCGGTCAGAGGGCTGCGTGCTCTCTGTAATAAAAAAAAACTGAGTCAAGTAATCAACAATCAACTTGAACTGATGTCTTGTGACGTCTGCCCAGACCAAACGTAACGAACTATATCGAACAAAAAGAAAAAAAAGGAAAAAGTGGTAACGTTTTCCTACCATGCAGCGGGCTCGGGTTCGATTCCCGGCCAAGTTGAATATTTTCTACGCATGTGGACTGGGTGGTGTGCTATCATCATCATCATCATCATCATCATCATCATCATCATCATCATCATCATCATCATCATCATCATCATCATCATCATCATCATCATCATCATGATACCATCACCGACGCACATGTTGCCCAGTGCGGCGTCACCTGAAATACGACATGCACCCGGAGGCCGAACTTCCCCGGATGGGGTCTCCCGGCCATCAATGCCACACGATCATTTCGTTTTTACTGACAACACAATACTCCCCGCCTCCTTTTATACTAGCGGGTCCGCCTTTCACGTCATGTAGTTGTCACTTCCTCATACGTAGAGCTGTCTGGACGCTTTTGATCAGATAACAGTTCCTCATTCATGCACAGAACTGAGCTCGTGCTCGGTCTCATATCATCAGAACGTAACCATAATCTATCTCTCTTCCTCTTTCTCCCTCCATACGGGTCCCGCGCTCCGAGCAGTGAGGTCAACGGGCTTGGGGGCGGGTCAAGTGGGGTCTTGATTCGCGTTTCGGCCGAGCAAGTAACAAGTCGTAGCTCAGTAGCTGAACGAGACACTTTTGTGATCATTGCACACGCTTGCAGAATCTAAGAAGCAGCATAGACAGGGCATAGATGAAAAATGTAATTCATCATTTATCTAAGATAAATAATGGGAATGCAGGCTTTCTCTACGAATTTCATTGATGAAATTTGCTGAGGTTATTGGCAGTCGCGGAGTCGTGTGTCGCAACGTTTCGACGAGTTTCCTAATCGTCACCTTCGCCTGAAGATAGCTAGCAAGAAATTCGTCGAAACGTTGCAACAACACTACGCCCCGACTCGGCTGATAACCCGAGAAGATTTGGTAAGTCAGACAAAAATTGGTCATGCATTCCTCATATTATCTTTGTTATAAATCCTACAACATGAAATTTCACATCTTAGTTGAACAGATCACAGTAATGTGGCGACGGGAAAGGCGACTTCAGGAATGCCTCACCAGAAGTGATATGTCCGCTTCTGTTCTCAGAAAACATAACTGATATGGCGGATACGGTGGGTAGCAATCTAAGGCTGACCGGGAAGTGTCGCCGTTGAGTGATTGTAGGGGGATTCAGCACAGGTGAATATCAGAACAGCTGTTTGGTGCTATGAATGGTAACTTGCTTTAAATGAAAGGAATGTAGGTTACTGGGACGGGTAGGAGTAAAAAAAACCCTGTGTATACGAACAGAGTATTAATGGTATGTTGCTTGACCCAGTCACGTAAGATTTGTAAGCGTAAAGCTGCGACACAGCATGGAACAGAATGATTGGATACGGTAAGGCGAATAGTAGATAATTTATTGGTAGATCTTTCAGGAGTAACTGAGCACTTGTAAAGCAGACAGCTCATAGAACGCTTGTCAAGATCCATTCTTGAGTGCTGATGGGTTGTTTGGGACCCCCGCAAGGTTAGTTTGAAGTAAGACACTGAAGCAATTCGAAGGAGTTCTGATTAACTTGTTAGCGGTCATTTCTACAAGCGCCGAGAGTACTACGGCAATTCTCGCTGAGTTTAGATGGGCAGTCTTGGAGGGAAGGCAGTGGTGTTTTCACGAAACACTATTGAGAACGGTTCTACTGCCTCCAAATGTCATCTTGCATTAGGATAAAATGACGGAGAGAGGAGTTTGTATAGAACACAGAGGCAGCCATTTATTTTTCCTGCAGTTCCATTTGTGGGCGGAACCGTACAAGGAAAGACGAACACGGGTGCAAAATACCCTCCGCCAAGCATTGCGCGGTGGCTTGCGTAGTATATGTGTAGAAGTTAATGATTTATGTTGAAATACTAAGTGTATTTGACTATTCGACCCGAGCGCATTATCGTCAGTTTTTCGAATAGTCTATTCGTTGGGAAAACTTTATGAACTACACTTTCGTTTTCTTCGGAGTTTCCACAAGCAAAAAACTTAGGTAGTGTGTCTACAGTTCTTCGCCCGCTTCATCTCATTTTTTACTAAGCTGTTAGATGTATCGTTTCAGCAAATTAAGGTCGACTACCCATGTTATTGCTTTATTTAGCTGACGAGATTAGGCCCACAGGTCTTCCTCCACTTACCAAGAATGCCACATATTTCAATTGCAATAAGCATGTTTACAATACAATAAGAATGTTATAAGTTACATATAATACATAATCCAACACACAAGACATTAGTATGACATTAACAGATCAGAAAAGAACACAATTGATAATCGTTCATTACGATTCCAACAATAAAAACGAACTACAGGCAAGTAGATATGAACTATGCGCGTTAGCAGGAATGAAGTTGAGGGAATGGGTGTCTCCTCCCCAAAAAGTTTAATCAGACATTTCCCTTGGACGTAAAAAAACAGTGAAGTGTCTCACTAATTGTTTTACATTGTGTACAAGTGAACAAATAGCTTAAGACTGTAATAACAAGCGTGTGTCACCAACAGGTGGATGACGATCTCGGTCCGTTTATATGTTAATATGATCTAACGGATAATGCAGGAAGTTTCAAGAGGCTTTTCGTGGCTGAAGTATACGGGGAAGTTGCAACGCGAACAATCAATGGAAGCAGTCAGATCCATAAAATACGAGAGTTGGAACTTTAGTAGTGGCAACTAATTAGTTACAGCTCGTACAAAATAGATACGTGTTTCAAAGTTTTGCTGACCTTCAAAGTAGTCACCAGCATTGTGTATAAATCGTTGCCAGTGATGTGGAAGCCGTAAGATACTCATAGCAGTGCCAGTTGTGTTGACAGTTCGCGCGGCGCGGTCTATTTATTGCCCGACGAATTTTTAGCAGTTCTGAAGCGAATGTCGTGAAGTGCTTCCTTCAGTTTAAAAATCGATTTGAACTCACGAGAGCTTACGTCAGGGGAGGGCAGTAGGTGGTATAGCTCTTAGCAGCCCCATCAGTCAAACAAATCAGTAACAGGTTGCACTGTACGTGCCTGAGCATTGTCCTGCAAAATGGTCAGTGCCATCACTTCTGTCTCTATTCTGTTCATTTTTGGGACACAACCTACGACCAGCTTAGAGACAGAAGTGATGACACTTTCTGCAGGACCTGACCATCATTTTGCAGGAAAATGCTCAAGAACGTACAATGCAAGCTGTAACTGATTTGTTTGACTGATGGGGCTACTAAGTGCTGTACCACCTACTGTACTCCCCTGACTTCAGCCTTCGTGAGTTCAACTGAAGGAAACACTTAACGGCATTCGCTTGTGCTACAAATTCGTCAGGCAATAGACCGCGCCACGAGAACTGTCAACACAACTGGCACTGCTAAGAGTATCCTACAACTTCCACATCGCTGGCAACGGGTTGTACGCAATGCTGTGGCTACTGAAGGTCAGTAAAACTTTGAAACACGTATCTATTTTGTACGAGCAGTGAATAAATAGTTGCCACTATTAGAGTTCCAACGCTCGTATGTAGGAGTATGCGTACGGAGCGATTTAAAGCGGAACGACCACGTACAAATAATCGCAGGTAAGACTAATGCTATACAGACTTACAACAAGAATACTCCGAAATGCGGTCCACCTACAGGGGAGGTAGCTTACGGAACCCTCGTTCGATCAGTTCTTGAGTATTCCTCCTCAGACTGGTATCCGCACCAAAGAAGGGCGGTGCTTTTCGTTACAGACTAATGTAGTAAGCGCAAAAGCGTCACTGAGATGGTGGGCTATGTCCGGTAGCAGATGCTACCGGAGACGCGTTCTGCATCAGGCTGAGGTTACCACGCCGGCCGCTGTGGCCGAGCGGTTCTAGGCGCATAAGTCTGGCACCGCGCGACCGCTACGATCGCAGGTTCGAATCCTGCCTCGGGCATGGATGTTTGTGATGTTAGGTTTAATTAGCTCCAAGTTCTAGAGGACTGATGACCTCAGATGTTAAGTTCCATAGTGCTCAGAGCTATTTGAATCTTTTTTTTTGAGGTTGCCACTGGCTGTGTCGTGGTCTAACGCGGGAAAATGGAAGATGCAACTAGGAGTGGTTTACTGGAGTGCCTTACAGGCGTCACGCAGGCGACAACTGCAGGTAAGCACTGCACAAGAACATAACAGTGGCAGTGAATCCTGGTGTGGGGAGCGCAGCGGGGCACCAGCTGGCAGACGGACAATATATCGCAGCCTGGTCGTGCGTCACATCCTTCCGGCGACGCCGCGCTCCGCAAGTGGCGCTAGCGTCGCTTGTGAGGGCTGTCGCTCGCTACTTGTGGACGACAATGGAGACAGTGTCTGAATCGACGCGGCGCAGGTCGTCAGTGGCATGACCGCACTCCAGGTCGTCATTTATATACTCCACTAGTCAATGTGTAGTATGCAGCGAAAGCGTTTCTCCATCTACATCTACAGAACTACTACGCTATTTAGGCTTCACTTACATGTTTAGCAGGTGGATCACGGAACCAACTTCAGACTATTTCTCCATCGTTCCTCCCTCAAACGGCGCGTGGGAGACCCTACATCTTTTGCTCTATGCGCAGAGACTGAAATCGAGAAAATATTTTCACATTCGGAGGAGAATGTTGGCGATTGAAATTTCGTGAAAGTATCCCGCGACAACGAAAAATGTCTTTATTTTAATGACTGCCGCCCCAACACTCTCATCTTCATGACACACTCTCCGCTACTTCGCGATAACACAAAACAACATGGCCCTCTCTAAACTTTTGCGATGTCCTCGGTCAATCATATCTATCGAGACTCCCATGCCGCGCTAAGATGACAGACAAGCGTAGTTTACGCAGTCTCTTTAGCACACTTATTGCATCTTTTAATTGTTCTGACAATAAGGCGTAGTTACTGGTCCGCCTCCTCCGCAACACATCCCACGTGATCGTTCCAATTTGAGTTGTGCGTAATTCTAATCCCTATGTATTTAGTTCAATCGACAACTTTCAGATTTGTTTCATTTTTCGTGTAACCAAAATTTAATGGATTTCTTTTTCGTACTCATGTGGACGACCTCGGGCTTTTTATTGTTTAGGGCCAAATGTCTTCACAGTAAGCAGATAGCTCGTCTAAATTACTTTTCAAATAGTTTCGATCGTATGATGACTTAAGACGGTAAACGACTGTATCATTTGCAAACAGGGTTGCCAACACTGTCCCCTAAGACGTTTACATAGATTGAGAACAAGAGGATGTCAACACCATTTCGGTTTCACTAGATAACTTACCGTCAATTATCATGAAATCAGACATTCCTGAAAGGAAATAACGTAACAATCTTAGCCACTCCTTAGACTAAATATGCATAACAGTATTTCGCGAGAATAATGATCTCTCTTCCTGTGATTCCCGTTTCTATGCACTGAGTGCCACTGCACACATTCACATGGGCTACATCGGCATGTTTCGAAAATCATCTTGCTGAATTCGGTAACTCCTGCTATCGTTTTTACCGATGTTAACGAATAAATATGAGTTTTACAACAGTACCTACGGTAAAACAACTTCATGTTTTCTCTCCTGAAGCTACCCAAACATTTTTCGTTGTCTTCACTTTATTTCTGTAAAAACATAGCACAGGTTTGACTGGTTTTATGCGTAATTATTTTAGGCCTAAGAATTTTAATACGTGCTTCCACTTTTAATGTGACTCTTCAACATCAAGAGCATCATATTAAGACTTAAATCTGACGAAGTGTGATGCTTGCAAATGAGCTCAGTACACTCATTACTACTTCTCTCGGAAATGATATCTGCAAACAAGTAATTGAGAAGTTGACATTGTGAAAGGAGTAAGTCTTGAACAGCAAATTTGACAGGAGAAGCAAAAAAGGGTTCTGACGAAGTTGTGTTAACAAAATGGTTAAAGAAAATCCAAATTAACTTGACAAATATATTTTCAGCTGTCACATTTGTATAAGAAATATAATTCTGGTGTACAAAGACTGCGGTAAAATGCATGGTGTTTGAAGTACATGTAGTCCAGAATCACCAGGATTTTTCTTTCTTTTTCTTTAATATCACTAATGATGGACCTTCGTTCAACTGGTGGTAGAGAACGAACTGCAGAGATGTTCTTCACAAACTTACCCCTTTTCGAAAGGTTGTGCTCGCTCCACGGATCCATTTCACTGAACGAATTTTTTATTTCTATGAGCAGCAGCAATCCCTCACAACTGTAATCCAGGAAGCAAAACCGATCTACACTGGTACTGTGGGCAATAATGTATCGCGTACCGAGCGAAGTCACAGAAATCTTCCTCCGCCATCTTTAGAACATTGAATGGTTCTATATTCTTTGCTTCTCGAATCATATAGGCCTTTTCGTCAAGAGTCAAGTGTTATGAACACTTCTCTATCACGTCGAAATCTCAGTCACGCGGCATGTTCGAACGCCCCGACACAAGAAATTTCACATTATCAACCATATTGTTTACCACTACGTAGACTGCAGCCATTAAAACCACCCTGTTTTTATTTTGGCCGTTTGTAAGACCGCAACCGCACACAACTTTGACATTCTGTTACTTCTATGCCACTGGCGACATGTTTAACCACCTTTTCGATAAAAAATTTGCAATATGATTTGTTTTCACTTACAACCTTTCTCATGGAATCCCTGAATTGCTTTTGAGCAAAGTCATCGATTACTTCTCTTTACTGTGCAATAATGGCAATTGCTGCCCTTTATCACTTTTTTGGGGACAGTACGTAGAGGTCTTTCACCACATCGCCAAAATATGAGCTGATCATACTCTATAATCATTTCCATGGTATTTTTTAAATGTTTCTATTCAGGCAGATTCTTTTAATCTCAGCAATACCAGTTCCGATTTCCTTGTTTACAATAAAGCCCCCCTCGCTGTTTGTTTCATCTCTGTTCATCTTTAATAAAATGTATGACCTTATCTTAATACTATCTGGATTCGCTTTTACGTTGCACTTCTTAAAACTTATCTTTACCTCATTCGATCTTAATCAACCTCATCCAACACACCTGCAGTCCAACTTCGTATCCTAATACAAACGTAGGCCCCGCGGCCATTGCCACATTCAATAAAATTTTTCTGGGTTTGTGACAGCATTGTCAATGTACATAAAACTACTAGTAAACATTAACACCCTGAAGGAGGTCGGTTGCAACAGGGACCGAAACGTCGGTAGTTCTATATGTATTGACAATGCGGTCACAAACTTAGAAAAATTTTACTGAATTCATATTCTAATGTTTTCAATTTGTTGTCTCTCTACTTCCAATGTTCTTTAATTTGTCCGGAACAACAACAGTAACATCAATGTGCAAGGAACTAACGTGGTATCTTCAAACCAGAAGCCATCACGACAATCTGCCTGGTTACCGTGTGCAAGCATAGACCTGAAGTCTGTCAGTAACCTCATTTGACAGGCAGACGTTGTGTCATCAGTACTACATTTATGGAGTGGGTAGCAGACACTCACCGTGACATCTGCAGCGCATCCATATTTATTCCTCCCAGAGCCATCCACCACGATGAATACCCTATGGTTAGTAACAGCTACAAGGAGTGAACGTTTTGACTGAACACTGAGATCTACCCTGGTTGGTTCGCTCAGACCCCTAAGATTTGGTTAAAGGCCCTTCCCACGTTCTTAGTAATCACCTTTTGTGGCCTCCATCGTACGAATTCTAGGTATGTAAACGATGCGACAGCCTGCGGAAGCTTATCACTATTGTGTAGTGCGCTACTATGGATTTCTTTTCGTTAAAGACCTTATTTTACATGTACACCCATTTACAAAGATGTGACCAGTGAGATTAAGTTGTTACATTTACAATTTCCTAGTGGCGGTACTCTATTGAAGACTATAGCAGCTCTAGGTAAAAATAAAAGCGTACCTGAACTCACTGATAAAACTGAAGAATATAGCACTAGCATTAGCGGTCCCACAACGCTCAACCGCGGTACATCAGATGTTACTACCACATCCATACAACGTTCAGCGTAAAATAGACCGGACCGGTTTTTATCAGTAACATTCGCGAGTCTAAAGTACATTTTCGAAGAGAGACTATGTTATATGATCAAATTATGGTAAAACTAATGTCAACAGTCGACAGTCTTCGCCGATCATTGAGCCTCAATTCGAAGCAGGAATCACCACTGAAGACAATTCTACCCCAGAATGAGATTTTCACTCTGCAGCGGAGTGTGCGCTGATATGAAACTTCCTGGCAGATTAAAACTGTGTGCCAGACCGAGACCCGAACTCGGGATCTTTGCCTTTCGCGGAGAAGTGCTATACCAACTGAGCTACCCAAGCACGACTCACGCCCCGTCCTCACAGCTTTACTTCCGCCAGTATCTCGTATCCTACTTCCCAAACTTTACGGAAGCTCTCCTGCGAGTTCGAGTCTCGGTCCGGCACACCGTTTTAATCTGCCAGGAAGTTTCATATCGGCGCACACTCCGCTGCAGAGTGAAAATCTCATTCTGGAAACAACCCCCAGGCTGTGGCTAAGCCATGTCTCCGCAATATCCTTTCTTTCAGGAGTGCTAGTTCTGCTAGGTTCGCAGGAGAGCTTCTGTAAAGTTTGGAAGGTAGGAGACGAGGTACTGGCGGAAGTAAAGCTGTGAGGACGGGGCGTGAGTCGTGCTTGGGTAGCTCAGTTGGTAGGGCACTTGTGCGCGAAAGGCAAAGGTCCCGAGTTCGAGTCTCGGTACGGCACACAGTTTTAATCAGCCAGGAAGTTTCAATTCTACCCCAGTCCATAAGCTTCCGGGCCGAAGATTGTCTGGAGACGCCCCGGATAGCAGTGCGACACCAACCTGAGTATAGCCCACCATATAACCCGACGGCCAGGAGTGATTGTCTGGGGTGCCATTACTTTTCATGGTAGGACCCATTTGCTTACAGCAGAGTGCTATGTCGACGATATTTTATTTTCGTTGGCCTTGATGGCAAGCCATCCTCCGTTTATATTTCAGCAAAATAATGCCCGCCCGCACACGGCGCGTGTTTCTACTGCTTGTCTTCGTGCTTGTTGCCAAAACCTACCTTGGCCAGCACGGTAGCCGGATCCCTCCCCTGTTGAGAACGTTTGGAGCGTTATGGACAGGGCCGTCCAAGCAGCTCGGGATTTTGACGATCTAACGCGCCAATACGACGATATCCCTCAGAAGGCCATCCAGCAACTCTCATCAGCCAATGCCAAGCTGAAAAGAGGCTGCATAAGGACCAGAAGTGGACCACGCGACACTGACTCGCTCAATTTGTAAAGCTCTTTCTCTTGAGTAAATCATGCAATTTTTCTGAAATTGTCATCATTTGTTTTTCTGTACATCTACATCTCACACCTACCGATTTACGTCCCATTCGGATAATTCCTTCGTGCTTCGCTGCTTTTTAAGTGTGTACGTACAAACAACGTCAGAGTCATGTGTTACCTTAACGTGGGTAGTGTAAGTATTTGACTACATCATGTATTCCACTGGGAATGTGTACGCATGCACATGCAATTTGGAAAACTGCGGGTCGCTGTAGTGGTGAAATCATAGATTTGTGGAAGAGCGAATGCTGCATCACGCGGCACAATAACGGAAACATTGTAGACATACTTTGTACGCAATAGAGAACGATACGGCACATCCGGTTGCAAACTTATACAACACTCCCGTACTGGACAACTGTGACTACAAATGTTTACCCCGATAAAGCGTACATTTTATTAAGGGGACAAAATGCGGAGTGTAGTAAACAGAAAACAAAACGTCACTACGTTTTGGAAATGTTAATCAGTTTTGTGTAAAATACTGTGTTAGCATTTTTTAATGTAAATACGACAGAGCTTGAATAAACATTTACAAAATATTCAAAATGTTAAAACACTGAACACTATTCCATCATGAAGCTCGTCTCCGAAGAAAATGGTGTTTAAGTATTCCTTGGTTTGCTCTTCGTATAATTGCTGGCCTTGGAAAGAAACTTCCTGAGGTATTTTGCCTATTTCCTCTCAATAATGTCTTTAGGAATAATTTTCTGGGATAACTACCAAGCGAGAAGTAAGAATAATATGTGGTTTTCACCGGATGTCGTCATGCAGGTACCTCTCCAAGGAGTTAGGCACCGTAACAACATACATTTTAGCTAAGGAAATTTGTCGTAAATTACCCACCACAATTTGTGAAGAACTGTGTTGTCCATATCTACAACATAAGAAAAAAAATGTTTATTACACATTGTCAGAGCTGGAAGTCTTAGAAACGGGTTCAGAATGTAGCAGCAAAAAGGTTTGATCATTTTCCCAATATCATAAAATGTCCGACAGATAGCAAAGCTAGTTTTAAATCTAACCTAAAATCATTCCTCCTGAATAACTCCTCCCCTTCCATCGACGAATTTCTATATTGAGAAACAGGAGACCTGTAAAAACAAAACAAAGACGATTTTTAATCGTAGGCGCGTGAGTTAAACTACATATAGCCTGTAAACCGTTCCGTATCATTTCGATACAAGAATGGTTCAAAATATCTATGGGCGACGTAACTAAGTACGTAACTGCTATTCTTAATATTACAAAAAAACATTATCCTAACAAGTGTAACTGTAAGATAAAGCTAATGCATTCCGCCTTAAACGAACTGTTATTGAAGTGTGCTTGTAACTCTAGTCTCGACTTTCTAGATAAACACAAGGTCGTTCAATTCGTTTAGGATTGAATTAGACATTATTATTTCGGTATTAATGGTATTCGTACAGTGAAGAACTAACTGAAGATAGTATCGGTTCGTTTAAAACAAGCATCGTTCACGGCTGACGCAAATTTTTCGAACTTCGAAGTATTGTTTAGCAACACATAAATTGTCACTTTGCAACTGAATTGGGCTACACTTTGAATAATGCAAATACATACTCAAATGCATTATTTAGACTGTGGTGTACTGTTCAGAGATTCCAAAAAATGTGTAACAAGACAAGTTCATTTTTTCACTACACTGATCAGCGACACACAGCCCTAACGCTGGCATAATTTCGACAAATGAGATAAATTAGTTGGAATATATTAACTACGGGACTTGTGTCCTGTAAAAGACTCACGGGAGATTTTTTTAAGTAGCTAACATGGAACAGTTCGCGACCCTAGTAGTATATCTTAATCAAATATCACCACAAAGTAAATACAGCGAACATCAAAATATCACGCCAACCGTATGTTCAACCTGTAAATGATGAAATTAATATCAGTGAAACGGTGAAGAAAAAACAAAGCAGACGCAAAGATAACTGATGCATTTGGCACCTCCCCGACCAATTCAAAAAACATCGGCAGTAACAGTGACTTGCAGCGAGCTCAGTAACGCCGATGAGAAGGTACAGATGTCTAGAAGAAACCCATTCAGTGCAAGTGACTGTCCATGACAGATTCAATGCAATACAAACCATCACTGTCATGCGACGCCGATTTTACCTACCAGTTCAGTTGCCACAAACGCAGTGCCACTTCCCACCCAAAAATCGTCTCGCGCCCCCTCACAAAATCACCGGATTTCTACTTCGCGCGCTGATGAAGCCCAAGGCCGGGAGGCCAACCAACGTGGCAAGGTATGCGGGCAATCACCACAGGTACGTAACTAGAAAATAAATTAAAAAAACTGTTGACAAAATTTTTCAGGAAACAATGCGTCATTAGGATCTCTCACTAAGAACATCGAGCAGGCATAAATTTCAAAGGATTTTTGGTCCTATTACGGAGGTTTAATCAGGTTGAAGGAAAAAAGTGAACACGCCAAGAGCTCCGTCTTTACAAAGTTCGGCTACACGTCAAAACACACAAACTTAAAGACGGTAAATACAACAAAATAAAAGCTTTATCCATTATGGATGTGGAACACCCCAGCTGTGATGAATTATGCTGTCGCCTTTTGTGATGGTACCATTTTTGTTTCACCAAAACCTGTTTTAAATTATCTAGCGACTCCACATACTATATGCAGTTATTAGTGAATTTTTATTCGTAGCATTGGAGGAATGTGTATAGCTGTGCAAGACACAAAAATCTAAACAATTTACGAGAACACGACACACTGACGTTATATGTTCCGATTTTTCTTCCTTGACACGACAATATAACGACCCTCGAAAAGCTATAAACAATCTCTTCAGAACTGTGTATTACCATATAATTAGTCGCTAGGTGACTTAGAAACGGTCATCGTAAAATAAAAATAGTATTTTCACAAAAGGCGATTGGTTGCAATTATATCTGAAAACTTCAATTCGACCAAATACCTAGGGATTAAAACGATGAAGGCGAACCAAAAGGCTGCGTTGTATTGGCAGAACACTTACGAGATGCAAGAAAACTACGAGGTTGGTTTCAAAAGTTCTCGGCATCACCACGACAGGTCAGCGCTAGCGCAACGAGTTGTTTACGTGATGTTCGTTGGTGTTGTTGTTCCCGTATAGTGATTTGCGAAGATGGAAAAAAGAGAGATTCGAGCAGTGATTAACTACTGCGTAAAGAAGAGTATGAAAGTAAAGGACATTCATGCTGATTTCCAGAACACACTGGGGGACTCTGCTCTTTCATATTCAATTGTTGCCAAGTGGACAAATAAATCTGAATTTGGTCGGGAGAGCAGTGGTCGGCCAAGATGTGTCACTACTCCAGAAATCATTGGAAAAGTGCACGAAACGGTCATGGAGGATCGTCGGTTGAAATTGCGTGAAACTGCTCTCGCTTATCAGATGTCATCTGAAAGGGAATAAAAGATTTTAACCGAAGAATTAGAAACGAAAAAATTATCTGCAAGATGACTGCCGCGACTCTTGACGCGCCCGAACACATGTGCCGTCGTCATGGCAAAATTACACGAACTAAGGTATGAATTGTTGCCACACCCTTCGTATTCACCTCATATGGCTCCGTCAGATTTCCATCTCTTCCCAAAACTGAAAATTTTTCTTGGTGGACGAAGATTCATTTCAAACGAAGAACTGATAGCCGGAGTTTACAAGTATTTTGCAGACGTGGAGAAAACTCATTTTCGACATGGGATCAAGGCACTGGAACATTGTTGGACCAATTGCACTAATTTACAAGGAGACTACATTGAAAAATAAAAAAGTTTCAGTGATTTAAGTATTGTTTGCTATGCCGTTCCGAGAACTTTTCAAACCACCTTCGCACTACAGAGAATACTTACTCGACGATTGCCCGTCCTTTTCTGAAGTACTGTTGCGCGGTAGAAGGTCATTACCAGACAGAACTGACGGAGAACATCGTGAAAGTTCAAAGAAGAACAGCTCATATTGTGTTATCACGAAATATGGGACACCGTGACGAATAAGTTTGGGTGGCTATTTAAAACAGACCTTTTCGTAACAGCGAGATCTTTTCACGATACTGTAATCACCAACTTCCTCTTCGTAATGCCTAATTATTTTGTTGACTGACGCTTACATAGCGAGAAAAGATCATCATGTAAAAGAAGAGAATCATAGCTCTCAAGAAAAGATTTAGATGGTCATTTTCCCCCACATGCTATTCGAGAGGGCAGTTGTAAAGAAATAGTCTTAAGCTGGTTCAGTGAATCCTCTCCAGAACCCTTAGGTGTTAATGTCCATGTACTCATGTAGCTTTAGATTTATTTCGACTCCCAGAAGAAAATACCCTATCCACTGTGAGGAACCATTATTTGCAGTTTCAGATGATGGCTCATGGTTCAAATTCACTCTACTGCCCAAAATCCAATGAGCTAAGAAGTATCTCTTTCCTAATCACTGAAAATCTCTGATGAAAGTAACGAGCGTCTTTTCCTTCTATAGAAGACTATTGCCACACAGATTGCGTCCATCCTTCGTGGAAGTGCCACATCTGGTATCTCAACCACTTTATCGTCTTCTACCTTTTCCTAAATATACTTTTGTCAAAGTATTCACTGCCCCAACTTCCAAGACATGATAAAGCCACTTGGAGTGATATTGAGAGTAGTAAGGATGTCTTGAAATTCCCACCCTGCGATTTGCAACCCTTCCTTGTGCCACAATTATTATTGTAAATTCCATTAGCTCTTTTCATTCATTTCGGATCCTCCTGTGAGTATGGTAGTTGGCACAAATCACACTTTGCCTTACTTCCTGGATCTCTCGCAGGAAAAAAACCACACCGTTTGCTTGTTTTCCCTACATGATGATAGCGCTATAAAACTTGGTAAATTACCAATGGTGTAACGAGTTCTCGTAAAATAATCGCACGCAGCACGTTGTGAGAAACTACATAATTTTCACTAATTTATAAACTTATTTGCCGTTTCCGTGTAAGCACGGGACATAAATACACTGGATCAACGAAACACGTCTAGAAGTAAAGACTTTGAGGTTTACGAATTCTGCCGACTCGACCCTAGCGGGAAAGAAAACTTGCAATTAATGACACGTTTCAAGCAGTACCGAAACGGTAACGTCCAATCTCGTGGAATACCAGTTGTTCAGTAACGAATATACAGATGCTGGACAAACCTAGCCACATTAAGCGGTCGAGTTAACGGACGGACGTCGTCGAGAAGTCAATTTCCGTAAGTACAGGGCTATTACAAATGGTTGAAGCGATTTCATAAATTCACTGTAGCTCCATTCATTGACATATGATCATGACACGCTACAGATACGTAGAACAACTCGAAGTTTTGTTCAGCTGAAGCCGCACTTCAGGTTTCTGCCGTCAGAGCGCTCGAGAGCGCAGTGAGACAAAATGGCGACAGGAGCCGAGAAAGCGTATGTCGTGCTTGAAATGCACTCACATCAGTCAGTCTTAACAGTGTAACGACACTTCAGGACGAAGTTCAACAAAGATTCACCAACTGCTAATTCCATCCGGCGATGGTATGCGCAGTTTAAAGCTTCTGGATGCCTCTGTAAGGGGGCAATCAACGGGTCGGCCTGCAGTGAGCGAAGAAACGGTTGAACGTGTGCGGGCAAGTTTCACGAGTAGCCCGCGGAAAATTGGCTCATGCCAGAACTGGAGACCGACAGCGCCAACTTCTTCTTTCAACAGGATGGTGCCCCACCGCACTTCCATCATGATGTTCGGCATTTCTTAAACAGGAGATTGGAAAACCGATGGATCGGTCGTGGTGGTGATCATTATCAGCAATTCATGTCATGGTCTCCACGCTCTCCCGACTTAACCCCATGCGATTTCTTTCTGTGGGGTTATGTGAAAGATTCGGTGTTTAAACCTCCTCTACCAAGAAACGTGCCAGAACTGCGAGCTCGCATCAACGATGCTTTCGAACTCATCGATGGTGACATGCTACGCCGAGTGTGAGAGGAACTTGATTATCGGCTTGATGTCTGCCGAATCACTAAAGGGGCACATATCGAATATTTGTGAATGCCTAAAAAAACTGAGTTTTTGTATGTGTGTGTGCAAAGCATTGTGAAAATATCTCAAATAATAAAGTTATTGTAGAACTGTGAAATCGCTTCAATCATTTGTAATAACCCTGTACATGTGTCGCCGCTCCGATCTAACTTTATAACGTTTCTGTGCCACGAAGGCAAACATTTTCAATTAGTTGTGCTTTTGTCACCACAAATCAGTTTGATGCTTCCACGTGAATAACCTTTTTTCAGGCTGCGATTTTATAAGATTTGCTTTTTTCGGCAACCCAAGAAATCACACGGTGTAATCTTAAATTATCTCCCTCGTAGGAATTACGGGCGAAGCATACCTGTGTATTTTGTGATCTTCGGTTCGTTTGTCATCTTCGATCAATGACTGCGCCGTGGAGCCCGCACACAGTTAGCAATAAACCTTTTGTATCCAACGGTGAAGTTGCCTGGAAAACTGTGTGTGTGTGTGTGTGTGTGTGTGTGTGTGTGTGTGTGTGTGTGTGATCATCTGGATGATGCATGAAAAACACTTTGCGGGTTGCAGGCAAATCGAGCTATCTTAACACATCCCATTGGCCACTCAAAACTTAAACTTCCAGTGTTGCTCTCTTAATATCGAAAACTCTGCAGAAACACACTCCTACATTTCGGTGGACGGCGGTTCAAATCCGAGACCAGCCGTCCAGATTTCGGTTTTCTGTGTTTTCCCTAAATCTCTCCACGCAAATGCCGGATGGTTCCCTAGAAAGGACACAGCCGATTTCCTTCCCCGTCCTTCCTTAATCCAAGCTTGTGCTCCATCGCTGATGATCTTCTTGTCGACGGGACGTCAAACCCTCATGTTTGTTCGTTCGTCCCTTCTAATACTGTTATTTTTAAAAATATCGGGAAGCCGATATATCGACATTTAAGAAAATATCAGTATCGCCAATCGATGTATAGAAAATATTATCGATACATGAACTGAAAACATATCGATGTACTAGGAAAAAAAATTATCAAAAATCACCTCCACATTGTAAATACACTTCCAGTTTTAGATTTGTGTATTTAAGTATTGGTATACAGTTATTAGATATTCCGTACACCAACAAGCTAGCAGCCTACTTATCCCCCTCCGAGCAAGAACTGAAAGGAAAAGGATGCACGTACACGCTTGGCGACGATCACTTTGCTAACAATGGTAACTACATGTAAGTGGTACAATAGAAGGTGTTCGCTGGCTCCGTCGTTCGGTTTCGTCACATATCGGATTTGTTTTTCATTTTTGCAAACGCCAGCGAGTTAGTAGTTGTAGTGTAAAAATTGCGTGGAGAAGTAAATCGTTGCAATTTCTGTTCGTAGCGACGAGCGCCGATTACGTCAGTATTTGCCCTCACACGTCTCCCCCCATTGGAAAGAGCAATCTTGTCATTTAGATTTTTGTTCCTCAGTTTCATCAACTGTTTTTGAAGAAAGCTTACGTGAAGAAACAGCACACAAGTGCTTTTTTTTAGCGCAACTGGGGTGCTATATCCTGTTATTCCATTCACATAGCCACTCCCCAGTGCAATCAGACTACTACTTTGTGCCTTCTATACTTGCTTCACACTGTCAAAGAGTAAGACGGGACGTAATGGAAGCTCAAAAAATAATACGACTCCTTCACATAGTGAAAGTAAAATTATGTTTTACTACGATTTAAAAAGAACAACTACAAATCTTTACCGAAAATTGCGAAATATAACATAAAATAAAAATATCGGTACTCTATATCGCCATTTCGATGTCAATACAGCGGTAAAGAGATATTGCCTGCCGTGCGGAGTGGTTGCGCGGTCTAGGGCGCAATGTCACGGATTGGGCGGCATCTCCCGTCGGAGGTTCGAGTCCTTTCTCGGGCATTGGTGTGTTTGTTGCTCGTAGCATAAGCTAGTTTAAATTAGTTTAAGTAGTGTAAGTCTAGGGACCGATGACCTCAGCAGTTTGGTCTCTTAAGAATTCACATACGAGGGTTGAAACTTAAATAGTGGCAACTACTTATTCACAACCGATACAAAAGAGTTACATGTTTGCATCTGTTGCTGTCCTTCAAAGAAGTCACCAGCTTTGTGTAGAACCCGTTGCCAGCGATGTGGAAGGCGCACTATAACGTTGGCAGAGCCTGTTCTGTTGATTGTGCGAATGGAGCGGTCTACTGCCTGTCGAATCTCTGGAACAGTTCTGAAGCGAATGGCACGAAGTGGTTCCTTCATCTTCGGAATCAAATCAAAGTCACTACGACTTAATTCCTGAGAGTATGGTGGATGATACAGTACTTCCCAGTACCATCGACCCAACAGAGCAGCCACAGCTTGCGCTGTATGCGCCCGCGCATTGTCGTGCAAAATGGTGAGTGGGTTGCGCAGAAAGTGACGCCGCTTCTTTCGCAAAGCTGGTCACGGGTGATGCTCCAAGAACGAACAGTAATACTGTGCATTGACGGTCTGCCGTGGAGGAACGTAACCATCACAGTCGTACACGAGAATCGCCCTACTTTAGACCGCTCCATTCACACCATCAAAAGAACAGGCTCTGCTAACGGTAAACTGCGCCTTCCACATCGCTGGCAACGGGTTCTACACAACGCTGGCGACTACTTTGAAGGACAGTAACAGGTGTTAACAAGTAAGTTGTATCGGTTGTGAATAAATAGTTGCCACTAAGTTCCAACCCTCGTATTTATTTGTTTTTAAATATTGCCTGTTTTATATCGATATCTTTTGGAAAAATGTCGATATATATCGATATTTTATCAACTGCCCTACTTCCTTCGTTCGTTCCCATATACTTAACCGTGAACAGAATACTCGGAGAAAGGGGAAAGCGGACAGAGACTTAACCATTGCCCGGGCCACATAGATTCTAGTTTCCAGACACTGCAATTATGTATGCCCTATTCTGAAACTATGTGACATATATGGACTGACACGATACTTCTTATTTTTCGGAAACATTTTTCCTAAAGTAGCCGTGCGTAAGCTTCGCTGGAAGGTACATTCCTCTGCAGAGTGAAAGATTTGGTATTTGTGAACTTGACACAGACGATATTTCTTGACACTTCTGGGCACTGTTAATGGACGTCGGTTCAGACCTTTCTTCAAACTCTTGGAAGTAAGAACGCCATAGTCTCAGCCTGCTATCAAAGTGCGTGTCCGGAATCTTTCTCGTGGGTAAAAGGTGCCCGGACGATGGGCTCGCGTCCCTCCCCCTCCAGTGTCGCGGAGAACTACAGGCTGCATTCTGCCTGCAGTCATGCCGAAAGCTCACCGACTCCTATTACCTTTCGTTTGCAAATGTTCGTTTTGTTACCAGACGCGTTTCACTTCTTATATTTTCGAACCACATTCAGCGACCTAGAATACACATTTGGTTTAACACATTCATGTATTAGATGTTGTTGTTGTTGTTGTTGTCTTCAGTCCTGAGACGGGTTTGATGCAGCTCTCCACGCTACTCTATCCTATGTAAGTTTCTTCATCTCCCAGTATTTACTGCAACCTACATTATTCTGAATCTGCATAGTGTATTCATCTCTTGGTCTCCCTCTACGATTTTTACCCTCCACGCAGCCCTCCAATGCTAAATTTGTGATCCCTTGATGCATCAAAACATGTCCTACCAACCGGTCTCTTTTTCTTGTCAAGTTGCGCCACAAAGTCCTCTTCTCCCCAATCCTATTCAATACCTCATTAGTTATGTGATCTACCCATCTAATCTTCAGCATTGTTCTGCAGCACCCCATTTCGAAAGCTTCTATTCTCTTGTCCAAAATATTTATCGTCCATGTTTCACTTCCATACATGGCTACACTCCATACAAATACTGTCAGGAACGACTTCCTGACACATCTATACTCGATATGTGATTAAATTCTGATTTGGTTCTGGTTTATGTAAAGGGCTATCAAAAAGTTTCCGACTGAGGACGTTACTGCAGCGTATATGCAACCCAGCGCGACTCTGATGAGATTATGTAAACACCGTCATGTAGGAAAGGGGTTATTGTGGCTTTCGAACGGAAAATTTTTGATCGTCCCTTTTAGTTTTTTGCCTAATTTGGGTTAAAAACAACTTCTTGTTGCTCTAGTCAGTGTAATACAGAAAGAAGTAACATCACACATGTAATATATAAATACAATAAGACACATTGTTAAGTATTATAAAGCACCAAAAGACAACCAATGTAACAGACATACTCCGGGAGTAACGCCAGATCAGATGTAGAAAGCCATTTGAAGTTTGACGAAAGGGAAGGAAGCAAGATATGGAGGAGTTTCAATAGAAATGATTACAGCTGGAGCCAAAGGGAAGATGTAAAATAGTTTACTTCACAAGAACGGATATTTATAAGATAAAAGGAAAATTTGGTCCTCTCAGCGTCGTTCCCGTGATGCACCAAACTTTGCAGTGTTTGTACTTTTGACAGGCATGACATTTGTGAACTAATGTTTCCAGCACGACTGCCCCAGCTGAGATCTGTTCGACTGTGACGAGAAGTACTGCGGCGCCAAATGACAAAATACTCTGTTTTTATTTGACTTCCACCTTTACTATCCAGTGCCGATCAGGTGTAAATTTTATACATCCAATTTTGCCAAGCGCTAGTTTACTCAGTAAAATAGAGATAAGCCAACCACCGTTTGTTCAGACGTCTCGTGTGTGTGTGTGTGTGTGTGTGTGTGTGTGTGTGTGTGTGTGTGTGTGTGTGTGTGTAGTTGCGGCGCCACGTCAGGGATGAAGTATTCGCCAAGACTACCGTAGAGCCACGCCCGCCCGACCTCAGCTTATAAGGCTGGACGGGCAGAACAACAAGGGCGTCTAGCTGACCTGGTACGCAGCCTTGGCTGCCTACTTAGTAATCCACAACATACACTTTTTTTCGCACCTGACCTCTAATACGAGGTTAAAATATCGCTTGAGTAAAGTCGAAAGTGGAGACGTCATATAATCTTATAGCAGTTCAACAAGTAACTATCTGTGATTGGGATGCACGGATCGTTGTATTCCACATGTTGCCCTCTATTTGCGGATTTTTAAAAACCATTCTGCCATTTCTCGATAGATTGAATTTCTCGAGATGACACCGAATTACTTTTCCTATCTTTTGAAAAGAAACTTGATAAATCGATGAAATCCTGTGTGCTTTTGGTACACTCGAGAAATATACGCGATTGTCATGAGAGACTGCCGACAAATTTTAATTCGAAGCCAGATGCTGTCTAGCACTCTGTAATTCGAATGTTTCGTCTATTGTTTTGCTAACTGTTTCGACATTCATCTCTTCGTGACATTCCTTTGTTCACAATGAATAACGCGCAGTACTACATAATATAAAACTCTGAATATATACCAGTGTTTGACTCTCGCAGGCTTATTCTGATTTAGAAGGAAATTTAAGAAATTACTTTGATTCCACTAAATTTTGGCTGTCTGATGCAGCAATCTTCTACGATTATTTCTTGAATGGAAGCAGTCTCAGTTACAAAATTGTTTTTATTAATAACAGTTACGCGTGTCGTCCTTGTAAGGCATCAGAGTACGTAAAAATGTAGTAGGATAAGTTTCATCCGTCAATTGTCATTACAGTACCTAAGAATAACAAAAGTCTGGTCAAAAGTCGTATCTGATACATGAAGGAACGTACGTGTACTAAAACAGGCCCAGCAAGGTGTACACAGCACAAAGCCACACGTACACCAATCTGATGACGCCGTAAAATGGCGAAATGCGTAATTGTAATTGATAAAAACAACTTTGTAACGGAGACTTTTCATTCAAAACAAATGATTTTGTGCATTTTATTGAATATTTAGGAAGCAGAAGAAGTAGAAGAAGCGATTCAACTTTTGACTCCAGAAGACGAACCGTAACGCATAGTAAATTTTACATTCTTCAGGTGGAAGTAGCGTATTTTAGCTTTGGTCAGAAGAAAAAAAAATGCGTCTTATCAAGCACGCCGGAGGTCACCGAAGCAGAAAAAGAGTACTGGAAGTTCTTTACCTTTCTTGTACCGGATACCCTCATTTCGACTGCTTCTGTAGTCCCAAGAACTTCGAATTACCGTGAGTCGGCTCTGATCCGAAAACTAGCAAAATCACAGAAACAAATGGCATTTAGTCAGTTCCAGGTTTTCCCACCTGTAATGAGGGCGAGAGCGAAGAATATTCGATACACTTGTGGCGCGGGAGACGAAACCTGAATGGCACGTCGTGTCAGCACCAAATAGCGAAGAGACTGACAGTTGTTTACAGGATAGCTACCAAAGCAACAACCTATCAGACAATGAGCTGGGTCAGCCTTTCATTCTGTCTTGTCTTACAGTTCTGCTATCTCTTAATTAGTGACTAATTTCTGTTGTTTGCATTGTTTCTCAGCGCGGCGTGTTTTATTTATGCGATAGAATGTCCTCAATTAGTTGCAAAACGCGTAGTCTTGACTTACCATCATGCGAAGCAGACCCCGCGACTCTGATGGCACGAGTTGTGCTATAGCTCTCACACTCACTAGTCTTTGCTATCTTCGGTATTGTACGGATGTTAAATTTCCGAAAGTCTGATGGTAGCCGAGATCATGGATTCTAGACACCACCCTGAATAGCAGTTTGGTTGTCACCTCCGAATGAATGCCGCATATGCCACCCACCTTATTTGATCTCAAGTCTGTGAAAGATACTTCTACCGATGATTGTATGACGCATCCCCCAGGCATCGCTGGTTCTCTGGAACTTTCGGAACTGATTGACATCCTTTTCTGCAAGCTGTTCTGCAGTGCCCAAGAGCAGAGGAGAAGAGAGTAGTCGTTCCGATTTGGCGCGGTAATGTCGCGTGCTGCAGTGGGACTCACCAAAATTACTTTAACAGTTTGGTGAAATGTGAGTTTGGAAGTTTTTCACTAGTTGGCAGGGCATCAATGATTAATTATTCCTTTTATTTGCAGAGATGCCCGTAATTGCACATAAAATCAGTGGACAAAACAGAATCGACATTCTTAGTAGCATCGGTTGGCGGGACATAGTATTTCAACAGTTATAAAGGCTACGGTGGACTGGCAAAACGTGAAAGATAAATTTGGAAATGCAATACAGCAATTGCAACTTCAGTGTGAAATTCAAATAAAATTGAACTATTAATACGAGCGTAGTTGGGCCTATTGTTAGGAAGTGAGTTATTTACGAAATCAATAAACGAAGCAAAATGATGTGTACTGTTATCCTTTCAAAGCAACGTTTTTCCATCTAAATTTGATTAACTCGCTATTCGTAAATTTGTGGTAAGGTCTTATGGGGCCAAACTGCAAAGGTCATCGGTCCCTAAGCTTACACAATATTTAATCTAACTTAAACTGACTTAAGCTAAGGACGACACACACACACACACACACACACACACACACACACACACACACACACAATCTCCGACGGAGGGAGCCGCGCGGACCATGACTAGACGCCTCAGACCGCGTGGCTACCCCGCGCGGCTCGCTATTCGTACAGTAAAGAGATACGTTTCCGTTTAGGCGACACAGATTTTGCGGCCGTCCCAATCCATGTTATATCGCCGCAAGCTAAAATATAGGGGAAGGAAAATTACAAGTCTTCCGAAGGTCTGTTACGCTCTGAATCTAATGCTGGACCCCTATGCGTTCCATATCGACTCCTATTTCTCCTTCTACCATGCCATCACACAGTTCCTCCTCTCGTACATGCCTTCAATGCATTCGTTTCATCTATTCGCTCTCTGCGTTTAACAGTGGAATTTCTCTTGCACTCTTAAGGTCACCGCCTTTGCTTTCAATATTACCAAAGGTTTCTTAGGCTTTTATACATGTGAATCAGTCCATCCGACAACCATTTCTTTTTCCATTTATCATTTTTCTGCAGCCTTTTTGCCATATCTTTCCTGCACTTGCTGTTTGTTTCATTTCCAAATGACTTTTATTGCTGTGTTCCTGTGTTTCCTCGAACATTTTCATACTTTTCTCTTTCATCGATCAACTGAAGTATTTCTTCTGTTAACGCAGATTTCTTAGCACATAACCTTCCTCGCACCAACGCTTGTCTGCCCACATCTGCAGTTGTTCTTTTTATAGGTGTCCATTCTTCTGCAAATGGTATTTACTATCGCAGTATCTACAGCCTTAGAGGACTTCGGACCCATTCGTCAGTACTTCAGTATCCCACTTCTTTCGACAATGGAAAAGAAAACTGTTAGAAGACTACAGTTTGGGTTTCGGAAAGATAAAGACATCACAGAGGCAGTTCTGCCGTTGCAACTGATAATGGAAGTGAGGTTTAAGAGAAATCAAGACCGTTCATAAGATATGTCGACCTGGTAAAAGCATTAGAGAATGTAAAATGGTGAAAAAGTCCAAAATTCTGAGGGAAAGGCAGATTATGTACAAGAAGCAAAAGGGAACAATATGGGTGGAAGACCAAGAATAAAGAGCTCGGGTTAAAAAGGGTTTAAGATAAGGATGCATTCCTTCACCCGTACAGTTCAATATTCACATCGAAGAAGCAATGAAGGAAATAAAGATTGAAGAGAGGGATTAAAGTTTAGGATGGAAGGAAGTCAATAACACGTTTAGCTGATGCCATTGATATCCTCAATGAATGTGAAGAATTACAGAACCTGTAGAATGGAATGAGCAGTCTAAACAGTACAGAATATGGGTTGAGGATAAACTAAAGTAAAACGAAAGTAATGAGTAGCAGAAATAAGATGAGTAATAAACTTATCAAAATTTGGGTCCACGAAGTAGACGAAACGAAGGAACTCTGCTTCCATGGCAGCAAAATAGCTCGTAACAGTGAAGCAAGGACGACAAAAATCTGTTTAGGACACGCTAAGAGGACTTTACCGGCCAGAAGTATCAAATATCGGCCTTAGCTTGTGAAGAAATTGCTGACAACGTACGTCTGGAGCGCAGCCGTACATAGAAGAGTCATGGACTGTGGGGAAATCGAAAAGAAGAGAATCGAGGCCTTCGATATGTGATGCTATAGAAGGACGCTGAGAATTAGATGCTCTGATTAGAAACGAAGAATTGTTCTCCGTAGCAGCAGTTTATGGGAAATACTGCTAAGAAGGAATCGAATGATAATTCATGCCGAAGCATCAGGCAGTAGAGGGAGCGGTTGTTTTACGCCAAGAACTATAGGGAAAGACAGAGACGGAATATATCCAACAAATAATTGGGGAAGTTGATTTGAAGTGTTAGTCTGAGAAGCAGGTGTTGCTACAGGATAGGAAGACGCGACGGGCCACATCACGCACCAAGCTCCTTTTTTACTACTCTCATTTTTGTAGATACACATAGGTGGAATACATTCTTGAACATATTAGGAGATAACAGATGAAATGTGTGATGGTCAAGGAAGTTGTCAGCGGACACATGTGTGAAAGTGATACTAAAGTTGATATCCCGCCTCACCAAATCCTGGAAATGTATTGGTGTTCACGTGAAAGAAAAAGTGGCCTTCATGTACAATATGTCACGTAAGTTTCGTGAATATAGATTTTCAAATATGAAGTATGCTGCAACTAAAAAGCCTGCAGCAGGAGCGAATATATCAGGAAGTTGCCAATCAGGAAAAGGAATCTCCTGCTCAGGCTTGATAAGAAACCAAACTGGCAACCAACAGCTTTGAATGAGCTTCGCGAGCATATGCTGCACAGCAAGCAACTCGTTTGAGAAAAGTGAGTCAGCAATTCCGCACCGTTGCTCGTCAGAAATCTGCTCTGATGAGGTACGCCGAAATGGGGCCTTTACTGATTGCCGTGAGCGCTGAGCGAGCTAACGACAGTAGTCGGCCAGATAATAGCCCCACTATTCTCAGTGGAGAAAGTGGGAGAAGATACTAATTTTTGGTGTTGCATACGTCGATAGTTGAAATCATACAGCACCATGTCTTGCAAGACCTATGAAATAACGGGCATGATTACGTAATTTAAGGTGTAGCACGAAGGATTCACGTCCCATTTGATGTAACTAGGTTTCTACTTTTTTTTCCACATGTGAAACTTTCTCTCAGTCAGACGAAGTGTCCCACAATTATTTTTCGTAGACATTGTAAAACATTTTTACGCTAATGTTCAAATTTGTTAAGAACATTCGAAATCTACGCTTATGCAAAAAAATTTAACAACTTACAGCGAGCAAAATAAGGACCACTGGTATTTACAACGCTAGTGACTTCCAGTATTTTAAGAAACTGGAAAAAGAGTTGTCCGTGCGATAAAGAAAAGGTTTAGATAATCGGTTATTTATAAGTACGAAAAGTCTTCCACCTATATTCTCTCCATTTCTCAAGGTTGATTTTCTTTCATGTTACGATTCACTACTGGGACACGTACGTGCCTCCCATGGTACATGATCTGCTTTGGAGCATCAACCTTTCCAGGGAGGGCCGTAAACGGCTACACCTACGAAATGTGTAAGAAGGTATCTGTTTTCACATTTTAACTACGTAGCTGAACAGTAGTAACATACTCTGCAGCTGACAACCGTGTTGATACCCGCAAAGTTGTCCCGACCTACCCAGCGTTCGAATTATCATGTGCGCAAGTTGACTTTTTGCCATTGATATGTATTTCAACTCAGAAAAATTATAAATTAAATAAATTTTGTAACAACTGGTGCTACACCATTTTTAAGATTGTGTTCTTTCATAAATCGATGCCTCTCCTTGAGCTAGACGGGTTAAGTGATGTCCTTAAATAACTGACGACGAGGAAGGAGAAGAACATGTCCTTCAAGGCAGAGCATTACTTCAGTTGGTCCGGGAGTGGGCGGGTGAGGTGGTGTGGGAAAAGGGGGGGGGGGGCGCAACTCATTTTATTTTAAGAAAAACAAACCAGGACTCGCTATGTGTGAGTTACAGGGACCACAGTATACTCCTGCCAGGACGACGGAGGGGAAATCAGCTCGCTTCTCCGATATGTAAGTAACGTAGACAACGAGACTCAGTAGAACCGGTATAAAAACGACAAGGTAAAATGGTTCAAATGGCTCTGAGCACTATGGGACTTAACTTCTGAGGTCATCAGTCCCCTAGAACTTAGGTTAGTTAGGTTTAAGTAGTTCTAAGAACAGCACACACATCCATGCCCGAGGCAGGATTCGAACCTGCGACCGTAGTGGTCGTTCGGTTCCAGACTGAAGCGCCTAGAACCACACGGCCACACTGGCCTGCAGACAAGGGAAGAATTAATGCTGTAGCAGAAAATCGTACCAGGTTCTTATCTTTTCCTAACGATGACTTGGCACATCATCTCCATTCTCGAAACAGTTCCTGAAAATAAATCGTATTTTTGTCACATCCTGTGACTTCAGCGCAACTCCGAGTAATGCTGACGTCAGTCGCTGCTAGTCAGCACCGGCCCTGGCACATCTACACCAAATTTTAGCTTTAAGTAAGAGCTTTATGTAGATTAAGTCCACTCAAGCATTTATCATCACAACGCTGTTGGAGAATATTAATTTATGTCAGAAGTGTTCACTCGTTGAAATTCAGCGAGTGAAACGTGCGCACTGTGTTTGAAAAAAAAAAAAAAAAAAATTCATCCTTCTTATGCGTAACAACTTGGTTGGCAGATTAAACTCATGTTGTCTGACGAAAGGATGTGCTGAGTGGACGACAGAAATGTTCGCAAAACATTAAAAATTTTGTAAGATTGCTAGCTACTCCTTTCAATAAATTTTTGTTACCTTTATTTTTTTTGTAAAAGACGTTGGTTGTTGCACTTTCCAAATTACAGCGAATGCGTAATTCTGCTTTTACCATATCGAAACTCAGTTACTGACTATTTTGCAAATCAATAAATAATGTAGTGACACGAATGGGATTTTAAAAATAACAAACCACTCGTACTTCGGTGCCGAACATGTGGCTGAAATACCGAAGACCTCGTTAAAAAAGCGAACACCCGGCATCCCTGGTAATACCTCACGTCAAGACAGTCATCTGGTAGCCTTCAAGCAAAACACTGAAGTTTAAGTGAGACTCCTACAGACTATCTGCAAATCGCACTTTTCGCGTTCCTATGCAGTCCGTATTTTTATGACCAGCGGTATTCTGCTCCAGTCCCTGAAGCAAAACGAAGTCCGTGGAGTAATTCAAAACGAAAGGATGAAGAAGATTGGAAGTGTGAGCAACACAAACTGTTTCTCCTTACTGGCTAATAAACGCATGAAAGCTACTATTGTTAAATGAAATTACAAGAAAACGCCACATTAAATATAGCATGGAAACACGGAAATAGTGTTGGGTATCGACACAAAGGAAGCTAGAGCAACAACAAGCAACTTCTAATGTCCGATTTTGAGTGACTACCGTGGTTGATAACAGAACCGACTTCTTCTGTGCTTAGTCTCTTTCGGAATGCCCTGAGAAAAATTTACAGCCAGGTCATACTTAGAATATTCCAAATTATAAGCATTATTATGCGAGAAGCTTTCAGAATACTACATTCCATCTGATATTTGAATGGTATTAATTGCACCGGTCAAGCACATCATTAACTATTCTGGCCCAAGGAAAGTATGAATCCAGCGTGTTTCATAAGCAGAATAACAATACGACAAGACGTCAGCTTTCACTTACCATGATCTTCACGTCGAAATTCCCCGTACTTCAGAAACACATTACCACATATCGTAACGTCGGCTACTCTGAAATACGTACAAACACCCTAAGTAGTTACATGGTGCCCACGGAATTCCGTGTTTCGGATGAGGAAGGGCAACTCAGTAGTCGAGGTGGAAAACACGTACCCCACACTTTTACGGTATCGGCAGCTTCAAACTACTTGAACCGCATAAGTCCATCAGCGACGCCATCAAAACGCTTTTCATGAACCCTCTCCGAAGCTCAAATGGCTCTAAGCACCATGGGACTTATCATCTGAGGTCATCAGCCCCCTAAACTTAGAACCACTTAAACCTATCTAACCTAAGAACATCATACACATCCATGCCCGAGGCAGGATTCGAACCTGCGACCGTAGCAGCAGCGCGGTTCCGGACTGAAGCGCCTAGAACCGCTCGGTCACTCCGGTCGGCCTCTCGGAAGCAGTTGCGAAACTTAATGCTACTTTTTCTTTGTACAGACTGCTTTCAGCTTACCTCTGAACAGCAGGACTCCCCAGCTTTCAGCACATAAGAAATTTCTTTGCGTTAGGAAGAACTTATCACTGCATCCCAGTGCCGCCTCTACTGACGGTCCGTTCCTTAGCAACGAGCTACGCTCTCTCAACAATATTAATTCCGGTTTAAGAAGAGCTTACACAAAGAACGGTACTTGCTTTTCATTCAACATTTCTTAAAACTAGCCCACACTGCACTGATTCTGCCAAAACTGAATATCGACGCTGTTTACAGAACGTAATTAAACACAAGGAAAGAAAATTTCTTAAAGTGCGGCCAGTATGCAGGCAACAAATTATGGTATCCGGTAAATGCAGCAGCGTATAAGAGTCTCTGATCATTTGACAAACTAAATTCTGCTTTAATGTGAGCGTAAACTAATATTGACAGAGCATTACATTACACAACTTCGAGCTGCAACATACGTCTCGTCAAGTGAACCGGTCACGACTGTCTGAATTCCCTTATATTACGGAAAAACTGTGCCGAACGTTATCTGCAATATAGTAAACTGATGAACAACATTTTTAATGTAACGAAGACATGTTCATACTCGCCAAATCAAAATACTCTTGCACCTTCAGTTCCTTATTCTGCCCCAAGCAATAGTGGAGGAAAGTACGAAAGGCTGACGAAGTTTAAATTTCCCATTCTGCCGCTTTGATTTTCAAGTGAATATGTCATGCTGAAAAGGCATTATTTCCTTTTTCTACCTTTATGCTCTCTACGCATATGTTACACACTGCTCTTCTCAAGACGAATTCTGACCCGGATTTCCCGTATCACTTAGCATTTTATTGTAGATATTTAGAGGTTATTTACATTAAGGTCCTGCAATATCCATCTCGTTATGATCACGACAGAGTCTGAAGGTGAATACTGAGCTAAATGAGAAGTTTCGCTCTGCTTCTGTGTTTTTGTTTACTTTTTGGCCCAAGGATTTCAAATTGCTTCGCACTTAGGAAAAGTGAATACCTAAATATAACTGTGCAAAACTGACAAAATCGATAGTTTTGGATGAGTTTTAATGTATTTTCTATAAGCTACGAGTTCTTTTCACTGTTGTGAACAGTATGGCAACAGCAGTCGTTTTTACCCTCATGAACTATCGAATTAGACAGCTACGTAGTAACGTGTAGCACAGTTTTTTGGTCACTGCGCCAACACTTCTCATTCTCTGGCGTCACCAGGTGTGCTCTCATTAGGATTGAGGTGGTCAAACCATACTGTCACTGAGCGGCAACGACGGAGCGGTGTTTTGTCTTGATTAATGTGCAGATCCCCTGGTGGGTGCCATAGACAATTAGAGATACACGGCAGGTCATTAGATAGCTGCACCGGCGTCTGTGAGAGATGACGGCCGACGAACCACATTTAATTTCATGTAAACAAGTTCTGTTCCCATACAGCAAACGTGTTGTTCTGGATGCCTTAGCTGCTCGCTGGTTGTCCGACATATGAAATGGACAGCGATCCCTCTCATCAAAAAGATTAAACTGTTGAAGTTGATATTCTCCTACACTTTCTTCGGCATGTGGAGCTAGCTTGTTGTAGATAACGCCAGAGAGAATTTTATAGGTTACATTCAACAGCGCAATTCCTCAGTAATTCGAGTAACACGTCAAGTGTTGATTCAATTACAACCAATGTCCACCCTTCTGGGGCCTTTCCTGCCACCACTTCCACTTAAACTTGTGGATTCGCTTATGGAGGCCAATCCTTCAATTTTCATTGATAAGTAAAAGGCAGTGTATATCCTATCACTGGCGAGCTAACCTCGATAGCTGAAAATACGTATCCTGCACCTGCTCAGCAGTAAAACGAAATGTGTATAGGCAGAGCCGTACCTAGCGGAAAAAAGTCTAGTTAAGAACTAACTGGAAACGGTGCCCCTGCGTGCTGCATATGAGAAGTAGTCTTTCCCTGGACCCGCGTATGTAAACACATGCTGTTGAAACTGTGTCATTTCATCCAAATAGCATCGTTAAGAAAGACGTCCATCGCTAACGATTACGCGGTGGCGCTCGGCAAGAGGATAATCGCTGTGGTGGCCAGCCAGACGAGAACATCTACATTTATACTCTGCAAGCCACCCAACGGTGTGTGGCGGAGGGCACTTTACGTGCCACTGTCATTACCTCCCTTTCCTGTTCCAGTCGCGTATGGTTCGCGGGAAGAACGACTGCCGGATAGCCTCCATGCCCGCACCAGAAGGTGCTTTTCTCAATGGTGGTCGTCAAATGTAAAATTCCTGCCAATTGTAGCACACAAATCTCTTGCGTCAGCAGCTGGTGGCGTTGGTTTGCTTCACTTTCACCAAATACTGCCAGTAATCCCCTAATTTCGTAAGGACTGCTATGCATAAAACAGCTTCAGACTTATGTCTAATTTGCAAGTGAGCTAGTGTGTTAAATATTTGACGGTAAGAATGCAAGCGCGAGAAAATTTAGAAGAGATCTCAAATCGGATTAAAAGGCGATACATGCTCCCGTAATCAGTCTGAGTAGTTTGTGCTTCACCGAGGAATCAAGCAGTATATTGCTCCCTCCTACGTATATCTCGCGAAGAGACCATGAGGATAAAATCAGAGAGATTAGAGCCCACACAGAGGCATACCGACAATCTATCTTTCCACGAACAATACGAGACTGGAATAGAAGGGAGAACCGATAGAGGTACTCACGGTACCCTCCGCCACACACCGTCAGGTGGCTTGCGGAGTAGATGTAGAATCTCTCTAATTTTACATTCGTGATCTCCTCGGGAGGTAGAAGTAGGGGGAAGCAATATATTCGATGCCTCATCCAGAAACGCAACCTCTCGAAACCTGGACAGCAAGCTACACCGCGATGCAGAGCGCCTTTCATGCAGAGTCTGCCACTTGAGTTTGCTAAACATCTCTGAAATGCTATCACTCTTACCAAATAACCCTGTGACAAAACGCGCCGCTCTTCTTAGGATCTTCTCTATCTCCTCCGTCAACCCGATCTGGTACGGATCCCACACTGATGAGCAATACTGAAGTATAGGTCGAACGAGTGTTCTGTAACCCCCCACCTTTGTTGATGGACTACATTTTCTAATGACTCTCCCAATGAATCTCAACCGGGTACCAACAATTAATTTTATATGATCATTCCACTTCAAATCGTTCCGCACGCATACTCCCAGACATTATACAGAAGTAACTGCTACCAGTGTTTGTCCCGCTATCATATAATCATACAATAAAGGATCCTTCTTTCTATGTATTCGCAATACATTACATTTGTCTATGTTAAGGGTCAGTTGCCACTCCCTGCACCAAGTGCCTATCCGCTGCAGATCTTCCTGCATTTCACTGTGCCGATACAAATAAAACCATGACGAGCTAAACAAATCTTAACGAATATAAATGATACAAACTTGCGTGAAGTCGGTGTACTGCAACACCGAATTACGTCTGCGGCACGGATGTGTGGAGTGAAACGTACACTTGCACAACTGGCTTGCTTGCGCACAACTGTGTGGCAAGGGAGGGGGTGTTGCAGTAGTAGTAGTAGTAGTAGTAGTAGTAGTAGTACGGAAAATGTGTGTATAGGGGAGCGTCTAAGCGTGCACGAACGGAACTACCTACGCCCCAGTTGCCATTTAGTGGATTTTACCAAAGTTTTATTAAAATCTTATTTACCTCCAATCAATCGAATGTCTCTAGACACGAAAAAGGTCCGGGCAAATTTGCGAAAAGCCCCTGATGCAAGGCAGTCCGAAGTGAGGGACTACTCTGTCTTGAATGTCAGATCTCAAAGCACGGCAAGCGGCCACTGAAGCAAATATTGTATGTTACCTGGCCCACGGCTTCCGAATTTGGAGATTTCTGCCGAATGAAGAGTGCAGCGAGAAGCGACAGCGGAGGAAGCAAGCGAAATACATGGAAGGGTGTATGTAACTTACTACCTACTCCAGTCAGTACTTAAATAATGAAAAATCAATTTCGTTCCCTTCATCGGCACTTTCATACTCAGCCTCGTGATGCCAATTGAGGAGCTACTAGACCGAATAGTAGCGGCTCCGGTCAAAGAAAACCATCATAACGACCGGGAGAGCGGTGTGCTGACCACACACCCCTCCTATCCGCATCCTCAGCCGAGGATGACACGGCGGTCGGATGGTCCCGATGGGCCACTTGCGGCCTGAAGACGGAGCGCGCATCGGCACTTTCATTCGCAATTATTGAGGATAAACACTTACAAGTTTATTTAAAGGGTAGTTAATCATGAATGGAGGCGATAAAAAACCACCGTGATCGCAAGTTTAAAAGGGAAGCGATGACGCATAGGGGCGCTCGGTAACAGCTCCTCCATCCGGCAGGTGGTCGCAGCCTCGTCACTTGCTGGCAGAATAAGCGGGCGTGGCGCGCCGCGCGCGCTTCCGCCAGCCAGCGCTAAACAAAGCTCGCCGGCTAATTACCGGCGGCGACCTAGGGTGCGACGACCTTCCGCACTCAACGCGCGCTGACTCACACCGCCTCCGCGGATACCTGCGAGCGGATCCTGTGTGGACCGCCGGCCGCGAAGGTCGCTGCAGCGAGTGATGTGCCATTCTGCAACAGGTCCCAGCGACCCAGGTAGATCATTTCGTAGTTCAAAGAGGCCCTCGCCACAGAAGTGAGTCGTTCGCGAACGATCAGGCCCAGAGGAACGGTTCACTAGACTACATTAAACAGAATTCAGGCAAGGAACGATTTCTAATGAATGCATACGAGATGGAATCCAAAATTTTCGGGACTGGTGCTGCCATCTGGAAAGTAGGAGTAGTAGATTTTTGCACCGCTAGGTGGCGAGAGCTGCATATCTGATGAGTCAGTGTGAGGAGTAGCAATTCAGCTGTGAGGACGTGTTGCGTGTCCACCGTCATTTCCGTAATGCTCTGTGTTTGGTGTGTGGCGCTTTTACGATGGATCCGCGAACAGAACAGCGCGTGTGTATCAAAAATCTGTGCGAATCTCGGTAAAAGTGCCACAGAGACCCTTGCAATGATTCAGCAAGTGTTTGGGGGACAGAACATGAGCCGTAGAATCGTCCCACTGGAAGACCCCGGCCTCTCAAAGACCCAAAAGAGCGAGACAAATGAAGAGCAAAGGGAAGAGCATGATCATCGTTTTCTTTGATACCAAGGGAATTGCGCACAAAGAATTCGTCCCACCCAACCTAACAGTGAATTCCGCGTACAACTGTGACGTTTGGCGACGACTCCGTGAAAACGTGCGCCGACGACTGTCAGAACTATGGCGTCAAGGGAACTGGCTGCTGCATCACGACAACGCGCCCTATCACACGTCCTTGCTCACCAGGACATTTTTGGCAAAAAACAAAATGGCGGTTGTACCCCACCCACCGCACTCGCCAGATTTGGCACCTTGCGACTTCGCGCTATTTCCAAAACTAAAGTTGAAAGGCCGTCGGTTCGACATCTAGAGACGATTCAAGAAGCATCGCTGGCGGTGTTAAACACCCGAAAGAACAGGACTTCCAGAAAACGTTTGACCAGTGGCAGAAGCGCTGGGACTGTTGTGTACGTGCGGATGGAAACTACTTCGAGGGTAATGGTGACCATTAGTCCAAAAGTTAGGTTTTTAACAGATGGCAGCACCACTCCCGAAAATTTTGGATAGCACCTCGTATTCGCCGTTCACTTTGGTCGCTCTCGCTTCCGTATTTGTCTCGTTCTAATTCCACCCTTCATGGTTTGGTACAGAATTCCCGTTCCTTTCGTTCAATGCTTTCACCAGATCTCGTTCCATTTCGAATGGTTTTCGAAATCTCTACTAGTTCTAATCGCACGCCGTTGAGCATCTATAACCAGTAATTTGTTATAACTAAATAATATACATAAAAATTTACACACTGAGGCACCTAAAACAGACCACTCAAAGTACGCTCCGGTGACAAAAGAAATGGGATAGCGATACGCACATATACAGATGGCGGCAGTATCGCGTACACAGGGTATAAAAACGGCAGCGCACTACCGGAGCTATTTGTACTCGTGTTTCCGACGGATATGGTCGCACGACGAGAATTAACACTCTCTGAAAGCGAAATGGTAATTGGCTAGACGCACTAGACATTTCATTTCGGAAATCGTTAGGGAATTCAGTGTTCCGAGATCCAAAGTGGCAAGAGTGTGCCGCAGACACCAAATTACAGGCATCAGCTCTCACCACGGATAACACAGTGGCAGACGGCCTTCACTTAATGTCCGAAAGCAGTGGGGGTCTGTCGGTGCTAACAGACAAGCAACACTCCGTGAAACAGCCGCAGAAATCAATGAGGGACCAACGCATCCGTTACGACAGTGCGGCGAAATCTGGCGTTAACGGGCTATCGCAGCAGACGACCGATGCCTAATAAGCACGTCAACTGCGGCGCCTCTCCTGGACTCGTGACCATATCGGTCGCGCCCCCAGACGACCAAAATACCGTGGCCTGGTCAGATACTATTCCATTCGATGAAAACTGATTGTAGGATTCGGATGTAGTACAGACCGTACGCAGCCCATGGACGCAAGTGGTCAACAAGGCTCTGGGCAAGCTGGTGGTGGCCCCACAATGGTGTGGGCTGTGTTTACATCGAACAGACAGAATCCTCTGGTCTATCTGAACCCATCATTGACTGAAAATGATTATGTTCGGCTACTTTGAGACCATGTGCAACCATTCATGGACTTCCTGTTCCCAAACAACAGGGAATTTTTATAGATGAGAACCTGACATGTCACAGGACCACAACTGTTCGCGACTGGTTTCAAGAATCAGTACAATTCAAACGAACGATTTGACCACCCAGAACGCCCGACGTGAATCCCACCGAACTTTAATGGCACGTAATCGAGAAGTTCGTTCGTTCACAAAATCCTGCACCGGCAACACTTTGGCAATTATGTACGGATCTACAGGCAACATGGCTCATTATTTCTGCAAGGGACTTCCAGCGACTTGTTGAGTCCGTGCCCCGCCGCGATTCTGCACTACGCCGGGCGAAAGGAGGTCCGACACGATATTAGGAGGGATCCCATGACTTCTGTAACCTGTGTATATCCATAACGAGTACATGTATCGAAGCGTGAGTTTCGATCAATTACAACAAACAATGTGAAGAATTTTCTGAGGTACGAAAGTAATTTTTAACCTTTATGGTTGTCCATTGACGCCACCGACTTTTTGGCAACGCAATTACATTCTTTTTAATGTGGCACTGCAAACGGCGAAGAGCCTCTGAAGAGGACTTCAACAACACAATATGTGCCGAACATTATCACATACTAACCAGGTAACAGAGAGCCACAACCGCTGTCATGCTGTCAGGTGAAGAAATGCCACAAACGTCTACCATTTGGTACCCCAACGATAGGCAAATATTTAACATTTCGTGAGTTTATTATTACGACTGCCATACAAAGTACTCAAAATGTTATCTTCACCACTAGTACACAAGCTATAATTTTTATCCAATATTCCGCAAAGCTGCACGAGGTGCAGTACTAATTTTCCATTTTGACATTTCTGAATTTTATACAGCATGGAACAATTGTATTTTTTTTTTTTTAAAAAAAGGACGGCGAACGAGTGAACATGAGCGGGTCCCACAAAACAACCTGTCACCGATGATGCAGTTTCCAAAGATGAACGGGCTAGCTCATCTCTATTATACCTTCCCATGCTCCGAGGTTGAGGGTCACTGGTAACCAGACGAGAGCGGTTACATAATAGAATACACAAAAACCTATGAAATTTCAGTAAGACAAAGTCACCTACACTACGATCCATTAAGTACCTGAAAAACGAGATCTAATCGTTATTTTTACAGCGTCAAATTCGGATAATATTTCCAGAATAAGAGAGTGTTAAACGTTCCGTCGACAACGAGTTCATTAGAGACGAAGTTCAAGCTCGGATTAGGGAAGGAAATCGGCCGTGCTCTTTCACAGGAACCACCCCGGAATTTGCCTTAAGACATTTAGCGAAATCACGGAAAACCTAAATCAGGATGGCCAGGCATGAGTTTGAACCGTCGTCCTCCCGAAAGCGATTCCAGTATGCTAACCACTGCACCACCTTGCTCGGTAATAATAATTCTAGTTTTCGACAAGTAACCCAATACAACAAAATGTCTTAACAAAAACCATTATTAATCACCTACGAACTGTCCAGTTTTACCACACGTTACCCCACATAACTGATTGAATGCTGTATGCTCACCACATCGCGTCGATTGAGTAGATGTGTACATTTGCTATTATACAAGCGGAATCATTTCAGTGCAGTCTGAAAAGCAGGGTAATTCAAGGAAACTTGAAATATTGAACGAAGATGAAGCGGCAAGTAAACTGATGACTATGGACCTTTGTCTCATTCCGACGTGAGAATCAATTAATTCTACTTGTTACACGGAACTAAGTTCAACGTGGATTTCGTAGTGAGTGGTGTCAAACCAGACTAAATAAAAGACAGAGCACAGTTACTAACAGTACTTAATATGAGCTATCAAGCTCCTACAGATTTAAGTATCTTTAATCTGTGCTCACATTCGCATTGACATCGCAAAAAACTCCAAGATGAATCTGCCCTTCTAAATGTAAGACTGCGAGGTAACATGCTCTTAACTGATTCCAATATCGGAGTTGCCAAAACGATAAAAAGCCTACATTCTACTATTTATTTTTGACAAAATATTAAATGAACAGGCATTCGTAAGGACAACTGACAGAAGAGTTCTATGACAAATCCTTATCAGAAGAGGGGACGACAAGATTTTGCCACAGTCATGAGGGAATCCAGAGAGAGTTTGACACTGGAAGAAGCATGCTAAAAATTTTAGAATCTGATACAAAGGTAAGACTGTGTAAAAGCTGATACTGGAGAATTTTATTTGCGATAGATATGTCGAGAGAAAAATTACAACAAAAACAGATTATCATGGCAACAGTTCATTTCAAAGACTGATCAATTCAAGTTCATGAAAGTACCTAAAACCAGCAAGCTCGTAACAGCGAGAAACACAGGTGCTCAAAAGAAATATTACACCGCCGCAACGGAAAAAAATGTAACCTCTTCTTTGTTACATAATTAGTTATGGTCTTTATTTGGTCCCAAGTATTATATTACAGTAAACGTAATGAAGGACTGTGACTAGTGATTGGAGAGGAAGAGTACTGCAGAGCAGCACATTTGATATTCATTACTATATGGACATCTAAGGATTTTCAGCTATGTGACAAATCATCTTCCTTTGTCCTCAAGTTTCGTTTTCATAAACTGAGGCAGTCAGAAGTTTCCCATCTCTCTTCCAAGGGAGCAGAGGTGAAGCAGAACGCTATTTATAAAGTGCACACAGCACAGGATTATGAAGGTTAATGTCCTGGAACGAGCTTCTATCAGTATCAGAGATGGTGAACACCAAGACTTTCCGGCAGCATGAGCATCTTCAGACTCAAAGTTAAGGAATTATTTAAAATTTTAGGATAATGAAGAACGAAAGGGTATTATTAACAGGTGGAAGAAGGGATACAAAGTGAGACCGAAGTCAAAGGTACAGAATTATAACAGTGGATTCTCAGAATACGCGCCGCAAATCACAAATAGCAGCAGAAGCTGTGAACTGCAGGCGTATTTGAGGGCTTTTTTTTTAAAGCAATAATTACACTTTTACAGCAGACATTTTCCGTAGCTGCGAGCTACCACCGCCATTGTGCGATGAGAAACCCATCAATGAGCGGACAACGACACTGGAAATGCCGCCAGAGGTAAATATACCCAGCATCACGTGGTGCCGACAGGACAGCCGGTAGCTTCGAGCCAGCTGGCGAAGGGCGCAGGTGCTTTTTGCTTCACGACGCCAGCAAACTCCATTCAGCTGACGTCACTGAAACAAACTGCCCTTGGTGTTGCGTGGCATATGTTTCGTAGCTATTCCGCTCAGACATGATGCAAATCATTTGCATTCTGCGTCTAATAGAGTCTGATCGAAATGAGTAAAAACTACTACATATCAGCGCAAATGTTGGTTTGATCGACCTACCGCCTTACTGACCATGGGCCGTTCACTCTCGTGCATCAAGATCTACAAACCACTCCCGCAGACGTTTTTATACTGTTTACGGTAAAAACGTCACTGCAACCTTAACCATCTGAACAGTATGTAACAAAATATTATGGTGTCCATTTGTTGTGAATAAAGATTAATAAATTGTTCGGGAAGTGATTGAGCATACAGAGATTAATAGTTTCTGCATTGTTGTTGAAGCTTCCTGACAAAAACTGCATGTCGATCCGGGACTCTAAACTGAAACCTTGCCTTTATTGGACAACTGTCTTACCAACTGAGCTATCCACGCACAACTCACGTTCTGGCGTCGTAGCTTCAGTTTCCCAGTATCTTTCCCCTATCTTACAAACTCCACAAACATACATCATAAGTATAGCACTCCTCGAAGATAGGATGTCGCGGAGAAACGGCTTACTTACAACACCGATGTTCCTTCCAGAAACGAAGCTGTGAGGCGGATCGTGAATCGTGCTCGCGGAACTTAGTGGTCAGAAACGTAGCCTGCCAAAGGCAAGGCTCTGAATTCGAGACATGACACAGCACAGAGTTTTGATCCGTCTAGAAGCTTTAAAACATCTCACACTCTGCCGCGAAGGGGAAGAATCATTTTAACCACATTGTGACTCATTTTCTGTAAACGTTATCTGTTATATTTTCAAGTGGTATGTCCATTCATAATGCGTCCCAAATATTCTATCTGAAGAAGTGGCCAATCCATATATGACGCAACGACTCGAGTTCTGCTGACTCCCACAAAACCATTTAACTTCAAGGAGAAAGTAGAATATATTAGAAACAAGTATACTAGGGATCGCAGAGAGTGTGCTTTAAACCTATTTTTTCCGAGACCGATATTAAAAAGGTACACTGTCGAATTTACGTTTAGAATTACGGAAATGGTAAAGGAGTATTATGAATTTACCTTATTTTTCCCTTTATTTTTCTCCTGCATCATCGTAACCAAAATTGGCAATTTCAGTGTGAATAGAAATGTGCATCAATACGGCATGTTATACTAAACGAACGAACAGGATATATCATTTGATATAATCAGTAAATATTTAAAGAAATACTGCTTTTCAACAGCATTCGATGGCTTGTGAAACAAATTCTTCCATAAAACAGAAAAAGCACAAATTAATAAGTATCTATGAGTATTACGTATACAGCGAAATAACGTGCTTTGCGCATAGTCACTAGCGGAAACATTTCACAATCTTGCGCCGTTTATAAAATATTACAGTCCTGTTGAAATTAGTTGGTACTTGATGCCGAACAGGCTGGATTGCTCCCGCCAGCAATATACCAATGGGGGCCCGACTTTGTCGCCTGCCACTGTATTGTCACTCTGGCTGTGCAGAGAATACCGTGCCTGTCAGGTGTCAATTCAGAAACTTTTGCGGATGAAAAAATTTTGACCTGTTTTTGAAAAACCAAGTATCTCCACCCCCAAGTAGAACGAAGAACAGAGTCTCCAACTCTAATATTCCCTTTTCAGATCTATGTCGAACACGATAGTAAACATCTCCGAGTGCCCAACACCTCCCTTATAACGTCTGCCACTGTGGTCCGTGAACCCTCTCACTAACGCGACGCTCATCGTTGGATCTTGTCTATTTCTTCTGTTAATCCAACCCGGTAAGTTTTCTTGCACTCTGTTTTTCCTACTACTTATTTACGTGGTGATTTAACTTTAGGTCTCTCCAGAGGTTTATTTCTAAGTATTTTACAACAATTACTGTTTCTAGCCCTTTCCACCCTCAGAGGAAATCTCTTAAAATTTTAATTGATATGTACCAATTACCATACATTATTACGTGTAGAATCAGGTAAAAATACTGAAAAAATTCGCATAGTGATAGTTTGTTCAAGAAGTCACCAGCATTATCGTGATACTAAAAATTCAAACATGTATAAAACGCAAGTAGCACTTCACGGAAGTGTCTAGACACCTTACACACCTTAAATGAAAGATTCTCAGTCTAAAATGATACAGGAATTTCCTTAAGATAATGATATGTAGGAAAACAGAATGCATTTATCTCGGTAACGTATGGCTTTGTCTTGTCGTTTAAGTTTTACATGATCTGTTGTACTCTGGTGGTCACAGCATGAAATAAAACAGCTGCCAAACGGAAGCTGGGAGCTCGCACCATCGCTGCAGTCTGGAGTGACGCAGAAACGTGATGTAGCTGAAGCACGAAAAATTTATAATCGAACCCGCACGATTGTGCGAGCCACAGTGGAAAGGGCTAGGGGTATGTCACCAGCAGTGTAATCTTACTGTAGTGGATTTCTTCGCCTATTTATGCACAGTATGATGTATTTACGAACGTTCAAGGTCAGTTGCTAGTCCCTGCACATTAGTCAGTCCTCCGCAAGTCTTCCGACGCTATCCACTGCGTGGTTTATATGCAATCTAAGAGGAAAAAATGCGGACCTCGAAGTAATTACCCAAATGGGACGGAAATCGGCAAATGTGATGTACATGTACAGACGAACAAATAACTACAATTTCATAAACACAAATTACGGAAGGCAATAACGCTTTGGTCCACCTGTGGCCCTCATGGAAGCAGTTATTGGTCTTGCCATTTATTGATCGAATAGTTGGATGTCCTCCTGAGGGCTATCGTGCCACATTCTGTCCTGTTGAGTCTATGTTGTCAATATACCGAGCTAGTTGGAGGGCCCTGCCCATAATGCTCCAGCGTTCCCAACTGGTGAGAGATCCGGCGAACTTGCTGGCCAAGGCAGGGTTTAGCAAGCACGAATATAACCAGTAGAAACTTTCGCTGTGTGCGGGCGGGCGTTATCTTCCTGAAATGTAAGATGAGGTTGGCTTGCCTTGAAGGGCAATAAAACAAAACTTAGAACATCGTCGACGACCGCTGTCCTGCAAGGGTGATGCGTATGACAAGCCAAGGGGTCCTGCTGTGAAAAGAAATGGCTCCGCTCACCACCACTACAGGTTGTCGGGCCACACGGTGGGCCACAGTCAGGCTGGTATCCCACCACTGCCCGCGGCGTCCCCAGAAAAAGATTGACTCACCGCGCTCAATTCGAAGCGAGACTCATCGCTGAAGTCCTACGCCAGTCAAAGAGATTCCAGGCCAGCAACATAGCCCCATCTCTCTCCAATTGATCATGTTTGGCGCATTATGGGGCAGGGCCCTCCAACGATCTCGGCACTTTGACTACCTTTTTCGCCAGGTGGACAAAATTTGGCGTAGTATACCCTCAGGATCACATCCAACAGCTCTATCAATAATTGCGAAGCCGATTAACTGCTTGCATAAGGGCCAGAGGTGCACTTACGCGTTACTAACTTGCTCAGTTGGTGAAGTTTTTTGTCCTGGATAAATCATCCATTTTGTTCTGAAATGGTAGTCATTTGTCTGCGCGTGTGCATAGCATCTACCAATTTCTGAATAATTCAGAAGCTCCCTACGTAGTGCGACTTTTTATCTTAAGAGTGTATATTGTCAAAAGTAAAGGTCCGATCCCAGTTCCTTGGGGAATTCCTGAAATTTAATTTACCTCTGTCGATTTTGTTCCATTATCTGCGAGGCGTGGAGTTCTATCTGCAAGGAAGTCATCAATCGCCAGAAATATGATACCATGCTCGGTAAACTCTTACACTACTGGCCATTAAAATTGCTACACCAAGAAGAAATTCAGATGATAAATGGGTATTCATTGGAGAAATATATTATACTAGAACTGACATGTGATTACATTTTCACGCAATTTGGGTGCATAGATCCTGAGAAATCAGTACCCAGAACAACCACCTCTGGCCGTAATAACGGCCTTGATACGCCTGGGCATTGAGGCAAACAGAGCTTGGATGGCGTGTACAGGTACAGCTGCCCATGCAGCTTCAACACGATACCGCAGTTCATCAAGAGTAGTGACTGGCATATTGTGATGAGCCAGTTGCTCGGTCGCCATTGACCAGACGTTTTCAATTGGTAAGAGATCTGGAGAATGTGCTGGCCAGGGCAGCAGCCGAACATTTTCTATATCCAGAAAGGCCCGTACAGGACCTGCAACACGTGGTCGTGCATTATCCTGCTGGAATGTAGGGTTTCGCAGGCATCGAATGAAGGGTAGAGCCACGGGTCGTAACACATCTGAAATGTAATGTCCACTGTTCAAAGTGCCGTCAATGCGAACAAGAGGTGACCGAGACGTGTAACCAATGGCACCCTATACCATCACGCCGGGTGATAAGACAGTATGGCGATGACAAATACATGCTTCCAACGTGCGTTCACCGCGATGTCGCCAAACATGGATGCGACCATAATGATGCTGTAGGACGTTTTGCAATTCGTGCACCCAGGTTCCTCGCTGAGTACACCATCGCAGGCGCTCCTGTCTGTGATGCAGCGTCAAGGGTAACCGCAGCCATGGTCTCCGAGCTGGTAGTCCATGCTGCTGCAAACGTCGAACTGTTCGTGCAGATGGTTGTCGTCTTGCAAACGTCCCCATCTGCTGACTCACGGATCGAGACGTGGCTGCACGATCCTTTACAGCCATGCGGATAAGGTGCCTGTCATCTCGACTGCTAGTGAAACGAGGCCGTTGGGATCCAGCACGGCGTTCCGTATTACCGTCCTGAACCCACCGATTCCATATTCTGGTAACAGTCATTGGATCTCTAACAACGCGAGCAGAAATGTCGCTATACGATAAACCGCAATCGCGATAGGCTACAATCCGACCTTTATCGAAGTCTGAAACGTGATGGTACGGATTTCTCCTTACACGAGGCATCACAACAACGTTTAACCAGGCAATGCCGGTTAACTGCTGTTAAGTGTATGAGAAATCGGTTGGAAACTTTCTTCATGTCAGGACGTTGCAGGTGTCGCCACCGGCGCCAACCTTGTGTGAATGCCGTGAAAAGCTGCGCCAACCTTGTGTGAATGCCGTGAAAAGCTAATCATTTGCATATCACAGCATCTTCTTCCTGTCGGTTAAATTTCGCGTCTGTAGCACGTCGTCATGGTGGTGTAGCAATTTTAATGGCCAGTAGTGCATTTTTTCCATAAACGACAGCGCGAAACTGCGTCAGATGACTTCTTGAAGCCAAGGAACATGGATCCCACCTGCACTGGTTGATGTTTCTTGACAAATACTTCATACGCACTGCTTTGTCAAGTTTACTTTGCAACAACTTTTCCGGCACTCATTATTTGGGTAGTAGCCGTAACTGGGAAGAATCATCCATATTGTACCCCCGACACAACAGAACGTATTGAACAGCTAGTGAGCGCATGAGTCGCTGTTGTCCGCACCGTTTACAGGGAGTGAACGCTGCAGAACAACGAAGGCTGACCGCAACTCTCGCAATAGAGCTGGTCGGCAGCGGGTGCACACGATAGGCGCTTTGTCGCACATCCGACATCCGGTATATTGACCCGCGGCGCAGCCAGCACGCCGTCTGCCGCGGGCTGAGCTGCAGCCACGCCGGCCTGACGTAGCGCCGGCCGAGAATAGCGTGCCGCCGGCTACAATCGAGGCGACGGCTTGGAACTGTTCCAGGCCGCGCGCGGGTAGAGACGCGCCGTCGAGCGGCCCCAGTCGGTGCCCCGTACCCACGCACCGCAATTCAACCCCTCGCCATCGGCAGGCCACACGTACCGTGAAGGTGCTCGGGACAGCCCGCTCCTTAATACGAAAGTACAATGGAAGACGCACTGTCATTGATAAGAAGTTTAAAAAATTATTGTGACTGGTCGTTCTTAATATGGTACGTATGTTTAACGAGTTTTGCAGGTACGAGAGTCATTCGGAGAGTGAGGAAGCGTTTTGTTTTGACACGTGACCGCGTCCCCCACCACCTCCACCGACCGACCGCTGACCTTGGTACTCATCCGCTTTAGTTCGGCGGCAGATAAGATCCGATATGGCTGCTTACTACTAAGCTGTGCGACTTCAAAATATGTGACGAAACTGGCGATGCCGCCAAATGTGAGGTGCGCAGTGTTATCCGCTTGTTAAGCGCGTAAAAAGTTCGACCCGCCTAAATTTGCAGACAGATAACTGACGCTTGCGGTTTTGTGTGATGAGAAAAGCGTCAATTCGGAAGTTGTGTATCATGTTTAATGGTGAATGGAAGAATGTTCACGACGCAGAACGCTCGGGCCGGCCCCATAGTAGTGACTGACGGACTTTAAAAGCAAGGACTGAAACAAAAATCCAACAACATAAGCGTTTCGTAATTAGTGAACTGAATTATTTCCAGACATTTCAAGAACTATTGTACGAAACTGTTAGTGCACATCTTGACTGTAAAGAAGTATGCCAGGTGAGTTCCTCGAATTTTGCCATACGAACACAAAACCAAATGAATGGCAGCAGGATTGACATTTCTCGGTCGCTTTAAAAAGTATGATGTGAATTTTTGAATCATATTGTCATCGGTGATAAGATCTGGATATCACATTTCACAACAGAAATAAGGCGCCAATCAATGGAATGATATCGTATGCAAATCTCTTACAATAGATCACACTCTAAACTCCGCAACTTTCTAACCTTCCCCGTATCAGAGTATCGAACGACGACGACTTGATGTAGCTTCAGTGCCAACACACTCCTCTCTCTCTCTCTCTCTCTCTCTCTCTCTCTCTCTCTCTCTCTGAAATTGCATTACCTTCCCAACTGATTTCTCAGTGGCGCAGGGTAGGGTATGAGGTTGCTTTTCATTTACAGTTTTGGAGAGGACTGCTACCCACGACCGTGAAAGTTGTTCAAATGGCTCGGAACACTACGGGACTTAATAGCTGAGGTCATCAGTCCCCTAGAACTTAGAACTACTTAAACCTAATTAACCTAAGGAAACCACACACTGCCATGCCCGAGGCAGGATTCGAACCTGCGACCATAGCGGTCGCGCGGTTACAGACTGAAGCGCCTAGAACCGCTCGGCCACCTAGGCTGGCCGCAAAAGTTGTCGTACGCCCGTTGGTTGTGCTGTACACAAGAGTGAGGGGAACGTGAGGATTTCCTCATTCGAGCGTTAGCCAGCATACAAGGAACATTGAACGCTATACAAACAGTGAGCTTGCAGACGTGCACTAAACATACGGAATAGCTGAGTGTAATGAACGTGCCGCTGGACGCACATATCAAGAACGCTTCCTAGGCACACATCAACCGCACATCAGTTTGCATGTCTGCATCGAAATTTGTGAGATGGCGGGTCATCAAGTAGTGGCAAATTGTGAGGCAGACCACGAACAGCGTGTTCGGTCGTTACGAAAGACAGTTTGTTCGATGTCGTGGAGACTAATCCAAGCACCAGCATACATGCCGCTGTCTGAGACTTAAGAATGTCTCCTAGCATTGTCCAGCATGTTCTGAACGCCAAATCCTTTCACGCCTTTCATCACTAAAGGGTGCAGTTAATGCACCTCAAAACCATCGTACCATCGTACACGTAAGAGTTTCGCACAGTGGTTTCTGGAACAAAGTGGTCGAAATGTGCATTTCCCAGCTTATGTATTGATCACGGACGAAGCCACACTCACTAGGGACGTCATATTACATCGCTACAATGAGCCTCTGTGGGCGCCAGATATCTGGAAATCAGCTGTCATGCTTTTGAAACTCCCGCTTATCCCTTGCTTTGCACATTCCTCAAATCTCGTTGTTCAAAACACGATACAAAAGGCAATACAGGTCAAAGTAGGACAATGATGTCGAATGAGCACTTATGTTTTTCAAAGAGTTCATATGTTTTGAGTAAACTCGCTAAAATACAAGGAAATTAAAAAAAAGGCAGGTCACCGACCAACTGCCGCCAAAAAGGGTGGTAATTATTCAATTTCCACGGATTCGATGATACCATCAGTCAGCTCCAAGAAAGATAGGATCTGGGACATGCTGCGGTTGTCGAACTGGACATATTGTCACATTGATTGTAAACTGCAGCTGTGGATAATTTCCGGAAATACGGAATTAATTTCCATTGTATTGTTTTTATATTATCTGTTTACAATAAAATTATGAAAGGAACAAGAGTATTTTTTTAATTTCTCTTTTTAATAAAATATCCACAATTTTATGCTACTTTTAATTTTTGCTGAAGCCGAAATGTACGACCTTACGGATATCTTTCAACTACAAGGGAGGTAATGGAAAATTATAAATCATCCTCCTAGGTTCTTTCAACTGTCGAAACACGGAAACGTACAGGTACAGTGACCTAGAATTAAAAAGGCAAGACACCTTCCATTAGTTTATTTTAGTAAGTGAATGATGAGTGGCGAGACATGAGTCAGCGTTTCTAAGACAAACCCTGAAAATAGCGGTCAGTGAATGATAATACGTTGTCTCAATCACATAGACGTAATCAGTATACAGAAAGAGTAAGTTTCACCGCTAACGTAGAAGGAATACAACCAAATGGTTGTACTGACATGTACGTCTGATAAAAATGTGTCTTACTTGCGAAACATAACGCGTGTAAGTACCAGTGCAATTCAATACGCGTCCCCCCCCCCCCCCCCCCGAGCCACGTTAATCCCCACTCCTTTCCATTCTCTTAAATATGGTTGTTCCAAGGACTCTGCTACACGCTAGTGCCATTTATGTCTCCGAAGCACATATATGGATTAATCTAGTGCAATAAATATACAAGTATCAGGAAACATTTTACTAGTTTACTAGGTTTCTGACAGAATTCCACAGCATCAGTTCCTTTAGTGACCATGTTTTAACCTCGTATGGTAGCGCTCTGTGTGATATATAAATTCGCAGCCTATATAGACATATTTCTTCTCATGTCAGAAACCTGTCTTTTCTTTTAGCGCTGTCTACCGATTAAGATACCTACTTTACTTGACAGCTAATCGAGTTGACCAAAGAAGGCAACCCGTCGATGGGAATAACTGGTTGTGAATCAAAGTAGACATTTAACTGGGACTACGCCTTTTCTGTCACACAGGATCAACTATTGCCCCTGTATCACTTCCGTAATGACTTTCGCTGTTCGTCGGATATTTCCGAAAATTTAGAATATTATTCTCCCTCAGTAAAGAAACGAAGTCAGTTTGACAATGCTTTTATCCTAAAGAGTGGTTATCTTTTTCATTCAGCGCGCCAGGCTTTGACTCTAGCTTCGCAGTTTTATCCTATACGAGGCTTTCCACGTTATTCCACTAGCTCCCGTATTACTGGACAGGCGAAAGATGTCCCTTACTTCGCAATGTGTACGTAAATTGGTATCAAAAGACGACCATTTTCTGCCGACAGCTACTTGCCAGATTTCTGTTAATTTCTCAGTGTTGTTGCGTATTATTTTAAAAAGCAGAAAAAGCTCGTTTTATGAAATACCAGTAAACCCCCGAATCTTTAAAGAATCGAACTGCCATGTATAGAAGAGTTGCCTCAAACGCCTGATTGGAAATGAGTTATTGTATTTAATAAAGTTGCCAAATCAATAAGTTTCGATAGAAGTGCAATTTATCTGCACAAACGTATAGAAAGCTATATAATTATTGTAGTTATTTTGCACTCAAAAGAACGTTCTTCGTCATGATCAAAGGCAAGAGTTTCTGTTATTATTGACAAATGCGAAAGTTGTTAATGGATAACAGAAACATGTTGTACATAAACTACTCCCGAATAGGTCATGAAGGACCAACGGTACCTCAGCTCACAGGCGTCATTGGATGCGGATATGGAAGGGCATGTGGTGAGCACACACCTCTCCCGGCCGTATGTCAGTTTCAGAGACCTGATTTCTTACGTAAGCTCGATGAAATATTGAAGCGATGTTTGAAATATTTTGTCTTGAGGATATATTTTAATTGTATCATATCATCGAAGAAATAGCCTTTTTCAGCGCTGTATGATAAATCTGTGATTCGTTTCAAAATTTTACTGCAACATCCATCTGTTTCCTTATATATCCTTACCCGCTTTCTTGACAGTTCACCGCTTCCGGTTTCTAGAGGAACCTAGTAAGAACCCGATCGTACACGTAAATAAAGCGATCGATATGAGGTAAACCTGATAGGTATGCAACACAGCTACTGTACAGGTATGGCGGGCACGATCAAGGAAAACAACCGTAGTCCATGTTTAAACAATGGAAAATCCACGAAGGAATGTAACAACATTACGAAAAGCAAAGTTGCCATTCAGCATATAGCGGCAGTCTCTGACAATTTAAGCCACCAGTTGAAGCAGGACAAAAAAATACAGGCTGTTCTACAACATCTATACAAATGGAAATCTAAATTCAAAGTAACAGGTATATATGGAGAGAGCACGTCTAGAATTTATCAGGAGGTTTTGTTCATTTTCAGGCAACGCTGGCGTTTACCTCAATGCCTGTATGTAGAATGTGTGCGCGAGCGACATTATCTGTGCACGAAAACATTTGCGAAGCTTAGCACAATTGGCAACGTTTACTGCGCGGTTCATTCACTTGGAACCACCTTGTTTTCACCATTCGACTTTCCTATTTGTTGTTGTACTGCTGTTTAGAAAAGTACAAGAAGTACTGAATCGGCGGACAGAATGGTGTGTACCGAAAGTGAAACTTAGCGGCATTTTGACGGGTAAAAATTGAGATACAAAATCGTTTTCAAAAGTCCTTGGGAAATACTTCCTATATGAAAAACAATTTAGGAACTCATCCCATCTCAACTTTGTGTGTTCTGCCTTATGGCAAGTCTTGTCATGGGGGAAGCCTCTTCAGAGAGGTCCACCGCATAAGCGTCTAGGGAATGATTCCAGTGGTGGTTTCCCGTTGTCTTCCACTGATGATGATGATATGAGATTGAGGGCAGGACAACAACACCCAGTCCCTGAGCGGAGAAAATCTCCGACCCAGTCGGGAATCGGACCCGTGCCCCTTGGCGTGACAGACCGCCGCGCTGACTTTTTTTGTTGATCGATGGGTTTGGTCGTTGCGGACGTCACATGACATCCATTACAGTTCGTTTGTTGATCCTTTCACTCAGGTTCTTATTACAGAGGCCAAACAGCTCTCTGACCGAACACGCTGAGCCATCGTGCCGGCATCACTCAGCTATCGGGGCGGACCATCACAACAGCAAGGCAGAATTATTTACCTGACAAAATAATAAGAATGAATACAGCGTTAAATATCTGTTAGTGCGAGTCCATGACGGCTGAGATGAGAGAAGGGCGTAAATTAAAAAAAATACGATTTCAAATTTCAAAAATTACGCTATTAGAAACCTGTCCTAGAAAATCTTATCTTAGCAATTACATGTAACATGATAAGCTGGATAGCAGGAAGAATTCACTGTAAACACTTCAATAAATTGATGAGATACGGGCTGTTTATTGTTTGATATACGAGCACATTTTGTACTACTATCCAAATCCCATCTTTGGGTTCGGTTTGTTAGACAAACTGGTTTGCAGATTAAATGTACAGCCAAAAGACCAACACTCCAATCACAAGAGTCTACACTGTTGATATCCATCGGTGCAATATTTGTAAACGTTATCAAAGAGCACTGTAAGGAGGAGTGGGTGATTCAGCCGACTATGGCGGAGCAGCGGCAGCGCGCGCATTCCAGCAGGGAAGCCGGGTTATCGGACACAAACAAGCGGGCAGCCGGCGGCTGATAAGGAAGTAGGCCCGCGCGCCGCCGCCTGCTGCTCCAGACGCCCGCTGCCGGCCCTCGTTGCGCAACGCCGGCCACATGTGCAGCTGTGCACGACGGCCGGCCTGCCGCTATATTTAGGAGGCGGCTGTTTACGGGCCATCTACGGAAGCACCACGGCTTGACCGCGCGAGATCCGCGATGACTACACAGTAATTCCGCTATTCTCTCTGCACGATTCCTCCTCCCCATCTCCTCTCTCACGCTATACGATCACCGAGTGAGGTGGCGCAGTGGTCAGCACAGCGGATTCGCATTCGGGAGGACTACGGTTCAAGCCCACGTCTGGCCATCCAGATTTTCCGTGATTTCCCTAAACCGCTTCAGGCAAATGCCGGGATGGTTCCTTTGAGAGGTCACGGCCCGCTTCCTTCCACACCCTTCCCTAATCCGATGGGACCGATGACCTCGCTATTTAGTCCCCTCCGATGGTTCAGATGGCTCTAAGCACTATGAGACTTAACATCTGAGGTCATCAGGCCGCTAGACTTGGAACTACTTAAAGGACATCACACACATCCATGCCCGATGCAGGATTCGAACCTGCGACCTTAACAGCAGCGCGGTTCCGGACTGAAGCGCCTAGAACCGCTCCGCCACAGCGGCCGGCTGGTACCCTCCCCCTGAATCGACCACCCAACGCGAAACTGTCCTGACACCCACTAGCGGACATTAATTGCGATGTTTTCATCCTTCGCCTTTATGATGAATTCAACTCCACAGGGGATACTTCCAGTGAAGTGTCCGAATGTTTGTGGAGGAATGGCAGCCCATTCTTCCTCAAGAGCCGCAGCCAGAGAAGACAGTGATATTGAATGCTCGGGTCTAGAGCGAAGTAGATATTTATCGCAACACGAAGAAGTTCCATTTTGTCCAGGTCGGGGCTCTGGGCAGGTCAGTCGATTTCAGGAATGTTACTTTGCACATACCATCACCTGACGGCGCTTTATGACAGGGTGCACTGCCATACAGATACCGAGTGGTTATAAATGAAGTGCAGCTACTCACAGAGGTCCAATGTTAACTGTAACTAACGAATGATACCGAAATTTTGTATACATTCTAATGCGTTAAAGAAAACTGGCATTCTACGGATCGGAGGGTGGAATGTCAGATCCCTTAATCGGGCGGGTAGGTTAGAAAATTTTAAAAAGAAGCTTGCACAGGACAGGGAGCATGGAGAGTTGCATCAAACCAGTCTCAGGACTGAGGATCACAACAAAAACAACAATGCAGAACCGAATTACGCTGAAAAAATTAGTTCCAATTTTGGCCACCAGTTGGAAATGTTTCGCTGTCAATGCAAGAAACAAGTCTAGGAATGTTTCCATATATAATGCGTTACAATGCGATGTGGACAGAAAAGGTCAAACAGTAGCGATAATGCCTACATGGAGGCACCAGCAGCCCAGCCAGGCCGCCGCCGGCACCGGCGCGCCGCAGCGCAAGAAGCCGGCGCCCGCCCTGCAATGCCCCCCGTCGTTGCACATTCCACCCGCCTTATATCCTCCCCATGTCTGACTCACTACCCTAAATGACACTGCGGTCGACGGGCTTCTTACTATCGCTTTTGGAAGAACCAAGGCGCATATTCTAGTGTCGAACCGGTATTGCAAATTTGGGTTAAGCAAAAATTTATTGTGTGGGAGAGCGACACCCTCGGCTCGCTCTTCCTACATGATCGCTTCTTGCGAGGAATAATTCCTAGCGCGCCGATGGCTTCAGAGTTGGTCTTCTCGAAGTTTTGCTTCCGCACTGCATTCCGCAATCTTTTCGTTATGAGCTTCGGTTTCCCGACTTTCTAGTGTTTAGTGCGTTTGGCTTCTCTTAACCCTTGGCCACCGCTTGCCGAAATTTCCACGCTGTCATATGTCGATCTGCAGAGCTCAATGAAGGCATAGCATTGATTTTATTATTAACTGCCACTTACACAGTATGTTCAGTGTGAGCAATGGAGAAGTCAACGAGATGCTGTACAGCGCAGATTTGCACCTGGTGGCCAAAATTCGTACCAATTTTTTTCGAGGGTACACTGGTTCCGCATTAACGCATTAGCGTATCTACCAACTTTCGCTGCCGCAGGATAATTACAGCCCACACTGGACCTCCGTGAGTAGTTGCACTAAAATTACAACCATCAGCTACAAACAACCGGCGCTCCGAACTGTTCCTCTCTTGCACAGTGCAAAACGCTGTAAAATGTGTTCATATACTTCTGCATTTGGCGTCTTCTTCACGGCATTAAGAGGAAGACAATACCCTGACAACGAAAAAATGTCACTAGCCGCAAGCGACACTTTGCAATGATTACGCAAATGTACTGATTATGAGGCACTTCACAAGCACCTCACGAACACTAGGGTAGGGTATCGCTAGAAGGGTTGAAATGGCCCTGATGGTGACATCCAACAAATGGTGCACGTCCGAACCCACTGAGCTGTCGTGACTGACCAATTTTGCTGTTACTGCTTCTCTGCTGACAACGCAATACACCTCGGCGCCGTTTATCCTGGCATTCAGTGGTCAGTTATGCGTTATATAGGGGTGACTGGATACTTTTGATCAGGTAGTGTACTCTTCTCTTGTGACACAGTATCGTACGAAAAGTATCGATACTGTACTGTACCTTTAGATATCGATACTTATCTTCGATAAAGAGATTAAACACACAGGCATTTTCCCGCCGATCATCCATTTTTGGGTAGTAGTATAAAATGTGGCTGTTTATGGCAGAAGGGCATATGTCAAACTAGAAACAACTCTTAACTCCCAGATTTATGGTTCAAATGGCTCTGAGCACTATGGGACTTAACTTCTGAGGTCATCAGTCACCTAGAACTTAGAACTAATTAAACCTAACTAACCTAAGGACATCACACACATCCATGCCCGAGGCAGGATTTGAACCTGCGACCGCAGCGGTCGCGCGGTTCCAGACTGTAGCGCCTAGAACAGCTCGGCCACACCGGCCGGCAGTAGATCAGGAAGAGTTAAGACATCCGTGAAAAAGAAAAAATCCTAAGCATTTTTCTCTATTTTTTGCAGCAAGTGCTCGAAATTTCTGCCTCTAACGTCGCACATGGCCGCGAAGCAGCTTAGTCGGACAAAACCGCAATGCTAACACATTGTAACATGTTCGTTTATCGGAAAAATTTCTCTGCGCTTGTTGCTGATCGGCTATTGTTTTATGAGGTCAGCTTTACAACGTTATATCGAGACATGAGGTTATGAGGCAAATTTTGATCTGTTGGGCGTCCCCTACTCTGCTCAGACATTATTAGCTTTTTTCTCTACCCTGCAGAAACGGTGCCTAGTTAATGTCACATCTCCAGAAACACTGTGTACAATTCTACACCTGCAGCACGTCCAGGAAAACTCTTTCTGTAGAGAATGTTACCATTAGACGCCAGGTGAAATGTTAAGCCCCGTGCACACCTAGACACGAAGTCGCAGAACAGGTGTAAGGGTTGTTGCGCGACATTTTTCTTGTGTTCCGTGACAGTCGTGATGGCAAAGTCGCAAGTCTCAGGTTCCCCACCGAAGCGCGAAATATGCGACAATGTCATGCAATTTAGTGTAGTCTGTACGATTCCCGAGTCTGCCATGGAGACACCAGAATAACTGAAGATACGTGCGGAAAAACCGTTAACTCAAATGTAAAAACTTCGAGATAAGTGTTGCCATCTGTTGCCGGGTACAGGAAGTATCCAAGTTGTAATTGGACTCACCCCTAAATATCACTTTGGGGTGACACCCATGTTAATTTTGATAGTTCCCATACCCACCAACAGATGGCAACACTTATCTTTAAGCTTTTACATTTGAGGGTTACCCTTCGACCATAAATATAATAGACTGGCTCTGACGTCATTTTCATGGCTCCAACATCTCTGGGCTAAAGTCACGTGAATGTTGGCAAAACATGGTTGTTTCGTGTTGCGCTTATGGCTGTACTCAGCGTTTTGTCGGGGAAATGGCTTTACATTTCACGTGTGTTTCTATGATAGTGCAGATGCGTTTATTGAAATCTGCTGAAGTGAATTTTATATGTTTTTTACGCTTGAAATAGAGTATCACGTAAATTAAAGTGTTGAAAGCGATGCCTGTAAAGTCAGACTCATTTTACATTTTGGAAAGTATCTGTGATAATTCGGTTACAGAAGTAAGTATAATCGTTTCTCGTTCCTAGTCATAGGTCCCGTGAGGATGAAAACCGAAGGCAGCTTTGGATACAGGCCCTGAAACGGAAAAACTTTAAGCCGTTTGCGCATACGCGCCTTTGCTCGAAGCACTTCGCGGAGAAGTGTTTTGATAGGTTAGTTATTATGTACAATGTATATCTATAATTTGTATTTACAGTTTTTTTTTTTGTGGTTTTAGGGCGCACAACTTCAATGGTCATTAGCGCCCTGACTACTCTAAAAATGCACCGCGAGGCACAAGTTGACAACAACAACAACTAAAAGGGAAAACACAATAAAAGACAGACGGACAGGCAGAGGATTAAAAAACATCATCAAATGTCCTTAGCGAGGGTGGTCAAATTGATAAAACAAAGAACACGAGCAGCTGCTCGTGGGTCATCCGCTAAAATGGCATCGAAAGTATTAGGCAGGTTAAGATCGAGGCGCAGTGTGGTAAGATCTGGACAGGACATTAAAATGTGCCTAACCGTCAGCAAGTGCCCACATGGGCAGAACGGCGCCGGCGCAGCCGTCAGCAGATGGCGATGGCTGAACCGGCAGTGTCCAATTCTTAACCTTGCTAAAACGACCTCCTCCCGCCGAGAAGGGCGTGAGGAGGACGTCCAAGCCACGGGAAGAGGCTTTAAGGCCCGAAGCTTGTTGTCGGTAAGTGCAGCCCAATCGGCATGCCACAGCGACACGACGCGCCGACAAATGACCCTGCTAAAATCGGACGAAGGGACACAACAAGAAGCTGTCCGAGGCTGGAGGACCGCAGCCTTGGCCGCGGCATCTGCAGCTTCGTTCCCAGGGATACCGACATGGCCAGGAACCCACATAAAGCTAACCGGCGTACCGACGTCCACCAGCTGCTGGAGAGAGCGTTGGATCCGGTGTACGAAAGGGTGAACCGGGTACGGATCACTGAGGCTCTGGATGGCGCTCAGGGAATCTGAGCATATGACATAAGCAGAATGTCGGTGGCGGCAGATGTAAAGAACAGCCTGGTAGAGGGCAAAGAGCTCAGCTGTGAAGACCGAACAATGGCCATGGAGCCGGTATTGGAAACTTTGTGCCCCGACAATAAAGGAACACCCGACCCCGTCATTGGTCTTAGAGCCATCTGTATAAATGAAAGTCATGTTGATGAACTTCGAACGAAGTTCCAAAAAACGGGAGTGGTAGACCGAACCGGGGGTGACCTCTTTTGGGAGCGAGCTGAGGTCGAGGTGAACGCGGACCTGAGCCTGGAGCCAAGGTGGCGTGCGGCTCTCGCCCACTCGAAAGGTTGCAGGGAGTGAAAAATTAAGGTGTTGAAGGAGGCGACGAAAGCGAACTCCAGGGGGTAGCAAGGCAAGACATACAACCCGTATTGAAGGTCAAGAGAGTCGTCAAAAAAGGAACGATAAGACGGATGGTCGGGCATTGACAGTAGCCGACAGGCATACCGACAAAGCAGTATATCGCGCCGGTAGGTGAGTGGCAATTCGCCAGCGTCAGCATGAAGACTCTCTACGGGACTGGTATAAAATGCTCCGATCGCAAGTCGTAAACCCCGATGTTGTATGGAGTTGAGGCGGCGTAAGATGGATGGCCGTGCAGAGGAGTATACGAAGCTCCCATAATCCAGCTTGGAGCGGACGATCGACCGATATAGACGAAGTAGGACGGTTCGATCCGCTCCCCACGACATACCACTGAGAACACGGAGGACATTTAAAGAACGGGTACAACGGGCGGCCAAAGATGACACATGTGGAGACCAGCTAAGTTTCCTGTCAAAGGTAAGGCCTAAAAATTTGGTTGTCTCCACGATTGGGAGAGCAACGGGACCGAGTCGTAAGGACGGTGGGAGAAACTCTTTGTAGCGCCAGAAGTTAATACAGACCGTCTTCTCGGCAGAAAAACGGAAGCCACTGGCGACACTCCAGGAGTAAAGACGGTCAAGAGAACGCTGAAGACAGCGCTCCAGGACACGTGTACACTGCGCGCTACAATAGATGGTAAAATCGTCCACGAAAATGGAGCCTGATACATCAGCTGGGAGGCAATCCATTATTGGATTGATCGCGATGGCGAAGAGAGCGACGCTCAAAACTGAGCCCTGTGGCACCCCATTCTCCTGGCGAAAGGTGTCTGACAGGACAGAACCCACACGTACCCTGAACTGTCGATCCATTAAAAAGGAACGAATAAAAAGAGGGAGGCGGCCGCGAAGGCCCCATGTATGCATGGTGCGGAGAATGCCCGCCCTCCAACAGGTGTCGTAAGCCTTCTCCAAATCAAAGAATACAGCCGCGGTCGGGCGCTTCCGCAAGAAGTTATTCATAATGAAGGTCGACAAGGTAACCAGATGGTCAACAGCAGAGCGGCGCCTTCGAAATCCACATTGTACATTGGTAAGTAGGCGTCGAGACTCGAGCAGCCAAACCAATCGAGAGTTAACCATTCGCTCCATCACTTTACAGACACAGCTGGTAAGCGAGATAGGTCGATAACTGGAAGGCAAGTGCTTGTCCTTCCCCGGCTTAGGAATCGGGACAACAATAGACTCGCGCCAGCATGCGGGAACATGTCCCTCAATCCAGATGCGATTGTATGTACGAAGAAGAAAACCTTTACCCGCAGGAGAAAGGTTCTTCAACATCTGAATATGAATAGAATCAGGCCCTGGAGCGGAGGACCGTGATCGGCCAAGTGCGGTTTCGAGTTCCCGCATGGTGAATGGTGCATTATAACTTTCACAATTCGAGGAGCGGAAGTCAGGTGGCCTAGCCTCCTCTGCCTGTTTGCGGGGGAGGAAGGCAGGGTGGTAATGAGCGGAGCTCGAAACCTCGGCGAAAAAGCGGCCGAAGGCATTGGAGACAGCCTCAGGGGCCACAAGGACTTCATTCGCGACCTTCAAGCCAGAAACTGGGGAGTGGACCTTAGTGCCAGATAGCCGGCGCAGGCTACCCCAGACAACAGAAGAAGGAGTAAAACTGTTGAAGGTGCTTGTGAAAGCAGCCCAGCTGGCTTTCTTGCTTTCTTTAATAATACGACGACACTGAGCACGTAATCGTTTATAATTAATACAATTCGCCACTGTAGGGTGGCGTTTAAAGGTGCGTAAAGCACGTCGACGAGCACGTAAAGCGTCTCTACATGCTGCGGTCCACCAGGGGACCGGTACGCGACGTGGAGAAGAAGTACGGTGAGGGATGGAATATTCAGCAGCAGCGAGAATGACTTCCGTGAGGTGTGCGACCTGACGATCGCAGCTTGTGAAGGTTTGATCCTGAAAGGTCGCCCTGGAAGAGAAGAGCCCCCAGTCTGCCTTGGAGATGGTCCAACTAGAGGAGCACGGAGAGGGAGTATGCTGCAGGAGATGGATAACACACGGGAAGTGGTCGCTCGAATATGTATCAGCAAGTGCATACCACTCAAACCGGCGTGCAAGTTGGGGAGTACAGATAGAGAGGTCTAAATGGGAATAGGTATGAGATGTGTCCGAAAGAAAAGTAGGGGCGCCAGTATTGAGGCAGACAAGATTGAGATGGTTGAAAAGGTCTGCTAACAAGGAGCCCCTCGGGCAGGATGCTGGAGAGCCCCAAAGGGGATGGTGGGCATTGAAGTCTTCAGTTAACAAAAATGGTGCAGGTAGCTGAGCAATAAGTTGCATCATGTCTGCCCTGGTAACGGCAGATGACGATGGAGTGTAAACGGTACAAAAGGAAAACGTAAAGGTGGGGAGAGTAATGCGGATGGCAACTGCCTGCAGGCCGGTGTGCAACGTGATGGGATCGTAGTAAATATCATCCCGGACCAGCAACATAACCCCTCCATGAGCTGGGATACCTACCACAGGGGGTAGGTCAAAACGCACAGAGGTGTAGTGTGCCAAGGCAATTTGATCGCATGGGCGGAGCTTCGTTTCCTGGAGGGCTGCGACGAGCGGACGGTGCAAGCGGAGCAGCAACTTCAAGTCCTCTCGGTTGGAGCGAATGCTGCGAATACTCCAGTTAATAAGTGCCATCGTAAGAAAAGGAAGATGAGAGAAGGGGTCACCTCGAAGGCCGCTTAGGGCCTGGCTTCGAGCGAGCACTGCCGCCGCTATCAGTAGGCGGACAGTCATCGTCCATGGGGTCTATAGGGTCATCGGCCATCTCGGGAGGATGGCCGGGAGGGGGAGCTTCCTCCGCCGGTGAACGGCCAGATGTTCGGCTACCAGCGGTGCGGCCAGGCGAAACGGATGACGGCCTGGGGCGGCAACCGCTGGGTGGCGCAGGAGAAGAAAGGCGCCGTGGCGGAGAAGGAGAACTGTGCTTCCTATGCGCCTTTTTAGAAGGACGTTTGGTGGAAGTACCGGTCGAAGGCTGGGAGGTCGAGGGACGGAGGAAGTCTGCACGGGATGGTTCCTTCTTGAAGGCCCGTGCATCTGACTTCGGGGTCTTCGACTTAGCAGAAGCTGAGGAAGTGGCTGGTGTCTGTGGGGTGATGGGAGGAAGAGGAGACGTCGACCGCGCGATCTTAGCACTGGCCGAACGGACGACCGTGGTGCTGAAGGTCAGATCGCATGTCTGGGTTGCTACCTCCCGGGTAGTCCGAGGAGAGGCGAGGACAGTGCTGTATTTCCCCGCTGGGAGCAGCGTGGGCTTCCTACTAGCCAATAGCTTGCGAGCAGCCGAGGTGGACACTTTCTCTTTGACCCGAATTTCTTGGATACAGCGTTCTTCCTTATAGACAGGACAGTCGCGGGAGGATGCGGCATGGTCACCCTGACAGTTCACACAACGAGGAGACGGAGGTGGACAGTCACCCTCATGGGCATCCCTGCCACAAGTGACACATTTAGCCGCATTGGAGCAAGACTGTCGAGTGTGATTGAAACGCTGACACTGGTAGCAGCGCGTAGGTGTCGGGACATAGGGGCGAACAGAAATAACCTCGTAGCCCGCCTTGATGAGCGATGGCAGCTTAACACTATCGAAGGTCAAGAAATGTGTCCGGGTCGGTACAAGGTCATTGTTGACCTTTTTCATGACCCTATGGACAGCCGTCACGCCCTGCTCAGCGAGGAAAGATTGAAGCTCCTCGTCAGTCAATCCGTCGAGGGAGCTACTATAGACTACACCACGAGACGAATTCAAAGTTCGGTGGGCCTCCACCCGGACAGGGAACGTGTACAAGAGTGTGGCCCGAAGCAGTTTTTGTGCCTGAAAGGCATTCTCAGTTTCTAGTAATAAGGTACCGTTACGCAACCTGGTACAAGATTTGACAGATCCGGCTATGGCATCTACGCCCTTCTGAATAACGAAAGGGTTGACAGAGGAAAAATCCTTTCCGTCCTCAGATCGAGAAACTACGAGGAACTGTGGGGCAGGCGGTAGTACTTTTGTCACTGTTGGCTGGTCACGTTTCCGTTTTTGGGTCGAAGCCGAAAGCGATGGAGTAGAATCCATTGCGGAGGAATCCCCCATGATTGCCAGCGTCTCCGATGGCGCGCTCCTTCCTTGTGGGGACCCTCTCAGAGGGCACTCCCGCCTTAGGTGAATGTTTACACCTCAGGTCACACCTCCCGAGAAACAGACGGAGGGACCAATCGGCATGGTCAGAAGGTATCAGCTCAGGCAATCACCCCTCCCCGGGCCTGGCCTTTACCAGGGGGTACGCGCGTGCCTTACATGTCTACCCAGGGCGGGGACTTACGCGTTACCCCGTCACCGGCTACGCGTGCGAACGCGTGGGTCGGCCTTCAGGCACGCACAGGGAGGAAGGAAGAAGAGGAAAAAGAAGAGAGAGAGGGAGAAAGAGGACAGACTGTCTCAAACGCCGAGGCGGAGACCAGAGAAGGCAAGGAGAAGGCAATGAGGAAGCAAGGAGAAGAAGGCAATGAGAAGGCAAGGAGAAAAAGGCAATGAGAAGGCAAGGAGAAAAAGGCAATGAGAAGGCAAGGAGAAGTCAAGGGAAAGAGTAAGGAAGACAGTGAGGTGGAGAAGAGCAAAGAAAGGAACCAACAAAGGGAAGGAAGAAACGAGAAGTGAAAAACCAAAAAGACCACGATTATAGGTCGTGAAACCGTCCGTCTCCGGACGCAGGCGCTAACTACCCCCGTGAGGGGGATGGACTCCTTTTAGTCGCCTCTTACGACAGGCAGGAATACCTCGGGCCTATTCTAATCCCCAGACCCGCAGGGGGAGTATTTACAGTGTCTGTCATTTTTAAACCTAGGCTCCAAAATTATTTTCTGAAACTGCAAAGTCTCATCTTTCATCTAAAATATCATTTTTTTAAAGTGATAGTTTAAACTTTTGTAAAAATAGTGGGAACTGCACCTTTGAAGTGCACCTTTGAAGTGCACCTAAAATTGATACTCTAAAATGGACCTGCTCCTAAAGTAAACAATTTTGACACCTATAGTTGACATAATTCCCATAGCCAATTTCTTTCATAAGTGACTAGAGCTCGAAACGTTGCGAATACAATGTTTAAAGTTTTGACAGCCCACTCTTACTGTTTAAAAGAATTTTAACGACGTTTATAGTAATTTCGTCCCGCTGCCCACCAGAGTGGCGTTCGATGTATTTCTTAGATTTTATAAATGGTACTTTGAACAAATCCAGGTCAAATGTAGTTCTGGCATAATTTTTCACAAATAAAAAAGTAGTTTTTGTTGGAAGCGTTTGGCAGTCAATTGAGAAATGTGGGGAAAATCCGATACAAACATAGGATCGCAGACCGCTGATTTGAAATCCCGCCACGTTTTGCCAACCGTCACGTGGTTTATGTTGGAGCCACACCAGCCCCATAGCTTCTGCACAGCAAGGCCAGTCTACTAGTATCTATGGTCGAAGGGGTTACCCTCTTTTCCCGCGTATGTCATCAATAGAAGATTTTGAGGCCCACGTAAGTCTTTGGGATGTGACATCCCAAGACCACAAAAACAGAAGCAAAATGAGACACGTTGTGGAGTATTTGGCCAAAAAATATGAAATGTCTCGACAGACAGAAAAAAATTATACAGTTAAAAAACATACTTCAGGATGAACACAGGAACTGGTGGTTTGGTTTAAGACAAGGCATGGAACCCAATGCAAGTCAGCAGACAGAATGTGATGAAGATAGTCTCTCGTACGTTTTATCTCATTTCACAATTTATACAGCTCGGTCACTGACTTTTACCTGTAATGCAGTAATAAATATTAATTATATATCTATACATATGTATGTTTCTGTGTTTAGTTCTTGCTTTGGACATATTACATCTCATTTTTTCCCGGTCTGCTTTTTTAGTTTCGGGCTGTTTTCTGGAGTTGTCACGCCTATTAAATGCCAGAACACAACGTTCTTCAGCTGTTTGTACGTCATACATTCTTACTGTTGCTGTCACTGAGTTTCATATTATTTATGTTGTAATTAGTGCATGACTTCCGGTTTTCAAGTATTCTTGAAGTATAAAATTCGTGCCGCGAAAATATGTACATATTTAAATACGGTGAATAATTTTTATTACATACGTGTTGAAACAAAATTTTCATCACAAAAACAGTATCTGATGCCTCTTGTCAAGACTGCCTATCAGCATTTTGTATGAAGATATAAGATGAAGATAAGCCATGGCCTCCACACATCAACTGCATCTCTTGTTCAGTCACATCAAGAGAATGGCTGAAAAAGAACAATCTGCGGCTTTCGATACGCCTAGACTTTGTCGGGAGCCTACCAACCAGACAGACAATTGCTATTTCTGCTCGACTCCAATTGTAAATCGAAGAAAAAAAAAAGAGAAATAGTTCAACAGGCTAACCTTCCGTCTGTTATTCAACGTATTCCACACTCAGATGGCTAACCTGTTCCTATTCCACATCTTAAATTATGAGTTGGAAGTAGAAAATGCAGACGGAACAGAAGAAGGATAAGAAGAAAACGCAACAAGCCTTTTACGTCCCAGGAGTCTGATTTTAAGGATATAGATGGTCAACCTAGTCAAGGAGCTGCCATGGGTGAATATGGAGAAAGATTTCGTTACGATGTTTCTGTATCGCGACGAAGATATCAAGGCCACTGGAACAAAATAATGTTAGCAGACTACTGCTGGTTTGTATGTAGGGACGCTGCGGAACTAACAAGACGCTAGCCAAATGACGATGACCTCATATTCTTTCAACAATTTATAGCTCTTGGAATGTAACTACCATTAAAAAAATGTCAAATAGAGTTTCAATGTTGATGGCATAGGTAATTAAAATATATCGCTTTCTCTTAACCCTTTACAATAGAATAGTTCCACTTATTGTACATCACAGAAACTAGAGTCAATAAAAATTTTTGTCAATCATTTTTATAGACCCAAAATTAGTAATGTTTTACTCATGAAGCGAAGGAAACGTTGAAACAAAATTTTCTGTTGAGCACTGTAATATAAAAACCGCACTGACCACGAGACATTCGCATCATTTTCCTTAGACATTAAAACTTGACATAAGACTTCGACATTCACTTTCTGCTGTTAACAGTGTAATAGTCTTCATCGTTCAGACTGCTTGCACGGTTTTCCTCCCTATACCGATATTAAGAGCAGACACGCTTGCTTGGTTCGTTGAGTAATGAAATGGAGAAAGATAATGTGTTCCCATCAGTCCATACAAGATCTCAGAACGTGGTGTACCAAATGTCGCGAAAAAAATGACCGCGAGAACGCTATGAACGCTATCTCGTGCAAGCCTGCTACTGAGAGTCTAATCGGCGCAGAAAAATCAGTGTAGTTCTCGTAATCCGCATCTTGTGTCGGGAAAAAGATAGTTACGCTGTCTTGCTTTGACAGCATCAACCAACACACGTAATTGCACACTTGATCGACAAGGCAGTAATGAACCCAAGTTCTCATCCCTGCGAAATAGCTTCCCATTCCTCGGATAGTGTCGCAAAACGCTCAGTCATATACCATTACGGAAATTATGTATCGAAAGGTAGAGTAGTGTTTCCTGAACAAGATGGCAAACGATCTGGGCGCGCCCGCAAGAGCGGTTTCCCATGGGTGGCTCGGCAATGAATACCAACGGCATCGTTGCGCAAGTGAAACGATTCCACAGAAGGGGATCATGGCTTCTGCTGCGGTGATAGTGTTATTGGAGGAGCGCGCGTTCAACGTTAAATGCAATGTCACTGTTGCGCTGACGATGGATGAAAAAGCCCAACATTTTCACTAGTTGTCTCGAGATACGCATTTCTTCTAGTACGCGACTGGCAACAAGTGTCAAGGTAACAGCAGAGGAAAGTTTGTGGCATTTTCCAAACACCAAGTTATACACTCCTGGAAATGGAAAAAAGAACACATTGACACCGGTGTGTCAGACCCACCATACTTGCTCCGGACACTGCGAGAGGGCTGTACAAGCAATGATCACACGCACGGCACAGCGGACACACCAGGAACCGCGGTGTTGGCCGTCGAATGGCGCTAGCTGCGCAGCATTTGTGCACCGCCGCCGTCAGTGTCAGCCAGTTTGCCGTGGCATACGGAGCTCCATCGCAGTCTTTAACACTGGTAGCATGCCGCGACAGCGTGGACGTGAACCGTATGTGCAGTTGACGGACTTTGAGCGAGGGCGTATAGTGGGCATGCGAGAGGCCGGGTGGACGTACCGCCGAATTGCTCAACACGTGGGGCGTGAGGTCTCCACAGTACATCGATGTTGTCGCCAGTGGTCGGCGGAAGGTGCACGTGCCCGTCGACCTGGGACCGGACCGCAGCGACGCACGGATGCACGCCGAGACCGTAGGATCCTACGCAGTGCCGTAGGGGACCGCACCGCCACTTCCCAGCAAATTAGGGACAATGTTGCTCCTGGGGTATCGGCGAGGACCATTCGCAACCGTCTCCATGAAGCTGGGCTACGGTCCCGCACACCGTTAGGCCGTCTTCCGCTCACGCCCCAACATCGTGCAGCCCGCCTCCAGTGGTGTCGCGACAGGCGTGAATGGAGGGACGAATGGAGACGTGTCGTCTTCAGCGATGAGAGTCGCTTCTGCCTTGGTGCCAATGATGGTCGTATGCGTGTTTGGCGCCGTGCAGGTGAGCGCCACAGTCAGGACTGCATACGACCGAGGCACACAGGGCCAACACCCGGCATCATGGTGTGGGGAGCGATCTCCTACACTGGCCGTACACCACTGGTGATCGTCGAGGGGACACTGAATAGTGCACGGTACATCCAAACCGTCATCGAACCCATCGTTCTACCATTCCTAGACCGGCAAGGGAACTTGCTGTTCCAACAGGACAATGCACGTCCGCATGTATCCCGTGCCACCCAACGTGCTCTAGAAGGTGTAAGTCAACTACCCTGGCCAGCAAGATCTCCGGATCTGTCCCCCACTGAGCATGTTTGGGACTGGATGAAGCGTCGTCTCACGCGGTCTGCACGTCCAGCACGAACGCTGGTCCAACTGAGGCGCCAGGTGGAAATGGCATGGCAAGCCGTTCCACAGGACTACATCCAGCATCTCTACGATCGTCTCCATGGGAGAATAGCAGCCTGCATTGCTGCGAAAGGTGGATATACACTGTACTAGTGCCGACATTGTGCATGCTCTGTTGCCTGTGTCTATGTGCCTGTGGTTCTGTCAGTGTGATCATGTGATGTATCTGACCCCAGGAATGTGTCAATAAAGTTTTCCCTTCCTGGGACAATGAATTCACGGTGTTCTTATTTCAATTTCCAGGAGTGTATTTGCAAGCACAAACTCTTTAAAACACCTGCTCGAAATGTGGGATGCAACGGTGACTCATGTTTTTCAGAGTCTTGCAATCACAGCGACCATTCTAGACACCACCATCACTCTAAATCAGTATCAAAATACTTAATCCCCAGGGTGTGATGCACCCTTGATGACTGACAACTGTAGCGAATATGCAGAACATTAATCGTAAAAGAGTCAGAAGTGAAATTGGGGGAGAGAGAGAGAGAGAGAGAGAGAGAGAGAGAGAGAGAGAGAGAGAGAGAGAGAGAGAGAGAAAATCATTACATGAAAAAAATTTAAAAACTAGGGTCTTTTACGCTTGAATCAACTGAAATTACCCTCAGTGTGGAATTCCTTTTGATTTCTTATCTCGTTTTCTCCTGTTAACTGACTGGACAGCACCTACACATTAAAACCGAAGTCACCACACCTATTTTCTTTGTAAGAAGTATTTATTACGGTGGATTAAAAGGACGGCAGCGTCTTGACCCCAGCGTGCGCGACCCTCCACAGGAAACAATCCAGACAATTGTTCCTTTTTTAGTTTGAGGGATATTGGTATGACGCAGCTGCTCTGGGCGTTGAAATAATTCAACAGCTGTACTAGAAAATTTGCCAGACGGGGAGTCGAACCCGGATGCTTCGCTTCTCTAGAATGGTTGCTTTAAACACCTGGGCTATCCGGACGCGCTTCACGTCCTACCCAAATTCACGTGTGCTGCCCGTCGCTGATGTTATGAACCCGTTCATTTTCCCAATTTTTTGCTGCCTAATTGTATTCCCGGAAGGGGGCGATCCCAGTGAGACAGTCGTATGCCCGTCGAGGGCTATCTATAAATTATAAATGTGGTCTCTCTTCGTTAGGACTTGCTTGAAAGCGAAATACTTGTATGCCCGTCGAGGTGTACCTATACAATTATAGGTGTGATACACAATTATGTTATTATTGTATGGGTATACAATAGTATATGAGATGCTTGTTCTTCTGGACAGACGCCACACATATAATTGTATAGATACGACCACAGCAATGAGAATGCATACCATACCTGGTGGGACTACAGTGAGGTTGTGAGCAATGGGGAAAATGAACGGCGTCACACCTTCAGTGGTGGGCAGCACTTGGCGGTTTGGGTCGGACACGAAGTTTGTGTGGATGGCCGGGGCAACGATTCCGGAGAAATGGAGAATCCGGGTTAGAGTCCGTTCCGGCACAAATTTTCTAGTGCAGCTGTTGAGTTATGCCAACGCCCTAAGGAGCTATGTCATGCCAATTTTTCTTAAGTTATGAATGCAACCCCGCTTGCCTCGATCATTGGTGTTTTCTTTTCGTCAGACATGTCCGGAAGAACAGTACGTGTATGTTAGAAGTATTGATCCTGGCTGTTGAGACACTTGTCCCACTGTGACAAGGCGGTCAATGGCTGTCTCATAAAATTCCCGGGGATGCGATGTTAACCAGTTCAGCACGTTCTGTAATTATGCCTCCGGCTCGTTTCTTTTCGAATGCCCCTTATGTGTTATTCTTTGTCCACATGGCGTGGGGGGACAGGGGCGGAGGGGGGAGAAGCTACATTTTGGTGGCAACATTACCGTAACTGATCCAGCTGACTGACGTCTCCACATGGATCGACAGTCTGAATTCGTGCACAGAGTACATAAAGAAGACTTGAGACTCATTCGCAGCACTAGATGGAGTCAGCTTGGTAAACTGAACACTGTACGAGGGTCGTTAAATAAGTTATGCAACACATTTATTTTCAAAGCAAGTTGATTTTATTCAGGATTCCAATAAACCACATTATTCGCCACTCTTCTAGCTACAAAAATCTATTTTATAACATAACCTCCGTTCAACGCGACAGCCTTACGCCACCTTACTGGGAGAGCCTGAATGCTCTTTACTGGTTGACGTCAGAGCCCTTGCCTCGGTGCATCAATAACTACCCCATCGTCCACGTATTGCTTCGCGGAGTGCATCCAAACAGATGGAAGTCGGAAGGTGCGAGATACGGGCTATAGGTTGGATGACCTCTCAGGTGCGCAGACTCCTGTGAGGCGTGGTCATGGAGTAGGGGCAATTCGTTGTCATTTCTGTGGCGACGAACACGTCCGCACGTTCGAACGTTGCAAGAGCCATAGTTGCGTGCGGCCGGCCGGCTCGCGGGAGATCGGACACGTTTGCGCGACCTTGTTGCGAAGATGAGAGGCGCTTCGCCCAACGATTCACCGTGCCTTTGCTCACTGCCGGATCTCCTTAGACATTATGCAAGCGCCTCTGAATATCTGCGATGCTCTCGTTTTCCGCCAAAGGAAAATCAATGGCAGTTCTCTGCTTGGAACGCAACCCTTGTCACAGACATCATTTTGAATGCTACTTCAGCGCCGCCACCTATCGGAACTCCACGGAACTATACGGGTTGAAGCTGAGATATTCCACGATGTCCCACAACAAATTCCGCTTTTTCAACTGAAACGGGACGAGAAATAAAACACGTTGCATTACTTACTCGACATCCCTCGTACAATAATGGAATGGTCAACCACGTTGAGTGCAGAAAACATTCTTCCGCACGGAGCCAAAGTTTGTACCTATTTACTTACGTACATACATAAAACATTTGGGGAGGCGGAGGAGGAGGACGCGAACGCTGTGCATCAGAAGCATATGAGCAGTTCAAAGTTATGACGCAAGTGGACTTTTCGCGTATACAGCCAAAAATATCTTAACCATGAACGTCTCTATTAGCATGGCAACAGAGGTCACACGGCACTTTTTTTAACTGCATTCAGCTTATTTCCCCTACTTTTTGAGGAATGAAATTTGACTGCGATGGTTTGATACTCATTATGCCAATGTACTTTTTCACAAGCTATTAAATACTACATCGTTAACAGGAGAAAAAAAACATGCATCATTATCGTAGTAGATAAGTAAAAGATGCTGTTTTGCCCCGTTGCGAATTTCCTCTTGTAGGAAACTATGCTTCAATATCTTGAAATATTTGGCATATCAACTATACTTGATCAGGTGCATTATTCATCAGATACGAGCGTGGTAGTTGCTACGACATACCATTCGCAAAGAACTGCTCATTCTGGAGCCGTATACAACAGCCTCTCCCCAGCTATAGCAGAGCAGAGTGGAGTACAGAAGGTTGCTTCCGGTCTTAATGACGACGGCGCCGCCGGCGGAAAGTTGCACATCATCAGATCCGGTGCCTGCAACCCACAGTATCCCTCCGCGCCCAGCGACGCTGTCGGCGTACGAGCCTTCGCTCATTTCTATGCAGACTGCCGCCGCGGCGTGACTTGGTAATGCCGCCCCCTGTAAAACGCTTAGTGCAAACCCACGCCCGTCACTGTGCATGTCAGCCGGGCGCGCGCGTGCGAACGAGCGGTCCCGCCCCCGCAGCAACATCAAAAGAGCCGCCCCGCAAGCGGCCACACAAACGCTTGAGCATTAAGCCCCCTAGTCTCGTCGGTACCGTAAAGTGTTTCGTTACACGATGCACTCAGGGCAGCCAAGCAGATGGGTGACAATGGACATCCGCCGACTGCTACCGTTTCATTAATCTCACTATTAGATGAGTGTACGAATTTGCGTGCATTTCGAAGGCAGCCAGATCGGAATTTGATACGGATCTTTCGCACGTCGACCCCAGTCATCTTTTACTGCGTGTTGCAGGCACTTTTTAGCAGGTACATCTTACTTTAATGGGTAATTCTCCAAGAACGGGCAGCAGAAAAGGAAACCTCTCTTATCTTCAGTCCGACGACTGGTCTGAAGCAGCTATTTACCCTAGTCTATCCTGTGCAAGCCCCTCCATCCCTGCCTAAGTACTACAATCTACAGTCATCTCAACTCCTTACTGCATTCGAGGCTTGGTCGTTCTATATTTTTATCCCCCACCCCCACTCAGTTCCCTGTATTCCCAAACTTACGACTCCTTGATGTCTCCGAATCTGTCCTACCAACCGAACACTGTGCAGTCAAGTTGTGCCACATTTTTTTTCCTGCCGGTTCGATTCAGTGCTTCATTAACAATTCGATGTTCAGTAATCTTCCGCAGCACTACATTTCAAACGCGTATATTCACTTATCTGAAGCGTGAACCGCCCACATTTCACTTACGTGAAAGGTTAGAATCAAGAGGAACATCTTCGGAAACTGCTTCTTAACAGAAAAAAATTATTCGTAATGGTATGTTCCATTTATGCAAGTAGTTGAAGGCAGCTTGTTTATTGCCATACGCGTTTCGCTTCTTTTACTTGGGAAGCTTCTTCACTGGCCTGTAATAAAGGTTTCTTTTTATCCATATAATAAATGTATTATGGGGTTGTTACAGTATGTCACTTTTTTTAGTTTAGAATCAACTTTTGTAAAAAACTTTCGTGATGTGAAACTGTCTTTCGGAGTTACGATTTCCAGCGCAGCCCATGTGTGTGGTCTTGGCGATGTGTTCATAAGCCTCCATGCTCCAGTTGCCCGGCTTTCTTTTACCCACATTTGATTCAACAAATCGCATAAATCGCTTGCACTTTACATTTTGTGTTCAACATGTGTGTGTCTTCGTTGAGAGAGAGGATACCTTATTTTTCATTGCAATGGCTCTTTGTATGAGAAATTTTTCTTGCAGTGTCAGGAGCTTTTTGTTGTGTTGTTCAGTCTTATAACTGTCATGTCATGTTCCATATTGGATGTTTCGTGCCCTTGTTTTGTCATGAGTTTGGCGAAGGAAGACAGCTATTTTCAGATTTCCAACTTCTTGTATGTTCTTTATATCTAATTTTGAAGTTCCCACCTGTCATCCCCAGATATACTGATTTACATTCTTGGCACTAACTGGTACATACTTGCTCCTTGGTATTTATATGTAGTTTGTACATATGACTGCAGTGTGTTTCTTGTTCTGTATGCAATGTGTAATACCTGTTTTTTAATGATTTGCTGTACTGTGTGTTGCTGTGTGTTTGTATATTAAAGTGAACCATTTTTTCTGAAAGTCGTGTCATGAGTGTTATTGTTTAGTGTTTCCGTGTGTGCTGTACTGTTCGTGGAGTTCTTTGTTGTTTGTTTTCTCTACTTGTTTTCATTTTTCTTTAGTTGTGTTTTAACTTTTTGGTTGAGTTTTGTACGGCATGGGTGTTGTAACCATTGTTTGTGGCTATGAGTTATATTGTCAGTCACTGGAACATAGTTTTCTTTGTTGAGTGGGATGTCACTTACTCTGTGTAACATGTATCGTAGGGCTGTTAATTTTTGATTTTGCGAGTGGCTGGATGAAGTATGTATAATTGTGTCTGCGGCTGTTGGCTTTCTAAAGATGTCAAATGTGTCTTTATTGTTGTTTCTCTATTGTTATATCTAAGAAGTGAATTTGCTTTTGCCCGCATCTCGTGGTCGTGCGGTAGCGTTCTCGCTTCCCACGCCCGGGTTCCCGGGTTCTATTCCCGGCGGGGTCAGGGATTTTCTCTGCCTCGTGATGGCTGGGTGTTGTGTGCTGTCCTTAGGTTAGTTAGGTTTAAGTAGTTCTAAGTTCTAGGGGACTTATGACCACAGCAGTTGAGTCCCATAGTGCTCAGTGCCATTTGAACCATTTTTTTGAATTTGCTTTTGTGTTTCTTTTTCCATAATCAACTGAACATTTTTCTGTATATTGTTTCAAAAAATACACACACACACACACACACACACACACACACACACACACACACACACACAATGAAAAAATATTAAACCACACACGCAACACAAAAGATAAACACGCAGCGACAATAGGCAACACCACACACCGAAAACACACATGTGGGCGAAGGAACGCAGGAAATCGGCCAACTGGAGCATGGAGAGTAATGAACACATCTCCAGGATCACACACATGAGCTAACAACCCTGGAAATCCTAAGTAACTCCTAACGATAGTTTCACATCACGAAATGTGTGTTACAAAAGTTATTCTAACCTTAAAACCATGACGATGTGTAACATATTGTAACCACCACATAATAAATTTATTATATACAAAAAGAAACTAGTATTACAGGCCACTGCAAACGCTTCTCAAATAAAAGAACCGAAACGCGTATGGCAATAAACAAACTGTCTTCCATTAGTTGCATAGACCGAACATACATCCAAGAATTCTCAAGCCACTAAGGAACGACGGAAAACACAAAAAATGACGAGAAAAAATTATATTTGATGTTAACAAATTCCATTTTCGGAAAAGCTTCTTTGATATTTCCAGGTTGCATTTCATATCCTCTCCTCTTCGGCATTTGTCAGCTATTTTGTGGTGCAAATAGCAAAACTCATTTACTATGTATAGTGTGTCATTTCCACAACGAATTTCCTTAGAACCGTCCGATTTAATTCGACTACATTCCAGCACCTTCATTTTAATTTATGGTGGTCTTATACTGTCTTTTTAATACACCATTGCTTACGCTCTTCTAAGTCCACTGCAATCTGTGATAATTACAACCTCTTGACAATTTCTCTGCTCTACTAGTCCTTCCGCGAATTATGAACGCGAAGTAACAGTATCAATTTGCAATGTGTCATGAATACTCATTCTCTAACCTTTTCGCGTAGCGTGTCGTGGAAAGACAGTCTTCCTTCCGAACGTCCTCCTGTAGCATTTTTGATTAACAGGTCAGTCAAAATCTATCATCCTACTCGTGAATTCCTTCTACGTTTCCCTACACTGCAACGTGAGGATTCCAAGTCAAGTTTGCTTCTTAGCGTTTGTAGATAGACAGGGCAGATTTTTGCCTAGTTGCTTCATTAGACAATATCGCTCTCAAAACTTGTTAGACAAATCCATTTTTTCTTTTCATTTACTGTTGGCTTTGTCGTCGATAGCCATCAGAGAAGAGCGTCGGCTAACTATGTAGGTTGGGGATGAAGGTGACTTAGATGATGTTTGGATTATGGCAGAATTCAAGATATCGCCCTCTTCGAAAAGAATGGCGTCCACACACTGAAACTTATTTGGTAATTTTCCATCCAGATTTTGGTACTTTAAAAACACACGGCATAATATTCGAAGGATTATATCTGCTAATACGCTATTTTTTCTTAGTTAAGTATATAGTGTTCAAGGAAAGAGGACCTGCGACAGTGAAAGACACAAGTTGGTTGGTTTGTGGGATTAAAGGGACCAGGCTGCGACGGTCATCGGTCCCTTGATCCCAAAACACACACACACACACACACACACACACACACACACACACACACACAGAGAGAGAGAGAGAGAGAGAGAGAGAGAGAGAGAGAGAGAGAGAGAGAGAGAGAGAGAGAAAAAAGGCGGATAACAGAGACAACAGACAACACAGGATAAGAAAAACTCAAAGAACAGACATGACAAATTAAAATCACACGGAGTGTGGCGGTGGTTGGCCATAGAGGAAAAAAAAAGGGAAAAGCCAACCACCGAGAGACACATTAAAAACTCGGTCTAAAATCGTAGGCCAAAGGCCAGAATCAACACAAAAGAACAAACACTCAGATTAAACGATAAAAACCCCCTGCCGAATAAAACGTAAAACTAAACCAGCCATAGCAGGGTCATCAGTTAAAAGGGCAGGGAGCGTATCAGGCAGCCCAAACGTCTGCCTGAGCACGGTTAAAAGTGGGCAGTCCAACAATATGTGGACCACCGTCAAAGCCGACCCACATCGACATAGAGATGGGGCCTCCCGGCGTAGTAAATAACTGTGTGTCAGCCGGGAGTGGCCAATGCGGAGCCGGCAGAGGACTACTGAGTCCCTGCGAGTGGCTCGCAGGGATGACCGCCACACAGCTGTCGTCTCCTTGACAGCACGGAGTTTATTACGCGTGGTCAGGCCCCGCCATTCATCGTCCCATAGTTCAAAAACTTTGCGGCGTAAGACTGCCTTCAAATCAGTCTCTGGGAGGCCCACGTCCAGAGATGGTTTACTGGTGGCCTCTTTCGCCAGGCGGTCAACATGTTCATTGCCCGGGACACCGACATGACCGGGGGTCCACGCACAGACCACAGAGCGGCCGCAACGGGCAAGAATATGCAGGGACTCCTGGATAGCCATCATCAGACGAGAACGAGGGAAACACTGGTCGAGAGCTCGTAAACCGCTCAGGGAATCGCTACAGATCACGAAGGACTCACCTGAGCAGGAGCGGATATACTCTAGGGTACGAAAGATGGCGACCAGCTCAGCAGTGTAAACGCTACAGCCAGTCGGCAATGAACGTTGTTCGGAATGGTCCCCTAGAGTTAGCGCATAACCGACACGACCAGCAACCATCGAGCCGTCAGTGTAAACATGACAGAGCCCTGATACGTTGCGAGGATGGAAAGAAAGCGGCGGCGGAAGGCCTCCGGAGGGACCGAGTCCTTCGGGCCCTGTGCCAATTCCAACTGAAGGCGAGGGCGAGGCACACACCACGGGGGTGTACGCAGATGTGCCTGGAAAGGAGGCGGAAGAGGTAAAGCCCTAAGCCCAGAGAGAAGCTCTCTGACGGGGACCGCGATCGTACATCCAGCCCTGGGCCGACTTTCTGGAAGATGGACGTGTGACTGTGGGAATAGTAGACGGTAGTTAGGATGCCCGGGCAAGCTGAAAACATGGGCAGCATAAGCGGCCAGCAAACGTTGGCGCCGTAACCGCAGTGGAGGGACACCCGCCTCCACAAGTATGCTGTCCACTGGGCTGGTCGGGAATGCACCAGTGGCAAGGCGTATTCCGCTGTGTAGGATTGGGTCCAGTACCCGCAGCGCAGATGGGGATGCTGAGCCATAAGCCAGGCTCCCATAATCCAGACGAGACTGGATTAACGCCTGGTAGAGCCGTAGGAGAGTAGATCGGTCGGCGCCCCACCTGGTGTAGTTCAGGCAGTGAAAGACACAGTCACATGTTAATTCAAAGTCGTTCATAGAATACATCCTTGCCTTATTAATTGACAAATCCTGCTGATGGTGGAGGTAGATACAATTCTCCGAAACGTTCTGTGGAGGGTGTCATGTAAATGTTGTTTCAGTTGTTATTCATGATGGTAATGGTGAAGCTTAAGGTGAAATGTTAGCATTTAAAGTGAAAACAGATAAAAAATCACCTTTCCTTTTCGAGTCCCGAGGGATGATCTTCAGATGCTAAGGCATTACTTTACATTAATGTTTGAAAACATGTTAGCACTTATCCTGTTAAGTATACACAAGCGTTTCAGGATGCGACATACTGTGTTAAAATGTAGCTACAATTTTTAGAGAAGTAAAACAAGAAAGGCAAATTAGCCACTGATTCCAGCAGTGACTATAGACTTTCCATGTACAGCATACGTAAACATATTTACATATTCTATGTATAGAAACTTACAACCACCTCAGGGAAAAATAACGTTCCTTTGTTGTTTTACTTCTGAAAAAGCTGTAACTACATTATAACAGAGTGTCACATCGTAAAATGCTTCTGTATACGTAACAGGACCAGTGGTAACATGTTTTCTGACGGTAATGTAAACTAATACCTAAGCATCTGAAGGTCAGCCATCAGGGATCGAAATGCATCGAGCTTTTGGAATAAAAAAATGCATTGAGTGAATGAGATTCGTTGGTTTTACTCTACGAAAGTGAAGCACTTTGACAATGGACAAAATTAAAACAGCTTAAGATTCTGAGGGGAATAGCGTTTAAGGGTATTGAGCGATTCTAATAAACATTTATTTTCAATAATACACTACTGGCCATTAAAACTGCTACACCAAGAAGAAATGCATAGGATAAACGGGTATTCATTGGACAAATATATTATACTAGAACTGACATGTGATTACATCTTCACGCAATTTGGGTGCATAGATCCTGAGAAATCAGTACCCACAACAACCACCTTTGGCCGTAATAACGACCTTGATACGCCTCGGCATTGAATCAAACAGAGCTTGGATGGCGTGTACAGGTACAGCTACCCATGCAGCTTCAACACGATACCACAGCTCATCAAGAGCAGTGACTGGCGAATTGTGACGAGCCAGTTGCTCGGCCACCATTGACCAGACGTTTTCAATTGGTGGGAGGTCTGGAGAATGTGCTGGCCAGGGCAGCAGTCTGACATTTTCTGTATCCAGGAAGGCCCGTACAGGACCTGCAACATGCGGTCGTGCATTATCCTGCTGAAATGTAGGGTTTCGCAGGGATCGAATGAAGGGTAGAGCCACGGGTCGTAACACATCATGACGAATACACGCTTTCAATGTGCGTTCACCGCGATGTCGCCAAACACGGATGCGACCATCATGCTAATGTAAACAGAACCTGGATTCATCCGAAAAAAATGACGTTTTGCCATTCGTGCACCCAGGTTCGTCGTTGAGTACACCATCGCAGGCGCTCCTGTCTGTGATGCAGCGTCAAGGGTAACCGCAGCCATGGTCTCCGAGCTAATAGTCAATGCTGCTGCAAACGTCGTCGAACTGTTCGTTTAGATGGTTGTTGTCTTGCAGACGTCCCCATCTGTTGACTCGGGGATCGAGACGTGGCTGCACGATCCGTTACAGCCAAGCCGATAAGATGCCTGTCATCTATTGGTAGCACACGAGGCCGTTGGGATCCAGCACGGCGTTCCGTTATTACCCTCCTGAACCCACCGATTCCATATTCTGTTAACAGTCATTGGATCTCGACCAACACGAGCAGCAATTTCGCGATACGATAAACCGCAATCGCGATAGGCTACAATCCGACCTTTATCAAAGTCGGAAACACGATTGTCCGCATTTCTCCTCCTCACACGAGGCATCACAACAACGTTTCACCAGGCAATGCCGGTCAACTGCTGTTTGTGTATGAGAAATCGGTTGGAAACTTTCCTCATGTCAGGACGTTGTAGGTGTCGTCACCGGCGCCAACTTTGTGTGAATTCTGTGAAAAGCTAATCATTTGCATATTACAGCGTCTTCTTCCTGTCGGTTAAATTTCGCGTCTGTAGCACGTCATCTTCGTGGTGTAGCAATTTTAATGGCCAGTAGTGTAGAATTGTTTCTACATGTTGTTCTACGTCAGATATCAATGCCTTGCGCACTTGGGGTAATTCGAATTATGTCACTGTTAGAAAGAACTGTCCTTCCAAAACAATGGATCGAACATCGGCGGTGAACACCGGCAAAAGCACCTAAACTATGGGTGTCCAACTCGCGGCTCGCATGCGGCCCAGGAAATGAGCAACTATCACACGGTCGATTACGAAAAACGCGTAAAATTCCGTTTATGTACAGTTAAGATAAAGTGAACATTTTCAGTACGAAACTCCCGCCACATGATGCTATTCTCTCATTGGTTTATTGCTATTTCCTTTTTTTCCCCCTTTTGTGTTAAATTCTTCTTTCAACGTGGCCCAGGCAAGCCAAAAGGTTGGACGCCCCACGAGCTAAATTATGGTCATAGCAATATTGCGTATCCGACGTGATCCATTTCACCAGAGCCATCAACGGATATGGTGGCGCGCGCGATGTCGGGCGAGCCCCAGAGGCCGATACGCATCAAGTGGCAGCCTACGCGCCGCACACTGGCGCCTGCAGTAACGAGCCGAACAGAGCCGAGACGCCGTTAATTGCGAGAGGGCGTGCTGCGAGCGCCGGCCGGGGCATCAGCTGGCCGCCAAATTGCTTATCGACCTGGCGGCGGCGTCAGAAATCAGGTCGCTGCGCCGCGCCAGTGGCGGTGGCTGCCGGAAAACAATGCGCGCCTGGATCGGGGTTCGGCTGCTCCCTTTACATCACACCATGCCAGATACGCTCCGCCTTCGCGCCCCCGTCTTCCGAGTCTTGCCACGACGTTTTTCCAAACCATCCGTCCAAACTAAAAAGGAAATGTGGAACAGCGCCACGCTGTTGTGCACAGAAAACTCAAACTACCGATATGTAGGAAGACCTGCACAGGTTGGACGTTAGGTGCAAGGATTGGCAGATAACCCTAAACATTAACAAGTTTAACGTACAAAGGTTGATTGGTAAGTCTTGAAAATCTCCACGAAATACTGGAACATTTTTGTTGCGTCTTGATGGCTGCCAAGCATCATAATCCGAGGGTCGTATTAAGAATTTCAACAATGTACGCACAGTTCATTGTTGACAGCCGTCTGAATTGGTCAGTGTATCGGCTGCGACAGAAAATGAAGAAACTGAGTTTCGTGCTGTTGTCAAATATTTTCATTTGTAAAGTTTGACTGCTGCACAAATCAAAACAGAACTGGATTAAACTTTAGCCGGAGTCTGCACCATGACTGAAGGCCATTTAATTTTGCATCAGCGAATTTAAAAGTGGTGGAACAAGCACCCAAGACCAAGCGCAATCCGGCCGTCCAATTGAGATCACCACAAAGGAAACCACTGACAAAACCGATGACTAGGTAATGCAAGACAGCCGAATAAAAATCCGTCATATTGCTGAGACTGTAGGCATCTCAACCGAGCGAGTGCGTGATGTCCTGCACGGAGACTTGGCTATAACGAAGCTGTGTGCGATGTAGGTGCCGCGGTTGCTCACAGTCGACCAAACCCTCATCCGGCACAACATTTCAACACAATGTCTCGCGATGTTTCATAGCAATCGGCAAGATTTTCCGCGTTGATTTGTGACTGCTGAAATCTTGACCAGGGTCAAAACAATTGACAAAAGCTGGTGAAAGTGTAGCACAGAAGGAAAATAACAGTGTCAGCTGGTAAGAAGGTGGTCACTGTCTTTTGGCATTCCCAAGGAATAATCGTACACGTAGGTCTAATAAAGGTGTCAATATCGTTCGCTGTATGCTCAGTCGCGGGAAGATATTAACTTTACAATTCATGGACTAATTCATTCAAAAAATATGTAATCTGATCATTTGAAACTACAGGAAAAGTAAGTGCTGCGAACCGACGCTTGGTGCAATAGGATGCCTTGGATGGAGGGCAGTTAATGGTTTTCTTAAGGTGCTACTGCGATGAACTGGGCTGTGTTACATCAAGCTGGAAGAGCAGAGTGACAAATTGTTACCGCTTTCATTTGTAACAATATATTACAAGGGCGACATGAAGCTGCTGTTTTTCCAGCGCCATAGAGTTTCGGGTGCTCTACTGTATCAGCAAGATTTCTCTTGGGTTATTATAGGGTTCTGTCAGAAAAATGAATTAGAACTCGGCAACAGTCTCTGAGCTGAGTGAGCAATTTGTTCCCCCATTCCCTCCCATTTCCTTCAAATTCCAGCTGCTTGTATGTTACAAGCACTTGAAAGAAGACAGAACCGTGGACCCTATTACACTTCATTGTTGGATCGTATGATACTGGCCACAAAAAGACCAATATTAGCACGCCAAAAAATGCTCTTTTACAGGATAATGCACCATCCCATATATCACAGGGAACAGTGGCGAAAGTGCATGAACTGGGCACTGAAGCAGTTCCTCATCTATCCAGCTCACCACACGTGCTCCAAGTGACTTTTCCTGTTTCCAAACGCGAAACTGGCTTGCTGGGAAGAGAGTCGCAGTCACCGAGTATTTTGCAGAGTGTGATGGAACCTGTTTTTTGTATGCTATGAAAAAGCTGGAGCGCCGCTGAACCAAGTATTTATCCCTCAAAGGAGATTAAGCAGAGAATTAAGCGTAATTCTCTACGAAACAAGCATTTTTTTGCTTCTTTACCCGACGTATCAAATCCCCTCGCATTGTTGGCTGCACGACACCTAGGTGTGTTCCTGTCTCCGCAAGCAAAACGTATGTGTATACAGGGTGTCCCAGAAATGCTGCGACAAAACTTCGACTGGTTGCTCAGGATGTCTTTAGCAACAAATCGAGGTTAGGAACACAAGTACGGAAACATCGTCCGACGATGCTACAGAGCGACGCAATTATATGCTTTGGCGCCTGCAGCTAGACCACCCTTTCGGCAGCAAACGTGACTTTGTATGTTGACGGACCGCACGTGGAAGGTCTCGCGATGTGTTTTGTTGTTCAGTGATTGAGAATGACAGCCACGATCGCCGGTGGAGAAGATGGAGGTAGCTGCTAAGTAGACAGGCCTCGTCTCCTATGAATTTGACTCTGTTGTCTTTGTCGTTGACGGTTTCGGATACGGGTTTGCATCTGCAGTTTATTTTTCTGCTATATACCGAAGACAGAGATTTTAAAGGCTTCCAGGAGAAAAATAAACTGCAGTCCAAAACCGTCGTCCACTGACGTAACAGACCATGACATTCATGGTAGACGAGGCATGTCTGCGCAGCACCTATTTCCATCTTCTCCAACAGCAACTAGTCGCGATCTATGAACAACAAACAGCATTGCGAGACTTTCCTACTACGGTTCGTCAGCGTGCGAAGTCACGTTTCATGCCGCAGGAGTGGACGAGTGCCTCTAACTTCGACGCTCTCTAGCATCTTTGGATAACTTTTCCGGACAAGGTTTCGTAGCCTCTGTTCCTCACGACACCCTCCGCAACCCGTCGAAGTTTCTCGTAACTTTTATGAGACATCCTTTACAGTATCGAGTCATGTTTGTGTTTATGTTTGGTTTGTGGAGCGCTCAACTGCGCTGTTATCAGCGCCCGTACGAAGTCCCAGTCTTCATACAGTCCAATCTCGCCACGCTCATGAATGATGATGAAATGATGAGAACAAACACAAACACCGAGTCCCCAGGTAGAGAAAATCCCCAACCCGGCCGAGATGTTTGTGTTGCACGATGACTACGTCGACAGGGTAGAGTGGGCTACAGCATCAGGTATTTCATAATTTCATGACTGCATCACAACATTTATCTGCAAAAGTCACGTGAAGAAAACCAGAAATCATAAGTCACATGATGTAACAGCAACAATGTAAGCACTGGTTTCCGTACAAGATGTTCTGCCAGACAATGGTCCTTCAGAGTGAAACGAGTCGTAAAAATAATAATTAAAACGCTGATTTTCGAACATTTGAAAGCTGCGGAGCATCGTTCATAAATTACAGTAATAAGTAGTTCAATTTTTAGTTGAAATATCTCAACCTTTCGAAATTAACACAGGTGTGAGACAGGCGGGTGGACTGTCTCCATTATTATTCAACTGCATTTTGGAGAATGTAGTACCAAAATGGAGCAAGAGAACACGAGAAGACGCAATAAATAAAATTACACTTGGAAGGAAGAGAGAACCTTGAAATTGACTGCTCAGCTTTTGCTGATAATTTAGCAATCTTACAAGAAAACCGATAAGATGCAACAAAAACATTCCGCAAGAGGTAACAGAAGAAAACTAGATTACGAATATCATTTTAAAAAAACCGTATACATGCCCAACGTTACAGGTGCACACGAATTTATGAAATCAAAATATCAAAATAAAGTTTCAGAATTTAAATACTTGGGAAAACTAATCCTGCCAAATGCTCTGGACAAAGCACGTAACAGAGACAGGAAAATGGAAATAGCATTCCACTTAAGAACACATACAATGAACAGCTCTTATCAATACAAAATTGATGCATTAAAATGTGATAAAATTCGAGTGCCTTATGCTTTAAAATTCCCCGTCAGGAACACAGCCGAATAGTTCAATAATTTTGAGAAGAAAGAAAAATAATTCGAAAAATTTTGGGTTCAAAGTATGAAAATGGAATTTGGGAATGTAGAAGAAACAAAGAATTGTGTGATACACTGAATATAGATGACACAAAGAGAAAGCGGAAGGTAACATTTTATGGCCATTTAGTAACAAGAAGCTGACAAAACTTTCCCCTTCTTTGAGGAAAATCAAAAAACGCAAATTTTATACGTTATAGAAGTAATAAAGCTCTACAAGAGTTGGGAATAACAGTCATGAATTTTGGGAACGATTTCCAGAAGAAAACAAGAGAGGAGAGACACTGACAGAAGAAAGAACAACACACAGCAAGGGAGTAGTAGTATTGGGAAGCCAGACAAAAGAAATGAATCTGATGTCAAATCAGCTGTTAACGTGGTCCTGCGTTTGATCAAATTCTAGCCATGGCAATAATAATAATTACGCTAATAAAGCTGCCAACCTGGTGGTTGGTTTGAACACCACAGTGCATTATTTGGCATGATCTATTGGAGGTGGTGTGTAGTTGCCTTCCTCCCGTCTTTGAAATGTCTACCCAGTCAGTTATAAGGGGACCTAGAGTTTATCGTGGACTGCAAATTACGGTGCAAGTTGGTATTTCTCCACGTACACAATGTACTCTTTGCCAGGGTAAACGAAGGAGTAAGCTACAAACAATCCTAACAACGACTGATAATTAAAACCCAAATCTCTGTATTTGCAGTTGACACGGCTCCATACACTTTTCACGGAAGTGTAAATTCACGTCTGAACTGCTCTACGCCGCCTTTGTGAAATTTAAACTAACAGGAATATATATTATAAATAAATCCATGTTCTATACCTTTGAAAACTGGAAATTCATTGTAAGTTCCTATGGGACCAAACTGCTGAGGTGTTCGGACCCTAGTCTTACACACTACTCAATGTAACTTTAACTTACGCTAAGAAAACAACATACACATCCATGCCCGAGGGAGACTAACCTCCGACGGGGGGAGCCGCGCGGACCGTGGCAAAGCGCCTTAGACCGTTGGGACTATATGTTTGCTGCAAATGTATATACTTTCAAGTAACTTCTAATATACCAACCTTGAAAACTTAAATAGCAACTTTCAAAGAACGTCCGATAATTGTGTGCGCGACTCACAGAAAGAAGTTAGAAGGTCTGTTTACAGCGTTGAACTGCTGAGTTCCGTCATTTATCCACAGTCTACTGCAGTTGGAAACACTGATTTAAGGCTTAAGTAGTGTTGGATTTTGATTAAAACAAATACGTAACATTCGTACGACTGTTTCATAAAGGATATTGTAGGAGGAACCCTCGAACTATGACAAACAATTGCAATATAGGAATAACCGTCTTAGATATGGAATCATTTTTGTGTCACCTTATGTACACACGTAGGGCTCATCTGTAATAGCATCCAATTACGTGATGCTCTGGGCAATTTATGACTTGAAACACTGCATTGGACGTCGAAATTAATTTTTAGACAATATTTAACTTTTCGACTTTAATTTCGTTAGCCATACTATGATCACTAAAATCGCATTAGCCTAAGATACAACACGACAAATTCGTGCAGTTCCCCTCATCAGAGAGGAATATGGAAACCCCAATTTTCCTAATTGCTGCTCCTGTTTGCTTTTCATTGCAAGGGGGACTCTGTTTGATCAAGTCAGTGGCAGCTGAAAGCCATGACGTAATTGATAAAGCTACCCTTCTTAATCAGAATAACAAGGGCATTCACAGTAGCTAGAATCAGTCATACCTTGAAATACCCTAAACCGATAAAATTTACTGCTGTCTATAATCAACGAGCTAATTAAATATTTAATCTCTTTGCTTTAGAAAAAATAGTGCTTGTAACATAAAAGCAGCTGAAATTTGAAAGAAACGAGAACGACTAGCTCAGACAAGTAAGAATAGTACGAAGTTTTGACTCATTGTGCTGATTGATTATAACTGAAGTTCTTTGATGCTCGCAATAGAGCACCCGAAACTCTATGGCGCTAGTTTAACAGCTGCTTGTATCGTCGCGATTATATTATACCGTTATAAATGAAAGCGGTAACAATTTCGCAAAGGCGGTTCCAGCATCAGATTTAACTGACAACCCAGCTCATCGCAGTAACACCGTAACAAGAAAAGCATTATTTGTCCTCCATGTAACGCATCCTATTTCACGAAACGTCGGTTCGCAACACTTCTGTCTGAAGTTTCAAATGATCAGTTTACATATTTTTACCTTGGTTAATCCATGGATTTTAAAGTTCTCTCTTACCTCGACTCAGCATGCGGTGAAAGGTATTAAATCTTTATTACGTCTGGTACTGTCAGCATGTGACATACGTACCATCAACAATTTGAAAATGAATTAACTCGTCAACAAGCACTGGAATGGGCTTGGTACATATTTTTCGCCTAGTTTCACCAGGCAAACACCCTCACCTTTTTCTTGATTTTTAAAATCGTCTTTCCTTATCTCAGGAAATTGAGAGATATTTTTAGAAACCACAACTTCTGGTTAATGACTTGTGTACCATCCAAGAACTTTATCTGCTACGATATGATCAAGATCAACAAGAACACGGAGGTGGACGAACAATATCGTGTAAACGTAAAAGAGGATACTCACACATCGGTGACCATATGAAGAACTGCGTCTGAATTTCAGGTCTCATTTGACGGATAAGTTTTCTTTCTTTAAACTACAAACACGCACACGAGACAATCCAATTTGTGGCCGCTCACTCTTATTCATATAGATGAAGTCTAGCCTGCTTGTCCTGCTCATAAATACATATTCATATCATATGCCACGACTGGACCGGTTTAACGATATTCTGAAGCGAGTGACTATGTCAGTTCACGCTAAGACACAATTAGCACGTCAACTCCGGTAACGAAGGAAAACGGAACACAAGGTCAGATTGCGTCGGAATGGGGAAGGAAATTGACCATGCCCTTTTCGAAGTAGCCATATCAACATTTACGTCACGCAAATTACGAAAACCACAGAAAATCTGGATGGCCGAAAAGGAAACACAATTGCCTTCCTCATAAACGCGAGACGAGTGTTGCGCCACCAGTTCAATCATTCACAAGTTCTGTGTACTCGCCCTGGCTTGTTTTCTACAAGGATAGATATAACTCCACTCCTTCGGAAACCACACTCCCTCCACCCATGAGACGTTTGCACAGTGTCGTGCAAAACACATACTTACTGACACTGGAGCCACATGGGTATCGACGGTTTCTCGATTCCACGAAACGAAAGTAAAAGTAGTTCCGAATGAGACGGCGGCTAAAACAAACGAACTAAACTTCAAGCGCGCCAGATTGGAATGTGGCAGAACCACTGCTAGCCTCAACGTACACAGACTGTAGTATGACCATTTCGGCTGTAAACTTGGCTGTGGGACCACGTGACGGCAGCGACCAATCATCGCTCAACCCCGTAGTACATACCAACGGGTCTAGTCACTCAGTCGTTGTCGAGCATCCGACAGTGGTGACTGAACTGCACCGCCACAATTGCTCACAACAGGAAGTTCCAGAGGTTCGTTGCGAAGCGTCGCGAAGCTTTTCAGAATAAGTGGGGCACTGCCGTCATTAATACACGTAATTGTATGCCTGCAATGATAACAAATACATTTAAAGTATAACTTCAGTGTAAAGTTATCAGACCCGGCTTTGTTCCTTACTTTATATTATTAACCTTCTCTACAGAGAGTGGTGGAAACAGAGATTGCTCTCACCTTTTATTTTGAGCACACGAATTTTTTCCTTTGAGGGCACGTACTATGGTCACTTCACTTAGCCGGTCTAACGAACGAAATGTTTTTCGCGACATTTTGCTAAGGTTTACCATTATCGTAGTCGATTACAGAAGAGGAAGAATTTGCAAGTCTTGTCGGTCTTGTACTTACTATCCAATTCCTCACTGATTCGTAAACATCGCATGGCCATGTGATGCGAGCTTAGCTATCCGGAAGTCATCGGGTCGCCCTTAAAGTAACGATCCAGCGCAGCTTTGCCAACTAAAGGTCAGATGTCATGGAGTTGTGATCGCACTTTTGAATATTTAGAAAAACACAAGATTCGGTCGATCAAATGTCACATGAAATATTCTTCACCTAACGTTCAGATTACCGTAAATCAAGTGATTTCATAGACAAATACAAATCTCGGACCCTTGAATTTCTAACGATGTTAATATTGGCCATTGCGAACATTCCTGCAGTGTTCTGCGTACGTAGCAGTTAATGAGATCTGGTATGATGTAGTGTGAGGAACATCTACGAACATTTTAGTACAGTGTTTGCCTCTAGGATGCGACTGGAATCAAGGCGATAGTAGACACTTTTACTGATGCTGTAGTTGGTATATTAATGTCGGTGCTAGCAAATAGTGTGAAGGGTAATAGCGATTTTGAAACTACTTAAGGTATACTTTGTCCGGATCGTTTTAATTCTTTTGAATACCTTCATGCAGATGAAAACTCCCAATAAGATGGCATACTTCCGCTTTTCGATTGCCGCAGTTTCACTAATACTTTCTTACTGCGAAGCTATACTTCCTTCCTCACTAAGTGCGCACGTCGGCTATTACGTGCCCAAGGACACGCTTCGTAGAAGGCCTGAAAGTGTTAAATATTGGTCAATCTGACTGCGTTATCCAAATAACCACGCGCACCGGTGTGTCATCTCTCCTCTGTAGACCACGGAATTCACACAGTCACTAGACACTCAAGCACATTTGTGGGACACAAATAACCAAAAATCAAACTCCTGAAGCTTTAAAGAAAACAGACATTATTAACATAGTTGTTCTTCATATCTACATACTTGCAGCCCTCTGCCGCTAGATAGCTCCGAATTATAGCGGGTAACATGGCGGTGTGCTACGTAAAAAGTCGGTGCGCGAGACACTGCGTACTGTAATACTGTTTCGAATTCGAAGAGTTCATCCACACATGGCACACCCTCTCCTTCAGCATAACAATGCTATAGCACAAATGAGTGCTGCAACAATCAGACGTCATAGGATTCCGACTTGGCCCCGCCCGATATTTATGTTTCCAAAACTTAAAGTACACCAACGATTTCACTTTGATAATGATGAAGCGGTGCAACAGAAGTCAGTCGTGGTTCCGTCAACGAAGTCGAACATTTTACAGCAATGGTATCAACAAACTGGTCTCTCATTGGGAGAAACGTGTCCCCCTCCAGGGTGGCTATGTTGAGAAATAAACACGTAGACATGAAGAAACAGATGCAGAATATTAATAACGATCGTTTTACTTAAAAAGCTTTGAGTTTTCGCATAAATTTGGAGGCTTTACTTTTCGGTACACAGTCGTATATGACTGAAAAGCAGCTTGTAAATTACCTCTGATCTGTCGTTTCTAACATGTTTCTCTTCACAGAGTAAAAGTTCAGCTACAGCACACACAATTGACACAGAAAATCATTTCGATGCTCAAACATTAATACTTTTTCCCCTCCATTAAACAATTATGAGCTAAATAGTTTTCGAAAGGTTCCTCTTTTAGATCGATTCTGCGCGATCATAAATAGCATCTGGCTACAGAAATAGCTACAATGCGATAACAACTTAATGTAAATGCATCTGAGGGTGGAGCCTCTAAGTGCGTAGCTTCGTACAGCAGAAATATGTACTAATACAATGGAAAGATTTTCATTTTCATACGGGGATAGTAGTAGTAGCAGCTGTTGTTTTGTTCACTTTTTCCACGCCAAGCGGATACTAAGTGTTCTTTGAACAAGATCTAAACTGATTTCCCGCCTCTTGATAGTCCAGCTGAAGTACTACCTCCTTAAATAGATGCAAGTACACGACTGGCGATCAGTCAGCACAATCATACAAGATCGTCAATAATTTGAGAGAATCCAGGCAGAGCGTTTTACAGTTTGGCAACAAAATTTAGCCCCAGAATGAATTTTCACTTTGCAGCGGATTGCGCGCTGATCTGAAACTTCCTGGGTGATTAAAACTGTCTTCCAGACCAGGACACTAATTTGCGACCTTTACCTGTCGCAGGCATGTGCTCTACCGGCTGAGCTCTCCAAGCGCGACTCAGGACACACCTCACAACTCTGCTTCCGCCAGTAATTCCTCTCCTGCCTTCCAAACTCCACAGTAGTCCTCCTGCGTACCTTGCTGGTCTAGCAGTGCTGGAAGAAAAGGTATATAAAGTTTCAAAGCTAGGAGTTGTCTGGTGTAAGTGAAGCTGTGAGGGCTGTTAATGAGTCGCTTGGCCGGACGGGGTGGCCGAGCGGTTCTAGGCGCTACAGTCTTGAGCCACGCGACCGCTACGGTCGCAGGTTCGAATCCTGCCTCGGGCATGGATGTGTGTGATGTCCTTAGGTTAGTTAGGTTTAAGTAGTTCTAAGTTCTAGGGGACTGATGACCTCAGATGTTAAGTCCCATAGTGCTCAGAGCCATTTGAACCATTTTTGAGTCGCTTGAGTAGCTCAGTCGGTAGAGCATTTGCCTGCGAAAGGCAAAGGTTCCAATTCGAATCCTGGTCCGGCACACAGTTTTAATCTGCCAGGAAATCTCATAAATCTAGCCACGGAGAAAGCAGTAGCCACGCAGAGATTTGTCGGAAGAATGCTAAGGAAGTTCACTTAGACCGCCGACGAGGTACTTCGCCAGCTCTTAGGTTAACGAAAGAATAAGGAACAATTAAAGAACTGCCCTTTCTCACGTTTTTGTTTGGTCAGTGCGAGAGCGTCCCAGAGAAGCGCACCGACCAGCTGTGTCGCTCCAAGAAGGCGGTGCATGTCTCGGCTAGCTTTATCCTTAAAATTCCCAGAGCACACGTTCCAATGCGAGTAAAACTTTACTTCATGCCACTTACTTGCCCACTAAGGGAAGATTGAAGAAACTGGACCGTAAAACTATCTTCCGACAAAGCTTTTGCGACAGAAGATGACTCCGGTAACCATGCAGCCTCACAACACAGTGGCTTTCGGAGTGCGGATGAAGAATCTCGTCGACATACGAGTAGTTAAAGGAATCTTCACTCATGGCATTTCTTCCAATGGGTTGCAGATTTTGCTCATATGTAGCACGGTATTAGCACATACGAAGATACAACGAGAAGCGCTTCTCCATCGCTTTGTAGAAATCGTCACAGTTTTATGAGAGCGCCAGCCGTCGCGAAGCGGCATTAGCGTAGTCGGTTAGGGGGGCGGATTGAACGTTTATCCATACTGCATTCGAATCTCATCAGTTTTTATTGTCTAATCTTACACCAAGCGTTTGTATCACTACAATGGATTTTTTTTTTTTTTTTTTGAAAGCGACGACGATCACTGTAGCACATTCGTGGCAATGCATAAAAAGAAACTGGGCGAAATGAGTACTTATTTATAAATTCACACGTGTATTTTTTACTGTCTAAATTTATTTTATTAATGCTATAAGAAAAAGCTGATGTGAGATAGACGTTATTCGGCGTTCAATGATGACATTTATCAAATAATACCAAATAAAATTTGAATCTTAAATTCGCACTGCTCCTGGCTTCTCAGATTCCAATGCTTGTGATATCTTCTCCGCAACTTGGGATTCTTTGCTTCTACTGGAACTGAAATATAATTCCTTATGTAACCACAACTTATCTTTAACTAAGCGTCTGTCAAGCAACGTACAGCTCTCGTAACCTATTTTGCTCTTTGCAATGGTGAAATTTCCCTTTCTTTCCCTTGAATTCATTTAAGTCGCGGTCTTGTCTGCGCCCTCTGTCTGTCGGTCTATATTTACGATAGACCCCTGGAGAGAGAGAGAGAGAGAGAGAGAGAGAGAGAGAGAGAGAGAGACTTTAGACAAGGTGTTTCGTAAAGAACGCAACTCTTGAAAATGTCTGCCGGTTCTGTTTTAGATAGTTGGCAGCACTGAACGTTGCTCCATTTTCATATGCTTTCTTTGTGGTTAGTAATGGAACCCTTCACGACGAAACTGTTCGTTGTCGTAGAGAAAAGTTATTACAAATATGGTGAATATGTGGCACAGACTGTTCGCAAACTCCGTGGAATGTTTCGTCAACGTAATGCACTGAATAAGTAGACTGTGACAAGACTGGCTGCTAAATTAGGGAAAAAGTCCAGTTGAATTGGGGACATTAAATCCTCGATGCGTGCTCGTGTTAGTCTTTCTGCGCGAGACATCGCCATCGCGAGTGATAATATTGCTGTACGTCTGGAGAAATGTATTCGAAGACGTTCAGAACCATTGGATATTACTAGAACCAGCACGCAGAGAAGTCTGCACCTTTGGGCGTGTAAAAACCCAACTGACACACGAACCAAAGCCAAACGATAATGCAAAGCGCCGACCATTTGCACAATGGGTGCTTACAAAACAAACAAATAGCGGACAACAATAGACGCACTTTCTGTTCAATGGCTTCTTGAACAAGCAAGATTTCAGGATTTGGGACGAAGAAAACACTCGAGTAACTGCATCCACAACGAGTTACTTGTGGTGTGGCATTTGGACTGAGGACGAAATTGTGCCGCACTTCTTCGAAAATTGCGAACTCGACTGCAACATGCTGATGTTTCCTGAAATGCACCGTCTGACCGCTGGATGCGATGGCGCAACCTGTCACCCACATCAGCAACAATGGTGACGGTAACTGGCCAGCCAGATGTTCTGATATGATATCATGTGACTTCTTTCTGTGTATTTGGAATCTGGTGTGTACGCCAACAAACCGGTACTTCAAGTTGAAGGCCGAGATTGTCTATAATTTTAGAAAACGAGGTGCGAGTATGCCGAAAAGATAGGGAAATTTTTATTAAAAGAACAAGATTGCTCCTACTGAATCATTGAGGGCATTTGAGTACTATATTTCATACACAATCAGACGAAGCACGCTCCACAAAAATGTGTATGCGCTCATAAGTTGGGTTCTTTATGGAACACCGTTTATCATACCGCCAGCTGTCTCCACCACTAACAGGGAGGGTCGCCCGCTCACACCCCCTTGGCAGTAGCCAAGCCACCGCCTAGTGTCAGCAGAGGCGGCGCCGACCGGACTTAAAACTTGCATCAGTCGCTGAAGTGTTGTCAGGGCTGGTCCCCTCTCCTCCCACGCGCAGACAGCTCCAAGTCAAACAGTGGAGGCCGGCAGCGGCCTCCGCGGCCCCCGACCAACCCAGGCCGGCAACCTCAGCCTCTGCGCGCTTCGAACTTACCCGACCACTCGTAGGCCGCGAAGCAAGCCACACGCACAGGCAACTTCCGCTGGCTGCCCTCTCGTCTGGTCGCCCACGCGTTCAGAGCACAGGATGACACGACACAGTGCGTAGCTCATTTTTTGGCCAACTCATCTTATCCATACTGTCTTCAGCTAAAGGAAAGGCGAGCCACATTTCACGAATGTCTTGCTTCAACGTTTCCGTTGCATGCTGTCCAATTTTGTAACTCTCACTCACACGTAACGTAAATCTGTAACTGAACTACCTCTTGTACATTCTTTACGGCCGTTCCTCATGGTGATTCCACACGAGAAGCACACTGCACGCGTCTCCCACCGAATGAAAATTTCGCTACCGTGTTTCTCGTCGCCCATATGCTACCATTGTCGGTTTAGCCCTTTCGCTACCACTGCCCTGAGATAGGTTTTCAGAGAACCAATGGGAACTCGTTCAATGTTGTTATTGTTTGTGTCAATGTCCCAATGGTAAAGGGAAGCCTGCTAATTGTTTGCAGAAGTCTTAAAATTGCAGCCTGAACCTGTAGGCTGTGCTGCCTTAAAGTTTCACTTTGTTCTCAGCTCCTACTGCTGCATCGAATCAATCCGCACCTGCAGACAGGCAATCCAATGAGCAGATTTGAAAATCGGGCTGCTGTCGTGTCTTTCCGGACAATTCGTGTCAATGAGCTGCGTGCAAATGTTGATGTTTATCGTGCACAAACGGTGGCCTTAGGGAGTACAAGTATTTACAACTTGGGGAGACGAATGGGTGTCTGTTTTCCGTATGTCTTGCGTCTGGCGAAGTCGTCTTGTGAAACCCCAAACGTGCTTACGAATAACCCTGTATGCCCCCTCCCCTCTCCTTGAAGGAAATAAAACAGAGGGGAATATTTTTTTCCATATTTTTAATTCTAAGACATTAAGTAAAATAACCATACTCTTCCACCTTCTTCCTCACGTTTACAGCGCCACGGTGCCGATTAATGATGGACAATACGATTTCGCGTACGTTCGGAAGTTGTCGCTAGTACGTACAGCTATTACATTCGTTTTTCTTTGAGTGCTGAAATGGACCATTACGAGAAACATGAATTTCACAAATGCAATACACGTAAAGACAATCTTCGAACCTCTGTAAAACGAAAAGCAAGCAAAAATTACATCCTCGTCGCTACCCTCCTATTGTAAGATTTGCAGTAATGAACGATAGTTGTATTCTACATATGTTTAGAGGACTTCGAAATTTTTTGTCTGCTTCATCACGTGTTTGTGCTCATCGTTAGTAACACAACTGTCTTTTTATCGGGATATTTGTACACATTTTCTACGACCCATAACTTTAGTCATACATAGATATATGGTATTCAGTAAATTCATAGCGCTGTCACCCTACCGATGAAAAAAATAACGTATTACAACAATCGTTTTTAAAGGAAATTTCCGCCATTTGACTGTAAATTGTTCATTTATTGTACACAATCATGATTTCGCCTCTATAGCCATTCTCACGTGCATGCTGAACTGTTAAAATTTGTCTGACATTTCATCATGCACTTGGAAATGGCTACAAAGCCGAACCATGATTATGTACAATAAACGAACAATTTATAGTCAAATGGGGAATATTTTTTCAAAAAAAAATTGACTGTGATCCTCTATGAAGTTTCAGACAAATCATTTTATTTACCGCATCATAATATTTACCGCAATGAATTCCTTGAGTCTTTACACCAAAGTGTGTGTTACACAGATGAATATCGACAGTCCACTTCAAAGCGATAAATCAGCCACTAATAGCCAAATATCGAAGGGTGACTGCCAGTCTGGTTATAACTAATACACAGTTTCTCATTAGCATTCGTAATCCTCCGATAGTCCTTATGATACTCACAATCGTGTTTCGTCACTGTGTAAAGCTAAGAGTGCACGAACTAATGTTCCGTACGTAGTCCGCTTACTTCAAAAAGAATATATTCACGAAGTCGGATTTTACTTTCACTGCTGTTTCCCTCGAGTAAAGGAAAAGCAGGAGAGACGCACTCATTTCCACCAGTTCAGCTGCCTCCATTTCACGGCAGACCTGCCCCGTGTACATACTCCTGCCCTGAAATCTGCTTCCGGGCAACGGAGCCCGAAAATGTCGAACGTGTGGCGGACAATGCTGATCGAACGTATTGTCAGTAACATGCAGTTTACATGATGATGACCGAAAAGTCCGTTAACATTTGAAAAGGTCTAGAGGTAAAAATTCTTACCCATGCTTTAAATGACTTGGAGTTGTACTGAAACCAAAAAGCACGAAGTGACCAAAAGATGACGTTTCGTATGATACAAAATCGAAAATTAGCGTCAGGCCTATAATTGATGTTTAGCAAAGACGAAGTTCTTTATAAAAATGCTCAACATGACAGCAGTCATTCATCAACAATACCTGTGGTCGAGGGACAATGTCGAAAACAGAGCAGTACAACATATCAGTAAGCAAGGTGAGAAATTGCCGTCGCCTGTTGTCTTTTAGTATCGTAATGATGTCGGACGGTCGCGGTAGACTTGAGACTTCAGATAACCCCAAATCAATAATCACAAGGCTTGAGGTCTGGGGACAGGGGAGGCCAAGCATGACGGACGTAGTGGCAAGGCACGCGATCCTCACCAAATGATGGGCGCAAGAGATCTTTTACACGTGTAGCAATATACGGTGGAGCACCATCCTACATAATAGTCGTACCTTCCAGCAGGTATTTATCAGCCAGGCCAGGGCTGCCCAAATGTCAGAAGCAAGTTATGTACCAATAGAAAGATCGATTAGCAGTGAATATTGTTCTGTTTATACGTACATAGATAATTTTTTTCGAAGACTGCTGTACATCTATTTTAATACTTGATATCTATCAGCCGTGGCGTCATTGAATTAGTAGTAGGCTGTTCCGTCTGGCGTTATTGGCTCAGGTGTAGTATAGACTATCCCTCTTGCGGCCCCATTGCCAATACCTATGAGGAAGAGTTGGTATATGTGGGTTGTGTCCTTAGAAGGTCTTTGTTTGCCCAGATATATCCGGCCCTGGCCCGAGAGGGAGGCACGAAGTTGCGGGATTGGCGGTAGCGTCGCGACAAGAGGTGGGCACGAGCTCCGAGCGGCCGAAACCACGAGCTGCGCAAGGAGGGCCTGCTTAGAGCGAAGATACCGGAGTACTTCACCGGGGTCAGCATCTACTACAAGCAGCAGGCCGACATTCCGTTGGTTGGTTGGCAACATTCGCGTCGGACGACCACTCGTGTCCTGGCTGCCCTCTTCTACCTGGCTTTCATCGGCACCACTCAGTAACCGCTGCGACGCACCGTGGATCCATGGAACTGCTTGCTGATAAAGGAGAGGAACATTCTGTAATACTTGTGGTGATTTGTTTCATTGTCTACCGCCCTCATTATTTTATGGTTTATACCCGACCCTCAGAGTTTTACTCGGTCGGCTCTTTGGTCATAAATATAGGCAGTGGTATTGTACTAGTTGTTTGAAAATTTGTCCCGCTATTATCTTGCCTTTCCTTTCTGGTTTGCACCCGATCATTAATGTTCTAATTAATCAGCTCTTGGTCATCAATACAGCCGCAACAATTGTACTAAAGCACAGGTTGCCGTCAAACAAAAGACGGACCTTGTGGTTAGGTTTAGCTGTAAACCGGTTCAATTCTTCGATTGTAATTGTATTACTCAATCACTAGTTATAATCTGAACAACCTGTTGTACTAAGCTTTTCGTTTCTGTGTTTGAAACACCGGGTCATTATTGGTGTATTTTAGCTGGATCTAGTAGTTCCGCCGGATGAGTTCTTTTGTAATAAGTGTTCCCAAGTAATGTTTCAAGACGTCCCTTCAGAGCCGTCTTAGTAACTAACAAGCAGTTTAACTTTGAAAATATTAACAGCCATCTGTCACCAGGGCTTTAGTCAGAATAAAATTGTCAGAAAGGACCGGTTGCGATCCAGTCGCAGGTTGAAGCAAGCCTTATCACCGTCATACTGTTTGCTAATCTGTTCAATCTTTAAGCACAGGTGCGCATCTTAATCCCGAACCTTCCGACGTACAGCTTTCAAATTAAAAGTTATGTCATCTGTTTTGAGTAATTGAATCACCCTTGTCATCAATGGTGCTCATATAGTTTCATGTGTTGCAGAAGGGTATTTAATAAAATAGACTGTGGCCAGCGCGGTAGTAAACAGTTTCACCCGATAATGGGGGGGGGGGGGGGGGGCTGCAGGTCCGGCCGTCTGGTAATCATTGTCATATGCAGAATGAGATTTTCACTCTGCAGCGAAGTGTGCGCTGATATGAAACTCCCTGGCAGATTAAAACTGTGTGCCGGACCGAGACTCGAACTCGGGACCTTTGCCTTTCGTGGGCAAGTGCTCTACCATCTGAGCTACCCAAGCACGACTTACGCCCCGTCCTCGCAGCTTTACTTCTGCCAGTACCTCGTCTCCTACCTTCCAAACTTTACAGAAGCTCTCCTGCGAACCTTGCAGAACTAGCACTCCTGAAAGAAAGGCAAAGGTCCCGAGTTCGAGTCTCGGTCCGGCACACAGTTTTAATCTGCCAGGAAGTTTCATTGTCATATGGTTTGCTGTTTTGCAATACAGCACTGAAGATTTCTTTTGCAAAGATTAACAGCTTATTCAGGTTAAGGTTTAACGCCAAAACGATTTTGCAAATTCATTTTGTTAAAGAAAATTTTATGGTTAAATGCTTAGATATCTGCAAAACAGTTTATACATTGTTAAATGAACAGGTTGTGTGAAAACAGTTATAATGATGGGTCCTCCCTTCCACGTTTTCCTTAATCCGAGAAAGTACCACGTATCAATCTATTTAGAGAATATCTAACAATTACGTTAACATATTAGGCGCCACCGAGTATGTAACGAATAGTACCAGAAAACGTAACACGCCCTCCCTCCCCCTCCAAGGACGATACATACTGTCTAAATGGTGATTATTTTAAGTATAAAATTACAGGAATGAATGATGTAATTCATCGCAGGGGTATAACAGTGACGCTGCTCTGTGCCCAGTTTTTGTATGACATAGTACATACGTTTTCTCATGGTGGAGGTGGAATAACAAGAATACAACAATTTTGTTTGCGTTGGACAAAGTTTGTGTTTCTCGTCTGAAGCATGGACTATAGCGTTAAACTAATTACAGGTATCTCTCCTCCTCTAACACTTTTGCAATTGTGTACTTTACATGAATTAATATTTGTCTAACACCCTCTCACAAAAACCCAACCACCTGATACCGACAATCGGTCATTTCGTTTCATCAGTGTTGCTTCCCTGCTGCAAGATCGTAATAACAATACGTTACGACTAGACTTCGACCCCTGCATGCTTTAGAAAGAGAAAAAAAGTCGACGAGTATGAAGTGACCATACTCGCCGAACTAGTGGGGATGCAGGAAGCCCATTAGCACTGATGTCAGCGGCGCCTTGATTTGCGAAGTATGCAACCCGCAACACTAGACTCGTACTCGATGTTTCCGATCTCTAGTAGGAAAGTGACAGTAACCGTCTTCCTAGAGGTGCTCGAGTGAGACTGCCAAGCGTGGTTTCTAAGGGTGAACATCAATAAAACCGACAAACTGCAGGGATAGATCTGACAGGAAAAAAGGTCCTGTGAACATGTCCGGAAATGGACAGTGCGCGTGCAACAACAAAAAATCGTCCCAGAACGAAGTATGGGGTTGCATAGGTTCCACGTCACAACAGATCTTCAAAGTGGCCTCTGCGGGATGCAGTGCACGGGGTCACACGTAGGTAAAGAGGAGTGATGACATACAGCCCATAATTGTGATGGTCTGGTGCAAAAACTCGCAGAGGAAAATCCGCTACTGATCCTTGCACTCGTTGCAGGTAATAAGGATAGGAGGGGTTGTCATCCGGGATACATACAATGGTACTTTGGCTTCCACCATGTAGGCAGGCCACTTACCTGGAGCTTGTACTAGGGTTTGTCTCAATATTCTGTAGAACACACTCCTCCAAATCTGGTGTGCGCACAGTCCACCGCCTCCCTGCACGTTCGTCTGTCTGAAAGGGCCCATCATCACACAAACACCCAAAAAGAGGTTTGAAATGTTGTATGCTGTGGTTGGTGTCTTTGGGGGTGCTTGTTTTGGTACAGCTGTGCTGACTGTCGACAGTGTTCATGTGCTTGGTCGTACACAACCACCACCTCAGCTTGTTCTCTACATGAATACCTGACCATTCTGCTGACTGAGTGAGGTAGTGCAATGGTTAGCACACTGGACTCTTTCGGGAGGACGACGGTTCAAACCCGCATCTGTCCATCCTGATTTATGTTTTCCGTGATTTCACTAAATCGCTTCACGCAAATGCTGGGATGGTTCCTTTGAAAGGGCACCCTAATCAGATAGGACCGATGACGTCGCTGTGTTTTCCGCTCCCGCAAATCAACCAACCAACCATTCTGGTGCTTACAGTTTTCTGCCTCAATCGCACAGCCTGCAACCCACAAGGAACACACAGCACGCGGTCAGTGTCCTCTACAGTGGTAACGATGCATTTCCGGACACTTGTACATCGGACTGTTTTCCTCCATTTCCGGTCAGTTTTCCCTATAGTTTGTCGGTTTTATCAACGTTCAACCTGCATATGACGCAGCGGCCGGCATGAGCGCCTGGCAGCTAGTCATTTCTCGCGAGCGAGCGAGCGAGCGAGAGAGAAGAGGGAGAGAGAAGAGAGAGAGAGAGAGCCCCCCATGTGCACAATCAGCTGCGGGGTAGCGTTCCCTTGGGCTGGGCGCTGGAGAGCCCTTGGGCGATCACACGGCTGACGCTAAGAGGCTGCTGACACGTCTGCAGCGTGGGGCGAGGTGCTGCCGCTGGCTGAGTACAGAGAGCCTTCCGGCGAGGCGAGGCGACACGAGGGGCTGCCCCAGCCGAGCTACTTCCTTCCCTCGTCTCCGTATCACACGCCCGCGCCAGCTCAGGGCATAGAATAAAAAGCTGCTCAACTTCGTAACTATCTTATCTGGGGGCAAGTAAAGGCGTCAGCGACGTTCATGCCGAAGAGGGAAGTGTCAGATCCAATAATGTTGGTCTGTTTCCGTCTTCCTCCGACCTGCGACTTACCTTGGACAGTAATACAGTGCGACGTTATGTTCGTCCCAAATCACGGTTAAACAGCGTCCTTCTCCACGGATACAAACCGTTTGCAGACGTGTCATGTTATCTCCTGTAAAAAATCTGATGAAAACTGAATCTCACCCTGGACCATCGGATTTATAGCATAACACAGAGTGGGACAAATAATGGCCCGGACGAGTGAATGTGAATGTGACGCACGCCCCACGTGTACGCCGGCGGTTCAGAGCGTAGTGCTACCTGTGTCAATGTGTGTGGCGCTTGCAAAGGGGACGATGGTACTCACAGTGGAGCAGCAGGTGTTCCTTGTGGAACCGCACACACCGGTGACTTCAGCAATATTGGAACGTGCAGGCACTCTCATTCAAGATGATCGATGGAGAGCGCGCAGACTCGTCCACCAGCTGGGTTCCTCGCCGCCTAACAGAAGACCATAAAGAGCAACGGAGGACCATTTGTGCGTAGTTGATTGCGCTTTACGAGCCTGATAGACAATTTTTTAACGAACATTGTCACAGGTGATTGTTATAGCTTCCTTTGAACGGGTCAGGTAGAAGGTAGGTTTCTCTCCAGACGCCAGTATCCAACATGACTTTCTTCTTCTCTGGGTTCGGCTCTTGTGGTGTCACCGCCAGACACCACACTTGCTAGGTGGTAGCCTTTAAATCGGCCGCGGTCCGTTAGTATACATCGGACCCGCGTGTCGCCACTATCAGTGATTGCCGACCGAGCGCTGTCACACGGAAGGTCTAGTCTACAGAGACTCCCTAGGTGTACAGCCGACTTTGCTAGCGATGGTTCACTGTCTACATACGTTCTCATTTGCAGAGACGACAGTTTAGCATAGCCTTCAGCTACGTCATTTGCTACGACCTAGCAAGGCGCCATATTAAGTTACTGTAATTACTTCAAGAATGTATTCTGAACAGATAATATTGTGAATCATGTAGCGTCAAGAGCGACGTTCATCATTAATAGATTAAAGTTAAGTATCAAACTAATTATGTCCGCTTTCTGAATTCTCATTCCTTGTCATGTTCCAGACCTCACGTCAGTATTGTTCTTCCCTCCTCACGCTAGCCTGCGTGAGGTAAAACGCGTGCATTTCGGCCTCCACTCGTAACACGGTGTTGGCTCTTCTGCTAACACAAAAGCTCTGCCATTCCTACACACACACACACACACACACACACACACACACACACACCACTGATAATGTTCCCAACGGAGTTCAAACCGTTATAAAGACTAAGGGGTGGAGATACTCCATATTAATGTCCACTAACAGATGTCTTGATACTTATGATGAGACAACATGTATGTTCATTTCACATGGACAAAAAAAGTTACTATTCCAACGACCACACAGACTTCCACTGTTGGTAATAACTCTTTGGAGTTGCGACCTATAGAGAATTCCAATGGGGACAGCTTCAGAAGATAGGAGGTACGCAGGCCTCCCCTCAATTAACTAATCGCCTACTGCATACAGTCAGGATTTACTCTTCTAGTTAATCCAACGTAACGCTACACATGAACCTTCAAGTAAAGCACCGCTTACGATGTTAGCAAATTTAAATGCAGTAATGCATTGCGACAGGAAGATTCTTTATTCCTTTCTTAACAGAAAAATAAAAGGAATCGCTACAGTTAAGTACAGTAATTTATTTATGGAGTGCACTTCCACATAATAAAAGCTGCACTAATAACTACACGCTTCTACCTGCGTCATTGTTGTTCAGTAGTATTTACAGAGTGAGGTATTTTACTCAACGTGTTTTGAAATACTGTATGCATCTATAATCTCTGCAGTGGTAAAGACAGCTGCAGTCATGGAACCCTCTCATAGAAATTAGCTGTGGAGTTGCAACTAGGCCCGTATCTTTCCCATTACAGGGCGTACGAAACAGAAGAAACACTCGCGCTAGCGCAGAGATACCGCGAGCACCACTGAACAGGGAGAAAGAGGTATTCTGTAGCTGACAAGTCGAACGAGAAACGCGGGCTGCTGAAGCGAGACAAAAGTACACAAACAAAGGTGAGGGTACCCGCGCTGCTGGACAAAAGAGCCGGCCGGCTGGGTTTTTTGGAAGCGGCGACGCACCCGTCGCAGGCGCACAGTGAATGCGCCGACTACGCCGGCTGCGGCCAAGCGCGTGCGCGGCGACGAGAGAGAGAGACAGAGAGAGAGAGAGAGAGAGAGAGAGAGAGAGAGAGAGAGGCGAGGGGACTGGATTAAAACCGCGCGCATAATCTGCTGCCGCGGGAAGCACCATACTACACCATCCACCCTCACACTCACCCTCCCCTTTCTCTTACCCTCCCCCCCTCCCCCCCCCCCTCTCTCTCTCTCTCTCTCTCTCTCTCTCTCTCTCTCTCGAACACCATTCTGACCAAATGAAACGCATTGGAGTTCTGCTCGACGCGCATTTCACAGCTCGCATCCCATCTGGGGAATGCACCCCTCAAGGAAGTGGTGTAATCCAAACATTAGTGTACGCCTTTCAAATACAAGGAGTACACTAGGGCGTGAAAATTGCTTTTTTTTCCCTTTTCCCTTGATGGTTTCATAGCACATCCGGTAACGGAGATCATTTAACGTTAGCTCCCAGCAGAATATCAAAACAAGGCTCTTTCAACGCTCAGGGAGATACGATGCAGTAGCTACACCAAGTGAAATGATCGCCAGCGACAAACCAATGTAAAAGGCCGAAATGCAGTGCGCCTTAGGGCTATCAATGTCTGTTTCTTGTGGAATACATTTCGGTATTCCAAATATTGAGGGCATTTGATACCTAGAGAATAAGGCAGACGTTTGTTTAGGATTAATCTGATTTCTATTTTAGATGACGCTGGAAATAGTGAAACAGCTGATTGCTTTCGATATTTTTTTGTGAAGAGAGATTAGCTAATACTTGAACGCCTGGTTCGTCCACTGATATTTTCCTGAGCTGTTATTTAGCGCTTCTCTCTCTCCCCTTACAGGATAACTATGGGTCATGTTTAAGTACGTCAATAGTGCACTTACTCAAATATTCCAGCCGTTCAGCTTTTTTCTGTTTCTCCAGTGATGTAGATATTCTTCATAACAGTTTTGCATTTGCTTTACCTTCGATACGTTCCAGGTTCTTAACCGTGGCTCGCTATTTTACCGTGTTCCGAGTTTTTTGTATTTGTATCAATTTCCTCTTCCTAAAGTACAACCAAAGCCAATAAGGTTTATTTTTTTACTTTTTTCGTACACTTGCATAAATAGCCAGCCTGAGACTGTAACAAGTTCGATATCTCGTGAAATAGGCTCTTACCTGACTTCATCCACGCTTTCTACATGTTTAAGGTGTTGATTCTAATATATTTCTGCTGGTGTTCCATTTACAGTCCTTCCTATTCCTCTCTCGAGGTCTGCAGGCTTAAAATTCACGTATGGCTACCCAGAAATAGTTTAGTTGGGTTACGTAAATAACTTAAAGATAGAGATTTTTAGAGACTGTGTTGTGAATATCTTTCTTGCTGTGTGTAATGCTAAGACAATCCCATTATCTTGCTCAGCAGGCTCCATTTTCTGCTTTGTTTGGCTGAATGATTTCTTCTAAATAATTCAGTTTGTGCTTTTACCAGCGTAAGTTAAGCTCCTTTTTATAGCGCTCCGTATGGTTGTGACTACGTGAGTTACTCTAATATTAAGTAAACACTCACCTAGGCAAATTCAGTGGCAACCCTGATTACAATGAAAATCAATACACAGCGCAAGGAATAACTCTCACATTGGGTGCATTTTCACATCTTAAAGATACCAAATATCAACAGAGAAAAACGGGTCTCTGCAAAATAAGTCAAATACGAACCAATTTGTCATTCACTTTGAGACGACATAGCCGAAGGGGCGGCCGTTACTAGTAACACATTGTCCAAGTTACTCCTAAAGTGGTTCGTGTTTTATAGTGCACTTCCAGCGGAGAGCTGATAGCTCTTGCTGTACGTAAAGCTTCCTTTGATAAACAGCTGTTTCCCGCCTTTGCTCATACCTAAAGCTATCACGGTGGTGTCATATCAGAAAAGTCGGCCAACTGACGTCAACTAGGATAGATCGGATGAGCATGGGCCGCCGCCAGAGCGATTTCATCTCTACAATGGAGAAATGCACAATTACTGTGGGATTCTTATTGCCCTCTGAGATATTAGAAAACTCCAGATGTGGGAACTACTTCTGTCGCACCTTCTAATACGCTTAAAAGCAAGAAAGTACACAAAACAATGCAAAATGTAGGAACTGCGTATGTCATTGGGGTACTGTGTAGCCCAATAAAGCATGAATGACATATAACAGCTTTCCTGAATTACTCGTTTCAAAGATACCTGAACGCCAATATTCAGTAAAATCTATAGTGAACACTAAAAACGAATAAATATGTACAGTCTATAAAATACAGCAATAATAAGAAAATTGACTATTATGAGCCCAAAATATGGTCACTTCGGGCGCACAACAGCACAGTACAGCACAGCACAGCACGTGTCCGTACAGCCATCGCCACCTACATCCATACGGGCTTTTAACACAAGACTCTCTCAATCTGGAGCTACAGTGCTATGAATTTTTGGAATACGGAAACACTTCCTACACATTTTATTTTCGTACTACTGCACAATTTCGTCTTAGGCTATTTGTCATCTTGTTACGTCTTTACAAAAAAATAATATATCTTCAGCACGTAATTCTTTAAATTAGTTTAAAGCAGTGACTCGGCAGACTGTAAGTTGGACTAGATACAATAACAATACATCTGTTGGCTGTTTTGATCATCAAACTATCTTGGATGGAAAATATTGCCATTCCGGCGGAAGATGGTATTATAAAGATGATACGCCAATGGTGCATTGCATATTTGCAAACATGCAACCCACCTGTCGCTGCTACTCCGTATGTAATAGCGTGCGAGTAGAGCTAGGAACAGTGGGTAAGTTTAATGGCATTTCAACTATGCACTGTATAATCTACCAGTCAGAACAAAATAACAAAAATAACTGTTTTTAAGGTGCCGTACAAACTGCTCGTACATATGTCGTGTCGGACAATTTTCGTCTTCGAAAAATGCCCACTTTTATACCGGCAGGTGTGTATAGGTGACAGAGCTTTCGAAGTACGTCAACGATTGCGCACATTGAGTAATTTTACGGCGTCTTCATCCTCTTAAGAGAAGTCGTCTACATGGGGCTGTCTAGATTCTCAAGATAACGCCGGAAGACTACTTGCAGAGCAGTCGATTAATAAGCAGGCGATGTCCGTCTTATTGACAATTACTTCACCATGAAATCCCTTTTAATTGACAGTGGGTCTACTCCGAACAGAACACGAAAACTGCCAACTGGAGTATGTCATAAGTATCCGAAGATAACGCAACACTTTCCATTTAATGAGACACGTACTTCTCGTGGTTAGGCAGAACGACACCAGGTTGACCAGATTTATCCCCCATTTCAAAAGGAAGCTATTGTGTTTGTGCCAGGGCACTAGCACTTGTCTACTATTTAGAACCAGGCAGCTAAAGCAGCAGATAGTTTTGGGTTGCAACCTTTTGCTTGACGGTGTTGCAATGCTTTTTGAAAGTACATGCTCCAGGGTTATCCTAATATATTCGGGCGCATAATTTTTGCTCCGGCTGGACCCCACTGCGTATTACACTCTCTTTCTGTTCAGTTTTCTTTCCAGGGCGTGGACGGTACACATCTTTTAATAACTGGGTTTAGAGTTCTCCTGCGGCTGGCGGGTGTCAGGCTGCAGGTACAAAGGCTCTGGCAATGATTTAAACATGTGAAAAAATTTCTAACTGGATCGTAATTGGGGTGCACATCAAACTGTAGGTCCTCTAATAATACCTCGGCTGCTAAATCAGTTCAGAGTAATAAAAGGAGGTACAACCTCGAACAGTAACATGCACAGAACAGCACTTTGGTGTTAGAACCGACCCTAGAATCGTTATGTCCAGAGTACAGTATTTGGAAAACATGATGGAACAGCTAAGTGTTTGTTAGACATCCCGAAAAAGCTGGAAAGATAAGAATACATTGCCTGCCCACAGAAAGTAGTTGGCTGGTAATTGGAAAAGGCTTGAAGAGAACTTAAGAGTTCATTTTCTTTGCAGCCTTGGCTGCTCTGTTTTCCCTGTAATTCAACATTTGCTTATAAGCTTCGGTAACATCATCTGTAATTTGACATATGGGACCGTGTTATAGAGCTGAGAAATGTACTCAAACAATTTTTGTTACTTCTTCAATTTCGAAGCCATGTTGTATAGATATGAAACATGTTCATGAAACACGCCAAAAATTTTACACAGTCGGTAATGGACAGCACAAAAATTTCCCATTTTAAATTGTGTGCTATTTCCGGAGTATTTAAACGGAGGTCCAAATGAAACTGCAGCGCCATATGAAACTGTGTTATAGCACAGAAGTGTTCGCTTTTGAGCTGGTGGAAGACAGTGTGTGACAGTTTATCAGCGTACGGGGTGGGGGAGCCGGCGTCACTGCTGTATGTAGTCGTTCGAGCAGGCCTCGTTAACAGTAATGCAATTTTACGGTGGAAAGCGGGATTGCAGCCATTAAGTGTGAGCGATCCGATTTGCCTCCGCCACTGCTACTCTGCTACAAAACAACCTACCCGCAGACAAAGGCAATAAAATAATTTTTTGTTGTTGCTTTCTCACAACGATGATTGTCTTGATTTTACATGATAAGTGTAGGTGTTGTCCTACATATACTTCAACACAAAGATTCCTATCGGAGAGCTAGTTATTAGTGTCCTCTCCTAAATGTGTCAAGAAGTGTACAGTGTGTGTGTGTGTGTGTGTGTGTGTGTGTGTGTGTGCGTGGTTCGCATCGAAATGATTCTGTAGACGGTGTAGCACAATGAACGTCTTTAGTAGTAGTTTGTTGTTGCATTCTTCAGTTTTAAGATTGCTTTCACGCAGCTCCCCACCGTGGTCTATCATGAGCAAGTATTTTCATTTCCGAATAACTATTGCAACCTGCATCTATTTCAACTTGGTTACTGTACTCATCCCGCGATCTACCTCGACAATTTTCACGCCTCAAACTTCCCTTCATTACCAAATTGACTATTCCTTGATGCCTTAGGATGTATACTATCACCTGACCCCCTTTACTCAATGTATGCCCTAAGCTTCTTTGTGGCCCAATTCGATTATGTACCTCTTTATTACAGTTGTGCGATCCACCTATTTAATTTTCAGCATTCTTCTGCAGCACCATATTTCAAAAGCTTCTGTTCTTGTCTGAACTGCTTATCGTCCAGGTTTCTCTTCTGTACAAGGCTAAACTATAGGCAAATACCCGCAGAAAGAAAGATGCTACCACACACAATGTATGTTACATATTAACAAATTCAAACCTTCTCTTGCGATTGCCAGTCGTTATTTTACATCCTCTTTACATCGGCCATCATCAAGAATTTACAGCCCCAATAGCCAAAACTCCTCTACTATTGTCTCATTTCCTCATTTAATTCCCTCAGCATCACTTCATTTAATGAGACTAAATTCGATTACCCTTGTGTGAATTTGTTTGAACAATCGATTACCCTTACTTCGCTTCTATTGATATCAATCTTGTAACATCTTTTCACGACATCCAGTTCAGCTGCTCCTGCAGCAGCGACTCCGACAGAAAACTGTCATTCGCAAACAGCAAAGTTCCACTTTCTGCTCCCTGAACTTTTATTCCCTCTCCAAATCTCTTCATTGTTTCCTACAGCCAGACTGAGTGAAACAGAGGTAGGCTACAACCCTGTCTCCCTTCTCAACCACTGCTCTCTTTTCATGTCCTTAGACTGTTAAAACTATCATCTGGTTTCTGTAAAAGTAATTAATAACCTTCTGGTCTTCGTATTTTATCCCTGCTACTTTCTAGATTTGAGTGTGGTCCCGACAACATTGTAAACATGAAACTTCCTGGCGGATTAAAACTGTGTGCCGGACCGAGGCCCGAACTCGGGACCTTTCCCTTTCGCGGGCAAGTGCTCTACCAACTGAGCTACCCAAGAACGACTCACGCTCCGTCCTCACAGCTTTACTTCTGCCAGTACCTCGTCTCCTACCTTCCAAACTTTACGGGGCGCGAGTCGTGCTTGGGTAGCTCAGCTGATAGAGCACTTGCCCGCGAAAGGCAAAGGTCCTGAGTTCGAGTCTCGGTCCGGCACACAGTTTTAATCTGCCAGGAAGTTTCATATCAACGCACACTCCGCTGCAGAGCGAAAATCTCATTCAGGAAACATTGTAAACAGTTTACTATAAATCGAAAAATGCTATAAACGTAGGTTTGCCTTCCTTTGGCTTCTCTTATAAGGTGCAAAGTTAATATTCCCTCGTGTGTTGCTACGTTTCCCCGTGGTCTGATTCTAAAAGTTCTTCCATTCTCTCTAAGTAAATCGTATCAGTATTTTGACACTGTGACATACTAAACTAATGGTGCGTTTACATTCACACCGTTCAGCACTTGCTACTTTGGAAATAGAATTGTATCGTGACTAATATTAAACTTTTTGCCTTCCCACAGATCTTCACTTCGTCACCATGATCTGCAAACTCTTAAACTGTCTCATTGTAAATTGGTGAGACAGTGTGGTATTTAAATTTTCCATCTTGGTGGAAGATGGGACATAGTCACGTGATGAGATAGAATCACAAATAAATTTGCCTCTGGTTGCAAGGATGGTCTTCAGTTTCTTTATTCCGTTATCGAATCTTGGATTACCAGATCCAGATGCAACTCCTCACATAAAAAAAAATCCCCAGAATTACATGTCGGAACGTAAGTTCAGCACTACTACTGGAGGGTATTAAAAAGTTGGGCATGTAGTGATCATGACATCAGATTGTTTAAACAGTGTAGTACTGTCTTCAGGATGTGAAATAGTACCTCACACTCTACAAGCGAAATCAGAAAATATAGACGACGTCTAAAATTAGTACAAGCGAACAAAAGCCGTCCTCAGCTGAAGCACGCGGCACCTGACGCCAACAGATGTGAGAAACACGCGGTGTGCTGCACAGAGTCGGGGCGGGACGTTGCACTAATTTGTGGCACGGAGCGCGAGCTTTAAATTTGTCCCAGGGCTCCGGGTCGCGACAGACGCCCAACAAGACAAACAACCGCCCTTTTTTCTCCTCCCGCGCACGACCCTCCAGACACCCACACAACGGCCGTTCCTAGCCCTGAGACAATGCTGTCCCTATTTCCGTTTGACTTCTACACAACTCTCTTCGGCCTCCCTGACAAGTTTTCACACCGAGTGCAACATTTCAGGACTTTACGAATTGCTGAATCAATTTGAGTGCGTGCTGTACAGGGTGTTTCAAAAAGAATGACCTGATTTCAAAACTCCATATTTATTGTTTTTTAAAAACTTAGTTTTAGCTAAGCTGTTACATATGCTCTGTGTGCCACCAGCAGCAGCACGATCCACATGTAGATGATAGTTAAAATCTTCATAAACTTCACACAATGTATCTACTTTTATACAAGTTAGGCCGGTTGTTAATCTGTTCTTCACTACTTTTACGTCACGAGGTAAACGGGAGATGAACACACTTCCCTTCGCGTATCGCCACAAAAAAAAAAAAAAAACCATGGCTAGTGATCTTGGAGGCCAAGAATGCAGGGCAGTGTCTCGGGGTACGGTGCGCCCTATCCAGCGTTGAGAAACTGACGTACGTTCTTGTGCCACTGTGGTGGAGCTACATCCTGTTGGAAAATGGTCATCGGAGTCCTCCTGGCGTTGTGGAAAACACCAGTTCTGCAGCATTTGAAGACATCCCATTCCCGTTACCGTGTTTTTCTCGAAAAACAAGGGACCGTACACATTTTCACGTGAAATGACACAAAAAATTCACTTCAGATTTTCATTCGTGCTCAGTAACCACACGAGCGTTCTAGAGTCCCCATACGTGCACGTTATGTTGGTTTATTTTACCGCTAACATAAAATGTTGCTTCACCACTTAAAATTAACCGTGGCAAAAAGGTACTCCAGCATAGCACTGCTGAAGTCAACCCTTTTCGTTTTATCACCAACTCGAAGAACTCTCACTGGTCTGCATGGTTTACAGACCAAACGACGCCAGGCAGTCGTCTGAGGCATTGCCAGTTCTCTCTGCCTGCGCAGCGGGTAGACTTTCGTGGACTCCGCTCAAACGTCTGCCGAATTCCATGGCTTCACAAGTGCGATATCGACCTGGACTCTTACTTTTGGCCGGCCGCTGTGGCCGAGCGGTTCTAGGTGCTTCAGTCCGGAACCGCGCTGCTGCTGCTGCGGTCGCAGGTTTGAATCTTGCCTCGGACATGGATGTGTGTGATATCCTTAAGTTAGTTAGGTTTAAGTAGTTCTAAGTTTAAGGGACTGATGACCTCACATGTTGAGTCCCATAGTGCTTAGAGCCATTTGAACCATTTTTTAATTTCTTACTTTTGCTCAAGAATCCTGTCTCTTCAAATTGGCGATACTAACGGCGAATGTTTTTGGATGCAGGCGAATTAATGCCAAAACGCCGACGAAAAGCACGCTCGACCGAAATCACTGATTCACACTTCGCAAAATGCAGCACGCCCATTCGAACACACATTTCCTTGCCGGCATGTCCCATGTTTCGTAATTATTACCATCCAAAATCAGATCATTCTTTTTGAAACATCCAGTACAATGGTTTCCCATAAGGCTTCATATTTTGCACCTGTTCCCTAAACTAATACACTGCCGAACTACCCATGTCACTGCCGTAGTAATCCGAAAGTATTCTACAACAAAACGCGACACCTTGGGCTTGGAAAGCCCATGTTAAGGTGTAAATTTTCATGTAACTATCACTTTAAGGCACATTTCAAAAGTAAGATTGCTACAATAATTACATTTATGTTGTATTACAGAATGCATCGTACAACGGTGTGCGAAACTCCACAGTCAATGCGACTTTGAATAAAAATCATTTTGGGTGTTAGGTCGCATCATTATGGAACACTAAAAGACGTTACGACAGTCTTTCTAGAGATTCTCTTCAGATCAGTTCAGTCGCCCAAAAGAGCACCGCTGAAAAGACGGTCCAAATGTTGGCTTCATGTAATTCCGTAGGCTTCCACGGCCAGAGTCAGTTAATATGAACGTCTTCTGGCTATGGTACCGCGTCTGACAAACTTTGGTTTCACCCATAAAATTTTCATATTAGTTGCCTTTATAGTTGTCCAATGTTTCACAATGACTTTTAGCACTCCAAACGGTTTTATTCAAAACAGAAGTTAATTGCAATGTATGCTTCCATACACTCTGTGACGCCTAGTAACTCTACCTGATACTACTCTGGCTAAACCAGTGTTTCGCGTTTAAGTGAACCCCACAGATCACTTAATTCTTCAGATGTTGACAAATAAACAAGTGAGAAGGGAAGTTCTCAGTGAGTGCCCTAGTCCACATGAGCACATCACATGTTACTCCTCCCCACGCATGTCCTACGAAATGGGCAAAAATTCGAGAAATTAGAGCTAATACTGAAGTTAACCAATAGTTATTCTACGTGCTATGGGAACAGCGAATGGAACAAGAAAAGGGAATAGATAGTGGTAACAGAATTATCGACCACAACGCACCTGAATGTGGCTTGCGAATTATAAATGTAGATTGTCTGTCCTTCTGCACTCGAACATGAGCTCGCGATTCTTGCCACTGTACGATACGTGGGAAACTTTTGTCCGTATGCAAGCTGGCCTAAGCGCAAAAGGATTGCCCGGTCCTACGGTGGCTTAAGTATTCTACGATTTCTTGTCCACGGTTTTGTTTCCTGAATTAATACGGGGTGATATCAGCTCCACGTTTACATCGACAGTCGAAAAAAACTCTGGTCCTACTTAAACCCAATAACCAGATAGAAGGCTTCTATCCAGACACTCGTTGACCAGTCTGGTGTGACAATTGAAGACAGGACAATGCAAGCTGCAGTTTTAAATTTCGCCTTTAAGAACTCATACACGCGGGAGAATCGTACATACATACCACTGCTTAATCATCGCACAGGTTCCCATATGAAGAACAGAGTAATAGGAATCCCTGGCGTAAGAGTTTAAAAACAAATGTGTTTACGTCTAAATGGAATCCCAAATTGTTATTAGAGAGAGTAGTCATAGACTTTGTCCCCTTACTTATCTTGCATTTATTGCTAATTTCTCGCAATGTTCAAAGTCCCAAGCGACTGGAAAAAACTGCAGGTGACTCCTGTGTATAAGAAGGGTAAAAGAACGGATGCGCACAAGCACAACAAATAACCTTAACATCGGCTTGCTGCAGAACTCTTTACAATACTGTAAGTTTGAATTGCATTTCTTTGAGACATGAAAGCTTCTGTCCAAAAATCAGGTCGGATTTTGAAAGCACTGCTCGTGCGAAACTCAGCTTGGTCTTTCCTCACATCATATCCTCTGCGTCATAAACGAAGAATAGACAGATTTCATTTTCCTAGATGTCCGGAAAGCGTTTAACAAGGTACCCCACTGCAGACACTCAACGGCGGTACGAGCATACGCTTCAGATTCCCAGGTACATGATGAGCTCGAAGACTTCTTTTATAATAGAAAACAGAACATTGTCCTCGACGGCGACTGTTCATCAGAGAAGGGTGTCGTCAAGAGTGCCCCAGGGAAGTGTGATAGGACCGCTGTTATCTATAAACAAATGATCTGGCGAACAGGGTGCACAGCAATCTGTGTTCGTATGGTGACGAGGCTGTGGTGCATAGGAAGGTGACATCGTTGACTGACTGTAGGACGACATTGGATGACTTACGTAGAGTTACTGATGTGGTGAATACAGCTTGCTCTAATTACAGAAAAATTTAAATTAATGCGGATGAGTAGGAAAAACAATCCGGGAATGATGTAAAACAAAATTAGTAGGCGACCCATTCGTCAATACTGCTTGAGTGTTTGGGATCCCCACCAGGTCCGATTAAAGGAAGAAGCACTTCAGAGACATGCTGCTAGATTGGTTACCAGTAGATTCGATTAACACATCCATTACAGAGATGCATCGTAAAAGTCAAATCGGAATTTCTCGAAGGCGACGTTCTTATCGCGAAACAAACCAGAAAATTTAGGGAACCGGCATTTGAAGCTGACTGCAGAAAAATTCTATTGCAGGCAACGAAAGTTTCGCGTAAGTGTCGCAGAGTGAAATTAGGGCTCGTACGGGAGGCATGTACACAGTCGTTCTTCCCTCGCTCCATTTACGAGTGGAACAGGGTAGGAAAGACTGGTAGTGGTACAACGTACCCTCTGCCATGCACCATACGGTGGCTTGCGGAAGACGTAGATGTACGAGAGGCGTGTGCAAAGTTCAAGAGATGGCACCACCGGCGCGTATCGAGGTCATGTTTAGTTAGTAGCATCTTTGGAAAGAACGCACACCAAGTTTCAGCCATATTGGTCTATTTTTTTGTGTTTGGCATTCGTGTGAATAAAGGAAGTCGCGTGATTGTCAAAAAATAGACGAAAAAGAATTTCGTGTGGTGTTTAAACATTACTTTATGAAAAGCAAAACGCCTCAGGAGACTAAAGAGAAGATTTATAAACATTATGGCGACTCTGCACCTTCGATTAGAACAGTTTATAATTGGTTTCAAAATTTTCGGAGTGTCCATATGGGCACAAGTGACGGTGAACGTTCTGGACACACTGTGGAGGTTACGACTCATTGATAAAATCCATGATATGGAGATGGATGACAGAAGAGTTAAGGTGCGTGAGATTGTTAGTGCTGTGGGCATCTCGAATGAAAGGGTACATATTTTTGCATAAACATTTGGACACGAGAAAGCTATCCACAAGTTGGGTTCCCGCGACTGCTCACGCTTGACCAAAAACGGAATGCAAGGATGGCAGCTGTTCAAGAAGAATCCGCAGGACTTCAAGCGTCGTTTCGTCACTGTGGACGAAACATGGATACATTACCATACTCCTGAGTCCAAACAACAATCTAAACAATGGGTTACCAAGGGAGAATCTGCACGAAAAAGGTCTAAGACCATTCCTTCGGCCGGAAAGGTAATGGCGACTGTCTTTTGGGATACGCAAGGGATAATCCCCATCGATTATCTGGAAAAGGGTAAAACTATTACAGGTGCATATTATTCACCGTTACTGGACCGTTTGAAAACAGAGGTGCAAGAAAAACGCTGACGATTGGACAGCATAAAAATCCTTTTCCATCACGACAATGCACCAGCACACACACCAGCAGTTGTGGTCGCAAAATTAATGGAAATAAGATTCCAACTCGTTTCACATCCCCTCTATTCCCCAGACTTGGCTCCCCCGGACTACTATTTGTTCGCCAATTTCAAGAAATGGCAAGGGATAAAGATTATATTCAAATGAGGAGGTGATTGCAGCAACTAATAGCTATTTTTGCAGACTTGGACAATTCCTATTATTCGGTAGGGATCAACAAATGAGAACAGCGTTGGACGAAGTGTATAAGTCTAAATGGAGACTATGTCGAAAATAAAGGTTTACCCCAAACACGTAAGTAGTTTTTATTTTTGCACGGACTTTTCAAACGCTCCTCGTAAATGTAAGTTGTGCATATTTCCGTGCCGAAATGTTTTTACTGCGTACGCCGGCCGCATTGGCCGAGCGGTTCTAGGCGCTACAGTCTGGAGCCGCGCGACCGCTACAGTCGCAGGTTCGAATCCTGCCTCGGGCATGGATGTGTGTGATGTACTTAGGTTAGTTAGGTTTAAGTAGTTCTGAGTTCTAGGGGACTGATGACCTCAGAAGTTGAATCCCATAGTGCTCAGAGCCATTTGAGCCATTTACTGCGTCCGTTTATGGGTCAGAAGCGCGCAACAGCGCTATCTGGTGTACACAGCAGTCGCTGGAAAATGTCTGCAATTGATCCGTTGCCCTGCTGGCATAGAAATGCTCCGCCGATAGCTCCGAGCCCCGCTGGCTGCAAATCGCAGCAGTGGTGCGCTGTGGCAGCGATCCAGCCGGCGCGGCGGTTCACTTCTTACAGTAGCGAGCGCATTTAAAAATACTCGCGCACTTGTCACTGGGAGTCGCACGGCAGCCAGCGAGCAGGAGGAAGACGCCGTGGAAGGGAGAGCCGCCGGCGGAGCAACACAACACAGGCGAGCCCACCTGCGCCGCCCTTCTCTGCGGTCCCGGCTATTGCCCTGGCGAGGGAAATACGGCCCCGCCAGCCCAACGCGTGTCGCGAGCACCTCGTTAACGCTTTGCCGCGGCTCCCTTGTAGAGCTAGGCACTGCAACATACTGGAGCCCGCCTACCTACCTGCTGTTCTCGGTGAAGAGCCTGCGACGAGCGGCTTCCGCACTTCGGCGAGTTGTTAACTGCTGGTGGAAATGCAGATCCTGCCCTTCGCGGCACATCTGCATCGGGTCTACTAACTGGCTAACGCCCATGACGTACCGAGCGAGGTGGCGCAGTGGCTAGCACACTGGACTCGCATTCGGGAGGACGACGGTTCAATCCCGCGTCCGGCCATCCTGATTTAGGTTTTCCGCGATTTCCCTAAATCGCTCCAGGCAAATGCCGGGATGGTTCCTTTGAAAGGGCACGGCCGACTTCCTTCCCAGTCCTTCCCTCATCCGATGAGACCGATGACCTCGCTGTTTGGTCTCCTTCCCCAAACAACCCAGCCCAACGTCCATGACGTCATAAGAAAGGCTGCTTCGTCGTTCAGTACTAACCGATAGACGTTTCAGCAGTATTCGCAGTTTGCTCACGGTACTACGTCCCTTCGTAGCGGTAACACTGAAGATGGATTTTGTAGCGAAGTGCTGACATAGCTATACAATTTTTCAGACACGTGCGTCTATATTAAACGGATCCATGAAATCTTCAGTTGCCACCAGAGCGTAGTTAATCGTAAAAATTGCCTTGATGCAGTTCTTGTTCGTGCGTGGACGACAGGACTTGTGAAACAATTTATGAGCCTAGATTGGGGCTGCAGATTGGATTTGAAAAGCACTACATAACATTTGCAATAACATGGGATTGCCACGGTGACGGAGACTTTTTAAGTACGACAACAGCGCAAAATTCGAGAAAACGGAAGACCCAAACTGAAATGGAAATTAATTCCGCGTTGTGAAGCGGCAAACTCTACGAATTCACATATACAAAGGAGATTGTTTACAAAACACTAGTGCGTCGTTGAATCTACGCACATACTCTGCAAACAATCGTACGGTGCACGTCGTAGGGTAACTTGCACCACTGCTAGTCCTTTCCTGTTCCACTCGCAAATAAGAGGGAAAAACGACTGTCTAAAAACCTCCGTACGAGTCGCGGTTTCTCACATCTCATCTTAAAGGTCTTTACGGAAAATGTAAGCTGGAGAATATTTTTCAAACACGACCCATACCAAATAAGAGCAACAGTGAATATTTAACTAGTTTCGGAACTGGTTTATTCAGTATACTTCACTGCCTTGATGCAAGCTGACAATCTCGAATGTAATAAGTAACTGCCAGAGGTGGTAAAGCGTTAAATTAAAAAAAAAAAAGCATCAAGTTAGGGTTGAACCTCACATCCAGAACAGTAGTTCAGTAACTAGTAACTGCGCCACCGAACCATCGGTTAAACCGTACGCATATAGTGTTCTGTTTCTTCCTATAAAACTCGGGCAAGTCGCGAGAAGGAAGTTCAAAGGTTCTCAACAACGAAGAAAGAGAAGGCAGAATTGCAATGAAGTGCCACTGCAAGGTACCAGCTGCTGCTTTACGAGTATTCCGTCTGCTTGAATGACTACAGCCATGTAACATCACGATACTGCAGATAAATGTAGCGGTTCGTGTACGACCATTCTGACCTTGATATTTCGAATGTTAGCCAAACAGAAGACCAGTGCCCGGTCTAACCTGAAGCGTAGCTAAAGCAGGAGCCTCCGTGTCGCCAGCAGCCGCCTCTCTGGAATTTGGTATGGTATATTTCATTCTGTTTTATTTTGTAACACGCAGTTGCTGTCAGTTCAAAAGAAAGCTGTTCATCAGATAGTGCATACGATGCACAGTTCAATAGAAAACTTCAGTGGTCCGAACACATACGAAACGAGGATATTCGAAAGTGGCGCTATACTCAGTTGAACAAAATCTGAGGATAGGGAAGACACGAAAAACGATCAGTGTTTCCCACAGCAGTAGTTAGAAGCGTTTGCCGCGATGTCGTACAGCGATCTTACTACGCCGAAGCTGGAAAAATTGCTAACTCTTAACTCATTAAGTGACAAAAGGCTTTTTTCCAATATGACAATGAAATGCCAGTATGTACGCTTCGTGAAAAGTAGTGAATAAAGTTGCTCAATGTATTAACATACTTTTAAGACTACCATAAATCATGGGGTGATAAATATACGTTCCAAATGTCTCGGGAGCATAAATATTGTAAGTGTAATGGTGTATATATTAACCGGTATTACTTAAGAGTTAGAAGCTTCAGTCCATCTGACGGTTGGTTTTAACACTATAATGCTTCACTAGGTATGGTCCTAGTTAGGATGGCACGACCTTGTCTTCCTCTGGCCATTGAGCTAACAAAGCTAGTTATAAGGAAATCTACAGTTTTACGTAGACTTCGAACCAATAAGCAGTTTGGCCTTTTTTTCGTTCATAAAATATTGCCACAGGTGTGATGTGCAACTGGAAACACTCTTAGGGTGACTAAGGATCGAACACTGACGTTTTGAATTTGTAAGACATATCAGACATGCACACACAGTATGTATATACAATCTGATCAAAAGTATCCGAACACTTAACAGGGGACATTAATATGGGGTGAGTCCAAGCTTCGCCTTTATGACGGCTTGAACTCCGCTGGGGACACTTTCAGTGAGGTGGCTAAATGTCTGTGGAGAAATGGCAGCCCATTCTTCCTCACGGACCAAAACCAGAGGAGTTAGTGAGGTTCGACGCTGGGGCCTACAGTGAAGACAATTTTCTGACTCATTTCAGAGGGGTTCAATTCACTTCACGTCGGGACCCAGGGCCTCCAGTTCAGGAATGTTACTGTCCATACACCACTGCCTCAAAGCTGCTTTGTGGCAGAGCGTTTTGTCAAGCTGATAGTCATCGTCTCCGAACTATTCCCAGCTATTCCCCACTATACGCTCACTACAGTAAAATATTTTCATATAATTCTGCATTCACTTTTTTAACACAATGTGATAACATAGAGGACGCTCCATAAAGTAACGCCAGCTCCTCTGTACTTAAACTGTGACATCAAAAGTATCAGGACACACCCCAAAACATACGTTTTTCATATTAGGTGCATTGTGCTGCCACCTACTGCCAGGTATTTTGTATATCCGTCCTTTTGGCAGGAGGTCTCTGGGACGACGGCCGTTTACTATTGTGACAAAACAAAACACCTACAGCCGCCCTTATAATTTTATTTTGTTGCTGCCAGTTTCAGCGCTTCAGGGCGTCATCTTCAGTCTGTTTTTGATGCGGCACAGGTTGATATGAGCTCCATACATAACACACCAGTTGCCAGCATTACTGGATACGCAAATAAGTTTCAGATTATCTGTGTATCCAGTAATGCCGGTAACTGGTGTGTTGTGTGTTATATATGGGGCTCATACCAAATGCTTCAAATGGCTCTAAGCACTAAGCACTGAGATCAGCAGTCCTCTAGACTTAGAACTACTTAAACCTAAGGACATCACACACATCGATGCCCGAGGCAGGATTCGAACCTGCGACCATAGCAGCAGCGCGGTTCCGGATTAAACTGCCTAGAACCGCTCGGCCACAACGGCCGGCGGGCTCATATCAATCTGTGCAGACCAGATACAGAAAATTACTCAAACTTTCTGCTTTCGTTACTCTTCCTGCTCCAATACTTACCGCATCAAGCAAACTAAGTTACCTAGAACCAGTGAAGTATTTTGGGTTAGGGCGGACGGATGAAAGTTTCATCCGGCGACGAGAGAAACTTACAATTTGAGTATCTGAGTTACTCTGCTGAGGTCTACGTTGTAGATATACTGAATGACGTAAAGCGCTGATTAAAGAGAAAAAATGAGTTTTAATGCTGAGAGGCGGAGAATTTCATGCCGTCGTTGGACTTGGGTTACTGGCAATAAATGTACCTCGTCAGATGCAAGAATAAGTGTAAGTTCCCAGTCAGATGATTGATTCCATTCTTCGATGTCCGCAGCTGCAAAACAAACCCCTGTCTGATGACGAGACTTCATCCTTCAACGGATCGGAGGTGCGTTTACAGGTGGACGTATGCAAAACAATGTAACAAAAGGTGTGAATTCGCTTGAGATATGGCAGCTGATAGTTCAGAACCCATTTACGCGAGATACAGTAACAACTATGTTGATTTTTTGGAAGCGCTAAAGCAAAGATATTGTATTGCAAGATCCTGTGTATTATGTTGATGTAAGCAGTAAATGACAAATGACAATTGTGCTAGCGGAGTGTTACGGTGGGCTTGGTGGGAAAAGTGGAGCGGAAGGCCTACGCCATATGCCTGTGAAGACTTAGCGAAAGTACGAGATATAAACTGCTTGCTCCTTCCGATTAACGCGACCACGCTCACATGTATGTCGTCACTGCAAGAAGCAGAGCTGTAGTAGTGCAGATAACAGCGGTTCACGTTACGAGGAACGTTAATCTGAGCACGTGAGCGTCGATGAGTCGCCCATCTTAACCTGAATGCACTGTATGCCCGGGAACATTCGAAGGACTCGTCAAGTCTGGAATTTCCTTCACATTATTCCTGGAACCTGAAGCACCACAGACCGCGTCTACAAAGGAGCAGTTTACACGATACGGCGCGCAGACAAAGCACAGTTAATATGAATTTGAGGAATATGGTTGTTGCTGCCCTACACAATCTTAACAGCAGTGCTATTTCCGGCAGACAAGCACGTAGAACGAACTGTCAGCTTAAGTTACGTCACTGAAAGAGACTTTGCTTAATCGCTGAACACCAATCGTCATAGGCATTTATATCACCAATTTCTCTTTGCGTTCACGACACTACGTGTGAAAATTGTTTAGTTGATACAGTTCTTTTGGTGTAGTGGTATTTCGTTCAAATGGATCAATGGAAGGCTTTATCGCTACATCTGCGATGAACAGTTTATCGCTAACGGAAATTTAAAATTTGTGATTGTTTACAAGCTGTCTTACAAATGGTTTAAGCTATATCTCTTACTATTAGCTAATCGTAAAAATTCCAGCTCTCGGAAACAGTTCGTGCATGCTGTCCTCGCGTCCAAAGAGGTACATCACGACTTGGCAGACGTCGTCAATATGGGGTCTCGGGAAATACGTGGCCAACAGAGAACGACGATAATCAGTCGATAGACTTGCAATCTGGCTGCAACGTGCAAAATTAAGTAAGCCATCTAAATCTATACTCCGCAAGCTGCCTTATGGTATGTGGCGGAGGGTACTTAGTATACTAATGTCACTTCCTCCGTTTCGTGGTCCAGTCGCGTCTCGTTCACGGAAAGAACGATTGTTGGTAAGCCCTTTGTGGGAACGAATATCTCTAATTTTGTCTTCATAGTCTTTCCGCGAGATATACGCAGGACGGAGCAATGTACGGGCTACCACTTCCAGGAATGTACGCTCTAGGAATTTTAACACTAAACCACATTGTCAGGCAGAACGCTTCCCCTGTAGCGTCTGCCACTGCATCATCTTGACGCTTTCGCGCTTACCAATTGAACCTGTAAAGAAATGTGCTCCTCTTCTTTGGATCTTGTCTGTTTCATCTATCAATCCTATCTGCTACGTATTCCATACTGACGAGCAATATCAAAGTCGTGATCTAAAAGACGCTCGATAAGCTATTTCCTTTGTTTGACTAAATTTTTCTGAGAATTCTTCCATTGAATCACAGTCTGGCAATCTGCCTTATCAGCGACTAAGTTCATACCGTCGTCCGTACGCATACTCCTAGATATTTTATGGCAGTAACTTGCAGCGATAGTTCTGCAATCTTACAATGCAGGGTATTTGTCTACGTAATCCTCTGTATAAAATGCATGAAGAAATCTAGGAAAGTGGAGAAAAATGTGTCTGAAGTATAAGAAAACATGCACAATGACTTGGGTACCGTTATTTACGTGTGAACACAACCCCGCATTGCTAAAACCAAACTAGTAAAGTTTTAGTGTGCTGGAAAACAGTGGTTGGAGAATTGAGAAGCGTGAAGTAATAGCCTAATATGAGGCTACATACAGCCGAAAATCGTCTATCTGCATGAAGTGAAGTGCGGATCATGTAGTGCAGTCCATTGTTAATGAACGAACCACTTGGCGTAGAACACACAACCCACCACATAATCAGTCATTCAAGGCAATTGCGTACGCTTGTTTAGTGTAGACGTTTTGCTAATCTATGGCAGCACCCGAGCAGGCAGGAGCTATTCGACCCTTCGTCGTAGAGTCCTGTTCTTTCCCCTACAAACTCCTGTTATCTAAAACCACAAATTCCTATCGTGTCAACATTTTCATATTGAAGAGAGACAACGGCTCTCGCGCGTTGGTACCAATGGCAGGCGGCAGACTTGTAGGACAGACAAATAGCCGTTGTAGATGAGGGGATTAATACTGGAATTGGACGAAAAGTGATGCGAAGTGTAGGTGATGAACAGTCTACTGTTGATTCCTATCAGCTGGAAAATTAACCTCGCCTGCAAATCTTCTGTCCCCTTAACGTTGTCGCATCGGCTTTTTCACGTCATCAGATTTCAAAAGCTGAATAAAAACTTACGGATACAGGGCAACAGGGAACTGTTACAGACGGACAGACTGATCTGCTAAATAATCCAAATATGTCGACTACAAGACATATGAGATTTGAGATAGCACGTTACATTTTAAAAGCGATCGATCCACTTACAATTTAACATACACGCTGGCACAACGATGTCTTGAAACAATACTGACCATAAGAAATAAAATATGAATACTTGTCCACCCCCTTCGAGAGAGAGTGTTAACAAATTCGGAAAGAAACTTTAAAACCTGTAATCAAAAGGGAAATATGGTGTGATTTGTGTGGCGCTCAATGACGCGGTCATCAGCGCCCGTACAAATTCCAAATCTTTACTCGTCTCGCCATTTTCCCGAATGATGATTAAATGCGGACATCACACATACCCAGCCCCCGGGCGGAGAAAATCCCCGATCTGTTCGATAATAGAACCCGGGACTCCGTGATAGAGGGGCACCGACGCTAACTACTGGACATGAGATACAGGTAATAGCCACACGGTCTGTGTCTGATCGAAAGCCCAGACAGGGGCAGCAATTTAAATTACTTGACAGTTGACACTTCACGCGTTGTAAATGGTTTCCTCCAATCATAGCGCTCAATGTGTCACCCGAACTGTTCGCGGTTGCCAAACTGCCACAGCAATTAGTTAACTTCCATTCCTTGTTCGGCTTTCTTTCTTGATGTGTTCGGATCCCGAACCCTGGGTCTGTCCCTTTTATTTCGTATTTCATCAAACATGATAACCACACCAAAAAACCACACACAACTATACTAACGAAATACACACGTTTCATACGAAGCACTAAGCAAACACTACTGAATATTTCCGCACAAGACGCTATTCAGTGTCATTTATACCGTTACTACAATCACAGGTATCAGCTTACATTAGATAAGCTTCGCACGACATTGCGCGAGCGGAATTTTGTAAGGCTGTCAATTGCTAGTTGCGACCAGACACCGGAGTCATCAATACAACAGCTTTACGCAGTGTAACAGCATAGCGCACTGTTAAGCGTATAAACCCGATCTGTAGTAATAGCATAGCGTACTGCTTAGTGTATAAACCTGACCTGTAGAAATTCAAATGTTCGAATCTCGTCAACTGCCGCGAAATCTCTTTATTTTTCTAATTATAATCAAAACACTGCCATCATTTTTATTCAATTAACTTGTTGAAATGTAATTTCTTTTATTTCTAATACTTCCCAACGCCAGTTTTATCATCGTACTTACTTTATTTGCTCTTACTTTTCTTCCTATCTGCTTGTGTCGCCTATAATCTGCAACCAAGTGCCAACAAGGACTGCTCATCGGTTGATAACGAGGCATCCCGTGTAAGGCAGTGTGACGGTAGTTCCAGGTAACCAATGACAGCGAGAGACTACAGTTTGCCTTTACCGCTAGAACAGAAATTTTACTGCGGAAGATGGCAAAGCAAACATACTACACAAATTTTTGTGTCTCGAGTTTACTCATAGAGCTTAGCTTTTGAGGCCGTGAACAAAGCGATCGTGATTTTTAGCTATGTCACAGATCGTTGATCGCCATTTATCTAGGATACAGTGCACATCACGAGGTAATTGTTGGGTCTACAAAACATGTTTTCTGCCGCAGTTCCGTCGTTGGTCTCTTAAAATCAGCTGTCAACAGTGCCCCTCCCATTTCCGTCGCACCTCGCGACGGCCCCTTCAAACACCGCTTCGTGGTACAAAAAAAAAAAATGTTCAAATGGCTCTGAGCACTATGGGACTCAACTGCTGTGGTCATAAGTCCCCTAGAACTTAAAACTACTTAAACCTAACTAACCTAAGGACATCACACACATCCATGCCCGAGGCAGGATTCGAACCTGCGACCGTAGCGGTCGTGCGGTTCCAGACTGTAGCGCCTTTAACCGTTCGGCCACTCCGGCGCTTCGTGGTACACATTGACAGCATTTGTGATGTGACCTGTCGTGTTTGCACGCCTATAACCGAGCGGTAGCCGGTAGCGACACTGTAGCTGCAAGTAACAGACGTTAACTATCAAATAATCTTAATCGGGATATAGCTTATCGCGCCAGCCTGGAAAAAATCGTTATGCCCGCCGATCGAGATGCAAACACTCGTATCGCTTGAAAATCGGGACCGACATTCCGCGAGCGTTCAACTGAGAAACGTGTTACTAAATCAAAACGCTCGGTCATTGGCTGCCGTCGCAAAGTAACGCAAGCAAGCACACAAACGGGGAAATGGTTGGGGGGTGAATTGGTGAAAGATACCAAACAGCGAGGTCATCGGTATCCTCGGATTAGGTAGGGAAGTCGGCCGTTCCCTTTCAAAGGAACAATCCCGGCGTTTGCCTGAAGCGATTTAGGGAAATCACGGAAAACATAAATCAGAAAGGCCGGACGCGGGATTGAACCTTCACCCTTCCGAATGCCGAGTCCCAGGGGAAATGGCGGCAACATTCACGGTACTCCTATCACGATGTTGCTCCGACGAACTGGGGTGATCAGAGCGTCTCTCGGCACTTACATTACGTTCGGCGCCTCATTACGATAGGCGTCCGCCGGCAGAACGAGGGGCCTAAACGGGGCTGGGGGTTACAATCTATACTGCTTTCCAGCTCCGGAGTTTGGAGAGTGAAGTGACGCCAGTTCTGCGAAGGCGGGAAAACGTTTGGCTATTTGCGCCGAGGTAGCCATAGCTTCAAATTCAATCTAGAGGCTTGGAATCTTTACCGAATTCCGCAATCTTCCAAATTATCAGTAATAATTAGTCCGCGCTCTTGAATATTTTTCCGCCTCCGCCAATATATAGGGTGGAGAAAAATTGTGTCCCGAAATTTTAACCTTGGATAGCTGACAGTAGGAACCAAAATTACTAACGTCGTGTAGGTCGACAACGTACCATTTCTAAACTACGGAAACTTAGCGCCACGCGCTCTGATTGATCGTTGTATTGCCTTGTTGCCATTCGTCGGTTGATGAGCAGCGCTATGGTTGTCGGTTCACAGATACAAACGTCTCTCGCCCCGTCACTGCTCCAGCGTGACGCGCACACGTGTGTCTCCACCTCACGTCAGAAACATTCACACCTAAACTTCGCTTCCTAGCACATACATGTCACCTGCGAGATTCAGTCATACAGTAAGCATGGCGGCACAGTATTCGTTCGAAGAACGAGATACGGTTTCTGTTTATGGATTAGCCAACGGCAATGCGCATGAAGTTCGACGGTTGTACAAGGAACGGTACCCAGCAAGACGCCACCCATACCAGCAAACATTTACAGCAACTCACCGACGACTTAGCGAAACAGGTTCATTAGCGGTATATCATGATGATCCTGGAAGACCTAGAACAGGACGGGATGCTGCATTTCAAGAGACAGTTCTTGAGCGCTTCGAGGAAGCACCTACAAGTACTCGAGTAACTGGACACGACGTGGGGGTAACTCATCTGTTAGTCTGGGAGGTTTTGAGGGATGACGGCCAGCATCCATTTAGTTTCCACCCTGTCAAAGACCTAAATCCTGTGGCGGAATATGAACGCAGGTTAGGGTTTTGCCGGTGGTTTCTGCGACGTGTTGCACGAGATCCCGACTTCCCCGCCATTGTGTCGTTTACTGACGAGTGCCCCTTCAATCGGGATTGCCTTTACAACACTAGTCAATCGGGATTGCCTTTACAACACTAGAATCGTTCGTCACTGGGCAAGGGGAAATCCTAACGTCACGTACGTCCACGGACACCAAAACGATTTTAGCTCAACATTTGGACAGCCATTGTGGGTGGCCATCTGGTTGAGGCCGTCTGTCTACCTCCTCGACTTAACCGGGGCAAATTACCTTCACTTTTTGCAAGAAACTCTACTCTGCCTGCTGGAAGATGTTCCCCTGGACATACGGCTATTCACGTGGTTGCAGCATGATGGGGCGCCCGCACGTAACAGTCGTGCTGTGCGCGGATATTTAAATGAACTCTTCGGCGGCCGGGTAATTGGCAGAGGTGCTCGCAGGACACCGCCCCCGCGATCACCGGACCACACGCCACCGGACTTTTTCCTGTGGGGATTCTTCAAGGTTCTAATTCACCCACCCGGACGCGAACCACCTAAAAACGAAGAGGCATTAATGGATCGCATTCAACATGCCGCCAGTCATATCAGGGCAATGCCAGGAATCTTTCAGTTTCGCAAAACACCATTGGACGTTATCAAGCTAGCGTCGCGTCAGAGGGTCGCCAGTTCGAGCACCTGCTATAACAATGTCCTAGCCACAAAAAAAGGACTTTTTCATGGCCGACACAGTTTGTAAATGACCTTCTGTACGCGAACTAACAGATGTTGACAGGTTTGTTCCCGGTACGTATTACCATGAAACTAAAATGGACGTGTCGGGACCCCTGGCGGATTCGCCCCCCAAGGCCCCCAGAGTGGAACGCTGGCGCGATACCACCGAGCCTCCGGGCCGCCTTAGATACATCGCTATCTCCGGCAGGCAAAGCATTCGCGATCATGCGTTGTCCACAGCATTCGGCAACAGGGCAATCCCGCGGCCAATCGGAGCGCGTGGCGCCAAGTTTCCGTGGTTTAAAAATTGTGCGTTGTCGACTTACGCAACATTATTAATCTTGGTTCCTACTGGTATCAGATGATGATGATGATGATGATGATGATGATGTGTCCCATACTCCGAGGAGCGTAGGGGACGATGCGGAAGACCCGCACCGTCGACTAGGCAAGTTCCTAGCGGAGGTGGTACATCAGCTACCCAGGGTTAAAACTTCATGACACAATTTTTCTCCATCCTGTATAGTTCTCTATTTGGGAAAGCCATCGGTGTTATCAGGTTCCTGGGGAAAAGTGATTTAATATCAGTGAGGCGTGCGCGGTGGCTTCGTGGTCAGAGTCGTGCCTCTGCTTATCGATGGTCGTCCGTGGTTTAGTCTACTCATGAGAGACGCTGGTCTGAGGGTATTTGACTGATGAACTATTTAAGCGCGCGCGGCGTGTCGGTTGCTCTCGAATCCATGTTTGGTTCCGCGGTGGCGGGTCACGCGGCTGCTAGCAGAGAGAGAGAGAGAGAGAGAGAGAGAGAGAGAGAGATGCGGTGCGGGGGGGGGGGGGCGGGCGGGCGGGCGGGCGGTGCAGTGAGGGGTGTGCTGTCCGGAGCCGGCGTGGTTGTTGAGTACGAGCCCGTCGAGAGTACTGTATCAGAGTGAGAGGGGCCAATTGGCAGTGCTGTTCACAAACAGCGGTGGCCGTTTCTTGGTTTGGAGGTTAAAGGGCTGTGTCCTACAGCCTGGTTACAGAAGAAGTAAGAGTAAGTTACGCTATTATATACTATGCTGTGACTGGATCGCACTACTGAGCGTTTATATTATGAAACAGCTGGTTGATATAAATGATTTGGTACTAGTAATTTGCCCACGTTGTACCGGTAAAGCTTCTTTCACCCTTAAGAAATGTCTTTATTTCAGTTGGCTGTAATTTAGTATGGTGTTCACATTTAAAGAACTATAACGTACTATGGGTGTTGTTTTAAAGTACTTTAGATATTTTGTGCTTTAAGGGTACTTCCTTTAACTCAACCATTAGGTAAAGATTAGCTGGGTGGACGATCACTGAATTGTTTAGAATTCTGGTACGGCTAAATGGACCGAGTCGGTAGCTTCTCGTAAACCGTGGAGAGATTTGTGAACTAATTGTTGACTTACTGAGTGCGTGTGGAATACGAGTAACTGGCTTAAACTGTTTGCACTGCTGTTGATCCGGAATTGTTTCAAGAAGTGCTCTTGTTTGCGTTGGTCAAATAAGTACTTCTTACTTGAAGTGTACTCAGATTGTTGATTTGTTAAGTTGGTATGGGAGGGAGCACTCATTTATTGACTTAATTCACCGATGGCTAAATTAAAAGGTTGTGGCGTTTAATGCAAAGGTCTAATTTCGATAGTTGTAATTGCTTTTCGTGCTAACGGGTTTATGTTACAGGTACATAAGTTACTCTAGCCGGATGAACCAAGACCTGGACGATTGTAAAGAGAGAGGCCAGGAAGTGCACTGAAGGACCTACCATTTGTAAAACCAATACCAATATTGTGGCGCATACTACGAGTATTGTTTATCCCTCGGTTGCCGGATGACATCGACAACAACTGCCGATATTTCGATGGGAGCACACCCTGTCATTTTGGAGGCTGTACAAGCAAATTTAAAATCTCGGCAAGTTATTTGATTTTATATAAGTTATTCATTACTTATCGTTGTCGCCTTTCGAAGCAGTAATCTGATCAACCTGTGACTGGTATCATTAAATCCGTAATTTCACACGCAATCTGAACTCAGGATGAGAAATGGAAATTAAATTCAATCTGAGATACCTTCTTCGTCAGGCAACTGGACAGACCTGCAGTAGTGGCCTCTCCAGGCCCCATGCATGTCAGAGGAGAGTACGAGTCTCAACACTATATTGAAGTAGTGTTTGGATGTTGGCAAGTAGCTGAAAGAGTGCTCTTTTTGGTCTGATGTGTGTTTCCTGACAATTACGTTTTGGTTCTGTTTACGGCCATAGGGAAAGGTGCTCATGAGATGATATTAGCATAAGAGCAGTTGGTAGGTGTTTCACAGACCTGGGCGAGAATTGCCAAATGACGGGCACACATATATTTTACACTACCATCGCTATCTCCCCTCCCCCCTCCCCCGCCTACAACATCCAACGGCACAACAATGTAAGTCTACTATTATACTTCTGACCATTAAACTAAGGTGACCAGACAATCTCATATTGTGGGGACAGTCCTCGATGATCATGCTTTGTCCTCAATTCCTTTAAATTTCCCAAAATAACTGAAGTAGGAAGGAGGTGCTGAACTCAACTGAATACAGCAGTGCAACCTAATAAAGCGCAACTAATGAAGTTGTTGAAACATTTTCTGGTGCGAATACATTATTTCTTAAATTTAGAGATTATTCTATACTGATGGGAGGTATGCCGAAGCTTTAAATTTGGTCATCTGGCAATCGTGGATGTTATTTGCTTTCTGTTTTAATCGAAATATTTTTAGAATGAGAAAGAAATCTCATCTTTTTTCAGCATCAACTTTCGTGAAATTAAGTAAAGACTAATAAGTAACTGTTCCGTACGCTTTTCAAAACAATTCGGCGTTTTAATTTCTCCTTTTTTTCTCCTAATTAGCTCAATTTTTGCGCTGTTTTATTTGAAATTAATTTTTTTGCCCTTAGCCGCCCCAAAAACTTTGGCCTTGGTGGCCGGCTAGTCTTGCCTAATGGCAGAAACGCCCCTGATCTGGTAGAAGTGGACGCTATGCACAGCGATGCCCGCCGAGAAGACGGACACGCGGTCAGCGGCAGCGGCAGCCGCCCCGCCCCGCCGTGGCCAGCGCGCTGTGCTATTCCTGGGCACCTCTGGTGTCCAGCTGTGACGTTACACCAACAGCCCACGAGATGCGCCCACGCCGTCGTTGCCAGGTTCCGGTCTGCCATCTGAGCGCCACACACATCCGTCACATACCAGTCAAAAAGGAAGGTATAACTGTTCGCACAGCGACAAGAGTAATTACCGGTGTTCCAAGTGCTATACCCCCACCCCCGCCCCCCTTTCAGATGATATCAATATTTTCCACTGTCGTTACTGCTGAATGCAGATTCTCGTCTATGTTCGAACGTTTCAGGTTAGTACAGAACCACACCATGAAGCCGTTGCGGCAAAACTGCACTGGAGCCGTTGGAACTTTTCGTTACGGTACATGGGCCGCTATCGAAAGCTCGAAACTCGCCTGTAATCTGAGTTACGCAGCTGAAGCCTTTGCGCTCAAAATTTCACTAAGACATCGTATATTAAGTAGCATGGCATAAATGATTGACGATTAGTGTCGATATATAGACATGTGGTGTCCGTTCTTTCGGACATGCCCAAAAGAACAGACACCATTTTGATCCAGCACCCATCTAACGAGAGGTGTGCTAGGGTAGACAGTGCACTTGCGATGACTACTGCGTCCGGATCACTCAGTGGTCTGAGCAACTGCCTAGTGTGCAGGAAATCCGGTTTCGAATCGCGGTCAGGCACGAATTTTCAACTTTCCCTATTGATTTTAATCAATGTCCGCTTGCAGCCAATGTCTGTAAAACGTTTGTGACTTGGGTCGACGTCGAATGATGTTCAGATCCGAATGCCCGGCACAAATCTGGATCAGTTAACCAAAATATTGCGTGATATGACTGATCTGTGAATACTCTTATCAGATGATAACAGTTAACAAGTCATTATCATGACATTGTAGTTCTATCAGAGACAGCAAAGGACTTGGAAGAGCAGTTGAACGGAATGGACAGTGTCTTGAAAGGAGGATATAAGATGAACATCAACAAAAGCAAAACGAGGATAATGGAATGTGGTCGAATTAAGTCGGGTGATGCTGAGGGAATTAGATTAGGAAATGAGAGACTTAAAGTAGTAAAGGAGTTTTGCTATTTGGGGAGCAAAATAACTGATGATGGTCGAAGTAGAGAAGATATAAAATGTAGACTGGCAATGGCAAGGAAAGCGTTTCTGAAGAAGAGACATTTGTTAACACCGAGTATAGATTAAAACGTCAGGAAGTCGTTTCTGAAAGTATTTGTATGGAGTGTAGCCATGTATGGAAGTGAAACATGGACGATAAATAGTTAGGACAAGAAGAGAATAGAAGCTTTCGAAATGTGGTGCTACAGAAGAATGCTGAAGATTAGATGGGTAGATCACATAACTGATGATGAAGTTTTGAATAGAATTGGGGAGAAGAGGAAAATGTGGCACAACTTGACAAAAAGAAGGGACCGGTTAGTAGGACATTTTCTGAGGCATCAAGGGATCACAAATTTAGCATTGGAGGGCAGCGTGGAGGGTAAAAATCGTAGAGGGAGACCAAGAGATGAATACACTAAGCAGATTCAGAAGGATGTGGGTTGCAGTAGGTACTGGGAGATGAAGAAGCTTGCACAGGATATGGTAGCATGGAGAGCTGCATCAAACCAGTCTCAGGACTGAAGACAACAACAACAACAACAACAACATTTATCACATGCAACTCGCGAAAAATGTTAATAAAAGATACAATTATGGTATCTCTCGCGACACAAATCCGTCCATTATCAAAACTCCGTATGGAATCGGTTGCCACTTTCTTTCTGTCTTTCTTTCCAAAGCTCTTACACGGCGTTCCCTTGGCTTCTGCGAGTTTCTAATTTAGTCCTCGAACCAAATCATTCATGTTAATTAAGACTCTTAAGCACTCTTACACCATGTCGTTGGAACGCCGCTTCCTTTTCTACAGCCCAAAACACTCAATTTATTAGTGAGTTAAAAAGCGGTCAAAGCCCCCACACCTAGTCTCTAAAAATCGGCGAGGATGCATACTATTCCGTGTCTGTATGCACACTGGCCAGCTAATACGCGAGGTAACTGGGAATCTTGGTAATCTTCGCTCTTCAACACGTTCGTTAGCAGTGTCTTTCGGAGTTACGATTTTATTAAAGAGATGGAACAGCGCGCGGGGATGACACTGAACTCGCTTTCTGGAGGTCAGCTGTTGAAATCCTACATCTACATACATACTCCGCAATCCACCATACGGTGCGTGGCGGAGGGTACCTCGTACCATAACTAGCATCTTCTCTCCCTGTTCCACTCCCAAACAGAACGAGGGAAATTGACTGCTTATATGCCTCTGTACGAGCCCTAATCTCTCTGATCTTATCTTTGTGGTCTTTCCGCGAAATATAAGTTGGCGGCAGTGAAATTGTACTGCAGTTAGCCTCAAATGCTGGTTCTCTAAATTTCCTCAGTAGCGATTCACGAAAAGAACGCCTCCTTTCCTCCAGAGACTCCCACCCGAGTTCCTGAAGCATTTCCGTAACACTCCTGTGGCCACCTACGCTGGTAAGCAAAACCTGAGGACGAGAGTAACTTCCGCATGATGTATTGCCACTGTCAAGCAGCAAAGCTCAATGAAACTTGGATCATAAATAACAAGAACTGCTACCGAAGGTATTTGGGACAAATATGCTATACGCAGAACAGAAATGACACTTTTATTCAAATACAAAAATTACATTGAACTTGCTGCGATTCATGAAGGTCCTCTGGACGTAAGGAAAGGCAGCACACGGTTCTTAATAGTGGGTGATCAACACGGACGGCATGCAAGCTCTGCAACGTTCTCCCAGGCTGCCGTCAAGGTCGTTAAGGAGTTCCCCGACGCATCCCACACGTACTCGATGGGATTTAAGTCTGTGGAAAGGACAGGCAAGTCTTTTCGCCGAATATGCTCTCTTCCCAAGAGCTCTTACACCTGCGCTGTTCGACGCGTTCGCGCATCGCCATTCATAAAAATAAAGTCGGGGGTAAACGCATCCCTGAAAAGGTGCACATGGGGAAGGAGTACAGTGTCACAATAACGTTGAAAGGTGAGCGTGCCGTAACACGTGGGCCACCAAAACAATCGTGTTCGACAATGTGCTCGGGTTCATTGTGTTTACACCTCTCGCCTTACGAGGATATGTCCAGAATCATACTCGGACAGCTGTGAAGTATTCATACACCAACAGATAATGACACTTCTAACAAAGCCATAACATCTTAAATATTTCGTACGCATACCCTTCCGATGTATTACTTCTCGCAACCTCCGTGGCTTGGAATGGACCAATTTTCTTGAAGTTTCCGACGTGATACCTTCCCATTCTCGAAGGAGAGCCTCTTTCAAAGAGACCTTACTACGGATGTCGTGTTGTCTCACTCATGTTTCCAGCCCACTCCACAAGTGTTCGATGGGATTCAGGTCCGGACTCTGAGATGGTAATTTAAGAGTGTAGAGCAACCACAGCCGGACAATTTGGGCTTATGTTTGGGATCATTGTCCTGTTGGAAGTAATAATTTCCAGGAAGACCCAAGGCGTCAACACTCTGCAAGTTCTGTTTGAGAAGGTTCATATACACAAATCTGTCCATGGTGACTTCCACAAACACTAATTTTCCGACAGCGGAGGCTCATATACAGCCCCATACCATCACTCCACCACCTCCGTGCTTCACCGTGGGTTGAATGTTGTTTCGGTTGAGGTCGGTATTCGGTCTTCTCCAGACCAAGACCCTACCATCATTGTGTACGATATTAAATTTGCTTTCATCACTAAACAATACAATATCCCAGAAGTCTGCTGTCTTGGATACATGCTGTTTCGCGAATTCCATCCTCCACTTCATGTTCTTTTTGCTGATGTAGGGCTTTCGTCTCAGGACGCTGGCTCTGTAGCCCGAACGATTGAGAATGGTACGAACTGCCCTTGGAGTGATGTCCTTTCGGAAGTGGTAATGTACATATGCGGATAGTGCCGACGCTGTTGTTTTCGGGTTTTTCTCGATGATTCCCAGTAGCATTCTGGTCTCTCTTGTTGTAAGCTTATGTGGACGACCGTGTCGTTCACTGTTTATTACTACATGTCTGTCCTTATATCGCTTAATGATAGATTGCACAGTCGCTCGGCTTCGTCCTATGATGATCGCAATTTCGGCATACGACTTGTGTTGAAGATACTGGGCGACAACGATGTTTCGTTCCTCAATGGTCGTTTCCTTCCCCTTGCGGCGCATTCTGCTGTTCCACGGTACCCACGTCCGACGTGCTGTTGCTTCACGGCCGCCACACGGCTACACAAGTGTGGCATGCCGCTTGTTTGGTTGAGAGTAGTCCGCTATATGAATACATTTAGCCCTGTCGTAGACCGTGCGGAGTGTAACATATTTTACATTCCCAGCATAGATTCATGGCATACGGAAAGCGTCATTACGACATCATAGTACTTATTCGTATCGGCGCTGTGGGTGATTTACCATCCCAACACAGCATCGTAGTTTGTCACCACCTACTGTATGAATACCCATTTCCATGACTGCATAAAACGTGTAATAATGACTTTGTGGGACCAATTTCATTTCTCCGTTGTTGGCTGGTAATTCTAGACTTCATACACGCTCCGTCGAATGTAAGGTACAGGCGGAATCAGTGTACAGTACTTCCAGGAAAACAGTTCTGTTCGGTTTGTAGCCCACTACAGATACACAACGAACTGCTTGCCTTGCAGCCGCAGCAGCGGCGTCGCCGTAACCGGGTTATCGGCCCAACAAACATCCTCACCGCGCCGCGCTGCGCTCCATCTGCACGCCAGGTGCGGCGGGCCCAGCTGCACCGCCCTGCCCCTGGCAGCCTTTGTGTACGTCTGAAGAGCGCGCCACTGGCCACGGCGGCCTCGCCGCGCCTTTCCTGTCGTAAGGTCGCAAGCAGACCAAGGGACTGTGCTGTGGCCTGTGAAAGGGGGGCGTGCTGTTCACGCGAAATACGGGAGACGCATTGAATCGTCTACATTAAATTTAAATATTATTTAGAACATAAAACCTCGGTTTAAATAATACGGGTTTCTTATAAGTGGTTATCTAGAGCCGACAAATACTTCGAGAAAATAATTTTTTTATGCTACATCTGTACAATTTCATTTATTCTCTAATGGTTTCGGTACTGGCTACTATCTTCACAGGAGATACTGCCAGGTACAAACTAGGATAATACAAATGTGACTTTCTACAATCTTAAAATATGAAACGAGGTGCAAAAATTTTTAAAACGTCCGATACTTACACGTTGTTGTGGTCTTCAGTCCTGAGACTGGTTTGATGCAGCTCTCCATGCTACTCTATCCCGTGCAAGCTTCATCATCTCCCAGTACGTACTGCAGCCTACATCCTTCTGAACCTGCTTAGTGTGTTCATCTCTTGGTCTCCCTCTACGATTTTTACCCTCCACGCGGACCTCCAACTCTAAATTGGTGATCCCTTGATGCCTCAGAACATGTCCTACCAACCGATCCCTTCTTCTAGTCAAGTTGTGCCACAAACTCCTCTTCTCCCCAATCCTATTCAGTACCACCTCATCAGTTATGTGATCTACCCATCTAATCTTCAACATTCTTCTGTAGCACCACATTTCGAAAGCTTCTATTCTCTTCTCGTCTAAACTATTTATCGTCCATGTTTCACTTCCATACATGGCTACACTCCATACAAGTACTTTCAGAAACGACTTCCTGACACTTAAATCTATACTCGATGTTAACAAATTTCTCTTCTTCAGAAACGCTTTCCTTGCCATTGCCAGTCTACATTTTATATCCTCTCTACTTCGACCATCATCAGTTATTTTGTTCCCCAAATAGCAAAACTCCTTTACTACTTTAAGTAGTAATCTAATTCCCTCAGGATCACCCCACTTAATTCGACTACATTCCATTATCCTCGGCGCGGCTGCTATGGTCGCAGGTTCGAATCCTGCCTCGGGCATGGATGTGTGTGATGTCCTTAGGTTAGTTAGGTTTAAGTAGTTCTAAGTTCTAGGGGACTGATGACCACAGATGTTAAGTCCCATAGTGCTCAGAGCCATTTGAACCATTATCCTCGTCTTGCTTTTTGTTGATGTTCATCTTATATCCTCTTTTCAAGACACTGTCCATTCCGTTCAACTGCTCTTCCAAGTCCTTTGGTGTCTCTGACAGAATTACAATGTCATCGGCGAACCTCAAAGTTTTTATTTCTTCTCCATGGATTTTAGTACCTACTCCGAATTTTTCTTTTTTTTCCTTTACTGCTTGCTCAATATACAGATTGAATAGCATCGGGGAGAGGCTACAACCCTGTCTCACTCCCTTCCCAACCACTGCTTCCCTTTCACGTCCGTCGACTCTTATAACTGCCATCTAGTTTCTGTACAAATTATAAATAGCCTTTCGCTCCCTGTATTTTACCCCTGCCACCTTTAGAATTTGAAAGAGAGTATTCCAGTCAACATTGTCAAAAGCTTTCTCTAAGTCTACAAATGCTAGAAATGTAGGTTTGCCTTTCCTTAATCTTTCTTCTAAGATAAATCGTAGGGTCAGTATTGCCTCACGTGTTCCAACATTTAACCGATAAAGACTTGGCATAAAAAATGATTTTTTTTCCAACCGATAAATACTTGGAAAAATCATTTTTTATGCCAACATCTGTACAATTTCATTTAGTCTCTAACGGTTTCGGTACTGGTTTACTATCTTCACAGGAGATACTGCAAGGTACAAACTAGGATAATACAAAGATGTGACTTTCTACAATCTTAAAATACGAAACGAGGTGCAAATTTTTTTAAAGCGTCCGATACTTACATAATGCACATAAAATGATCAAAAATACTTTTTTGCCAAACAGAGCAATACCAAGTATGAAGTGTGACGAATTATCACAATAACTGTTTCACTGAATTTCCACTGCAGTAGATTTACGAAACCGGATTGTGATTATACGCGCGCACTTGATTTTAGCATTCAATAACCACCACAAGCACAGTCAGAGCATGATCTATACAGGACGACCCTATTTCGTCGATATACACTACTCGGATCATAATATAGTCATAGATAAAATACTAAAAAAAGACGTTACACGTTCATCAAAGAACATCAGGCTATAGAATTGTGTTGCCGGTATATCTAGCATATTGTTTCTTTGATCACAGATGAAGTATAGACCCTAAAGATGGCGTCTATTAGTAGTGCTGACACGGGTACATCACTAAAAAATGTAGCCCACATTTGCATACAAAACTAAATAAGCCATAAACATGAGTATTCTTCACTACCAAACTGGAGGAATTTATAGTAATCAAATACTCCACACGTGTGTTTACTGTGTCCCAATGTTACGCAGTACTGTACAAAAATAATGACGTAACAAGTATCGTATTCATAAAATTTAAGTAGGTCATCCGTAAATGTCACTGGAACACAACAGAAGTTATTTCACGTCAAATTTTACCTTCAAAAATTTTTTTTGTCCTTCGCTCTCTCCTCACTTATACGTCTCAATTCTATCGTATTTCCGCCTCTATCCCTCACAGACCACCAAAATGACACTAGGAAAATGGACTATTAAAAAAACGTTTCACGTTAGTGTGCATACAAACAGGGTTAAGACGTCGAACACTCAAAAAAAAAAAAAATTATTTTAGCAACTGATAAACAGAAAACGGAAAGAGACGGGTCCGAGAAAAGGAGTGTGTCAACGTACGTTAATTTTCCAACTAAAATTATAACCACAGACGCGAAAGATGTCAAACTATTTTCAGTGAGATCTGGCATCTTATGGTAAATTATTGATGTTGCTAAGACATAAAAAAGAGAAGCAAAATACGATATGTGAGAAGCAATCGAAGTTGGCGGCTGATTAGGTGTAACTGAGATTTCTGACGACAGTCAGCTCATTCGTATGCTTTAAGTGTTGAGCTGTAGCATCAGCAATCACAATCAGCAAGCCGCATGGAGTGGTTGCGCGGTTTGACGCGCCATGTCACGGATTGCGCGGCCCCTCCCGCCGTAGTTTCAAGTCGTCCTTCGGCCATGGGTGTCTGTGTTGTTCTTAGCATAAGTTAAAGTTAGTTTGTAAATAAGTTATACAAAACAGCAACCAGTCACTTTTTTGAATAATTATGTTTTATTTCATGAACCAGTTTTCGAACCTTTTCAGGTTCATCTTCGGATGGTTTCAGGAGGTTACATCATTATTGCTAGCATAATGCTGGGTGCTGGTTTGCGACACCGAAAAAAACCGCCTATACTGTCGCAAACCACCACCCAGCATTATGCTAGCAATAATGATGTAACCTCCTGAAACCATCTGAAGATGAACCTGAAAAGGTTCGAAAACAGGTTCATGGAGTGAAACATAATTATTCAAAAAAGTGACTGGTTGCAGCTTTGTATAACTTATTTACATTCAATATACAGTCACGGTTCTAAAATATCCTTAATGGATAAGCATAATCTTAAGTTACTTTAACTAGCGTGTAGGTCTACGGACCGATGACCTCAGCAGTTTGGTCCCTTAGGAATACTCTTAGCAAAACTGGTATTGAGACGTGTGAAGTAATTAGATTTGTCCTGCAATGGTATTTGTGCTAATTTTGTGTGTGTCACACTTTTCCCAGTCGCTACATGTATATGGCGGGGCCTACTAGGTTTTTAAATTAATAAAGAACGCAGTGCCATAGGGAATCCTCCACTGGCCGTCCTAAAGTCGTAAACATAACGATTATCACTGCATAGTCTTATTGTTTTGTGTTAAAAGAATACTTGAAAAAATTGAATCTGGGGTATGTTATGTTCAAAGGCGAACTGAAAACATCCACAGTGCACACTAACGTCGTGTGGCTGGTTTTTGAAGCTCCGTAAACATCTGAATTGTAATATTGTCAGAGGTCAATTCTCGACCTGTAACGAAGATATTAATAATACTAAAAGTATTTTTGAGATCATCAATATTGCTCGTCACTATTTCTAGCATTAACAATACGTCAATACGCGCCGTCAGACGCTCAGTATATTGACTGTTTCACAATATATCACCGAACGCTTCGGGCCCCTTAAGTAAAAGAAAAGTGAAAGGATGCATGTGACACGTTACTAGCCTGCGAAATGGATAGAAAACGTATACTCACGTTCAATCATGTACGTTAACAATTTAGTGCATTATCTGCAACATTGAAAGTTTATTTCTAACAAAAACTTTGCAAATTGTTAATCCTGATATAGTGCAATAACTACTGCAGATATAACAACAAAAATTCCCGAAATCTTCATTTCATTCAAATGATCTTCATGTTCCAACGCCTACTGGCCCTGAAGACCATGCGTTGCCTCAACAAAGCTGCCTCAGTCTCTGTCAATTCAGTTTATTTTTGCACTCGTCCCGCCATCGCATTCCTTGTCTGGCAAGTCAGTGCTTTTTTTTGTGCTAGTCCCTCCATTACAGCTGTGGGCGTAGCTTCCTCCGTCCTCTTTGCCACATGTCCAGTCTATTGTGTTCGCTTGCTCTTCAATTCGCTGACCTCGCGTCACACCATGTATCACTTCGTTTGAGTCGCTTTCAATTCTTCCCCGTCTTTGACTGGACATCTAAATCGTCGCATCATCATGATGCCAAACTGCTGTCTTTTGGGCTGACCATGATTCTCAGCCAAAGGGGACAAGTGGTCGAATGATCTTATACATACACAGATCTTATTCTGGTGCGAGATGACACTGAATACGAGTGTATTTCGCAGGTTACCGAACATCTGTTGACTGCACCGTATTTTCTTCCTTATATCAGTCTACGTCACTGTATATGGTCAAGCATGTTCAACTGTACTTACACTTGTTCTTTAAGAATCCGTCTGCCTGCGGATTCACTCAGTAAGTGTAATTTCCTCGTACTCTATGATGCCCTGACGTATGATAATTATGATAAACGATGTACTACTACTTGCTCATTGCTAAACGATTTAGACAACACGTGGACGTTACGACGGCTATAACAGTCAACGCCTCAGTCGCAAGTATTTAAGTTTTACTGTGAAGCACGACGCATTTCGATGTCTGGAAGTCGATCATCAGGTTTAGTTTGTTCTTATATGATTTTGCCGGTTATTGTGTGAATAATGTAGATAGTGTGTTAAATTTTGAGAATCTTGAATCCAAAAGATAAAATAAAAATGTGAAGAACATTCTTTAACGTTGCATAGACGTCAAGATCTAAATTCCACAACGGAACATGAAAGTAGGACGCCATGTACAAAGATGGAGGAAAATTTAGCTTATTATTCGAAGCCATACATATGAAATGTGCGCGTGACTAGCGCCTCCCACTTGGGAGACCGTTCGCCTGGCGGAAGCCTTCTTCGTTGACGTCATTTCGGCTACATGCTAGTCGGTGAGGATGAAATGATGATGAAGACAACACCCAGCGCTCGAAAGCAGAAAACCTCCGAAGCGACCGGGAATCGAACCTGGGCCCCTCCCATGGCATTCTGCCACGTTAACCACTCAGCTACGGAAGCGGACATCCGGAGCCTTCCTCTAATGCATGTTCACATTTTTCTCAGAATTTGTCCTATTCATCATATGTGAAAGTACGTAAGGTTACTGAAAAAGCTGCAAACGGCGAATAGTACACGGTCGTTCAGTTTACATTCGAAGAGGCTCCAATTTTGCCAATCACAGTGTACTGGTTGCTTCAGAAGTGAGCCTAAAGTATCCTCAACATAGGTAGCCTGTTAGACATGGGCGGAAGTAGGCTGACAACCAGTTCTGCAGAAAAACATACGACGAAATATAGTTTTTCGCGTCTATGCGCTTACGTATTTCGTTAGATGTAATACGAAAACAATTATCTTCTGAAGAGTTCTTCGTAGTGTCGTTCTTACAACTTGCGTTGTTCGCTCAGTGTGACTGGAACGACGCGGTGGAAGTAACGGTGTTTCTCGATGTACATCGCATTGCGAAGGCAACAGGTGCAGCACTACAGACTTGCTGCGCTCGCAGCGCCGGCTACTCGCGAGGGCAGTGCGGGGCGGAGCGGAGCGGAGTGATGTGTGGGTGCCTTCTGCCGGCGAGCCACCACATAAGGCGGCCGCTGCCGGCAGGTTTCCTTTGTCCGTGAAGCACGACTCGGAGGCGGCATCCAGTTCTCAGGCTGCCCTGCCTTCTCCGGACTCGGCACTGCAATACCTCACATACCATCCTCTCATTACTTCGATACAGTCATAACACAAACGTTGGTGGCTCGGCATTACCACAGCCGCATCTACTGCATATAGTGTTGAATCGACTCTGCTGTGTCTGAAACCTCCCATTCCATTAGTATATGCCGCACGGGAATAATTATAAGTCTCCGTGCGACTAGTGATTAACACACCGCCGGAAACGAAATGCAGCACGCTTAAGGACTATTCAGCAGCCACAAGGGTATAGGGTATAAGATACTGAAAGACAAGGAACTATCTGAAATGGAACGGGAATCGGCAGATGTGATGTACCTATACATGTAAAGACAAACAACTGACTCCAGTTTCAGAAAAACTGCATGATTTATTCAACACAAAGAGTTCAACAAATTGAGCAAGTCAATAATGCGTTCGTCCGGCTCTGGCCCATGATTGGAGGGCTCTGCCCATTGTGCTCCAAACATCCTTATTTGGGTCGAGATCCAGCGACCTTGCTTGCCAAGGTAGGGTTTGGCAAGTAGGGAGACAAGCAGTAGAAAGTCTCGCAGTGTGCATATGGGCACTATCTTACTGAAACGATAGCCCAGGATGGACTGCCATGATAGGCAACAAAACGAGGTGCAGAACATCGTCGACGTACCGCTGTGCTGTAAGGATGCCGCGGATGACAACCAGAAGAGACTTGCTCTGAAATAAAAATTGCACACCAGACTACCACTACTGGTTGTCGGGCGGTATGGCGAGCGATAGCCAGGTTGATTCCTAGCCCTGTCTGGGGCGTGTCCAAACACGTCTTCGGTCGGGAATCTCACTGACTGGAGTAGGATTGTATTCAGTGATGAGTTTCCCTTCGAAATGATCCCTGATGACCAGCGAAGACTTATCTGGAGATGCCCTGGACAGCGGTGGGACACCAACATAAATGTCGCCCGCAGAACCAGGAATGATGGTCAGGGCGCCATTTCCTTTATGGCAGGACCCCTCCAGTTGTCATCTGTGGCAGCCTTATAGCGCGACGGCACGTCGACGATATTTGCCCCATTTCGTTGCCCTTCATGGCAATCCATCCTGGGCTATCATTTCAGCAAGATAATGCCCACTCGTACGCACTGTGAGTTCCTAGTGCTTATCTTCATGCACGCCAAACCCTACCTTGGCCAGCATGGTCGCCGGATCTCTCCGCACTTGAGATCGTTTGTAGCATTGTGGGCAGGGTTCTCCAACCATCTCTGGATACTGACGATGTAGCGCGCCAAATGGACAATATTTGGAGCTATAGCCTTCAGGACATTCAATAACTGTGTCAATTAATGCCACGACGAGTAACTACTTGCATAAGTGCCGGAGGTGGACCCCCGTTCATGACTTGCTTAATTTGTCAATCTCTTTCTCTTTATTAAACCATCTAATTTTTCTGAAACAGTAATAATTTGTTTCTCTGTGCATGTACATCACATATACTGATTTCCATTCCATTCGGATAAATCCTTCGAGGTACGTTGTTTTTGGTTTTAGAGTGAAAAGCGTACGGAGTTGTTGGGGTGTTGGTAATTTGTCAGGACCACCAGCGATCAGATGGCGCTCTGGACCCACCCCAACTCCGCTCCTCCTCTTTCCTTGGGAAGTGCCCATGCCACGACTTTGGAGCGAACGGCACTAAAATTATAGAAGACAGTTTATCAGTTTATGCTATTAAATTCTATCCCAGTCAGTAGCACCATTCGTTGCCAGGAACACGTATTGTTTTTACAGCAGAGCTGTTGACAGGACCCTCCGCTTTGCCGTGTTTTAATATGTACTTAGTCACTGAGCAGTATTCACACCTTCGACTTATGTTACTCTTGTCAATCTTTTGTCTCTGCTATTCATGACTTCCTCAGTAAACTTGGTCATACTGACTGCTCCGATGTCTTTCTCTGGGTCCCAAATCATGTTGGTACCCCAGGGAACTGTCAACCCCTGCCCCCCCCCCCCCCTCCCCGTAATTCGCTTTGCCGATCCAGGTGCGGATTTGCGGGTACAAATAAGATACCTGCTCACTCTGAAGATGGAACGACATCTTCTTGGCTACTATCCTCTAATAAACTTCACACTATCAACGAGTCTACTCCTGCTTGGCGCCTTCCGTTCCTCCTGGAAAGAACCCAGCGTCCTACGTCCTCTGAACTGGTCAGATCAGGCTGACCCATAGTTGTGTTTTACATAACGAGCCATCCCCTCATAGTAGCTGTGGAGCCTTAAGAGACAGTAGCTCATATCCTGATAGTGCGCCCATCTTCTTCTGGCCCTACATGCTAATGAGAACAACACGTAAGTGCCATAACCCTAATTCTCAGAAACTTTGCTTATTGGAAGAGGAGTCAAAATAAGCGAAAGCGTGTCTCGGCATTTCCATAGATACTTGACCGTTTCTGAGAAAACAATGGTCAAAGTTTTAGACGTAATTTAGATGCCTCTAGCACATAATCAGCTCAGCCGAAATGTTGGCAAAGTGGCTAGTGTTGCAGCCACTCACTTTAGCATCCCGTGTTCGAAACCTGAATATCGTTACTTACTTTTTCATTTATCTACCAATGTTTGTAGACGGTTACTACACGAATGTTCATCAAGTTAGTGGATGAAATGGCATTACATTAATAGTAATATTACAACTGGGTTTCACAATAAGTGTCATATATTTATTGTATTAGACAAGTGTGATATTCTCAGGAGTTATAATCTTTTTGAATTGTCATACTCTTACGTTTCATTCGTTTATCAGTTCTTGATTCTCGTATTTTATTCTTATGTTTATTCTTCAGGAAGATTTGGTGCATTCGCTCGGAGGATACCGATCGTAGAAACATTCGAAACATACAAATTCCGAATTCCATGAGCATCGCACTAGGGCAGGTTTGCCACAGCGACATCGCATCGTATGAATCTCACTCTGGAGAAGTCGTCAACACTGCTGAAGATGTCAAGCGTTGGCAATAACTTCGCGGCAAACAACGCATAACGAATCATTTTTGCGAAAACTGGTGCTTGTAATTTATGAATGAAAAAACGCTAGAGGATTTCACCGGAAACAATTTCAAATAATTTTTCCATTCATTTATTTTTTCTTTATTTTGTAATTAATCTACCAGGCGTACAATTAGTAGACGATTGAGGACAACGATATTTCAGTACACAATGGAAAACATTCGTGTAGTCATCTTCTACACCAATGGGTAGAAAAGAGTAAATGAAGAATGAAAATAATCGGGTTTCGAACACGGTGCGCGGAAGTGTGAAACCGCAGTAACACCTACTGCGCCACCGCTTCGGATGAACTGTTTACTTACTAGAAGGCGTGCGCGCGCACACGCGCAGTACTTCGAAATCTTTGACCGTAGTTTCCTCAGAAATGGTCAAATTCACACGCATAAGCCGAGACACGTTTTCGTTTATTTTGACCCCTCTTCCACTGAGCGAAGTTTCTGGGAAATCTGATCATGGAAATCGCTGTGTTTTTCTCGTAAGCGTGGCCTTCCAAATTGTTTGCCTCACATGCTGGCAAACGACTAATGGATGGTTGAACTGGTTCTTCGTTTCGTGGATTTCAATTTCAGATGCAAGGTTTTAAGCTACCTTCACGGCAGGGGCGGGATGGTTGGGGGATGGGCGCCTCTCGCTCTGTCTGGAGGACCCCGACCCTACATCCTTGACTAGATCAGTCTTTCATTCCTTACTCTGTTTTAGTTATCTTTAAATGCGTATTATCTCCTTTTCTGCTGGACTCTATCTTCTATTTTACAGGTAGCAATATGTTGACTAGTGGGGCTCTTCAACGCTTTGACTGCACTGGAGCAAGCGTGGGACGGTTGTGGATGTGACGACTCCCGTCGCATTTAAAGCCCCCCTGCCATACCTCTTCTCCCCTCTTGTTTTTATTATTGACAGTTTAATAAACTGACGTCCATTACATTTTTAGTCTTCTCACTTTCACTGTTTTGAATCTGTTGACTAGAGAACACTGCTTCCTCTGTAATGGTCTTCGCCCTGCATCGGAATGGCGGAGGGCGGATGCGTGGTGGGGTGGGCCTTTCTCGTCATTGGAAGATCCGTGGGAGACCCCTCTGTCTGCTCTGACCCACTTACCTGTCCGATCCATACTTCTCCGTAAATTATTTCTCAGTTCTAGCATCAGTATTGCCTTCAATGCCTCGGTCTTACCGCTTCTATGTACTTTCATCATCAGAATACGTACTTCGTGGATGTACTGATTTCGGATGAACTACCTCTGGATCGAGGAACTGATGATCTTGCTGTTCAGTCCTTTAAGCCCAATAAACCAACCAACAGCGCATGAAGCACAGCATTCATTCAACTCTCTGTACTGTGACAGGCCACAATGGATCGTATTGAAAACCGCTGATGATTTTCTGATGAGTTCAAGCCGGTTAAGATACCAGTTCTGTGATTCGAGGCTGGAAAATGTAGTAACACTGTCAGCCTATTTTAGCACACAGCACACTTTACAACGTTCACTATCATGCTCCTCAAATCCGCTTTGACCTTGTGCCAAGGGCAAGTATCCTGCAGGAAGATGCCATCGTTCTATGGAAAGGCATTACAATGAAGAGATGTAGGTGTCCGTAATATGAAGTTGACATAGACCACAGCCGTCATAGAGCCTTGGATTACTACCACAGGTCCATAGGCTACGTGAATGTTTCCCGACGCATAATACTGCCTTCACAAGCCAACGTCAGGTGGTGTGGTTTGTTTGGAGCAATCATGCGCTTTGACAGCAGATACGGAAACGACCCTCGACCTCATACAACAAGAAATATGATTCGTCCGGCCAGGCGACACATTTCCATTAATCCACGGTCCCATTTATGATTCCATGCTCATTGCAGTCGTAATTCATGATGCTGTTTGGTCGACATGGAACACGTAGGGGTCGTCTGCTGTGGAGTTCTATGTTCAACGGTGTGTTGCACAGCACCTGTACCTGCCCCACCACTGTCGTCACATCTGCCACAAACAAAGTATTGCCCCCTTTCCTGCTTCGACTCGACTGCTCATAGATGCTAACAACAGTAGCACGCGAAATTTTCGAGATGCTCGTTCCCAGGTGCCAAGTCTTAACATTCTCCCCTTTCTCCACTTGAGCCAATGCACCTTATTTTCTTTCGCATTTAAAAATGCACTCTGACTTCATTCATCTGTGCTCAACAGAACCCACGTGACACAGGAGAAAACATAGTTCCTGGCCTGTGTCCGTGAAAATAAGCCGTGCTTCTGTTCCTGGAAACTGCGCGATACAACCAGAAAGTTAAGACTGCTAATGAAAATTTCTCGTAAAAGAGCGAACAGTGTGACATCTTCTGATACAGACCATTATAGAAAGACAGCAATCGTAAAGTATTGTTAATTGCTACTAGAGATATCACGAAGATATTTACGATGTTATCATCCAATTCGAAATGCTTTCCAGGAACGCTACAAGAAAGCGACCGTTTTCATTGACTGGAAGAAGGCGTGCAGCGCATTACAAAACTTTCTTCACGGAAAGATATCTGCTCCGCGCCAGCCTATCTATACTGCTAGTTTGTTCCTTGAAAGACGGCATCGGCTCAGAGTTACCGAACCACTCAAATACGACAGTAGAATTTTTCTTTCTGGAGAGACTGTTTTAAAGACGAATATTTCTGACAAACAACAAAACGATTTGTACCAATAAAGTTAGATTTCAATTTTTTTCTAGAAACAAAGTAGATGGCTCTGGTGCATTCGCAATCAGAGCAGCTTCGAAAAATGTTTCACTTTAAGATTTAAATTAAGGGAAAGGAGGTTTTCTCCAAAGGAGTACCAAATGGAACAGCCTGCGACGCGATAAGCGAAAGACACGCAGAAGACAACGAACACCGCCGCCTGCCTACGTGACGACGGCGTTAACGCGATGAAATGTGGAACCGGTGAGATTAGAAACCTCGAGACGACTCTAAAACTTCGGTCAAGGAAAAAAAAGCTATTTACAGGAAGTAACAGCGGAAGAAACTTTAAAGAGATACCCTTAATGGTACTACAAATCTGTTTCTTGTAAATACAGGCTATTCCCTCGTCCGAATCACAGTTGCCGCGAGCTTGTTTATTCTGAGCGGCACTTCTTGCCTGAGCCGTAACTGTCCAACCTCAACTGAGTGAGGGCCAAACAGGTTTAAAGTGAGCCACAAAAACTTCAGCTGTATTCCGAAGTGTGAAAACAAGCCCCACTCTGGCGCCATGGTTCGGCTGCGTAGGAGGCACAGAGTCGACGTCAGTTAGTTACACACAGGGTCTGACAGCGTTCCAGTAAAGACGGAAAGACAACCTTACACATGAAACGAGTGTATGCATAAAACTAAGACTACATTTTGCAGTCGAAACAGTGTTGTGCGATTAGGGACACAATGCTACAGATTCAACATTAACACACTACTCGTGTAACCTAAACAGTGCAGGTGACATACTGCGTCAGATTTGTTAAAAGAAATCGTATAGTCGCTCAACTTCAGCCATCTGGAACACTAAACCGGCTGTAGAAAACGAAAACGTCGAGGTTCGTACTGTTCTCATCTGAGAAGGTACAAAGTTGCGATTTACAGATAACCCACAGATATTGTCAAATTCCAGTTCTTATGACGCACGAAGATAACTGTATCTCGTTTCACGGCTTAAGATCCCATCACCCATTTAATACCTCATTTGCTTCTGAATTCCATTTCGGTGTTTCAACGGGAGATATCGTACATGAAGACGTACGAAAGCAGAAAAGAATGGTACTTCCTATTACACAAGGATGTTACTACGACATAACGTTTTCAAACACAGAAGATACTTAGTATTCTTGCTTCTCCGGTATCATCTGAAAACGGAACTTTATACTTACTTCACTATGTTGGTCCTAGCTGCCTCGATTACAAATCCGTTAATATACACGGTGTATCAAAGAGAATCATCCGATTTGGCAAGTCTTATATTTCTGAAACTAATAAACATATAGAACTAATTTTGTTTTTTGATGAACGGAAAACTCAATTTTTTTCATATGTCCCCCTTGAGATGCACGGCATATGTCAATCCGGTATTCAAATTGTTCCCACACTACAGCGAGCAAGTCTTGAGTTACAGCTTACTCAGCTGCTGTTATGCCAAGACTCAGTTCATTCACTGTCGTTTGTAAAGGAGGCTCATAAAGTGTCTTTTATAAACCCCCACAAGAAATAATCACATACAGTCAGGTCTGGTGACTTTGGAGGCCAGTAATGTAAGCTGAATCATTTGGTCCATCGCTCAGTAACCCTTTGATTTAAAAATTCCCGCACTTACAGATGCCAGTGTAGCGGTGCCCTATCCTGTTGGTACGCAGTCGTTCGAATCTGTCTCCAACTAAGGGAAAAGAAAGTTCTCAAGCACATCGAGATGACTGCTTCCTATAACAGCGTTCTCGGCAAAGAAATAGGACCATACAACTTTTCCCGTGAAGATGCGCAAAACACATTAAATTTTGGAGAGTCCCTCTCATGTACAACTTCATGTGGTTGTTCTGTACCCCATCTTCTCACCTTTCCATGACGGATCATCCTCATCCTGTCAAGAAGGAAATTACGAAACTCCGCACATTGTTGTTTGTCACCGCCACGAAGAGCTTGCAGTAGATGGATTTTGTATGGTTTCATGCGTAAACGTCAATGCAACACACGCCAGACGGACATAGGTAGCATGATGAGCTGTTCAGCTGCACAGCGAACGGATTTCTGAGGACTCCTTGTGAAACTATGACAGAAGCATTAGATGTCTACTTCACACACTCAGGGATGGCCTGGCAATGTGCCTTTACACAAACAACCTGTTCCTCGGAATTGTTCATGCCGTCGTCTAATGCTCTGTGCGGTAGGAGAATCCATATGATACCTAATACGAACGTCACCCTGAACAGTAATTACTAACGCGCATTGAGCAAAACATAGGACACACAACGCTTTCTGTTGTCCCGACACCATTCTTGCTACAACTGAAGTGGGCGCAGACTGCTGCTACCTAGCGGGGACCACGTAAAACTCGAGAGTTTGGTCTTTCCGACAGTCTTTGTTCAGGCACGTATCTCAAATAACGTAAGTTACAATTTTTTAAAAATCAGACGATTCTTTTTGATACAGCCTGAATAATATTTGCGGTTAATTTCACGATACCTCCAAAATTTCCCGCCGCCAGTCACTGGATTGTTGTATGTGGTGCTAACCTGAGGAAGTTGTATGAATTTTCACTTGTCTTTTACTGGAAAATGTGATATAACGGACGCTGAAGTGGTTGGGTTCTGCCCGTGCACTATTGTGATTATAAATGTATGAATCAAGTAGTCGCCAGTACTTACGTCTTCACATCAGTTTATTTTTCAAGGGAAAAAATTCGAGATCCGTATTGTTCACGAGCTTTCCCGCATATTTTTGAACATTCTAGTACATAACTTGAAACAGATCAGCACTCCTGAATCTCGTTTTGACCATTCAGTTGTACAACGTAATAAAAGATGGAGGAACAAGTCATCGAAAGATGTATTGTAATATTTCTGGCTTTGCAGCCATCATATACGACTACAAGAAGTTGCTCTTAGAGCATCTGAGAAGGCAGAATTGTGGTCCCTCCCCCGGCAATTGCCTGCTCCGTTCGGAAGTTGCGCGACAAAGTGATTACCTTTTGTTAGTAATGTTAGAAAAACTAAACAGTGTATTTACTAGCATTTCATGTAAAGCATCTCTCAATAGCAGGCTATCATTCCATTATTTCAAAAGTGTTAATTACCAGCAGAATAGTAAACAGTTGCTAAACGAAATGGCAGACGAAGCACTTCGGAGATCATCGGATCGCGCCTAACTTGGATAGCGGACGAAGTGGATCGGCAGTTTCGGAAGACTGACATGTTGTCTGCCTTGGTCGGTATCGGATCTCTGGTTGTTTGGACAAGTAACTGAAAACAATTTGATGCGAACTACGCAAATAGGGAGTTAACTGTTTTTATTTTTTATGAACGTGTGAAGAATTGAAATGACTTCATAAAGTGGAATATAATTGTGCTGTTCCTCATATGCCGCTAATAAAATGCGAGTGGCATCCCATAAAAACAAAAATAATTGAAAATTTTGTTATTCATACAATATCACTTTCTCCAAAGACTTTATTACTGCCTCAAGATAACGGATTTACGACCTACGTGCTGTTTTCTTCGGATGAGACAACCTCTGTAAAGGACTGCACGTTGGTGAACAGTAGTTAAAACTTAAAACATTTCACTCAGCGCGGTGAAAGCAAATAGTCACCTCGCGTGTACTGCAGTGTTAGTGCAAATGAGATCAGTGACACACCTGTAGTAACACAGAGGTGGTATGAAGGGGAGAAATTTTCGAGGAAAGGGGGTTTATCACACGCACGTATAAATAACCCTCTATCCCTCTCTTTTTCAACTTGCCGTAGTATGGATCCGCAATCACCAAGTGGGCGCGATCACAAGCGGAGAAAGGAATCTTATGACAAGTAAGCGTGCAATAAATGCAGCAGGCGAATTCATAGTATCTTCAATGTCAATATGAAAGTGCAGCAGAATGAATGACATATTAAGAAAAAGGGGAGCTCCACCAAACACAGCATTTGGATGCTCGACAAATGGATGGGTAACATCAGAACTGGTTGTCCGGTGGCTAAAACACTTCATAAAACCTACCAAAGTAGAAAAGAGAGATCAGAAACAAATAGCTGTGGACAGACAACTAAAAGATTAAAAAAATATAGGACAGGGTAAAGTGACTATCATACGTAAGGAAGATCGAGGAGCAGACGTGATTCAATGTATGAAGTGTTAAGTTTCAGCACAAGACCACCTATGCGCTGGCGTGGAAAGTAAAATCAAGAAATATTTCTGTGATGTGTGTTCAAACCAACTGATTTGAGATATGCCAATTTAAGCAATTTAATTTGTGAAGGGTTTATATTTTGTTTCCAATGTGTAATTTCATCACGTGAAACTATGGAAGTTACGTTACGTTTATAGTTCGTCGTTTTGTTACATTATTCCCTAGATTTATTATGTCGTCGCTAACTTATTATCTTAAGTACGACTTAGATCAGGAAACCAGGCGCCTTAAACGTACCGAAGGTGCTGATTTGAAAAAGGTTGAAAACTCTATTTGAGGAAAAAATTTTCAGATTGTGTGGAAGCTGATTGATAGATAAAGGCTGTGTAGTACGCAAAATAAACTAATTTATATTAGCCAACCAAATACAGTAATTACCCGCTAAAGCGTACGACTTGAGCAACCTTACTGTAATACCAGGGCAAGAAAAACTATTTAAAGTCACTGAGGACCGCCGTCCTCCCGAATGCGAGTCCAGCGTGCTAACCACTGCGCCACCTCGCTCGGTAAGGAAACGAATAATTTGGAGCAATGAGTCACGCTATGCTTTGTGTCAGTGCGATGGAAGGATTTGAGTTTGGCGAACGCTAGAAGAACGTTATCACGTGTAGTGTAAATAATGCACTACGCAAACAGTACAGAGGAGACGTGTACTTTTTTTTGTGGTTCGAGTATGATCTACTTACGGCGCTCAAGTAAACGCTCGATCCCGAAGGATTTGAACACGTTTAACAGACTTGTGTGCTGCATACAGTAGATGAACAGTTAGTAGACGATTGTTTGTCTGTCTGACAATTCACCCCGTAATAAAGCAGCGTCAGTGAGGCAAACGTTTCTGAAACGTAGTGGCTCTTCAGAGCCTTGACCTGAACCCGATGAAACCTCTTTTGGATGAGCTAGAGCGTTGACTTCTCTCCAGAACCCAGCGTTTAACATCACTATCCTCCCGAGTTTTAGATTTTGAGGAAGAATGGGCTGTCATTCTTCCACAGGCACCTCATTGAAAGTTAAACTATCGTTATGCAACCATTCTCAAGGCACTGGTGTACCTGCGGCCTAAGATGGAAGGGGTTACATCAATAAACGACAGAGCTTCAGTCACGCACACTGTGGCAGAGCGAGCGCCGCCAGAGGTTGCCCAGCGCTGCGGACCTGTTTGTCTCCACAAACCACACCACACCACCTGGTCGCAAATAGTTCCTCTAGTATTTCTACGAGGTCTGGATATTTCAGGGTGGCACAAAGCCGCAACGAGGCATCTGCGGTCGAGATCATGGGCTGGTGCCGACTTCACCCACTGTTCAACAGTGCCGAACGGAACCTTCGCTCGGTACAACGTCGAGCCGCACCAGCCACAGAGGGAGACGCCAGTGTCTGGTTCTCAGCATCATCACTATTGGCCTTTGCAACGGACTACCAGGAACTTTGTGTTGGCCGTTGACCTTCACTGCGTTATTTTGGACTACTTCCGACGAGGATGTACTAACATCGGATGTTTCGTGATTGTCGTCTTCAGTTGCGTACATTCAGTGTTGAAAATGCGCCTTAACTTATCAAAAAGTGTTCCAGGCAGAGTTCAAGCCGTTATAATGACGAAGAGTGAACACACCACGGATTAATGTCCACTAATAGGCGTTCGGATTATCTGATCAAATAGTGTATGTATACTTGAACAAAAACACCGCGCCATTACGCCCGACCAAGAACAGTCACATTACGAGAGTAATCAATCGCTCAAGGCGACATTGATAGTTCGCAGAAGTCACAGTTTCACATGTTGTCGACCATCTCTACTAAGAACGATTCCGTTCAGTGACTTTACGAGGGCAGGCTAAATGTTCGCATCGCTATGAAGATGTCCAGCACCATTCTATAAACATCAATTCAAGAAATCAATTTCGATGCGGAAGAGATTAGACGACGGCGACGGTATGGTGGTGGCGGCGGCGGCAGCAGCAGCAGCAGCTCGGCATTTATAAATAGCGGAGATCTTGGCAACCAAGTGCACAGGGACGCAGGCCAAAAGCTCTCGCAAGCTCGCGGCCAGCACGAAGAGCATGTTAAAGATCCATCAAGGTCACAGAAAAATAAAAATAAAGCTGTTATTGCATGTTTCGGAATTGGTTAGTGTAGCAACGTGCCAATCAGAATTACGAAATATTTAAAAACGCATTCTCCACTTTAAAGGTGGATTTGATTGTCCTGTTTCCGTATACAACAGAAAGAGGATACACCATTAATTAAAACAACCGCAATAAATAGGCGTTGACTCACGCACCTGCTGAGCAAGGCTGTCATGTACAATGACTTTTTGAGAAATAATGTGTGTTGGGTGTGAGTTGTTAAACTTGTAATGTGGACACCATAGTTACCGGATACTCTCCCTCGTTCCACGAAAGAGCGCATACACAGTTAAAGACAACCACTTCGTTACAATAGCCAGTTGTTACTCAAACAGTGGAGAAACATCTTCAATAGAGTTAAATGTTCGTAGTACGGTATACCAACCACTACAATATCGGTCTGTTCAAGATTGTGCCTTTCTTCAATTTGACGAGCACACTAACACAAACGTTACAGTACCAATCTGTTGCATACGAAACATTAAAATACATGACGAATACTTAACCGTTTTGTCTCAGATATAGCCAACGACGTTCTTCGGAAAAGAAAGTGTCTTGTATTGAACGTTCTCGTTCAATTCCTTACTATTACAATTACAGCTCTGTCTAAACGAGAAATTGACAAAAGTAATATTTTCCTCATAATCTAACAACTACTCATTGTCGGAGCTTTAAATTCGCATTGTATGATTCCAAAATATGATACAAATCACTGCCTCCCTTAAATTTCACGCGTCTCAATAACCCAACACACCTACGTATGAAGAAACATGTTGTGTGCAAATGTTTCACAAAGATTCTTGAAATAACTTTTCAGAAAAATGCGCAAAAAGTGTTTCCTTGTGTAATTATTTAAAATGCTTCATCGAGATTCCATTGTGAAGCTAGTTAAAAAACACTAGAACACATACGAAATAATTCAGACCCATCAAAATTCAGTCACTACAGGAACTGCACGTCACGAAAAGTCAAAATCTGGTATCCTGACATAACGACAGTGTTTAACTGCACCCGTAAATATCTAATACAATACTGGTAACAGGCATTCGCCACGGCGGCCTATAGGCAGTAATTTTATCGCACGCTCAGTTCATTTAAAAACCAGTCAAGCACCTTAATGACCTGAAGAATATATTTGATGTCTCTTCTGGTATTAGCCTTCTGGACACGATAGTGCTCTCGACCCACACTTAACGTTTTTAGCACAATGGCGCTTACTAACTGCCCCGAACGCCACATACACGACTATTAATCCAAGAAAAGTCATCGCCATTTATAGCATTCATCTTACAATCTCTAGTTTCATAATGGGATTCCTCTGGACTATAACCGTCAGCTGGCTCTGCCGCGAATTATTTTAGTTTTCAAGGAGGATGTACAAGGTCGTCACTTCAGAGAAAACCACCAAATATATTGCACGAAGTTTGAATCACAATTTATCTTAATGTTCAGTACTTTGTTTCTTCCGCCTAACTTGATACCTTCAGTACCAGATTGAAGCTTTGTGTAAGCAAAAAGCTAGTTTCTGGTGAGCTGAAGAATTCCTTTATATCAACTGGCGTTAAAACTTAAATTGTGACTTTCGTCCGGCGAAGGCACAATCCGTACGGCGCAGAACCATGAACATACAGAGGTGAACGTTTTGAAATCGAGCAAGACGGATATTAGCAATGGAGGACACTGATACTGATGTGCATTTAATGGCTGTAAGTGCGTGGTCCCAGGTTTTCATTCATAAATGGAACTAAAAAAATTAAAAAAGGCTTCCATGTCTTTGTATTAGCTGTTTCACCTCATGTACGATCTTTACGGGAAAGATGTATACGAGCTGAGAGACAATCGCAGATTCCGTAATAAATGGGGTTCTTGCAATTATTGAAGCATACTTATACGAAGTAGCATAAGTAAGTCAGTCATTCTTCAAACACACGTCGGGAAGGTTTTACGGCGAACGCGAAAATGAGTGCTGAACACACAGTCGCACTGCCTTCTTTGTATTTTTTTACGCCTGTATAACGGCTCTACATTACTTCCGTGAGTCTTAAAAGTGAAACTGCCGTCTGAGACAAGTAATTCTTCACTGTGACAATAACCTCTGAAAGAAAGTGTGCGTAGCTCCTCTACTGTTAAATTTACTACACTGACCACGTGCAATTCCTTTATATAGAGTGACGCAGAATCACGTGGAAGATATCACACTTAAAAATGACGGTGGATTTGATACAATGAGAACTTGCTCTTCGAAGAGATATTAACTCCGTGCGTGGGCAACAGATGGCTCCAGCAGATATAGACAGATCAAAATTTTAACGTTCATTGAAACAGCAATATATTTATAACGTACTTGTCTTTGTAACCAAATGTTTCAATTGTGCAAAGTACACAGTAACTATAGGGAAAACAATACCTGAAATTCGTTGGTAAAACTTTCGTAATGTAATGATTGAACACGTATCGTGGTGTGGAATGGTACTCTCTCTAATAAATGTATTTTGTATTCACTGTATTCAGTTGTAAAGAGCAGTTCAGTGGATCTCAGGCAATTCTTACCGCGGAGTAACATGTGGAATGGCGAAAATATTTTGGAATAACTATGGTGGGTATAAATCATAGTACGTAATCCAGTTTTGCTCAATTCCACAGATACTGTACGTCGTTTCTTACGGTATTAAACGTTTTTAATTAAAATTAGGCGTTTGTTTTCGTTTATCAATGACCAAACTATGACAATGTTTCGGATTCTAGTTGAGAACACGAAGTCTTGCACTTCCATTTAAAACATGTACGAAGAGTAATCTGAATAGGTGGTATGAAAATGGCTTTTTAAAAATCGGAAAGCGAATGTTCTGTGAAGGTGAAAAAGACAGGTGTTTCGCCGAGTGGCTTTCTGCGTGGAGTAGCGATGTCTTTTTAACAAAGTAATGTATTAAGTATTTTTAGACACGATTGTAATAAATTTTTAAACAGTTCCTCTAATAATTTGTTGGCAGCAGCTAGTACATTTTTCTTTGGCTTTCGTGATATTGCTACGCATAGAAAGTAGTAAATCCTGATTGGTGTGCGCGCATAAAATAATGCGAGTCTTGCATTTTCGTACACAAGAGCGATCTGAAATGCCCTATGTTCCCAGTACTCAAAGCTTTCTCTACAACTGAAGTATGTGATTATTCCTTAGTACACTTTTTTTTTTTAGACTGCCTTGAAAGACGTGGCTAATAGCTTAACAATCAGGAGCCAGAGGGTACAGAAAATATACTGCAACATTAGTGTAGATTTTCTGTGTAGCACAGAGTTCAGGAAAAACAAATACCGTCCTTCATTTGCCCTGACGCCTTTTGTGCACGGAACATGATAAACACTATTTGATGCTACAAGCTTTCTCTAAATCGACTAATCGTGGTGCATGCGCCGCATCACATGTCAGCAAGTAAATCAGCCGCTAGCCACGTCAGGAATGCTTCGGCGAAGTTAATCATTAACTGATTGCGCTGACTGTAGAGTTTCAATCTGTTGATATGCAGAAGACAGCGCAGAATCGGAAGTTAACCAATTCTCGCCCTCTTCATTCTTGTTACAGTAATAGATTGTGTGCTTGCGTGTTTGCTTTATTTTCGTGACAGTTGGCGAAGATTCCATGAGAAACTGATGCTTCTCATTGCGTGTTCTCCCACACGAAACCAAATACCTGAAAGCTACACACCATTTGTGTTTAACAATACTTGGACAAAAAGAATCCCTGCTATGTGCATAAATAAAAAATTAAATAGTTTTCTAATCGAAGTTTAAAAAATCAACCACTTAGTCCATCATTCACTGTTATTATTTGTATCTATTGGTTCTATGTGCAGCCTTCTAAATATTGTGTGTTAAATTTTTTAAATGCTCTTACTACACTTTCCCCACTTTAGCACTGTGAAGAGTTTAGCGTAAGACCTTTGTCAAGAATATCAACTATGAATTTTGCTTTGGTAATTAACACTATCTGCTATCACTGCTAGTCCCTTAATTCTCTTACCACATTCGAACTTCCGGCACGAAGAATCCCTCATAACTTCACTTTAAACAGTCAGTACTGCCACAAGCGCTATTCTAGTACGACCACTTGACACAAGCAAGTCGCGGTACTGGAATAGTACGGCAGAGGTGCTACTACAGACACACTTGCCACGAACGAAACGAGAAAGTTGCTCGAGTAAAAAAACAGAGGCTGAGCTTCGTCTCGGACAGCGCGATCGAACCTCCGGACCATGGAAAGCGCGCCCAATACTGAGCACGGCGGTGGTGGTGTGTGGAGGGGTGTCTGCTCGGGCCGAACAGCCGCGCCAACAAGAAATGGAGCGGCCGCGGCGCGAGCCGCCCTGGTGACTCACTTCCGGCGCTGCGAGCACGCCACGGCTCGAACACCGCTTCCGGCAGGCGGGGCGCAAGTGCGTACGTGCAACAGCGCTGCGGCAACACCACGCCAACCGTCTTGCAACCCCATCGAGCCAAAGTTGTCACGTAAGCTGTCCAGCCGGGTAAACCGCATCCAGGAAAATCAACGCGTAAAACACACTTCGTTAGCTGCGACAGTACAAAGCAGAGGGAGTAACCTGAATTGTTGTCAAGTGCTGGAACGTCACGAGTCCGTAAAGATTTCTCTGCACGAGCGACTTCATCTCCAGCGACAAGTCGCTCGATTGCAGCGCACCCGGCGAATTGTTGCAGTACTTAGACTCGCCTGTCAAGGCTGGTCGTCTGTTTAGAGTCAGCGCCAAAATTGCTTGTGTTACGAGACGTGTCTGCTGTGCAGTTTGGAATTTGAATGGTTGAAGTAGGATTAGGAGGGACTGTCCGTCTCCGATAACGTCTGACTATAGTACCAGACTTAAGGGACAAGCGGTGGTAATAACAGTACTAAAGTCCAAAGCGATGCTGATAATGGATGCTCTCGACGAAAATGATAAATGGTCCATACTGGTAAATGGAAAGAGATGATAAGCGTATTTTGAAATGACTTGGCCCACAGCGCCTGTTTACTTATTCTTTCTAACTGCCAACTCACAAAACTATTTTCCTCCTCCAATAGCATTGACTTATTCACTGTTGAGCTTCGCGGCCTCACCGCAGATATTCTTCTTTCGGGGACTGGGTATTTGTGTTGTACTAATCACTTCATCTATCTTCATCTCGCAGACGCCCAAGTCGCTGAAATGGAGTTAAAAAAAAAAAAAAAAAAAAAAGATTTTCACCAGGCACCGAACAACCCCACCGTCTCGGCCAGTAATGCCGCACGACCACGACGAATAGGTATTCAAAGACAAAATTCATGTATCTGGTGCCTCTTCTGTCGGAATACACGTAAAAAAAATATCAAGACTTCATACAACCTTCGCAATGTGTCAAAACAAAGCAAGAGAGACAAAATATGTTACTAAAAGATGCAGCCCGAATTGTTTAACATCGCAAGTTAGCAATGTGAATGGTGCCGATTTACACTCTGGCATATGAAGTGTACCAACCTAGCCACTTTAAACAAAGTCGACTGTGTAAAACAGGTTCCACAGGTCAGAATCCGATAAACATCGCTGAAGGACGGACGAAGTGACGATCTCCCAACTGATTATTTGTATAGTTGTGTAGAAACTTGGTGTTCGTGCAAGAAGACCGCTTCTATTGACGATTTTTTTTTTTCGGCGGGGCATCTCTTTTCAGGTGCACAAACTATAGTACACGCATCCATTAATTCATGAACAGGCATCTCTGCAGTGTTTTCACCACACACAGTACGCAATTTGTCGACTTTCTTCTTTTTTTAAGGAAATGCTGAAGCAACTGCCATCTTCATTTAAATATGGGGCGATGTATTTTCGGACGTTTGATACCTCCCTGAGCAACACTAGTGGTGATCCTTCTTTACAACAAAACGTTTCGAAAGAATAGTTAGGAAATGTGCTAATGGGGATATCAGAATTCTTCTAGGAAGACAGAGCAGGAAAAAGTGTCACGTCAACAAAAAGAAGGAACTTCCCGATGCGGTATCGCTTGTCTTGCTGAGCGTTGTTTATAGATGCTTAGGCGCTTGCTACGGGATGTAAAGACAGGAAACATTTGGGACAGCCAGGTTAAATGGATTGGCACTAACAAAACTGTCGAAGACACTTAACGATCCTAATTCGATTTTACGGTGCTCTATGTCCTCAATAAAAACTGGATTTTTCCGCTAAGTTCATAATCGACAGGAGTATAGTCGCCACAATTCAAAGAATTAAACGTTTTTGAAGTTACGCTCTCAACGAAAGGGAAGTGCGATACAAGCGTGAAACAGCTTCGCAAATATTTACTTTCGGCGGACACGTGTGGGACTGAGGTGAACCTGTTTTCCTCCTTGTTGATTCTGGGTCAGTCTTCCGCGAAACACAGTCATGGAGCCTTCAAACAGAAGCATAGAAAAAATATTCCGATGGAAGCGCTCGATGTAGGTATGTGCAGAAAACGATATCAGAAGTGGAGCTGCCTCAGATACAATGGCAGGTAGACGCTAAGGCACGAGCCCTTTGTATCCAGTAACACGTGTACCGCACCACGACTGTGCTGGAAGACGACCACCGAATCATCAGATATCAACACAATGGCACTGTGTGGCGCGAGAGGCGGCTGAGTATCAGCCGGCTTCTGGCGGGCGGTCCAGCGCGTTTACCTTGTCTGAGGTCGTCGCGCTGGCGCACACGCGATGAAACCAGCCGCTATCGACAAGCACGCACCGCCCCCCGGGCTGCGCGGAGAGGGAACACGCAGATATGCACACGCAGGGCGCAAGCGCGAGAGCCAGCCGACAACACGCAGAGGCAACGGAGCCGCGGCCGCGGGCAGACTAACAAACAAGTGACTGCCGGCGAGGGCGCTGGGCAGAGCCGCCTCCCCCCCACCCGGCAGCCGCTCTGGCGACGGTCGCAGCCCGCCGATTCCGCCCCGCCTTCCTACGGCCGGAAGGCATGCACAAGCCGTGGGCCGAGTAGCAAAACACTACACTTACTTAGTCGCATAGAGTATAAATATCTATGGCGTGAGCATTCTGCCGCAGAACGAGGCTTACTTCAGCAAAATCTACTACAGCTTTAATCACGTGATTTTGGGACGGCGCATTTTACCTCATGTAGCGCTTAAGCCTGCACATGGACCGTGCTGTCGAACGTCAACATTGAGCGCGACGAGTTCAACGTGTTAGTAAGCGCCCAGAAACGATGTGACTGGTGCATACGGTGCGTGTTCCTTAACACGGTATACGCAATTGCAGCGCGCTCCAGCGGCAGTTGTCGGCTGTTTCTGGCTCCCGAATCAAATGGTTTTACGAAATGGACGGACGTAAATTCCTACGTTAGCTGTATTAAAACGCACATTTCCTCCACTGTCCATACGTTAGTCATACTGTTCGGTCCGTAGTATCAGATAAATAAAAACGTCAATATCCATGGACATGTTACGAGGCAAAAAGGAAAGTACCGTGTCCAATCAATAAGAACACAAACTTACGTAAGTTCCATTAGAAACAGTGTGATACAAATTTACAATAGTCCTCCCCACAAAATCAAAATTATTTCACTATTCTCACGTTTTAGTAAAATCCTAAGGTCATTCTTACTTGATCACCGTTCCTATACAACAGCAAAATCTTTAAAAGTCAAATACAAAACTTAAAACAAGAAAGCGCACAGTATCCTACTGCAAATAGTGCAATCTGGCTTCTAGATCAAGCCAATCAAACTCACTCTTCAAAAATAACGCACTTATATTCGCATAACATCGAATATTGTAGAATTTACTTTTATTAAATGATGAGACAGTATCACAAACTATTACAAAAAGGTGAAGGCTGGTAATTATTTTTGAGACCAGTGACACACAAACACCAACATATGACCATACTTCGCATCTTACCGTCTCCTGAAAACTTTAACCATAGATTTGTTAATTGACATTCAAATTCAACCGAGTGTACCAACAACTTTACGTTTCACATTACGTGTGGCTTTGCTTTCAAACTGCATACTTTCATAATATGCACATTACAATAATTCTTTAACCACCCAACGTGACGTTTCCGTTCATTTTATTACAAAAAAAGTATAATTAACGACGGTTTTACGAGAGAACTTCAATTTACCGAGGCTTAGAAACGGCATATATAATATGGGCTTCAACTGGAAGGGGATATGGCGTCCTCTAAATCTGTTTTGCAAGGGGGAAGAGAGAGAGAGAGAGAGAGAGAGAGAGAGAGAGAGAGAGAGAGAGAGAAGGAAAATGAGCACGTGGCGTTTTTACATCTCATTGTTCAACGTTAAAATGCACGTTCAGAATATGTCATGCTAGATATTGCACTGCACGTTCGGAAACACTCGTCTACATGCTTTTTCCACGCTTACGACGGCAGAAACTCGTCACGAAGGTAGGCCTGCGCTCGCTCGCCTCAGCAGACCAAGTGCGTTTGTACACCTGTTAACTCGTAACTAGATGCATGCGTACAAACGAGAATTGCATCTTCTAGTGGAATCCGCTATTATAGGGTCTTACTGTTATTACACCTACAATGACCGGAAGTACGTAGGCCTACTTATACTTTCTTATGGCTGTGATGGGGTACAATAAATCTGAAATCATTCAATTGAATCAGCCCGCCACTTATTGTATGAAATGAGGACTGTTAAGCAGAAGAGACTAAACGCTATAAACAAGCCGTTATCCCGCTTGTACCGAGTACTGATCTTAAATTTGTTGTAGTACCGTTAATCAGTAAGATTTGAAGAACAATGGTATTGTGCTTTTCGTCACATTATCATAGCTAAAATTCCACTTAATTTACGTCTTTTCGGTACTGGGATAATAAGTGGCAGCCAAGAATACTTTTTTACGTTTTCTGTTGCACTTATTCATATTGTCGAATCGCTGTTCTAATTATGTATGTTACAATGGCACTGTAGACGGCGCCGAATTGTCACGGAAACACAACACAACACATTTGAAACTACGGAACTGTTACAGTAAATACAGTAAGAAGTTTGGACCACCTAATTGTTCATTATAATCGTCAGGTTTTCTTTATTCACCCTTCTGCTTGTTATAGACAGGTAAAATATCCGTAACATTTTTTCGCAATCTCATTAGAACGGTAAAACCATACACTACGCACAAGAAAAAAAATTATAAGTTCAGTACTGGAATTTTGGAGTAATAAAAGTGCCAGCCAACAATTTATTTGTTTTCTATAGACCTGATTATTATTGCCGAATCTGTTCTAATTAATTACAATTACACTGTATAGGAAACTGACTCGTACAGAAATACTAAGCTGCAACGGTTTGAGAACCTGCATAAACTTTACGGAATTAATCAGAGTGTCATGTGAAAATTTTATCTGTATATGAATATAGTATCAATAGGTATACACTGACTGGCAGTTTACTCAAACACACTTTCAAATTTGTCTAGAGCTCGTCCCGTAAACACGTGACCATAAAACAGAAGGAACTATATCTACAATAAAAGAATTCATAACAGCGTGCCTCGATATTTCTGTACATAAAGTGCCAACATCAATATGACATATACAATTTACATTTTTGTACATATCTTTGAAAACTAACTGGTTCTCCTTTCTCATACTTCTCTTTACATCCGTAGCAGCGACAATACTGCATCATGGCATTTAATGAAACGTGCGGAAACGTATACAAGACAAGACAAATGCGTTTAATGTTAAAGTTTTGCCATTGCCGCAAATTGTAAACAAGCAGCGTCGTCCCAAAAATAAAATGATTAGCCCAGTTTCATGTCGAGAACAAGCGCAGTCGGCTGTGCTCACAACATAGATACACATATGTTTGCTCGTGCATGCAGTGACACTTAATTGATTAGTATCAATTTGACCTGTGAAACATCCCTCTATTATTTACTAATCTTTTTATAAGACGATGGTTTACATCTGGCAATTCGTGGGGGCGAATTCTTTTCTTAATTTATGGCCAATTTTGACCTTAATGTCCTGCAATGTATGTTAATGACATAAACACAATCACTTGAAAATTGACCGAAGGCCCGAAACATGGGTCGTAATTAAATAAACAACAATACAGTCCAATGGCGGTGTGTTCATTTAAAAGTCTCACACGAGCGACTTTCTGATCAACATCAACTACCTGTGGTGTGTGCGGATCACTTGCCTACATCTAAATCAGCTACCAACCACGCCGCGAGTGGATGAGTGACAATGGTCAACTGACTGTGTTAACTGTAGAACTGTAAAACCTTATGCTGCAAAATGCGCATGCTCAGAAACATGCAACTGTGGCGTCTTCTGCTATCACTGGAAGTTAACCTATTCTCGCCGCGTTTACTCGTCTCAAGGTAATGGACTAGGAGCTTTTGTCTCCCCTTAATCTTTATTTTATTGATGGCTTTGTTTTCATGACACACAGCAGATGTTACAGGAAGGCACGATACTTTTCCTACTAGTTTTCTCCCATAAGAGACACCAAATATCTCAAATCAAAACATCTGGACAACGGAAACGCCTACACTGTGCCTAAATAAGAAAGTAAACAGTCTTAACATTTGTAAGGAAAACTGTTTTAACACTGAAAATGATAGTCTACTGCACTAGAATTTTTTTTCGTTATTTGGCACTAACGAAGTAACATACTCGACTGTATCCGTTTATACTTAGTAAGATCATGTGCTACTTGACGTAAGACGTTATCATTTTTAGGTTATTGATCTGATGATCATAGACTGCCAAAACGCTTAACTAGAAGAAATAAAGAGCAATCTATACACACACAAATTTGCGAATAACATACAAAAGTTAAAGCGGCTATATATACTGGTTGACGTGCTTAAGAGCCAGTTACCGTTGTTTCGAAATGTTTGGACGACGGTTTTCCATGTGACCTCCGTCGGCAAGATCCACAATGAATTGTTTTTTTTTCCATTAATAAACTTATTTCTAGGTTTATAATTATATTACTGTATTTGGACTTTTTGTAAAACGATGGTCCCTCACACCGTTCTGGTGCCAGATTGAACAACTTGCAGCTCTTATAAAACACGTAATTTGACTACGACTTGTGAACCAAACTGACCATTCGTGACAGGGAAAATATCTGCAGTAAACTCATTTGCCACCACTAGTCATTGGAGAAGCAAGTCGCTGGTGTAAATCGGACTTGACTCAGTTACTGTGCGTACGTGTCATCAGTTCATCACCCACGGTAGTTTATTACCCAACCAGCGTAAGGTAAAATACCTGTGTATGCTGCAGTATCAGGTGTTAAAACATTCGCAAAGTACGCTATAACCTAGTTTTAGAGCAATGAGTACGTCGAATGGCACTCTTGTGAGTGCAGGGCTCTAACGCATCGGACATAAGGAACGACACACTCAAGTCAACTTCTTTCTAAAAAACGTAGGTATCTGTTCGCACATTGATTGTAATGAAGGGCATAAGTTGTGTGTGTATTTCAAATGCAGGCATTCATTAGAACAAATTCAGAAACTCAATGTTAATTGACTTGGAAACTGGAAGGGTCCGTCAATTTCGAAGCGACGTGTATACCGGCATATCACTGGGTGTTGAAGACACTTAAAACAGTGAGCGTTTCACAATTGGGGCGCCGCATAACTGAGACGGCAAATTCTTTCTCCAGTCAGCAAGCCATTGGTATTTCACTCGTAAAGGTTCTCCTCGGAGAAATTGCCAGCGAAGTGCTTATTGTCAGTGGGTGAGCGCTGACAGAAGCTCCGATGGATTAATTCTATAATGATTTAACGTTTCTCTCTGGTTAAGAAAGAAACATTTTCTCGAACGTAATAAATATTGGAAAATTTATTTACAGTATTTATTATCGACCACGCAGAAGACACATTATTGAAAGGATTTCATTTGAAATACATGTCACTGTATATACATTTTCAAGTACATTATTCCCAACATTCATCTATTCTCACAGTGTTACGTGCTACGCATTTGCTTCCCCATCGAATAACGAATTGTGAACAGTATCCACGCAACGGATCAACTCGTACATTGGTCAGATGGTGTTCCTCGCCCTCAAAAGCAACGCTTGTCTATTTCGGTGTATCCGTCCTACACTATTGCAAACGTATGCACCTCCGCCGTCCTCCATCGTATGCTGATCAGCGAAGGAGGCTCCACAAGATCCTGAAATGAACGAAAATCTTATCACAGCAGCAGCAGCAGCACAAGAAAAAAAGAAGACACCTACACGGCGTGGTGGTCATTGTACTAGTAGGGGTACACTTGGGGGGAATACTGGAAAATACTATTTCAGAGCATTTTCTGAAGAGTCGCACTCAGATACTTACGACTACGTAGATGTACACTGAATAACTAAAAATAATAAACATACACAAAAGTGCCTACAATTCACACAAAGCCAGATAGCAAAGCACACTATTGAGTTTAACTTTCTCTGAACGACTGTCATCAAAAAATAAAAACAAAATGTGTCCAACCCTTACTAACAACAGAAACAGTTTTAACGCTTGCATAACGTTATATATGGCGTAGTTCGTGCGCATACGTCTCCGTTCATATGAGAGCTATTGTGTCTTTCCTAAACACGTATCGTTGTTAGTGAGCATTTGCATACATACTGCTCCGAGCAGCATTTGGGATTTTGTGTCGTCTTGCTTTTGATACAATTTCAAAACTGCAAAGGCTACATCTAAGTAGTATAATTCACTGTAACAGACGAAGAACTGAGTACCAAAGCGGCAAAACACACACACACACACACACACACACACACACACACACACACACACACACACACACACACACACACACGAAAATAAATGTCAATAAGTAGTAGTAAAATATTGATGAAACAGGTTCACACAGTAAATAAAATTTTATATATGACGCATGTTACAACAGTTAGCTCTTCCTACCCCCCCCCCCCCCCCACCCGGGTAAATTTAGAACAGTTCAAAAATGCTCAGCACGATGTAACATCGCTTCGGTCGACAAGCAAAAGAATTAAGTTAATTACATTTTCTTTCTTTTTGTAAATTGCAATATTTCGTGCCGTACTCCTATAGCTACTATATATACGTGAGACGTTTGTACCAAAGTTCCGCTAAAGTGGCGATACGTCGTCAGTGGCAGAATCTCATCTAATGACGCTGTCCTGTAAACTTACCTCACAGCTCCGGTTTTAGTTGCTTCATTACGTACGGGTCAAACTTTTTTTGGTGTTTTTTGTTTTGTACTTCGGTAACTTTCATGCTAAAAATACGAACGTGTGCTTTATAAGCTACGACAATGAAATCTTCAATGGCATTTCAACTTTTCTCCGCGCTTTAGGGGCAGTACAAAAATCATTTGCTGGCCACTTTACCGCCTAGCCTATGTCAGACAGATATGGTGCTCAATGCTGGGCTCTAGTGAGCGGAAGGAATCTTGTAATACATTCAACGCAAGAAGGCCTCGTGTAGTTCTCACACGGATATCAATACGTATTATGCGAGTTTACGCTGGGGAGCTGTGGTAAGGGGTTGAGTAAAGAAAAGGGGCACTACTCGTTGTTTGTTGATACGCCTGATGGCAGCTTTCGTCAGAAATGCCGGTCGTAATTTACGGTGTTGACTCAGCAGGAATAATGTCCGCTGGTCGTGGAACATTGAAGGAGAAAGCACATGCAAAAGCAACTGCCGCTTATACCAGAAAACTATCACAGCTCATTACAGAGCACCATACAGCCTAAGACTATGCCTTCCTTATCGCTTGACGATTCGTCATTCTCCACAGTAATGTCTTTACCAACGGCAGCAACTGACTCTGCGTCATGCTCTGTTTACTACATGTCCTCTAAATAAAGAGACATGGTCATATCGCGTTAGCTGCGCGTTAAATACACAGGTACAGGAAACTGCAGTCTGCATCGGCAACACAGCTACTTAATTTTCCAAGCACTAGACCGAAATACAGCATCGTTAGACTACACTTACGACCAGGTTTCCAATTAAGCGGATCTATCCGTCGTGATTGAAATCTTAACAGCCACATAAAGTGATCTGATTGTGACATTGTTTCACTTCTTCTGTATAGTAATCACTTACGAGATGACTGTGTTGTTCGGCGTTACGATGGATTATTCCACCTGGAATTCACTTCAGATTTGAAGTTTTCCGCCAGTGTTCAGGTAACGGTCGGGCCAGGTTCCAGCTTCAAATGAAACGCCATTGCACGAATTTAAACTAGTTAAGAGATAACCCTACATCTGCATCCATAACATTCTACGGCACTGCAATAAAATTCTTTGGTTTGTCGAACAAGATACTAAACGCACGTATGTAACAAAGTTTTTGTGCTACGCGACAGTGGCGCATATGTAGGGAACTAGAAAATCAAGTGATGGCATCGCATATATGATCTGCAGGTAGAGAGAATTATCTTGCGGATTAAGTTGTTGAGAAATCTCTTTATCCTTGTATCCTACACACAGCTTTTGTCAATGAATGCAAAATTTAATAAGGTCGTAAAAGTGACACGAGCACCAAGCCTGACAGGCACGATGTGTACAATGAAAGCTTAAAATTGTGTGCTGGTCCGGAAACTGAACTCCTGATTTTTTTTTAAATTTCAGGTGGCAACGGCCTGACAACAGTTCAAGAACTACTCACGGCTAGAAGTGTAGTAATAAACATCTAAAAACTCTTTCTCGTGCAATGTGAATTCTGGTATTTCTTTTATTTCACAGGACACTCCCTTTGCTTGCAAATGGTAATGGCTATACATAGACCAAAATTAGATCACTTCATTACAAAACGTGCACGTAAGAAAACTTGTTTACGTTCACTTTCGGTACAGTCTTCCGTATTACCTTATTCTTAATTAGTAAACTTTGGACATCTGCAAGAAATTTTAAGTCAGTGCTTCGCATATTAACAAATATTATGGGCTTTTATAATCTTCCTTATCAGTTTCACAGTTGTAAGCTTGGATTGTAAGTGAAATGTAAATTTCAACAGCTTGTGATAATTTACAACTTTCTTTCAGATCAAAAGTGTTACACTATTAAATCTTTCAACTGAACCAGTTGACATACATTGGCAGAAGCGTTAAAGAACGCAGAATTCTCTAAAACGTATGTAAGTGTTCGCACTGGGTGAGGTTATCTCCAAGGGCAGACAAACTAGATCTTTTCAGGTTGGCACACTCCAATGAGGCAGCTGTGATCTCCTGCTACGGGCGACACCAAGACGCAGCACAACCGTGAGGTGTCACAAGTGACCTCGGACTCACCTGCAACGAAAAAAAGAAATGAGCTTAGTAATTTTAACACATCTACGGACAGATAAATCAAAGAAGCGTCGATTAGCAGATATAGTGTAGCTTCATCCCTGCAACATAAGAGATTGAGGCACTCACCGGAAACCAGAAGTATCTTCAGGTAGCTATAGGGAAGGATATAATAAAGCACGTAACAGTACTGACAGTAGACGTCACCCATTTCCTAATATTGTATAGCTGACCTAGATCTCAAGAAGTCATCAAAGATTAGTGTCAAATCTCTGGGAGATTTACTTGTGATTGCGTCGAGGGAACCCTGTAATCGATGCACATTCTTCGGCGCTGCGAAATGACTAGAACACACACGTCACAAGATACTTCTAATTCCACTAGAGATTGTTCCGTCTATTCTAGTCACAAATGGAGCGTCTGACGAATTACTGTATGTCACTAGGAGAATTGTTACTAGTCTAATCACCACCACCCCTACCGGATCAGTATCTATATCTACAAACATAGTCCGCAACAAACCATACGCTGCATCGCGGAGGGTACCTTGTACAGTTCCTTTCCTGTTCCACTCGCACATGGAGCGAGGGAGAAACGATTGTCTATACGCCCCCGTACACGCCCCTCATTTCTCGTATTCAGTTTTCGCGGTCGTTACAAGAGACAAACGTTGGGATGAATATAGAGGACACTGAAAATTTTAACTTTTCGAAGCAGGCCTCTGGGGAAAATAATTTTTTTCTTAGAGTGTCCATCCGCTCAGAATTCACTGACTTCGTAAGATACCTTCCGTAGAGTGAAATCTGCATCACCAATGTTGCCCTTTTGTATACGCTCGAAGGGAAAAAGTCAGAATCACTGGTTTTGAAACATGGTGCAACAGAACTTTTAAAGCGACGTAAAACTGCGCGTAAATGGTTCAAATGGCTCTGAGCACTATGCGACTTAACTTCTGAGGTCATCAGTCGCCTAGAACTTAGAACTAATTAAACCTAACCAACCTAAGGACATCACACACATCCATGCCCGAGGCAGGATTCGAACAAGCGGTTCCAGACTGTAGCGCCTAGAACCGCACGGCCCTCTCCCTCCCCCTAAGAGTCGTCAGGCGAATTTTCTCTCGTGTTTCGACAGGTATTTGCTACAACGTGTAACAGAAGTCAGCCCAAACAAATACAGTTCACATCGCGTCTTCCACGAGACGCCCAGCGTCGATGGAAAGCTTCGGTTTGTTTCCCCTTTACACACAAAATGATTTTTGAAGCGAAATTTTACATGCTCATTGGACAGAGTGGTCAAAAATCAGTCTAGTGCGGTATTAGATTTATCGATATGTACTAACAGAAACAGTAAAACACTAAGCATAACCAGCACTCCAGCAGCGAGAGCCCGGGCCCGCGCTGATTGATACCTCCATACAGCAGCGCTGTTCAGTCGCCGCTGGAGTACTGGTTATTCTTACTGTTAATAAATATCGAGAAAACAACCATCGCACTAGAGTAATTTCGGACCGCTAAGTCGAATGGGCACGTAAAATTACACTTTAAAAATAACTTAGTTTGTAGTGGGGAAACAAATCGACGCTTTCCATTGGGGCTGGATGTCACATGGAAGAGGTGACGAGTAATATTTGTTTGGACTGTCTCCAGCTACACGTTACAAAGACGAAATTGCAAATATCTGCTGAAACACCAGAAAAAAAATGTGCCTGACGACCCTTAGGAGACACGCGGTATGTAAAAACTTCGCCATTGTCGGTCCAATGTCCAGGGCCTCATCAAGCAACAAGTAGGAGTAGATGTAGGAACGACTTAGAAAACCTGGGTCCATCTGGCTCCGGAAGGTAACCAGGATGGCTAACATTATGGGTAAAACCCCAAACTCCACAAATGTCTATGTGATAGATACCTGAACTCTCGCCACACCATGTAACTGTGATGAACAGAGACTACAGTTCGAAAGCCAGTACCTAACCTGGATTCCAAACACCCAATATAATTTCAAATAATAAAGTTACTGAAAAATAGCAGATTTCGGAAATTTGGAAATTACACCACGACAACATTACACCCAAAATACACAGAATCATCGACAACATCTGGGTAACAGGAAAGGTACCAGAAGAATAGAAGTCAACTCTAATCCACCGCCCTCCACAAGAAAGGTGACAGAACAAGTCCGTAGTAAGTGCTGCCTGTGAAATACAAAAATCTATCCAAAGTCCTGTTAAATTGACTAGAGTCCCACACAGATCCAAAGACAGGAAAATACCAAACAGGGTTCAAAAAGGGAAGATCATGCAATAAACAGATCTGGCGACAAAAGAAAATTAACAAGGAAGTCCAGGAACACTGCAATTAGATTCGTCGACTTCAAGAATGCCTACGACTCCATGTATAAAGAGACTGTCTTCGACAAACTGGAAGATATCAAGATGGACAACAAGACCAGAAAGCTACTCCAAAAAACAATAACGAATACGGCATAAAAAGTGAAGTTCCTGGGAGAGATCTAGGAACCATTCAAAGTCAAGACAAGAGTGAGAGACGGAGTTGGTCTGTAACTCAGTTTTGGAGAAAATAATCAGCATATGGGACAAAGGAGACAATGAGATAAATATGGGGAGAGACAATGGTAGAACCGTCAGGATAAAATATCTGGCCAGTGCTGATGATAGCCACCATAACAAATAAAAGAAAACAAGTCAAAGAAGCTCTACATACACTAGACAAAATCTCATCCAAACTGGGCTATAAATATCGTAGCAAAAAAAAAAAAATGCAGTAGATGGTTCCTAGTGGTTGTCTGTACATTTTGTGTCCAAGTATGGAAAGGTAACAAGCAGAAAGTTTTAAATACCTGGAAGAGAATAAATAGAAAACGGGACTGAACTCGACATCCAATGAGAAAAGGATCACCAAACTACAAAACGCATACAGAATTTTGTGGAATCAATACAGAAAAAGAAATATTCTGAAGACTAACAAGCGCCCTATCTTTGTAACAGGTACAGCGGCAAGCGAGTGTTCCGAGGCTTACCCCAGTTCAGTAGTACCAGTACCACGTCATCAAAACGCGCCTGTGCGTAACACACAAAAGGATCGCTCCATAATCCATGAGTGAAATTAAAAATAATTTTTCGAGACATCAGTATATGCTTCAGTATATTAATGTTAACACAGTTCTGGGACTTACAATCAAATTAATATTTTAGACAAAATATAGAGAATAAGTGGTGCTAAATAATAAAACTAGAAAGATAAAAATTAGAATATCAAAAAGTATGTCACAATTAAAACTTACAAGTCTCAACGTGATCACAGCAACATTTGGGTCAAAATAGGCGCTTTTACGAAAAATTGAAGGCGCTAAATATTAGACTCGGAAAGATGAAAATTCGTATATAACCTCAAAAAAAAAAAAAAAAAAATATATATATATATATATATATATATATATATATATATATATATATATATAAGTTACCTCTATTAGTTCACAAGCTGTTTACTAAACCAAATTTTGAACGAAAACGTTATTCATAATAAATCATCATTTGGGTTTGTAATAGTTCTAATTACAGCACTCTATTACACGCATGCTATAATAAAGCTGCAAGAAGTTTCAAGACTGTATTGTGAATAACAATACTTACAAGGAATCTTAGACAGTTCAGTGGTCACGTTCTACTGTTGGTTCAGTTATAAAAATTCTAGTCGGCAAAATTTAAATGAAGTCGAGCTAAAACTTTTTCAGTAGCAAAAGCAAAATTAGCTCTGTTCATACAAAAATTAAAAAGATTGAAAACTGTTAAATGACTGAGAAAGGGGCTATTTAGGCACTGCCACCTGCGATTACGGCGGTTGATAGCTGATGTTCCGTTTGGCGGTCCGCCGCTCCCATATGTAAACACGTCCAGAGAGGCAGTTGGAATGGACACTTCACACCGACACATCAATCTGTCGGCGTCAGTCAAACGCCTGCGTGCGCTGTGCCTCTGATGACATCACAGCCGCGCAGCTAGCAGAAGCGTTTTCGGTAGAAGTAGGAAGTGAACTCGCAAGGACTGTACACCGCCCTGGATAGCTTAGATTTCAGGGAAATCACTTTGTGTGTGCCGCCCGTAATGCTATCAAAAATCGGGTGGCAAGTGGAGAGATTATTTCCCACTTCTAAGGCGTGCAATTAACTTTGGCAATTACAAGTCAGGGCGATAGCCCATTTTACTTGGAACTTCCCATAGAGGTTGCATGTGAACTGTTAACGGGGCTGTTTCCGATAGGATTATAATTGTTATCATTAGGGATATTATTATTTATGTGCGTGTGGACTTTCACAGAAGATATCAAACAGAACTCAACTTATAGTTCCTGACCCCTCTGAGTAAATAGTAAGCAGGAACATTTTCTTTCAGTGAGGTTCTAGGCATTTCAGTCTGGAACCGCCCGACCGCTGCGGTCGTAGATTCGAATCCTGACTCGGGCATGGATGTGTGTGATGTCCTTAGGTTAGTTTGTTTTAAGTAGTTCTAAGTTCTAGGGGACTGATGACCTCAGATGTTGAGTCCCATAGTGCTTGAGTCCCATAGTGCTCAGAGCCATTTGAACCATTTTTTTCAGTGAGGACAAACAGTAATGTGGACTTGCACTCTGGAAATTACGGTCAGTTCACCATCGCTTTCTGGTTGACCGCAGAAATAGTTTTCAGGCTCTTGTAAACGGCGAAAGTAGGTGTACAGCACGCACGGAAAGTTAGGTGTCTTTGCGTAATGACATTAACGAATTAACGACAATACTGGATATTTGCTCGCCACCCCCACAATTTCCATTAATGCCAAATTAAGACATTGCGGTGCAGTTGTCTTGCCAGAGGCCTTTTACGCCTCAGAAACAACAGTTATCAAGGCAAGAACGAAAATTACGGAGCTGAAGAAACAGAAGAGGAAAATATTGCGAAAGATATCCGGGCCGGTTCAGGAAGACGGAATCTGTATAAAAAACATCGAAAAAATAAATGCACAAACAGAAAGACGATTACAAAAAGCATCAGGAAAATTCTACGGACATCTGCATAGAATGAACGAAAACAGACTGACCAAGCACAGGGAAAACCAGCTGGATAAAAGGAAATCATGGAAGACCTCAAGGATCTAAGCATCTCCACGGAAGACATGAAAAAAAATAGAGAAAAAATCACAAAACAAATTTCAGCGAACGCCCAAACAGAAGAAAACAGGAAATAAGTGGACAAAGGAGGAAAAAGCAGCAAAGTGAAATTTTGAGAGGTTTTGGGCAAGAAATGGGAAAGACAGAAAAAAAGCCATGAAAACTGTGGTTTAGTGCTCTCCATAAGGGGGAATTAACGATGATTATATAAAAGCAGCAAACCTTTTGTAGTTTCCCCAGTTATCTGTCAATAAATGTGTGTTCTACTGTTTTTCTGTTTCACAATGGCGCTTACTGCTCCCGTCGGATATTTATGAGACGACGGATTCCGTTTACTAAAATCGCATTGACTCTGAGAAACAGTTATCCACAACTGAATACTCAAGTAGTTAACAAACCTCAATGTTCCTGTTGTAAATTATTTTTGTCTTTCAGACTTCTACTGAGACGAGGTACTGGTGGAAGTAAAGCTGTGAGAACGGCTAGTGAGTCGTGCTTGAGAAGCTTAGATGATAGAGCACTTGCCCGTGAAATGCAGAAGTCCCGTGTTTGAGTCTCGGTCCGGCAAATAATTTTCATCTGTCCGGACGTTTCTATTGTGCAATTTTGCGACAGGCTGGAATTCGAACCAGGGCTTCGGTGTATTAGCCAGGCCCACACGTCTGCTGTTGGGACACTGTTCAGCATAATTCTACCCTTTGTCAAGTAATCTTCAATACTGTCACTGCTCTGGCTGTACAACCCAGCAAACATTCGGCAACGTCGCAGTGCTGGATCAGCAGCTTCCAGCGAGTCCAGAACACTGTACCATGCCACGGGTAAGGCACATTTAAGCAGCAAAAGCACTTAAGCAACAAAGAAATTCTGCATTTATTTTGATAAAGACGACAAAAATTATTGACAATGTGGTTTTCTCAGTGGTTTGAGTGAACATCCATCTTATGGTCTGCAGAGTGCCTTTGACGCCGGTAAGCGGGACTGTCTTGCTGAATATATGTCTGATTGAGCCTGAAACATTCTCTCTCTCTCTCTCTCTCTCTCTCTCACACACACACACACACACACACACACACACACACACACACGGTACTTTTAACAATTTCTTTTCTGACGTTTCGCACCCATACAAAGCCGTGTTCCTACGATCGTTTTTAGGAAGATCTTTCCGCTCTCAGGCTTTTTATATTTTTTCTGCGGTAGCAGCTGTTTCTTTCTATATAAAGCCATTCCGCCTTTCGCGATCGGTAGGATTATCTTACGTGCCTCACTTTGTATATATTTACATGTATCTGTTGCTATGTCTTTCTTGCATGTTTCTTTTGTATCATCTCTACTTCCGAGGTAGCGAAATTCATCCACTTCCAGTTGACCTCCAAAGTCCACGATTATCCTTTAGCCATTCAACAAATCCACCTGCTGGACAAACCAGTCTTTAAAACACTGCTTTGTCTGATGTTCAAATGGCTCCAAGCACTATGGGACTTAACATCTGAGGTCATCAGTCCCCTAGACTTAGAACTACTTAAACCTAACTAACCCGAGGACGTCACACACATCCATGCCTGAGGGAGGATTCGAACCAGCGACCATAGCAGCCGCGTGGTTCCGGACTGAAACGCCTAGAACCGCTCGGCCACAGCGACTGTCTGTCTAATGTTTACGTGTATATTATAGCCATCACCTAAATATATATCACAACTGATTATTTCACTTACAGTTGTCACATCTTACTACAGACACCATGTATCATTTTCACCAGTATGACATCAGCGACCTAATGTTGTTTCCCTGTTCGTGACTAACTGGTTTGCACCTGATTCAGTTACATCAACTGTCTGCAGGGTAGGCCGTTATAATTTTTTTTGACAGATTTGATATGGAGACGAATAGAAAGTCCTTACAATAAAAGGCGACATTTGTGCTAGGTGTTCCTGGAGGCATTACGCCTGCCACCAGAGCAAGTGCAGCAATGCTAAGATGTGTGTTAAGTCACAGTTCTGATAACCATGCGACAATAGAGGAACTTAAAAATGTCTTCTCTAGCGCTGAAGAAAAAAAATTGTGTGTGTGTGTGTGTGTGTGTGTGTGTGTGTGTGTGTGTTTTGGGAACGGTGGAAGGAGGGGAGGAGGAGGGAAGAAGAGCTGTTGTGAAGAGAACTCACGAGCTAGACGACGCGTAATTGGTGTATAAAAGCCTAACGATGTGTTCTTAGTTTTCTTAGTAATGCCTATGAACCGCCGGACCAGTAGGGGAATCAGCAGGGCGTAACTGAAATCTTTCATCCTTATTTTGATTCGTCCATACCATAAAACATTGATGGCTGATTATTTAGAAAAAAGCATGAGGTTCCGATAGGGAAAAAAAAAAAAAAAAACACCCGTAAAGGGGCTCCTTCTATCGAAGAAGAACTTAATATCCCATTAGAGACAAAGTACATACTATCACTATCGTATATGAAAAGGAAAGCGGGTCACAGATGGGTACACCACAGGTGGAACGACGCTACGGTTTCGTACATTTAGAATAATTCTTAAAAATGTACAGATAAAATTATCAGATGATGACCTGGTAAACTAGAATACCTTATGAACACGTTTTCATTGACTTTGTGACAACAAGAAAAGCTGGTGAATGACTTTCATCCGTTTACCCAAAATTTAAATTAAAAATGGAATCATTTGCGAGGATGTACATCGTATACTCATACACCTTGAACGGAATACAAGGAAAAAATCCAAAAAATTCTTCGTAACAGCCACACAGCCCATGAGGAAAATTCTCTCTCAAAAGACGTGGCTTCGGGTTTGCTTCAGCGAAGTGTGATGCTCTCATGTTATACCACATTATTAACTTAATAAGTACAGTTCTATGTAATTTCGATCATAACACGGTTACTTCAGACTGATAGAAATGGTAGTAATGGGAGTAATAATGCGATGACATAGTCATCGACTAGTGAACTGTGTGCCCAGAAGTGCAATGGTGCAGTATGGAAACGCTCCATGTCCAGGAAAATGTTTTCCTTGGTCTTTAGTGGTTATTTTCTCTGGACACTGGCATTATACAAAAAAAGCGGGCACTCCAATGCAGAGTGAAAATTCATTCTGTAAACAATCCCCTAGGCTGTGGATAAGTCACTTCTCCGCAATATCCGTTTAACCAGGAGTGCACCAGTGCCTCAAGGTATGCAAAAGAACTTTTGGGAATTTTGGAAAGCAGGAGGTGAGGTACTGTGGAAGTAATGCTTAAGTGGATAGTGAAGTCGGTAGAGCAATTGCCCGCAAAAGCAAAAATTCCGTGTTCGAGCCCCGGTCCAGCACACACATTTGGTCTGCCAGATTATCAGTTGTACTTAGGATTTCGATTTTCACGTGTTCTAAAAACGAAAGTAACTTTTTGTCTTCGAAGTGCGTATAAGGGAATAGTCTCTACCTCCAATTCTTCGTCCACAATTCGCTCGGTAGAGCTGTACGAGAAGTGGATGAATCGTACTACCTCACGGGAAGAAAAAAATGAAGGCAACCACAAAATGAAGATGATCTCAGTATAAAACCAAGTACTACATCTTAGCGGGAAGATAGCGAAGTTGCAATACTACAAGCACCCCAGACGCTCAAGTATCCTAGATGAAGATCCGGAGTATACTTCTCGTTCAAGTGCAGATCACGTGGTTTGTCTATGACAAAAGTTGCTTAAAAAATACTTTTCAGTTTATTCTGGAATATTGTACCACTGTGAGTTCCATAACACGTTGGACAAACAAGGAATACCAAAGACAATGCGGACAACCCCCAACTACAGTGACTGACGCTAGAACGAAACATAGATGCAAAAATAACACAGCCTGACAAAGGAAGTGAAGCATCCAGAAGAAGAGGAGCGCAAAAGAAAGGTACATAAAATTTCAGAGATCACAACATGGAGTCAAATTTACAAAGAAGTGGCAATATGAGCGCACTGTCTGGCCTGGATGCACGCACTGATCGGTGGGAAAGGGGGGGGGGGTCATGAAGCCGTTGTACCTTCTCCTGAGACAGGCAGGCTGGCTCACCAAGGTTGTAATCGGTTCTTCGTATCCTGGATACTGCCACCGAAGTGCAGTTTACGTCCGAGATGAACACACATATGTTGTATCAGGGACAAATCTGGGAGATCTATCTGGCCACGTGAGTACCTCAACATCCCGCCGACAGTTCAGTTCACGGACAGGCACTGTGTGTAGACGAGCATTATGCTGCACAAAAACGGCACCGAGATATTGTCAGATGAGAGGTAATACACGACGACAAAGGATGCCCACGTCACGCACTTGAGTCAACAAAGTTCCGTCGATCACTACCAATCTTAATTCATACCTTATGGTTCCAAACACATTGATGGAAAAAAAAAACGTCACTGTGCCTCTCCCAAACAATGGACGAATAGGACTTCCTCCCAAGTTTTGCCATATTAGCCAACGGTGGTCGTCCTGAGTAATGAAGAACCGCGATTTATCGCTGAACACAATCCGACGTCATTCATCAGCATTCCATGCTTCCCGATCGCGACACTACTCCAAATGCAACAATCTGTTTGTAGTATTAACGACAGCCTACTCATGGGACCGTAATTGCCTTGTCTGACTGCTGTTAATCCCCGACCAATGGTATGGGATGACACAGAATACTACAGGGAGTTCATTACTTGCTCTCGGATGGAAGATTCAAATGTGAAGACCTGACGATGTGCGTGTTGCACAATAAGGCTATTCTGCCTTATGGTGGCTAGACAGGTGGCCAAACTGAGAGCTGCAATGAGGCCCGTTTCAAACACTGTTAGATGCTGATAATGCTGCCTCACACTAGTACACGCCATCTCCATGTGCTTCACAAATGGTTCTGAGCACTATGGGACTGAACATCTGAGGTCATCAGTCCCCTAGAACTTAGAACTACTTAAACCTAACTAACCTAAGGACATCACACATGTCCATGCCCGAGGCAGGATTCGAACCTGCGACCGTAGCGGTCGCGCGGTTCCAGACTGAAGCGCCTAGAACCGCTCGGCCACATCGGCTGGCCATGTGCTTCAGTTATCAAACAACAACTGACGCTGTTCACGACTCTTTCGTACCCTACGAAGTCTGATGATAACAATGAACACAAACAACACTCATCGCTCTGGCGGCCTTTCTGCCTGTTTCAGAAAACTGCAACTCCAATCATTTACATAACCGTCAACGGCGTGAACGTGCGGGAGGTTACATTGCATCCGACAATGTCTTCTGCGTGTTTCACTTCTTTTGTCAGGCAGCGTGTGCAACTGCGGACGCTAGAAGTAATAAGGCTGATAGTTCGCGAAAACCCTTTCACTAAAATCGCACCACCTGGTTTCCGGAGAAGCATCTATGGCAATCCTAGAGCCATATAAATCGCCTCCTTGGAAATGTAGGGAGAAAAATGATTAATGACAACATTTACAAACACACAAAATCGGCGATTTCCTATTCCCTCAGAACGCAACCGGGGAGCCACCTTGAAACACTTAACTACAAAAACTTCGCTCTGCCACACTTTTTTTCCTTCATAATGAGTATATACGTTTCATGTAGATACAGGGAGACAACATGTAGCCAAGTCGATATGGGCGCGGTAGCCGCGTGGTTAGAGGCGCCTTGTCACGGTTCGCGCTGCTGCCCCCCGTCGGAGGTTCGAGTCCACCCTCGGGCATGGGTATCTGTGTCGTACCTAGTGTTAAGTTAGTTTAAGTCGTGTGTAAGCCTAGGGACCGATGACCTCAGCAGTTTGGTCCCACAAGAAGTTGTTACCACCACCACCACCACCAAGTCGATATAAGAAGCAACAAGGATGTCTTATTTCTGATCGAAATGCAAAAGCAACTAATGCTATGAGAGATAGCTGCGACCACTCGCTACGATGTTGTATATGTCAGTGGGCCACATTCAGTTTTGCAATTTTTGAGTTACGACATGCTTCTTACAGCCGAGGCAGTCCTGTCATGGTAAAAGCCAACTATGCCCTCGAGTGTGTACACTGACAAAAAATGAAGCAGCCACGAAACATGGTCGGATGTCACTGTAACTTGGTACAAGTGCACGCTACGAGAAGGTAAGTAAATTATCAGTTTTCTGAGACAGACAGCATGGCTGTTCGTGTTTGATGTTGCTAATTAGGTCTGGCAGAGTATATAATGGACATGAACAGAGACGTTGAGTGAGCACTGAGGAGTACACCGAGACGCCACGAAATCTTTTGAAATAAGTTATCAGCACCTGCCACGAGGTTCAAAGGAGCCTCATTGTGCGTCTCCATTTGGTCAGCTAGCAGAACTGTACAATTTTCAGATTTGTGGCACATTCCTACGCGACAGCAGTCATAGTCGTCAGTAACGTTCAAGCCGACCACATCTAACCACCAGAACGAAGCGATCGCCGTGCTCTCTTCACACGTGCGCCTGCCACTGGGGAAAGACTACTACTGGATGGGACAACCCCTGGACTCCCCGCAACATTCTATGTAATCTCGCACCATTCGTCGGAGACTAGTAGCAGCTGGACTGGGAAATTACTGTCCCATATGTAGCCCGCTGTTAACGTCGCAACACAAACCGCTGCATTTAGAGTGATGCCATGTCTGGGAAGCATGGACTGCAGATGAATGGTATCGCATCGTCTTCGGCAATGAATCGCGGTTATGATCATCCTCAGTTAGAAAGACAGCGACCTCATGAGAAGTTTTTTGAGAGGCATAGCATTGTCATTGTGTGGAGAGACGCCAGATGTGACTTCAGGTCACGGATGGTAGTGTTGAAGGAACTCTGGTGACAATGATACGCCACAGACATCCTGTGTCCTAATGTGTTACATCTCATTCGACAGTATCATAGTGCCGTTTTTCAATAGGAGAATTCTTGCCCAAATATGTCTGCTTGATGTTGAGCTACTCCCTTAACCAGCATGATCCCAGCAAATCTGCCCCCGACAGAACGCGTGGGATTGCTCGGACGTCATCTCCGTCCCATTGACAGTAACCAGGATATCAAGAATCAGTTATGCGGGCCAGCTTGGTTCAGGAGAGGATGAAACAGCTGTATATGACACCCTTCCCAAACGAATCAGTGCGTGCATCCAGGCCATAGGGGATGCAACAGTATACTGTTAAGTGGGCTCAGTTCTTTGTAAATTTAACTTGAAAAAAGAGACAGCATTGGTCGTATATTTTTTACTATCGCAAAATCGATTTTCTGTCACTGAGTGACCATCTTCAGTGCTAGAAGTTAAAAATTTTTTCACATTACGATCAGAGAGTACAACATAGAAAATCACAATTACATCTGCATATGAACATAACACTTGTTAGAAACAAACCTATATTGTATAACTTAAATTAGGATGCACTGTTGTCACTAAGCTTACGGCAATCACATAGACTGAGGTCGCTGTTTACCTGCACTTGTTCAGCAGACTTCGGTGTGACGGGGCTTGACACGCCCTCTATGTGACATGTGTCACGTGAAGACATAGTATTACTGTTTTTGCGAATTATTAACACTAAATAACTCTTGTACTTTAGTGAATGGTGTAGTAATACAAATTTAAAAAGTACGTACAACACATAGCAGACGCAGGGGAATATCTAAAATACATTGGCGTATTGTTTTTTATAAACTATAAAACATAAAATAGATCGATAAGTTGGTAGAGTGCAGAACATATGAAAAGCAAAAGATAATGAAAAAGAATAATAAATGAATAACATAAAAAAGGCGTAACACAGGTTTTTTTAAAAAAAGCATAATACCCACCATCTGGCGTGGGAAGTCAGAATTACAACGTTCGTAATTTATGTAACAAACGTTAATACCAAGGAGTCAAATATATAAAAAAATATAATAACGTTAATACCAAGGAGTCAAATATATAAAAAATAATAACAGTACGAAACTGCCGTTACTTAATAATTAAAATGCCGTGCAAATATAAGGTGCGAACAAGTAGTATACATCAATCATCATAAATTACGAACGTTGTAATTCTGACTTCCCACGCCAGATGGTGGGTATTATGCTTTTTTTAAAAAACCTGTGTTACGCCTCTTTTTATGTTATTCATTTATTATTCTTTTTCATTATCTTTTGCTTTTCATATGTTCTGCACTCTACCAACTTATCGATCTATTTTATGTTTTATAGTTTATAAAAAACAATACGCCAATGTATTTTAGATATTCCCCTGCGTCTGCTATGTGTTGTACGTACTTTTTGAATTTGTATTACTACACCATTCACTAAAGTACAAGAGTTATTTAGTGTTAATAATTCGCAAAAACAGTAATACTATGTCTTCACGTGACACATGTCACAGAGGGCGTGTCAAGCCCAGTCACACCGAGGTCTGCTGAACAAGTGCAGGTAAACAGCGACCTCAGTCTATGTGATTGCCGTAAGCTTAGTGACAACAGTGCATCCTAATTTAAGTTATACAATATAGGTTTGTTTCTAACAAGTGTTATGTTCATATGCAGATGTAATTGTGATTTTCTATGTTGTACTCTCTGATCGTAATGTGAAAAAATTTTTAACTTCTAGCACTGAAGATGGTCACTCAGTGACAGAAAATCGATTTTGCGATAGTAAAAAAAAAATATACGACCAATGCTGTCTCTTTTTTCAAGTATACCTATTATCTGGTCGTAGTGCACAAGACAACATGGAGTCGCCAACCAATAAATTTAACTTGATTTTGTAATCACTGAAATAACATCACGTAACACCTGAACCCATGAAATTTCGTTTCCGCCTCCCGTTGTGTGCGCTTCACACTTTTCGTCAGACACTAAATTTCCCCGTCATCTGTTAATACATTTGTATACGTCTTAGAAAGGAGCTCTCTGTTTGTCAATATAATGTGCCCAGCAATTTTACATTTACAATAATTGTAGAGTCGACTAAAGTAAACAAAGAAACAACCGCATTACATATTTACGTACTTTTTTCATTTAAAATTTCCTTACAAGCGGATGAGAGGGTAATTTAAGAATGTCACTCCATACTGGAATGTAGCGCATTATGGGACTAGAGCCAAGGTTTTAATGATGATTTAGATCTGCCTTTCTACACACAAAAAAGATGTACCGCCACGAGACGTCACGCAGCCGCCACACGCTACAACCCATGCCACTGCGTAGCGTACATGGTTGAGCTGCTCGGTGGCGTCGCTGCGCCGCGTGCATCGCAACACAGGCGCCACCGAGCGAACCTTCGCTGAACAGCTAGCAGTACGAGTAGACTTTTTTCTGACGGCGAGCTAGTGTTTACAAGCGCCGGAGCTCAGTAGTGGAAACGACCGTTAGATTTAACTGCACGCCGTGGCTGCCGTGGTGGAGGGCAACAAGGAGGAGGGCGTGGGCCGGAGATTTGCGATGCGGCGGGATTGGACGCAGTTTGCTTCAGGGCTATCTGGCTGGCTGTTACCGAGCAGAGACTGCATACAGCGCAATTTGTGTGTGTGTGTGTGTGTGTGTGTGTGTGTGTGTGTGTGTGTGTGTGTGTATTTTACTAAACAGCGCTGTTCTCTCGTGTTGGAGATCTGAAGATGTTATGAAATGGTTGGCGCTGCTGGTGTACTGAGCGAATTCAGCCTGATAACGACGTATTATAAAAACCAGTACTTGCCTTCTAAATGTGCATCATATCCGTCAGTTCTCGATTCCCTAAGTTTTTCAGATGGGTATATTCTTTTGGCCAATGGATTTGATGTCATTTGATTTATCGTTATGTTCTATGCAATCAACCCGCTGCTTATTTAGCAGTCACGTTGCATGTGGTGCTTATTTGGAATGTATTTTAATTATAAAAATTTGAAGTAAAATTTGCACCTTGAATAATGGTTTTGCGTGCAACTTTTTATTTGTATGTATTTTAAATAAAGTTTTATTGATACTTCATGTGTTTTCATTATAGTGGAATTTCATACTGTTACGTTAACACTTTGGTGTTGAGTAGATTATTCTTGTTGAGTAACAACAAATCTGACTGGTTTGCCCGTACTGTAACAATTTTGGTCCGGAAAAAGTAACTGCGTCTTAAATTTCTAAATTGTGCTATTTTTTGAAAACAAATGTTCAGATCTTGTTTAAATGAAATAAATTACTTTAGCAAGGAGCAAGAACCACGTACAGCTCAATTCTGTCATACCGCTCCTCTAGTCGCATACCTTGGTGGCACAGCAAGATACTTACAGCAGGGTAAGGGTAATTTGAGAAGACCACTCCATATTGGAATGCAGCCTATTAAAGAATGGAACTACGGATAAGGTTTTAATGAAGATTTTAATCTGTCTTTCTATATTCACAAAAATGACACTAGCCAAATATATGAAATTTAAAATTGGTAACCACACTGCAAATGGAGAGCAACAGGACACACTGAAATATGCCCATTAGCTGCATATGCAAAAGCAATAAGCAGCACGGAAGAGCCTTAGAAAAGCTGAAGAACCCCAAGAAACCTTTTCCTGACACAGCCCCTGTGTACCATGCCTATTAGCTAAATGTAGCATGAGGGGATGGACTTAATGAAGACATGATGAAAAGTAAAGTAGAGCTCCAGTGCTGTTAAGAAAGAATACGCTGTCCTCAAAATACACTTGCTTTACACATTCTTGCAATGAAAATCTATAATGTAGATATGGACCAGCTTTCCTGATAATCCCTGTTGTTCTACAATACCTGTCAAAAAAATTTTCCGCCAGAGGAATCACTGGAAGGTAAAGTTTTTCGTGGGCATAATTTTGAGCTGTTAATTACATTAAAATTTCAGACTGTGGTAGATAACTGACAAATGCCATAACGGGAGTAAATGTACCGTGAAGGCGTTGTCAATGTGCCTAACAGTTTCAAGTGCTGTCTACAAATGATTCGAGAGTGGACCCCAAGCAATGTCCTCCTTACACACCTCTAACTTCCTTCTTCCATGAAACGTTGCCCTACAATTTGATACCAGTTGAAGAGAATTTTGATTCAATGTTTACAAGCAGCTCGTGCAGGGCGATAACAGCACAACATCCTGGTTAGGTCTATTCCTGTCTAGATCTCTCACAATATGGGGACGTTGACCTGAGAAGGCAGCATTTTCAAGCCATACTTCAGAACACGTTCCTCTTGATCTGTAACAACTAGGATGTTGTAGTTTTTTGTCAACACTGCGTTACATTAGGCTAACCCGTAAAAGAAATTATATTCATTTATCTATGTTAGTTTAATTATTACAATAATGTCTACGAGATTAATTTGGAATGCACGTTTGAATTTCGGTACTGTTACCTGGAGCTTCATATTTGTATTATCACTCAAACTGTGACTTTTCTTATGATCCACAGAATCATGTTGTCTAACATCTTATGGTTCGGAATGTAACTGAGGAAACAATAATGTCATATTTATATTGTTTAACAATTACCTTTTACATTTCTACGACGTATTACCCTTAATACGAAAATACGGTCATAATATTAATCTGAAAGCGATTTCAAGAATATAGCAGAATCATTGTCGAGATACATGCACCTTAAGTGAAGTAAATGTCGCTTCCGAAATATGAGAAAAAGTTCACCTTAACTTTTACACTCCCTAACGCTATTTACAATTTGTACAGAAACCAGATGGCAGTTATAAGAGCCGAGGGGCATCAAAGGGAAGCAGTGGTTGGGAAGGGAGTGAGGCAGGGTTGTAGCCTCTCCCCGATGTTATTCAATCTGTATATTGAGCAAGCAGTAAAGGAAACAAAAGAAAAATTCGGAGTAGGAATTAAAATCCATGGAGATGAAATAAAAACTTTGAGGTTCGCCGACGAAATTAGAATTCAGTCAGAGACAGCAAAGGACTTGGAAGAGCAGTTGAACGGAATGGACAGTGTCTTGAAAGGACGATATAAGATGAACATCAACAAAAGCAAAACGAGGATAATGCAATGAAGTCGAATTAAGTCGGGTGATGCTGAGGGAATTAGATTAGGAAATGAGACACAAAGTAGTAAAGGAGTTTTGCTACTTGGGGAGCAAAATAACTGATGATGGTCGAAGTAGAGAGGATATAAAATGTAGACTGGCAATGGCAAGGAAAGCCTTTATGAAGAAGAAAAATTTGTTAACACCGAGTATAGATTAAAACGTCAAGAAGTCATTTCTGAAAGTATTTGTATGGAGTGTAGCCATGTATGGAAGTGAAACATGGACGATAATTAGTTTGGACAAGAAGAGAATAGAAGCTTTCGAAAAGTGGTGCTACAGAAGAATGCTGAAGATTAGATAGGTAGATCACATAACTAATGAGGAAGTATTGAATAGAATTGGGGAGAAGAGGAGTTTGTGGCACAACTTTACACAAAGAAGGGACCAGTTAGTAGGACATGTTCTGCGGCATCAAGGGGTGACAAATTTAGCATTGGAGGGCAGCGTCGAGGGTAAAAATCGTAGAGGGAGACCAAGAGATGAATACACTACGCAGATTCAGAAGGATGTACGATGCCGTAGGTACTGGGAGATGAAGCTTGCACAGGATATGTTAGCATGGAGAGCTGAATCAAACCAGTCTCTGGACTGAAGACCACAACAACAATGCTCTTTTAGTACATTCCAACAGCATATTCCTGTCGAATAGCTGATTTTATGCAGACTGCACACTGCAGACTGCACTGCACACTTCAACAGGCTCTGCCTCACTCTTCACAGTCAGTTCCCAACAGCTTTACGTTTCGGCTCTTTTCTGACAGTCCTTCAAGGTCAAGGTCATAGTCATGATATGTAAACTATGCGTTACTTTAGTCCTGTTACACCGTAACAGGATTACTGAATCCATCACAACCATTTTCAAAAATTTCCCACGAACGAAGGCCGTTTTCGATACTCGCTGCCATACACAGTTTCATCAGAGTTCTACTTGCAATCTTGTAGAAATTTACCAACCTACCTACAAGGTCTCTATAATGGCTTTATTGCTTTCACAACAGTAGCAGGCACGAATTGTCTATGGCTATATTCCTTGCTAGTAGCATCACTCATCCACTTGCATCACGAGGCTTCCCATACTGGCCAAAAACCATGTTGAGTGTTCTCTCTGCACATATTTTATGATAATAAGTTGTCCAGACTTCTCGCAGTTCTGCTGAATTCTATCTCGCAAATCTGAGTCAAACTTTATTTCACTCTATGTAAGATGTCCAGGCTTACTTTACTTTTTCTACCAATAATTTTGTTCTCACTGAAGTCTTTGCACAGTGTTCTTAGCCTTGCAACTTTTCACTTCTGAAAGTGTCCTACACACTCCAGCACACCATCTCCAAGTAATTAAGTTTGTGTTTGGAAGCACTGCCAGTTGTTTCTCATATGGCACAGAAAAATCTTCCATGGCGTCCCTGGTAATTGTTGCACTTTTACATTAATTGCTGCGAAACACAGGTTTATTATCAAACTACTTCTCCCCTGTCACTGTGAACACCACAAACAGAGAAATATAAAAAAAATCGTCGCTTGGTAGATGCATACAACCGTATCTTGTCTCACGACGACAAGGAATAACATAAGCTCTGTTACTGGTCATTGTATTCTTGAACACGACTATGGACATTACTATTTTTCGTTTGGCGCACATCATCACTGAATTGAAAGGGGGGAGTGACCCATGCAAAGGTCTTATTCGAAGTGCTCTCAATATCAACCAAACAGACCCAATATCAGTACACCGACATTTCTGAAACCTGAAAAAATACTTATTCTCATGGAAAGTAAAAGATTTTTTGTCTTTTCACTTCCAGGTCTCCATAAGTACAGGACATTGCGTATCGTGTACCAGTACTTTTTGACTATTGTTCTAAAGCCCACAAAAGATTATACAAAATCCGAATAGATGATACCTGTTTCTTCTCCATCCGAGATGGCAACTGTCATGTTGTTAGACGGTGATAGACAATACTAATACCTTCCCATAAAGAATAACACTGAAAAGATATAGCTTAAAAATTCATTTATTTCAACAAAATCAAGAGCTAAACGAACGCATAATCGTTTATAGTTGTACTGCAATTCAAACGCGAGCATCTGCAGTGGGCTTTATAACAATCAGAATCACTATATCACTGCACGGAACATTGAAGTACGGGTGCTGGAGACGCTGTTCTTCGTAACACGAAACGCGACATCCAGAGCACGGCCGAGCTCCGCCTCGCACCTGAAATCCACCACGTTAATGAGAAGCGGTCGGGAGGGCGGTACGGAAAGGCGGGAGACTGCCGGAGATGACAGAAGCCCTCCCTCGCGATCGATCGCGGCAGCATTAAATTTCAACGTGGGTGGTTGCCTGGTTTTCAAGGCCTTCGGCGGCTGCGGAACGAGTGTTTATAATTTAGCAGACTGAAAGGAAACACAGAGCGCCCGCCGAGTAGGCTCGAGTTATGAAACAACCGCGGTTCGCCTGGCCCGCCTACGCCGGCCGCTGCTCGGCTGACAATACAGGCCCACCGGTTGCCTACAACCTAGGGGCCCTCCACGCCTTGTCTCCTCCTCGGGATATAACTTACTGCCCCAGAGAGGTTCCACGTCGTCAACCACTGCGGTGATCAAGCCCTCACAACAGGATGAAGGAAAAGTGAACGACAAGACTACACTGCAGGTTCAAATTTTACACATTAACAAGTGAAATTGTTGTGGTCTTCGGACCGAAAAGTAGTTTGGTGCTGCTCCCCACGCTGATATATCCAGTACAAGCTGCTTCATCTCCGAGTAACTACTGCACACTATATCTAAACGTGCTTACTGTATTCATCCCTTGGTTTTCACTCTAATTTTTACCCACCACGCTCCCCTTCATCACCAAACTGACGATTCCTTGAGGTGTCCTGCCAAACAACCCTTCTCTTAGTCATGTCGTGCTATAAAAATGGGTGTGGACAACAACATCAAAACTGTTGAAAAATGCAGGTTTCAAGGAAAACGAAGTTTATGCAATAAGGATCAAGAAAAAGAAATATGTGCCTGAAAGGTAAAAACACCATAAAATTACGGGTCTTGAAAGATTCGATGTCGCCTTCAGCACCAGAATTTTAGTTTATTCATGCACACACACACACACTATATCGAACTTACGCCATTTTCCGGGACCATTCATTGACTGGCCATCAAAATTCTGTTATGGTAAAATTGTCGTATTGGTCTTTTATGTTTCTTTTACACGAAGGACGTCACTTAACCGATTTCTTTTGAGTGCAGATGTCATTCGTGAACTTGAAACCTTACAACTAGCACCTCTGGTACGGTAGCGCGTCCTAGGTTAAAATCACATATTATGGTAAAACACAATCACACTCAAGGTATAGACTAGGCTGAATATTAAGGATTTCATGACAACCATGGACACGAGTTCGAAGTGAGTTTTAAAATTATGAGCGTTTATGAAATGTCCCTGTGTGTTTACGAATTCTCCCTCTATTTAACGACTGATTTCACATCTCTTATAGCCAAACCCTACCATATACAAGACTGCCGACAAAAACGATTTTCGCTGCAAAAAGAGCAACAGCCAGATACCACACCAGCAGGAAAAGAAGAAACTTTGTGGAGAAACAGTGACTCTTGCCGGCGTTACAACTGCCCGCCACTTATCTATGTATGTAGGTAGAACCCATCCTTCCACAACGTCGCGTTAATTGCTCGATTGCATTCCTTTCTAGAAAGTCGGAATCTTGTCATTCTTGGAAATTCTTCGTTGTTTACGTCAAACACTGTTATATATACCGGGTTTGATGAACAGATATACAGGGTGTATCAAAAAGAATCATCCGACTTGCCACAAGTATAATTCTGAAACTAATGAACATACACAACGAACTTCGTTTTTTGATGTACAGGAAATTCAAAAAGCTTTTTTTCATACCTTTTCGTAGCTGTTCAATATGCTCCCTTTGAAATGCACGGCATACGTCCATACACTATTCAAACTGTTTCCACACTGCAGTGAGCAAGTCTTGAGTTACAGCTTACACAGCTGCTGTTATACCAAGTCTCAGTACATTCTTCGTCGTTTGTAACGGAAGCACATTAACAGAGTCTTTTATAAACCCCCACAAGAAATAATCACATACAGTCAGGTCCGGTGACCTTGGAGACCAGTACTGTAAGCTGAATCATTTGTTCCAAAGCCACCGATCCATCGCTCACTAACCCTTTGATTTAAAAATTCCCGCATTTCCTTACGCCAGTGTGGCGGTGCCCTATCCTGTTGGTAAATGAAGTCGTTCGAACCAGTCTCCAACAGTGAAACTGCACAAAACACATTAAATTTTGGAAAGTCCCTTCATGTTGTACAACTTCATGTGGTTGTTCCGTACCCAATATTCTCACATTATGACGGTTCACGTTTCCATTTAAATGTAATGTTGCCTCGTCACTAAACACTAAGTGTGGAACAAAACTCATCCTCCATCTTGTCAAGAAAGAAATTACGTAACTCCAACGATGTTGTTTGTCACCGTGAAGAAGAGCTTGCAGTAGATGGATTTTGTATGGTTTCGTGCGTAAACGTCAATGCAACACACGCCAGAGGGACATCGGGGGCATGTTAAGCTGTCGAGCTGCACCGCGAACAGATTTCTGCGGCCTCCTTGTGAAACAATGGCGAAGGCATTCGACGTCTGTGTCGGGCTCTCGGGGACGGCCCGGCAATTTGCCTTTACACGAACAACCTATTCCTCAGAATTGTTCAAGCCATTGTCTAATGCTCTGTGCTGTAGGAGGATCCAAACAATACCTAGTACGAAAGTCTTATTACTGACTCGCACTGCGTAAAACGTAGAACACAAAACGCTTTCTGTTGTCCCGACATCTTTTTTAGTGGAACTGATGTGAGAGCACACAGCTCCTACGTAGCGGGAACCTTGTAAAAACTAGAGAGTTTGCTCTTTCCAACAATACGTTGTTCACGCACATACGTCAAAGAACATAATAGTTATGATTTTTTTTAAATCGGATGATTCTATTTGATACACCCTGTATACTAATCTGGAACATCTGTTTTGAAATATGTGATCTTCACGGACGGACGAACTTGTCTATATCATTTCATAGCGACGATCCGTATTACCAACGGATTTTATTTATTTATTGACTGTTTTCTTTCAGTCTGTTACCTATATAAAACAACAGACCCAATGTTGCACATGAATTGCCATGAACGTAGCGTATGATATTTTAACAAAGGTTCAAATGTATTAGTGATAGCTAAACATTATGCTGTTTAAGGGGGAAAATCTACGTAGAACCATGTCACAACACGTACTATACCTACAACTGTAACCGCTATCTAGTGCGCTATGGGTGCACGAAGAAACACTGAACCAAAACATTACAACTGCACATGGCGAGATCGAATTTCTTCTATAGTACGATTAAAATTACTTGATAGCAGACATTTCACCGGTTGTAGCTGGTTTCCTCCAATCAGAGCGCTCAAAGTGACGCCCGAAGCGTCCCCAGTTGCCAAACTGTCACACCACTTAGTCTACTTCGATTTCTTTATCCGGCTTTCTGCACTGATGTTTTTGGATCCCGAATACTGGGTCTGGCTCTTTTATTCTATAGCCGGCCGAAGTGGCCGTGCGGTTAAAGGCGCTGCAGTCTGGAATCACAAGACCGCTACGGTCGCAGGTTGAATCATGCCTCGGGCATGGATGTTTGTGATGTCCTTAGGTTAGTTAGGTTTAACTAGTTCTAAGTTCTAGGGGACTAATGACCTCAGCAGTTGAGTCCCATAGTGCTCAGAGCCATTTGACCCATTTTTTTTATTCTATATTTCATCGCACAAGACAACCACACCAAAAAACCACCGTCCTACACACACACACACACACACACACACACACACACACACACACACACAGGTCTTAACGAAATACACACGTTACATACATAGTACTAACCAAACACTACTGGATCCTTCCGCACAAGACGCGATTCAGCATCACATATACTCTATAGTTGTTATAACAACAGAGATCGGCTTACATTAGATGAGCTTCGCACGACATTGCGTGAAGCTGAATTTTTTTAAGGCTGCATTTAATCGTTGCGACTGGATTACCAGAGTCATAAATACAACAACTCACTGGAGTGTAATGGTGTAGTGCAGTGGTTAGCGAATAATGCTGACGTGTGAAGTTCCTAGACTCGAATCTCGTCAAATGCATCGAAATTTTTATTTTTCTAAATCCAATCAAAACATTTTTATTTTAATTTTTATTTATATGCATTTTTACTTCAAATACATTGCCGCAAATTTTCATCGCCGTACCGACTTTCTTATTTGCTCTTATTTTTGTTCCTATCGTTTTTCTTTCGTTTGGAATTTGCTGGAGTCGCCCACAATCTGCAATCAAGTGCCAAACAGGACTATTCGTCATTTAGCAACGCAGCAGCTCGTGCGAGGATAGTTCCAGATAACCAACGACAGTAAGAGAGTACAGTTTGCTTTTACCGCTCAAACTGAAAATTTTGTCTTGAGTTCGCTCCCTAGAGATTAGCCTAAACATCGTGAACAAAGCCATCATGATTTTAGTTCGGCCGCAGATTGTTGACCGGCGTTTCCTCATATACACTGCACATCATGAGGTTGTGATTAGGTCAGAGTATGTGGCAACAATGTAGCGCCAAGTGACAGACGTCAATCATTAAGTAAATTTAATTGGACTATTGTAGCGTTGGCGCAAGTAAGGCGTTAAGGAGAGTTATAACAGAAATTTTTTTTCACGTTTTCGGATTTTTGTCTCATTATAAAATTTGAAATTTTCCGAATAAAATGATGTATATCACACTTATAAACTCACATGGGAAGTATTTTATTTTTTTAAATATAATCTACAGCGGTTGAAAATTTAAAACTTTTTACGTGCATTACTTCAAGATCCAATAAAATCGGTAATTTTTTATATAGATTGCTGTGTTATAAGGGTCATGTCCAGAAGACGATGGGCACCAGGTTGAGGAAGTTGAAACAAAGTTTGAGAGACAAGAAACTTTCTGATGGTAAAACCATAAGAGGCAGGCTGGCAGACAAAATAATTGATGAACAACAGCAGTATTATGGGATGGCCAGTAGAAATAATACTGAGGCTTTGTTGAAAATGAAGCAGGCTGTCAACTGATGGAAAACCAGTACACCACCTTTTCCCTCCTGGACCTGATTCACGGTGCAATTACAGCAATGCCCAGTACTGAAACAGTTCATACAGCCATAAAACATTCCATCCGGATGCATTCCAATCGGATGCATTCCCGTAAGTTATTCGAGACTGACTACAACAGTAAGGACAACAAAACTACATAGAGTGACAGAAGGAGGTCTGTAGTTTTAACTTCCTACAGCTAGTCTTTCCCAGTGGTCTCCAACAGAAAACGGAATTTCGCGTTGACAAATACTATACATCAAAGCCTTCGTAATTTGTGAAGCGACCAATGACCGCGCAGTTTGGTCCCTTCCTCCCTCTTCAACCAGGCAAGCATACGTGAAGCGTTCCCTCCCATCAATCCCTGAGAGGGTGTCAACCCGACCCTCGCCGACAGTCGGGGCATTCTCCGAACGCGCCGCTGGTTCCGAGGTGCCCCCCAGGTCGCTCGCTACTAAATGACGCGGGCCGGCATGCCTGTGCTCTCTTACGGGAGGCGGCAGTATTTATAAACTTCTGTCGCTGCAGCCGCCCAAGCGTTGCTTTCTCCTACGCCGTCTGCTGGGGAAAGGACAAAGCCAACCGGAGGCCGGCGTCCTGACGGTTCTTCAGGCGCTGCTGGCTGCGTTCTCGGTAATGAGCCGGCGGTGTGGCCCCGGTGCCCCTCCGTGCTGGCGACTGAAATACAAACGACTTGCAGCAAAACATTTACGAAGGGCACGTTTGTGTAGTAGGAACGTCGCGGGTACATTACAACACACAGATCGATATCTCTACAACACACAGATCGATATCTCTCTGCGTCGGATCATGTTCAGCAGAGCGGGCAAGTATGTTTAGGAATGTCAAAGATATCATTTGTAGAGAACTAGTATAACTTTGACTCAAAAAGCAGGAGACGTTTCGGAGAAAAATCTTGTGATGTGCTTGCGTGCAGAAGAATAAGTGTGCCCCTTGCCGGAAGGAACTACCGTAGTCCCTTCAAGTCGAGCTTTCCTAGAAGCAGGAATTTTGCGCCGCGTAGTACGTATTGCGAACTTAATTTCTTCCCCTCGACAGAGGCAAAAACAGTGAACGTGTTTTCGACACAGCACAATGCGTAGTGCGCCAGCGCTTTACGTCAAGCGTTACAGATCAACTGCTGGGCTGTAGGAAATACTGCAACCAGCCACTTGTGGCTAGTTTTTCCTGCGACATAATTTATGAAAACAGCTGCGGTTTTCTCTAACCAAAATGGATAAAATAGAGACCAACTGTTTCTGCACGAGTTTAATGCGTTCTGGTGAAGCAATTGTTGTAACTCTAGTAAAGTTCGCGCGCAAAATGGCTATATAGCAAGCTAAAACCTAACATTACATTTCACTCCCGAAGATGGTGAACTGTTAACAAAGGCAGTGTCTGTACATATCTGTGTGTGGGACATGATCAATGAAGATTTTAGATCAATTTGGACAGACTTAGCGAACGTTTTTAACAAGACGTGTATGGTAACATTATTTCATTTTTACGCACAATTGTTTATGGATAAAACAAAACACTGTAATTCGTCCTTGATCTCTTCATTCATTATTAGTTGTTTTAATAGCATTATTTATGATACCTACTGGTAACATTTTCAATTATACATTTTAATAACGGTGTGTTCTATCACATAATAATATAGTATTCTCACCAAATTCAAAATACAGCATTATCAACAATAACTTACGTAACTCATATTATTATTATTATTATTATTATAAATACTAAAAACGACGAAGATAAACACGTAAGGAACAGAAGTGTATCGGGAAGAATTGTAGTAACTTGTTAATAAATATAGTATTCCTCATTAACTTTTCAAACAGTGACAGCAAACCTAAGTTCTGCTACTGGGGTAATGTGTGAATCGTCTTGTCACTTGGAATATCTGGGATAGAGCAAAACCGCCACTACCTGCTGGAGGAATCATTATCCGTTGGAAACTCCTCAGTGGTTTCCAACCCATCAGTGCCACTTGAGTTAACAGATGAATTTTCTCAAAATGGGTCAAACGGCTCTGAGCACTATGGGACTTAACGTCTGAGGGCATCTGTCCCCTAGACTTAGAACTACTTAAACCTAACTAACCTAAGGACATCACACATATCCATGCCCCAGGCAGGTTTCGAACCTGCAACCGTAGCAGTCGCGCGGTTCCGGACGGAAGCGCCTAAAACCGCTCGGCTGAATTTTCTCCCCTGCGTAGATTGTGTAAACAGCAGTACACATCAGTTATGAAATTCGAAGTTTCAGTTTTTACATTTATGGGAATGAAGAAAATTCTGAGGGTTACACATATTATTCCGAAAGCATTTGCTGTAGCTCTCTTCGCTCTGCTCAGACACTAACTGTATGTTCGTTTCCTTGCATCTTCCCACACGTACTTTTGCAATACAGTTTCATAATATGAAACTTCCTGGCAGATTAAAACTGTGTGCCGGACCGAGACTCGAACTCGGGACCTTTACCTTTCGTGGGCAAGTGCTCTATCAGTTCGCAGGAGAGCTTCTGTAAAGTTTGGAAAGTAGGAGACGAGGTACTGGCAGAAGTAAAGCTGTGAGGACGGGGCATGAGTCGTGCTTGGGTAGCTCAGTTGGTACAGCACTTGCCCGCGAAAGGTAAAGGTCCCGAGTTCGAGTCTCGGTCCGGCACACAGTTTTAATCTGCCAGGAAGTTTCATAACAGCGCACACTCCGCTGCAGAGTGAAAATCTCATTCTAGTTTCATGATATGTTTGCTCAGCCTAAAGGCTTCGTCGCATGTGGTAGCAAGATTCCTGAACCTGGGAAATATTGTTGGGATTTTTCTACCTGAAGTCCCATTTTGACTTCCTGAATATTCCAGCTTCACCTTCTTTACCACACGAATCCACATCAACTGCCGAAGTTTGCAACTGACATCAATGATAGCAAGAAGCACACTCGAAAAATATCCTTTGTAGCTGAAGAACAAACTTCCAGTATTTGGAGGTGCTACCAATCTCTCATGCTTACCATCAACGGCTGCTACACAGAAAAACCCTAACGAGTCCTTAACCCCTTAGCTCTTCCTTCCCAGTCTATTTGGTCAGGGGAAAATAGAAGTTCCGGCACAATTTTTTTTCCGAAGAGCTATCAATATTTGTGATAGAAACGGTCATACGGCAGATGGAGAGATGCGGTACGCAAATGTCAATGACCGGTATGATTCTCCGGTGGCTATCAACTTTAAACAAAACTTATTTGCATTACTTAGCTTTTGTATAGCTCCCACACGATCCATCAATACTGTAAAATATACTAACACTTTGGTTAAAGCAACAACACTTTGTTTGAACATTCTTCTTAGTCAGGACTTGTGGACTTAATACAACAGTGGTTTCATTTTTTGTGAAAATACAAATGCACGACGTACTTATATTTCTCATCCCTGCCGACGCAAAACACGGTACCCTGTTCGCGCGGCGCAAAATTCCCGCTACTAGGAAAACCCGTTTTTAGTTCCATCGCGCGTCCAGCAATGCTTGAGAAAGCGACCACAATTTACCCTCTTTTCATCAAGCTGCGCCACTTCGTCGACAATGATGCCACTGATCTGCCTAAAAAAATCGGCGTCACCATGGAGTTACGTACTTACTCTCCATCATCAACAGCTTACGGTCACAAAAATGTTCGTAGTTAAGTTCTAGGTTGTGCAAAACTGAGAATAATGATGTGCGACTGCACTGAAAAATACGTTTCTCAGGTGGCTGCTCAAAATATAAAAAAAAAAAAAAAAAAAAAAAAAATTCCCTGAGAATTCCAGGTGTGAGGAGTGAGATGGCGTTACAAGAAGTCTTTGATAAATTTTGTAAATTAATGTTGAGCGGAGGAGTGGCGTGGGGGCATCTCAAAACAACGACTTTAGTTTCCTCTCCGCTGAGATACATTGAGATATCCCCGATTTTTTCCAGGTGCAATATAGTTCCATAAGAATTCCAGATGAGTCGTCACCCTGGGTTCCTTATCGGTGACCAATAATTTGTTACATGTCGGATGTTCCTTTCTGTGAAAATAATCATAGACGTGATAAATCGCAACCTCAATAAATGAATATGTATTGTTAATCCGCTTATCAACACAAATTTTTCCAGAGTTTCAAGCTGCGATGCTTTTCCAGTTTTTCAGTCTCAAAAGTAGGCACACGACACGCAAACCATTTCTCTCGACTGACCTTGTACAGCGAATTCCAGGCCACGAGAACGACGTCGAATTTTTTCCACTCATAACTTGCTTCCACCATTGTTCAGTACCACACACCAAATAATAGCAACAACAAATAAAGTAACACCGGCAATCGTAAAAACAAATACAAAATCACCATCAGCGACGATCGATCCCACAGGACAGCAGGTGACAAACTGAAGCACAGTTCGGCCTCAGACCATTACCCGACAAGAATAAAACTAAGTTTAAACCTCAGAGGTTCACAAAATAGAAGACCCAAAGCACCGATTTTGACACTAGCAGGATCCAACCAACTCTCACGGAAGAAATAGAGATAAAGCAGTCAAATAATGGGCAACAGCTCTAAAGCAAACTGATCGAAACAGCACAAACCTAATTCCTCTGACGAGAAGGAAAAAAACACCCTTCATAGAATTAGGAATTGAGTATGCAATTCAGTCTCGACAGGATGCATACTACAATTGTATCAGCGATAGAACAGTAGACAACTACAAAACATTACTGATAGTGAGGAAACCGAGAGCCAAATTAAGCAGAAAGAACACAAGGAAGTACGAAAAAATCACCTGCTTGAAATTGAGACTTCAGAAAAGTCAGCACACGAAATTTCTATAAGAACTTCAAAACTAAGTTCATACGATATCAAGCACAAAGTCTGTTTGAAAAAGAACAATTAGCTTCAAACAATCAAGAAAAATGCAACGAATTGCTACATATTTCAAAGAACTACTTAACTGCCCATAACCAACACAAAAATTCCCACTTCAAGAACAAGAGTGCGCTAATCAACCTCCATTACCGCCAATGAAGAAGATATAGCCAAACATACAAGAAGACTACATAGCATATATAACCTGTTACAACAGAAGGACAGAATATACATAAATAAGTATAGGAGACTCTCACTGATATCAGTTACAAACGAAAGTATATTTCAGTGTCTTGCCAATACAGCATAGAAACAACTTGAACCAAAAACTGGAAAATATTAGGCAGGATTCAGACCTGCTCGTTCGTGTTCACGTGGTTTGAATTAAAAAAAGCCTATCACTAATTTGATCACGAATCACTCTTCCAAATATTAAAGGAACAAGGCCTAGATCTGAAAATTCTTGAAATCATAAAACAAGCAATAATATACACGAAATCCAAGGTCAAATTTAATAAAGAACTCTCAGACTTTTTCAAAATAAAAGCGGAAGTAAGAAAAGGCGATGGCTGTCTATTACCTTTCAACTGTGTCCTCCAGAAAGTGATACAACGAATAGGCAAACCGAAATCAGTCCTCGAAACTGACTAACCAATCACTTTAGACAGAGGCATGTTATCTATAGATTTCCAATGTAGAAATATTAAGGCGTGGCATTTCATCAACCAAAAATCAGGCTGAAGTCCCGTATCTTTTGAAAAGACAAAGTAAATTATCTGCAACTAACGAGAATCAAAATTCATGGAGGCGAAATTCGCAAAATTAAACGAGCTGCACAACTCCAATATCTCGGGGAAACCATTCAGGAAAATGGAATTCAAACAAAACCAAACGAAATTATTAAATGCCAAAAAGTTGGAAACTACATACCAACTTACCCAAAAATCTGAAACGAGAAATTTAACTTCAAGCACAAACTGAGACATTACAACACATTAACTAAACCAGAAACACTTTTTTGAATAGGAAATCAGACACTGAAAACATCTAGAGTAAGGAATGCAAAATTTTAGGAAAAATTCTACGCCCTAAGCTCGTAGACAAACAGAACCAACTCACAAGCAATAAATTTAACAATACACAAAAATCCATAATGACATTAGAGAAAATGCAGGTTAAGATTCTATAACACATAACCAGAACGAACTCAGACATACATACAAAACAAATACACGATTTTTTTCGACAACAGAGGCAAAGCCAAAAAGGGCACGATAAAACGCGTTGGCGAGATCAAGTCTGATCTGAAATTGGCAGTAGTTACTACTAGAGCACCGCGAAATCTTTAGGTGCAAAATTCACAAATGGCTGACCAACAGAAGAAACCAAAGAAGAAGATTGGAACAGCAAGTTCTAGAGAAAGAAAGGACAGAGGAAGAAAATGACAAATATGGGCACAAAGGAAGTCTATGCCATCTCTAAGTACTTGGCTAGTCCTAATGAGCTTATTCGCATATAATGAAACTATTCTATTAAATTAACCAATTTAACTTTTTACGAAGTCAGCATGTGATGTTCTATACCTTTACATTTTACCTAAGTACAACTGTATCTACATATGTAACCTATTTTCTTTTTTAATTACCTATTATTCCGTTTGAGCGAAAAAGGACTAACTAAATCAGCCGTAGTTTCAATTTGATGAGTACTGCATAAAATCCAACAACATACTTCAAGGAAGAAAGTACGCTCTGTTCTGACATGGATGTAATACTTATTTGCAGACTAATATTTACTTTTATTTATCATTTAAAAAGTTGTGCACTATGGCACTACTTCAATTTATTCCGTATTTCACACATTATTTACGTGATAGTGATTTGTACGACTAGAAAGCAAAATGTGTAGTGAGGCGCTCCTTCCAGTTACGCAGCGAATCACGAAAAAGCATGCAAATTTAAACGAAGGTCAATTTTAACTTAAACCAATAACAGTTGTGAACATGATTAATGTGTTTTGGGTCCACGAGGTTACAAACAGGTGGTGTTCGCACGCATCTGAGTATCTTGTGTTGGAGCGGATGGTAGGTTATCCCGGGTCTGCTCACTTTCGGCAGGCGTTGAACTTCAGCTTCTGGGCGACTATATGCAAAATAGTTCAAATGGCTCTAAGCACTATGGGACTTAACATCTGAGGTCATCAGTCCCCTAGAACTTAGAACTAATTAAACCTAAATAACCTAAGGACATCACACACAGCCATGCCCGAGGCAGGATTCAAACCTGCGACCGAATACTGCTTTCGCGGTGATAATTTAACTGAGGAATCTGCCAACGCTTAATTATGCAAACTTAACTGCACTTAGCTGTCACTTTATTTCTTTGAATTTTAGTGTGGGAATCTATACGCTTTTATTTACAATTTGACTAAATTGGCACTGTGTCCACTAGTTATTTATTTACCCATTTACTTATTTCCACCGTTGGATTGTATTTGTATTCAACCTGTTTCTTTATTTTGTTTATATTTTCCAATCAATGACGAACTTCGTGTTTGTAATCGAAGCTCGCCTGGTAAAAACTGTTAGACGATGCTGTTATTAGGGTTTACACCACCCGCCCTTACAAATGTACTTTGTCGTCATGGTCACTGGCCCGAACCGCAGTTAAGCTCTATTGTAAATTCGAAAATATTTGTGTGTAATAAGAGAAGACAGTGGTTATCTCGCATATGGGGATTAGGAATTAGGTTATCCCACAGTGCAGCAACGATCGTGAAAGTCGAAGTCAGCAAAGATGTTTTGCATGCGGGCTTACGAGCCGTAGTAAATTGAGCAACAGTTGCATAGCGAACAGCAGAAGGCAGGTTCTGCGTGGGTTCGCGGGAGCGACAGACATGGAGAAGTGCGGACGGCAAACTGGACGCAGCAGCTCAGCAGTTGCCGCCACCCCCACCATCTGATCAGCAGCGCTTACACACTGCGGAACCAGCGAAGATGACGAAACAGAGCAGTACCGCCGTCAACAATGTGAATATAACTTGTCTTTCAGAGTTGTCATAAGCAGGTATTCTGAGAATCGGAGGAGCCGAGCAGACCTGAGTCAAGAAAAAAGGAGCAAAGCAACGTATTCACTGATAATATTCATACATTCTATGAAGGCATTATCTTTGGAAATTGGGGGAAATGGAAGGATCATCAGATGGAAAGTGGAGGGAATTGCACGGAAAGTCAAATGTATGGTATTCAGAATAACATTGTGGCTATAGAACATAATTTAAAATCAGAGATTGAAAATTTGCAAGGAAAAACTGAGAGAATAATCGGACAGAAAGCTGAGGGGGTTAATGTCAGAAATTAGCGGATTTATTTACTCGGGATTTGTTGGAACAATCTTACTGGAATTTAGTTCATCCACTTCATCCACGGAAGAAATGGCTAACAAAACGCTAGTTCGACAACTACTGAGTACCGATCTTGAGACAGGGAGCCTTATCGGGTTGGATTAATAGACGAGAGAGAAAACATCCAAGGAAGAGCGGCGCTTTTAGCCACGAAACCGTTTAATCGAGAGCGAGAGCCTTACGGACGTGCAAAGTCCAATAGCAGGCGCTAAGGGTGAGGCGTTGTGCGTCACGAGACGTTGGAAAAAATTATTGACTATCGTTTAAGTATTTTGGAGTGATCCTAAGAAACATACGACATAGGGCGATAACGCACCATAAGCATTAGGGAAGGGAAAGACGATGCTGCGACGAAATTCTAAGAGTATTGTTCCACTGTTTCGGGTCAACAAGTACGCACGACAACGGACATCAAATGCACAGCTACAGATACTTGCCGCTACGACTGTGATCGGTCGGTATAGTACATACGAAACTAACATATATTCTTATGGAACTTAAATGGGAATCCTTGCAAGAAAGACTGTGTACTTCCCGTGAAAACCTGCTGGGTAAATGTGGAGAACCTGCATTCGAAGAAGACTCCTAGAAGTCTTGCTACTAATTCCGCCGCTTAGTCCACAGGGGTAGAATACATTTCGGTTATCATTTAGGACCACAGAAAGACTAACAGGGTAGGGTCCGGGCACCTTGCAGGCCAAATATAGCACTTCGCGTTATGCATTGCGGCCGTCAAGCAGGCATTACTGTGCTAGAAGTTGTTTACTGCCCCTGTGCGAAGGTAAGGACGACACAGCTCTACTTTTTGGTGCATAGATGTTTGAAGAAGGTACGGCGGACATTTGGAAAGAAATGTTATGCATTTCTTTGTTGAAAAAAATGCTTTTGTTTTACATCTTTGATATTCGCGGTGATTATAGAAACATTCCTCCCGCTTGTACTCAAATTTAATTGAACCTTTTCATGGTACACCAATCGCACTGTCGTAGCAAGAGACTGAAGAAGGCATATGGGGATGGCGATATTGATAGCAGTACAGTTAGTAACTGTATCTGGGGGCAGTGCGCACTCCAATGTCCAGGACCTCAAGCGCAGCGGCAGACCGACCACTGCACAGATTCCTGTTAGGGTGCAGCGTATTCACTGTCTGATTCTGGATGACAAAAGCTTTACACTGAACGAGCTGTCAAAACAAGTTGGAAAAGGAGGAATTGGTGTGTTCAGAACACTGAGAGGATTGGAGTTCAAAAAGGTATGCGCCTGGAGGATTTCGAAAATATTGAGGAATGCCTACGAAGACACTCTGAATACAGTATGCAGAAAAGTTTTGGAACAGTGCTAGAATTCTGGATATAACTTCGTAGCAAGAATAGCAGAAAGCCAAGAAACCATGTTGCTCCACTCTGAACTGGGAACGAAACTGCAATCGATGGAATAGCACTATGCGAGCTCCCTAAAGAAGAAATTCCAAACGGCGCCTTCAACAAGATAAGTGATTGCTACAGTGTTTTTAGATTCAGGATGTGCTTGTGGACATTATGCCACACGAAAAGTGCCAATTGTGACATGGATGTGGCAATGCTTAAATAACTAACCTCTTAAGTGTCGCGTTCTTGGAGTGACCCTCGTACAGTTCGTCCCATTTTTTACGTGCGTCCTTACAGTCGTTCAGTGCTCACTGAATAAGCATTTCCGACATCAATTTCACGAATTTTATTTGTTGTTGTTTCTGTCGTCACATCTGGTCAGTTTGGGCACTAAATTTTTGAACAACCTGAGTAGGTAAGAGCAATCAGCTTAACAGCTGATGAATCCATGTTGCTAACAATGGACAACAAAAATCAGCATGTGTTAGATAACGACCATTTTGGCTTTACGAAAGGTAACGGCATCAGAGAAGCAGTTATGACGTTGTGCTTAGTTGTGGAAGCAAGAATGAAGAGAAATCAAGACCGCCTCGATAGCTTCAGGTCAGTGTGGCAGACTGCTACCGAAGGGCCCCGGGTTCGATTCCAGGCAGGGTCAGAGACTTCCTCCACTCGGGGTCTGCGTGTTGCGTTGTCCTTACATTCGTATCGTCGTAACTGACAGAAAAATCGTGTCCAATACACAGTCCTATCGTCTTTCCATTACTGAGATGGCTGTATGAGCACGAACCGAAAGCCAATAAACTGAGATTTAAAAAAGGAAAGAGAAAAATCAAGACAAGCTTTTAGGACTTGTCGACCTAAAAAAAGCGCTGACACTGCAAAATGGTGCAAGATGTTCGAAATTTGAGAACAGGAGAAAGTTACAGGGAATGATGGGTGATATGCAACAAGTGCAAGAACCAACCGCGAACAATAAGACTGGAAAACCAAGAACTAACTGCTTGGATTAAGAAGGATGAAAGGTAGGGATATAGTGTTTCGCCTCTACTATTCAATCTATATATCGAAGAAGCAATGACGGAAATGAAAGAAAGGTTCACGAGTGCGATTAAAATTCGTGGTAAAAGGTCATCAATGATAAGATTCGTTGGTGACTTTCTGTACTCAGTAAAAATGTAAAAGAATTACAGAATGTGTCGAATGGAATTAACCGTCTAATGAGTACAGAATATGAATTGAGAGTAAATCTGAGAAAGACGAAAGTATTGAGAAGCAGCAGGAATGAGAACAGGGACAAACTTAGCACCAGAATTGATGATCACGAAGTACATTAAGTTAAGGAACTCTACTTCCTTGGAAGCTAAGTAACCAATGACGGACGAAGTGAGGAAGACATAAAAAAGCAGACTAGCACAGACAAAGAGGTCATTCCTGATCACAAGTAATCTACTAGTATCAAATCTAGGCTTTACTTAGAAGAACAAATTTCTGAGAATGTACGTTTGGATTACAGCATTGTATGGCAATGAATCACGCTCTAGGGGAAAACAAGAACAGAGCAGAATCGAAACATTTGAGATGTGGTATTACAGAAGAACGTTGAAAAATTAGGTGGGCTGATAAGGTAAGGAATGAGGAGGTTCTCCATAGAATCGTCGAGGATAGGTGTATACATGGGGAACACTGAAAAGGAATCTGGGAATGACTTCCATGTTACTAGAGGGAATTGTACAAGGTAAAAACTGCAGGGGAAGAAAGAGATTGGAATACATCGAACAAATTACTGAGGAACACTGTCTGGTCTGCGGTTTAAGACCACCCCCGCCCCATGACTTGGGAAGTAGCCGACTTCAGACCAGCCGGCACCTCGCGCAGCGCGCCCGTAGCGAGCCAAGACACGCAAGGACGCGGCAGCGGCGCGTGCGGCGTCAGCAACGACGCGCCGCGAGGCGAGCCAGCCAGCCACTTGTTACTGGAGCGGCCGACTGCCAGGCCAGCGCTGCTCGGGACGGCAGTAAATCAAGCGCCAGCCGTCTCGGCCAGACGCCCGCGCCCTTCTTCTGCCACATACCGGCGCCCACTCGTCGCACGTTCGTTCTACGCCTTCCCCTACGTCTGACGCCATATGGTGATAGTACGACGGATACTCAACAATTAAAGAGAAATTGATGTAGAAATATAGTTTCAAACTTTCACGACTTTAGGTTGACATCACAGGGATGAGACCAGCTGACGGATAAAAACTGTTTAATCAATACTGCGTGCACTTAAAGAAACTGAATAGAAAAATTTATAGAAATTACGCATTTTAAAAAAAATTGTTAATTTATACCTCAGTCCTTCCTGAACAAGAGTATGTATGGTTTTTGTACACTTCATTGACAAAACGTTTGACATAGTGATATGCACATACACTAATGGATGTAGTATCGCATACGCAAAGTATGAAAGGGAAGTGCACGTACTCAAGTTATGTAAGGGAAGTGCACTGGCGGAGCAGTCATTTGTGATTCATGTGGAAAGGTTTCCGACCAGATTATGGCCGCAAGACGGGAATGAACAGACTTCGAACGCGGAATGATAGTTGGAGCTGGACGCATGGGACATTCCACTTTGGAAATCGCTAGGGAATTCAATATTCCGAGATCCACAGTGTTAAGAGTGTGCCGAGAATACCAAGTTTCAGGCATTACCTCTCACCGCGAACAACACAGTGGTCGACGGACTTCATTTAGCGACCAGGAGCAGCAGCGTTTGTGTAGGGTTGTCAGTGCTAACAGACAAGCAACACTGCATGAAATAACCCCAGAAATCTATGTACGACGAACGTACCCCTTAGGGCAGTGCGGCGATATTTGGCGTTAATAGGCTGTGGCAACAGATTACCGACGCGATTGCATTTGCAAATTGCACATCAGCTGCGACGCCTCATCTGCGCTCATGAACCATACCGGTTGGACCCTGGATGACTGGAAAACAGTGGCCTGTTCAGGTGAGTCCCAACCTTAATTGGGTTAGAGTGTGGCGGAGACCCCACAAAGCCATGGACCCAAATTGTCATCAAGGCACTGGGGAAGCTGGTCGTGGCTCCACTATGGTGTGGGCTGTGTTTAAGGAATGCAGAGGATGCTCTGCTCCAACGGAAGTGATCATTGACTGGTTATGCTCGGCTACTTGGAGACCATTTGCAGCCACTCATAGACCTCGTATTCCCAAACAACGACGTCTGTCACCGGATCGCAATCTGTTCGCTATTGATTTGAAGAACATTCTGGACAATTCGAGCGAATGATTTGGCAACCCAGATGACCCTACATGAATCCCATCGAACATTTGTGGCACATAATCGAGAGGTCAATCCGTCCACAACATACTGCACCGGCAAAATTTTCACAATTATGGACGGCCAAAGATGCAGCATGGCTCAATATTTCCGCAGCGGACTTCCAGCGATTTGTTGATTCAATGCCATGTTGAGGTGCTGCATTACGCAGGGCAAAAGGAGGTCCGACGAGATATTACGAGGTACCCAACGACTTTTGTTACCTCTGTGTGCAGCAAAAACAGTTGCAGTAAGTTTTGTCACCGTTCATAACATTACCCAATAACAAGCCGAAGTGTAAGGAAATGAAATGTGTACAGACATGAAGGAGCACTACGGAAGAGAAGATAACCCTCTTTGAACGTATGATTAAACTTGGGTTCGCCATTTTTAACCAGTCTAAAAGTCAGAGTATGGAATGGAAACACACCAACTCATCTGTCCGAAAGAAATTCAGAACGCAATCATCAGGGTAAAGTCATTTTGACCATTTTTGGGAAGCCCAAGGTTTCGTCTTTTAAGATTATTTGAAAGATCAGGGTACAACAAACAGTGCCTGCTACTTAAGACAGGCCGATAAACTAAATAAAGCCAGCAATGAGAGAAAAAGGCGTGGTTTGCCACACGACAATGCTCGCCCTCACATCGGACAGCTGACCCAAGAACCCATTTAAAAATGGGTTAGGACAATAGTGTCTCGTACTCCCTACATTCCACTTTTGGTTCCTCGGAATTTCATTGGTTTCGTCCGCTCAAGGGAGCATTAGACGGACGAAGTTTAAGCAGGAACGTGGAGATTGTAGACTGTGGGAAAGTGGCTCAAGTTTAGAAGACAAAGGTTTCTTTGCATAAGGTATAAAAAAGACTTCATCAATGGGACAGGTGTATTAATATTGGCGGGGTTTCTGTAGAGAAGTAGTAAAAGTCCCGTTTTGTAAACATATAGTTTTTTCTAGATCAGTTTTTTTCTGTAATTCTTGGCTGTCCCTCTTACTACGCCTCAGAAAATCCAGTCTAATTTCTCTTGCTCAGCTTCTCTCTTCTACTACCAAACTCTATGTTGGAAAGGAATGACAGGCAGCCCAAAATTTTATTCATCTGGTCAGATGACGAAATGACGTACGAGTCCCACTGACAGTTTCAGGAACCAGGGTAAGTTTGATGCTGGGAGACCTTATTTCTACTGCGATCACAAATCTTTATGTAGTCGGCCCAATACAATCCGCGCTTATGGTATGAATAGCGGCAGCAAAGAACGTTCATCTTAGCGGGCACCGACTTTTTGCACCCTCTGTGAGATGCGTAATGTTTGTCTGGTATCAGTCTGTGTAGTGATTCTCAACGTACCCTCACATAAGGCCAGAGGCACGAACAAGCAATTCGAGTAGTAACATTGTAGAACATGTTCGTTTTGGCGCTCCATGTGTTATAGTGAGGGGAGGCATGTTGTAGCATGGACATACTGCCCTACAAATCATTGTACACAGGTGAATGTTGCTGTGACACTGTACTCCTTCCCCAGGTGCGTCTTTTCCAGAGTGCAATCGACCCTGACACGGATGACAGTGCGCTACCGCATCCAACAGCGCAGGTAGTGGAGCTCTTGGACATTCGGCGTTCCCCGACTTAAATCCCATCGACCACGTGTGGGATGCGCCGAGGAAACGTATTTCAGCACGTCCACATGTGGAGGAATGGAACTCTCTACCATAAGAACTCCTTGTCAATCTTGTGGTCAGCATGGGAGCACGATGCAGAGCAGGCAATCTTGTCCGTGGTGACCACACACCCTATTAACAACCATGTGCCGCCTTTTGCAAAGTCCAAGGGATCATCATAAATCGGGGTGATTTCAGTTTACTCACTGTCTTTGAATAAAAGTGTCATTTCTACTAGTCTCTCTCAGTATTTCCTTTAGTTACATTCAGTATAACACTGTAGCTGTTCTTTCTACGTGCGGTCCAAGTTTTATCGAGCTATGTTACTTGGAAGTGACACGACTTGCGGAAGTTATTTTCGTCCTTACGTTTTGCACACAAGCGCACAACAACCGTCGTCCCCTGATCTGTCGGAAGATGGATATACGGAGATCCAATCACTAATGTGTTTATTTCGTTAGTTTAATACGATATAATGCCACAAGGGGGTTGTTGCTCTCTATCGCTCTAGCACGTAGGTTCACCCACTACATTGTGACACATACCATGGGTTTAATCAGAATGAGAGAAACTTCATTTTAAGAAATACATAAACTCTTGAAACATCTTTAGACGAGATAGTCATAATTATGGGGCTACACTAAGATCAAAAGTATGCGGACACCTGGATGAAAATGATTTACAAGTTCGTGGCGCCCTCCATTCGTAATGCTGGAATTCAATATGGTGTTGGCTCACCCTTAGCCTTGATGACACGTTCCACTCTCGCAGGCATACGTTGAATCAGGTGGTAGAAGGTTTCTTGGGGAATGGCAGCCCATTCTTGACGGAGCGCTGCACTGAGGAATCTATGTCGGTCGGTGAGGCCTGGCACGAAGTCGGCGTTCCAAATCATCCCAAAGGTATTCCTTAGGATTGGGGTCTGGACATTGTGCAGGCCAGTCCATTATAGGGATGTTACTGTCGTGTAACCACTCCGCCACAGCTGTGCATTATGAACAGGTGCCAGATCGTGTTGAAAGATGCAATCTCCATCCCCGAATTGCTCTTCAACAATGGGAAATAAGAAGGTGCTTAAAACATCAATGCAGGCCTGTGCTGTCATAGTGCCACGCGAACCAACAAGGGCTGCAAGCTCCCTCCATGAACAACACGACCACAACATGACACCGCCGCCTGCGAATTTTACTGTTGGCACTACACACGCTGACAGATGACGTTAACCGGGCATTCCCCATACCCACACCCTGCCATCGGATCGCCACATTGTGTACCGTGATTCGTCACTCCACACAACGTTTTTCCACTGTTCAATCCTTACACCACACGAGGCGTCGTTTGACATTTACCGGCGTGCTGTGTGGTTATGAGCAGCCGCTCGACCATGAAATCCAAATTTTCTCACCGCCCACCTAACTGTCATAGTACTTGTAGTTGATCCTGATGTAGTTTGGAATTCCTGTGTGATGGTCTGGATGGAAGTCTGAGTGTTACACATTACGACCCACTTCTACCGTCGGCGGTCTCTGTCAGTCAACAGACGAGGTAGGCCAGTACGCTTTTGTGCTGTACGTGTCCCTTCACGTTTCAACTTCACTATCACATCGGAAACAGTGGATCTAGGGGGATGTTTATGAGTGTGGAAATCTAGTGTACAGACGTATGACACAATTGACACCCAACCACCTGATTACGTTCGAAGTCCGTGAATTTCGCGGAGCACCCCATTCTTCTCTCTATCTCTCTCTCTCTCTCTCTCTCTCTCTCTATGTCTAAAGACTACTGAGGTCGCTGATATGGAGTACCTGGCAGTAGATGGCAGCGTAATGCACCTAATATGAAAAACGCATGTTTTTTGGGTTGTCCGGATACTTTTGATCACATAGCGCATCTTCTTTGGTCCTGAAGCTGTAAATTATTGGTCAAGACATGAGAAATCTTGAATTTACAAGAAATATAGTGCTTCAAGTAGCCATTAAGTCTGAGATGATAAAAGTATCTTTCGGGACAACGGTAAATGCAGTGTGGAATGTTATCCTTGAGCGAGAGAACGCGTCAAAGTTTTCCTACGTCTCGGGAGAAATTTAAAATAAGCTTCAAGTTAATGAAGATAGGAATGCTCTGCCTCACTTGTCACAGAGTCTATTCCACATCTACGTGTCGTGCGGAAAAAATAACCTTCTTATGGATTTAGGGCACCTGAACTAACACCTAATCACGCATTAAATATGCACACTTTGCGACGGTGGGGAAACACTCGTTACTCATCAGAAGCTGGAGTTACCAAAGAGCACAGGTTTTTGAAAAAGCGCCGACTACACCCGGCACATCAGTCATAAAAAAGGGAACGCAAATACGGCCACTCCTACGCTAAACAACATAGAGGAATTCTCGTAACGCAGATTCAAGCTTTGAACTTGCCTGTCCACATTCCGAACGGTATCAATATTTATTTTGTAAACAATTACGCTCTTACGATTTAAAATGTAATTTTAACTTTCATTAAGAGAGACGGCTGACAACTGGACTCACCGAGGACGGGAGGCAGTCCTATTCAAATGAACCTTTCCGTCATTTGCTTTCACGAATTTCGAAAGGCGGGGGAAAATATAATTTGTATCGCCGGTAGGTAATTTTTACTCCACTCCACTCCAATGCTAGTCAAGAGTCTTACTCACTGCGCCTCCTACCTTTGCAATTACTTTCGTGGAAGTTACTCGACTGAAGTAGGGAAAGCCGAAACTAAATGTTATTAGCCACAGATGATGGACGAGTATCCAGAATTGTGCTTGTAAGATATAACTGAGCGACAAAATCTAGGCGCAAGTATCAACGGTGTCGACATAATAACAGAAAACATCTATCGCCTCAGGAAGTGCCTGGAAGATCGACGATGCCGTTTGCAATGGGACCACTATGACAACAGGAACTTCATTTCTTGTTCTTTTATATTTTTTCTCTGGTGATGATAAAAATACGGTGAGCACATTTTTTTATCAATTTCTGTGAATATACGAGTAGCTTCATCCGTTTCCCTCCGTCAAACGAAGAACACCGCAGCCCTCGTTCCAAGCATTTACATCTCTAGGGTGGCCTACACATACGTCGCTTGAGATGCTTCATATTACTTGAGATAATAATGCAAGTGATTAACGAGTAAAAGAAATAAAATGCACAAGACATTTTAGCAGGTAGTGATTCAGCAAGATGTGCAGCACAGAATAATCTTAAATGTGATGACAATATATACCGGCTCTGCAACGAAGAAACAATTACATATTAGCATATGAACCATGTTGCTAATCGTGCATTTTCTGAGAAAATTTTGTGTCTTCTACAAAGAACACAATTTATGTTTTCGAATTCACTTACAGTTATTTAACTAAGCAACTGAATATAAAAAAAGGTGTTTCGATGGAGGAAACGTGCAGCACAACTTAACAAAGAATGAAACGTATGTGTCATAGAGCACTGCTTGGTTGATGTAATATTGGTTACAAGCACATAATGACTGTTTATAAATTCTCTAACGAATCTTATTTCATTGAACCGCAGAAATAATACAAACATTTACCAAGAAATTTGTGTGCTTTTTCTGGGAGGTTAATGCTCCCCAGGGAAATGTATAATGTTGCCAAGAATTCAATTTGGATCAATATACGATTCTCGCCTTAGGAGCCAGTGAACTTCCATTGCCATCATATTGCCAGAACATACAAACTATATATTATTCACATAAATATGCAGTTCCAAGATAAACGTAACGAAAGACGTCCGCATTCATTCAGCATTTTATCAGTTTGTCAGTTCAGACATTACAGACATTTGCCTGCAACTCGACGTGACATGGCCTCTACAGCCGTCTATAATAGCGAAAGTGTTTGTTGCCTCTGCACGATGTTGGGCACGAATCATGTCGGTCGATCTGGGTTGTCAAACATTCGCTCGAATTGCCCAGAATGTTCTTCGAACCAATTGGAGCAATTGTGTCTTTCATAAAAAAATTCCATCGTTGTTTGGGAACATGGAAGCCCATGAATGGCTGCAAATGGTCTCCAAGCAGCCCAACATAACTATTTCCAGTCAAAGGTTGTTTGAGTTGAACCAGAGGACTCAATCCACTATATGTAAACACAGCCCGCATCATTATGGATTCACCACTTGTTTGCCCAGTGCCTTGATGACAATATTTCGGGAATCACCTGACCGGCCACGGTTTGTCAGTCATCTAAGGATCAACCGATATGCTCACGATCCCAGGAGAGGCGCTGCAGGCAACGTCATGCTGTTAGTAAAGGCACTCGCGTAGGTCGTCTACTGCCATAGTCCATTGACGCCAAATTTCATCGCACTGTCCTAACGGATACGTTCGTCGTACGTCCCAGACTGATTTCTGAGGTTATTTCACGCAGAGCTGCTAGCTGTTACCTCTGACAACTCGACACAAACGCCGCTGCTCTCGGTCGTCAAGTGAACGCCGTCGGCCACTGGTTGTTCGCAGTGAGAGGAAATCCTGAAACTTGGGTGTTCTCGACACTCTCTTGGCACGGAATTTGAGTTCCCTAACGATTTCCGAAATGGAATGTCCTTGCGTCTAGCTTCAACTATCATTCCGCGTTTAAAGTCTCTTGATTCCCTGGCCGGAAACTTTTTCAAATGAATCGCCTGAGTTCAAATGATAACTCCGCCAATGCACTGCCCTTTTATATCTTGTGCATATCGCTACCCCCCCCCCCCCCCCCCATGAACCATGGACCTTGCCGTTGGTGGGGAGGCTTGCGTGCCTCAGCGATACAGGTAGCCGTACCGTAGGTGCAACCACAATGGAGGGGTATCTGTTGATAGGCCAAACAAAAACGTGTGGTTCCTGAAGAGGGGCAGCAGCCTTTTCAGTAGTTGCAAGGGCAACAGTCTGGATGATTGACTGATCTGGCCGTGTAGCAATAACCAAATCGGCCTTGCTGTGCTGGTACTGCAAACGGCTGAAAGCAAGGGGAAACTACGGCCGTAATTTTTCCCGAGGGCATGCAGCTTTATTGTACGATTAAATGATGATGGCGTCCTCTTGGGTAAAATATTCCGGGGGTAAAATAGTCCCCCATTCGGATGTCCGGGCGGGGTCTACTCAAGAGGATGTAGTTATCAGGAGAAAGAAAACTGGCGTTCTACGGATCGGAGCGTGGAATGTCTGATCACTTAATCGGGCAGGTAGGTTAGAAAATTTAAAAATGGAAATGGATAGGTTAAAGTTAGATATAGTGGGAATTAGTGAAGTTGGGTGGCAGGAGGAACTAGACTTCTGGTCAGGTGACTACAGGGCTATAAACACAAAATCAAATAGGGGTAATGCAGGAGTAGGTTTAATAATGAATAGGAAAATAGGAATGCGAGTAAGCTACTACAAACAGTATGGTGAACGCATTATTGTGGCCAAGATAGATACGAAGCCCACACCTACTACAGTAGTACAAATTTATATGCCAACTAGCTCTGCAGATGACGAAGAAATTGAAGAAATGTATGATGAAATAAAAGAAATTATTCAGATAGTGAAGGGTGACGAAAATTTAATAGTCATGGGTGACTGGAATTCGGTAGTAGGAAAAGGGAGAGAAGGAAACGTAGTAGGTGAATTTGGAATGGGGCTAAGAAATGAAAGAGGAAGCCGCCTGGTAGAATTTTCCGCAGAGCACAACTTAATCATAGCTAACACTTGGTTTAAGAATCATAAAAGAAGGTTTTATACATGGAAGAATCCTGGAGTTACTAGAAGGTATCAGATAGATTATATAATGGTAAGACAGAGATTTAGGAACCAGGTTTTAAATTGTAAGACATTTCCAGATGCAGATGTGGACTCTGACCACAATCTATTGGCTAAGACCTGTAGATTAAAACTGAAGAAACTGCAAAAAGGTGGGAATTTAAAGAGATGGGACCTGGATAAACTGAAAGAACCAGAGGTTGTACAGAGTTTCAGGGACAGCATAAGGGAACAATTGACAGGAATGGGGGAAAGAAATACAGTAGAAGAAGAATGGGTAGCTTTGAGGGATGAAGTAGTGGAGGCAGCAGAGGTTCAAGTAGGTAAAAAGACGAGGGCTAGTAGAAATCCTTGGGTAACAAAAGAAATATTGAATTTAATTGATGAAAGGAGAAAGTATAAAAATGCAGTAAATGAAGCAGGCAAAAAGGAATACAAACGTCTCAAAAATGAGATCGACAGGAAGTGCAAAATGGCTAAGCAGGGATGGTTAGAGGACAAATTTAAGGATGTAGAGGCTTATCTCACGAGGGGTAAGATAGATACTGCCTAAAGGAAAATTAAAGAGACCTTTGGAGATAAGAGAATCACTTGTATGAACTTCAAGAGCTCAGATGGAAACCCAGTTCTAAGCAAAGAAGGGAAATCAGAAAGGTGGAAGGAGTATATAGAGGGTGTATACAAGGGCGGTGTACTTGAGGACAATATTATGGAAATGAAAGAGGATGTAGATGAAGATGAAATGGGAGATACGATACTGCGTGAAGATTTTAACAGAGCACTGAAAGACCTGAGTCGAAACAAGGCCCCCGGAGTAGACAACATTCCACTGGAACTACTGACGGCCTTGGGAGAGCCAGTCCTGACAAAACTCTACCATCTGGTGAGCAAGATGTATGAAACAGGCGAAATACCCTCAGACTTCAAGAAGAATATAATAATTCCAATCCCAAAGAAAGCAGGTGTTGACAGATGTGAAAATTACGGAACAATCAGTTTAATAAGCCACAGCTGCAAAATACTAACACGAATTCTTTACAGACGAATGGAAAAACTAGTAGAAGTTGACCTCGGGGAAGACCAGTTTGGATTTCGTAGAAATACTGGAACGCGTGAGGCAATACTGACCTTACGACTTACCTTAGAAGAAAGAATAAGGAACGGCAAACCTACATTTATAGCATTTGTAGTCGTAGAGAAAGCTTTTGACAATGTTGACTGGAATATTCTCGTTCAAATTTTTAAGGTGGCAGGGGTAAAATACAGGGAGCGAAAGGCTATTTACAATTTGTACAGAAACCAGATGGCAGTTATAAGAGTCGAGGGACATGAAAGGGAAGCAGTGGTTGTGAAGGGAGTGAGACAGGGTTGTAGCCTCTCCCCGATGTTATTCAATCTGTATATTGAGCAAGCAGTAAAGGAAACAAAAGAAAAAATCGGAGTAGGTATTAAAATCCATGGAGAAGAAATAAAAACCTTGAGGTTCGCCGATGACATTGTAATTCTGTCAGAGACAGCAAAGGACTTGGAAGAGCAGTTGAACGGAATGGACAGTGTCTTGAAAGGAGGATATAAGATGAACATCAACAAAAGCAAAACGAGGATAATGGAATGTAGTCGGATTAAGTCGGGTGATGCTGAGGGAATTAGATTAGGAAATGAGACACTTAAAGTAGTAAAGGAGTTTTGCTATTTAGGGAGTAAAATAACCGATGATGGTCGAAGTAGAGAGGATATAAAATGTAGACTGGCAATGGCAAGGAAAGCGTTTCTGAAGAAGAGAAATTTGTTAACATCGAGTATAGATTTAAGTATCAGGAAGTCATTTCTGAAAGTATTTGTATGGAGTGTAGCCATGTATGCAAGAGAAACATGGACGATAAATAGTTTGGACAAGAACAGAATAGAAGCTTTCGAAATGTGGTGCTACAGAAGAATGCTGAAGATTAGATGGGTAGATCACATAACTAATGAGGAAGTATTGAATAGGATTGGGGAGGAGTATGTGGCACAACTTGACGAGAAGAAGGGATCGGTTGGTAGGACATGTTCTGAGGAATCAAGGGATCACCAATTTACTATTGGAGGGCAGCGTGGAGGGTAAAAATCGTAGAGGGAGACCAAGAGATGAATACACTAAGCAGATTCAGAAGGATGTAGGATGCCGTAGGTACTGGGAGATGAAGAAGCTTGCACAGGATAGAGTAGCATGGAGAGCTGCATCAAACCAGTCTCAGGACTGAAGACCACAGCAACAGCAACAACAACAACAACAACAACATCGCTATCCTATGACTTTAGTCGCCTCAGTGTATACTGCCCGTCTCCTGTATCCCTGGTTTCTGCGTCACCACCGTCAAACTGTGATAAAATCCAGGCTTGCAGCAGACACGCGTATGCATCCCGAACGTCATTGCGGCTGACAAGCCTTAAAGACCCTTCAGCTTTAAGAGCCGCAGAGTACCAGGAGGTGATGCTCCGAGCAGCCTCAAAAAACACATTGCACGAATCGTCGATAGCAGTTATTCCGACAGCCGACGATCTAAATAAAACAAGTATCGCGATTTTCTCTCGGTCAGTGCTTTGATATACAAATGCAATGCTGCCACACTGCACAATATTGCGCAAGACTTGACCTTTGGCGTTTATACACTTACGTAAGTGCAACGGAACCCATGTGCTGCAAAAGACGACTTTTTTTCGTAACTTCATTTTTTCATAAAGCCCCCTTTAAGTCATGACAAACCCTTATTGGCTGAAAGAATTCGCTAATGAAAATGGCCTCCTCTACCGCAAAGTGCTCTTCTTGTCGTGTTATTCAACTCTAATGGGAAACTCCCAGTTTGAATTAAAAACCGCCATGTGATTATTGTCTAATTTGTGAACTAGTTTTATTTTACCCAAATCCTGTGCGGATACCAGATCTGCACAACCAGCGGCACAAGTTTAAATTTAGTTTTACTGCATTTCCACAGCGTAAAATATGTAGAACAGCAGTGGGGCTAATCTGTAGTGCTGGGACCAATATACTCACGAACCGTGCAGCAAACACGCCTGACGTTAGGAAAACTGAGCGCGACTGAGATCGCGAGTTACAGCTGCACACAGATCTGTGCTACATACAATAGATGATATGCTGGGAACCGCAAAATACAACTGAATACAGCAAACTTTAACAAAACAGGAAAACGTCTAAAATATTTATTCGCACATGATGTTCACACGACTTTTGGAACAACGCTAATTTCCGTAGGTCGTAAGTTGTACGTACAGACACACTCCATTCAGGACCGATCACAAAAATATAAAGTGGAAGTATTTCTACACGCAGCCTCTCGCAGCCGTTTCCTGTTACACTCATTACATGGTTTAATGCCCACACATTGAATGACGAGATAATGCTGCAATAAAGCACTTTAGATAAAACTGACGTGTTTTAAAACTCCGCCCTCTGTAAAATATACTCAATTTCTTTTTTTATTATTATTCTGCACTCAAACATCTTTGGAGCCGTATGTGTCTTCACTGGGTCTCGTTTTATTTCTCTAAAATGTTACAAAAGTTCGAGGTTGGTTTTTTATTTTGCTCCTAAAAACTACAACATGTGCATTTCTTATTTTGTTTAGAGTTCACATCTGTAACTGAATTGTGAAGATGTAATTGTAACGTTGGCTTGTTTTTATGCGTGTTTATGGCTTGATAACAATGCATCTGCGAAGCCCTCGGAAGACTTTACAAAATGGATTATTTATATAAGCTTGTCACCGCATTCATTTGAAAAACGTTTATCATCCGTCATTACAGATAGGAAAAAATAGCTAATCGTTAAAGACAATCTCATACCAAACTTATGGTCATATTTGTAGATGGGTGCATTGCTGGATCACCAAATAAAACAAAAATGTGAGTGAGCACAACGCGGAGTCCCTCTTACCGCCACTTAATAAGGATATGATAAGAGTACCAAACACAAAAAGCTGAAGGATGGCCAACAACACGATGGCGAATGGAATACTGCAAACAATTGTTCTCTGGCAGGACTGCGTCTTACTGCCAGCACCACCAACGCGCATTGGTCGAATATTGTACCCACATCCATCTAGTCAATGCCTACAACAGTTACCTTCAAGAACAATTAACCAGATGGCCTAAAAAAAGTAGCAGAAATAATAGTATGCGACACTCACTCAGGACACTTCTATCCATTTGGGTTAAGTGAGATGAGAAATTTTGAATTACAGGCAACGCGTTCTCGGATAAAGCGCCATAATAAATCCAAAGAAATTATGGTTTTATGAAAGGCACTCCGTGGTACCGAAGTTAGTGCCCAGATACTTATGAAATTGAAGGTAATAAAGCAAAAGCAGAAATCTGCTCAAAACGTTCGAAGACACAGATGTACTGCTCCAATTCAGTTGTCGCATCACTGCAAAGATGAGTAATACAGATGTCAGTATCCAGCGGAGTTGCTAAACAGTTAAAATCGTCTACGTGAAGTACGGCGACAAGGTCCGACTAAATGTCAACAAATTCCATTCAAAACTTGCAGCTGGTTAGTCCCATATTTTAAACAACAAACTATGATCACTGACTACAAGAAAACAAAGGCCACTCACGTCTATAAGAAAGGTGCAGAAGAGATCCACAAAACTACAGTGCAGTCTCTCTTAAGTAAATCTACTGTATAGAACGAGAACACGTTCTCCAGCTCAAACTCAATGAAGTATCTCGAACAGAATGGCCTCCACCATGCCATCCACAACGGATTCGGAAAACATCGATCACGTGGAATTCGATTTGTGCTTTCCTCACACAGCATCTTGAAAGCCGTAGAGTAAGGAATTCAGGTGGATTCCGAAATGCACTACCACTTATAAGGTATTCAGGTGGATTCCGAAATGCACCACCACTTATAAATAGACGATAAGGATATCAAATAAAATTTGTAACTTCAGGATTTACACATCAATACTCAGCAGGCCACATACGGTGTGTGGTGTAGGGTACTTTTGGTATCATTAACGGATTCTCCCTTTCCTTTTTCACCTGCGAACGGAGCGTGGGAACAATGACTGGCAGTATGCCTCTGTACTAGCTCTAAATTTCCGAATTTTCTGGTCATAGTAACTTTGCGAGATGCCTATGGGAGGAAGTAACATGTCAGACTCTTCCCGGAAAGTACTCCCCCGAAATTTCAACAGTAAAAGTCACCGTGCTGCACAACGCCTCTCTTGTAGTGTCTACCACTCGAGTTTGCTGGGCGTCTCTGTAATGTTCTCGCGACGACCAAACGATCCCGTGACGAAACGCGCCGCTCTTCGCTGGACCTTCTCTATCTCCTTTATCAGTCCTACCTGGTAAAGGTCTCAGATTCCATGGTGGGGAGGACGCAGCACGTTAACTTGGATGAACAGTCATCGACATAACTATTCAGTTACTTCAGGCGTACATTACGGAAGTGTGTTGGGACGCTCGCTGTTCATATTTCATATTCATGTCCTGGGAGACAATATTAACAGGAACCTCAGACTTCTCGCAGATGACGCAGTTATCTATAATGAAGTAGTATCTGAAAACGCTGCACAAATATCGTCAGATCTTGAGAAGTTTTCAAAGTGGCAAAAAGATTATTTCAGATGTTCAGAAATGTAAAATCTGTGCACGTCACAAAAACCAATAACAAAGTGTCATATGACTATAGTATAATGACACACAAATGGAATAGTTCAGCTCGTACAGATACCTGGATGATACGAATTGGAATTATCACATAGATTATCTTAGGTAAGATAGGATACTGGCAAATGCAGACAGGTCTACCTACAAAGGAGACAGCTTGCAACTCACTCGTGAGTCCCATACAAGAATATTACCAAATATTAGTAAGAGGGGACACTGCACATAAGGAAGGACAGCACGTGTGATCAAAAGTTTGACTCAAGGGAGAGCATCATGGAAGTGTTGAAACACTTGAATTGGCAGACTCTAAGACACACGCCAAAAAACCCTACTCAAAGTTTCAAGAACCAGTATTAAACGAAGAATCTAGAGACATTCTTCAGCCTCCTACGTATTGCCCCGGTAAAAATCGTCAAAACATTTGACTTATTACAGAACGCAGTGAGGCATTTAATCTATCAACTCATGGTAGTGGCGAAATATCTTAGGACTCGTTTTCGACGCCGGGGCAGATGGGGAAGTGGTCACTACCGCACAGGTCGTTATGTGCTCTCCAGTGGATAGATATGTCCTGAGCTGCAAACTTATAAACCAATGGCCGAGTAACTACCATATGCCACACTGAAATGTGTGGCGGCCCCAGTATTCAACAGGCAGAGGTCGAACTGAGACAGTAAAGTTTCGACATCTCTGCCTCGGCCAGTAAGCACGGCGCCACCCCATACGGGGTTATGGGCGTTAAAATCTCCCAGAAGTAGAAAAGGTTTAGGGAGCTGATCAATCAATGCAGCTAATAAATCCAGGGTTATTGCACCATCTGGAGAAAAATAAACATTGCAGACAGTTATTTCCTGCATCGTCCTTATTCTGACAGCCACAGCTTCGAGATGGGTTTGAAGGGGCACAGTGTCACTACAGACAGTTTAGGACATCAACGCAAACTCCACCTGACACTCGATTATAGTCGCTGCGGTTCCTGCGGGGGCGGGAGGGGGGGGGGGCAGGGGTCCGCAATGCTGGGAACCAGATTTACTGGAGGGCAATGCAGAAAGCAGGTGTAAAGCTTAACAGTTGCCGTAGCTCAGCCAAGCGGTGGAAAAAACCACCGCAATTCCACTGGAGGATGACATCGTGAGACCGGGAAGGCATGGAACATTCAATGAGGCAGTTAACGCCTCAGATTCACTACTGCCACCGATTTATTGCCTGAACAGTCTGTATCCATTGTGTCTGAGGGTCTGGCGAGATCTAGGTCCTCTGCTGACGCCAGAATCTCCACCCCATCCTGAGACGCAGATTTCTTTCGCTGCTCCTTGGGTTTCCCTAGTTGGGAGGACTTCACTGGTTCAGTCTCTGGGACTGAGGATGAGCGTGAAGACCTATGACCAGATACTTACGACCAGATGCTTTTGGGCTCTTCAGCGGGTGTCATCTTTCCCACAAACAGAAAGCTGGGAAGGAAGTGACCCAAAGGACCCCTTCCTAGCTTATCTAGCTTGAAAGTGGGGACGGACGTCCCCGATGGTTGGGGGGGGGGGGGGGGGTTGCTCCCGAAGTAGGTGGTGCGGGAGCAACAGGGAGGGAAATGCCTCCCACCATCAAGGAGGCAGGTGTGTAGTCTTCCAGCTCAGAGCCGACCGTAATTCGGATGGGGCTGTAACTGTTCTCATAGCGGTGGCTTAATAGGTGGTCATAGCCACAGGACGTGGACGCTCATATTTTCTCTTAGCCTCAGTGTAGGTCAGTCGGCCCAGGGTCTTGTATTCCACAATTTTCCTTTCGCACTGTAAAATCCTGCACTCTGGCGAGCAAGGCGAATGGTGCTCTCTGCAGTTGCCACAGATGGGAGGCAGGGCACATGGAGTACTGGGATGTGATGGGCGTCCACAATCTCGACATGAGACGCTGGAAGTATAGCAGGAAGGCATATTGCCGAACTTCCAGCACTTAAAGCACTGCATCGGGGGAGGGATATAGGGCTTTACATCACAGCAGTAGACCATCACCTTGACCTTCTCAGGCAATGTATCTCCCTTGAAGGCCAAGATGAAGGCACCAGTGGCAACTTGATTATTCCTCGGACCCCGGTGGACACGCTGGACGAAATGTCGCTGCACTAAATTGGCGCCCAGCTCATCGTCAGACTGCAAAAGAAGGTCCCTGTGAAATATGATACCTTGGACCATATTTAAGCTCTTACTGGGCGTGATGGTTACAGAAACATCCCCCAGCTTGTCACAAGCGAGTAACGCCCGTGACTGGGCAGAGGATGATGTTTTGATCAAGACTGACCCAGATCTCATTTTGGACAAGCCCTCCACCTCCCCAAACTTGTCCTATATATGCTCAACAAAAAACTGAGGCTTCATCATCATGAAAGATTCCCCATCAGCTCTCTAACAGACAAGGTACTGGGGTGAATATGATCCGTTGCCATCCTTAGCCTGACATTCCTCTCATGGTGTGCTCATGGAGGGAACGATTTGGGTTCATACTTCTGTGCGTTGAAGTGAGCTCATGAACGCTTAGAGACTGCTAGTATTTGACCACCAGCAAGAGATGATGGACTACGCTTCATCACAGGTCATCCGCCCTGATGACACCCACTCCGACCAGGGGACCTCTCCACAGGCGCCACCCAGCCGCAGGAAAAGCCACCTGGCAGGATGGCCATTACCAGGAGTCCCGATGCCCCAGGGGGATGTGCATCTATCCCTTGAAATACGTGGGAAGTTAACGGCGCAGGCATCAGCGGAGCGATCCCTGTGTCGTAAGGGGGCTACAACTAACAGGGTACATGGTGGCCCCACAGCAACGGACTGGCTACAGTGCTGGAAATGAGGTGCAAAGAAGTCCATGGTCATCATCGACGCAGAAATCGTCACTTCATAGTGCATGGTGGAAAACGCACCCAGGAAGGTGTTCTCACCCAAGAGATGGAGAATGGGCGGAAATGAAATCCGACGACGAGAAATTGGGCTAAAGATCTCAATGCACGAGGGACACGACGCACCATGTAAGGCGCCCTTCCCCAATTGGCTCGCTCTTCGGGAAAATTTTGAAGAATGGAGGTCAAAAGCTACAGGGGACCATCAGGTAAAGGCCGAAATGTGTGAACTCCTTTTAGTCACCTCTTACAACATGCAGGAATACCTTGGGCCTATTTTAACCTCCAGACCCGCAGGGGGGCGTCAACACCAACATTGGACTGTTTATGAGTAGAGACGTGTTGCCTGGGCAGGCGAGTCTCGTTTCAAATTGTATCAAGCCAACTGACATGTATGGGTATAGCATAACCTCATGAATCCATGGACCCTGCATGTCAGCAGGTGACTGTTTACGCTGGTGGAGGCTCTGTAATGGGGTGAGGCGTGTGTATTTTGAGTGATATGGGACTCCTGAGACGTCCATTGTGCAGTCCGATGAACTTTTGCAATTCCAGCAGGACAATATAACACCCTAAACATTCAGAATTGCTACAGAGTGGCTCCATAAACAGTCTTCTGACTTGAAACACTTCCGCTGGCCACCAAACTCCCCAGACATGAACACTGAGCATATCTGGGATGCCTTGCAACGTGCTATGCTCCACCCCTCGTACTCTTACCAATTTACGGAAGGTCCTGCAAGATTCATGATGTTAATTGCCTCCAGCACTACTTTAGACATTAGTCGAGTCTGTGCCATGTCGTGTTGCGGCACTTCTGCGTGCTCGCGGTGGCTGCACATGATATTAGGCAGGTGTACCAGTCTCTTTGGCTCTTTAGTCTAAATAAAAACAGTAAATACAGCAGATGGTAGTGTTGCAACATACAGTGGACAAAAAAAAAATAGAAACGCCAGAAACACAACACATTACCATGAGTAATACGACACAACGAACCCTTTGGCATTAAGAATAGCTTCCAGTTGTCTCGGAATGGATAGACAGGTCCTGCATCGTAATGCAGTGCCATGTGCAGGTAACGACGATAGAGGTGGATAGCAATCACGCACCCTTCTCTCCAAACCAGACCAAAAAGACTCAATAGTAAGGAGATGATGTGACTGGCGACCAGGAAAGTTGCGACAGTTCATCCTCATGCTCACAAAACCAGTCCCGGACGAAACGACCTGGGTGAACAAGGGTCTTGGAGCACAGCATGCCATTGGGGAATGAATGTTGGATAGAGCTAATCAGCCAAAATTCTCACATAAACCTTGGCAGTAAAGTGGGTAACTATGTGGCCCATTGAATACCGCGACATAGCTGCCCAAAATCACCACCGAACAATTGCCATGTTCCACTCTCCAGACATAAACTCAACCAGAAGTTGGAAACAGTGGGCAACAGGAACAATCCGATAAAATGATATCATTCCACTGCTCCACAGTTCAGGTTTTGTGGCTTCGGCACCACGTTTTCCTGTTACAGGCGTTTTCATCACTGAAGAGTGGTTTTGGAATTCCAGGCTCCCTGCAATTTCCAGCTTATGGAGCTCCCTTCGTTTTGCAGGTTCGTGAGTGCCGACATTCAGTTCTGCAGTGACTTTCTGCTGTCGTTCACTTACTTTTCGTGGAAACAGTCAGTCGCGATCTTTTAGCACATCCTTTCGCCGTACCGTGAATTAGCGGGCGTTTCTTTTTTTCTCTCGTTTTCCCCGTATGCGGTATAAATCTCCGATACAGTGTCTTCTGAAACATTTCGGCTAGCAACCTGGGTTACCCACCACAGAAGCACCATCTATTTACCCACGTTCGAATTCACTAGGCTCCGAGATAACGCACTCATAACTGCATAGAACACTGTTCTGACAACGAGTGACAAGGTGTTGAGGGCACCGCAGAGGGGCCAGCCGGTGTGGCCGAGCGGTTCTAGGTGCTTCAGTCTAGAACCGCGCGACCGCTACGGTCGCAGGTTCGAATCCTGCCTCGGGCATGGATGTGTGGTGTCGTTAGGTTAGGTAGGTTTAAGTAGTTTTAAGTTCTAGGGGACTGATGACCTCAGACGTTAAGTTCCATAGTGCTCAGAGCCATTTGAACCCATCGCAGAGGTGCAGTTCATGGTGAAATACAACAGCGCGACCTGTAGGCTTGGCTAGCATTTGCATTCACGTCCAACAAAGCGCTTCTCGCCATGTTTCCATATTTGTGTCAAGCCCATGAATAAGATAGAATAAAAGCTGTCTTTCCAATTTCCAGCAGAAAAAGAATGTATCGAAAAATTAATACTTTGTCGTAAGGGCCTAATTTTTTTTATTTTTTTTTTAGTCGCGTTCACTGCCATTTGCAAACAATGCTGCTAGTTATGGGTTAACAGTCAGTGATGATGCTACCATCATTTTGCAGCAGTCCTTCAGTGACGGTCAGGGCAGTGAGAGTACTGTGGACGCAGGCACGCCTTGTACACGCGCCTCTGTTCCACGGCGGCCCTCTGAGGTCGATAGCGCTGTTGTTTCCCCACTGGCAAACACTATCAGCGCCAGCATCCGCTTACGACCTTGCCGCTTCCTGCCGAGGCGGGCTCAGCTTGCCGACGCAGGAGACATACGCCAGCCAACAGGCATGCGGTCGGCCGGGGCGTCAGCGGGTAGCAACTATTTGTTCCCTCCACACCTTTCCTCCCTACAATCCTGTTACGACACGCTGTTTTCCTGTATAGCCAGCGGATCCAATCAGCTAAAGGACCCTTTCAGCAGCACTAACAAACGATCAGTATTTTTAAAAAAATGGGTAGCTTCTTTTTGTTCCGCAGCGGCTGGTACCAAGACTTCCGATACGATAATATATAGCTCAAAATCTTTGGAACTCTTTCTGATGAGTCACTTAAAGGTATTCCGTGAGATAACCTCGACAGAGCGTTGATTATCAGATTTCATTCACCATCAGACTGCATAAAGATCAGGTTACAAACAACGAGGTGACATTCAAATAACTGCTACCGCAATACTAGAATTTACTGTGTCAGGAGATGCCGTTCTAGTGTCGTGGGACTGAGTCACAACTCAATTTCTCCGTGTCTGCTCAGTCACTATGACACTATGAGGGGGGGGGGGGGGGGGGAGGAGGAGATCATTGTTTATACTGGCCGTCATATAAAGCAACTATTTTGTGAACAATTCATCTGATGGGACAGAACAGACTTAGAACTGCACTATGTTTTAATAGCACTCATCGGGAAAAAGTATTGAGTACTAAACGATTCATGACAATGTACGGTTTTAGTGAAGTGCTATTTTTGTCGAAAACTGACACTATGAGATCGTGGCTATGTAAAGATACAGGTCAGTTCTTATAAAAAGTACAAACAATAACTAGAAACAATCAGTCCCTGTCAATAGAACTCTTTATGAAGACATCTGTCGCCGTTTTCTAACCGACATCGTCAGACTGTCGTTCGAGTTTATAATAATTACATTTAGCTTATACCGAACGACAGGCAATGGCTGTTTTGTCACATCGAAAATCTTGCGATATTTCATGGCATTTTTTAACTCCTTTCGAAGAGGTTCATATTTCGCGGAATAATAAGACGTATTTAAAACTTTACTTAACCTTAGAGACACAAATATTGTAGAGCACCACACATCAGAAACGTTACTACTAACAGTGTTCCTTCTATCTTCCGAGACACTGGATCAATTAAAATCTTTCTGACGAAAATTTTGTGGATGACTGTGATGGCTTTTGAAAATATAGTGGTTAAACGCTTCTTATGTCTGAACAACTTTTAACAACAACAACTACTACTACTACTACTGCTGCTGCTGCTGCTGCCGCCGCCGCCGCCTAGTTGTATGTCCACTGCCACTCTCATATCGCGAAACGGGGTTGAAAGTGCATTGCTTTACATTGATAAAATGTCCCGCTGTTTCTGTCGGGCTGTGCGGGGTAGCCGCGCAGTCTGTGGCGTCTTGTCACGGTCCGCGCGGCTGCCCCGGTCGGAGGTTCGAATCCTCCCTCTGGCTTTGGTGTGTGTGTGTGTGTGTGTGTGTGTGTGTGTGTGTGTGTGTGTGTGTGTTGTCCATAGCGTAAGTTATATTAAGTAGTATGTAAGCTTAGGTACCGATGACCTAAGCAGTTCGGTCCCATAAGATATCAAAAATTTACACATTTTTCTCTGTCGCATTGAACTATCAATCTTTTATTACTGCACAATTCTGTTATACTGATAAGCAGCATTAAACGTATATGACGATCGAACTCTATAAAAAGTACATCTATAGGCACGCAAGTCTGACAGCCACATAAGCGACCAAATGTGCTGCTAACATTCGAGTTTTACATATACTGTAACTGAAATTAATGACTATACTTGCTGTCTGAAATATACTACTGGCCATTAAAATTGCTACACCAAGAAGAAATGCAGATGACAAACGGGTATTCACTGGACAAATATATTATACTAGAACTGACATATGATTACATTTTCACGCAATTTGGGTGCATAGATCCTGAGAAATCAGTACCCAGAACAACCACCTCTGGCCGTAATAACGGCCTTGATACGCCTGGGCATTGAGTCAAAGAGAGCTTGGATGGTGTGACAGGTACAGCTGCCCATGCAGCTTCAACACGATACCACAGTTCATCAAGAGTAGTAACTGGCGTATTGTGACGAACCAGTTGCTCGGCCACCATTGACCAGACGTTTTCAATTGGTGAGAGATCTGGAGAATGTGCTGGCCAGGGCAGCAGTCCAACATTTTCTGTATCTAGAAAGGCCCGTACAGGACCTGCAACATGCGGTCGTGCATTATGCTGCTGAAATGTAGTGTTTCGCAGGGATCGAATGAAGGGTAGAGCCACGGGTCGTAACACATCATGACGAATACACGCTTCCAATGTGCGTTCACCGCGATGTCGCCAAACACGGATGCGACCATCATGATGCTGTAAATAGAACCTGGATTCATCCGAAAAAATGACGTTTTGCCATTCGTGCACCCAGGTTCGTCGTTGCGTACACCATCGCAGGTCTGTGATGCAGCGTCAAGGATAACCGCAGCCATGGTCTCCGAGCTGATAGTCCATGCTGCTGCAAACGTCGTCGAACTGTTCGTGCATGGTTGTTGTCTTGCAAACGTCCGCATCTGTTGACTCAGGGATCGAGACGTGGCTGCACGATCCGTTACAGCTATGCGGATAAGATGCATGTCATCTCGACTGCTAGTGATACGAGGTCGTTGGGATCCAGCACGGCGTTTCGTATTACCCTCCTGAACCCACCGATTCCATATTCTGCTAACAGTCATTGTATCTCGACCAACGCGAGCAGCAATGTCGCGATACGATAAACCGCAATCGCGATAGGCTACAATCCGACCTTTATCAAAGTCGGAAACGTGATCTACATCTACATCCATACTCCTCAAGCCACCTGACAGTGTGTGGCGGAGGGTACCTTCAGTACCTCTATCGGCTCTCCCTTCTATTCCAGTCTCGTATTGTTCGTGGAAAGAAGGATTGTCGGTATGCCTCTGTGTGGGCTCTAATCCCTCTGATTTTATACTCATGGTCTCTTCGCGAGATATACGTAGGAGGGAGCAATATACTGCTTGACTCTTCGGTGAAGGTATGTTCTCGAAACTTTGACAAAAGTTTCTCCTTACACGAGACATCACAACAACGTTTAACCAGGCAATGCCGGTTAACTGCTGTTAAGTGTATGAGAAATCGGTTGGAAACTTTCCTCGTGTCAGCACGTTGTAGGTGTCGCCACCGGCGCCAACCTTGTGCGAATGCTGTGAAAAGCTAATTATTTGCATATCACAGCATCTTCTTCCTGTCTGTTAAATTTCGCGTCTGTAGCACTTAATCTTCGTGGTGTAGCAATTTTAATGGCCAGTAGTGTAGCTATAACTTACATTTTACAGGGAATAAAAAGAAACAAACTGATGATGGTATACGACATGAAGCATACAGCGATCGGCCGAAGACCACCGTACACTGCGATACTGGATTTCGCCTGGTGGTTTGCGGGCGCATGACTTGGCAAGAAAAGTATCAGCACAGCAGAAACGAATGGTGAATCGTTGTATCGATAATACGTGCATATTTCCTTGAGATGGAAAAGCTTCTGCCCATAAATATGCACGGATGCAGAAAGCATAGCACTTGCGAAACTCAGCTTGTTCTTTTCCCCCGTGATATCCTGCGAACCATGGATGAATAAGGGCAACAGGCATATTCCAAATTTCTAGGTTTCCGAAAAGCGTTTGACAGTATCAAAATGCAGACTTCACGAAGATACGAGCATACGGACTACACTGAGGTGACGCAAGTCACGGGATAGCGGCATGCACACACACACAGATGGTGGTAATATCGCGTATAAAAGGGCAGTGCACTGGCGGACCAGTCATTCGTTCACAAGTGACCTTGTGACAAGCTTTTTGACGTGATTACGGCCGCACGACAATCGTTACGAAATTTAGTATTCCGAGATCTAAAGTGTCAATGGTGTGTCGAGAATACCGAGTTTCAGGTATTACCTCTCAACGCGGACAACGCAGTGGCCGACAGCATTCACGTGACGACCGACAGCAGCGGCATTTGCGTAGACTTGTCAATACTACCAGACAAGCAAAAATGCGTGAAATAACCGCAAAAATCAATGTGGGATGTACGACGGACGTATCAGTTAGCACTGTGTGGCCAAATTTAGTGTTAATGAGCTGTGGCAGCGCTTCTCCTGGGCTTGTGGCCATACGGTTGGACCCTGAACGACTCGAAAAATGTGGCATGGTCAGATTTCGGTTCATAAGAGTTGATGGTAGGGTTTGCGTATCACGCAGACCCTACGAAGCCATGGACTCAAGTTGCAAAGGTTGGTTGGTTGATTTGGGGGAGGGACCAAACAGCGAGGTCATCGGTCCCATCGAATTAGGAAAGGGCGTAGAAGGAAGTTGGCCTTGTCCTTTCAAAGGAATCATCCCGGCATTCGCCTGAAGTGATTTAGGGAAATCACGGAAAACCTAAATCAAATGGCCGGACGCAAGTTTCAACCGTCGGCCTCCAGGATGCGAATCCAATATGCTAATCACCGCGCCACCTCGCTCGGTGGTACTATGCAAACTGGTGGTGGCTAGGTAATGGTGTTTACATGGAACTGACTGGGTTCTCGGGTCCAATTGAACCGATCACTGACTAGAAACGGTTTTCTTCTGCTACTGGGAGACCACTTGTAGCCATTCATGGACTCATGTTCTCATACACCGACCCACAGTTGTTCGCGATTCATCGGAAAAACATTCTGGACAATTCGAGCGAATTATTTGGCCACCCACTGAAAATTAATAGGACATAAGCGACAGGTCAGCTCGTGCACAAAATCATGCACCGGCAACAACTTAGCAATTACGGACGGCTACAGTCAGCATGCCTCAATACTTCTGCAGGGGATTTAAAACGATTTGTTGAGTTCATGCCACGTAGAGTTGCTGCACTAAGCCAAATTTCTTTACTTTCACGGTTTTGATTTTAATGCTTATGTTTTACTGTTCGTTTGCTTGATTGAGTTTACTTTCTTTTCTTTGAGGCTAGTTTAGTTCCTACATTACTTCTGATTTTAGTTTGAGGTTATCAGCCTGAGCGTTTAGACAAGCTGGTGCTTAGTTGATTTTTTGCTATTTGCTGACGATAGTTAATGCAGATGGGTTGGAAAACAATCCCGTAATGTTCGAATAAAGTATTAGTAGTGTGCTGCTTGTCACGTCGATTAATACAAAGGCATACCATTGCAAAGCGATATGAAATGGAACGAGCACGTAACGCCGGTAGTAGCGATGGCGAATGGATGACTTCGCTTTCTTGGGAGAATTTTAGGAAAGTATTGCTCATCTATAAAAATGACCGCGTATAGCAAACTAGTGCGACCCATTCCTCAGTACTACTCGAATGTTTCGGATCGCCTCCGGATCTACATCTACATCTATACTCCGCGAGCCACCTTACGGTGTGTGGCGGAGGGTACTTATTGTACCACTATCTGATCCCCCCTTCCCTGTTCCATTCACGAATTGTGCGTGGGAAGAACGACTGCTTGTAAGTCTCCGTATTTGCTCTAATTTCTCGGATCTTTTCGTTGTGATCATTACGCGAGATATATGTGGGCGGTAGTAATATGTTGCCCATCTCTTCCCGGAATGTGCTCTCTCGTAATTTCGATAATAAACCTCTCCGTATTGCGTAACGCCTTTCTTGAAGTGTCCGCCACTGGAGCTTGTTCAGCATCTCCGTAACGCTCTCGCGCTGACTAAATGTCCCCATGACGTATCGCGCTGCTTTTCGCTGGATCATGTCTATCTCTTCTATTAATCCAACCTGGTAAGGGTCCCATACTGATGAGCAATACTCAAGAATCGGACGAACAAGCGTTTTGTAAGCTACTTCTTTCGTCGATGAGTCACATTTTCTTAGAATTCTTCCTATGAATCTCAACCTGGCGCCTGCTTTTCCCACTATTTGTTTTATGTGATCATTCCACTTCAGATCGCTCCGGATAGTAACTCCTAAGTATTTTACGGTCGTTACCGCTTCCAATGATTTACCACCTATGGCATAATCGTACTGGAATGGATTTCTGCCCTTATGTATGCGCATTATATTACATTTATCTACGTTTAGGGAAAGCTGCCAGCTGTCGCACCATGCATTAATCCTCTGCAGGTCTTCCTGGAGTACGTACGAGTCTTCTGATGTTGCTACTTTCTTGTAGACAACCGTGTCATCTGCAAATAGCCTCACGGAGCTACCGATGTTGTCCACTAAGTCATTTATGTATATTGTAAACAATAAAGGTCCTATCACGCTTCCTTGCGGTACTCCCGAAATTACCTCTACATCTGCAGATTTTGAACCGTTAAGAATGACATGTTGTGTTCTTCCTTCTAGGAAATCCTGAATCCAATCACAAACCTGGTCCGATATTCCGTAAGCTCGTATTTTTTTCACTAAACGTAAGTGCGGAACCGTATCAAATGCCTTCCTGAAGTCCAGGAATACGGCATCAACCTGCTCGCCAGTGTCTACGGCACTGTGAATTTCTTGGGCAAATAGGGCGAGCTGAGTTTCACATGATCTCTGTTTGCGGAATCCATGTTGGTTATGATGAAGGAGATTTGTATTATCTAAGAACGTCATAATACGAGAACACAAAACATGTTCCATTATTCTACAACAGATTGACGTAAGCGAAATAGGCCTATAATTATTCGCATCTGATTTATGACCCTTCTTGAAAATGGGAACGACCTGCGCTTTCTTCCAGTCGCTAGGTACTTTACGTTCTTCCAGCGATCTACGATAAATTGCTGATAGAAAGGGGGCAAGTTCTTTAGCATAATCACTGTAGAATCTTAAGGGTATCTCGTCTGGTCCGGATGCTTTTCCGCTACTAAGTGATAGCAGTTGTTTTTCAATTCCGATATCGTTTATTTCAATATTTTCCATTTTGGCGTCCGTGCGACGGCTGAAGTCAGGAACCGTGTTACGATTTTCCGCAGTGAAACAGTTTCGGAACACTGAATTCAGTATTTCTGCCTTTCTTCGGTCGTCCTCTGTTTCGGTGCCATCGTGGTCAACGAGTGACTGAATAGGGGATTTAGATCCGCTTACCGATTTTACATATGACCAAAACTTTTTAGGGTTCTTGTTTAGATTGTTTGCCAATGTTTTATGTTCGAATTCGTTGATAGGACTAAAGGGAGACATCGAAGCAATCAGAATAAGGAACTCCTTCGTGAACTCAAAGATGTATCCTTGGAAGGATGGCGGCATTCTTTTCGCGGAAAGACTATTGGGAAAATTTAGAGAACCGGCATTTGAAGCTGACTGCAGAATGATTCTACTGTCACCAACCTACTTTTCGCATAAGGCTCACGGAGATACGAGGAACTGATGCTCATATTGAGGCATACAGGCAGTCGTTTTTTTCCCTCGCCCCATTTGTGAGTGGGACAGGGAGGGAAATGTCTAGTAGTGGCACAAGTTACCCTTTCCAATGCACCACAAGATACGTACGATAAGCATAAATGGGAAAATCCACTGACATAAACGACTTAGATTACCGTGGGCCAGTGCCTGGTAATGAGCATCTCGGGAATGGCGAATGTGGCCAGCAGTTCGTGTGCTACTGCTCTCAGCATCTATGAGAACCGGTCGAAGGACGGTGAAAAAAACAGTAAGCCTCAACACAGAACGTGGAAGTCAGAGGCTTGCTCATTTCTGTAAAGCAGGGTACACGACGGTATGTGGCAGATTTGACGACGAAGCACAATGCTCGTCAGGGCGTAAGTGCTTCGCAGCATCCTGCTGAACATACGGCTCCGCAGCAGACTACCCCTACATGTTCCATGCTGACCCAACGACATCGTCATTACGATTGCAGAGGACCTGTAATCACTAGAGACTGGACCGTGGATTAATGGGAACGTTCCACCTGATCGGATGAATCACGTTTCTTGTTGCACGTGGTATCACCGGGTCGTGTCCGGATCGGACACATCCATGCGACCGGATGTTCGAAACATGAACTTCGCCACGGACGCTGACCTGGAGGGCAGTATTATGCTATGGTGGACATTTACTTGAGTTTCCACGGGTCCTGCGGCAGAAATCGAAAGAACTGTGACACTTGTGAACTACGTAAACATTTTTGCTGGTCAGCTGCATCCCTTCATGACTGATGTCTTCCCCGACGGCAATGGCATCTTCCAGCAGCATCGCTGTTCGTCACCCAAGTTGAAGGGCATGTAGTAAACTTACATTGAGGTCTTCGTCACCAAAGTAGCCTGGTCTGAAACTGATGGAAAACATCTCTGGCGCTAGTGTGCTAGTTCGACGCCCAAAAATCATCGTCCCGTAAGTTATGGGAATTGTGTGACCTGTGCGCAGACATTTGGTGCAACATACGTAAGAAGTCTACCGGGGACCATGTAGAACTGTTGCTGTACTGTGTTCAAAAGGTGGACCAACATGTTATCAACTGGGCTGTTATAATATTTTGGTTCATATATCACTAATGTGCATCTTCTTCCTATGTGATATCCTTCACTACCCTCTCAAGCCTGCATACAGATTATTAATATCCTCTGCATTACTTTACCATTTTTGGGGAAAACCATTTTCTATGTACGCTCATGTCATTAGCAATCAAAGTGAAGGTATAGTTACAACCTGTCTTACGGATGATTGATGCAGATTGTGAATTATGCTTTCTTGCAATACCATCGATGATAGACAGGTTCCTGAAAATCTCAGATGACGATAACTGATTAGGTTAACGGTAAAGTTACATTAACCGGAACGAAAAACGCAACACCAAATAAATGATGTCTAATCATTATGTAATTATCCATTTATTGAAAGTGAAGCACATCAACCAATTTCTTAAGACAGGGTACGTTACTGCTGTTGCTTTGCGAGCAAACAATGATGTGTTGATTGTTTATTACACTAGCCTCAATTGCTGTTTTACACGCAGCCTGGAAAACACATCTCTAAATGTGAGCGAATAATGTTTTCCCGCTCTTGTAGCGCTTATTGTTGTCATCCGAATTGTTCCCCTGCCAATCACAGGTTTCTGTAAGATCTTTCTGTGCTTGTCGCAATAACCTTTCTGGAATAAACATGCCGTTTAGCCCCGAAAAAGCTGTGAAAGCTGTTGCTTTGGTATAAGATGGCCGCAGCACTCATTACGTTGCAGAAGTGTTGAGGACTACACCATCCATAATTTCCAGAACCGTACGAAGGTACAGGAAAACTGGAGGCTTTGCAAGGACACCAGGAAAAGGCCCGGAAAAAAGCAACATAGTTCTCTGTAAGCGTCACACCGCCGCCGTCGAAGCACGAAATCGACTTCACCAGGTTCGAGAGGTCAATGTTAGCGAGAGAACCGTTCGAAGAGGACTGGAAGAAGCCAATCTTCAGTCCAGAAGACCTGCTACAGGTCCGGAACTCACTGGAGAGCATTTTACAGGTCGACTACGTTTCGTAAAGGAATACCTTGGCTGGACAGTACAACAATGGGGTCAAGTGGTGTTCACTGGTGAGTCACGATTTGGCCTCCGATCACCAGACGAAAGAGAGGGGCCGGGTGAAAGGTATTCCCTTTCCATACCCTCATCCACGAGGGCTTTTCAGGGTGATTCTGTGATGATGTGGACAGAAGCCGATACAGCTGCAAGGGCGGATTTGGTCTTACCGCACATCGGTATGTGTAGGAAATCCTTGTGGAGCACTTGTACCTTTCGCTCCATTTATTGGTGATGATTTTACACTAATGAACGACAACACACGCCTACACGTTGCGAGAACTGTGGAAGAGTTCTTGGATGAAACGATGGATTCATGCTACGAATGGCTTGCTGGAAGCCCTGATTTGAATCGTGTTGTGACCTGCTTGGGAGAAAAGCCCGTGAGCATCATCCAGAGACCCTACAGGACCTACGGAATGCCCTCCTGGAGGAATGGGATATTGTTCATCAACAGGACATTACCGCATTAATCAGAAGCATGCCTGAAATGTTGAATGCCGTCATTGGTGCAAGAGGTGGCAATACACGCTTTGGAATACGCGAACGAAGGTCTTCAAGATCGTCTGCAGGATTTGTGAAATGTACCTTCAAAATGGACGTGCATTGCCTTTATGAGCTTACTCAAAATTTCCTTGAAGTGTGCCTCACTCGCTTAACTTGTTAAATTTGTTTATAACCGTCATCCTTTTTCACTGCTGGACACTTAGATGGAAGCGTATCGCAATATTCCGTCATAAAATAGTGGATTAGTGTCATAAATTTATTTTAAATTTCCAGCTTTGTAAGAAATTGAAGTGTTGCGTTTTTCGTGCAGGACAGTGCTTTTGATACACTAATTTCCCTACATAGGCGTTTACAACGTGAAAGCCTTTTTCATTTTAGGAGTAGGAAAATGGCTAAGAACAATAGCAACGCTCTAATCGCTGCACTATGATATGCTGCATAATCTGAACTTTCCCAGCATGCTAAACTGGGTCAACGAACACTTGCTCTAAACCCGTCGACCTCTGATGAGTAGAATCACTTTTCGCCTATAACCATGAGCTCCGACAATTCAGATGCACATATTTATACCTCGGCAACAAAGTATTTTTCCAAATTTCTTCAGTCACAGGAAACATCATCTTCCTCTGGCTGGACAAATGCCACTCCAAATTTTCAACGAGCACTACACTACTTGTTTTCTACGATATTTTATTGGATTTAAACTGCAGTAACTACAGCTGCGCTCATTTTGCATGTGAGAAGTGGATACCAGAAGAGTCTTAAAACAGGAACAACATCTGTTCGTTCATCGCTAGTGCATGATAATTAACCACAAAAAACTTATTTGTAAACTGAACATATCATTAAGCGCCATCACCTTACTAGTATGCTTCAGAACCAAAGACTGATGTCTGTCTTCTGGGAAAAAGGGGCCCTTTGGAAAAATCAAAAGGAATACTTGCTTCAGGATAATCAGCTTTCGTCATTACTCTATAACAATGTTTCCAAACTGTGTTCCATGAAACACTGGTGTTCTGTGAGAAGTCAGTAAGTGTTCAGCAAAAAACTATTAATAACATGGCATGCTTTTTCATCATTTTGACAATACCGATTATTGTTTTAATTTTATTATGATTTGTATGTTATTAGTTATGATTTGAAATTGAATTAATCACTGAATAAAACAAGTTCTCTAGATTTTTTTAATTGACCTTCAAAATAAGAAAAGTGTTCCATCAAAGTACCACAATTCGCAAAGTATTCTGTCAGAGGAAAAGTTTGTGAACCTGTTCTCTGGAACATCTACACTAACTGTGAGTCAAGGGAGATCTATGAGTGCAAACAACATTATTTATGCCCAAAGGACTATATCTGAAGATGATCAGTGGACTTATCAGAAGTGGTTTGGTTACACTACACAGGTAGTCACCAGAACCCCATAAAAGTGTGAGAGCCTTTCACTTAGAGAACGAAGAGCCAAGGAGATGGGTAAATGTTGAATGGGAAGGAGCCAACTTATTTTCACCATACAAAATACTTAAGAGTGAAGCGATAGTCTACTCTGCCACAAAGTGTGCTGCAATGAACCAATGAGGAAATAAGTGCAAGCAATGACGACATAAGAAAGGTGAATAGTTCAACTTATTTGAAATCCGGAGAATTTTCCATATCAGTCTGGAAACTGTCTAACTGCACAAAGCAAGTGTGTGCAGCTCAAAATGTTTCTGAGAAAACGATCACAACCCCAGTGGATGAGTTCCCCTTTGATCAGTGTAGCATCACATAGCATTAGATGCAAAGTAGCTGCAGAGTGAGACAAATGTATAGGATCTTTCGCAGAAACACAACATGAAGGAAGAAAGAAAGAAAGAATGAAAGAAAGACAGAATGGAAGAAAACCTGCGGTTTAATATCCCATCGGCAACGAGGTCTTTAGAGACAGAACATGACCATGGACAAGGAATGAAATCCAGTGATCATTTAGCAGGAACCATCCAAACATTCATCTTTAACCACTCGAGGAAAGCATGGAAAACCTAAATCTGGAGATGGAAAAAATGGATTTGAACTATGCTCCTCCAACATGCAAGTCTGGTATGCTAGGTTGTTCAGTCTCCTACCTGAGAGCTAAGTATAGCTTCGACAACCAACTACTCCCCTCCTTATCAGGTGTGATGAAGTTGAATAACTCTATGAAAGAAATCAACAAGTAACCACAAATCAAATGGCAAACAGCAGATGCTATACCATATATGAAAAATCCTCCAATCATCTAAAAATTTGTTATTTCTAGATGCAGAAGAGCTCTTGTAATTGGAGGCTACAAAATTCATAGTATGTCCCAACGTGATGCAGAGCTACAGAGAACTATTAGTTTACCTGGACAAAGAGGAATGAAGCGTACTACTATAAACTTAAAATACATTTCAAATAAATGATGGTTCAATCCAAGTCAGTGACTACAGAAATAACGCTGTTTACTTCAGCTTTTCAGACTAGAAAAGCAAAGTGAGCACGACATAAACAAAACCTATGCTCCTAAGTACGTATTTTCTGCTTGACATCATGACTCAATTTTTGACCATTGTTGTTGAAGGTGCTCCACTGGATAATCACAACTGTGTGAAGACCCAAGATGATACTGAAATAATAACCAAAACTAGTCTAAAATTTGTACTTGTAATAAACATGATTGTAATGTTAAGTAGTTCAGCACAGTATGATTCTTCAGCTTCCTACATCTAATTATGTGCAAAATGAAATTTGTTGGAAAGGGAAAAAATCAAGATGAAAAATCCAAAATTAGGCAGATATCTGGGAAGCCTGCAGCACATTCTACTGAAAATCTCAACTGAAGTTGTTTGATTTTGCCTCCTCATACATACATTAGCTTTAACTGTGCTAAGTAGATGACATTAAAATGATGAAGGCCTTTTAATTTTGCTGTTATGAGTTTGCAGTCATTGGTGAAAATGAAAACCTCATAGAGATTCACGGTCACACGTCACAACCCATCATTCCATCTAACACAGCAGCACTCAGACCATAATGCAGCTTATACCTGTAATTTAGTTGCATATTGGTTTACATGATTGCAAGCATCAAGTTGAAAGTCAGTTACAGGTACTGATTAAACAACAATAAAGTATTGCGAAACAGTGAAGAGTGTTATATGCTTGATTTAGTAACAAATCCTTTTCATTTGACAGTGTCAAATTCCTCAGCTGCTATTTGGACTTTGTGTAACTTTTCTTCAGTGTGATACTTTTTCACAAAAATTTAAATGACTTTGTTACTGAAGACAGTGGATGCACACATTGTATGCAGGATTAAAATTACAATGCCGAGTTTCCATGAGAAGGCATCTTCTGATGATCTAAACATTATTTTCAGCAGTTACGAGGATTATTATTTATTTTGGGTTATGAGCTCTAGTCAAGAGGTCTAATACTACAATATACCGACTGAGTGTGGTGCTACAATAGTAAGACACTTGACTATTATTCAGGAAGAAGGCTATTCAAATCCCTGCCCAGCCATACAGATTGTCATTGTTTGCAATTTTCCTAAATTGCATAAAGCATATGCCAGGATAATTCCTCCAGAAAAGTGCAAAGGTGACTTGTCTTCCCACCCTGACCCCCCCCCCCCCCCCCAACATATTAAGTGATGTAGCACTTAACTTTCTACCTGTAGTACATAAACTACAAATAAGAAGAGAAATTTAATACTCCTTACAGGCAGCCTATGGTGGACAGAAAATAGTTCAGTAATTGTTTTGCGAAAATATCACCTCAAGAACAACTCTGAAAAACAGACCAATCACACCTACATTCTACTCCTATTCAGTTCTAGGGACTATGAACTTTTAGAATGATGGAAGGTGAAAGGTAAACGAAAGGCATTCACTGATAGTTGGCATCTTAATAGTTTACAAGTTGGCTTCATAAATATGTCATTTTGTTAAATTAGTTTTCACAAATTCATCATTATTTTGTTAAATAATTTGTGCAAGTGCTGTGTGTGAAAAATATTTCTGAAGAATGCAGTTTCCCAATAGATATAGATGTTATTACTTTAAGCACATTTTACTGACAACAGAATTATTATTACCCAACAGACTGTACTACACTTTATATTTTCTTTTACTATATTACTTGCAATATTCACTAGACACTGCTCATAAATTTTCGTAGTAATAGCTGTGTGTTTCTCCCTTTAATCAATTCACTGACTGCATTGTCAACATCTTGTAATACACACAGAGAATTTGTGTTATCCCCTCTCTTTTTATGAATCACCGTGACATCTAGAAGTACATACAAAAGAATGCCTTCCAGTCAGCATACAGCGGACAAAACTGTTTCGACCTTCAGAAACTTCTTCAGTGGGAAAATTATTTATATGGATTACTGTTCCAAGTACTTACTCATTTTCATCAATGAGTATCCCTTACAGGTCTGAACCCCAGTCAGTGTAGCCTTTCACCTAGGAGAGAAAGTTCAGACACTTCCACCCATGTGCTATGTTATCAAAGACAGAACACTATGTTCCCAAATAGTTTAAGTACTAGACTTTGTTTAGTCCTTGACATCTACAATTCCCTCCCCCCCCCCACCCCCTTTTCTTCCAAATGCACTAAGTGTGCAGGCCTGATACCTCTGCAGATGACTAAGAGTGAAAAAATCACGATGAGATAAAAGCAATTGTTCAATGACTTAATAATTATTCAATGCATTAAGGTAGATGAAAATTTAATTATGATAGAGGAAAGGAATTCATCAGTCAAAAACAGATGATAGGAAAAATAGTAGAAAAATATGGACAAGGAGAAGAGGAATGAAAGGGGAAGCTGACTGATAGAATTTTTGCTAGAGCACAATTTAATCATTGGTTACACTTGATTTAATAATCATGAATGAAGGATGTATATGTAGGAACACCTAGAGGCAACAAGACGTTTCAGGTGGATTACGTAATGGTAAGACAGATTTCGAAGCCAGATTCTAAATGGAAAAGTATTCCCAGCAGCAGATATGGACTCTGACAGGCAAAGTGAAGCTAAAGACATTGCACAGAAGTAGGAAATAAGGGATGTAGCCTATAGAGGTTGAAATGGTCTGAGGTTTTTGAGAGTTTCTGAGGGAGCACTTGGTAAAAACTAATCAAAACAAGGGAAAGGAAAGATGAACAGGTAGTGTTTTGAAACTGAAGAGTGACAACAGCAGATTGATTGACTGACTCAGAGGGGTTATGGGACCTCAGTAAGGGAACTCAAACTATAAAATAATGCTCATTAAACACACACAGTAGAGGCATAAAAGGTGACACCAAATCTAAAAACTGGAAAAAAAGGGGGCGGACAGTCATGGGGTCACAGACAGAGAAGACTGTAAAAGAAGTCTCAACATCGAAAGACCTGATAAACCAATATTAAATGATCTTAGGAAAGCTGACTGAAATGGGTAAACATATACAGAAGAGCTAATAACAGAAAATCAACTAAGACAACATTATGGATAGGGAAGTAGATAAATATGGGATGCATACAGCACGGCTTTGAAAGATTCAAGTAAAAACAAGGTGTCTGGAGTAGATGACATTCTCTCAGAATTATTAAGATCTTTGATGATAAAACTGTCCTATCTAGTATGTACAATACATGTGAAAGTGCTTTTTAACTTCAATCCTAGCACCAAACAAGAAAAATGTGAATATTACTGAAAAAAAGTTTAAAAGGTCATGGTTGCAAAACGCTAATACATCATCTACAGAAGAACATAACAACTGTTAAATCTTGATCTGGGGAAAATCAGTTTGGTTCTGGGGAAATGTAGGGCCATGCAATACAATACCACCACTACAGCATTGTTAAAAGATCAGTTACAAAAAGACAAAATCACATTTATAGCATTTGTTGGTTTAGAAAATGCTTTTGGGAATGTCGACTAATATATTCTTTTAAACTGTCAAGTTATCATGCATAAAATACTTGGAGCAAAGTTATGATTTTTATGTAAATTAGATTGCAGTTGTAAGAGAAAGAACATGAAAGGAAAGCATATTTGAGATGGGAGCGAGAATGTTGTAGCCTATCCCTGATGTCATTCGATCTGTAGACTGAGCAAGTAGTGAAGGAACTAAGAAACAGTTTGGAAAAGTTCTGGGAGAAATAACGAAATATCTCAGGTTTGTTGATGACATAGTAACATCTGTTTTGTAGAACCGATATTGTCTTGTAAACACATTAAAAATCAAGTCATGTGATGCCAGATAAACATTAGAAGATGAGACAATGAGTTACATATATTTTTACTATTTGGGCAGCAAGAAAAGCTTTTCTAGAAAAGAGGGAAACATTAATGTCAAATGTAAATTTAAAAGGTAGGAACTATTTGTCGGTAATATGGCCTTATATGGGAGCAAAATTTAGATGGTTAACAGGACCGATATGAAGAGGAAAGAAGTTTTTGAAATGGGGTGTTACAGAATAATGCTTGGGATCAGATGGGTAGATCAGGTAAGTAGTGAGGAGGTATTGAACAAATTTGGGAGGAGAAGAGTCCTGTGGCACAGCTTGACTAAATGACAGATACGCTGACAGGAAACATTCTGCGGCACCAAGGAATATTTATTTTGGTAATGGCAAGGAGACACCAAGGCCTGAATAATGTAAGCAGTTTCAGATGAATATAGTTTGCAACAGTTACGCATTGATGAATAGACTGTCACAAGAAGGACTAGTGTTGAGAGCTAAATCAAGTCAGTCTTTGCACTGAAGATTATAAGAGCTATACAAAGAAGGCAACTGTGTAAATCACAGGTCGCAAAATTCTGAAAGATACATACATCAGAATAACACTTAGATTTACTTCGTAGAATAATCCATTACACGATTTCTGTTTCTACCTGTGTCTTCTTTTGGTCTGCAGTCCCACTTTGCAGGAAGGATTTTTAAAGACAGCCTGAGTCATATTTAATTTTGGCAACTCATAGAACATGAACTATCCAGTAAAATACTGCACCGTATCCATAAAAATGACAGCTGACTACAATAAAACTCTCCAAGCAATAATCTGCTCATTAACAGTATCAGTGTGCCCTGTAGTAGCTCCATGTCGTAAATGTGTTACATTCAAACTGAACACAAACTACCTGGCTCCAACAGATTTCTCACTTGCCAGCTGTTAGGATGTGAAGATAAATCATCAGAAGATGAATTTAGCACTCAACACCCATTTAAAATTTATAACTTATTTTTCAGACACTCCAGCCATCCATAAACGGAAGCAGGGAACCGTAGTAAAGGAAAATTTGTTATGACAGCAAAATAGTTCTCTCAGAAAAATTGTTGTATATAGCTTGTCAATACTACATAAAAACAACAAGTTCCATCTAGTGGCATACACTTTTAGAATGTGTTCACTGTTACTGTGACAGCATCACATGTGAATATTTTATCTACATATATACTCCACAGGCCACCTTATGGTGTGTGGCAGATGGTACTTTGTGTACCACTGTCAGTTCCCCCTTTTCAGGTTCCAGCCAGGTATGGTTCGTGGATAAAATAACTGCTGATAAGCCTCCGTATGGGTTCAAATCTCTCAAATTTTATCTTCACGGCCTTTCCAGAAGTAGGAGGAAGCAATACATTGATTGACTCTTCTAGGAGTGTACATTCGAGAATTTTAACAGTAGACCATACCACACTGCGGAACGCCTCTCTTGCAACGCCTGCCACGGAGTTGACTGAGCATCTCTGACACTTTTGCACCTACTAAATAAACCTGTAAAGAAATGTACTGCTCTTTTTAGGATCTTCTCATTTTCTCTATCAATACTATCTGGTGCGTACCCCGAATGATAAGCAGTACTCAAGTCCTGGTTGAATAAGTGTTTTACAAACTACTTCCTTTGTTGAACTTAATTTCCTTAGGATTCTTTTAATGAATGTTAGTCTGGCATCTGCCTTACCCATTATCAATTTTATGTTGTCGCTGTATTTCAGATTGCTACATATGCATACCCCTTGGTATTTTATAGAGATACCAACTCCCAGTGATTGTTCTGAAATCATGTGATCATACTGTAAAGGATATTTCCGGCTATGTATTTATAATGTGTTACATTTGGGTCACTGAGGATCAATTGCCATTCCCTACACCAATGTCGATTCTCTGCAGGCCTTGCTGCATTTCACTAGAAGTGTCTCTGTATACAACAGTATCATACCCGAAAATCTTCATGGAACTTGTGACGTTTTCTACTGGAATGAATATATTGAAAAGTAACAGTTCAACACTCCCCTTGTTTATCTCCCAATCAATGTGATACATCTTTTTGTGGCATGTGCATATGGGCTGAAACTACCTGGTTGCACCTGCAGCGAGTAGTACGGAAAAATTTTATAATTGGACATGGTTTCCTTGCATCACCCAAAAGTTGGTCTCACTTATTCACATTATACTATCTGGTGCCAAGTCTGACGTGTCTCCAATGGACAGTGGGGAATCCTCTCACAATACTATGAGGCACAGTTCTCAATCATTCACACTTAACACTAATTTCAATAATCAGAGGATTACAGAATTGGCCTGCAGAATTATACAATACCATTGACAACAATTACTGAATATAATGGTCAAGATGATTTAAATAACACAGCACTTTATTTCAAGCAAACTTTGAACAGGCTTCACCAGTCAGTTGTAAAGGACACTAAAATTTACCACAGACACCGAACCATGGTAAAACTGACAATAAAACAGTTATCCCTTCATATTCACCAGTTGCTATAGAAGATAGTGCAGTATACCTTCACCTATTAGAAACTATCTACATTTCAAATCATTCCAAACCGGAGTTTTTATTTCCAAGTACTAACATCACACATCATTCCAGGCGTGTTATAATAACACACATTTCTGGAGGAGGCCCATTCCGTTTTCTTTAAATAAAAGATGTATATACTTTCAGTATTCCAGACATCACATTCTATACAGCATGTAATAAAAAAAATTAGGAACATAAAAAAGAGAATCATAGTATCAAGCAGAATGAGCCACTGTAAAGTTTGTATTTTTCAATTAGTATATGATTAACATTACTAAAAGAAAGCCTGACAGTCTGTATTTGTTTAAAAGGATTGTAAAAAACCATAGCAGACCTTCAAAATGCTACTGTGTGTTTTTAACACCATGTGAGCTAAGAAAATTTCTTAGATTTCCTTCAAATACTTTATATGATCAGTTAACTTCTTTTCTGGCGATTGGAAGGTTAGAATGCATGCTAGGTCTGTGTCATCAATGGCCCCTAGCATTGATTTTCACATGTAATGAAATGGCACATAAACTTTACTTTCAACAATGCTTTGTGGTATCAAAGATTGCTATGCCCCCATTTACATCTCATATGCTGTAATTCCACTCAGACAACTTTCAAATAAAAAAAAAACTAAAATTTGCAACCACTATGTAATACAATACTATACGTATAAATTGAAGAACTTTCCAAATAATAAATGACGAGTACAGGGTACCTACAAAAGCAGTTACTTTTTATAGCAATATAATGAGCTTCTTTGGGATGACTGAAGTTTTGCAGATCTTGAAGCATCATCAGTGGACATGTGAAATGTGTTTTCTGCAAACATGTTACCATAACACATGAATCTAACTGCAGCCCAACCAAAGCCTTTTACATCACAATGCAGCTGTACAATAACGCTTAATGCAATTTCAGGTACAGTACAGTAAGGTAATTGTGTGTCAAGTAGGCTATATAGCCCCAGGTGCAATGTTACTTTACAATATTAAAAACACAAAGGCAATGAATGGTTAAAACATCTGCAATGGCAGAAAAAGCTATGTACAAACAAAACTGTAAAATAAATGGTTTTGCGTTTGGTGGATTGAGAAAGACGGATTTCTAACAAGAAACTTTATCTGAATTACCAATTGACTAACGCATTAATTCCATATAGCAAATCTCTTATTCACAGTCCGAAGACATCACGGAATAACAAAGCACGTTTGTGAACTTTTTCACATGTGAGGTTATTAAATATCAGTATTTACTCGGCATGGGAAACGCAGTAAATTCTATGTTCTGTCTACCTAATTTCAAACGAAAAGGATGTTAAATGCAACAATACAAGATAAACACTGCTCCACTTACATTTAAAATAAGCTATGTGAAATATACTCAGACCATGACAACTGCTAGGTGCAATGAGGGAAGACGCCTAGCGCTGCTACTACCACGTCTCCTTACACGAGTCCGAGTACAACTCAACAAATCGCATTGCCAAAGTTTACAAACACAGCAGCAATCAGACAACTGACTACAGGCTGTCTAAAAGTACTGCCACAATTTCGAAAGTGTCTGCTCGATGTAAACACTGATTTTCTCCTACAATAACAAAAGCTTCGTTCCGATACCCTACAATAAATCGCGACAGCCGCCTGTTAACAGATATTTAAGACCCTGTGTTCTTGCAACCAAAGTCTCTTAACACATTTCGTATGTCTGCGCCAAACAATACTTCCAATGATGAAATTTTTTGTGACATTGTCATTTGTTAGTTGTCAGATATCCCTACAGTGTTAACAGTGCTGCGGCGAAATAACACAGTAGCCTATACGAAACAGCTATTATCACCATGTACTAACCTTTTGGAAGACATTTTAGGTACACCGTCAAGTCCACTTCTATCACAAACTCGTTTTGTTTACGTTTTCATTTTGCATTCCGAGTAACTCCACCAAAATAATTTTTCACCTCCCGATGCTACGTCCATTCCTCCATGATTTCCACACAGGCTGGCCAACACAAGCACTGTGCTGTTTAATCTCAGCTCGCAAGTACGTTGACGGCAAAATACCAAGACGATCCGTGTGCTCCGTTATCGCACATAAACTACCACTTAGTTGAAAGAGACTGGCATGTGTCAATAATGACGGACTGTCAAAAGCGAGGCAGAAAATAAGAAATTTGGGAATGTAGTGTGATTATGATTACGTAATACTGTGAGTTACAACATAGAAGACGTAAATACTACACATTTCACTTTATTTACATCTGCATCAGACATCAAAAATTGTTCTCTCTATAGAGATATTTCTTTATAAGTTTTTCACAACTGTGAGCACTGTGAGTAGGCTACGGGTGTACATTTTTCTGTTCATTGTAAATTTCATTTCGTCATGAACTGATCTTTCTATACTCTTTATTTCAGATTTTTTTTATATATTGAAGACGGCGCCGAGTGTAAACTGCGAACATGCTTGTTTCCAGAATAAGTGAAACAGTAATAATTAAAAGTGCTTAACTTGTAATAAATTTGATGTCTATCGTGACCATGTGTTTACAGCGTGTTTTATTATCCAAAAACTTCCTGAAAGAAGAAATAGGGCGTCACAAAATTACGAAAATGAATTTACACATGGAGAAAGCACATCATTGTGCGAACTGCGAGAGCAGACTTCAGAACTTTACAACTGCAAGACGCATTCTCTAAAAGGGCATAATCTGCATAATCAGTAAAACTATGTATCGTTTAACATATAGAAACATAAATCCATTACGAAAACAATGGTGTTGGAAAAGGCATAATGTATTGGGCCTTGGCAAAACAATAACGAAAGACGACAAAGATGCAATCAATGCCATGCTTTTAGAAGAGGGTAATGCTTGAAAATATAAATATGAAAATTCCAAGAAACAGAACAGTGAATGCAACAGTAAAAGAAACAGTGAACTGTTATTAGATACCGGTACTAGAACTTGGTGTAGTAAATGTGTTTACAAAATGCGGCAAAACCGCTAAAGGCGGTGTTGTATGTGTGAAGTATGAGTGAAAATGGCACTTTCGATGTGCCAAAATAGACTCCTCGTTGAAAGGACAACATTACAAAAACATGTAAGTGCTATATGTACATTGATATACTAAGCAGACCAGCAAATATTCCAGTAACAAATAGATTTTAAGTGCTCATTGACGGTGGTGACAATGATGCTTTAATAGGGCGCATTGAACATATCCAGATAACCACTCTCGGGAGCACTAATGTTTCTACACATCAACATACAGATATACAAATCCTATTTCTGAAAACATCTGCCAACATGATCCCGAGTGTAATCGCCCAAGAAAGCTTGTGATTCTTGCTGACAGTCACGGGTGGGGGGATCACTTCTTGTGTAAATGAAGTGGCAGAAACTATGAAATCAACAGGTTTCATTAAGCTTGGGGCATCGCTGTCTCAAGTAACGAAGTATGTTCATTCGAACGAAATCCATGAGTTATTATCGAAGGATTATGTTGTACTATTTGGTGGCTCACTCATCGTGTACCGGAATGAAACTTCAGTAGCCTGCCAAGAATTAAAGGAGTGCTTGAGTTATCAGGGGCACACAAACTTTATGTACGTAAACATTCCGCACCGGTATGACTTACTGTCCTGGTCATGTGTGAACAAAGAGAGCAGCATTGCAAATGAGCAGCTTTTGATCATATGCAGTCAGTTTACAAATGTAAATATTCTGGACATCAATGGCATTGGCCAAAGATTCCATATCACATATGGTCTTCATTTGATTGGTCTTGGAAAAAAGTTCATAAATCAAAAAATTGTTGAAACAATCACAAGTACTTCTCTCCTGCCAGATACAACAGAAGTTTTAAAAAATGTGATCGTTTGCCATTGCAGCACTTTCCTGTAGTAATTAACACTTAAAGAAAACCCATTTTAGACTAGAGGATAGGGAAAGTTGCAGAGTAAATGTTGTCCCCTTTGATAATAATTTAGCTCATGTCATATCTAACCTGAATAGCTTAAAAATATTTCACCAAAATATAAAAAACCTTCTAAATAAAGAAAAAGAACTACTGCTTTCTCTTCAAGAAACAGCAGATACTGACAAAACTATTGCTGATGTACTCTGCCTAATTGTACATCACATCTAAGCCACAGAAAACAATCAATACATTTAAATAGTCATAAAATTGTTTATCACTACTGCAGGACCCACCTAAGGCAAGGTGATTTGGAAATTTACGTGCACAATACTCTTAGATCACAAACCATAAATGTAGCTTAGTACTGTATTGAACAAAATTTGGATGTTGTGGTGCCAAATTAGAACTGGAAACTCAGTTCCTCATAATAAACTGCAGTTTACAGGGCATCTGTGGGAAACATTAAAAAGTTCCTCTAGTAGCTAGAATTAGTTCTTACAAAACTTTGTAGGCATGAGAATCAGATTATAGTATGTGTCAGAATTAACATTAATTTTCTTTCAAATAGCAACAGTCATAAACAACTAAAATCGTTGTTGTGGACTTTTAGTCAACTCCCGGTGGTCTCATTCCCAAAAAAAGTATATTGTCACAGCAAGAACTTGATTGATAATCTTTTCCTGGACTCCACAAATTACAATGACATGAAAACACAATCCATAATAAATGGTCTGTTTGATCACGTTGGTCATCTGACAACCTTAAAACTCGCCGGTAACAAAACAGTAAATGATCACACCAATGTTAGAATAATAAATACAGAATCTACTAGCTTCAGTTACAATGAATGACAAGTTCAATTCATTCTTGGACTTATTTCTCAAATATTTTGAATCCTGCTTCCCCCAAAGACAGATTAAAATGCAATCGGTCTGTTGTGGAAGCGAAGACGTGATAACGCCAGGCATCAAAATATCATGTGCTAAAAACAGACTTGTATACAGAAAAAAGAGCTAATAAAAATCTAGCAGTGAAACTACATTACAAACTATTTGTAAAATTCTAACATGTGTCACAAGGAAGGCCAAACAAACGCTTTATGCGGAAAAAAATTAGGAAGTAAACAATAAAGCAAAAACCATGTGGAACATCATAAAAAAGTGAGTCAAATAGGAACATAAAATCTGAACAAGCAAGGACCTCACAGTCCTCTTGTAGTGGTTCAGACAAAAATTACCAAAAAGTTGTGGAATGCGTTTTTAATAACGTTTTTCTTACTGTGAGTGAAAGAACTGGGAACCACAATAAACAGTTTCCCACAGAAGCCATAGAGCTACTAAATCTGATGAAAATCTCATCAATTACAGCACTTGATTTCAAAAACACAACTCCTAAATAAAATTACTTAAAAGCTCTGGATATGATGGAATATCAAATATGATTCTAAAATCATGTGCAGACTTAGTCAGATACATATTATGCTATTTATGTAACCAGTCAATGAAAATTGGGACATTTCTAGGTAGACTGCAATAGTCTAGGTAGACTGCAATAGTGGTGCCCAGCCACAAACGTGGAGCTAGGAATGTTCTATCCAATTATCAGCCCATCTCTTTGCTGAGAATGTTCGCAAAGATGTCAGAGAGAAGAGTTTATGACACAAAATAGCTTACTAACACCTACACAGTTTAGCTTTCATAAAGGACTCTCCACAGAGAGAGCTATATTTAGCCTAAAAGACTACTCTAAGTGTATTAAATCTCAGAAAGTATCCAATGAGGATCTTTTCTGATCTTGCTGGAGCTTTGGACTGTGTAGGCCATAACACATTGTTAAAAAAGCTTCCACACTATGGCATTGAAGACAAACCTTTGATGTGGCTAGAATCTTATCTACACAACACGTAGCAAAGAGTTATCTTAATGGAGGCAGATGTAACAGTAAACTCACACTGGGAAAATGTAAAATATGCAGTCCCCCGGGACTCAATCCTTGGGCCGCTGATTTTCCTGATCTTCATTATGGCACCTATCTCTTAGTGACAGGAAAACATAGTCATATATTTTTCAAAAACTAACATTGTACAGTAAGTATACAGTAAATAAAAAGCTCAAAGTTCCTCAAATGGAGAAAAACTACCAAAAAATTTGTGAAAATATAGATACAAAATTCTTAGGCATACAGATAGCTAAGATGTAAAGAGCAAATTGTGAAAGGATAGACACAAAATTTTTAGGCATACAGATAGATAGATAGCTAAGATGTAAAGAGCAAATTGATCAGCTGGGCGAAAAACTTAGACAGTGTGTTTTGCCCTGAGAGCTACTTCTCACCTTGTTGACAGAGAAATATTCCTTTTTCGTATTTTGCATATTTACATTCTGTACCCTCCTATGGTACTATATTCTGGAGAAATGCTACAGGAATTGAAAACATCTTCAAACTACAAAAACAAGCAGTGAGGTTAATATGAGATATTTCTAAAAGAACATCCTGCAGAGATCTCTTTAAGACTCTCAGGACATTTACTGTGATGCTGTTTGCAGCCAACAACAAGGAATTATTCCAGAAAAACTGCGACATTCACAAGTATGACACGGGACAGAGGGATAAAATTTCCACTGAGACTCTGCAACTCTCACAGAATACCATAGAGGAGTAACTGAGTTAAGAATAAAAATATATAACAAGCTTCCCATCAATCTAAAAAGGAAATTAATAACATACAGGTAGTCAAAAGGAAACTAAAAACATTCTTCAGAGAACGAATTTATTATAAAGTGAATGAATTCCTAGAGTAATGAGACATAATTTTGATTAAAAATACAAGAAACCACTTAGATTAAAAAAGAAAAAACACTCTTAAAAGAAAATCTTCACTTACATTGTGAAGACAAAATTGCGTTTTCCTAATATAAAATGTGATAATATGTAAATTTATCTCATCACAGGTTAAAATGTGTAGTGCTACTTATTCTACACTTTCAAGTATTCGCTTGAATTTACTTATGTGATGAAGAAAAAAATTATGTATTTTAGTTTACATCACAATGACAAAATATAAATTGAATTATTTATTTGTGGGATAGAAATGTGTACTTCTATTCATTCTGCTATTTGAAGCATTCATTTGAACTTATACCGCAAAATTCAGCTTATAATATTGTCCACAACCAATCGTTCATAGGAAGTGAATGTTTGTATGATACATAAAATGCTCACATAATTTTGCACTGTGTCACTTAACTTGCATTACTAGTACATCCTCGGTGTGGGAAAGAGTCCCTGAGTGTGATGTGACAACTGTGAAACTGAAAATTAGAGCTATTCGAAAGACATTATTATCGAATACAATAAAATTCCAAAGCCTTGGAAGAGTGTTACGTCTGCAGGTGATATTTAACTACCACATGTTGATTGGTTTGCTACAGCCAGCAGCATTTTGTCTTCTATAGTCTGATCCACGAAAGATGGCAGCTCACGCAACTCCAGACACGGACAGGATTGCATTATTGCCTGTTTCAAGCAATGGTCGCAGTAACTGCACACATGTGCCCTGTGCTTGAAGAAAGCATCTACACTGCAAATTACGTCTCTCGATTGCTTGTTCAGAATTTGTCGATTCTCACCACAGTCAGCCACACAACTAACAACAAATGGAATAAAAAATTTGCTATTAACTCGCTATGGTCATGTTAAACGCTCACATTGCTTACGATATTCACAGCAGAGTGCTGAGAACACTACTGAACACTTATTGGCTGAAGGACAATACATAATGTAGAAGTGCAGAACAAAGCTACACTCGACTGCCAACGTTTTCAGCGCCAACTATAGTGTTATTCCTTTTATTAACATGTTTGTTGCCCTGTTTCATTCCTACAAGAAATCTGTTTCTCAGATCCAACATTTGGGTTGCATTTTCCTTGTATTTCACTCTTGACTCAGCTCTAATACTGTAACTTCCAATAAAGCATTAATAATCACACATATGATTCAGTTGGTGCCATATTACAAACAGGGGCAACTGTGTAGAATTTGTAGCATCTTGAACGGTATCTCATGGTACCATTGCAGTGTGTAACCAGCTGTGGCATCACTTTAGTTGTATGTGTAAACCTGGCTGCATTCTCTCTGTTTATAATTACACTGACTGTTTATTTTTACAATTTCTGTTTCATTACATCTACTAATAGACTTAATGGTTATTTTTATGGCTTGCTTATGCAATTTGCTTTATGTGGCAAACTTTTTCCCATGAGAACTCAAACCATTGATTGCATAGTGACATATATTTATTTATCTTTCGTCCACAGAGCACTGAGACAACCTTCTACAAATTATGTGCACTACGTGTTAGCACTGCAAATAAAACTGGAATTGCACATGCACTGACAATATGTATGTGCATACCCCCAGAACAAGCTTTCTTGACTCAGGTAAGTCAACTTGCATGTGAAAACATCTTACTGCACTGGCACTATTACCTGCCTTCATGACTGTCAGAAAAATTAAATGCTCTTTAACTTTCTGACACATATTTATTTATTTATACACACATCAAAAAAAAGTTTTGCATCATCCCAGTTCCCAGAAGTCCTGAAGATAGACGTTGACGGTGAATATTGTATCACAGACACTGTCCCTTTGACTGTTCAGAAATGTCTCTAAACCTGCCCAACGACATAAACAACCATGCATGAGCAGCACCTATTAGACGGAGGGGGTCCGTCAGCCTATCAGTTCCAGTCATTCCACCAGGAAGGAGGTACATAGCTTGTGTTGTCTGTAGTCCAACCATGCCTAGCCGTTGACTGTGGATATTGTACTACAGACACAGTCCCTTTGATTGTTCAGAGATGTCTCTAAACCTGCCCAGAGATGTAAACAACCATGCATGAGCAGTGCATATTAGACGGAGGGGTCTGTCAGCCAATCAGTTCCATTCATTCCACCAGGAAGGAGGTACACGGCTCGTGTTGCCTGTAGTCCAACCATTCCTAGATGGTCAATATCGCTATTCGATCGCGTCTGCATTGTTACTCTGTGCCAGGAAGGGCTCTCAGTAAGGGAAGTGTCCAGGTGTCTCGGCGTGAACCAAAGTAATGTTGTCCGGACATGGAGGAGATACAGAGAGACAGGAACTATCGATGACATTCCAGCGCAGTACAGATGGGCCCAACAACATGCTGAATGGACTGCTCAGGACTGGCATCACGTTCTCTACACTGATGAGTCTCGCTTATGCCTTCAACCAGACAATCGTGTGAGACCTGTTTGGAGGCAACCCGGTCAGGCTGATTGCCTTAGACACACTGTCCAGCAAGTGCAGCAAGGTGGAGGTTCCCTGCTGTTTTGTGGTGGCATTATGTGGGGCCGACGTTCGCGGTTGGTGGTCATGGAAGGCTCCGTAATGGCTGTTCGCTACGTGAAAGCTATCCTCCGACTGATAGTGCAAATGTATTGGCAGCATATTGGCGAGGCATTCGTCTTCATGAGCGACAATTCGCGCCCCTATTGTGCACATCTTGTGAATGACATCGTTCAGGATAACGACATCTTTCGTCTTGAGTGGTCAGCATGTTCTCCGGACATGAACCCTATCGAACATGCCTGGGATAAATCGAAATGGGCTGTAAGTGGACGATGGGACCCACCAACCACTCTGAGGGATCTATGCCAAATCGCCATTGAGAAGTGGGACAATCAGGACCAACAGTGCCTTGATGAACTTGTAGATAGTATGCCACAATGAATACAGGCATGCATCAATGCTAGAGGACGTGCTACTGGGTATTAGATGTACCGGTGCGTACAGGAGTCTGGACCACCACCTTTGAAGGTATCACTTATTTGGTACAACACGCAATGTTTGGCTTTCATGAGCTATAAAAGGGGCAGAAGTGATGTTTATGTTGATCTTTATTGCAATTTTCTGTACAGGTTCCGGAACTCTCGGAACTGAGGTGAAGCAAAACTTTCTTTGATGTGTGTATTTGACCATTACATAATATATACATAAGTATATAAAACTCTTACAGGCTAAGATGACTGTGGCCTTTTAAATCGAACCATCCTTGTGTTTACCTTACCATCTTGAGGAAACCATGGAAAATCCAAATCAGGATGGCGAGATGAGGGTTAAAATCATACTGCTCTTGAACACGATTCCAAATTTAGTCTCATCATTTTTAGGTTGGGTTTCCACAAGTATTAACTATTTACATGTGCATCCACTCACCTCTACCCTTACATGAAAGTTAGCATTTACACATGCTGAACTTGGAAAAGCTACTTTGCGACTTTCAAGATATTGACAAGTGAAGTTTTTCACAAGCAGAAGCTACCAGTAAGCTTTACAGAAACTTGCTTCTCCTTTTGTTTTATGAGAGTGAATATGGTTGTGAAGCTTTTAGCCAAATTTCTTATACTGACGTTGGAGAAACAAAAGACCCACAAATGTTCCAACAGGAATAAGTATCTCGTAAGACCTTTTGGAGACATCTGGTACACTTATAAGGAAGCTATCTGCAGAGGAAGAAAATCACTTTTGAATGAAGAAAATCAATTTGGATTTCTTTTGAGCCACATTTCTGACTCTATACAAAAGTCTAATGCGAGTATGCGAGGTACTGTGCTAATTAGCATTAAATTACAAGTAATACTGTGGAACCTGGGAACTGTATATGCTGTCGTCATTGAAATATTTGTATCGCATTCCAAAGAACACTATTTCTAAGTTTTTATGTTTAGTACTTGGATGCTATCTACAACGTACGGAATTTGCATCAGAAAGTAAGATTTTTCTTTCAGCAGTTCTGCTTTGTTTTTGTCTTTACAGTTAGTCAAGAATCTGACGTGTTACAGATGCTGTAAATATAACTCCTCTTCTACTGGTACAATACTTAAAAAAATTTCTAACCTAGATCTGCACTACTGTGCAGAACAGTTATTACTCAATGATTGTGTCAATACGAAAACTGCTGTATTTGCGTAAGATTTTAGTTAGGGTCAAATCTCTGAAGGCATAAACAAATTTTGTACCTCAGTTTCACTGTAATATTTACACTCAATGACTAAAGCATAAAATTATTATCATTTCATTGAAATAAAAATTAACTTTACGATACTGACTGCTCTGCACTAATATGAACTTCAGCAAGCCCACGCTCCCAGTTGCAATAATTTTTCGATCCATATGACACTTCAAATGATGAACTGTTGCTTTATTATAATTAAATGATTATAAGGAATTGCTGAATGCTGGAATGAGATTCCTATCACATAGTTTAGGAAAATTTTTCTGCTGTAAGAAGTATTTATTTTTTCAGTTGAAGAATAATCACGTTATTTTGTCATGAGTTTTTATGTACATAAACGATTGAAGGAGTGTACTGTCCAACAAATGAGAGCAGCATAAGAGCTCATCCATCTAGAGGCGCTTGCGCAAGTTCGTAGGTAATTGTGGTGGAAACGACACCATGTAAGAATGTTCCATGAGTTTTACCTGTCGTAAATTATGCATAAGTTGGCAAGATAGTCGGCAAGTAGGGTCTTTCCACATGTAAGTTGTCTTATGAAAGTGGTAATGGGAGCTTACGTGTTTAAGCAAATCGTATCTGCGTAAACGTGAATTTAGGCTATGCATCACTATCTTTGATCGAAAATATGCAGATTGGGTAACGTTCAAGAAGTCATAAGGAAGACATCTGAGCATGGAGGTATAAATCTGGTGACTGAAGAACATGAAAATACTCTTGCCATCCTTTACAATACCATCCTCTACACTAGTTATTACCCAGAGCAGTGAAAAACATTCAAAAATACCCTCTTTGTGAAACCTGATAAACCAACATCACAGACTTCTTCGTATCAGCATATCAACATTACTCAGTTTCCAGCAAAATCCATGAAGCAGTTCTTAACCAACGACCATCAGCAACTTGAAACCCATCTATCTATCCCCAACACCCAATGTCGCTTTCATCACGAACATTCCATAACGACCAACTTCTTTACCTTGCCCACCTCATCTCCCATCAACTAAATAAACAAAACTTCGTCTTATTTGTCTCTCTTGATATCCAAAAAGGCTGTGGCATTCTGGACATCTCTTGAAGCTACAAACCTTTGCACTCTCGGGTAACTATGTCCACCTCATAGCATCCTTCCTTCACCACCAACTATCAACACCTGCTCCCAAATACTTCACCCCATTTCTGATGTGACTCTAAATTCTGTCCTTTCAACCTTCTTTGTATACTGTACACTGCCAACATTCCCAAACCAACACTCCCCACGTACATCCTGCAATTTACTGATGAAATCACCTACATATCCACTGAACGTACCCTACCATTCTCCCATGTCTACATCTAAGACCACTTGAATCTCCTAGTAAGTCGTGCAATATATGGAAACTTCACGTTTTGCCCACAGAAAAGCCAAGCCACTATCTTTGGCCTCACCACTCTGAGTATTTGTGGTCCAGATTTCAATTTCTCCATCTTACTAGCAAAATAAATCATACATGACTAATCCTCGACAGAAAACTGACATATAATACACGTCTCCTTACTATCTAACACAAAGTTCGTAAATGACTAAAACTACCAAAAAGCTGTATCTGGGATTTACATCCTTCTACCACTATCCTAATCTGCCCCATCCTCATCTACATCAATGTTGCCTGTATCTCTGCTTCCCCCAAACTCTGGACGTACCTTGAAATCCTGGAAAGACATCCACTATAGCTCGCCTTCCACATCTACCTACCTTTCCCAACTCGTATCCTATACCAACTCATCCACTTCTTACACCTTCCAATACGTTAATCGCAAAACCCATTCCTGGCATCCAATATCCCACTTTTAAATCACCACTCCCCTTGCCACTGCAAGATACAAAGATACAGGCCATCACAGAGAGTGGGATTATTGGTAGTTGGGAGCTTCTGTGTTAGGCGAATTATGGGAACCCTTAGAGACATGGGTGCCAAGCAAGTGAGGAAAGCCACTGTGCACTCCATGTGCAAACTGGGTGAAGTCATTTTAGATGTGGAATGGGTCCTTCCTGATTCCGTGAAGAACACAGGGTGCAGCCAACTGCAGATGGTAGATCGCGCCAGTACGAATTATGTGTGTCGGTTTGCATCAGAAGAGATTCTCTCTGGTTTCGAGCAGCTATTGGAAGTGAAAAATGCTGACAGTCTTACTTGCGAGAGGAAAGAAGAACTCACCATTTGCAGCATATCGACAGGACTGATTGAGGACATCTGATATGGAGCAGAAAGGAGGGTCTGAATCAGAGGTTCACACGGTTCTGCGATCATTTCGGCTGCAGATTCCTCGACTTGCGTGGTAGGGCGGTAGGTTTTCGGGCTCTGCAGAATAGGTCAGGAGTCCATTACACACAGGAGACAGCTACACGAGTAGTGCGGGCTGTGTGGCGTGGGCTGGGTAGTTTTTTTTGGTTAGAGGGTCCTGGGGAAACACAAAAAGCGTTTCAGTCTCAAAGCGTGCAGGTCGAATACAGGAAGAACGTAGATCTAGGAACCATCGTTATAGCAGTTGCAAATTATCGTACACTTGTTGGGAAAGCACTAGAGCTCCAAGTGCTAATAGAATCGTTGTAGGCACTGAAAGATAGCTAAAGCCAGATATAAGCTCAGCGGAAATTTTTGCTAAGAACTTAGGGGTGTTCAGAAGTGAGAGGCCAAATACAGTTGTCAGTGACGTGTTTGTTGCTGTTAGAGGTAGTTTCTCTTGTCGTGAAATTGAATTAGGTAGTTCCTGTGAGTTAGTCTGGGCAGGTGTGATTCTTGGCTATTAGAATAAAATAATAATTGGATCCTTTTACTGACCTCCCAACTCAGACGATATAATTGTGGAAAGGTTCAAAGAAAATTAGAGTCTAATTTTGAGCACGTACCTGACTCATACAATTATAGGTGATGGTGACTTCAAGTTACCCTCGACATGTTGGCGAAAATAAATGCTTAAATCCAGAGGTACACACAAAACTTCATGCAAAATTGTACTAAAAACTTCCCCTGAAAATTATTTTGCGCAATTAGCTCACGAGGTCACTCAAATAGTAAACAGTTGTGGAAACACACTTGACCTCTTAGCAAATAATAGTCCTGAGCTAATAACGAGCATCAAAACGGATGCAGCGATTAGTGAACACGGGGTAGTCGTAGCGAGACTGAATACCCTAATTCCCAAATCCTCTGAAAATAAACGAAAATTGTATCTACTCGAATAAACAGATAAATGTTCGCTTGACGCCTTCCTGAGAGACAGTCTCCATTCCTTCCAAATTAATAATGCAAGTGTAGACCTGATGTGGCTTGAATCCTAATAAATGGTATCGACAGCAACTGAGAGATTTATACCAAGTAATTTAACAAACGACGAAACTGATTTTCCATGGTACAGAAAATAGGTCATAACACTGTTGCAGAAATAACGAAAAAAGTATGCCAAATTTAAACGAACGAAAAATCCACAAGATTGGCGATCTTTTACAGAATGCGAGATGCACATAATAGTTTCAACAATGAAACTTTGTCTCGAAATCTGGCAGAAAATCCAAAGAGATTCTGGTCGTATGTAAAGTTTGATAACGGTAAGACTCGCCTTCTCTGCGTGTTAGCAGTGGAAATGCTATCGATGACAGTGCTTTTAAAGCAGAGTTACTAAACACAGCCTTCTGAATTAACTTCACCAAGAAGACGAAGTAAATATCCCAGAATCCGAATCAAGAACAGCTGCCAAAATGAGTACTGGTAACTTAGAAGTGGATATCCTTGGAGTAGTGAAGCAACTTGAATCACTTAATAAGTGAAAGACTCCCAGTCCACACTATATATCAGTTGGCTTCCTTTCAGAATATGCTGATGCAATAGCTTCATACTTAAAAATGTATACAATCGTTCGCTCGACAAAAGATCTTTACCCAAAGATTGGAAAGTTGCACAGGTCACATCAACGTTCAGGAAAGGCAATAGGACTAACCCACTAAACTGCCAGTCCATATCATTAACGTTAACATGCAGCCGTTTTTTTGAACATGTGTTTGGGGCAAAGATTATGGACTTCTTCGAAGAGAACGGTCTATTAACACGCAACCAACACAGATTTAGCGAACGTCTTTCTTTTGAAACACAACTAGCTCTGTACTCACATGATGTGTTGAGTATTGTTGACAAGAGATTTCATATTGATTCTAGATTTCCAGGTGGCTTCTAACTCCATACCTCACAACCGGCTTGTAATCAAAATGTGTGCTTGTGGAATACGAGGTGTGTTAAAAAAATCCGGACCGTTCGTAATTTCGCGCCAGTGGTGTGTTGGAGCGAAATGAGTTTAGCAACACTGGACACGCCTGTGTTTAATGTGTACTGTTGGCCCGCCATAAGCTGAAGACCCTGCCCTAGCATTATGGCTGCCGAGGGGCGAGGAGCGGAGAGGGGGAAGTAGCTTCGGCTGCTTGCAGCAATCCTGGCACCATTACCCGCATTTCGTGCTTAACACGAAATCGGAGGCGGCTCTTGTGGAAATATTGCCCACATAAGTGACACTTCCCTCCGATCGGACATCACCAAATTTGTTGACATTTTCATGCTCGAGAGTTTTACCTGCAAGTAATATATTATTTACTCATTACAAATAATGAAAAGTGAAAGTAGATGACCATACAACTTGAGACATTATGGAATCGAAAGTCAAAAACAGATTTTTGGAATATGTCTGCACATTGCATTTATTAAAAACAGCACAGCAGTAATGTTTACAAAATGTAATTAGCTGTGTCTGAAAGAACTGTCAAAATCATGTTCACTAAACATTGCTATCATTTGTGTCTGATTCAATATAATCATCATCATCATAGCTTGGATCATGGTATTGAGGATAACTTCGTCGATGGCCATTTCCGTTATCCTATCTCATGTCCAATACTGTTGCTCCAGCTGCTGCACTTTTCTGCAGTAACCTTGCGAGCCCTGTGCAGTAACTGAAAGGAAAGCAGTATTAACAAGATTCTACAGTCTTTCCTTCGACATGTCACCAGTGACGTTGTTCTCCCTGAAGTTGAGTTTTACTTTGGCCCATTCTATCCAATTTAGATCACAGTTCTATTGCGGCAAACGGACTATTTTATGGCCTCTGCTCTTAGCAATTTTGTTCACAATGTACACTTTCACAGCTGGATTCTTTTCCTTTGTAGACGACAGATCAGTGTTCCTCATAGAGTCGTTGCAGTTTATTCGCCTTTCTCGCAACCACTCTAACTTCTCAATCCTGAAACCATATTTATGAGGCATTCTGTAGAACTTCCTGTTGTGGTATGTTGCACTAACCATACAGTCACAGAGTTTGGTGGAATATAGATACCACCATATCTACAAACCCCTCCCCCCCCTCCCCCAACTTCAAGAAGTTAGTGAAAACAGTTTCTTGGATGAAATTTTCTGACAAACTAAAGCTGTCCGCAAGACGGGGTTCGCAGGTCAGAGTGCCTGTCTGGCACACAGTTTTCAGGAAGATTCAAATCAGCACACAGTCTGCTGCAGGGTGAAAATTCGTTCAGGTTTCTTACATCTTGTTGGAAGTATTTTCCGAGTTTGTCAATTGCGGAAGCTTTCCTCGTACTTACAGAAATTGTGTGTTTTCAATATCGAAGCAAAAATGTCAGGGTCGATGATAATGGCACAAAGACAGATGGGCTGAAACAAATACACTACTGCAACACTTAAACACATATAATTGGCACCACCAGTCAAGGAAGTGCGAAATAAGTTTACCAATCAATTTGTTTCACCATAAGGAGAAACAGACTGTCACTACAAACATCTTTAAATTTTAGCTGATGGTTTTAATGTTGCCATAAACATAAATGCCTTACATTTATGATAAAAGTAGTAAACACTGGTTGCAAAAATGGAAGAGTGATTTAAATGCACTCTGTTGGTGAGATACCACGTGGCATTTGTGTTTCCTGTTATCGAATATTTGATTATATAATAAAAGAGAGTTGTGCGAAATTTGTGTTTGATTTTCTCAAAGTTTTTAACGCAAGTGAAATGCTCTGATTCTAGTTATCTTGATAACATCAGTATGCACTCCAACATTTTTTCTACTTTTTATTTTTATGCATAGTCACGATTTTTCTTCATTAGTAATAATGCAACAACAGTGAACACTGCTTTGATTTTTAAGAATAACTGCACTTCTGCAACAAGTATTTGCAGAAAGTTCCTGAAATAAACTTGCCCCAGTGACTTGAACAAGTAAACTTGAGTAAGATTGCTACTTTTTTTTTACCATAAAGAAGAAATGTCATGTTGCAGACAGGTACGACTAAAAGACACTCACATATGACTTTCGGCCACAGCCTTCATCAGTAAAGAAACACACACACAAACACATGCAAGCAAGTACAACTAACTCACACACAACAGCCAACTCCAGCATCTTGGGCCGGAATGCAACATCACGTGTGTTGCAAGCAGCAATTTAGAGAGGGTTGAGAAGGAAAAGGGGAAGGGATAGCAGTGTACAGTTGCGGAGAGAGACGAATGCTGTCTGGTGGAGTGTGCAGGGACTAGACTGCCGACAAGCACAGTGTCAAGAGGTTGTGGGGCAGGGAGGTGTTGGAAAAAGAAAAAAAGAGGAGAGGAGTAAGGAAAGATGGGTGAATGTGCTGGCAGAGAGCTGTAAATAGGGTGGGGGACGAGAATGGGGAGAAGATAATAGGAAAGATTGGATGGAAACTTTTGGGTGGAGCGTGTGGGGACAGGGGACAGTATGTCATCATAGTTTGAGGACGAGATAGTTATGGGAGCGGAGAATGAGATTTAAGGATAACTCCCACCTGCGCAGTTCAGAAACGCTGGTGGTGGAGGGAAGAATCCAGATGGCTTGGGTAGTGAAGCAGCCATTGAAATGAAGTGTGTTATGTTCAGCTGAAGGTTGTGCCACAGGTGGTCTACTTTGCTTTTGGCCACAGTCTGGTGGCGACCATTTATCTTGTTGGACAGCTGGTTGGTAGTCATACGAATATAAAAAGCTGTGCAATGACTTCAGCAGAGCTGGTAAATGACATGGCTGCTTTCACAGGTAAGGCACCAACATCCCTCATACCCATGGTCTTACTGTTATTGGACACTACCTTCCTCAGTGTACCTCAGACTCCAAACCCACTATCATATTCCTCATAAACCTTTCTAACTTTATCCTAACCGACGACTACTCCCCATTTGAAGTGAACGTATATAAAGAAACCTGTAGCACAGCCATGGGCACCTACATTGCACCTTCCTATGCCCACCTTTTTATGAACCATCTAGAGGAGGCCTTCCTAGCCGCCCAAAACACCAAACCCCTAGTCTGGCTGAGGTTCATTGATGACTCTTCACGATCTGGACACAGAGCAAAGACACCCTATCTTTGTTGCTTCAAAACCTCAACACCTTCTCACCCATCTGCTTCATGTGGTCCTCCTCAACCCAGCATGCCATCTTCCTAGATGCTGACCTGTTCCTCTCTGATGGCTCCATCCACACCTCTGTCCACATGAACCAACCAACCACCAACAGTACTTGCATTTTGACAGCTGTCATCCCTTTCACACCAAAAAATCTGTCCCATATAGCCTGACTAACCGGGAACAACGTATCTGGAGTGACAAAAACTCCCTTGCTCAGTATTCTGAGTGTCTCACCAAGGCCTTCATAGACAGACGCTGCCACCCCCCCCCCTCCAGATCTACTCTGCTAACAGTCCTCCCATGCCATTTCCCTTACGACCCTAGTCCTCCCACCACTCCCAAAACCCAGCCACAAATGAGTGTCCAATACATCAAACGGACTGGAGCAACTGAACCACATCCTTCAGCAGGGATTTTATTATCTATCATTGTGCCCTAAAATGAGGGAGATCCTACCCAAGATACTTCCCACCTCTTCTAAAGTGGTATTCGGTCTTCCACCTGACAGCCACAACGTCTTAGTCCACTCTTATGCCACTCCAAAACCCTACCCTTTACCACAAGGATCGTATCCCTGAGGAAAATCCAGGTGCGAAACCTGCCCAATCCACCCACCCAGCACTTGCTAGTCCAATCCTGTCATAGGTTTATCCTCATCAAGGGCCCGACCACCTGTGAAAGCAGCCATGTCATTTACAGCTTTTCTGCAATCATTGCACATACACTCCTGGAAATTGAAATCAGAACACCGTGAATTCATTGTCCCAGAAAGGGGAAACTTTATTGACACATTCCTGGGGTCAGATACATCACATGATCACACTGACAGAACCACAGATACATACACACAGGCAACAGAGCATGCACAATGTCGGCACTAGTACAGTGTATATCCACCTTTCGCAGCAATGCAGGCTACTATTCTCCCATGGAGACGATCGTAGAGATGCTGGATGTAGTCCTGTGGAACGGCTTGCCATGCCATTTCCACCTGGCGCCTCAGTTGGACCAGCGTTCGTGCTGGACGTGCAGACCGCGTGAGACGACGCTTCATCCAGTCCCAAACATGCTCAATGGGGGACAGATCCGCAGATCTTGCTGGCCAGGGTAGTTGACTTACACCTTCTAGAGCACGTTGGGTGGCACGGGATACATGCGGACGTGCATTGTCCTGTTGGAACAGCAAGTTCCCTTGCCGGTCTAGGAATGGTAGAACGATGGGTTCGATGACGGTTTGGATGTACCGTGCACTATTCAGTGTCCCCTCGACGATCACCAGTGGTGTACGGCCAGTGTAGGAGATCGCTCCCCACACCATGATGCCGGGTGTTGGCCCTGTGTGCCTCGGTCGTATGTAGTCCTGATTGTGGCGCTCACCTGCACGGCGCAAAACACGCATACGACCATCATTGGCACCAAGGCAGAAGCGACTCTCATCGCTGAAGACGACACGTCTCCATTCGTCCCTCCATTCACGCCTGTCGCGACACCACTGGAGGCGGGCTGCACGATGTTGGGGCGTGAGCGGAAGACGGCCTAACGGTGTGCGGGACCGTAGCCCAGCTTCATGGAGACGGTTGCGAATGGTCCTCGCCGATACCCCAGGAGCAACAGTGTCCCTAATTTGCTGGGAAGTGGCGGTGCGGTCCCCTACGGCACTGCGTAGGATCCTACGGTCTTGGCGTGCATCCGTGCATCGCTGCGGTCCGGTCCCAGGTCGACGGGCACGTGCACCTTCCGCCGACCACTGGCGACAACATCGATGTACTGTGGAGACCTCACGCCCCACGTCCACCCGGCCTCCCGCATGCCCACTATACGCCCTCGCTCAAAGTCCGTCAACTGCACATACGGTTCACGTCCACGCTGTCGCGGCATGCTACCAGTGTTAAAGACTGCGATGGAGCTCCGTATGCCACGGCAAACTGGCTGACACTGACGGCGGCGGTGCACAAATGTTGCGCAGCTAGCGCCATTCGACGGCCAACACCGCGGTTCCTGGTGTGTCCGCTGTGCCGTGCGTGTGATCATTACTTGTACAGCCCTCTCGCAGTGTCCGGAGCAAGTATGGTGGGTCTGACACACCGGTGTCAATGTGTTCTTTTTTCCATTTCCAGGAGTGTATTTTCATATTGGTATAGCACCAACCAGCTGTCCAACGGCATAGAGTCACTACCAAACTGTGGCCAAGAGCAAAGTATACCACCCTGTAGCACAACATACAGCTGAACTTAACACACATGATTTCACTGGCTGCTTCGCTACCCGAGCCATGTGGATCCTTCCCTCCACCACCAGCTTTTCAGAACTGTGTAGATGGGATTTATCCTTACAAAACATTGTCCGTTCACATAATTTCCCAACCTCAACCTATGGTGACATACTGTTCCCAAACCTTTCACCCACCCGACCCCACCCCATTTATTTGCAGCCTTCTGCCAACGCATCTGCTCGTCTTTTCCTGCTCCTCTCTTGTTTTGTTCCTTTTTCGCCATCCACCCTGCCCCACAACCTCTTGACGCTGCGCCTGCACGCTCCACCATACAGCGTTTGTCTCTCTCCCCACCAGTATACTCTCTCTTTCTGTTCCCCTTCCGCCCCCTCCAGATTGCTGCTTGCATTCCACATGATGTTGTATTCTGGCCTGAGAAGCTGGAGCTGGCGGTCGTGTATGTGCTTGCTTATATATATATATATATATATGTGTGTGTGTGTGTGTGTGTGTGTGTGTGTGTGTGTGTGTGTGCGCGCGCGCGTGTGTGTCTTTACTGATGAATGATATGGCCGAAAGCTATATGTGAGTGTCTTTTAGTCATGCTTGTCTGCAACCTGACGTATTTTCTTGATGATAAGTAGCAATCTATCTTTTCCGACATTGTTAATATTGCTACATGAGGTTTCCACTGTTTAATTAAACTTGAGTAAGATTTTGTTCTAATGTACACACAGCAAAGGCTTGCAGAAGTTATTTGGAGGTAACACAAGTATTTCTTAATACTTTGCTTCTAGAGAAGCCTTTAGTAATAATTCGCATCTAAGGGCAGCTTCACGTTGGCAGTACTCAGACACAAATGACTATATTTCATGTGGTGCGGATTTTCTCCGCTTTTGGCAGCATTAGCGCAATCGTGATGATGTCGTGGCCAAAAAGTAGTTACTGAAAGTTTCACTGTTGTACGTCTGTTACTTGTGTTTAAGATTTGTATTTAGTAGAACGTTGTGTCGCACAGCTTGTGAATTGCTAAATGGCAGAGTTAGACAAGGGACGCGTCAGCACTAAATTTTGCGTGAAACTTAGGATAACCTTTAGAGATACAGCAAATGATGCAAGAAATCTACAGTGATGAGTGCTTAAACCGTACTCGGTGTTATGAACGGTTCACAGGGCTTAAAAATGGCCAGACGGAAGTTAAAGATAGCCCTCGTTGAGGACGACCTTCGATGTCTACCGACGACGATCATGTCAGGAAAGTCAACGAAATTATGCGTGTCAATCGAATACTGACTGTCCAAGAGAAGGCAGAAAAACGTAACATTTCAGATGGATCATCTCATGCCGTGAAGAGCTTTTGGAGAGCGCAAATGAGAACGATATGTTCCTTAAGAGAATCATAAGTGGGTCTACGGTTATAATGTTGAGAACAAGGTTCAGTCTTCACGATGGGTCAGGAAAGGTTCTCCAATACCAAAACACTGCTCAGGTCAGGTCAAATGTCAAAGCTATGCTGAAAGTTTTCTTTGGCATTGAAGGATTAGTTCATCATGAATTCGTGCCACAGGGGCAAACCATTAATCGATTGGTATTATCGGAGCGTGTTGCGACGCCTGCGAGAAAATGTGAGAGGGAAGTTGCTTGAAATGTGGCGAGATAATTCATGGCTCTTGCATCACGATATCGTACCCACACATTCATCCCTGTTGATGTGTGACTGTTGCACAAAAAATGAATTCAGTGTGCTGCCCCATCCTCTATACTCTCCAGACATGGCTCCTTTTTCTCTAATTTCCTGAGTTGAGAACCCCGTCAAATGTAAGAAGGTTTGCAACAATAGACGAGATAAAAGACAATTAGCAGACAGCGCTTCGCGCGATCCAGAAAGAGGCGTACCAAGACTTCTTCAAGAAGTGGAAACGGCGTTAGAAATGATGTATGAATAGTGGAGGAGGGTATTTCGAAGGAGACCATGCACAATAAGTAAAAGATAAGTGTAGAAAAATTTTGTGGATAAAGTTCCGAAATTTTTTGAACAGACATCATATTGTCTCAGTTACGCGACTGAATTCGTGATTATCTGTCGTAGTAAAAAACGGAAAGTCATCAAGTAAAACAGAAATGATTTCTGGAATTCCCCAAAGCAGTGTTTTACATATATTCCTTATCTACACAAAGGAATTAGGAGACAGTCTGAGCAGCTGCCTTAGGTTGTTTGCAGATGATGCTGTCGTTTGTCGTCTAGTAAGGCCGTCAGAAGATCGAAACAAATTGCAACATGAGTTAGATAAGTTACCTGCACGGTGCAAAATTTGACAATTGATCATAAATAGTGGAAAAGGTGAGGTCATCCACTTAAGTCCTAAAAAGGAATCTTTTAAACTTCGATTACACGATAAATCAATCAAATCTAAAGGGCGTAAATTCAGCTAAATAGCTAGTAATTACAATTACAAACAACTTAAATTGGAAAGAAAAGATAGAAAATTAAGGTGAACCGAAGACTGTATTTTATTGTCAGAACATTTAGAAGAAGCATCAGATATAATAACGACACTACGTACACTATGAGTGTCTGAGCTCTTTGGGAGTACTGCTGCACCCTACCAGATAGGGTTAACAAAGTGCATGAAGAAAGTTCAAAGAAGGGTAGCATGTTTTGTACTATCGAAGAATAGGGAAGAGAGTATCATGGACATGATACAGGATTTGGGTAAGACAATGTAATATCCACGACAATCCACAGAATTGTGTGTGGAATTTAAGCAAACATTCTCATAATATTAATAAAAAAAGACTTCATCGATACTAAAATAATAATACTTAATTATTTTTTGTGAAAATTATATGTCAGACAATAATCATGGAAAAAGATGATGGAAATCTTCATCCTTTCTTATCTATGATTCTTCTACAATAATCCACCTTCTTGGTCGAACTGTTGTAATGATCGGACAAGATTGACGTCTTGTGGCACTGAGGTCGTTAAAAACTGTATTAAGTTGTTAAGTAATATTTGAAATATTGAGTTTCTGTGTCATTGAAATCAATACATGTGTATTTTATTTTATTATGATTCTCGTCCTATATAAATGTTAAGTTTTCTGTTCAGCTACAATGGTGCGCAGCCATTAGCGCCATTGATCTACAGAGCGGATTATTGGTTAAGCACTGAATAATGAGTGATTAACATGGAGAAATACTGTGAAATGTTAATGCATATAGTTAAGGCACAGAAAAGATTATATATATATATATATATATATATATATATATATATATATATATATATATTATTTGTTGAGGATGAAACAACACCTGAACCAGAATTGATAAGTGACTGTCTTATGTTGGCCGCCATCTTAGTGAAATATTGCAGTAGCAGTTTTAAATCAAACTACGAAAGAGACAAGAATCTTAATGGTCAATTTTCACGATAATAATTGTGTACTGGTGGCCCAGAACCCACCCATAAATCATAAATTAGACTTAAATTATGAATAATCTTTAAATATGATGCAAACAGAATCTTACATGATGAAATTGTTCTCTGCTAATGTATGAACCCTGATTATTTTGTAAGAACTATTAAGAAATATTTTTTGACAGGAAAGAATACATTAGTGCTGTGCACGTGTGGTATTGTGTACAAAAATAGTTCATTTTGTTTAAGGAAAAATGTTGCCACCTTGAGTAATAGTTCGCTAAATTGTGTGAGATCACTCTTGTAAAAAAATTTAGTCCCATTTACACTGTGTGACAGACAACATTGGTTCACGTTCTTGGGTGGAGATCTCTTTGACAGGAAAACTATCTTTAGCTGGGAGAGGCAACGATTAAATGAAACCTCATGTTACATTAATCATAAGTAATTGGTTTTGTTGTTGTCCTGCCCACGATATGTAAAATACTGCAATCCTTACTGCATGCCACAACACCATTAAACCATTTCAATCACCAGTTTTCTCCTCCGAATGCGAAAATATTTTGTTGACGTCGACCTTTATAGGGAGAAACTATCATCATAATAAAATAAGGGAAATCAGAGCTTGCTCAGAAAGATATAGGCACTGTTCGAAAGTGGAATAATAGGGAATTACTGTGAAGGTGGTTCAGTGAACCCTCTGCCAAGCATTTAAGTGTGATTTACAGGGTATCTGAGTAGACATAGATGTAGATGTACTCCAAGAACCGTGCAGCACCACTACATCTTTATCCTATCCTCCATGTACCTTCATGCATTATCCAATCACTCCAGCCAGAATTTCAACCAACCTCACTGATGAAATGTGTACATAGATATATCCCTCTCTCCAGTCCTAGTCGGAATATCCCACCTCACACTATCCTCCCATTTTTCTCCCTCCTCTTTGTTGACTTTTAATCGCTACCTGTGGTTTCACAGGGAACTACAGTCAGACTAATTATTTCATCTCCATCACAACCATGATCATTTTCATGTACCATCAGCAACTCCATTACACCACAATATCATTCACATTATGATCAGTGATCATGCCCCCTTTCTATCAGCAATTTATCGTAGATCGCTGGAAGAACGTAAAGTACCTAGCGACTGGAAGAAAGCGCAGGTCGTTCCCATTTTCAAGAAGGGTCATAAATCAGATGCGAATAATTATAGGCCTATTTCGCTTACGTCAATCCGTTGTAGAATAATGGAACATGTTTTGTGTTCTCGTATTATGACGTTCTTAGATAATACAAATCTCCTTCATCATAACCAACATGGATTCCGCAAACAGAGATCATGTGAAACTCAGCTCGCCCTATTTGCCCAAGAAATTCACAGTGCCGTAGACACTGGCGAGCAGATTGATGCCGTATTCCTGGACTTCAGGAAGGCATTTGATACGGTTCCGCACTTACGTTTAATGAAAAAAATACGAGCTTACGGAATATCGGACCAGGTTTGTGATTGGATTCAGGATTTCCTAGAAGAAAGAACTCAACATGTCATTCTTAACGGTTCAAAATCTGCAGATGTAGAGGTAATTTCGGGAGTACCGCAAGGAAGCGTGATAGGACCTTTATTGTTTACAATATACATAAATGACTTAGTTGACAACATCGGTAGCTCCGTGAGGCTATTTGCAGATGACACGGTTGTCTACAAGAAAGTAGCAACATCAGAAGACTCGTACGTACTCCAGGAAGACCTGCAGAGGATTAATGCATGGTGCGACAGCTGGCAGCTTTCCCTAAACGTAGATAAATGTAATATAATGCGCATACATAGGGGCAGAAATCCATTCCAGTACGATTATGCCATAGGTGGTAAATCATTGGAAGCGGTAACGACCGTAAAATACTTAGGAGTTACTATCCGGAGCGATCTGAAGTGGAATGATCACATAAAACAAATAGTGGGAAAAGCAGGCGCCAGGCTGAGATTCATAGGAAGAATTCTAAGAAAATGTGACTCATCGACGAAAGAAGTAGCTTACAAAACGCTTGTTCGTCCGATTCTTGAGTATTGCTCATCAGTATGGGACCCTTACCAGGTTGGATTAATAGAAGAGATAGACATGATCCAGCGAAAAGCAGCGCGATTCGTCATGGGGACATTTAGTCAGCGCGAGAGCGTTACGGAGATGCTGAACAAGCTCCAGTGGCGGACACTTCAAGAAAGGCGTTACGCAATACGGAGAGGTTTATTATCGAAATTACGAGAGAGCACATTCCGGGAAGAGATGGGCAACATATTACTACCGCCCACATATATCTCGCGTAATGATCACAACGAAAAGATCCGAGAAATTAGAGCAAATACGGAGACTTACAAGCAGTCGTTCTTCCCACGCACAATTCGTGAATGGAACAGGGAAGGGGGGATCAGATAGTGGTACAATAAGTACCCTCCGCCACACACCGTAAGGTGGCTCGCGGAGTATAGATGTAGATGTAGATGTAGATGTATCTTAACTGTGATGTAAAATCATCTATAAAGTTTTCAAAATTACCAGTATTGTCTATCATTGTACGTTATTTGTCAAATATTCATTTATTATCAAGCATTTTTTACTAAAAATCATAAATATTACCGACAAATGAGTTTTTAAATATTTGTCTTTTATTGTCATCTGTTTTTACGTATTTTAAACCATCTTTTCTGCTGTTGCGTAAAGTTTCTGCTTGCTTTCATTCACTGCAGCCCATCCCTTTGTATACAACTGAAATAACAATAAAAAAGACACCTAAATATAAGAATTGCATTGCCCATGTTAAGATATGGAAGCAGAGAACGACAGCAGCGCACCTAGTGGGCAGCTGCTGGGAAGATCCATATTCTTGTATTTCAAAATATGAGTTCAGATGACAACATTTTTTATTTATATTTTAAGGTAGACCTTGTCATTGAGCTTGCAAAGTAGTAAATTCGAGACATCTTAATTAAAAACTAAGGTTAAATTCTCACAGCTGAGGTTCACAGTAACCTAAGATTTTATAAACAACAATGTGGTCACCTTTTTGAGTGTGAAATTATTTATTTGTACGATCCAATACTGCAATTTCAACAGTGTTACCATAATCAAATGGATTAATTGCTTTTCAGTATACATAAAAAGTAAATTTAATCATCCTACTTGATATGACACACAAGCTAGTTTCATTATATTGTGTTCCAGCTTATGATTTTTTGTGTGTATTGTACTCTTTGAGTTGGATTGTAAGTAAGTGAGCAACTTGTAATATTGGGTGAAGTAAATGATTCTATATTTGTTTTTGTTTCATGTAAAACATGAACTGGTTGTGTTGCATGGTGCTATCTTGACTCACATATAGTTTATGCATCCTTATGAACTGCTTGATAGAACTGCATTGTAAGTGTATTGCTTGTAATCTATTTCATTTATGTTCACATATGTTTTTCGTTCTGTCTCATATTTAATGGCGAAGTCCATATCAGAAGCTTCTGACAGAATTGGCATTGAACTTTATTACATCTTGTCATCAGATGAGTCTGTAATTCTTCTATGAATGGTGTGCTTCTTGCCACTAAATATTCTTTATAGTCTTAGTGCCAGAATATGCAGTTATTTTATTAGGTGCTATTATGCCACAAAATTATTCTACATCAAAATGCATATTTGTACATGCAACTGTATGACATAATGTGAATATACTTCCACTGTACTGGACGCTACTGTATTTATAAATCTCTAGTTACACAGAATTCACTGAGAGTATGTGTAATTTGCTTCGAATTTTTCATTGGAGTGCCAGGATGAGTCAAATAAATTGACTTCTGCTAAAATGTATTGATCACAGTACCTGTTAATAAAGTGTGAACACAGTTGTGTAACTATTGTAGCGTTTTGGAAACTGTAAAGAAGGGTCTCTAAGAATACAATGAAGCAACACCATTCAACAGAGAATTACTTGAACATACTCTTTCCATGACAAGATGTAATAAAGTTATATATGAATTCTGTCAAAAGCTCTTTAAATGGAGTTCTCCATTAAATGAGAAAAACTCTGGAAAAGGGATTGAAAAACTATAATATGAGCAATATACTTACAAGGCATTTACATAAAGCTGTTATAAGCAAGAATGAATATATGAACATGACTACACAGAATATGTAGCAATGATACCAGCTTCTGTTTTATGTGAAACAAAAACAAATATGGAATCATTTACCCAACCCAGCACCATGCATGCAAGCAAAAATGAAGCAGAACATGAGAAATATACTTACAATGCAATTCAAGAGTGTAATACCCACAAGAAGCAATAATTAGGAGCACAATGCAATGAAACCAGTTTCTTTTTATTTTGAAACGAAACAAATATGGATGACATTGCATCATACAATACGAAAACGATATGAGAAATAACTGGTGAACCTGGAACACTCATAGTGCCCTGGTAGCAAGCCTCAGTCTTGTTAATGAATTTCCTACATGAGTGTCACCCAACTGCTGATGACATTCATCCATACGTTGTCTATGAAGCAAGTTACACCACTAATACATTGGCCAAATCGTTGAGAATAGTTAGAATACTGACCAATATCCAATAGTATGTTGCATGAAGCCTCTGCTATACGTACCTGAACTCTGTTAAAAGACAAGGTTCGAGTATGTTAACTACCAGTGTGGTAACAAACTGATCAGTAATGCAGTTGTAGACTGGGTTATGAACATAACTGCAGATTAGTCGAAGGACAGGCTTATTGGGTCTATGCTCTAGGTTATCAACTTAATCGTAAAACTGAAGCATATACTGCCCTTATCTCCATTTTCTTGGAGTTCAGTGTCATTTATGAATTCCTAACTTTCGGAAAATTCATATTTAACATCATGATATATAAATGCATATACTTTAGGATCAAATGAATGACTGAAATATGGTGGAAACATTGTCAAAGAGTTTAAAAATTAGCCCTGTGGTATTATGCTTGACTTACATGCTGTGTATCTCGCTGAATGTATTTATTATTTTGCATCGCCTATATTAACAATAAATCTGTAAAACTGCTGTGTCTGTCTGTTTATCTTTGAACATGCGAATCTTCAAAACTACTGGACAAATTTTTATGGAGTTTTCACAGGTAACTTGAGCATAGCTTGGGACACCATACAGGCTTTACTTCATACACAGGGTACACTACAGATCAGTATGCCACTACACATACGCTGGCTTTGCTCACACACAACCAAACTATCATCTTTACACCTAATCCACATCATAGGATACGGTAGAGATCAGTCTGTCACCACAACCTACATTTCGAAAGAGGATATAAGAGCAAAGAAAATGTTGTCAGGATTGTGTTCTCTTTCTGTTTGCGAATGTATTACGTCACATGTCACATCATTTTGTCATGGGACAAAGCCAATGTTCATATCAGCAGGGTCAGTTCATCCTCCTCATTTGGTGTACTTACACCCACGTAATTATAAATATGTACATTATGAGGAAGATATGGTGAAATAGAATTTTTATAGTCTAAGGGTCACCAGCAGTACAGAGTAAAAGTATGTTTTGTACCATAAGATATTTGGTGCAAATTGTGTATGATAAAAAGAATATTGTCTAATAGGGACCAACCAAATGAGGCAATCCAGCTGTTAAGGGAATGAATTTATGTTTGGAAAGATGTCTGGCCATACTGATTTAGGGTTTCCTAATTTATTTCAAGAAAATGTCAGAATGGTTCCTTCAACAGGGCCACAGCTGACCACCTGTCCTATCGTCATAGAACATCTGTTCTCTTCACTGTTAGTTTTATGTGCATTGATGAATTGTACAGTTAATAATAATGATCTGGAAGAGAAATTATATATTCAAATTACACATTCATATGAAAATGTGGGCACATGGTGACAATTTTTGTTTTATTTATTTTATATTTTAGAAAAATACAGATGTAAGTTAGTAATACCTACTCACAACCTTTTATACTTTAAAGAAACATAAATTGTTCTCTGGAACAGGGGTTATCAAGGAAAACTTTTCCAATATGTTTTCAGATTTAACTTTGTTGTTTGTCAGGCATTTTATATCGTTGGGTAAGTAACCAAAAATTTGGGGGCAGCATTGTGTATTACTTCTTATGCCACAGACAGTCTTATTATGAACAGTGAATGCCAATTTTTCTTCTGGTATTGAAATTATGTATGTCATTGTGCCTTTTCAACTGCAGTGGGTAACTTCCAACATACCTCATGTGGGAATAAAAACACTGTGAGACAGCAGTCAAAATGCTTAACTCCTCAAATACATGTCTACAAGAGAGTCATGGTTGCATACATGTTATTATTCTTACAGCATGGTTTTAATCAAGAAAATTTTCTTTCTTAAAAATGAGTTACCCTGGAACATGATACCACATACCATGTGGCATTATTGTATGAAAGTATGCAAAATGTGTCAATTTACTGATCTGTTCCTTCCCAAGACTTGCAATGTGGTCATCTAAAAATTTTGAAGTTTCCACCATAGTTATTATTCCCTAAATGTGTGTTACACTTACCACTGGCGCAGTACCTCTACATGTTCACAACTGCATATATTATGGCTTTCTGAAATTAGGAGATATACCATTCACAAAAAACTACTCAATCACACTTCATGTCTATTGGAGTTGTTTAGTTTCTTTGTATTACGATGACAAATCGCACACAATTGCGAGATGACACCTGTATCAATAAACAAATCTCTACCACTGTATAACTTGCTCATCAAACAGTACATTATATACATATACACATAGAATGTAAGTGAAACAACATAAGTTTTCAATATAACTTTGGAGACAAATTTTAATTGATACTGTTGAGTAAAATGCCTTTTGTCTGAACCAGTTTCATACAGCGTTTCTAAATACACTAATAGTTACACCTTGTGCCTGTGCTGACAACTTGTTCAGTACCAGTGACTGTAAACTCAAGTTTTTGTGAATGGCTTGAATTTTCTAAGTCTGGCAGGTGATATTTCAGCATCAATACGCGGCGAGTAATAGACTAACACACATAATCTAAGTTTACTAAATAAATACATAACACATGATAACTTTGTATGAGGGGTATTCCATGTGATGTTTCTATGTTGACTTTGAGTCAAGATGAATCCCAAGAAGTTTGGCAGAAGCACAGTCACTGTCATATATAGTACATAAAATGAAAAGAATATTCACTGTTTTTGCTTGATTTAACATATACATCATTGATTCTAAATCATGTGCTGACTACCATGAGATTATTTATACTTCTTTGCTTTAATGCTGTTAAGCCTTTTCAATTGTAACAAATGATATGGCTTTTGCTTTTAGTATGGACTTGCACAACATAACACTTGATAAGTAATTTACACAGATTATCAGTAGTAAAGGTCCAAACACAGAACTTTGTGGCACACCCTATCTGATATCCAGAAAATTCTTTCTTCTGTTGCTCAACTGTAGTATTTGGTTTTCATCGGTCAGGCATGAGATTGTGGAAGAGTGTTGTTTTTTATTAGAATCATGTGGCTGACTGAGGAAGATGCCTTGCTGAGATCCATGGGCATAGCATTAATACATAATCATGATTTTCATGAGCACTATGCAAATGAAACCATGTTTTCAACTGTTTTGCCAGTGAAAAACTAGACCTGAAACTTTCCTAAGAGTCATAGTAGATGTGTAACAGCTATAATGTTTAAAGGTGAATCATAACAGACACTACCATATATCCAGTGAATCAGTGTAAATGTGAATGAGCTAGTATATCTATAATTTTTCAATGCAAAATTGGAGAGACCATAAATGTCCTCTGATTTTGAGTGACTTAACTTTTTTACTTCTGTGGTAATTTACTTTTTGCCTCTTTCCCATTAAAATCAGAAACAATGAATTCAGAAGGTTTCAGGGAGTTGCTCGTATTATTTGAGTTTTGGATATTGTGAAATTTATTTTTTTTTCATTTGTGGCAATTTTGTTTGTATCATAAGCATTCATGAAGAAATTGTTTCATGCATTTGCAATATTATCAACTCCAGAGGAAATATTGTTTTTACTCGTTTCTACAGGAAGTTGTGTGTTGATAATATTTCATACAGACTGATATTGTTTTCAGAGCTACTGGTGTACTCATCATTCACCTTACATTTCATTAATCCAATTTCTTACTTTTAACCTTACGTAGTTGACTTTCTGTATGTCACAATTTTTTGATTTGTCATGAGAATTTGTAACTAGAATTCGAATCTCTTCCAGGTCAGGTGTTAACCATTTACGTAGAAGTGTCAGATCATATTTCCTGGCAGTTGCTTGGTTTCTTTTCTACTATCTATCACTTTTTCAACATATTTGATAGTACATTGATAAATAATGTGAAAGCAACATCCAAATAAGAATTTTGAAGAAGGTGATTTTATTTAGTTATCGTTAACTGGATGCTGTTATTCTCTATGTTCTCGTCATTGAGAATATAATATTCAATATTCAAGTAAGAACTGGAAACATTTATCTTTGAGTAAGAGATTGTAGTAGACTATACCGCAAACGAATAGCTTAACATGTGTAGGATAGATTTAAATCTAGTAAAACAGTTGTTGATGTGAGGGACAATGACTTTACAGTCCAGCTATGTTATGTTGAAGAGACGTAGCTCATTTTTACATGTGATGAAACTTAAGAGTCCAGCTGATTGAGTGTCTGGGAGTGAGACAGACATCACATTTCTAAGAAAATACACCATGTTACAGCAAAACATTGTAGAAAACTATGATATCTGGCAAAAAAATGTAACAAAAAACTCATGTTAGTGTAAAACTACAACAAAATGTAGATGTTACATTAAAATTGTAACAAGGCGATCCATATTATTGCAAAAACTGGAACAGACTGCCTCTCAGTATACAGAAATGTGCTATAGCTGTATCTAGAGAACTCTCAAAAGCAGCTGTATCAGACATACACAACTTAATAAATGTAAAGACCACACTTAAGAGAGTCTTTACAGTGCAAGCTGTTGCTATGATGACGAGATGTGGGTCATTTTACCTGAGATGAAAGATAACAGTTCAATTTATACCTTGTCAGAGAGAGTGAGAAACTTAGTAGCACATGCACATTTCACCTGTTGTTGTAACTAGTTTTTGGAAGAGACAAAAAGTGTGTGGAATGTGACTGTTCAAAAATGAAAGAGAGTACAGCTAAACCAAACAATATGTCTGTGGGAAGCAGACTGTTCCTGAGAACTGACTTGGGATCGATCCAGAGATCTTCTGGACATAACTGATGGGCTTAAGCAACTCACTAAGTGACTTTTATACGCTTAATACTACTTTTGTATATCAATATGCCCACAGCTGTCACAGTAGTCTAAGCCTGTGTTTTGAAATATTGAAATTTAATACAAATTACATAGTCACTCTTATTCAAGCCTAGAGGTGATTAATGTAAGAGTTGTTCAATCGCAAGTGACTGCTGTTGAACTCCAAGTACTTAACTTTTCACCACAAATATTTCCGACTTCCTTTTCTTACTCCGATGCAAAATGTGTATCAAATGCCCTGAAACAATCACATCAAGGTGGGTCATCTATAAGAATTTTTATGAGATTATTGTCTGAACTTATTACTTGCTCAGCTGATAATTTCCTTAAGCCAACCTTACATATCGAAAAAATATGTTAATGACGATTTCTTTCTTATTTGTTGTTGTTGTTGTGGTCTTCAGTCCTGAGACTGGTTTGATGCAGCTCTCCTTCTACAGTATCCTGTGCAAGCTTCTTCATCTCCCAGTACTTATTGCAACCTACATCCTTCTGAATCTGCTTAGTGTATTCATCTCTTGGTCTCCCTCTACGATTTTTACCCTCCACACTGCCCTCCAGTGCTTAATTTCGGATCCCTTGACGCCTCAGAACATGTCCTACCAACCGATCCCTTCTTCTAGTCAAAGTTGTGCCACAAACTCCTCTTCTCCCAAATCCTATTCAGTACCTCCTCATCAGTTATGTGATCTACCCATCTACCCATCTAGTCTTCAGCATTCTTCTGTAGCACCACATTTCGAAAGCTTCTATTCTCTTCTTGTCCAAACTATTATCGTCCATGTTTCACTTCCATACATGGCTACACTCCATACAAATACTTTCAGAAACGACTTCCTGACATTTAAATCTATACTCAATGTTAACAAATTTCTCTTTTTCAGAAACGCTTTCCTTGCCATTGCCAATCTACATTTTATATCCTCTGTAGTTCGACCATCATCAGTTATCTTGCTCCCCAAATAGCAAAACTCCTTTACTACTTTAAGTGTCTCATTTCCCTCAGCATCACCTGACTTAATTTGATTACATTCCATTATCCTCGTTTTGCTTTTGTTGATGTTCATCTTATATCCTTCTTTCAAGACACTATCCATTCCGTTCAACTGCTCTTCCATGTCCTTTGCTGTCTCTGACAGAATTACAATGTCATCGGCGAACCCTAAAGTTTTAATTTCTTCTCCATGGATTTTAATACCTAATCCGAATTTTTCTTTTGTTTACTTTACTCCTTGCTCAATATACAGATTGAATAACATCGGGGAGAAACTATAACCCTGTCTCACTCCCTTCCCAACCACTGCTTCCCTTTCATGCCCCTCGACTCTTATAACTGCCATCTGGTTTCTGTACAAATTGTAAATAGCCTTTCGCTCCCTGTATTTTACTCCTGCCACCCATAGAATTTGAAAGAGAGTATTCCAGTCAACATTGTCAAAAGCTTTCTCTAAGTCTACAAATGCTAGAAACGTAGGTTTGCCTTTCCTTAATCTAGCTTCTCAGATAAGTTGTAAGGTCAGTATTGCCTCACGTTTTCCAGTATTTCTACGGAGTCCAAACTGATCTTCCCCGAGGTCAGCTTCTACCAGTTTTTCCATTCATCTGTAAAGAATTCGTGTTAGTATTTTGCAGCTGTGACTTAGTAAACTGATAGTTCGGTAATTTTCACATCTGTCAACACCTGCTTTCTTTGGGATTGGAATTATTATATTCTTCTTGAAGTCTCAGGGTATTTCGCATGTCTCATACATCTTGCTCACCAGGTGGTAGAGTTTTGTCAGGACTGTATTTCACAAGGCTATCAGTAGTTCTAATGGAATGTTGTCTACTCCCAGGGCCTTGTTTCGTCTTTCAGTGCTCAGTCAAACTCTTCACGCAGTATCGTATCTCCCAATTCATCTTCATCTACATCCTCTTCCATTTCCATAATATTGTCCTCGAGTACATCGCCCTTGTATAGAGCCTCTATATACTCCTTCCACCTTTCTGCTTTCCCTTCCTTGCTTAGAACTGGGTTTCCATCTGAGTTCTTGTTATTTATAAAAGTGGTTCTCTTTTCTGCAAAAGTCTCTACCACTGACACTCAGATATTGGTCTCTGGTGATTTCCTTCTGCCCATTGGAGACTTCATTGGTATTGGCAAGGGGGCAGCAAGCAGAACTATTTAGAGAGTGCATATGACACTGGACAACATGCATAAGAGACATTTTTAATTATTTCCCTCTCTGACGTAATTAAAAAAAAGCGGATTTTTTACAATCACAGGGCGTTTCCAATAAATCTGTACAAAGCCATGCCCCATTAACATTTACGAAAATGTTTCGAATTTCTGATAATTTTGAGGCAAACCAGGCATACTGAATCATGTCTCGGAATATTGGTGACAATAATTGATGGTGAATTATAGAATGAATTTTTATACAATCTTCCTGGGAAGTAATTTCACCATTTTCCTGTAACAATGCGCTGCAATTTTGCAAGCGCTTTATGAAATTTTTAACTTGCCTGTAAAAGTAAACATCACAAGGTTGCACCAAAGAAGTGCATTTTGGAGGTATGACTTTTACAGACCAAGATGTCAGATTTTCGTCATCTTGAAAAATTGCATCGTATATCTTCAGATTCGTTTGACCTCCGCAAGAGTGAATGAGTAGTACATATTTATTCTCCCCGATGTAAGATTTTAAAGATTTCCAGAGAAAATCCCATTATAAAACTTCGATTATGTTACGATGACGTTCGTATAAGTATTGGCACAGCCGTCTATTAATTTGTGAATACGAGGTCCAAAATGATAGGTCGCTTCTTGTAAGCATATGAAGATATGTGGGAGCAGTTTTCCACATGTTATTGAATATTGTGCGGTGTACGAATGTGTCACTTTATTCAAATCCGACTTTTTCACGAAAACTGTTTTACTCCCTTTTTCAGTGCGAGTCCTATTAAAAACAGATTGATATTGGCATCCTGAAACAATAGTATTTTTAATATTAAACAATATTCGAATGTGTATGTAAATATCTTTTTCTATAATTAATTTTGAATTGATGTATTTTACATCGGTAAAAACATTTTGTATGCAGAAAACATGTATTTACCTGTTTGATCAGTATTTATCACATAATCCTCATGGTATCGAGGGATCAAACGGCACGTTTACCGACGAAAGGTCTCCGCGGACGCCCGAATGTCCTCCATTGACGCCGCTTCTTTTTTCGAAACCCGTTTCGTGATCATGCATTGTGAAATTTTGTACGTCTGTTTAAATGCCGTGACCCATCGATCAGACGCCTTGAATTTGAAATCGACGAATTGTGCAGCCGCAGCCAATGCCCGTTGCTGTAAATTTCTTGTCGTGACTTGCTGATATTGCTGTGTTGCTTCCACAAAATGGTCGTAGGTTCACGAATCTATCGCCTCAAATTTATCCATTCGCGTACCACCACTTTTAATATCTTTTCTCCCATTGTGAAAGATATTCTTTTCTCTTCAATTGGAGGCATCCTTCTTTTTTGCAATGTCGCCAAGGACCATGTGGGGTGCGCATTAGCAATATTCACGACTTTGACTTTATAGGCAATGGGAATCATGTCACTTTTAAATCTTTTCGGTGACGGTTTATATTCGTCTGGAGATGAATCACTTTGTGGCACTTCGAGCTGTTCATCGTTCTCCTGACATTTTTCGCAATCCTCATGAGCATGAATTAATTCCTCTTCAGTTACGAATGTTTTTTCACCCAAAAGTTCCAGTGTATTATTATAAAGTTCTCTGGCCAATAACATAGCATCGCGAGAGATTTCTTCTCAAGTTGTCGATGCAATTAAATTATTTTCCGTCAACAGCTTTTCATAATACACCACTGCGTCCTTCAATCGTAATTTTGATAGATCACTATGAATGGATTCTTCAGGAATTTCTTCTCCTATTCCAGATGAGCCAGCAACTTCTTCAGACGACATGTTTAATCTCGGATCGGAATAACACGTTGAAACTTGAAACAGGCACGTCTGTTCACGACGAAATCGAAAAACAAACTGCCGTCCTATGCGCAGATGACCGTTACAAAGCCCCTTTATACCTTGAAACCCCATAAAACGAAATAGAACAACGAGCACGAATATTTTTCAGGGGGAAAAAAAAGAAAATGAAACAGAAGAAAAAAAGTGCCAGAGGAGGAATCGAACCCTAGGCCTCTTCCGTGAGACTAGACCAATGGACTATCATTTTATATTCATAAGCCACCTAAGAAACTTTGAACCGATTTTTCTCGGGATTTTCCGAGCAGTGCGTCCTAATATTTTAACGACCCATAGTCGTGCCGTCTCCTTGTTAGTATGTTAAACTTAAGATGAGTAAGCACAAATAGTTCATGGGCTTCAATGAAAAATGGTAGTTGGAAGACAATGTTGTTGATTTGAAGCATTAATGGGCCTGTGATTCCAATATTTTCAGATTAGATTTAGATTAGATTAGATTTACTTTCATTCTAATTGATCCGTAGTGAGGAGGTCCTCCAGGATGTGGAACATGTCAGAAAAACAGGCGAAATGTTGCTTTGACACTGCTGTGGTTTTTGCAAAAATGGGCAGTCTCAATAGAAAACTGCTTGGAACAATATTTTCTGCAGTTGACATAATGTGGCTGAGTGAAATTGGGACACTACTGTTATATTAAAACGTTTTGCAACACGAAAATGAATGTTTTGTCTAAAACAGAAAAGGATGTCGAAACAAATCGTACACATAACATGTGTGGTCTTTCGATTTGTTTAAATCTATAATGGCACTGTCTGCTAAATAAAACGAAACAGTGCTTTCCACTACCGCAGCAATTATAACATACATCAGATAAACAATAATATTTTTGCACGTATCGTCATTTTAATGTGCCTGATTTACATATATAACATGGCGGAATTAACGAGGGACTGAAATTAAATTCATATTACTTTAATAAATATTATTATTGAAGAACACAAGAAATAGTCTCACCTGCCCATCATGTGAATCAGTTTCTCAAGTACTAGATTGAAAACACAAAGCGCGGCTTCCTTTGATAAGCAAAATCTGGATAAATCGGCGTCGTTTCATTTTGTTCTCCTTCCTCATTCTCATGAACACTACAGCCAAAACATCGTCATCGCTGTCTGCATCTGCCGCTGTTCCCACCATCTTGAAAACTTATTCCCTGGTTAAGCTCGCTAACCAGCCAGAATTCGCCGGTTAAGTTATCACGGGTTTATTCTCTGGTTAGGCGGTATTCGGAATTCGTACAAGGCGTTTCTAGCGCTATTTCGAGATTAGCGCTTAACCAGCTGCTAACTGGTGATTGAATAACTGACCCTTAGTTAGTGAAGGATCTGTACACCAAGTTTCAGCTTGGAATCATTATGTGAATAATCATTATGATAGTATCCTGTCTGCTTTTTTTTGTTGCCTGCAAGTTTCGAAACATTTGCTTCGCAGTTTTAAACAGGTAAGTGGGAAAGGCAGCAGTCATAATCAACAGAACAAGTCTTTATTAATACTACTTTTAATTGCAGGTAATCAGAAAGGTATTCTCTTGGTCCTGCGAGATATGCTCAGTGCCAAAGAGAAAGATGTGAATCGTTACTGATATACAACATCTTATGAATATTGTTTCTTTCACTGAACAGTTATGAAATAATTTTGCTGTTAAGCACGACAAACTCAAAAACGTGGCTATCTTCTGACATACATTCACAAACACTTGACCTGAGACGAAAGTCGCTCACTACCACTCTCCCAAGCAGCTGTCAAAGTCTCTACCAATGTGTGAATCTGATGTACATGCTGACTGCCAAAAGGAATATGTATGCAGCATTATATGACCTTAATATGTTGCATAATAATTAAACAGTGAGGATTTAATAGGTTACTCAGTTAATGTAGGTAGTTAACTTTACTTAAGAAATAATTACAATAGTCATTATGTGACAATATTACATTATTACTTGATCTTAGTTCTAGTATGACATTCACTCTAGTACTTTCTATTGCAGATGATGAGAACTGTAATGATTATACTCCAGGAGCTGGGAAACTGATAAATTGTAGATGAGACAGAATTTGCCCTCATATTAATTGCATTCAACCACAGTCTTCCATATCTGTTTTGTACCTTTTTTTTGGTGAAACGTAGATCGTTTCTTTAACTTTTGTAGAAAAGTCCCTAAGGCTTAGAAGCTATTTTTCCAATAAAGATATACGTATGTCCTTGGTGAATATTTTTTTAATGAGCATTAGAGTGTGTTCCAAGGCATATTATTTGCATAACGTTTCGTCTCCTACTGCTGAAACATCATCAGAGGCAGTACAGACTCAAATAGCAGTTTCATACTTAAATGATTTCAGGAAGCCGAACTTCATAAACACATCCACACAACAGTCTGGTCATGATTTCTAAGATTGATAAGTCGAGCCGATGGATGCCAAGAAGATTGAAGTGAGGAAGAGTTGGTGATCTTTGCTTCATTTAACATTGAGGATGACAACTTGTCTACTTTCAATCCTTCTCTTCTGTTCAAGTTGTTTTTGTGCTTTTGAACTTCAATGGCTTCTCTGCAAATTCTGTCATAGTAATTCTTGAATCTAGCTATGTTCCACAGTTATTAAGTTTGGTCAACAATGTTCCATTTATGAACGGTTTATTCACAGGATACAAACAGTTCAGTGAAAAAAATATTACAAAAAGTTTTTATAAAATTAAAGGATATTTCAAAAGTACTGTGAAATAACAGTTTACATTGAATCCCTTTTATTGCAATTTTCCCTCCAAATGGGAAAAAATCTGGGAAATAAACAAAAATATAATTACTGTTTCACTTCCAGAATGTAGTAAATTAAACTGAACCCAATCAAGTGGCTTAATCAGAAGACTAAGCATCTAGTTCTTTCTATGAATCTATTCCAATATATTACTTTGTGACAATGCGATTGTTGATCGTCTTTCCTACATGCTACTAGCGAACTCAGCATCACTGTAAATTTTCAATTCTTCTTTCATGTCATAATCGGTCTACCTTTATTTTGCTTTATTTTTGTGCTGAGAAAGCTATCAAGGATATATGTTGTTATATCAGTTCACATTACAATGTATAATATATTCCCGAAATCAGTAGTCCTTTCCTTGTCATTGCCAACAAATTAGACCATCATCAACATAAATTGCTATGCAACACTGTTTCCATTGTGATTGTGATAAAACAGACAAGGATCTGGAATACTGTTTTGGAAAACCGCTTTCTACATACCTTCCACCAGCTGCAAATATTTAGTGTAGAATCCAGCGACTGTGCAGTACTTTGGCATTAGTAGGGAGTTCAATGAATCTCCTACACTATGTCCCTTAAGCGACTCTGTCTCTTCATTACTAGCTTCTTCCCTAATCATTTGACTGCAGTACTTCAGGAAATCAATAAGAAGCTTCACGTTCGTCAGAGCCAACTTTTGTTAGCATCAAGAATTCATCACTTAGTTCATTCTCTTCTGTTCCCAAGTTTATCACGTTGAGAAAATTAAGAACTTTCTGCTTTCAGGTATACTATTGAGTTTTCGTTTCAATACAGTAGCTTGATAATCGACTTCTTCTAGAATCAAGTGCATCAAATTGTTCTTCATTTTGACTCCCTCAAGAAGCAGATGGTCAATGATATTTGTCTTCTGCTCTAGGTACCAAGTCCAACGGACTCAGATCTGAGAATTATCATCAAGAAATGCCAAATTCTGTAAGAATATTACAGAAGCTATAAACTGCTTATACTTTCAATTTTACATCATAACTCAATACTGCTTATCTTTTAGGAGGAATCCAAACACTAAATTCATGTTTATCGTTAATATACCCAACGAAGTCTCCAAAAACAGCCTTGATATTAAACTTTAAACTGAAATATTTGTTCATTTGAACAGAGCAGAGCCTTTGCTTAAAACTCTGAGCTGATCAGATTTTCCCATTGGTCGACTGTAATCAGCTCACAAGGGGTTTACCCTGGAACTGAAGACCTTCCAATACGATTTACGACGTTGACTTCTGTATCGTAAGCTCCTGCAGACAATCCTTTCCTACTTCCTGCAGCTTGAACAATTGTTCTACTTTCATGTTCAGCCACAATATTTTTCTGATGGGTGGGGGGTGGAGGAATCAGTAATCCTGCTCCCCTGTCTACGAGAAACTACTTGACTTTCTTGTCATTAAATTCTTTGCCTCTGTCACATCTTAATTATTTAGCGCCATGTCTCTTGATATGAGATTCATTTTGAAATTGGTTAAAGGTATTGTCGGGTTCAGCTAAACTGGTGGCTGTCCGACCTTTGCTTAACGTGGTTCAGAAGAATGAAGACCTTCAGTTGAGCAACAATAACTTTATTGCGAGCGCGTATCTGACGACGCCCGGCATGCATGGACAGATCGGAGCTATAAAATTTGCTTCCGGCCTATACAGAGGATCCTTAATCCTCGGAAAACTTCCGTACTTAGGAGAGAAAACAGTACTCGTCCACACAAGTCAGGAGGCACGGAACTACTCATTAACTCAAAAAACAAGGAATAATAATAATAATAATAAACAGAACATCTACATCTACATCTATACTCCGCGAGCCACCTTACGGTGTGTGGCGGAGGATACTTATTGTACCACTATCTGATCCCCCCTTCCCTGTTCCATTCACGAATTGTGCGTGGGAAGAACGACTGCTTGTAAGTCTCCGTATTTGCTCTAATTTCTCGGATCTTTTCGTTGTGATCATTACGCGAGATATATGTGGGCGGTAGTAATATGTTGCCCATCTCTTCCCGGAATGTGCTCTCTCGTAATTTCGATAATAAACCTCTCCGTATTGCGTAACGCCTTTCTTGAAGTGTCCGCCACTGGAGCTTGTTCAGCATCTCCGTAACGCTCTCGCGCTGACTAAATGTCCCCATGACGAATCGCGCTGCTTTTCGCTGGATCATGTCTATCTCTTCTATTAATCCAACCTGTTAAGGGTCCCATACTGATGAGCAATACTCAAGAATCGGACGAACAAGCGTTTTGTAAGCTACTTCTTTCGTCGATGAGTCACATTTTCTTAGAATTCTTCCTATGAATCTCAACCTGGCGCCTGCTTTTCCCACTATTTGTTTTATGTGATCATTCCACTTCAGATCGCTCCGGATAGTAACTCCTAAGTATTTTACGGTCGTTACCGCTTCCAATGATTTACCACCTATGGCATAATCGTACTGGAATGGATTTCTGCCCCTATGTATGCGCATTATATTACATTTATCTACGTTTAGGGAAAGCTGCCAGCTGTCGCACCATGCATTAATCCTCTGCAGGTCTTCCTGGAGTACGTACGAGTCTTCTGATGTTGCTACTTTCTTGTAGACAACCGTGTCATCTGCAAATAGCCTCACGGAGCTACCGATGTTGTCAACTAAGTCATTTATGTATATTGTAAACAATAAAGGTCCTATCACGCTTCCTTGCGGTACTCCCGAAATTACCTCTACATCTGCAGATTTTGAACCGTTAAGAATGACATGTTGTGTTCTTTCTTCTAGGAAATCCTGAATCCAATCACAAACAAAACGTATATAGAAGCTAGAAAACACAGCGCCTCTAGAGGCTGGGCGCGGAACTACACAAACGTCGCGTAAAGTAATTACGACCGCATACCCCTGCACTGACACGCGCACAGCACACACACACACACCGGAGAGCTTGAATTAGCGCGCGGCAGCGTCGCTACATCAGCCCTCCGGGCGGAAGCGGAGCGTCGGCGTCGAGATACCGCGCCGGAAAGTGCACCCGACGTCCAGAACGGGTCGTCCTCGTCGGAGGAGGAGGAACAACGTCAGGAGGCGGATGTTGTGCTGCGTTGGGCGGCGGATGTTGAAGAGTCGGCGCCGGAGATGTGGCGTCAGTGTCTGGAACAGCGGTAGGTGGATGCCTACGACGAGGTGCCGCTAGTGGGGTGTCAGGAAAAACATACGCGGGTTTAACCCGATTCAACGCAACAGTCGTGGTTTTGACGTTCACTAGGATATCCATGGTGTGGGCACTGCGCCGTAGCACTTCATATGGACCAGAATAAGGAGCTTGTAGAGGCGGTTTAACGCCCTCAGTGCGGAGCATGACGTGACGACATTGTTCCAGGTCCTGGTGCACGAAAGTGGGCGGCTTGCCATGACGTGTGGCTTTCGGAGGGCGAATCTTTGATACATCGTCCCTCAATCGTCGCAAGAAATCCGGCTGGCCAGTAGCAACTGTCTCTGTGGCATTGGCGTCTACAAAGTCCTCAGGAAGGCGCAGTGTTTCTCCATAAACCAGTTCTGCCGCTGACGACCCCAGGTCTGGTTTGAAAGTAGTCCATAAGCCTAACAAGACCACTGGTAGTGCGGTTGTCCAGGTTTCTTCGTGGCACATCAGCGCGGCATTCAAACAACGGTGCCAGCGTTCGATCATTCCGTTGCTTGCTGGGTGATAACTTGTGGTCTTATGGTGGGTGTAACCACAAAACTTGGCCAGCTGTGAGAACAGGTCTGATTCAAATTGCCGTCCGCGGTCAGTGGTAATATGTAGTGGGCATCCAAATCTTGCCAACCAAGTCATTGCAAAAGCCGAAGCTAATGTGTCTGCTGTGATATTATCCACCGGCACTGCCTCCGGCCAACGTGTAAAACGGTCGATCATTGTAAACAGATATCTTTGCCCGTTCGAAGGTGGAAGTGGTCCGACTACATCCAAGTGAACGTGGGCAAAGCGGGCGGTGGTATCAGGAAAATCGCCGATCGGTGCGTGTAGATGGCGGTTAATCTTGCAGCGTTGGCACTGAAGACAAGATCGGACCCACTCGCGGCAGTCTTTTTGCATGCCCGGCCACACGAAACGTTGCGATACTAGGCGGAATGTCGGGCGTACCCCTGGATGGCACAATCCGTGTACTGTATCAAAGGCTTGTCTTCTAAAAGCCGGCGTCTATTCCGACGGAAGGCGAACGTGAGTGGCTTGTGGTCTGTATATATCGTGGAAGTTCGCGCTTCCACTTGGGGGCGAAAATATTTCACTGCCTGGTATACTGCCAGGAGCTCACGGTCATATGTGCTCCATTTTCTCTGTGCAGGCGAAAGCTTGTGGGAATAATACGCCAGTGGCTGCCATGCGTTGTCGGACCATTGTTGTAACGCGGCACCGATCGCCGTCTGGCTCGCATCTATGACAATTGCTAATGGCGCGTCGAACCGTGGGTGTGCGAGAAGCGCCGCGTCGGCCATGCTCCTCTTAGTTGCCTCAAACGCAGAACACATGTCCTCTGTCCACTGTATCAGAGACTTGCTATTTACTTTAGGGCCTGATAATGTTGCCGTCAAAGGTTCCTGCAGCTCCGCAGCGTGAGGAAGGTGTCGTCGATAAAAATTGAGCATCCCCAAAAAACGACGTAATTCTTTGACCGTAGTTGGTCGGGGTAGCTGCAAGATAGCGTCCACCTTCTCGGACAGAGGAAGAGAGCCTTCAGCAGAAATCTTATGGCCAAGAAATGTCACCTCTGACTGCCCAAAAACACACTTGTCCACGTTCAAGACGACACCGTAACGCTTCAATCGCTCGAAAATCTCTCGCAGATGTTGTCGGTGTTGTTCTTGGTCAGCAGAGAACACTAACACATCGTCCAGGTAGGCGAAACAGAACGGCAGCCCCTGGAGAACCGAGTCTATAAACCTTTGCCAGGTCTGAGCGGCATTGCGTAAACCGAAAGTCATAAATTTGCTTTCAAATAAACCGAAAGGCGTTATTATTGCCATCTTTGGAATGTCGTCATTGGCCACCGGAATCTGTGTATACGCTTTAGCGCAGTCCAGAACTGTGAACACCGTGGCGCCATGTGAAGGGTGATTATAATCCCTCAGTAACGGAACGGGATATCTGTCCGGCTCTGTTCGCGCGTTAAGCGCACGGTAGTCACCGCATGGGCGCCAAGCTCCACCCTTCTTCGGAACAAGATGTAATGCGGAGGACCACGGGCTCTTAGATGGCCGCATTATGCCCTCGCAAATCATGGCGTCAAATTCTGCCTTCGCTATCTTCAATCGGTCCGGAGCGAGACGCCTAGGTCGGCATGCTACTGGGGGACCATCAGTCGTTTGAATGTGATGCACCGTGTCGTGTGGTATGCACCTTGGAGCGCCGGGCGGCCTGGTCAAGTTCGGACAGTTAAGCAGTAATTCAGTGTACTCACCCTCCGTAGCATGGACCAACTTGGCACTGTGCGTTGCGGTGTTGCGACGGAAACCCGTGACTGCTAAGCCAGTGACGCTGTCTACCAAGCGTGCGTTCGCGACGTCCGGCAGCAGGTGGTACTGCGCGATGAGATCAGCCCCGACGATCGCCTCCGTGACGTCAGCCACTGTAAAATTCCACTCGTACGCGCGACGTAGGCCGAGATTAAGCTCCATCCTCTGTGTGCCATATGTTGCGATGGAAGAATTGTTGGCAGCCGTCAGACGGAAGGCAGTTGGCGGCCGGCAACGATGTACGGCTGTTCGTGGTATGATACTCAGTTCCGACCCAGTGTCAATTAAAAACTTTACGCCGGAACTCCTATCGGTAACGAACAGGCGCTTGGAGGATAACTGGCAGTCGGTTGCGCCTATTGTCGACCGCCGGTGGCGTTTGGGTGCGAGCATGGCGATGTGCACTTCCTTGCCTGATCGCCGAATCGTCGGTCGTACCAGCACAACGGTACCTCGCCTTGCGGAGTAGTAATACTGCCGGAAGATCTGCTTCTCGAACGCCGCCGTCTGTATCGGCTTCTTCTATTATTGTCGTCGTCACGTGCCAGCAGCGCACTGACCTGGGCGCACAAAAGCTCAACCTTGGCAGCGAGAGAATCATGGTCGGCTCGTACTACAGACGCGGTACTGTTTGCACTGTTGTCCAACGCCGCGACTGCGCTGACCGGAGCCAGTGTGATCGCGTCCTGAATCCGGTCTGCTAGCTGCGCCACGTCATCCAGCGGCATGTCCGTTTGTGAGGCGATTATGGCTTTTATTTGCGGCGGCAACCTACCGCTTCACAGCGTTCTGAGCTGACTGTCTGGCACAGTAACGGTGTCAACTTTGCTGCGTAGATGTCGCAGGTATTGAGAAGGCTTCCTGTCGCCAATTTCTTCCTGTGTCAGAACCTGACGTATCCGGTCCTCTTGTGACGCGGCCACCCGTCGAATCAACTCTGATTTTAGCCTGGCATAAGCTCCAGCCTCGGGCGGTGCTGTGATAATGTCCTGCACCTCGGCTGCATAACGTTGGTCGAGTTGGCTCACAATCAGCGCAAATTTAGTTGCTTCGACCGTTATTCCAGCGCAGCTAGAACTTGCCTCTGCCTGCGCGAACCAGAGTACCGGGTTGTCGGGCCAGAACGGCGGCAAACGGACTGCAATCCTGGAGACGGCCTGCTGTTCGGTCATTATGTGCTCGTTACTTACGTAGCTCACGGCTGCTTCTTCTTAATCACGTCGGTCTCTGCTTGGATCACGTCAGGGTCACCACTTGTCGGGTTCAGCTAAACTGGTGGCTGTCCGACCTTTGCTTAACGTGATTCAGAAGAATGAAGACCTTCAGTTGAGCAACAATAACTTTATTGCGAGCGCGTATCTAACGACGCCCGGCATGCATGGACAGATCGGAGCTATAAAATTTGCTTCCGGCCTATACAGAGGATCCTTAATCCTCGGAAAACTTCCGTAGTTAGGAGGGAAAACAGTACTCGTCCACACAAGTCAGGAGGCACGGAACTACTCATTAACTCAAAAAACAAGGAATAATAATAATAATAATAATAAACAGAACGTATATAAAAGCTAGAAAACACAGCGCCTCTAGAGGCTGGGCGCGGAACTACACAAACGTCGCGTAAAGTAATTACGACCGCACACCACTGCACTGACACACGCGCACAGCACACACACACACCGGCGAGCTTGAATTAGCGCGTGGCAGCGTCGCTACAGTATCAAACTTTTTTTGTGAATGAAAATTCGACAGAATTTATTGCAGTTGTTTTTAAAACTTACCCAATATCGAGCACCCGGAAAAGTGTCTGTACTGACTGGTCCAAATGGTACATTGATTAATTCGCCAGCAGCTGTACAGCAGTTTACTTGTTGTTTCAGTGGTATTCCGTGCATCTTTTCTAATTCACGACCATCGTAAAATTCGGCACTGCTATCTTGTATATTGATGTCAAATTTCTTCAAGACTTCCTTCATGTGTTGACATTTTTTATGACCAACTGCTTCGAGTTACACTTGCAGTGTTTCAGAACATGTTTGATTTCTCTTTTCTGGTCCAGCAGCACCCATATTCAACGCATACAGCTTGTTTCCCATACAGCCTGTCTCAACAATGTTGCCATTGGCTTATCTCCCGAAACCAAACACTTTTGTAGTCAAACGTTACATTGTAGCAGTTACGCGCAGCTGCTCTGGCTCAGAACAAATGTGCACTAGCATCAGGCACATATGAAATGAGTAAATTCAAACTCTGGTTTTGCGATGTAATTGGGTTCCAGAGATCTTTAAATTTATCGTATACTTCCCCGGCGTAGATAAGATTCGACTGTTTAGTATTCTTTCAGATAATGTAGTATCTTCGTGTATCGTTAATTCATCATTTAGATCTGCAAATAACTTTCGCAGATTAGCTACATATGTGCTAATAACTTCTGTTTCGTCACTTTAGACCTGAAAAAAGATATAGATTAACACTTTTAAGCGTGCCTCTGCGTTGAAATCGTGCACGCAGTTTGTTCGTTGTTTCTTTAGAAAATCTTAAACATGGCATTCCACGTAATAATAGCTTCCACTGAATCTTCAAAAAAATTTCCTTCTGTTAGCGAGCTTACTGAGTATAATGCCTGACGCAAAATAAATAAATTCAAATGAATCATTATGTAAATTACAACCAGGAGGAGCTACGACACCATATCCTGATTTATAGCTAAGGAAGATATCGTAATTTTAACGGAACAGTAACCACTGAACTTAACTAAAGAAATAAATTAACAACTAAATGTTTAACTGTCAAATGCGTCTTTCGAATATAAATACAGCAATCTCGATCTGAAAACATATATGAAAGGAGTAGAACAAATGTTACTTTGCTATGTGTATAAGTATTAATACATTTCATTTGTGATGGCTTAAAAGTTTTTATACCATTTAGAAGCTAGCTAATCACACAAATTAAAAAATAATGTACATCTATGCAGTCGATATATTAATCCATAGATCTACTAACAACCCGGGAGACTGTGCCGAAAAAGATCTGTGCGTGCGGGGAGCGGGGGAAATACGTGGTCGTGTTGTCAAATAATAATGTAAGTTTTGACATCGTTATTTGTTGCAGTAAGAGCATGACAGTAGATTTCCGGAACGTCTAGTTCTGAAGTCCTAGAAGCTGGTGTTCAGAAGACACTGTAAGAGAAAGTTGGTCACTCACATTGCATTCCTTCACGTCAACCTAGTGTAATAGTTAACAGAGGGTGAGCAAGGAATTGTCATTTGCGGAAGTGCACGTTTTAGGGTACTTTAATGATCTTATGGACTCGTAGCTACCTTTATGATTACGTTTATGCTTTCATATAATGCACACAGATGTGAAACCGACGCAGCTTCTGTGTGTGCGCCATAACGATGCTGTTTTGCATTACTGTGTGACTGCGCAATTGACAGCTGTTATATGTTGTTAGGATGCCCTGTTGACTTTAAGGAGTACTGCATGGTAACATAAATTTTGTGGTGGGGTACTTCGATAAATGCAATTTCAGTGCCTAAAACAAATCGTGTAGATTGTATTGTGTAGTCTGAAGAAAATATAATGCCTTGCTTCTTTATAGTGATTTTTGAAAAACTAATAATTGATATTTAGCGTAGATGTTTAATAATTTGAATAGACTCTTTGAAATGATCGGAAAATGCCAAAGCAGGACATGGTTAAAAATTGTGCACCACAATACGTGCGTTGCTGCGTCATTCTTTGATGTAGAGGGGAATATAGTTATTGGAGAGGAAAATTTACAATGTGTTGGGGACAAAATTTTTTAAAACTGATACTAGATGTCTGGTTTATACATACTACAGCCGCTATAGTTGTACTGTTGTTTATTGATTGAAGCCTTCAGTATACCAGGTTTTGAGGGACTCGGCCAAATCGTCAGGTCTATCTTATTACTTGTAGGCCTACAGAGTGCCAGTTCCATTGGAATTGGCACTCCAGTGGCATTGGTGCTCAGTATGAGTGCTGTGTGTTATCTGCGTGTTGCTTCTGCTGACGGTGCTACATAAACATTTGACCAGTTGATCCTTTTACTCCACGGCCTCTTGTCATCACTTTTATAATAAGGGTGATTTAATGACAAGAGTTCAAAGGTGCTTGCTGTGTGGGCACTTCCGGATATTGAAACTGATGAGCAATGTACAGCAGATGTGTTGCCTTACAAGTTAGTTTTGACATGGACACTTCGACCTAGTATCTATAGGTACACCGGAAGATTGGGCTGAGTCCCTTGAACCTGGTATTGTAAATACTTGAGTCAGTAAGTAATTAAACAGCTATAGCATATGTTTAATAATGAACATTATATGTAACAGTTGTGGACATTTGGAATAAAACTGGCGAAGCAGTCCACACTACTAAAGAAATATGGCTACAGTTATGTGTTTTAAGTTGGTTATGGGAGTGGCTGAAAGGAGGTATTGGCAAGTGAGGCACCCCTCTCTCCTCTGCAGTCCGGCAGTCACAAATGTTTTGTGTAGTCTTACTGGCATGTAGGAGTTACAGTGAAGACAAACTGAACAATGAAATTGACAATCTTTCATTCACTGTTCCTGAAGTCACAGGAAACAGTGTTGTGTCATGTGCAAAATTGTTAATGTTATCCTGTTAACCAACACAAGCATCCCTTTGCAAGCAAATTACTAAGGATAATGTGGTTTTTGTATATATTTCAATTACAAATTCATAAGTAATTGAATATTTCATTAATTAGTTCATATGTTATATATATAAGTCTAAAATTAAGGAGAAGTAATGCGGATTGGTAATTTCTTACAAGCTGTAGATCTCCATTTGAAAAACATTCCCTATTCCTAAATTATTTCAACAAATGTAGCAAACTATTCACCAAGACAACAAATTTTGATTTATTCTTATATTTATATAATGTACTGACAGTTTTAACCAGATTTAAAGGATATAATTCCAGTAGTAATATGAGTATCTTTTCCTACTTGTCATGTAAAGAAATCAGTATTAACTTCCAAAATATTATAGTAACTGCTTCTGTATGTAATTTACATTTGTATTTATATCCCATAAATTTCTTTTTTTCATACAGCAGCCATCATGATTGATCGGCGTAGTGTTGTGGAGAACCTCCGCGCTTGCCTCCTTTCCATAAAAGGAGGCATATCAGTGAAGGCTTTAGACCGTAAGTACAATTAATGTTTAAGGATCCAAGAGAAATTATTACACTCTAGTGGAGATAGTTTAAATAGAATTAGTAAACAATGTAATACTGCACCTGTAGACCAGTGATGTCATTAACATGGTGGAAATTCACTTCTCAAGAAATGTGCAATGGATGTCACTAACAACACAAAAACAGTACCAAAACAAAAATTGACGATCTCATTGGACGTACAAGGGGAATAGTGGATTTTGCTTGGGAATGTTCTTGTTACTAATACTTTCAGGCACATTAAAAACTTGAAAACCCCAAGGGACTGCCTATCGCCACGGGCACCCTAAAGACCAAGGGATCCCATTTTCTGCCACAGAAAGGGTTGTTGTAGTCACCTGCTCTACCATCACATCAATGTTCCCGTGTGGGGGAGGTTAAACGGTGACAGCAGATGTGAAATTAAGAAGATAATAGGAATAAAATCTCATTACAGTGTATTTTTCTATTTACATTAGTTACAGTTAATAGCAAATACAATCATTGACACAACGAATGTACTATTTGCACTATATCTTACAAAATGTACTGAAACTGATGGTCATCAACTTCGATGACATTGTCAAAAGAGATTCTGATGCATCCTGACAAATACCTCTGGTGTGTTTTGAATCACATCACAGACATTTACAATTCTGGCAACTAATTCCATCTTCATGTCCACAAGGTTCTCATGCACAAATGACTGTAGATACCACCATAGGAAATATTAAAGGGGATTGAGGTCAGGTGACCTCACAGGCCGTGGAACAGGACGTCACCTTCCAACCCAGTGACCAGAAAATTTAGCTTTGAGACGGTTGTGGACATCCACAATGGAGTGAGGCGGTGCACATGATGATGCATCCACATCCTCTCACAAGCAGCCAAGCGTACATTCTCCAACAACTCAAGTGGATCTCTTCACAGGAACCTCAAGTGCAGGTGGCCATTAAGACGCTCAGGTAGCAGATATGGTCCATTGAGAGTGTAGCCTATGATGCCAGGCCAGATATTTACAGCAAATCATACTTGGTGTGACTCTACTACAGCATGAGGATTTTCATCACCCCACACATAGCTGTTCCTGCTGTTTGAAACACCATCACGATCAGACGAGGCCTCGTCAGCAAATTTGAAGGAAATCTGGTTGATCAATTGTTTGTTGAAGCAACCACTGACACAATGCGACCCTTTGTGAAAGTCTGTCACAAGCATTATGTGGACTTGTGGGTGATAGTGATGAAATTGTTGTTTGTGGGGTACTAGCCACACGCTGGTATCTGCAGCGTACATTTCACATGCAATATGATGAGTACTTGTAGTGGGGTCCACTGCAACGCGTTCCAGCACCACCTCTTCATAATCGGGTGTGCAAGTGATCCTCATGTTGCCAGTCCCCTCATCTCTTCTTTCCAACAAAGCAGTCTGCTGCATTTATTGATCAAGAGAAATAAACACTCATCGTGCTGGATGGTGCCTATTAGGAAATTGTTTCCTGTACAGCCTTTCAGCAGCAAGAGCTTTGCAATGTACTTTCACATGCACAAGATGCATGCAAACTGTACTGGTATTGCTCCATTGTATTGTACTGTACGTCTCTGTATAGCACTGAGTGATGACTGGGTCTGTCATTGATTCATAACATTTTCTGTTATAGGACAATGTAAATAGGATGCAACAGAACCATGTTATGGACAAGTAAACAAAACCTGCATCAAGAATTCCTAGTAATTAGGCTTGCCCTTGTTACTTCCACATAAGAAGTAAACAGCACAGTACATGTAAACTTGTACACATGTTAGTTGTAAATAAGCTGGAAAATAGTAATGTGAGACAGAACTGTAGGTAAGTTTAGTTTCATATTTCCTTAAGCTGGCTTCTCTGATCCCAGGTTCCTTACCTCAAATTGTTCTGTGGATTATTCTTTATGTCCTGTTACATTTTTGCATGCTCTTACAGAAGCACCCTGTGTATTAATAATTACTTACCACATACTTTACATCAAAATTTCATGAAAACCTAATGACAGTTTTTTTAAAACCCCTACTACCCGCTACAAAGCTGGAACACCCAGTAGTGGATGTTAGGGACCAGGTTGACTACCACTGGTCTATAGGAATATTCGATACTAGTTATCGACTTTGACCAGTGACGTAATGTTAATGGCTTATGTGACATTGTTTTGGTGCATGTTTTCACAGTTTCCTTGTTAGATGGGCGGAAAAAATCATGCTGAGAGGCTGATCTGTAGCTTAGCCTATTTGGAAAAATCACCACTGCTGTCACGTTATAGTCACCATATTGATTACGTTTGTCACTGGTAAGACTTGGTAACTAGTATAAAATATTCCTCTTCATTCCCCCAAAAAATAAAATCCACCACCAGTCCACCAAATGATACCTGTCCCCAACACAATAACCAAGTAAAACATATAATAAACAAAAAAGAAACAAAAAAAAAATCATTCGTAACTTCGTAAAACACATGCCAAACAAAAGCACACTGACTCAGCCCTATTTTTGCCCCATATAGAAATTCGACCACATCTACTCATTCCTGTTTGGAGGTGCAGTGTCGGTCAATTTAATTAATTCACTCCACTGTTGACATTTCATACATTCCGCCACAATGCCCTATAACTGCAGAAAATTATTTGAAGTGACTGTATTGTCACCCGTAGTAGCAGCCAACACATGATTTGTAAATTTTGTTGTAATATTCATGAAAAGTAACAAATGGGAAACAAAATATTAAATTTTCGACTATTATTAACACAATGTGAACTAACACTTCCAATATGGAAAACATGAGTAACCAAGAACTAATGACCTTAAATAGTTCACTGCCAAGTCAACAAAACCAAACTTCTAGAACACAGATAACATACAGACTATATCAGATGACTCACTATATCAGTCACATACAACTTGCAAACACAGGCATTCAGCTGTAGACTGTTCTATCACAGATAACAAAACATCATCTCCAAACTCGACGCATTCCAAATGCGCGGTGCAAACATAACATCATGTAGCACAGCATTGTTACATCATGGGTCAGAGTCGCTGTGTCCCAGTCTCTTGTGGACCAAGGAGTGCCGCAACGCAATTTACATGCCGAGACGTGCCCTCCGCATTTTTACCAGTCATCCTATGATGGTGAACTGTATTCGTCATAAACAGTTATGTGTGCCGTGTTGTTGCATTCTTTGTGACAGCAAATTAGCTAGCTGGATATCATTTACTAGTTCTTTTTTAACAGTTCCACTCCCTCTTCCATTGTGTGGGCCAACATCCTGCGACTCTTTGGGACTAAGGTCAGTTCCCCAATTTCTGGCCCAACCATGAAAGATGATGTCATTGTGGACTACATTGCTATCTTGAACACCTTAGGCCGTTAATTTGCGGAGATTTTGAGCTCCACCCACTATCCGCCCCCCCTCCCCGCTTTCCTCCATTGGAAACGAGTGGAAGAGGCTCGGATGATATCTTTCTACTCTCAGAATCATGAATGCTACAATACGCCTTTAGTACAAGGGAGTTAGATCACACTCCCACTTCATCCCAACCTTCCTTCCAAGGCCAGATAACGTTCAGATTCAGATGTTGCAGCACCTTTCTCTAGCGGGCAAGCACTGTTTCCTTTAGATCACACTCCCACTTCATCCCAATCTTCCTTCCAAGGCCAGACAATGTTCACATTCAGATGTTGCAGCACCTTTCTCTAGCGGGCAAGCACTGTTTCCTTCATATGTACAATCTCACCTTGGCAGATGGCAAGTTTCCTAGATGTTGGCCTGAAGCTGTTGTCATATTCATGCCTAAGCCCGGCGTGAGGACGAACACCTTTTTTCTAGCTACCGCCTCGTTTCTCTCACCAGCTGTGTTTGCAAGGTATGGAATTTATGATTCATGATTTTCAGTATTGGCTTCCGGAACACTGCTCAGTATTTACAGCAGAGCTATTTGCCCTGTATCAGGCCACATAGTACTTCCGCCAACACTGGCTTTTCAGTTGTGTCATTTGCTCCGACTCGCTATGCCCTTCAGAGCCTCTGTGTGCCGTACACAATCCATCCCTTAGTGCAACGAGTCCAAGAAAGCTTCTACTCCCTTACTCTTGAGGGAGCCGCTGTGATGTTTGTGAGTTCCTGGACACATCAGTCTGACAGGAAATGAGGCTGCCGATCTGCAGACCCCCTACCTTGACTTGCTAGTTCTTCCATTCCTTCTGACACTCTTCGTGTTGCCATCGGTCAGCAGGTAGTGTCACTTTGGCATCACTGCTGGTCTTCTCTTCATGGGAAGAAGCTCCGGGGATTAACCATCTGCCAGCAGTTTGTCCAATCTCCTCTCGGCCCTCTCACTGCGAGATCATTTTGACTAATTTGCTCATTAGGCACTGTCATTTCAGCTGTCCCCATTTGCTAAGTGGTAATCCCCCACCACTTAGTGCTCATTGTCGTCTGCATTTGACAGTTCACCATTTCCTGAGTGGATGCCCTTTTCAACCACGTATGCTCTAATTTATTTTTTCCGTCTGAGTTATCGGCCGTTTGGTGATCGATGCACGGGCTGTAATCCGCATTTTACTTTTTATTTGTCATAGCAATGACGAAGGACACTCAATCCTTAGTTCGGAACCTCTGCTGTCTTTACGGTGTATTTTATGGAACTTTCTCAAAGAGTAAGTCCGTGGTCTTAGCTCTCATTCCTCCCATCGATTGGGCTTAACGTGTGGTCATTTTTAACTCCTTTTTTGTGATAGTGTTCTAAGGTTCGGATATGGATGCATATGATCTTAGTTGTTTCTGTGCCCAGAAACAAAGCAAAACAATTATGGGTCAGCAGAAACATCTCAGGTGACATCTACGCAACATATGACATCACACTTCAAAGACTATACCAAATGCGTTTATTCTCAAAAATTGGTGAAGTTATATGGTACTTATTCATTTTAAGTTATGTGGTATTTATTCATGTCGTATTATGAACTGAAGAATATTGTTTATTGCATGTTTACCGAGTGTGTTTGAGACATGACATTGGCAACGCTGAGATTGGTTTTATACAATGAAAAAGCATTTAAGGTCGTTCTGTATCAGTGTCCCAGTCATGGACGATGTTCCCAGCTTTGACTATCTTCATTTTTGTTGAAACTTGTGCACTGAATGCACCTAAGGGATTTCTGCCAAGCTTCAGCTCCACCTGTAACTTTTATTCTGGGTACTAGAACTGATTTCATAAAAGCCACTTTCTTTGGAAAAGTGAAAAAAATCGTCAAGTTCAACAAGCCATTGTTCCAGATCTATTAGATCTTGGATACTGCAAATTGCAATCCTGGTAACAATTTTTTCCACAGAATACACAAATGAAGACCAGAAAGCAATGCCCATGACACAATGTCTCTTCAGACTTGCTGAAAAATTTGGATATGACAAATTTTACCATATATTAAGAAAGAATAGGCAGGGAGTGAAAGTCACTGCAAACATCAGTACGTGACAGTAAATTGTTGGTCTGCCTGTCAGAAAATAAGCTTCTAAAGTCATTGAATGTATCAAATTGTGCCTCTCTTGAACAACTTGCTATTAAAATGGATTGCTCTGATTTTATAATTGTTAATGCCACTTAAAGAGTATGTCTTTAAATCTTATGAAAAACACTTATTTTGGTGTCTTGTGAGAGAAGGGACAAATTTTGATGTGGATAAAAAGACATTAATCCTTGTGTGGTAGGTGTATCACTGCCAACCTTTTTAAATTCTGGTGTTGTGCGCACTGAGTATGTACCTTAAAATGGAACATGTTTCAAACAATGTAACATACTCTAAAGACCTTCCCCCCCCCCCCCCCCCCCCCCCCATAACTGTGAAATTCTGATTACGTCATATATGTAGACGTTTGTCAACTTTCTAATTTCTTGAAATATTTTAGATTGTTGTTATCACAATTCATAAGGTTCCCGATCCTGAACACTGCATTGTAGTCAGATTTGTGTAAAATTAATTAGTTCAGGAGATGTGTTTTGAACATTTCACGTGTTCATCACTAGGCAACAATCTGGAAATCAAAATGTAATCTTCAGGACAGAACCATCTAGCCAATATTCCTGCCTGTCGTCAGAGGCGACTAAAAGAAGTCTCTCACATTTTGGCCTTTATGTGATGGTCCCCTGTAGGGATTGACCTCCATTTTTCAAAATTTTCCGTAAGAGCGAGCCAGTTGGGGAAGGGTGCCTTACATGGTGCATCGTGATCATGTGCTGAGACCTATTGCATTCTTCGTCGACGTGGATCTGCACTTCTGCTTATTCTCCAACTGTTTGGCGAGGTCACCCTCCTGGGTGCATATTTTTCCATCAACTGTGCAGTATCGTTTTCTATGCTTGCGATAATAATGGATATGGTTACTTGGTTGCACCTGATATCCAGCACAGTACCCAGTCCATTGTGTTGGGGCCGCCATGTACCCTGTTGGTTGTAGCCCCCTGACCACACAGGGATTGCTCTGCTGGTGCCTGCACCGTTAACTCCCCATGTATGCTGCGGAGTAGATGCCCGTCACCCTGGGGCACTGGGATTCCTGGCAATGGCCATCCTGCCAGGTGGCCTTTGCTGCGGCTTGATGGCACTCGTGGGGAGGGTCCCTGGTCGCAGTGGGTGACATCAGGGCAGATGACATGCAATGAAGCGTGGTACATCATCTCTTGCTGGTGGTCAAACATGAGCAGTCTCTAAGCGTTCACGGGCTCACCATGGGAGGAACTTCAGGCTAGGGATGGCAGGGGCTCTTATTCACCCAGGTACCTTGTATGTTTGAGAGCTGATGGGTAATCTTTCATGACGATGAAGCCTCAGTTTTTTGTTGAGCATTTAGAGGACAAGTTTGGAGAGGTGGAGGGCTTGTCCAAAATGCGGGCAGGGTCAGTCTTGATAGGAACACCATCCTCTGCACAGTCAAGGGCTTTACTCGCTTGTGACAAGCTGGGGGATGTTTCCGTTACTATCAAGCCCTATAAGAGCTTAAATATGGTCCAGGGTCTTATATTCCACAGGGACCTTCGTTTGCAGTCTGACGATGAGCTGCACGCCAACTTAGAGCGATGAGGCATTCATTTCGTCTTGCGCATCAGTTGGGGTCCGAGGGTTAATCAGGTTGTCATCGGTGCCTTCATCTTGGCCTTTGAGAGTGACACATTGCCCGATGAGGTCAAGGTGATGGTCTACCGCAGTGATGTAAAGCCATATATCCCTCCCCCTATGCGGTGCTCTAAGTGCTGGAAGTTAGGCCATATGTCTTACTGCTGTACTTCCAGTGTCACATGTCGAGATTGTGGACATTCATCACATCCCAATACTCCATGTGCCCCGCATCCCATCTGTGTCAACTGCGGAGAGCATCATTCCCTTACCAGACTGCAGGATTTTACATCGTGAAAGGAAAATCGTGGAATACAGGACCCTGGACGGACTGACCTACACCAAGGCTAAGAGAAAATATGAGTGTCTACAACTTGTGACTATGACCACCTCTGATGCCAGCGCTACGAGAACAGTTGTAGCCCCATCTGTTCCCACAAATTCCAGTCGGCTCTCAGAGCCAGAAGACTGCTCCTGCCCCCTTGATGGTGGGGAGCCCTTCCCTCCCTGTTGTTCCCATACCACCTGCCTCAGAGCACTGCCCCCCCCCCCCCCACTCCCCCACCCCCTCCCCCAACCATTGGGGTCACCAGTTCCCACTTCTCAGCGAGAGAATCGTAAGTCTTCTTTGGCTCTTCTTGCTAGGAAGGGGTCCCTTGGGTCACTCCCTTCCCAGGTTTCTGCTAGTGGGAAAGACGACACACGCCAGTGGCTGATGAGCCCAAAAGCAGCTGGCCGTAGGGCTTCACAGTCATCCTCAGTCCTGGAGACTGAATCAGTGAAGTCCTCCCAGCCAGGGAAACCCAAGGAGCAGCTAGAGAAATCCAAAAAGAAAATCTTAAAGGTAATTGCAGTGACACCCACACCACTGCTACCTACAAGCTCTGTGTTTGTGGATGAGGTGGAGATTCTGGCATCCACTGACGACCTAGATCTCGCCGGACCCTCAGACGTAATGGATATGGACTGCTCAGGCAATAAGTTGGTGTCAGCAAGTGACCCTAAGTGTAAACTGCCTCATCCCAAGTCTCATGATGACATCATCCTCCAGTGGAGCTTCGGCAGTTTTTTCCACCGCCTAGCTGTGCTAAGGCAACTGTTGAGCTTTACACCTGCTATTTGCATCACTTTTCCAAGTCTGCGCAAGGATCAAACATGTTTTTGGGTAGCAGATCCCAACAGGTGTTCATGGTGTTAACATAAATGGTGTGTTATCTACCGATGCAATCGCGATTGCCGTGCACTTTGCTGAGCACTATGCTAGAGCCTCTGCATTGGAGAATTACCATCCAGCCTTTCACACTGTTAAACAGTGGCTGGAAGGGAAAGTCGTCTCGTTCACTACATGCCCCATTGAATCCTATAACGGCCTATTTACGGAGTGGGAGCTTCTCAGTGCCCGTGCACATTGCCCTGACACTGCTCCTGAACCAGATCAGATCCACAGTCAGATGATTAAACATCTCTCATCCGACGACAAGTGACATCTCCTTGTTATCTTCAACCAGATCTTTTGCGATGGCGTTTTTCCATCGCAGTGGCGGGAGAGCACCATCATTCTGGTGCTCAAACCTGGTAAACACCTCCTGGATGTAGACAGCTATCACCCCATCAGCCACACCAACATTCTTTGTAAGCTGCTGGAAAGTATGGTGTGTTGGCGGTTGGGTTGGATCCTGGAGTCACGTGTCCTACAGGCTCCATGTCAGGGCAGCTTCCGCCAGGGTCGCTCTACAACAGGTAATCTTGTGTCCCTTAAGTCTGCCATCTGAACAACCTTTTCCAGATGCCATCCCCTGGTTGGCATCTTGTTTGATTTATGAAAAGTGTATGACATGACCAGGTGACATCATATTCTAGCCACATTATATGAGTGGGGTCTCTGAGGCCTGCTCCTGATTTTTATCCAAAATTTCCTGTTGCTTCTTACTTTCTGTGTCCAAGTTGGTCCCTTCCATAGTTCACCCCATACACAGGAAAATGGGGTCCTGCAGGGCTCTATATTGAGTGTATCTCTATTTTTGTGGTCATTAATGGTCTAGCAGCAGCTGTAGGGCTGTCTGTCTCATCTTCTCTGTATGCAGATGACTTCTGCATTTCTTACTGCTCCTGGGTGTTGCCGAGCGGTGCCTACAGGAAACCATCCACAAGGTGCAGTCATGGGCCCTAGTCCATGGGTTCCAGTTTTCAACTGCGATGTTGTCTGTCATGCACTTTTGCTGGCGTCGTACCATTCATCCGGAACCAGTACGTTACCTTAATGACGATCCACTCACAGTGTGGAGACATATCGATTCTTAGGACTGGTTTTTGAAGCCCGATTGATTTGGCTTTCATATCTTTATCAGCTGAAGTGAAAGTGCTGGCAGCACCTCAATGCCCTTTGGTGCCTGAGTGACACCAACTGGGGTGCAGATTGCCCTACACTGCTGCAACTCTACAGAGCCCTTGTTCAATCCCACTTTGACTATAGGAGTCTGGTTTATGGTTCGGTGACGCCCTCAGTATTGCGTTTACTTGACCCAGTGCACCACTGGGGCGGTCACCTAGCAACAGGAGCTTTTAGGATGAGTCTGGTGACCAACGTCCTGGTGGAGGCCCGAGTCCTTCCATTGCAGGTCAGGCGTGCACAACTGCTGGCCAGTTACATGGCACATGTTCGTATTCTCCTGCATATCCGAATTACCATCTGCTTTCCCCAATCATGGTGGTTCATCCCCCACATTGGTGACCCAGGTCAGGGCTAATGATTGCGGTTCGCATGGGATTCCTTGTGTCTGAACTGGAGTTCTTCCCCTTACCACCTATATTTGAGGTAGGTTCACGTATAACTCTGTGGTGTACACCTAAGCCACGGCTTCACCTGGACCTTTCATGTGCCCCTAAGGACTCATTTACCCTGCGACTCTCTGCCGTCACTTCTATCGATTCTCGACATGTACTGGGTCCATGAAGTGGTTTACACTGATGGCTTGATGGCTGATGGTCACGTTGGCTTCGCCTATGTTCATGGAGGATATAGAGAACAGCACTCCTTGCCCTATGGCTGCAGTGTTCCCACTGCAGAGTTGACAGTTATATTTCGTGCTCTTCAGCACATCTGCTCATGCCCAGGCGAGTCATTACTCCTGTGTATTGACTCCTTGAGCAGCGTACAAGCTATCAACCAGTGCTACCCTCGTCATCCTGTGGTAGCAACCATCCAGGAATCCATCTATGCCCTAGAATGGTCCAGTCGTTCAGTAGTGTTTGTCTGGACCCCAGGTCACGTTGGAATCCCAGGCAATGAACTTGCTGATAGGCTGGCCAAACAGAGTACGCGGAAACTGCTTCTGGAGATGACGTTCTGACTTACGCCACAGGGTTTTTCAGCTTTGGGAGATGGCATGGCATAACAGTATGAACAACAAAATGCATGTTATTAAGGAGACTACAAATGTGTGGAAGTCTTCCATGCGGGCCTCTCACAGGGAGTCAGTTGTCCTCTGCCGGCTCTGCATTGCCACGGTTGGGCGACCCACAGTTATCTCCTGCACTGTGAAGACCTGCCTCAGTGTAGGTGCAGCACCTGGTTGACAGTGGCCCATCTTCTGGTGCATTGTCCCAATTTGACTTCCCAACGACGGAATCTTGGGTTACCGGACTCGTTGCCACTAATTATATCTGACAACGCCTCATTGGTTGATTTAGTTTTGTGTTTTATTCATGAGGGTGGGTTTTATCATTCGATCTAAGTTTTAGTGCATGTCCTTTGTCCCTCTGTGTCCTCCACCCTAGTGCTTTTAGGCTGGAGGTTTTAATGTGTTGCAGAGCGGCTGGCTTCTCCTCTTTATTCTCATGGTCAGCTAGCCATCATCATCTGCTTTGTTGTTTTACTCTCTTCATCCCGTTTCTTGCATTTCTGTGGTTTTCTGTCTCCATTTTGTCCATTTACATGTTTGTTGCCTTTCATCGTTCTTGTGATTTTCCTTCCATTCCGTTTTGTGTTGTCAGTATCGTTTGTTTTATTCTCACATTTGTGGCATTGTTTTGTTTGGAACAAGGGACTGATGACCTTGTAGTTTAGTTTCTCCCCCCCCCCCCCCCCCCTTTTAATCTAACCAACAACCCTTCCACTCTAATGCTTTTGGACTGGATGTTTTAAGTTGTCTCGGAGTGGCTGGCTTTTCCTTTTTATTCTTGTGGTCACCCAGCCACGATCATCTGCTCTCTTGCTTTTATCCCTTCTACCTGTTTCTTGCTTTTCTCTGTGGTTTTCTTTTCCTGTTTTTGTCCATAGTAGTGTTGGTTGTCCTTCTGCCACTCTTCTGGTTCTTCCATTCTCCTGTTGTTTGGTGTACCTCTCCTTTCTTTTCTTCTTTCCCTTGTGTAATTGTTTTACCGGGAACAAGGGACTGATGACCTTGCAGTTTGGTCCCTTCCTCCCCTCTTTAAACCAACCAACTTCTTAAGAAGTCACAAAAGTTGGTTGAGTATGATATCATTGTTGAGTTGCATAACTTCCTTAACTCCAGCAAAGGTGTGGTAACCTGCCATGTCATTATAGACGTAGACATTGCTGAACTCAAGAATGGGCACCGCAGGGGAGAAAAGGACACTTAAGAACAAAGGAGAAATTGGGAAGACTGCCACCTTCATTGTGACCTTCAGTTCTCTGACGCTACCTGAACACATCATGGCAGGTTTCCTCCGACTCAGATTAAGGCTCTATGTACTTAACCCTATGCGCTGCTTTAAATGACAGTGTTTTGGCCATACACCGCTGAGCTGCAGAGGTGAAGAGATACTGTCTGTCTCCAGCAGTCTGCATTAACTGCTCTGGAAAGCACCCAGTCTGGAGCCGAGACTGCCCTGTTTTTGCAGAGAAATGCAAAATTCAGGAAATCAAAGTGACCAGGCGGATCCCCTATGCACAAGCCAAAAAGGACTATCAGGCAATGAAACCCTCTGTCTTTTTCCCTTCTTATGCTTCCTTGACGCAGAAACACATTCCAAAGGTAGATGCTATGACGCAGACGACACCCAGTGTACTATTATCCACCACCAGCACCTGTACTCGCACCTGCATGTGCCAAATCAAAGTTAAAGACCTAACAATCCACGCGGCTAAGACAGAAGAGACCTTTAACGATTTTACAGTGTGCAGCCCGAACGCACTTCAAAAGAAGATTGCTTCTCAATGCCCACTTTCTTCAAAGAAAAGTGCCTGTCGCTGTCCCTTTTGCCCCTTTTCCTTTCTGGGGAAGGGAGTGGAGAAAGGATTGCAGCATTCGGGTCGAAAGCTGACCCAGGTGCCATCAGATGTCATTCTGGCGCAGCTGACTGACGGTGGGATTTTAATGCCTCATCACCATACCCAGTCGGCCCCTCCACCCGCCTCACTCTACTAGCTCCGAACCAACCCGGTGCAAGGACAAGGGTAAATAAATGTCATGCTGATGAAATGCTCCCATACTCCAATGTAATATAAATGGATAAGGGACTCACCTGGACTGGAGGAATTGAGACTCCTTGTAGAGGACAGACCCTTTTGCCTCTGTCTTCAAGAGACTCATTTTAAAGAGACTGGCACACCTGTACTGGGAGGCTATCCCCTTTACAGGAAAGACAACCTTACTGGTGACAGGGTAAAAGGTGGGGTTGCGGTGTTCAGGGACACTTTTCACTCTTCACCTATTCCCTTGACAACAACACTACAACCGGTTGCTGTTCGGAAAGAGGCCCATGTTGACATCATGTGCTCCGTGTACCTACCACTCCATGAGCCTCTTGATAGTGGGGTCCTCACTCATCATCTTGACGAACTACCCCATCTGTTTTTCCTTTTACGAGACTTCAGTGCACATAATAACACCACATGCTCCAAGGGTCTGGTAATTGAGGATCTGCTATGCACAACAGATTTCATGCTGCTTAACATGCGTCAAAATACATATTTTAGCACCGTTACGGGTTTATCTACAGCCATATATCTCTCCTCCTGCTCGTCTGCTCCTGTAGACATTGCTCAGTGGGCAATGGATGATGACCTTCATGGTAGTGACCTTTCCCTATCTGGATCTGTCTACCTAAGGCAGCAGATCCCAAAAGAAAGCCACTGAGATTGTTGTTCAGAAAGGCTAACTGGATGCTTTACAGGCATTTAGCTGTCTTCGAGCAGTGTGACGGCATCCAGGACTGGGTGGATCACATTACGGCTGTGATTCACCATGCCACCGATGTGTTCATCCCAAAGTCAGCGGAAATGCCTAGGAGGTGCCCTATCCCTTCGTCGTTTTGCAATCAGGTGCAGAGTCAGTCAATGTCCTACAGATTAGCATCTTGCAAACGTTCAAAAGGTGCATGCACAGGTGAGAAGAATAATTTAGGAGAGTAAGCAGAGGTCTTTCTAGGGGTTCTTGAACTCCATCAATTGGTCCACATCTGCAAGTGAAGTGTGGGAAGCCATCAGGAGGATCTCAATACAGAACTCTTGACCGCCAGTAGCAGCTGTACGAATACAAGGGTCTCTCATAACATTGCCGAGGGACATAGCTCAGACAGTGGCTGAATCATATAAATCCATTACGGCTGATTCTAGCCAGGATCCCACCTTCTGTCACTACTGGGAGACACAAGGGGGAATACAACCAGCCTTTCTCTCCATGGGAGCTGGATTCTGCATTATCAGTAGCTTGTGATATGGCCCCTGGAAATGACCTAATAACTTACAGCATGTTGCATCAGTCATACAGACGATCAAAGGAGGACCTCCTTCAGCTCTTCAATAAAATTTGCATGACGGGCAACTTTCCCAACTCTTGGAGAGAATCTATTTTAATCACAATTTTAAAACCAGGGAAGGATTGGACAGACCGCAATAGTTACCATAGTATTAGCCTGACGAGATGTGTAGGAAAGACACTGGAGCATATGGTCAATCGATGCATAGTGTGGGTTCTTGAAACTAGGTCCCTACTCAGTCATGCCCAGTGTGGGTTCAGGAGGCATGGCTCCACCCTCAATAACCTGACCCTGCTCAAAGCAGCAATTCAGCAAACTTTCCTTCATAAGCAACACCTTATTGGTGTTTTCTTCAATTTGGAAAAGGACTATGATACTACTTGGCATAACATTTTGTTGCATCTCCATAAGTGGGGATTCTATGGACATGTGCCAACCTTCATACGGTCCTTTCTCTCAGACAGATACTTTAGATATAAGGTTTGGAATGTCCTGTCTGACCATTTTAAGCAGGAGAGTGGTGTTCCTCAAGGGAGTGTTTTAAGTGTCATGGCTTTCACCAATTCAATCAACAGTATTATGTCCATTGTGTGACATCGAGTACTATGTTCTTTGTTTGGGAATGACTTCTCCATCTTCTGTGCCTCCTCCAGCCTCGCCATGGTTACTCAGCAATTGTAACTGATGATCCGGTGGTTGGAGGAATGGTCTTGCACCACAGGTTTTAATTTCTCTTTGAAGAAAGCAGTTTGTGTTGATTTTAATCATTCCTGCTGCCTGTTTAATGTACCCATTTTACAACTGGGTGTCACCATTCTTGCTTTTAAGGGAAAGTTGAAATACCTGTGTCTTACTTTTGATGGGAAGTTAACATGGTTTCCACACCTTAAAGAACTGAAACTGAGATGTCTCAAGACCTCTTAAACATCCTTAAATGTGTCAGTCATAGGTCTTGGGGAGCCAACAGGGCATGTGTGCTCGAACTTCATAAGGCCTTTGTGCAACCTCCAGCTTGAACACAGATGCCGGATTTATGGGTCAGCAAGGCCTTCATATCTTAAAATGCTGGATGCAATTTACCACCAGGGTATTAGGCTGTCAACAGGGGTCTATCACACGAGCCCTGTTGTTAGTTTGTGTACGGAGACTGGTGAGCCTCGTCTGTCTATTCAATGTCTTTTTATTTGTCCATTTCTACATCACCAGCATCCAGCTATGTTGTTCAGCTGTCACTGGTACGGCTGTTTGCTCGTCGGCCACAAGCAACATGGCCCTTTGGGATCTGTGCAACGGAGAGCCTTGAGTTATTACAGGTGGGGGGCATTAAGGTCCAAAGCCAGAGGTGGAGTAGGGCTACTATCAAGAACCTGATTGCTTTTAGAATTGACTGCTTACAGGAAGCAATGTACCCCAGGCTATGTTTTTAAAATGGAGTTTAATGAGATTTTGTGTCACCACCCGTATTTTATTACTGTCTACACAGATGGCTCTAAGTAGGCAGATTTTTTCGGTTGTTCTGTCGTGTTACCTGACATTATCCTCAGGATAGGGCTCCCACAACAGTTTTCAGTTTATTACACAGAACTGTTTGCTATCTTGAGAGCAATAGAGCAGATGAGATGACGTCATGACAAAAAATTTATCACCTGCTCAGATTCTGAAAGTGCCCGTCCCCCTATTGGATAAATGTACACAATAGATCAGATATTGCAACAGGTGCAAGATGCTCTCCTTCTCTTACAAAGGCAAAACAAGGAAATCTTTCTTTGCTGGGTTCCAGAGCACATAGGGATTCAGGGAAATGAACTTGCTGATGTGGCGGCCAAGGAGGCTTGCTCCCTTCCTCCTCCTTCTCCTGCTCGCTGTTCAGTCCCTTTGTGAGCTGTCACTTTATTTGTGACCAGGAAGGCCATATGTTGGTGGGAATATCAGTGGCTGGAAGTGAGGAATAATAAACTATGTTCCATAAAGACTTCAGTGTGACCATGGATTACCTCTTTGTGCTTGTGATGACGTGAAGAAGTGGCCCTTACTCGGCTTAAGAGTGAGACATTGCCCATTGAAACATGGATTCCTCTTACATTGTGAGGAGCCCCTAGTGTGTCAGGGATGCAGGACATGGCTGTCAGTACAACATATTTAAACTGAGTGTGTTTTATATGATGAGCTGAGGGTTGAATGGGGTCTCCCACAGGATCTTCCCTCTATTTTAAGTAGAACGAGGCAAGTGTTGATCATGTCTTAAGATTTTATGTGGTGTCTGGAATTCTTCCCAAAGTACTGGGTGTGAGATCTTAATGTGTCACAGAGTGGCTGGGTCATGTATTATTTCTAAGTTGTCATTCAGCCATGGTTGTCTGTTCCTGTTTTAACCCTTTAACTGCTCTGGACGTGTTAATGCGCACGCATTTGTACCTGTTCCTGTGCGCTCTGAATGTGTTTACGCGCGCCACCAGTTTAAGAGTAGACACGTTCAGAGTACCGGGTAGAAGGACTGGTGGCAAGCGTAAACACGTTCAGAGCAGTTAAAGGGTTAACAGCATATACAGCTCTTTTATGAATGATTTTACTAAGTTATTTCACTGTGTCTCATTGGGATTTTAAAGCGGGCTATTCTGAAGCTCACCTTCTTGGGGTTGCTTTACGATTCTTGTAGTGGGATGAAACACAATTTTCTGGTTTATTGATCTTTTTCCATAGATTTTCCCAAGTTTCTCTGGTATATCATTAATGCAAGAGAGCTCATGACCTTGCTGTTTAGCACCATCTGTCATAAATCACCACCACCATTCAAATTCCAGATTACCTATAATTAACCAAAATTTTGTTACCTGGCATCAAGAGGTGCTACTATAAATAGCAGGAGAGAAGAACTGAAATGACACTTGGCCAGTGTTCTTGTTTGAGTATTGTGTGATGTTTACAATTACTGTGATAGATTATGAACATTCTAGAACTATGGAGAAAATGGCAGACAGCTTCTCTTAGTACCTATAGGGATGTGTTACAAAGGATTGCCAGGAAGTTGTATCTAGCGTCAACAAAGCGTATATTATGGATGAATATATTATCAGAAGCATTAATTAATTAATTCTAGTGTTTTTTTCACTAACGCCAAAAGTGTAAACAGGTCCATACCTGAAACGCCACAAGTGATTTTATTTTGGAAGTTTAGTTCAGTGCTAGCAGACCTTGAGTGAAAGGACATGTTAAGGAATGAATGTGTTCCAGCCTGCTGTGCCAACAGTCACACATTTCTTTGCCACTTCAGAAATAATTCACAAAAGTTTGAAAATCCGATTTCTGATCACTTTTTGTATCAATAAGCAACACACGTTTCATTGAAGTTTCTCCGTAGCAAATGTTTTGATTATGTATTTTCCTCTCTCTGCTTGAATGCAAATAATTTTTTTGCCTGGACAAATTGGACAAAATTTGTTATTGTATACACCAGGCTGCTATCTTGTGACATGGCCACTACTCTTACAGATGTATACCGTGAGTAGCCGCAGCCCAGGCTGTATATTAGCACTACTGCAAGAGATCATGCGTAAATAACAGACATTAACACAACTCGCCATGCTTTTTCCGACCATGTCTCAAGCAGTCTCCACAGCATCGGGTGACGCCATCATTGCTGATGTGTGGTATGTAGACTGGAATAAACTGTGCTGCAGTTGCAGGCACCACTTTCATACATGAAATCATGTGCCCTTTAAAAGCCATGCTAATATCCAGTATCCATCTGTTGGTGGGTATTCAGGCTGTCGCCCGACCAATCTGCGGCCAATTTATGCTCTGCTGTGCAGGAACATATCAAACAGAGATGACTGCCAGCACTGTGAGCACCTGACATTCAACACTCGCTGGCTTCTATTAGCTACCCTTGAGTGCCACGCTGTGCTGGACCGGCATCTCAGCCACCTTCAAGTTCAGTGCTATGTGGGACTTTTATCTCAACTGTCCGTGAGCCCAAGGCATCTTTGGAATATGTTTCTAATTGTCTGCGAGCTCCCGGTCTGTCCACTGCTGAGTGTGGCTTTCATCAACCTTATCACTGAGAGCACTTTCTAGGCAATGTTAAGGATGGACTTTTCGATTTGTGTTCAAGTAGTGTGGATATTTGTCCCCAGAAATTGTGTATTAAGTTACATTTTTTAGTTAATGGACAAACAGGTGTTATTGTTGTTGTTGTTGTTTTTGTGTGTCACACGTCTGGGCCATAGTTTCAGAAAACCTCTCTGTGGAGTTTTCCTTGTGGGTTAAAAATCTTCTGTGCACAAGGGGCAGTTTTTGTTAAGCAGTCATTTCTAAACAAGTTAGTGCATACATTTTTGTATTGTATGAGACTTTTGGCCAAAAAGAGTAAAACATTGTATTTGTAAAAGACTCTTGCCAGTGTAAGAGTAGTACTTCATGATGAATGTACATTGGAGCTTCTTCGCAGAAGCATAAACCAGCTGTTCTTCTTTTGAAGAGAATGCTTTTGAAGCTGCAAGGTTTTTATTAGTCTTCTGTCACCTTCATATCAAAAATTCAACGCTGACACAGCTATAAAAACTTCCAAGTCACTTAATGCAGGGCGGTAACCTGTGTGAGATTATGAACACATTGTTTAGTATAATCCAGTGCAAAGTGGCTCCATAAGGCATCAAAGCTTCACGCACATTTTGTAAAAGAAATGGGAACAGTTATTTTATTGATCACTAAATTAACAAACAGTATTTAAATGTATTTATAAAAATCCCAAATTTAAGCTTAATATTTAACTGAAATGACACTAAAATGATAGTAGATGTCTCTGATAAGCTTAAATTTCATATTTTCTGTGATGTTAACAATTGTAAAATCGGCAGCGTCAATTTTGGAGATCTGGTGTTAGATACATTTGCACAACCATATAAATTAGGTGTTGCGGACAATATAGCCTAGCCCTGTTGCTAGGCAACATTGATGGCTACATTAATTGTAGCTCCTGTTTGGCAACATTGTGAGCCACTGTAGCTCACCAGTGTTTGCATCAATACATTTATGTGCTAGAAGTGTTTACTATGGCCATGAAATGGGTGATAGTTGGTGGAAGTGAGTATGAATCGTGCAATTGCATTCCACGAGGACAAAAAATTTAACAAGGAAAGGAGAAATCAGGGTTTTGGATGCTTTCTTCTTTAAGTAAGTGAACTGCTTCTGAAACTCACGAATTGATGCTGGATAATATACATTTTCTGGAATGGCGAAAGACAATTTGAAATATATCGTTTAAATACAGTTTGTTTGGTGTTTGTATATCTGGAATATATGACTGTTGTATAAATATTGACCCCTGGAATATTCAATCTTTGTCTAAATAACAGCACTCTCATTCCAAGAGATCAGTTTTGTTCCGGCTGCACATTGGTGTCAGTAGTAAACATACTTTCAATTCTAATTATTGTTCTTCATTGTCAGCTCTGCCTTCAGAGTTGGACTTGAGTGCGGTTTCAAAGTGACGTTGTTTGGTGCAGATACCAGGTATCTTCAAGACATCTACATCATCATGGCTCTAATCAAACAATGCAAGAGCTGTCACCTATACGGACAGGAAGTGGAATACAAGCAGTACATCATCCCATGGTCTGTATGTTCAGGAGATCAATGGATGCTAAGCCAGTAGTAAGTTAGTTGCACATCAAGTATCCACCGGTGTTTTTCAGAGATGCTGTTCAGGACCCAACAAAATGATTCATCAAATACAACAGGTGGTATGACAAGATATGCTTGGCAAATATGGACTTTTACTTGGACAGCTCAGCCCAATAGTGGTTCGAAAAGAACAAATAGAAGCTCAATAAGTGGGACAAATTTCAGGCTGGATTAAAGAAAACATTAGGTGACAGTCAACAGCAAGTCAGTTTAGCTGAAGAATGGTTGAAGAAGAGGGCCCAAAGTCAAGGCAAAATGAATGTTTTGGCCCTTGGCAACATTTCAAATTCGAATATGACAGAAGCCATCAAAGTCGGACATTTGATGAAAGGAGTCGCAGAAGATGTACCAAGCTCTTCTTGTAGACGATATCGCAACAATAGAGTAATTGATCAGCTGGTGACAGTGCATTGAGTAATATGATAGACCAGAGTTATGGGATCTCCAGATATCAGTCTTTGATATACCATGTAGCAACAGCTGTTATTATATCTTTATGTAGCAGGTATAACATTTTCATCTGTATTTATAGGTTTTAATTTTATTTGCAATAGATTTCACAGTTAAATTTCACCATCTTCATAGTGATTGCTTTACGATACCAGATAGAGGGTACAGAAAATTGATATCTTCTATGCTGAAACTTCTTTCTTAGCATGAAAGTTTGCCCAAAAGTTTAAATAGCCATCAGTTAAGCAGATTTAAATACTACTTAAGGATGGATGCTTTCTTCATAAAATTCTTTCAGTCATATGGATCTTCTCCTTAAACATAAGCTCCCTCCAAAGATAAAAAATGGCTCTAAGGAAATTTCTTTAATCTTTTCCCTTGAAATGTGAGCTCTGCCCATCTTCTTCTGGAAATATGAAAGCTTAAATCAGATTTATTGTGCTTATTAAGAAACTTTATTTTTGTTGAACGTTTTCTCCTTGTGGTTTACATGGCCAAACAAAATTCATTTAATCCCCTTATGTTTTATCAACAGCACCCTTTTCTTGAGATATTTCAAAAAAGTTCAAATAAATTGGAAACCCTAAGCCCATTACATGACATTTAAACTGGAGAAACATAAATCTGTTTCTGAACTGTAATGTTCCTGCATTTGACTGAGTGTGCACTTTTGATTGTTAGATTTTTGTTCTGTAATATCACATAATGTGCTTCTATGAAATATGGTGATGGCATATTTACCATCCTTCAGTGAATAAGATACTACACCGTTTAAGACTGAAGACAGACCAATTTTCTCATATGGATGACAGTATGCCACTGAATTGCATGATGTCTGTTGCTCAGTGAGCTCACATTTCATTTCCTTGATTTTTTGATAAAAGCAGTTCTTCACAAAATCAATATGCAACACCAGCTCCTCCTGTTTCAGATACATGTAAACGGTATTGTAATTCTTGATGTTGTGTTCATAGTATGTATGTATGTATGAATGAATGATAACACTCTTCATAAGTCATTGGACCTACAAAATTAAGTGGTTTTAACACTTCAGTTTCCTTCACATGATTAGATTGTGTAGACACTCATCGAAAGAACTGAACAGATCACTCATGAGAGGCAGATATGTCACCACAGCGCTTGTCAATCCTGTGAACACTTCACCTATTGCACAATTTTCGTAGATGATACTGTGTGTTGAAAAAGCACTGTCAATAATAATAACATTACTTAAGACACAGAACATTCAGATCATTGATTCCTGAAGAAATTGTGTCTAATAAAGAACTAATGAAGGGTTTCATACTACTTTCTAAGGGAACTGGCACAGGGAGAGAATCTGCACAATAAACTCGGTTTCGGTCTGGGCAATAGCTGGCTAAGACTGTTTGTTTTATCTCCCTGCACAAATAAATAAATAAATAAATAAATAAATAAATGATGTTGCATAGTTCCTTAGTCATAGTTGGAAACGCACAGGCAGTTTAGGGTAACAGTAACTCTGTATTTTCATTACGGAAGCAGAGGCATACATTATGGCCTTTACGTGTTCTGGACAAGATCTGATCTGCTTTGATTCATAAAACATCCTATGACTTTCCCCTTTAAAATAATTTATATACATCATTCACATGAAGGTATAAAAGTTATTTTTATTTATGTACTCAGCTGTCTACACTGTCTTTGTAGACTTGCAGGTGTTTTTGCCAGGACGAAGTTGGTTTATATAGTCTGTAAAGCAACTCTCACACATTCAGTATTATTAATATAATGATATTGTGTCAATATATTATATGAAAGAGAATGGCACAATATCACTGTGCAATATTTATGTCTGACATGCATCAGTTAGAACTCTGCCTACAAAAAGAACATGTCTGCAATGGATGACATGGAATTTGTATGGATTGTGACAGAGTTGCTTGCCCTTCAAAACACAAGCAGAAGTTGTGCAATATGGAAGCAAGTCTGAGAACCATTTTTTGAGTATTTCAGTGGATCAGGGACTCTTACTTCACAGCATAGTCTGGTAAGCCACAACTACTACTAATTACAATTAAACAAGTGAACTGCATAATTGATCATGTACATGTTTCCCACGTCTTTCTCTACTGTAAGTACTGCTACAAAAAAGATAAAACAATAATGGTGATGGAAATCTACATGATCTTAATATGAACTTTGACAAATGTTGCACGAAAAATAAACGTGTATGCTCACTAGACAGCCGACAAGATTTTGTTTGTCAGTTATGAGAACAGCTGCAAGAAAAATAAATGTTTCACTGTACTGTCATGGCGCCATGTTTTCAATTTCCATTGCTGTTGAGAACAATGAGGCACCTGGGATTTTCTGATCAAACCAAGAACTTCATTTCCTTAAAGTAACACATAGTGCTTTCATTTACATCTTCCAGCTCACATGCTGATTGTTATTATTTACTTTTTCTTTTCTTTGCAGAAATTCATTTGGAATTGAATTTCTCTTGGTCTCAACAGGAACTGATATGTATTGAACAATACCTCTCTCACATGGTACAATATAGTATTATATTGAATGGATGTCAATAGTTTTAGAACTGTATCGTTGTCTTCAATATTGTGGAGATAGAAAATACCTCTTCAGTTGTAAAGCTTTTTTATTTTCCAATGCTTAGACCACAACCAGTTACAGGCTATTATGTGCCCATCATCAGATGTGATACTCAAAATAACAAGAAATCGAAGCTAATAATAATTTTTATTTGCACTAGTACACATGAGGGAACAAAAAAGAAATGCCATATAACATTTTTAGCTAAAAGCGGTGGGGTTAGGTGCTGTGAAACATAAATCAATGCTAAAGCGATACCAGGAAGTACAGTGGACAACTGTTTAGGTAAAGAAGTATGGAATGAGCATCAGGACACTGAAGTTTTGTTTTGCAGCCCCAGGTGCCACGATGGAGAGAATAGGATGCAGTGTGCCACCAGTGAGTGCAGAGCGTGGAGCAATTTACTCGGAGGAGGAAGTAAACTGATAAACCAGATTGGTGAAAGTACTGCCATCTGTTGATGAGACGAATAACATGAGACCAACTAACTTGGCAATTCACAATTTGACTTAGTGATTTTACATGAAAAATGAGAAAATATTAAAGAGAAATTTGCATGAAAAGCATTAAGACTGCGTTATGGATGGTAATGGAGTCTGAACAGAACTGTCATAAAACTCCTAACTGGAAACCAGCAACTTAAAGCTTACACACAAACCGTAAAACACAATGAATCTTTTTCTTCTTCACAAGTGGCATGGAGATTTTAGTTTAGTGTTGACACATATGGTGACATGGAATATCATGTCATAGTCATGAACTAAAAGAACATACAAGTGTCAATCCTATTTACAAAAACATCTTGCTGCTAAGCAAAAAGAGTCCCACTGTCAAAAACCTTTATACTATTTAATAGCTAACAGTAATGGGAATAAAGGGACACATTGAAACTAGGAGAAATACAGCAAGGTAATAACACTGCTAACTAAAAGCCAGTGGCTCAACAAGGCTTGCATAAGATAAAGATGCGATAGTTAAATAAACTTTACGTTATGGATGACAGGCAAATTTTAATTTTTTAGGATGCAGATGATGCACAATAATGTGCCATAGTCACAGATTAAATAGTAAAAATATTCAAACTTCTATTAAAAAAGAACATTTTACAGCTATGCAGGATAGAAACTGGCTGGACCTTGAAGTCTTCACTATAGGAAATAGGCAAATGTATTTCACTATTTCCCATAGTGAAGACTAGAAGTTTGCATATTTTCAATTTTTTAGTCTATGACTATGGTGTGTTATTGTGCATAATTATCTGTGTCATTAAATTTAAATTTGCCTGTTATTCACAATGCAGAATTTAATTGTTTCATGTCTTATCTTACGTAAGCCTAGTTGAGTCGCCAACTTTTACTTAAGTTTTGTTACCTTGCTGTATTACTCCTATTTTCAATGTTTTCCTTTATTGATGTTACTGCTAACTGTTAAAAGTTTGAGGAGTTTTTCAAAGTGAGGACTTAAAGATTGAGCTACCGTCCATTTTGCTTAGCAGCAAGTTGTTTTTTAATAGGAGTGACACGTGGTTATGTTCTTTTAGCTCGTGAGTGTTGCCCATTATTCCATGTTACCATAGGTGTCCCAACTAAATTAAAATTTGTGTGCCACTCATGAAAAAGAAAAAAAAAAAATGTATTGTGTTTTATAGTTTATGCACAAATGAAAAAGGAAAAAGTGTTTTACGGGTTATGCGTAAGCTTTGCACATGCTTCCATTTAGGAGTTTTACTTCAGTTCTATTCTGCCCCTGATTCAGAATATTCTTTTACCACTCATAATGTGCACTTAATGCTTTTCGTGAATTTTTTTTTGTAATGTTTTTTTTTTCCCTTTTGCGTGTAAATCACTAATTTAAATTTGAATGATTGGGCTGATTGGTCTGGCATTATTCTTCCTATCAACTGTTGGCAATAGTTTTGTCAATCTAGTTTACCAGTTTACTTCCTCCTTCATGTAAGCTACTCTGTGCCCTGCGCTTGCTGGTGGTACACCACGTTCTATTCCCTCTGTCATGGCGCTTCTGTTCGCAACGCAAATTGTAAGCATTATCGTGTTCATTCCATATTTCTTTACCCAGGCTGTTATCCATTGTATTGTCTGATGTCACTTCGGTATTAACTTAAGTTTTCTGAAAATGTTACATGTTTCTTCTTTTTTGCTTTTCTCATGTGTACTAGTGCATATAAAAATTATTATTAGCTCCAGTGTCTTGTTTATTTGCAGCATCACCTGATGATGAGCATGTAATAGCCTTAAACTGGTCGTGGTCTAAGGATTGGGAAAAAAAGAAAAAAAAAAAACTTTTCAACTTGTGCAGTATTTTCAATCTTTACTATAATTACTGAGACTGACTGGGTGTATACAGAACTTCTCATTTCTAATGATTATGTTATAAACCAGTGAAAATAGTCAGTTTTTGAAAATGTGAGTGGATAGATAACTAATTCACCAGCTGGTGTCAAGAGAAAACACATTATCAAAGTAGTGAAAATTTGCAAGCTTTTGGAGTGAGTGACTGCTCCTCCTCCTCCTCCTCCTGCTGCTCCTGGCAGAAGGGTTGAAGGGGGAGGAAGAGGGATGAAGGAAGAGGACTGATGAGGTTTAGAAAATGGGGAGAGTTACGGAAAAGTTGCTCAGAACGCTGGGTTTAGGAAAGACTTACCAGGCAGGATAAGAAAAGACTTGCTTAAGCTATTTATTATGTCAAAACTTACCATCTGAGAAAGTCAGGAAGAAAGGCCAAAGCACAAGCCGAACCCTTCTAAATTTTTTGAGATGTGACTAAGACTAGTTTAACAAAGCTTGGCTATTTGAAACAACATGGCTGTTCTTGCCAACTCCAAATACAAAATAATTCAATCAAGAGTGTAATAGTGCATGTTGTATTTGTTCTTACTAATTTTATTTTTCTTGTGTATTTTCTCCATTGCATCAAGCTCAAATTTCAGCTAAAAAAATTATTAACAGTGGATGGTTGCTCATGAAACTGTCAAAAACACAGTTGCACAAGAATGATAACCCAGAGAGAATGTTAACTGTGGGGTGATAGATTTGTTTTACTACGGCAAAAAAGCCTTTCCCACTTGTTCAGTATTTTAAAGTTTATTAGTAATGATGTTAAAAATGTTTGTTTTGTTGTTTTCATTTTTTAATAGTGAATATTTATTTTCTTTAGGAGACTACAGAACCTTAGTTGGACATAGCATTCCGTACAGAGAACTGGGTTATTCATCTTTGGAACATTTTCTAAAGACTGTTGAAGATATGCGAATTTTCACTGGTTCAAATGGTGAATTGATGTTTGATACCATCCCTAAAGAAAACACTGCTCATTTGGCTGCTTTGGTAGCTAAGCAGAAGTCTGCACCCAAAAAACTGAAATTTCCATTGAAGAATGTAAGTACTGTTGGTTTGCTATGGCATATTGATAATTTTTTTTCCAAATTATGGGAGTAAAACTTCCCCAATCCTTTACAAATCGCAGCAGTGGTGCTACATGTGATTATTTTAAAAAGTTCAAGAACAGATGTTAAAGGTCAACAGGTACAAGAGGAAATTTCATAATTTCTTCTTCTTTGCTTGCTTTAGGAGGAAGATATGAGCGCAGTTAGGACTGTATTGGTTGAAAGAAATCCACAGAATTTTGTACTGGGATGGAAGCAGCTTATCAACATGGTGGTGTATTTACTGAAGCTTCTGGGCTAGACTTTATATTATTATTTGGGAAATAGATCCTTATTTTTATGTATGTATGATGATTAGTCTGAATGTTGGGCACATTACATACAAGCTATTCAGACAGGAAAAAAACTAATGCGACAAACACAGTAGCATGAGTATGCTTAATGTACATTGTGTCATGTAATACTTTCATATTCCATCCCTTTATAGATCGCAGTTTCATTTATATGATAGTTATTAAACACACACATCAGAAAAGTTTTGCATCACCCCAGTACTCCAGAAGTCCTGAAGATAGGCGTTGACTGTGGATATTGTATCACAGATACAGTCCCTTTGACTGTTCAGAGACATCACTAAACCCGCCCAAAGATATAAACATCCATACATGAGCAGTGCCTTTTAGATGGAGGGTGGTCCAACAGCCGATCAGTTCCAGTCATTCCACCAGGACAGAGGTACATGGCTCATGTTGTCTGTAGTTCAACAATGCCTAGATGGTCAATACCGCTGTTTGATCATGTCCACATTGTTACTTTGTGCCAGGAAGGGCTCTCAACAAGGTAAGTGTCCAGGCGTCTCGGAGTGAACCAAAGCGATGTTGTTCGGACATGGAGGAGATACAGAGAGACAGGAACTGTCGATGACATGCCTTGCTCAGGCCGTCCAAGGGGCACTACTGCAGTAGATGACCACTATCTACAGATTATGGCTTGGAGGAACCTTGACAACAACACCTCCATGTTGAATAATGCTTTTCGTGCAGCCACAGGACGTCGTGTTACAACTCAAACTGTGCCGAATAGGATGCATGACGCGCAACTTCACTCCTGATGTCTGTGGCGAGGTCCATCTTTGCAACCACGACACCATGCAGCGCAGTACTATTGGGCACAACAACATGCTGAATGGAACGCTCAGGATTGGCATCACGTTCTCTTCACCAATGAGTGTCGCATATGCCTTCAACCAGACAATCGTTGGAGAGGTGTTTGGTGACAGCCTGATCAGGCTGAACGCCTTAGGCACACTGCCCAGCGAGTGCAGCAAGGTGGAAGTTCCCTGATATTTTGGGGTGGCATTATGTGGGGCCGACGGATGCTGCTGGTGGTCATGGATGGTGCCGTAATGGCTGTACAATACATAAATGCCATCCTGTGACTGACAGTGCAACCATATCGGCAGCATATTGGCGAGACATTCGTCTCCATGAACGACAGTTTGTGCTCCCATCGTGCACATCTTGTGAAGGACTTCCTTCAGGATAATGACATCGCTCAACTAGAATGGCCAGCATGTTCTCCAGACGTGAACCTTATTGAACATGAACATGCCTGGGATATGCCACAACGAATACAGGCATGCATCAATGCAAGATGTGCTACTGGGTATTAGAGGTGTTGATGTGTACAGCAATCTAGACCACTACCTCTGAAGGTCTCGCTGTGTGGTGGTACAACATGCAATGTGTGGTTTTCATGAGCAATAAAAAGGGCGGAAATATTGTTTATGTTGATCTATATTCCAATTTTTTTTACATGTTACCGGAACTCTCGGAACCGAGGTGATGCAAAACTTTTTTTGATGTCTGTACATTTTGGATGTATTTATGAACATTTTACAGTACACCTCATTTGAAGTAGTCAGTCTTTGTGAAATTAAAAATGCAGTCTTTGAGGAACGTATCTATATAATGTGGGAAATAAGTCTTACTGTAACTATGGGTCTAATATACTTAAGAACTGAGTTTAGATAGAACAGAGGAAAGGGGGTTCATCAGGAAAGTTATGGACTTGTCATCAAAGTGTAAGGTATATTGTGCATTTTCATTTGCTTGTATCTCTTTCAGTTAATTGAGGTGAGTTTGGGTTTCCACATGACAAATGTGAGCAGTTGTAATTAACCCACACCTGTTGCCACTCTTGTGCCACTTTTGTTAATATTTTGATAGTTGTTATGTAGACACTTGGATCCACTTGTAGATATTATCATCATTATGAAGCTTACATTCACACCACACTAAACAGTTAGTGTTTATTTGTGTTAATGTGTATTTATTGTTTGTTCACAATGTTCTGGGTGGGGTGGGAGAGGGATGGTTTTGGGAATGATGATGATGATGAATACTTCATGCATTGATATTTTGATAGACACAAGAATTTCAACTTACTTTGCCTGTGTCCTTTTTTGAACTGAGTGTGCAACAATGTGCTTGCTGCTTTGGAAAAACAGCACACACACACACACACACACACACACACACACACACACACACACACAGAGAGAGAGAGAGAGAGAGAGAGAGAGAGAGAGAGAGAGAGAGAGAGAGAGTATTGTTAGATCACCATTGTTGGCAGTGGTTGAACACAGAACACTCTTGGTCTGAATTGACTGACTTCTACAGGCTCCCGCTGATACGTAACTAGGGACCCCTCATTCAGGGCATTGTGAACATACTATACTTTATTACCCATATCAAACCAAATATTTATTGTTAATGGTAGAATTGTATTTTGAGTTGTCTGTCTTTATAGGCTGCGCCAAGCAGATCACGAAATTTTCCGCCAGGAAACAAGTGGAATTCAAAAAAACCTGAATCGAAGCCTTCCTCTAGAAGACAGCCAATTACTGTCACACTCAGTGGAAAAGGAGCGCAGTCAAATAATCAGTCAAGCTCAGTGGTAATCAAATATTGTTGAACAGTTAAATAAGATTTTATAACATTAGCTATGTCTCTTTTATATGTACTTTGTTTATGTGCTTTGAAATAGCATTTCCTTTAGTTGAATGTGACAAAGCAATAAAAAATTGTGATGGTATTAAAAATACTGACTTTCAAGGCAGCAACACATTCTCACAGAAATATGAAGGTTGCCAAATTGTTTGGCTTTTAGAATACTGATTCTTACTTTAAGAATAGGCATTAAAGTTACCCTGACTCTACATCTAGGAAAAACTGCAGGATACGGCAATTGAAAGCAGTGAGTCACAAGTAAGATGAAAATTGAAGTTTAAGAAGGTGAAAATGGCAGAGAAGAAGATAGAAAGGGTAGTTTTAAGTTTCCTGCTGTCACTTGGATGGGTCAACAGTGTAATCGGGTAAGAGTAGGGATGAGATTAACTGTGACAATGTTACAAAAACTTTCCTAGTAATGAATGAATGTCGTTTGGCTAGGGCCTCCCGTCTGGTATATTTATGCAAAGCAATAAGAGGGAAGCACTTTAATAACAACCTAATCCATAGAAATTGTTGGAACCCCACTTCTCTCTAGTGGACTGCAGTGACATGATAGAGAAGGGAAAGAGAAATGTAGATGACATGTATACAGCAGGAATGAAGCACAAATAATGATTAGATAAATTAGATAAATGTGGGGGAAAAAACCTCAGAAGAGATGAAATATTGATATGTAACAGATTTGAATCGATTAGAATTGGAAGAGCAGTGACTATGAGCAAGGAATGAAAACATAGATTTTATAGTTTATCCAACATTAAGGATAGGTGTGATTGAAAGCAATGGGTTATCTTTATAAGAGCCCATATCTTGCAGAGATTATGATTTTGTGAGGCTGTTTTTGGAAATGTGGAAAGAAGAGTGAATAGAATTCATCTCATTTCTGGGCATTGTGAAAGTACATGGTAGTTTGGGTGTAGGTGATTGATGCATTCCATTTCAGGATACATGGAAATACACTGACTCAAGAAAAATGAAAGTTGGTAGGTGTGTTTCTACATCTGAAAGATTATGACTATTCAGATTTTGCAATAGTGACATAAGAGAATTTCAAGTAACGACTCTAGTACGATGCAAATCTGGTTTGCTGTAAATATAGGCTGTAATGATTGTGAGCGTTAGTTACCTGTGAGTTTGGATGTGGTGAATTCATGTTAGTCAAGAATACCTTGGAGGCAACAAAGACACCATTGTCAATACTCAGTGAATTTCAGTGAGGTTGTGTAATAGAGCTACAGGAAGCTGGATGTTCCCTCTGTGTTGTTTCAGGAAGACTTGGCAGGAATTAGCCACTGTACATGATTACTGGCAATAATTGTCATGGAAATGTACAGTTGCCACATGACACTAATATGAGGGAAGACCATCACATGTGGTATATAGCTCTGGTGCATTGTTCCATCTCCAGCAGCAATTTGAGCAGCAATTGTCACCACTGTGCCACAGTGAACAGTTAGAAATTGGTTACTTCAAGGACAGCTGTGAGCCAGACACCTGTAGTGTGCATTCCTCTGACCCCAGACTGCCGCCATTTACCACTCCAGTGGTGTCAAGCGAGAGCTCATTGGAGGGTAGGGTGAAGGTCTGTTGTGTTTTTTGATGAAAGCTCGTTCTGCCTTGGGGCCAGTGATTGTCATGTGTTCATCAAAAGGCCAGTTGAGAACCTGCAACCAACTTGTCTGTGTGCTAGACACAACGGGCTGCCTCATGGAGTTATAGTCTGGGGTGAGATTTCTCATGACAGCAGGAGCACTCTCGTAGTTATCTCACATATGCTGACTGCAAATGTGTACAGTGATCTGGTGATTCGACCTGTTTTGCTACCATTCATGAACAGCATTTCCAGAGCATTTTTTCCAGCAAGATAACACTCGCCCACATACTGCTATTGTAACTCGGTGTTCTCTACAGAGTGTCAGTACATTGTCTTGGCCTGCTCAGTCGCCAGATCTGTCTCCAATTGAGCACATGTGGGACATCATCATCATCTGACAACAACTCCATCATCATCCACAACCAGCACCCCTGTATAGACTGACCAAGTGCAGCAAGTATCGGACTCCATCACACAAACTGACAACTGGCTGCTGTACAACATGATACATGCACGTTTGCATGCTTGCATTCAACATTCTGGAGGTTACACCAGTTATTGATGTACCAGCATTTCATGTTTGCAGTGGCTTATCTTGCACGTACAGTAACCTCTAAATTTGAAATTTATTCTCAAATTTCATTACTGTACATTATTATGAGAAGGAAAGTTGCTACTCACCATAAAGCAGAGATGCTGAGTCACAGATAGGCACAACAAAAAGACTCACAATTAAAGCTTTCGGCAATTGGCCTTTGTCAACAACAGATGCACACGCGCGTGCGGCCCCCCCCCCCCCTCACACACACACACACACACACGGCAGTGTGATTTCAGTTGCCTGAGGCTGCAGTCGTCTGTGTCTGTGTGTGTGTGTGTGTGTGTGTGTGTGTGTGTGTGTGTGTGTGTGTGCGCGCGCGCGTGCGTGCACAAAGGCCAACGGGCGAAAGCTTTAATTGTGAAAGTCTTTTTGTTGTGCCTCTCTGCGACTCAGCATCTCCGCTATATGGTGAGTAGCAACTTTCCTTCTCGTAATATTGTTACAGTCCATCCTGAATTTTCCATTGTTTGATTACTCTACATTAATTATATTTTGGTGTTGTGACTTTTTCCTGTCACTGTGTGTTGCATGACTGCAAAATGAGATGCAGAATACTGTTGTGCTGTCCGAAATACAGTGATTTGTTGTATTTGAAATTTTTCTTCACTTACAAACATTGCAAAGGTGACATGAGGAAAACCATTTTTGAACTATGTTGCAAGAAGTGAAGGCAGAGTTGATAGGACTGTATTCAGTAAATGTATGCTTAAAAGTTTCATTTGCCATAGATTGATGCAGAATGTGTTCCTTCTGTCCTTGCCCCCTCCCCCCTCCCCCTCCTTTTAAATGGACATAGCACATTTTCTTCATTGTCATTGACCTATCCCGCTATGTGTTCATTCTCTAATGATGTAATTACTGATGGGACTGTAAACCTTATTATTCCAGCACTGTAGTTTGGTTGTGTTAGTCAACTAGCTTCAAGGAAGGACATTGTCCAAAAGCACAGTTTCAATTTCAATATTGTTAATGTACCTGTCAAATTCGTAACACTTTCACTATACATCGAGTAGTTACTTTTACATCTTCAAACAGTAAAGTTGACGATGTTTGCAAATGTAAACAGATATCTCCAATATGTTACATATAAGATTATTTCGAATTATAATTTTTTTTCCCCTGAGAGCAATACTTTGGTCTAATTGAAGCTCCTCATGAGATGACATGAGTAAACAGGTTTGCCTATGTATTGGTTCTAAAACAAACCTAATGCAAACACAGGGAAGCTGTTAGAGGAAACAGTGGAAATTGATTATAATGTTTAATTTTATAATTGTGTGAATAAAACTTTGGTAAATTTAATTCCACACTATTTGGCACATTTCTCCACACACACTTTTCATTGGTCTCAGTAGCTTCTCATCCCATCCTATATTATGACAACTGAGTGAGGTAGTGGGTGGTGCAGTGTTTAAGACTTTAAACTTGCATTTTGAAAGAGTGGGGTTCATATCCCCTTCTGCTTTAGATTTGCTGTGATTTCCTGAAAGACAGTTTCATTGAAAATAACACAACCAGTGTCCATCCCAGTCCTTGTTTGATTTGAGTTTATGCTGTCTTGAATGACTTCATTGTTAACATTACTTAAAATCTAAGTATTCCTTATTAATAATGGACTGAATCCCTCTCGTCAGTTGTGAGACAACCCAGTAAATAATGAAAAAGAACTGGCCTTGAAGGAATGGGGGAATTTTTAAGTCATAATGACATGGTTATTTATATTTATTATGTCATGACAGTATTATCAATATATTAATTAACACTAGTTGATATTAACATAATATATTGAATAGTTCTTCAACTTATATGTCCAACAAGTATTGTAATTGGTTTCCATATGCGACATGTATGTCCTCGGTGCCAACTTTTTGTTTTCCAGTGCAATTGAATATGTAACAAATAGTGCAGCTACTGTTGTCTCACAGCTGATATATTCAAGTGAAATTAAGCTTAAAGTGCCTAGTAGATTTAAAAAAAGAATATTTTTAAATGTCATGTGCTAGAATTGAAAAAGGATCTGTGGATGGTGTAGTACAGTTCTTGGTTTGTAACTACAAAGGACTCTGTTTAATTTTGGAATATTGAGCACCATTCCTTTCTCTCCATGTTTCAGGATTACTCTGTTAGGATGTGATGTAAAAACAGTTATCAGTGTACTGTTTGTTTCTTTTTTCTGAAAAAATAGTTTCAACATGTGAAGAATATAATATTTGTCACCTGCTTTGTAGGTCCGAACGGTTCAGTCATCTTGGACACCAGGCCGACCAGACAACTACGAAAAACCACCACGGTTTTCAAGAGGGGGTGCTATACCTTCACAACAACCAACAGATGCACACATTCCATCACTATTTGATAGAGCACCACCATTGTACCCAGAATCGCATTACAGTTTGCCTACAGCTGTTGATCGTGTAAGGAATTCAGTTTAGTATAGAGAATGGTACTTCACCATATTTTAGTGATTACAGACTGTTATGTGACGTTTGTCATTTCAGGTTTTGTCTTAATAGAATGTTTTACAAAATGTGAATTAAAATGTGGCACCTGAGGATATGTCACTACAAAGCAACAGGGCAAGGAGTGCTGCAAAGGTGGGGAAGTGATCAAAGAGATAAACAGTGTGACTAGGGAATATTGGATAAAAGCAGACGGTATGAGAGGTGGTTGGAAAAGTCAGCTCTGGTGAAGTACGTAGTTGAGGCATATTGATGAGTTAGTTTGAGTGAGGAAAACATTAGAGTGGTTATTAATATAGGTACTGAGTGATTTGGGTTTAGAGCAGGTGTGCTTACTGCAGATGGCTATGCTATAGGGAAGGAAACACTTCTGCATCTATGTCTGTACCCAGTAAATCACAGTGAAGTGCATGACAGATGGTAACTTTTTTAACATTGATTTTGAGGGGGTGGAGATTGTTTTTGTAAAGATTTTGTTGATTACTGGCTGGACTGATGTGAACGGAGGTGTGGATATTAACTTCATTGAGATGAATGGAGGTGGTTTTGGATTTGGGGAAGGACCAGGTGAATTTTACCAGGGAAAAGAATTTACGTTATAGCAGAAAGAATAGTAATTCATCTTCACTGTGAGTGCAGACCACAAAGCTAGGGTGCAAAGCTTTTTGAGAGGTGAGGAATGCCTGCATCATGTGGTCCATGGAAAAGCCTGCGTAGAATGGGTCCAAACTACTTCCTATAGCCATATGCTTGATGTGTTTTTAAGTATGTCTCATATACGTAGAGAGATCAGGCAAATAGTAATGACAGGCAACTTAACTGTAGAATGTGTAGAAATACTGTGCTGCATAAGGCATGGCACTGCTGGTATAGTGTTCTTGCATTTCTGTGCTAGTCCCAACTTGGTCCATTTGTCATGTTTCTTCCAAGAACAGCACAGACCTCCAGATACAAAGGTTAATGATTTGACATTCAAGTAATAGGAAAACTGAATAAAAATTCCAAGTACTTCTAACAGACTCATTTAAAAATATTTACTTCCTTGGGAAGAATAGACAAATACAGGTGGGGGAAGATTGGAAGGGAAGGGCAGGTCACTCAGTCTCTAGGTTAAGAGGTACTAATGCATTCTGAGGACACTTCCCCCTTTATCTTTGTCTCCTTGTTTCCTCCCAGGAGGTTATTTTTGCTCAGTTTAGGCTGTGAGTGATCAGTGTCTCCTTTCCAATCTTCACAAACCCATTCCTTTATCCACACAGAGGAAGGAATTAACAGATTCAAAATCTGGGTGTAATTTTTTTCTATTTTTAAATATGTCTGTTGTTAATACCTGCAATTTCACCTCCATAAGGTAAGTATTGGACAGCCATTCTGTCTTCTTGTAATTTTACAGTTTGCTTAAATAAATTTCTTTGACATAAAGAATGAAAAAATGCTGTTAGAAGTGAATTTAGATAACTTGGTGATAACATTGTACTGTTGTGAACAGATCTTGAGAAAGATAAGGCCACACATTCAAGTCTGCATATGGCTGAAAATTGGAGAGACACTAGTGACACATCAGAGAAGGAAAAATAAACTTGAAAGACATAAGTTAAATAAATAGAAAATAATGGGGAGAGGGAAGAAGGATGTGCAGTAGAGAGAGAGAGAGAGAGAGAGAGAGAGAGAGAGAGAGAGAGATAATGTTGCTAAAGTGACATCTTGTAGACATTTCCAAATTATCAATTTTGGATGAAGTTGCCAGTTGTATGAGAACATCTGTCACACATACTTGTTGTCTGTTGTCATACCTCTTGAAGGTTGAATCAAATGTGCCTCATCAACAGTTTCTTTCTGTAAGTTCATTTCTTGCTCATGAACTCTGTTCCATATGCTTTCAACAACGTCACATACATTCTATTTTTCCAATTTATAACAGAAAATTGTGCTTTGTGATATTGTATTATGACTCAAGACTTGACGCTCGCTGTAGTTGATTGACCACAGTAAGAATATCTGTTTCGATGCCACATGGTGCTTTGGATAGATTAAAAAAAATCTACTCACCAAGTGGTGGCAGGGGAACACACACACACACACACACACACACACACACAAACAAACAATTTGAGTTTGATGGTAATGTACCAGAGGAGTCGCGAAGAGATTTTTGTTTATAGAACAACACGTACCTAATAATATAGACTATGAATGTTGACTTGCTGAGTCAGTATTCTGTACAAGTTCAATATAAGGGTTGTTTGTTCCTTTGGTAGTCACTAGTTATTATTTATGGAGACGCTGACACAATTGATGTGAAGCTGAAACGTATGCTGACGACAGAGGTTATCCAATCATTATTTGTCAGTTTAGTTTTCAACTTCAGAGTATCTGAATCTGAAGTACTTAAACTCTGTGAAGATTTCTATTTCGATCCACTTGCTGTGTGGTTCAAATGAAATGCTCTGAGGATTATTATTTATGATTGAGGGCTCAGCATGAATCTAGACTTAAGAGCAGTTTGATAATAGGATTTTTCGTCTTTTTTTTCTTTGTGCAGTACTGTAAAGCATTGCCACAATCAGTTGTATTATTGATAAATAAAAAGCAGACCCATATACACAGAAAACTGAAATTAACAACCAAATAAATTGATAAACATACCTCCAGGAGCTAGTTTCCCTGACACTTTCTTTTACCAAATAAATAGTTGTAATATTTACACTGTATATTCTACACAATATTGAATATCAATTAATTCACCATCATTATGAAACTGCACAGCAACAAAGGATTTGTGTGAAAGGGACAAAGTGGTGCCCTTCCAACCTGTCCCCCCTCTACACACACACACACACACACACACACACACACACACACACACACACACACACAGCACCTACAAAATTAAGGATTGAATGAAAACTAAAGCAAATAAAATAACACTAATTCGGGTGCACATTTAAATGCTTGACAGTATAAAGCCGAAGAAGTAGAAGCAAGTTTTTAAAAAAATACAGATATTCATTGTCTTCGCAATTTGTGTAGGTTTAGACCTGTCCATATATTCTTTGTTACTGGGAGGTTTTGTTGCTGTCTGTCTGTTCTTGTTAAACAGATAATGCAATGGAAGGAAGGAGATACGCTTGGCAGTTTCTCAGTTCAGTTTTGCACTTGAGCCTGGCCTTGAGTGCTTTGGGAAAATGTGTCTAATCATACAATGAAAGCATTCACACCCAGATGTCATAGTTGCTGGTGAATCTTCTGGGCTATGTGGCTGTTGTCTAGGAAACTACATGGTTCATGATGTTTTGCCCAGAGCTGCCCTGGACGTCTTCAGAGGTGCTCCTACGTCTACATCTACATTTATACTCCGCAAGCCACCCAACGGTGTGTGGCGGAGGGCACTTTATGTGCCACTGTCATTACCTCCCTTTCCTGTTCCAGTCGCATATGGTTCGCGGGAAGAACGACTGTCTGAAAACCTCCGTGCGTGCTTGAATCCCTCTAATTTTACATTCGTGATCTCCTCGGGAGGTATAAGTAGGGGGAAGCAATATGTTCGATACCTCATCCAGAAACGCACCCTCTCGAAACCTGGCGAGCAAGCTACACCGCGATGCAGAGCGCCTCTCTTGCAGAGTCTGCCACTTGAGTTTGCTAAACATCTCTGTAATGCTATCACGATTACCAAATAACCCTGTGACGAAACACGCTGCTATTCTTTGGTTCTTCTCTATCTCCTCCGTCAACCCGATCTGGTACGGATCCCACACTGATGCTGAGTCAGTATTCTGTACAAGTTCAGTATAAGGGTTGTTTGTTCCTTTGGTAGTCACTAGTTATTATTTATGCAGACGCTGACACAATTGATGTGAAGCTGAAACGTTTGCTGACGACAGAGGTTACCCAATCATTATTTGTCAGTTTAGTGCTCAAGTATAGGTCGAACGAGTGTTTTGTAAGCCACCTCCTTTGTTGATGGGCTACATTTTCTAAGGACTCTCTCAATGAATCTCAACCTGGTACCTGCCTTACCAACAATTAATTTTATATGATCATTCCACTTCAAATCGTTCCATACGCATACTCCCAGATATTTTACAGAAGTAACTGCTACCAGTGTTTGTTCCGCTATCATATAATCATACAATAAAGGATCCTTCTTTCTATGTATTCGCAATACATTACATTTGTCTATTTTAAGAGTCGGTTGCCACACTCTGCACCAAGTGCCTATCCACTGCAGATCTTCCTGCATTTCGCTGCAATTTTCGAATGCTGCAATTTCTCTGTATACTACAGCATCATCCGCGAAAAGCCGCATGGAACTTCTACGGTGGGTTTTTCCCGTCCCTCACAGTTTTATTCGGCACGTACCTGTCTAAAACGCATTTTACGATTGCCTTTAACTTTTTCCATAAACACTCAACATTGTCAGTGCCGGAACAGAAATTTTCGTTTTGATCTGCACTGAGTCTTCCTGACTAAAACACCAGGTACTCCTAAGATGTCCACTGCAGCTCTGGACAAAATGTCAGGAACCAAAAATTTTCGTAGACCACAGTCGTACAACCTGGAAGATTCATCAACAGAAGTTTCCCTAATGCTTGAAGAAGACTGTTGCATGTGCACCATGTTCAGCTGTAAGGGAATCTTTATTGTGAGAGCTGCTTCAGTTGGTTGTGATTTCTTATTGGAGAGAAGGGTCAAAAAATAAGAGAAGACTACTGGGCTCTGTTACACCACCTGGTGGCACACAGAGAAATTGTAATACAAAAAAAGTCACTCGATTTGTTTTGTGAGTGAGTAGTATGTGAACAATGTCTCCCTTTTGTTGCAAAACAAGAAGTAGGATTTATAAGGTGAGGGTGTTGCAGTCACAGTCTCAGAATTTGCATGCTGGGGAGAGAGTGGTGTCTGAAGGGGAACTTTAAATTCAACGCAGTCTATCTAAAATTTTACAGTGTTTTGAAATACACTGCCTAGATTAATGCCAGATATATGGAATGTTTAAGTTGACAACTACCTGGCATAGGAACAGTAAATTTGTACATGATCTGTAACTATAGTGTACCTAAAAGTTTTTGAGCATTCTGTTTCTTGCCCATGTTTCCACTATTAATTACGTTAGTTTGGTAAAAATAGTTCTGAATGTTATTTCAAGATTATTATTAAAAAAATAGGGTCAACTAGAAACCCTTTCCTGTTACATTTTTTGCAACTGGTTACAATAGCAGATACACACTGAACCAACAACATTTTTCAGAGAAAACTATGTTGTTTGAACATGATCAACACAGAGATCCACACAGATACAAAAGGAAAAAGGTTTCAACCAAATCATTCAACAGGCTGCTCTTATACACTTGAACCAACTTTATTGACGTATTCTTCTATTATTGCTGGATATCAGTTGTAAGGTAGGTGGACATCTGACAACCTGTGTGTTGGAAGTTCATCCCTGTTGTACTCATTAGTGCCAAATTACTCAATACTATATTTCTTTTGTATATCTTCTTATACAGTTTTGAGAGTGATTTTTCTTTCTGTCCAGCACCTAATTCAGTTAAGCTTCTCCCACTTCCTAACCATTGCCACTTCATTTATTATTATTATTATTATTATTATTATTATTATTCTTTTTAAATTTGTGTATTTGTGGCTTTGCTTGAAAGGCTGCTTTATCAATTGAGACGTTTCACATGAGTCTTGTATTATTTTGTATTCAGTATTAGTCGATTGTATGCATGAAACAGATGCATTGTTTGAAAGCCAGTCAGTGTTTTATTATCTGACCTATTTTTGTTTTTAATGGTTGTTTTGGAAACATTTTAGCTTCATCCTATTTTAGTTTCCCTCATAACCACATTTTGGTTCATGGAATAAAATTGTGACTGAAGATACATAGAAAATATTTTTCCTCCAATTGTTACCCACTTGATTCTACATCTCATCAGTAAAGATAATATTAATTCAGAAGCCTTTACAGTCATAATGGTTCACTCTTGTGGGTTTTCAGTGTACATGTTCATTTTTGTTGCACAGTTTCTCTGCGTTTGATGTTTGACATGCATGTTCAGCCCACTTGTACATTTCATTTCCAGGTTCCATATCAGTCTGCTGCAGCACCTATTGTTTATGAAGAATTTTATATGCCCCAACAACCTATTCCACAGTTATGTGAAAGCTTCAGCCAGTGTGAGGTGACACCTTCTGTGTCAACTCGTGTGCGACCTCCCATTACACCTGTACGGCCTCCTGCTGCGCCTGTGCGACCGCCTCTTACACCTGCGAGACCTCCTGTTACACCTGCGACACCTCCTATGACACATCTTAAAGAAACATTGCGGAAGGCTAGAAATAAAGTGGTAAGTATCATTATTAACAGCCTCAGTTTATGACATAAAAGAATTATTAGATTTCATACTAGTGTCCTTTTAAATTCTGTAACTAACAGAGTTTAACTGTAGTTGTAAATTATAAGTGTGCTATCTTCACTTGATTGAAGATGCTTGTAGCACTAAATGTTGCAGTAACAGAAAAACTAAATTTTTCATAACTTTGTAACTTTAGAGGTTTATTTTTGTAATTTAATTCGCACCTTGTTAGAGGAGTGGAGACTTGAATTTATAGGTTATCTGTGTCATTATTACTTAGTCTGATGACCTTACAAAAACTATCTGTTTTCCAGCAACCATCTGTCATTATTGAGTCATTCTTGCCTCGCAGAGGAAGTGGGTCTGAGAAGCTATACACAGATAAACTGCATGAATATGCTGTGCAGCAAGGCCTGGGGGAACCATCATACAAATTAGTACCTCGTAAACCGAAAGGAGAACCATTTGTTTATAGTTGTGTTGTTAAGGTAAGTTATCAGTTGGTGAAATGACTTGACGTTAATAGATCAGTGATTAGTAAGAACATTTTGGTGCTTCTTGTGTTTGTTCTGTTGTTTCTCCTTTCTCAGTTCCTGTTGTCCTTGTAGTCTGTTGATGGTACGTCAGTATAAATTTGTAGGTAAAGTAAAATAAGATTTTAAATACTATGAATTCACTCGAGTATGAAGTTGTAAGAAGAGTTACCAAAAACAGTGGCTTTCAGTCTTTCTTTTGACAATCCAACATTCCCTAAATAAAGCAGTATATTTCCATATCAGTGTAGAACTCTGTATCCAAACTTCTGTGCATTGTTACAAGTGTTAGTAGTTTACGAACACACTAACTGGGGAAAACAGTGGATCATTTTCACGTGAGCTGCATCTCCTCATAATATTGTGTCAGTAATGATTGTCCCGTGTCAGCTGAGCAGGGGGGAAAAAAAAGAAAATCAAGAAAATTATGTTTCTCTTGTGGTGTAAATCTGAAACAAGTGTGGTCTGCCCCAACAAGCAAGATGATGAACAGTTTCACTTCCATTTAATAACTGTAACTCATTGGTAAACAGCAGTATGAATTTACTGCATTGGAGGGAAAATGAATAATGCTGGAGAATGCAAACTCAACTAGCTGCTACATATTTAATGCAGCAGAGAAGTTTCCACCAGTTAGGCATGTTTGCTCTCTTTATGCATAGCACAGTGACTGGGAATAGGGATATCTATAGGATAGCAGAAAAATGTTGTAGAATCTTAGGAGGCATGTTTAGTCAGTACCCAATTTCTGTGTGTTATACTAAAAGAGTCATTCAGATATTCCTAGTACCAGTGTCCATGAATTGTAGGGACCCGGGGATGAAATTTGCTCTCTGACTTACCTGTTTTTCTGTCCTCCTCCCAAACTTAACCTACCTTAGCTTTTCTTAGTTGCTTCCTTGGTCTATTATTTATGTTACTAATTATTTTTCTACCCCTAGATTCCTCTTCTACCCGGTTTATTTTCTCGATTTTTATTATTAATTTCTTCATTCTTTCAATTTATCATTGTATTTTATCTTAATGCCATCTGTATTTCTCATGACTTTCACTACTTTTCATGGTCTTTCAAATTAATTTTGGACAATGTTAACTGATGCATGAACTTTTGAGTTTCCACTTACACTGTTCCTTCATCTTAGCCTTCTGTTCCCCTCAGAAGATGGAATGTTCTTAATTTGGTTTCTGAGCGTCGCCCCTCCCCTCTCCAGCTAAACTGTGAATTTTATCAGAGAATAGCAGTCTCCTTTTATATGATGGTTTGATGCATTTTACCCTTTCTCTTATGTACAGCTTTTAATTTGCTGCATGGAGGCCAGTAATTAGTAAACAAACTGTTTATTGCACATGCTTGCCAGAGACTTTGAGAATCTGCATGAGAATTGTTTTTTTTTGATTAATATATGTTTGTGTGAGGTTGATCTTGGCTCTGTTAAAACTTTGTAAACATGACCAGATGCCCCTTTGCAGTATAAGGGAGTGACAATGAAAATTATGGATGTTCCAAGAGATTATGAGCTGACTTGCTTGTGTATATGGCATTTACTGTCTAGTTTTTGGCTCTTCAGTCTTCCTTACCTTGTGTGCAGTGTGCATGTTGTACGCTTCACTGGATGGCAATTTCTAAAGTAAGGACAGTTTACACTGTGGTCAAACTTTACTGCAAGATTTACCATAAATGTTGTCATCCATATATGTTGTAAGTGTGTGGTCAGTACATTGTCCTTTAAAAGCTCTGAAATTTATTGGAGATAAAAGATTTGCGGTGTCTGAAAGAGAAGTCTTATGTGGGATATTCTGGGTGTTTTGGATACCTGATGTTGCAGTGTATGCATCCATAGGAAATGTGCTATTAATTACAGTTAAACTTTGATTACTCCGTTATTAGTATTGCACGTTACTAACAGCAGTCATCATAAACTCCCAGAAGGTGTCAAGGCTCTTTTCAAATTGAAGTTTCTATTTCATGTGTATTTTGGAGTCAATGAGCATTGGAAACTGTGTAGCCTGATAAACAGTGAAAATTTCAACAAAAAGAGTGCCAGTGTCCAATCGTCTCAAGAATTTTATTTTCTGATACTTACTGAATTGACTTTTGGATATAAAATAGAGAGAACTTTTCTTGTCATTCTTTTTTAACTTTGTCCTTTATGTTGGAAATATTAGTGTGTAGTTTCCATAGGTTAAGTGTTGTGATGTACAGCAAGGTGTACAATATTTTATTAATTTTGGATGTATGTTTAGTTACATTACAGGACACCATGTTAAAAAAAAAATTCTGAAAAAACCAGAGCAAGGTTGACAACGGACACGTGGAGTCTTTAACTTACCATTGCTACTTGCTGTAAAGAAGACAAGTCAGCTTTCAGACAGGCATGATTAAACAACACTCACTTGTTAGCTTTGGCCACAGCCTTCGTCAGTACACACACACACACACACACACACACACACACACACACACACACACACACACACACCTGTCAACTCCAGAATCCTGGGCTGGAATGTAGTGTGTGTGTGTGTGTGTGTGTGTGTGTGTGTGTGTGTGTGCGCGTGCATGCGTGCGTGCCTTTATTGACGAAGGCTGTGGCCGAGAGCTAACATGTGAGTGTCTTTTAATCGTGCCTGTCTGCAATTTGACATATCTTCTTTATGGTAAGTAGCAATCTTAGAAATCTGTATTACAAGTACAATAATGAAAATAATCAATTTTTGACAATATAAGATAGCTGGCTAGATAAGAAATCTACTCATCAATTGGTGGCAGGAGAACACACATATAGAAAAAGGTTTTATATATGCAAGCTTTTGGAGCCAGTATCTCCTTCCTCTGGCAGTAGGGTTGAAGGGGAAGGAAGAGAGGTGAAGGAGAAGGACTGGAGAGGTTTAGGAAAAGGGGGGGAGTTCCTTGTCATCCCGTCTGATAAGTCTCCCCTGACCTGAGATTCTAGCTGACTTTTCCGAACTCTGTCTCTTTTCCCGAACCTCTCCAGTCCTTTTCCTTCAACCCACTTTCTACCCCTTCAGCCCTTCTGCTAGAAAAAGGAGCCACTGTCTATGAAAGCTTGCATATGTAAAACTTTTTTCAATATGTGTTCTCCTGCCGCCACTAGTTGAGTAGATATATTCTCTCTCCAATTACACTCTATTACAAGTACAATATTTGGTGATAATATCCCTTCACAATAAAATAATTCCTCTTTTTCACTACTTATATAGTTTTTAAAATACATACCGTAAAGTGTTTCAGCCACAGCCATCGACAGAATCACATTTAGAATCTCAGTAAACTGTATCTTGTTAGTTCACATGGACGCTTGTGCCAGAGATTAGTCTATGGCAGCATCTTTAGATTTTCTGTAGAATGACTGTTCTCAAATGGTTAAGGAACTTTATATTTTTCATGTAAATTCTGTTCTTCTTTTTAAGTATTTATCTGTCGGGTGGATATTGAGGTACATGTTCCATTGCAGTTTTTTATAGGCCTTTTTTTCTATGCCCTTAACAATATTTTCATACATTTTACATCAGAAATGATATTTATTTCAGGTTGGTGATGAGAATTTTAATAATTATCCTGATGAGAAAAGTACACCAGAGGAAGCAGCAGAGTCAGTTGCAAAATTGGCTGTACTGGAATTAACAAAACTGAATAAAAGCCTTTCAGCTCAGAGCGGTACTACAACTGACAGAAATGTAATTATAAGAAGAGTTAGCCAGGTATGAAAATATTGAATAATGCTGTGAAAGTAACATACCATTTTGACTTTTTTAGAGTAATGTCAGAACATAATTATGTTTGGTTTTTGTTATTTTGTTCAGGCATGAGTCTGGTGATCAGGTTTATCAGAGGATATTTTTTCTTGTAACCATCTCTTTTCTTCAATTTTCTCTTTTGGGCTAAGTATATTTTTCCTCTCTCATCGTGACTATACTGGTTGTATCAAAAAGAATCATCCGATATAAAAAATCAAAACCATTATGTTGTTTGAGATATGTGCATGAACAGTGTACTTTGGAAAGAGCAAACTCTTGAGTTTTACATGGCTCCCGCTAGGTAGCAGCAATGTGCGCCCACTTCAGTTCTAGTAAAAATGGTGTTAAGACAACAGCAGCAATGTGCGCCCACTTCAGTTCTAGTAAAAATGGTGTTAAGACAACAGAAAGCGTTTTGCTTTCTACGTTTTGTGCAGTGCGGGTCAGTAATAACTGTTCATTATGATTTTCATACTAGGTATGATGTGGATACTAATACAGCACAGAGCATTAGATGATGGCATGAACAATTCCCAGAAACAGATTGTTTGGGTAAAGGGAAATCGCTGGGCTGTCCCTGAGTGTCTGACACAGAAGTCAAACGCATCCGCCATAGTTTCACAAGGAGTCCACGGAAATCCATTTGCTGTGGTGCTCGACAGCTCAACATGCCCCCGATGTCTGTCTAGTGTGTTGCGTGTACGTTTACACATGAAACCACACAGATTTCAGCTACTGCAAGCTCTTCGTGAAAATGAGAAACAACAATGTGTAGAGATCTGTAATTTTGTTCTTGGCAAGATGGAGAATTATAGTTTTCTTCCACACTTAGTGTTCAGTGACGTGGAAACATTCTATTTAAATGGAAAGATGAACCATCATACTGTGAGAATATGGGGTACGGAAAAACCACTTGAAGTTGTACAACATGAGAGGGACTCTCCAGAATTTAATGTGTTTTGTGCAGTTTCACGGGAAAAGGTGTAGCGTCAATTTTTCTTTGCCGAGAACACTGTTACAGGAAGCATGTATCTCAATATGCTTGAGAACTGTCTTTTTCCGCAGTTGCAGACTGATTCGAATGACTTCATTTACCAACAGGAAGGGGCACTGCCACACTGGCATCTGGAAGTGTGGAAATTTTTAAATCAAAGGATTACTGAATGATGGATTGGTCGCACTGGACCAGATGATTCAGCCTTACATTACTGGCATCCAAGGTCACTGGACCTGACTATGTGATTATTTCTTTTAGGGGTTTATAAAATACTTTGTTTATGTGTCTCTGTTACCAACAACAGTGAATGAACTGAGACAGCACATAACAGTAGCTGTGGAAGCTGTATGTAATGCAAGACATGCTTGCTGCAGTGTGGGAACGATTTGAATACTGCACTGACATGCTGTGCATCTCAAGGGAGGTATATTGAACGCTTGTGTAAAGGTATGGAAAAGAACTTTGTGAGATGCCCATTCATCAAAAAACAAAATTAATTGTGTATGTTTATTAGTTTCAGAAATATAGACGTGCCAAATTGGATGATTCTTTTTGATACATCCTGTATTTCTATTGGGTATAAAAGGATGTAAGTATGCAAAGTAAGCAAGCCTTGACATTTCAGTGTGAAGCAGTGAAAATTACTGATTATACACAGCCACAAAGACACCCAAAATGTACATACTCATGGTAGCGGTGGGCCTGATGAACCTGTCTTGTCACTGCCACATGTGTGTGTATTTTGGATGTCTGTTTGACCAATTGTGTGTATGAATGAATATGACTACTTTCAAGAGTAATATCTCTCTCTCTCTCTCTCTCTCTCTCTCTCTCTCTCTCTATTTGTTTAGTTGGTTCCGACTTCTGTGACCCCATGAACCAAAACACGCCTGTTTCTTCTGTCTGCACTTTCTCCCACAGGCTTCCCAGGTTGGTACACACTACTTCTGTGATACCATCAACCCATCTCATTAGCGTCTTCTTCTCCTAATGCCTTCAATCTTCCCCAGCATTAGAGTATTTTCCAGTGAAACATATCTTCTCATGATGTGTCTGAAGTAGGTCAGCTCTTGTATTCGTATCAGACCTTACAGGGAGCACTCTGGTTTTATTTGCTGTAATGTTGACCTACTCGGTTACTTTGCAGTCCATGGGACTCTTTAAGAAGTGTCCTCCAACACCTCAGTTCAAAGCAGTCTATTCTTCGCTGTTATGCGTTTTTAATGGTCCAGGTCTCTCATCCATAAGCCACAGCTGGAAAGACCGTAGCCCTTACAATACGGACCTTTGTTGCTAAATTTATCTCTCTACTCCTTAAAACCTTGTCAAGGTTTGACATTGTTCATATATCAAGCAGCAGGCGTGTCCTGATTTTGTGGGTGCAGTCACCATCAGCCGAAATCTGGGAACCGAGATAATTGAACATAGACTATGCCATTGTTCTCCTCCTACATGCCGTGAAAGCATATTTGTAGTTGCTATAATTTTTGTTTTGTCAGCATTCAGCCTAAGACAACCTTTCCTGTGAACAGTATAGTATTGTCTCCATAACTAAGGTTGGTTATATTTATCCTAGCTCCTTTAATTCCAGTTTTTTCTTCATCTAGCTCGGCATTCCTCATAACATGCTCTGCATACAGGTTAAATAAGTAAGGTGCCTTGCCATACCCCTTTTTGGATCTTGATCCATTTAGTTGTTCTCACTGTGGCATCTTGGTCAGAGGATAAACTCTGTGTGAGATGAATGAAGTGATTTGGTTCTCTCATATTTTTGAGTACTTCCAGTAATTTATTGTGATCAACACAATCAAAGGCTTTGGGTAATCAATAAAGGAGAGAGACATCTTTCCAGAATTTTCTTGTCTTTTCCACAATCCACCAAATGTTGGCAATTTGAATTGTGGTCCCTCTTCCTTTACAAAATCCAGCTTGTTTTTCCACTAGTTCTTGCTGTACAGGGTGATTTTTTCCACTGTGTATAAACTGCAGGTATTGATCCATGAGAGGATACAGAACCAAAATAATCTAATGAACCCATGTCAGGAAATGCATGGTTTCCAAGCTAGAGACCATTTATTCAATCGTGCATTGTTACAGAGACTGCAGTCTAATATGCACTCTTATCATGCAGCCATGTTTACAGTATGTGTTGAAATTTGTGTCCATGTGTCTCAATGCATGTGTGTATACTCCGTAGCATGTTCTGTCTCTCACATTCACATCGGCCAGGCTGCATCTGAACAGTGTCAAAGGCAGCATTAGTACATTGCTCACCTACCACTTTCATTGATAGTTCACTGATAATAGTGAAACCTACTTTTCACTTTTCAAGGGACTTACTGTATTTACTCGAATCTAAGATGCACTTTTTTTCCGAATTTTGTAATCCAAAAAACCGCGTGCGGCTTAGAATCAAGTGCAAAGTAAGCAAAAGTTCTGAAAAATGTTGGTAGGTGCCGCCACAACTAACTTCTGCCATCTAATATATGTAGCACTACACAGGCATGCTTTGCAGGCACAAAGATAAATACTGGCGCCAAAACCTATGCGTCAGAAAATAAATTAAAAGAAGAGGTAGAAGAATGTAAACATTATGCCGTGTATTCTTTCGTGTTTGCTGCTATCTCATTTAAATCCTGTCTGCCTAATAAACTACGAAACTAGAGTCAGACAACAGCAAACACAGAAGAATATACATATAATTTCATGTTTATATTTGTGTTATTCTTATGCTGAATAGTGATACAGTCAGAAATGAAGCCCGAATCTAAGATGACTAATTTCTGTACTGAATGTAACGTACTAAAGAGGCGTCTGCAAAGATTTTCAAACGGAGAAAAATTTTTGCTTAACTCTTATTCGGAATAAATTCCATCATACACAGTCTATTATTTGCTTCTTGTTGATCATCATCAAAGAAATCAGCAGTGTAAGTAAAAACAAATAGCACTCTCTTACCGTTGTTTCGCTTATGAGACAATTCCCCTCTTTGTTTTTATTGTAAGTGGCAGCAGCGCGCACAAAAGCAAGCCATGCCACGAGCGGTGACAGGTCGTAAACACTCATTACCAGAATGCGACAAACAATGCATGACACAATACAATAATGCATTTTCAGCTTAGAGAGACATAAACACCTACAACAAAGAGAACGGCACTTATCAGATCAATGCAAAATAAACAATATATTCAAACCAGACGAAGCTCGTGAAAAAGGAAGGGTACCCGTATAAATACGGATGGAGCGCCTGACACATAGCAATGGCTATTTGGTAAAGCTTAACTGTTAAGCTTACGACTCGAACCAAACTGCTGTAGCTGTATCTTCATCCATTCGACCTCAATTGTGTCTCATGTTACAGTGGACCAACTTTGTTTCTATTTTGAGGGGCGGTCTATAACTTTTATCTCCCCTTGAATTTTGAGTCTCAAATTTCAAGTGTGGCTTAATTTCGGGAAATTTTTTTTTTTTTCCTTGATTTCGAGTCTCATTTTTCAGGTGTAGCTTAGATTTGAGTGCGGCTTAGATTCGAGTAAATACGGTACAGAAATAGTGTAAAATTTGGGATAATGTAAAATGTGGGAAATAATTTTTTAAGCAGTAAAAGTTATGTATATGATTCCCTTTTTTATTTTTGTAGTTCATGTATGCATGTAGTATATATGTGTAATATGTGTCGAAATATTCATCAAGAACTTGTGTGATATCCAATAAATGTTACCTGAATTTTGTGATATGTTTAACTGCAGACATAACTAAAACTGGTAACTGTCTGGGAAGTAGATATGTTTAACTTAATGTCATTCATCATATTCATTGTTTTTGGAAAGCTTGCAGTAGTCATTCATTATTTAAATAATGTAACACTACTCCAGTTACACATTTTTTCATGTGTAGTGTGATGCTTTCCAAGAATTTACTCTCATTTTCAAATGCAAATATTTACATAAGTATTTTGTGCAATGTTTACTTATACGCTGTTCTGCCTTTCTTGGACTGTAGACATCTTTTTGAAGCTATAAAGTACTGTGTCTCCTCCATTATGCAAATCCCCCCCCCCCCACACACACACATACACACACCACTACTTCTGTTGTTTTTGTGTGAAATATCACAAAAGTACTACATAGCCTACTACATAGGCTTCTGTGACTGGTGTCATGATGGTTAAGATTCCTCTTAGTGTTGTACTATGTCATTGTACAAAATACTTTATAAAACTGAAAACCAACATTTTGACCGTATTAGACGGCCTTCCGGAGAAGAGGACAATGAAGAGAAGCTTCCACTAGTGCACTTACCATATGCGAAGGGTTTCAGTGAATGGCAGGCAGCATCCTCTGCCGATGAGGTTGAAACTGATTGGCAGGCAGCGTCCTCTGCTGATGAGGTTGAAACTGGTTTTCTGCATCAGCCACAAGATCTGCAGCATGATAGGTTCCACCAAGGATGCAGTCAACAAATTAAATATACGAACTTCATTGTGAGTGCAGAGCTGCCTACATAGGGGATACAGGGAGACCAGTTAGCTCATGAGCAGCAGATTATGAACGCTATGTGCTATTAGCACAGTGTAATAAATCAGTGATAATGGGTAACCACTGTGACTGGACAGCATTTCTTTTTGCAGGAAGCCCATGTGCTTACAAAAGAGGTGTGGATATGGCAACGCAAAATTCAAGAGACGCTTGAAAATATTAAGCAGCCTGACAACACCAATAGAGAGGATGACTACAATCTTCTGGTTTCCTGGCTGCCAGCTATTCCAGTCCAGCAGGCTGTGAGTGGTTGCAGGGCAGGAGCCCTGGTCATGTTTTTGAAACTTTATTGGACCTATAATATAATAGGCGTCATGACAGAAGGGGGAGGCTAGGAAAGAAGCTATTTTTGGTCTATCCAGCTTGTCAGTGATTGATGACAGCCTGCAAATCAGGTTGGGACGTGACAGCATAAACAAAGAGTTACAGGGGAAATGTTATTGCGCAACTGTGACATTTGGTGAATTCTCTCAAACGATATGCAGTTGATGCAGATTATTATAGAGAAAAAAATTAAATGATGGCCTCGGAAGCTCCTGGATTTCACACCTACAGGAAAGAGACCGCCAGGGAGACCAAAGAAGCGTTGGAGGGATGGCTCCATGAAGATTTAAACCAAGTGTAAATAGATGTGAATGGATGGTGGATAGCAGCAATGGACAGAATACAGTGGAGGAGGCGTAGTAGTAGTAGTAGTAGTAGTTGTTGTTGTTGTTGTTGTTGTTGGTGTACAAAAAGCAGTTTCTGAGTGGCTGTATGTTACAGAATATGGCCGCAAAGTAGAGTGGATCTATGGTACTTTTTCTTCTTTTATCTACTCCTTCTCCTCCTCCTCCTCCTCCTCCATGGGAGTCAGCAGGAATTTAAAATGAAATCTTCAGAAATAAATACTTCATTAAAGTAACAATACTTCCCAAGCAAAAATGACAGTATACCAACAGCATCACACAAAGTATCCCTCCTTTACACCCTAACCATGAACAATGACACTAAGAGATTGTGAGGAGAGATATTTCAGATGAAAGCAGGTTGCTGAAGCTTTTCAGACCAAATCATCCTTCAGACTAAAGTCAACAACAGTATAACAATATGAAACAGGTTACTACTGTCTTACACATTGCCATCTCCAAGACTTTTGATAATACTTATAGCAAGGATATTGACCTGTAATTGTGTGATTACTCTCTTCCTTTCATTTGATAATGAGAGTTCACTGAAAATATGCGCGCTAACTGATCATGTCTGAAAAAAATTGCTCAAGTGACTGCGAGTCCACTTGATGTTTCACCATACCTATGTGAATTTTTACTCTTCAGTTATTTAATAATTGATTTTATTTTTCCCATGCATGTTTCGTATATAATCATCTTAGAATGCTTGCATTTTAAAAGTTGTATGTTTAAAAATTCTGAGTATGTCTGTGTACCAACAAAATTAATGTTCAACTTACTAACAATAAAAGGAGATCAGTTTTAAGAATGTTACTTTCTTTTGTTATTGCAGATAGTTAAAGATTACGAGAGTGGACTGTTCATTACACAAGTTCCTGTGGAGTATACAAAAAGGCATAGTGAATCTCTTCCTGACAACTGGGAGAAAATAATTAGTAACTGCCCAACCATATCCATGGATACGATAGCAGGAAAGACAATTCTGTGGCCAGTACAGGCTTCACAAGAAACACAGGTATTATATATAAGATTTTTGTTAACACCTAGTAGGAAAATTGTCTTTAAAAAAAGGTGACATTTTTCTATGAAGTAAACAGTGCCTTGAAATTTTTCTTACAGAAGCATTATACTGTAGTAGACTAATGAAGAAATATGACTTTAAAAAAGTCTGTATTAAACTGCTCTTTCACTACCAGTTAAATGATTTTTATGGAACACGTCAGAGCATAAGAATGCAGTTAAAGCTTGGAAAATAGTCACATTACCCATGTAATGCACCACCTAGTATATTGCCGACAACTTCCTTTCCTACAATAACAAATGGGAATCACAGTTCCCATCTCACATTTTTGTGTTCTAGAACACAACTTTTTGATTTATTTTTTAAGACTCTGTGACTGTCCTTTGCTACTATACACCACTGGTGACATGGTAGATCAAGTTACCAGTGTAGACAGTTCGTGATAGCTCATCCTGACAACTGATGCAAATGTAGAATGTCGAGCAGGTTTTGTAAATGATCATTGCTGAACCGAACTTTAACTGACAACCATTTTCTTGACTTGACAGTCACAATGAGTTAAATTTTGTTCTTATCACATTGTTTTTCTCTGTTTCATTTCTGCACTCTTTGTTTTTTGTTTTCTCTTCAAAGTTGTTTACTTTTTGTCTGTCATGCCTCCACTCTGTTTCTTTTCACTTATATTTACCAGCAGAGTACAGGTTATTGTGTGTAGCATATTACTGGTAGAGAAGGTTTTCAGTGCAGCTGGGCTTCCAGAACTTGTTTGGCTTTCTGAGGTGCTCTCTCTCTCTCTCTCTCTCTCTCTCTCTCTCGAAATCTGGTTTGGAATAGCTACTCCTTCCTTTGCTAGCTCTGTTACATTTCTATATCAACTAGGGATCAGTTCATGTTTTGATAGTATTACCTACATCCCTCATCCCTGTAATTGGTGAGAGGAAATGAACAGACTTCACTTCAAAACTGGCTAGTTGTTTCAAGTGCGCAAGATGAAGTGATGCCTACTAAAGTAGAAAAAAATGTCATTTTGTAAGGCAGAAGGTGCACGTCTCTTGTTACATCATTACACAGCCACATTTAATAATTTCTATCAGATCCCTTTTGTGGCCTTCATGTTTTTTAACTTGTAGTTCTGATGGTGATGGTAGTAGCAGCAACAGTAGCAGCAGCAATGGAAAATGGCCAGTAAAATTGATAAAAGTCAATATTTTTCATATTGGTCAGTTTTAATCTTTATTTTTCAATATTGGTCTGTGAAGTCAGTTTTATTCTTCCTCCTTCCAAATTGGACCGTGTAAAACTCAACACATCTTGGCCTTCCTTTTCCTCTCTTCCCAGAATTTCTTCATTCTTTCAGTTGCATTTTTCTCTCCTCCTCTCAACTGTAATATGTGGACCTTCTTTATACTGGTTCCTCTTCATATCACTTTGTTATTGGCATAAGTGACTAAAATGGATAACATATTTTTGCGAGTATAGATCACACTCTTTTCCCTAATTTGTTGCTTCAAAAATCATGGTGTGGCCTATAATTGAAGTTTTCCACACTCAGATCATAAATCGTCAATTTCTAAATGAAACGTACACATATATTGTGTATTGAAAAGCTTAATACAAGAGCTGTTCTTAAGAAAAGAAAAATGACTTTCTCACAAAACTGTGTTAGCTTGTTCGTACATCTTGTTCACTTTCTAAAGAGCCACAGTGTGGTGACTAATGCAAGTCACTTTCTTGACATAAATTGAATGACCTCAAGTCAGTATTGACAGCTGTTTCAGTGCGGCCAACATAGCCAACCATTGTTAGCAGATGACAGTGTGTTCAATGCATGCTTGTAAACGGAAGCAGATGTACGTAACACGAAATTCCATATCACAGAAATGATACATGCATTTGAATTACGTGTGTTTTAGGTTAGATGTGTTTTAGGTTAGATGTGTTTTAGGTTAGATGTGTTTTAGGTTAGATGTGTTTTAGGTTAGATGTGTTTTAGGTTAGATGTGTTTTAGGTTAGATGTGTTTTAGGTTAGATGTGTTTTAGGTTAGATGTGTTTTAGGTTAGATGTGTTTTAGGTTAGATGTGTTTTAGGTTAGATGTGTTTTAGGTTAGATGTGTTTTAGGTTAGATGTGTTTTAGGTTAGATGTGGTTTAAATTTGATGATGCATTAGATGAAACTACTCTTTGCTGCAGAATACGTAACAGTTAGTTCATAAATCAGTTTTATTGTTAAGGATATTTGAAAACAGTTCTGCTACTTCTAAAGGTGTGTCTATTTTACTTCGCGCCAAGATGATTTGAAATTCAGTATATAAAAACAAAGATGATGTGACTTACCGAACGAAAGTGCTGGCAGGTCGATGGACACACAAAATTCAAGCTTTCGCAACCAACGGTTGCTTCGTCAGGAAAGAGGGAAGGAGAGGGAAAGACGAAAGGATGTGGGTTTTAAGGGAGAGGGTAAGGAGTCATTCCAATCCCGGGAGCGGAAAGACTTACCTTAAGGGGAAAAAAGGACAGGTATACACTCGCACGCGCACACACACACACACACACACACACACACACACACACACACACACATCCATCTGCACATACACAGACACAAGCAGACATTTGTAAAGGCAAAGAGTTTGGGCAGAGATGTCAGTCGAGGCGGAAGTACACAGGCAAAGATGTTGAAAGACAGGTGAGGTATGAGCGGCGGCAAATTGAAATCAGAAATTAGCGGAGATTGAGGCCTGGCGGATAACGAGAAGAGAGAATATGCTGAAGGGCAAGTTCCCATCTCCGGAGTTCTGACAGGTTGGTGTTAGTGGGAAGTATTCAGATAACCCGGATGGTGTAACACTGTGCCAAGATGTGCTGGCCGTGCACCAAGGCATGTTTAGCCACAGGGTGATCCTCATTACCAACAATCACTGTCTGCCTGTGTCCATTCATGCGAATGGACAGTTTGTTGCTGGTCATTCCCACATAGAAAGCTTCACAGTGTAGGCAGGTCAGTTGGTAAATCACGTGGGTGCTTTCACACGTGGCTGTGCCTTTGATCGTGTACACCTTCCGGGTTACAGGACTGGAGTAAGTGGTGGTGGGAGGGTGCATGGGACAGGTTTTACACCGGGGGCGGTTAAAAGGGTAGGAGCCAGAGGGTAGGGAAGGTAGTTTGGGGATTTCATAGGGATGAACTAAGAGGTTATGAAGGTTATGAAGGTTAGGTGGACGGCGGAAAGACACTCTTGGTGGAGTGGGGAGGATTTCATGAAGGATGGATCTCATTTCAGGGCAGGATTTGAGGAAGTCGTATCCCTGCTGGAGAGCCACATTCAGAGTCTGATCCAGTCCCAGAAAGTATCCTATCACAAGTGGGGCACTTTTGGGGTTCTTCTGTGGAAGGTTGTGGGTTTGAAGGGATGAGGAAGTGGCTCTGGTTATTTGCTTCTGTACCAGGTCGGGAGGGTAGTTGCGGGATGCGAAAGCTGTTTTCAGGTTGTTGGTGTAATGGTTCAGGGATTCCGGACTGGAGCAGATTCGTTTGCCACGAAGACCTAGGCTGTAGGGAAGGGACCGTTAGATTTGGAATGGGTGGCAGCTGTCATAATGGAGGTACTGTTGCTTGTTGGTGGGTTTGATGTGGACGGACGTGTGAAGCTGGCCATTGGACAGGTGGAGGTCAACACTTCAAGGAAAGTGGCATGGGATTTGGAGTAGGACCAGGTGAATCTGATGGAACCAAAGGAGTTGAGGTTGGAGAGGAAATTCTGGAGTTCTTCTTCACTGTGGGTCCAGATCATGAAAATGTCACCAATAAATCTGTACCAAACTTTGGGTTGGCAGGCCTGGGTAACCAGGAAGGCTTCCTCTAAGCGACCCATGAATAGGTTGGCGTACGAGGTGGCCATCCTGGTACCCATGGCTGTTCCCTTTAATTGTTGGTATGTCTGGCCTTTGAAAGTGAAGAAGTTGTGGGTCAGGATGAAGCTGGCTAAGGTAATGAGGAAAGAGGTTTTAGGTAGGGTGGCAGATGATCGGTGTGAAAGGAAGTGCTCCATCGCAGCGAGGCCCTGGATGTGCGAAATATTTGTGTATAAGGAAGTGGCATCAATGGTTACAAGGATGGTTTCCGGGGGTAACAGACTGGGTAAGGATTCCAGGCGTTTGAGAAAGTAGTTGGTGTCTTTGATGAAGGATGGGAGACTGCATGTAATGGGTTGAAGGTGTTGATCTACGTAGGCAGAGATACATTCTGTGTGGGCTTGGTAACCAGCTACAATGGGACGGCCGGGATGATTGGGTTTGTGAATTTTAGGAAGAAGGTAGAAGGTAGGAATGCGGGGTGTTGGTGGGGTCAGGAGGTTGATGGAGTCAGGTGAAAGGTTTTGTAGGGGGCCTAAGGTTCTGAGGATTCCTTGAAGCTCTGCCTGGACATCAGGAATGGGATTACCTAGGCAAACTTTGTAAGTGGTGTTGTCTGAAAGCTGACGCAGTCCCTCAGCCACATACTCCCAACGATCAAGTACCACGGTCGTGGAACCCTTGTCCGCCGGAAGAATGACGATGGATCGGTCAGCCTTCAGATCACGAATAGCCTGGGCTTCAGCAGTGGTGATGTTGGGAGTAGGATTAAGGTTTTTTAAGAAGGATTGAGAGGCAAGGCTGGAAGTCAGAAACTCCTGGAAAGTTTGGAGAGGGTGATTTTGAGGAAGAGGAGGTGGGTCCCGCTGTGACAGAGGACGGAACTGTTCCAGGCAGGGTTCAATTTGGATAGTGTCTTGGGGAGTTGGATCATTAGGAGTAGGATTAGGATCATTTTTCTTCATGGCAAAGTGGTATTTACAGCAGAGAGTATGGGTGTAGGACAGTAAATCTGCCTACACTGTGAAGCTTTCTATGTCCTGTAACCCGGAAGGTGTATACGATCAAAGGCAGAGCCACGTGTGAAAGCACCCACGTGGTTTACCAACTGACCTGCCTACACTGTGAAGCGTTCTATGTGGGAATGACCAGCAACAAACTGTCCATTCGCATGAGTGGACACAGGCAGACAGTGTTGGTTGGTAATGAGGATCACCCTGTGGCTAAACATGCCTTGGTGCACGGCCAGCACATCTTGGCACAGTGTTACACCATCTGGGTTACCTGGATATTTCCCACTAACACCAACCTGTCAGAACTCCGGAGATGGGAACTTGCCCTTCAGCGTATCCTCTCTTCTCGTTATCCGCCAGGCCTCAATCTCCGCTATTTTCTGATTTCAATTTGCCGCCGCTCATACCTCACCTGTCTTTCAACATCTTTGCCTGTGTACTTCCGCCTCGACTGACATCTCTGCCCAAACTCTTTGCCTTTTCAAATGTCTGCTTGTGTCTGCGTATGTGCGGATGGATATATATATGTGTGTGTGTGTGTGTGTGTGTGTGTGTGTGTGTGTGTGTGTGTGTGTGTGTGTGTGTGTGCGTGTGCATGCGAGTGTATACCTGTCCTTTTTTCCCCCTAAGGTAAGTCTTTCCACTCCCGGGATTGGAATGACTCCTTACCCTCTCCCTTAAAACCCACATCCTTTCGTCTTTTCCTCTCCTTCCCTCTTTCCTGACGAAGCAACCGTTTGTTGCGAAAGCTTGAATTTTGTGTGTATGTTTGTGTTTGTTAGGTCGTAGTTGCCTTCTTACATGTTCTGTTTCACTCGTTCACCAATGCACCCATGAAAACTATCCAATGCAAGCACTGAGTTTGGGTAAAGAAGAACTCCTGGCTGCTTGTTCCAGACTGCTGAAATCCAGTCTATGACCAGTTCCTTTGTCACCTACCCCTGTCATGAGCTCTTACAATGATACTGGATGGGAAGCTTTCTCCCTTGATGATGGTTTTTCGATTAAAAACCACATATGGTGACAATTTTCATCCATCAACCGTAATGCTTAATGTCAGCTTGCACCACTGTTTTCCTGCACCACATTGTATTTATTTCCATGATGTATTTGCCTATGTTATTTGCCGTAGTGCTGCTCGGCGTATCAAAATAGATATTTGTTTGTTCGGCAGTCCCTATCTGGGAAAATAAATAACTGTTTTTGCGTCAGAGTTGGCTTACGTAACACTGAAACGATAATAAACTGTTTTGAGGCAGGTTTTGTGCAATTGTAGTTCTGCAACAAACGGATAGATTGTTTTGTTGCATAAATTGCCGAGCCCACCCATATGAAACTGTAAGTTCTACTGGCAAAATATATCTTCTGCTTGCTAGTTTGCAGCCTTCAATTTGGATAATTTCTGTTGTAATGGCTTATCCACATTTTCTATTTTGAATTACAAAGTTGAGCAAGTAGTTTTCAACAGTTGGATATTTACACCGACTTTCCAAAGTATTTAGGAGTTTCTGTCCGGTTCCACACCAATGATTTTTTTGCCCCCCCCCCCCCCCCCCCACCAACGACATGAAATATGCATACAATTTCCCGCTTTCCCCGTTCCTTTGTGTAGCTGATAACTTGAGCTGCAAATTTCACCATGTAACTTGTACGCTCCTTTCCCAATATTGCTCATGTACCAGACATCAACTTTTCACTCGCCCTCAACTTTCTTACTCTGTCCCTTGAATTAGTCATGTCACCAGACCTCCCAATATCTCCATGACACACATACCAGGTGTAGACTGCCTGCCACCTAGCAGCAGGGTGAGTGAAGCTACATTATAGTAGACCATTCTATTCTGTCAACTTGAGTTTCACTGTAGTAATGTGAATGTTGGAAAAGGGGCATGACAGAGATGCAACTTAAAGTAGCGGCTGAAGGAACTTTCTCGTACACTTAGTGGTGTGGCCTAAATTGAAGATTTACTTTTTATTATAATCTTGTGTCAAAAGTTTAGGTGCAGAGTATATTTGCACGTGGACTATATTTGCGCATACATGATACCTTAAGAGCTATGAGCAATTGTTCAACTTTCCTATTGTGAAACACATCTTTTCTACTGAACAATTGCTCATAGCTCTTAAGATATGATTTTTAGAGTACACATTTACCAGACAGTTTTTCTTGTTTACTACTACTGTTCCCAAAATATGAAAATCAAAGAGTTTGCAGTACAAGAGGTCCACTGTGAGTAGTATCAGAACAATTTCTGCTTACAGAATTCAACTTGGACTTTTTCAGAGCAGGATCCCTTCGCCTTCTCAGTCATCCCTGAAAGTGAAAACAACGCAGACTCCAAGTTGGAATATCAACAATAGTAGGAGAATGATAGCTACTCAACATAAAGATGACACATTGAATTACAGGCGGGCACAATGAAAAGACTTATGCATTCAGCTTCTTCAGAAAAGAAAACACACACACACACACACACACACACACACACACACACACACAAAAGCAAGCTCACCAGATGTACGCATGACCATCTTACATCTGTGGCAGCTCAGACCGGACTGCAGCTGACATGTTAATCGACAATCTCGAGTGGGACAGGGAATGGAGAGGGGTAGCAGGATATGTGTGAGGGTGGAGAAGAGTGCTTTCTGATTGAGCATGTATGGGTAGATGGAGGTAAGACAAGACGCTAGGCCCAGGGCCAGGAAGCTTTGGGGCAGGGAATTGGGAAGGGCGGGGATGGGGAGCAAAAAAGGAGAGGATAAGGGATGGGGAAGATGGGTGGTGTATTGGTGGAGGGTGGCATACTGTGAGGGTGCAGAGTTGTGAATACAGACGTAGAAACTGTTCGGTGGAGCCTGCAGTGGCAGTTATCTCTGTAGGTTCAGGCCAGGATAATTTTGGGAGTGGAGAATGTGTTGGAAGCATAACTCCTGTCTGCACTTTTCTGAAAAAAAAAAATGGTGTTGTAGGGTGGGCTCCAGATAGTCTAGGTTGTGAAGCAGCCATTGAAATGAAGCATGTTTTTTGCTCGCGTATCATGTCGTTTTTGGAAACCCAGACTCTACTCTGTAGGTATCAACATGGATTCCGGAAACAGCGATTGTGTGAGACCCAACTCGCTTTATTTGTTCATGAGACCAAGAAAATATTAGATTCAGGCTCCCTGGTAGATGCTATTTTCCTTGACTTCCGGAAGGCATTCGATACAGTTCCACACTGTCACCTGATAAACAAAGTAAGAGCCTACGGAATATCAGACCAGCTGTGTGGATGGATTGAAGAGTTTTTAGCAAACAGAACACAGCATGTTGATATCAATGGACGTTAAGGTAACCTCTGGTGTGCCACAGGGGAGTGTTATGGGACCATTGCTTTTCACAATATTTATAAATGACCTAGTAGATAGTGTCAGAAGTTCCATGCGGCTTTTCGCGGATGATGCTGTAGTATACAGAGAAGTTGCAGCATTAGAAAATTGTAGCGAAATGCAGGAAGGTCTACAGCGGATAGGCACTTGGTGCAGGGAGTGGCAACTGACCCTTAACATAGATAAATGTAATGTATTGCGAATACATAGAAAGAAGGATCCTTTATTGTATGATTATATGATAGCGGAACAAACACTAGTAACAGTTACTTCTGTAAAATATCTGGGAGTATGCGTGCGGAACGATTTGAAGTGGAATGATCACATAAAATTAATTGTTGGTAAGGCGGGTACCAGGTTGAGATTCATTGGGAGAGTCCTTAGAAAATGTAGCCCATCAACAAAGGAGGTGGCTTACAAAACACTCGTTCGACCTATACTTGAGTATTGCTCATTAGTGTGGAATCCGTACCAGATCGGGTTGACGGAGGAGGTAGAGAAGATCCAAAGAAGAGCAGCGCATTTTGTCACAGGGTTATTTGGTAACTGTGATAGTGTTACGGAGATGTTTAGCAAACTCAAGTGGCAGACTCTGCAAGAGAGGCGCTCTGCATCACGGTGTAACTTGCTCGCCAGGTTTCAGGAGGGTGCTTTTCTGGATGAGGTATCGAATATATTGCTTCCCCCTACTTATACCTCCCGAGGAGATCATGAATGTAAAATTAGAGAGATTTGAGCACGCACGGAGGCTTTCAGACAGTCGTTCTTCCCGCGAACTATACGCGACTGGAACAGAAAAGGGAGGTAATGACAGTGGCACATAAAGTGCCCTCCGCCACACACCATTGGGTCGCTTGCAGAGTATAAATGTAGATAGAGATGTAGATGTACATTCAGCTGCATGTTGTGCCACAGGGTGGTCTACTGTGATCTTCGCCACAGTTTGGCAATGGCCATTCAACCTGGTAGCTTGTTGGTGGTTGTACCAATATAGAAAGCTGTGCAATGATTGCAATAGAGCTAGTATATGACGTGACTGCTTTCACAGGTGACCCAGCCTCTGATGTGGTAGGGCAGGACAGGACTGGAATAGAAGGTGTGAGGGAGTGGGTAGGGCAGGTTTTGCACATCGGTCTTCCACAGGGATAGGATCCTTGTGGCAAGGGGTTGAGATTGGGAGTGGCATAGGGAAGGACTACGATGTTGTGGAGGTTGGTGGGCAATGGAACACCACTTTAGGAGGGGTTGGAAGGATCTTGGGTATGATTGCCCTCACTTCACGGCATGATGATAGGTAATCGAAGCCCAGGCGAAGGATGTCGTTCACTTGTTCCTTACAGCGTAGAACTGGGCAACGAGAAGTGTACTCTGTGGCATGTAGGGAAATGGCACAGCAGACCTGTTTGTGAACTAGGTCTGTTCCTTACAGCGTAGAACTGGGCAACGAGAAGTGTACTCTGTGGCATGTAGGGAAATGGCACAGCAGACCTGTTTGTGAACTAGGTCTGGGGATAGTGCTTGTCTGTGAAGGCCTTGGTGAGAACTACAGCATACTGGGAAAATGGAATTGTTCTCTCAGCAGTTTCGCCATCTCCAGGTGGCCATGCGCTAAATGAGTGACCTTTTTATTATTATTATTATTATTATTATTATTATTATTATTTTTGCTGGGCAAGGAATGGCAGCTGTCGAAATGCAGGTATTGTTGTTGATTGATGGGTTTAATGTGGACATAGGCGTGGATGGAGCCACCAGGTAGGAGGTGGAGGTGGAGGTGGAGGTGGAGGTGATCAACTTCTAGGAAGGTGGCATACTGGGGTGAGGAGGACGAGTTAGAGCAGTTGGGAGAGAAGGTTTTGAGCTTGTGAAGGAATGAGGATAGTGTGTCTCGGCCCAAGCCCGGATTGTAAAGATATCAATATATGAAGCTGAACCAGACGTGGGGTTTGTGGTTTTTGGAAGCTAAGAAGGATTCCTTTAGACTGTCCATAAACACATTGGCATAGGATGGTGCCGTGTATGTGCCCATGGTTGTGCGGTAAGCAGTTGTTTGTTAGGATGAAGTTAGTAAGGTATGTGGACTTGGAGTCTGAAGGACGTTGGTGAGATAGTGTTCAATAATGACAAGATCCTGATTATGAGGCTATTTGGTGTGTAGGGAAGAGACCTCAACAGTCAAGAGTATGGATCCAAGATACTTTCAGATGGTGGGGAAGGTGGAGAGTTGGCAAAGGAAGTGTTTGGTGTCTTTTGTCATGGGAGGTTAGATTTTGAGTCATTGGCTGGTGGTGTTAGTCAGTGAATGTTGAAATTCTTCAGTGGGGGAACAATAACCAGTCAAAATGGGGCAACCAGGATTGTTGGGATTGTGGTCTTTGGGGAATGTGTAGAAGGTGAGCGTGCAGGGTGTCTTAATGGGGAATGGGTTCAGGTTAGAGCCTAAGGCTTTAAGCAAGGATGTGAGGTTATGTTAGAGTTCTGGGATGAGATCACCCTGGCCGACTTTATAGATGGAGTTGTTGGATAATCGGCAGTGGCCTTCTGCCAGGTAGTCACTGTGATTCATAACAATAGTGGTGTAATGTTCGTCTGCAGGTAGGTTGATTAGATCAGAATTTTTTTTTAGGTTGTGAATAGCTGTCCCTTCTTTGGCTGGAAGGCTGATGTTCTTCGGAACGGACCCGAAGAAGGATGGTGAGGCCAAGTTGGAGGTAAGGAATTCCTGGAACGTGACCAAGGTGTGGTTGGATGGGAGTGGTGGTGATTGGATCACAGCTGGATGGTGGTGTGAACTGAGAGAGGCAGGGTTCAGTATTGGGATAAGGTTGGCTTTGGTTGGAGAGATAGGTGGCAAAGAAATGTTTCCATTACAGGGATCGGGAAAAGGAGAATGAGTCTTTGACAAGTCCAACATAGTTAAGTTTGGGTGTAGGACTGAAGATGAGGCTTTTGGATGGGAATGAACCTTCCTGTGGGGCTGAGGGTTTTCATGGAAAGGTTAACAATAGTGTTAAGAGAGCATTTTGGCTCTGGATTGAGTGGAGTCCTGGGGGATGTGGCAGGTTGAAAAGGTAAACTAGCCACGGTCTGGAGGTTGTGAGGTTTCAATAAGGAGGAGCATTGTGGGTAGGATATGAGTTGGATAGTGGTGTCCCAAGGTGGTAGTAGGATGCCGACAGGTTAGATAACATATGTAAGTGGTGTCTAGAATGCTATTCCTGCTCCTGGAGAGCAAGGTGAAGGTGGAGGTCATTGTGAAAGCAGGGCTGGGATCCAGAGAAGGAACTTTTATGGTTACCGCACTGAGAGGAAGGATGGGGATTCTATGGCTTAGACAGCATTTGAGGAACAGAAGGTGGGACTGGGTTTTGGTGAGGGGAAGGGATATTTTTCGGAACTGGTGCAGGAAGATATAGCAGAGGTCCATTGTTAGTGGGAGGGTGTTGGGGGAAATGGGGATGATGCGGAAATTGGCAAATGAAGCTTTTAGGTAGCTGTGAGGGGAGCTGGATAAAAGAAAATGTGTGTAAGAATACATACAACAGTGTAAGGAAATGATGGTTTGCTACTTACCATAAAGATGACATGTTAAGTTGCAGAATTAAAAGACACACACATTAGCTTTCGGCCATAGCCTTCATCAAAAAAAAGACACTCACCACTCATTCACACAAGAAAGCACACCTCACATACAGATGTCTGCCAGCTCTGGCAGCTTGGCCCGGAATGAAACTGTCATGTGGAATGGAGGCAGCACTCTGGAGGGATTGGGAAAGGGGAAGGAATAGCAGTGTAAGGGTGGGGGAAGAGAGGAACACTGTCTGGCAGAATGTGCAGGGACTAGATTGCCAACAGATGCAGTGTAGGGAGCCTGTGGGGCAGTGAGGTGGGAAAAAAGGAGTGAAAAAGAAGAGAAGCAGGGAAAGATGAGTGGGTGCATTGGCAGAGGGCGGCACACAAAGAGCGTAGGAGACAAGAATAGGGAGGAGGTGATAAGACAGAGGAGGTGAAAACTGTAGTGCGGAGGGTGTGGGAGTAGTGTGTTACTGTAGTTTGAGACTGGGATAATTTCGGGAGCAGAGAATGTCTTGTAAGGATAACTTCCATCTGCACAGTTAAGGAAAGTTGGTGGTCGAAGTAGGATCTTGATGGCTAGGGGTGGAGCAGCCATTGAAATCAAGCATGTTGCTTTTGGCCACAGTTTGATGGTGGATGTCCAGCCTGGTGGACAGCTGGTTGCTAGTAATGCCAGTATAAATAGTTGACCAGTGATTACAGCAATTATCTGACTACTCCAACTATAAACTCTGCCATAGTGATCCCTTCCCAGAATACCAAAATAACATCAAATGCCTGCTTAAAACATTAGGCCCTTCCCAGAATATCTCCCTGGTCTGTATTTCTCTCCATATCCCTGTCATTCTCCACAACCAACATTTACATGCTCCCCCAAACTCCACAAACCCAACAATCCTGGATGTTGCTTTGTAGCTGGTTATTGTGCCACGACTGAAAGAATTTGTCGTCATTGTCCAACACCTCCAACCATTTTCTCAAAATATAGTCTCCCATGTCAAAGATACCAACCCCTTCCTTCACCAGCTCTTCACCATCCCCACCACTTTACCTCCTGGATCACGGTTGATGCCACTTACCAATACACCTACAATCTTCACACCCGTGGTCTTTCCGCTATTGAACACTACCTTTCCCATCGTCCATCTGACTCCAAACCCACTACCTCATTCCTGATACACCTTACTAACTTCATTCTAACATACAATTACTTCTCCTTTGAAGGCTAGGTATACAGACAAATCTGCAGCACAGCCATGGGCACCTGCGTGGCACCCTCCTATGCCAACCTGTTTATGGGCCATCTAGAGGAAACCTTCCTAGCCTCTGAAAACCGCATACCCCTGGTGTGGTTCAGATTCACTGATATCGTCTTCATAATCTGGGTACAGGGACAAGACACCCAACCGTCATTCCTTCACAACCTCAACACCTTCCCTCCCATCTGCTCCACATGGTCCTCCTCAACATTGATCACGTATCATCATGCCCTGAAATGAGGTGCATTGTACCTAAGGTCCTTCCCACTTCTCCTAAAGTGGAGTTTTGTTGCCTTCCCAACCTTCCCAACCTTCCCAACATCCTAGTCCGTCCCTACGCCACTCTCAAACCCAACCCCTTTGCTACAAGTATCATATCCCTGTGGAAGACCTGCACAATCCACCAGCTCAGCACTTTCTATTCCACTCCTGTCACAGCTTATCCTACCTTGTCAGAGGCTGGACCACCTGTGAAAGCAGGCTTGTCATACACCACCTTTGCTGCAACCAGGATCAACAGCCATTGCTAAACTGTGACCAAGAGCATGGTAGAGCACCCTGTGGCACAACATACAGCCGAATATAATATGCTCTTCTGGATCCTCCTCTCTTCCACCAGTTTTTCTGATCCGTGCAGATGAGAGTTACACCAACACATTCTCCAATGCCGAAATTATCCTGTTTCCAACCTACCTTAACCTACTTCCATCACACCTTCCACCCAATAGTTTCCACCCCCTCTGTCCTATCACTTCCTACCTATTCACTTCCCCTCACCATTGTTGTGTGCCACCTTCTGCCAACGTATCCGCCGTCTCTCCCATTCCCTGTTCATCTCTTGTTTCCAATCTCCCCACCCCCTTCGTGCCCCACAGTCTCCTGATGCTGCACCTGGAAGTGTTGTCATGCCACCATCTAGTCTCTGCAAGCTCCACCAGAAAGCGCGAGTCCGGGGGTTAGAATAGGCCCGAGGTATCCCTGCCTGTCGTAAGAGGTGACTAAATGAAGTCACACACTTTTCAGCCCTATAAGTTCAGGTTCCATTTTATGGTTTGACCTGCCACTTTCCAAATTCTACAGAAGTGCGGGCCATATGGGGAAGCACACCTTACGTGGTGCACGAGTTATCTATAGTGCCCTTAGATTTCATCTTCTGAACCTCTTGTCATGGCTTTGCATCTCCACCTGCAGTTCAACTATTTGGGCGAGGACACTTTCCGGGGTATGTCATTTTCTTCCATTGTCCCCCCCTCCCCCCAAATGACTATTGGATTTCTCTGCACTCAATATCCAGCACGGTAGCCAGTTCATTGTGGTGGTGCTGTCATGGACCCATTTGGTGGTAGCCCCCTCACACGGCAGGGATCGCACTACTGATGCCTGAGCTGTAAACTCCCCACGTTTGCCAAGGAGTAGATGCCTGCCTTCCTGGGGCATCAGGACTTCCAGCAACGGCCATCATGCCAGGTAGCCTTTGCTGTGGCTGGGTGGCACCCATGGGGAGAACCCCTGATCGGATCAGTGCAGATGACCTGCAATGAAGTGGACTAAGTCATCTCTTGCTGGTGACCGTACGGCATCAGCAGTCTCTAAGAAGGGCAAGATCAAGTACAATGCTGACAGATATGACCCTAAATCATTTCCCTCCCTCGCTGCACCATGGGAGGAACTTAGGGCTACAGAAGGAAGAGTGTCATATTCGCCTCTGTATTTAGTCTGTAGCAGAATGGACGGGGGCTCCTTTCTCCCTTTGAAGCCTCAGTTTTTTGTTGAACATCTTGAGGATACGTTTGGGGAAGTGACAGTGTTGTCCAAGATGAGAAGCAGTGCAGTCTTGATTCAGACAGCATCCCCAGCTCAATCCCGGGCGTTAATCGCTTGTGACCAGCTGGATGATATTCCTGTTCCCATCACTCTCCATAAAAGCGTCAACATGGTCCAAGGGATTTTTTTCTATCGCGACCTCTTTTTGCAGTCTGACGATGAGCTCCGCGCCAATCTAGAACAGTGGGGTGTTCATTTCATCTGGCGTGTTTACAGGGGACCCCAAGACAACAGGGTTGCTACCGTTGCCTTCATCTTGACCTTTGAGGGTGATTCATTGCCTGAAAAGGTCAAGGTGATGGTTTACAGCTGTGATTTAAACCGTACTTCCTTCCCCCTGTGCTTTGCTTTAAGTGCTGGAAATTTGGGCACATGCCTTTCCGCTGCACATCCAATGCCACACGTCGAGACTGTGGACGTCCACTGCATCCAGATACTACCTGTGCGCCGCCTCCCACTTGTATCAACTGCGGAGACCAGGACTTCACCTGCTCACCAGACTGCACGGTACTCCAAAAGGAGTGGAAAATCGAGGAAAACAAGACCCTGGACCGATGACTTACCAAGAGGCTAAATGTAAATTTGAACTAATACAACCATTCGTTTGACATCCACATATGCTGCAATGACAGAGAAGCAACAGTCTCCTATGGCTCCTATCGTGTGGAAGGGGTCCCTTGGGACCCTCTCTCCCAAGATCTCCACTAATGCCATGGCGGACACTCGCCAGTAGCTAAAGGAGCCAAAAGTTGCTGGATGAAGAGAAAGGACTCTCTGGTGGCTCCAACACCACCACTCCCTACCAATTCTGCACCTGCGGATGAGGTGGAAGTCTCAGCATCCCCTGAGGACCCTGGATCTCTGAAAGAGTTCCTTGGGTCACTCCCTCTGCAGGTTTCTGCTAGTGGAACAGATGACAGCCGCCAGTGGCTGAAGTGCCCAAAAGCAGCTGTTTTTAGGGCTTTACGCTCATCCTTAGTCCAGGAGACTTAATTAGTGAAGTCCTTCCAGCCAGGGAAACCCAAGGAGCAGTGAGAGAAATCCAAAAAGAAGATCCCCAACACAAAGGGAACTGCGGTGGCACCCACGCCACCACTACCTACAAGCTCTGCGTCTGTGGATGAGGTTGAGATTCTGGGGTCCACTGAGGACGTAGATCTTGCTGGACCCTCAGACACATTGGATATAGACAGCTCAGGCAATAAGTCGGTGGCAGCAGGTAACCCTGAGGTGTAAACTGCCTCATTGAGTGTTACATGCCTTCCCAGTCTCACGATGACATCATCCTCCAGTGAAATTGCGGCAGTTTTTTCCACTGTCTGGCTGAGCTACAGCAACTGTTAAGCTTTAGACTTGCTTCCTGCATTGCCCTCTAGGAAACTTGGTTCTCAGCAATGCGGACCTCTGCCCTCCGCATCTATAAGGGATATTAGAGGAACTGTAGTGACTATGATCGAGTGTCAGGTGGAGTTTGCATTTATGTCCTGAACTCAGTCTGTAGTGACACTGTGCTCCTTCAAACTCCTCTTGAAGCTGAGGCTGTCAGAATAAGGATGACACAGGAAATAACCGTCTGTTATGTATATCTTCCTCCAGTTGGTGAAGTACCCGTGAATGCATTAGCTGCACTGATTGATCAACTCCCTAAACTTTTCCTACTTTTGGGAGATTTTAACGCCCATAACCTCTTGTGGGGTGGCACTGTGCTTACTGGCCGAGGCAGAGATGTCGAAACTTTACTATCTCAATTCGAGCTCTGCCTCTTAAGTACTAGGGCCGCCACACATTTCAGTGAGGCTCATGTTAGTTACTTGGCCATTGATTTATCAATTTACAGCCCAGGACTTCACCCATCTATCCACTGGAGAGCACATGACGACCTGTGACCACATCACCCATCTTCCTGTCACTGCCACAGTGTTAGGCCCATGGACGCCTGCCCCGATGGGCTTTAAAGAAGTTAGCCTGTTAAACTTTCACGTCTGCTGTAACCATTGAATCTCCCCCACACGGGAACATTGATGTTATGGTTGAGCAGGTGACTACAACAATTGTTTATGCAGCGGAAAATGCCATCCCTCGCTCTTTAGGGTGCTCCCAGTGTAAGGCTGTCACTTGGTGGTCTTCGGAAGTCGCTGAAGCAATTAAGGAGCATTGGTGAGCTTTACACCGGCAGAAGTGGCACCCTTTCCTGGAGCACCTCATAGCCTTTAAATGGCTCTGTGCCCGCGTTCGGGCAGGAGTGTTGGGAGAGATATGTCTCGATCTTTGGGTGCCGTACGTCACCTTCCCAAGTTTTGGTGAAGAACAAACTTCTTTTCGGGTACCAGACCCCAACAGGTGTTCCTGGCGTTAACATAAATCTTTTGACGCAAACGTGATTGGTGAGCACTTTGCTCGAGCCTCTGCATCGCAGAATTACCCCCCAGCCTTTGACGCTCTCAAAAGGCGGCTGGAAGTGAAAGTCATCTTGTTCACGACATGCCACAGTGAATCCTATAATGCCCCATTTATAGAGTGGGAGCTCCTCAGTGCACTAGCACATTGCTGCCACACTGCTCCTGGGCCAGTTCAGACCCACAGTCAGATGATAAAACATCTCTCATCTGACTATAAGCAACATCTCCTCATCATCTTCAGCCTGATCTGGCGATGTGGTACCTTTCTATTGCCATGGTGGGAGAGCACCATCATTCCAGTGCTCAAAACCAGTAAAAACCTGCTTGATATGGATAGCTAACAGCCCATCAGCCTTACCAATGTCCTTTGTAAGCTGCTGGAATGTATGGTGTGTTGGCAGTTGGGTTGGGTCATGGAGTCACGTGGCCTACTGGCTCCATGCCATGGTGGCATCCGCCAGGGTCGTTCTACCACTGATAATCCTGTGCCCCTCGAGTCCATCTGAACAGCCTTTTCCAGACGCAATGCCTGGTTGCCTCCTTTTTTGATTTCCAAAAAGGATATGACATGACCTGACCTGACGACATCGTATACTTGCCACATTTTATGAGTGGGGTCACCTGGGCCCGCTCCCAATTTTTAGCCAAAATTCCTATTGCTCCGTACTTACCATGTCCCAAGTCGGTGCCTCCCATAGTTCCCCCCGTATCCAGGAGAATGGGGTCCTGCAGCACTCTGTACTGAGTGTATCTCTATTTTTAGTGGTTATTAATAATCTAGCAGCAGCTGTTGGGCCGTCGGTCTCACTTTCTCTGTATGCAGATGACTTCTGCATTTCTTACTGCTCCTCCAGAACTGGTGTTGCAGAGCGGTGCCTACAGGGAGCCAGTCACAAGGCGCAGTCATGGGCTCTAGCCCATGGCTTCCAGTGTCCAGCCGTGAAGTTGTGTGTCATGCACTTCTGTCGGCATTGTACTATTAATCTGGAATGCTAACTTAATGACGATCCACTCATGGTAGTGGAGATATATCGATTCTTAGAACTGGTTTTTGATGCTGGATTGACGTGGCTTTTTCATCTTCATCAGCTGAAGTAGAAGTGCTTGCAGCACCTCAATGCCCTCCGCTGCCTGAGCAACACCAACTGGGGTGCAGATTGCTCTACGCTGCTACAGCTCTATAGAGCCTTGTTCAGTCCTGCCTTGAGTATGGGAGTCTGGTTTATGGTTCGGCAGCACCCTCAGCGCTGAGTTTACTCGATACAGTGCACCACTGTGGCTTTCGACTGAAACAGGATCCTTCGTGACGAGTCTGGTGACCAGTGTCCTGGTTGAGGGCGGAGTCCCTCCATTGAAGGTTATGTCTGCACAACTGCTCGCCAGTTATGTTGCACACATTCGTAGTTCTCCTGAGCGTCCAAATTACCTCTCCTTTTCCCACCCCTAGTGTTTCATCTCCCGCATTGGAGGACCAGGTTGGGGCTTCCAATTGCAGTTTGTGTCCGATCCTCTTTTGGAACTGGAGTCCTTGCCTTTACCACCTATACTTGAGGTCCATTCACGTACACCTCCACGGTGTACACCTAGGCCGTGACTTTGCCTGGACCTTTCACATGGCCCTAAGGACTCAGTTAACCCCTTTCTCTCCGCTGTCACTTCTTCTCGATTCTTGACATGTACCGAGGCCATGAAGTGGTTTACACTGATGGATCGATGGCTGCTGATCACATCGGCTTTGCGTATGTCCATGGAGGACATATTGAACAGCATTCCTTGCCAGATGGCTGCAGTGTTCTCACTGCCGAGCTGGTGGCTATATCTCATGCTCTTAAGCACATCCGTTCATGCCCTGGGGAGTCGTTTCTTCTGATGGTAGAGCACTTGCTCGCGAAAGGCAAAGGTTCTGAGTTTGAGTCTCAGTCTGGCACACAGTTTTAATATGCCAGGAAGTTTCAGTAGAAAGTCAGTCTCTCGTCTGACAATTGCATTTGCATCGTGTAACATAGCGATGCCTTAAAGATATGAAGATATAAAGATATGAAGTTACTACACAATTTAAACAGTGTCTCTGTTTTCCACAAATTTGTGTTGGTTGGCTTAAGGCCTTTTCAACAATTGAATTACTTTAACTGCTCTCTTCCGCAAGTGCCTTGTTTCTAATCTCAGTCCTGTATTGCAAATATTGATGAGACTGATCTGTAGTAGGTGTGTTTGAGAATGAAAGGAGCTATTGCAATTGTGAGGTGTTTTAATACATATAATTATTACATATAATTATTTCACAGATGAAGTTGATATGCTCTTTTCATACAAGAGTTCATCCATCACAATGCCTAGAAGTTTATGTTTATTGAATGTTTCAGCAGCAGGCAGTGATTGAGCATTTATGTTCACTTGAGGTTGATTTTAATGTAAGAAAAACATCATCACTGTTGTGTTATGCTTATGTAGTTTTGGTTCATTCAAAATAAGATATTCTGTGATTAGATTTAAGTTCTTTTTATTGTTTTTCACTTCTAATAAAGGACATATCATCAGTTTAGTTCACCAACTTCAAGTTGCATGTGCTGTGTAATATTATTAATGTAACCAAGAAGAAAAATGACCCAAGAATGCTTCCACATGGGATTACATAACGGAATCTTGGATATCGATTTTAATATTGGGATCTTACCTTCATTCTTGCAGTTCAGCACATTGTCTTGTAACATGGAGATCAGAATTTAGGAAATCTGTTATTAGTCTTCTTATACCATATAGGTTCCTAATTTGCATATGAGAGCTTAATGATCACAATATTGAAAGCCCTGGACAAGACCCAGTGACTTAGTTTTGTTTATTTAGTCTATGCAATACTCTATGGAAAAAGTTTCTGCAGTTTGTTACTGCGAATTGTTATTTTTGGAATTCATGCTGCGAGATGTTCAGCGGCTTTTATTAACAGAAGAGATATTCCATTTGGCCAAGATTCAATCTTTCAAGTAAATTGTCAAATGTTGAGTTCAGTAAAATTGTCCCATATCTTTTTTGGCAGTGATTGTTGTTGTTTTTTTTTTCACACATTGATTGTACCTCATTGATTTTTCAGAAGTTCGAGAAAAGTCTTCTAACTACCAGAACTGACTGTTAAATAATTGTTAATGTGATAGGGTCAGCAGCTGTGATAAATTTTTTGAAAGATTTCTTAAAGCCTTCAGCTGCCATTCTCTTTATTTCCTGCGCAATTGTACAATTTCGGCCTTAGGCCATTTTCGAGTGTCCATAGTGGATACATTAGTGACATGTGCTTTTGATGTGGGAACAAGTCGTATCAGTAGATACGCTAGGCGCATTATAATTTACTTTAGGAATCATTTTTTAGTAGCAGATTGTGTCAATACATCGTTACTCCTACGACATCATGTTATGCTAATAAAATAAATCCGAGGTGTTCATGCTATTTTAGGAGCACATTACTTTCGAGCAGTTGTTGCAAAGCTCTTATATATATAATGTACTTAACACTAGGAAGATTATGCTTTTGTTCTTAGTTTAATTCAATTATCATTCGTCATTGGTGTAAATATGACTGTATGTAATTTCTTTAAAATAACTTGTAAATTTTGTTTTGTTACTGTAGGAGCCCATCATTTCTGAATAGTTGGTACAAAGATTTTATATATCGCATCTGTCACAGTACTCTGATGAAACAGTACTTAGAACTATGAGAGACAAGTTAAAACTGCTTTATGGTTGCATAAGAGTGTAGTGATAATTTTACATTCTATGCTTCTGTAATGCTTTGCCGTAGAATTGGTATAAAGTTGTCTAGAAATTTCCCATTTCGCAGGTCTTTTTGCTCATTTAAAACTCTGTCTGGCTGATCTTTTAGATGTATGTAAATTTCAATTTCTTCCATTACATCCATGATTTTTCCTTTCTGTTACTTACGTAATATTTAAAGCGCTCCATCTATATTAGGTATTTTGTTGTCTGTGTCTTTTAAGTGTGCAGCAAATGTGGATGGCTTATTGTTGTTTGTTCTTTAAATCGTGTACTAACTATTCTTCCTGTTTGCCCAATATAAAATTTTGGGCATCCTTCACAGTTAATTTTGTAGATTCCTGATTGCGAAAACGGTTCTGATTTCCATGGTATGTATCCCAACAATAATTGTAGATTGTTAGTGGTTCTGTAACTGGTGTATAATTTTGTATCCTTGAAACAGTGAGTAATTTTGTCATAAATAATACCTAGATATGGCCATACAAGAACTCTATTTTTCCGTGGCTCATTTTTGTCTCTAGTTAAAGTTATTTCATCTATGAGACTGGCATATGTTTGATTGGTTTTTGTTTTGAATGATGTGTGTACTAACTTTTTAGGATAACCATTGCTTATAGCTACATTTTGGAGATGATGTTCAGTTTTTAGTTTGTTTTATATAAGAGCTTTGCAACAACTGCTCAAAAGTAATATGTCTCTAAAATAGCGTGAACACCTCAGATTTACACTACTGGCATTAAAATTGCTACACCACGAAGATGACATGCTACAGATGTGAAATTTAACTGACAGGAAGAAGATGCTGTGATATGCAAATGATTAGCTTTTCAGAGCATTCACGCAAGGTTGGTGCCAGTGGTGACACCTACAGTGTGCTGACATGAGGAAAGTTTCCAGTCGATTTCTCATACACAAACAGCAGTTGACCGGTGTTGCCTGGTGAAACGTTGTTGTGATGCCTCGTGTAAGGAGGAGAAATGCGTACCGTCACGTTTTCGACTTTGATAAAGGTCAGATTGTAGGCTATCGCGATTGCGGTTTATCATATCGCGACATTGCTGCTTGTGTTGGTTGAGATCCAATGACTGTTAGCAGAATATGGGATCGATGGGTTCAGGAGGGTAATACTGAACGCTGTGCTGGATCCCAACGGCATCGTATCACTAGCATTCGAGATGACGGGCATCTTATCCGTGTGGCTGTAATGGATCGTGCAGCAAGTCTCGATCTCTGAGTCAACAGATAGGGACGTTTGCAAGACAACAACCATCTGCACAGACAGTTTGACTACGTTTGCAGCAGCATGGACTATCAACTCGGAGACCATGGCTGCGGTTACCCTTGATGCTGCATCACAGACAGGAGCACCTGCGATGATGTACTCAATGACGAACCTGGGTGCACGAGTGGCAAAACATCATTTTTTCGGATGACTCCAGGTTCTGTTCACAGCATCGAGATGGTCGCATCCGTGTTTGGCGACATTGCGGTGAACGCACATTGGAAGCATGTATTCATCATTGCCATACTGGCGTATCACCCGGCAAGATGTTTTCGGGTGTCATTGGTTACACGTCTCCATCACCTCTTGTTCTCATTGACGGCACTTTGAACATTGGATGTTACATTTCAGATATGTTACGATCTGTGGCTCTACCCTTCATTCGATTCCTGCGAAACCCTACATTTCAGCAGGATAATGCATGACCGCATGTTGCAGGTCCTGTACGGGCCTTTCTGGATACAGAAAATGTTCGACTGCAGCCCTGGCCAGCGCATTCTCCAGATCTCTCACCAACTGAAAATGTCTGGTCAATGGTGACCGAGCAACTGGCTCATCACAATACACCAGTCACTACTCTTGATGAACTGTGATATCGTGTTGAAGTTGCATGGGCAGCTGTACCTGTACATACCATCCAAGCTCTGTTTGACTCAATGCCCAGGCGTATCAAGGCCATTATTACGGCCAGAGGTGGTTGTTCTGGGTACTGATTTCTCAGGATCTATGCTCCCAAATTGCGTGAAAATGTAATCACATGTCAGTTCTAGTATAATGTATTTGTCCAATGAATACCCGTTTATCATCTGTATTTCTTCTTGGTGTAGCAATTTTAATGGCCAGTAGTGTATTTTATGAGCATAACATAATGTCATAGGAGCAACAACATATATGACATAATCTTGTATTAAAAAATCATCCATTAAGTAAGTTATAAGGCACTTAGTGTATCTACAGATATTAGTTGTTTCTATATCAAAAACACAAATGTCAGTAATGTATCCAATGTATGATAATTCCGTTTTCGATACTTGAAAATGGCGTAAGGCCAAAATTGTACAATTGTGCAGGAAATAAAGAGAATGGCAGCTGAAGGCTTCAAGAAATCATTCAAAAAATGATTATTAAATATTTTATTAATTCATTTCTGCATTAATTAAGTAACCAAAATAATGTCTGTTCCCAGCTGCTAGATGCTTCTATTTTGAGTTTTGAGTTAGTTTCCAAGACCTCACATACTGTTGTATTCCTCGGGAAAAATGAATTACTGATTTTAATTGAGTTTATTGCCATGTGTTGAATTAACCATTTCTTCCCTGTATGCTGCACAAAATTTTTCAAGGAAAGCTTCATGTACTGACTTTGACTTGTTCGCCAACATTTCATTTTCTCTCAGTACTGTATTACTGACAACTGGATACTCTCGTCTCACATTCATTACATTCTGTTCTCTCAGATTTATTTGCTTTTAGATTATTTAGGGGTTTCCTGTACATTTTACTGTAGGGTTTGTATTTTTTTAAAAGGAAGCATTGCTGTTCGGTGTCCTTGAAAAGCACAAATAGGTCTTTCATACCTTCACTTAATTTGATAATTTTGGTGGAATATTAAGATTCTAGATACTCTTGCACATGTCCACTTGAAAACGTAATTTAAATATTTTATAGAAATGTCCCCAACTTTTCACTAGCATCATCAATTTTTTGTACCTGCTGCCGATCTGTGTGTGGAAGTACCTCCTTAAGATTTGTTTTGTAACTTTTTATTTTATAAATAAGGAAATCACCATGGCAATATTTTGGGGGCTGTATTAATCTTTATGGGTACAGTTGTATAACCAAATAGAGCATTTTCGATAGTCCTCACCACCGATTTTCCCCTTTTTGAATTTGTAATGGTGTGGTCAATGAAAGACTCTGATTCAGGTGTTGTTTTTGTAGCTGACGAATTTATATGGTTATGGTTATGGCACTGTCATTTGTTAGCAGATCGAAGATAATTTTCTTTATGGCCTGAAGAGTTTTATGTTCGTATCTGCTTGTTTTTTGTTTGTTAGTTGGGAGTTTAACCAGAAGTTCTACTAAATGGTGGAAGAGCATCCTCATTTGGAATCCTCATATCCCAAGTGTTAATAAGCTATTCCGACAAAGCTTTAATTTTACTTTCATTTGTTCAGAGCCCATTTCCATAGAACTTTTCATCAACCCAGTTAATTTTTCCACAATGAACATTACTTCTGACATAAATATGCTCGGCACACACCTTGTGTATCTTTTCACGAGATACATTCAAAATTTTAGATTTAAAACATGATTCTCTTCAGTCTTGCACTGAAGTTAATTCACAGTATATACACTGAGGTGATAAAAAGCCATGGGATATCTCCTAATATTGATCAGTCTTCCTTTTGCCCAGTGTAGTGCAGCAGCTTGATGTGGCATGGACTGATCAAGTCACTGGAAGTTCCCTGCAGAAATATTGAGCCATACTGCTTCATAGCCATACATAATTGCAAAAGTGTTTCTGGTGCAAGATTTCGTGCACGAACTGACCTCTTGAGTATGTCACACCACACTTGAAACCTACCATCATCTCTTACCAACTAAAAGCAGGGCTCATCTGACCAGGCCATGGTTTGCCAGTCATCTAGTGTCTAACCAGTATGTACACGAGCCCAGGAGGGATGCTGCAGGTGGTGATGTGCTGTTAGTAAAGGCATTCGTATCACCCATTAATGCCAGATTTCCCCACAGTGTCCTAATGGGTGTGTTTGTCTTATGTCCCAGACTGATTTGTGCAGTTATTTCACACAGTGTTACTTGTCTGTTAGCCTGACAACTCTAAGCAAACATGGCTACTCGTCACGGTTGAATGATGGCCATTGACCACTGCATTGTCTGTGGTGAGAGTTAATGCTTGAAATTTGGTATTCTCAGTGCACCTTGGACACTGTGGATCTCAGAACATGAAATTCCCTATCGTTTTCCGTGATGGCATGTCCCATCTGTCTAACTCCAGTTACCATTCTGTGTTCACAGCCTGTTAATTCCTGTTGTGCAGCCTTAATCATGTTGGAAATGTATTCACATGAATCACCTGAGGGCAAATGACAGCTTTGGCAATGCACCACTCTTTTATACTGTGTGTGCGCAATACTACCGACACCTGTACATGTGCATATCACTATGCCATGGCTTTTGCACCTCAGTGTAAGTGTTGTGTAGTCTCTCCCAGAAATAGATCTAATTGTTCTATTTTGTCAGCAATGTGCTGGATGTTTTGAAACATTATCTTAAATCTTTTAGCTTCTGTGGTGCAGTCAGCAAGTGTTCAGCCTTCATGTGTGTACTGTGAACAGTGTCTTACACTACAAACGTGACTTCAAGTTCACTGGTAAACAAACTTTATTTGCAGAGATATTATCAAATAGCATCATAACATTGCCTTCAACATCTGCATGAGAAAGACATTGGAGCCAGTAAACTGCCACTTTGTCTGAATTTTAGACTCCAGGAAATATCTTGTCATTATCAATATAGTTTCAGGAGATACCATTCCACCATTGACATCCTCACTCTTATGGAGGTGTCTATAGTAGGCTTCCTTACACAACCATCATTAGCTGCTCTCTCTCTCTCTCTCTCTCTCTCTCTCTCTCTCTCTCTCTGTGTGTGTGTGTGTGTGTGTGTGTGTGTGTGTGTGTGTGTGTGTGAGAGAGAGATACTACTTGGAGACACATCCTTGAATATCTACATGCGTGAGATTTCTGGGGATGTCTTCATGCTTTTATATGGGTCTCCCACTGTTCACATAATTATGTATCAGATTAGTGGAGTTTCAGATAACTTTGCACAAGAAAACAGCATCTCTCACCACAGTGTTTTAAGTGTGGCTTTGTTTTTAATAATCATAGGTAGTATTACATCTACAGTAAGTAGTTATATCAAATGCTTCAGTTTTGTATTCGTCTTGGAACAAGTATGTGCGAGCTGCAGATGATAATCAAGATGCTGAAGGAATGGCTATTGAAACTGATTTTATGTGTATTGTATATTGTACAAAACTTAAATTGGGGGACATCCTTTTAAATTTTAAAGAGTTAGTGATTTATTGGGGTTTATTTTAATCAGAAGCTTATGTGGCTGCTGCATACAAGGGACTTAAATACCCAATCCCTTACAGTCTGTAACATTTTTGAATGTGTTGCACACTGGGTACAGAAAACAGACCAAAAAGGTCTGCTCCATTTTGTTAGAGCTTTTGTGTGGTCTGTGCTTGTATATGGACACGCAGTGTGTGTGTGTGTGTGTGTGTGTGTGTGTGTGTGTGTGTATTACTAGACCATCATACCTCAAATATGCGATACATTTCACCATGAAGACATTAACTTGGCCACAGGAGCATTTAGAACAAGCCTCATTCACAATCTATGGTGACCCTGGTGAGCCACTACTTCTCAACTGGTGACAGCTACTCATGGTGCAACAAGCTGTAAAATTATGGGAAAAGGATTTGGAAATGATCAGGGAAGTTTTATTTAAAAGGTTAAATGATTTTTTAAGATTATTCTGGAATATATTATCGGGTAAAGGCGGTATTTTGGCTATCCGAACAGGCACCATTGCTAATGAAGAAAAAAGTGAACAATAAGATTGTGTTTTGGATACATAAGTATAATAATTACAAATGTTCCCATGTCCCTTCTTCAAATGATTTATTACATGTCTTCAAGGCTGCTATGACACATTGGTGTTTCCTTCCATTATCATCCAAACATTTATTGTGATGTACTTTCATGGAACAATAAATAAATATTAATACAGCATTTAAAACTGTCCCAAATATTTCCACAAACAATAATACTTGGCATGCATACATTTTTTACATAAGTCATCATGTGTGTCCTGTGTCTTTCAGATCAGACAGATACTAATTAATTAGTGTACACTGGTTTGCTTATTAATAAACATCTCTGACCTTGCTATCTTTCATCATTGCAACAGATGTTATTGCCATCTAGTGCCCACAGAGCACGTCTTTTAATCAACTTAAAAATTACTGCCACAAAGCATATACAAGTATTGCGTACAGTATACAATACCGTTGCTCATGCTCCCGTGGAGTGGCTTTTCAGTAGTTTTCTGCAAGCCATGAGACCATTTGTTATTTGACGAGACCCCCCCCCCCCTCCCCCCCCCCCCGGCCCTCTCCCTCCCTATCCCTCCCTCTCCCCCCCCTCCCCCCCTCCCCCCCCTCCCCCCCTCTCTCTCTCTCTCTCTCTCTCTCTCTCTCTCTCTCTCTCTCTCTATCTCTTTAGAAATGGATAGGACAAATACATTACCACCTTGGCTTTTTTAGAATCTGAGTAATTTTTAATTTGGATTATTTTAGGAAAGAAAGCACTCCAAATGTGATTTTTAGGTAAATCTTAAATAATCTTTTAGGTGAGCACCACAAATTTAAGATTGTATACAGGTTGGTCAAAACAGGGAGAATTCCTTGGCTGCTCAATAGTTTTCCTTGATTGTGGCTTCAGGGCCTGCCTGCCTGTAAGGTATGTGTACAGTGTATCATGCCAAGTTCTATGTGATGCTGAAGGCCCTGGAACAGACAAAATGAAATTGAGTGGAGTGAAGGGACTGGAACAGATGAAATGAAACTGAAGAAACTCATCTCTCTCATGTCCTGCAGATCCTCTAGTGCTCCATAGGCCCCTGAGCAAAAGTACCCAGCAGAAAAAGTTTTGCAGAATATACTAGATACTCTTATTTTGCTGCCTTAACATGCAAATGTTGTGATATTCTGCTGGATACGTGGGAATGTGGAAATAAAGGGACATGAGCAAGCTGACAAAGCAGCCGTGGAGGCCTTTATAAATGACATTGTTGAACAATATGCCGTATCCCTACATGCCGTGAATGTGCTGTTCAGCCAGAAAATGGTGTATCAGTAGGAGGAAATAGTTACTAGAGGTGAGGGACGACAAACTGCAGGCTCTTAAGTCCACTGAACATCTGTGGTGTTCATCCTTTCTGTCACACAAGTGGGACAGAGTCCTCTTGACTCCTTATAGGACATAGCTTGCTTATGCATGACTTTTTACTTTGGCTGGAGAAACTACTTATTTATGATGTCTGTGGCATACCCATCATGGTACATCATATTTTGTTGGAGTATGCTCTATGTTCCGACAAGAGATGAGCAGTAGACTTATGTGGGGATATGTTCTCAATATTAGCAGATGACGGGATGTATGTCGGCTGCATTTTAAAATTTTATGAATTGTCCAGGTTTCACCCTAAACTCTTAGATTGGAGGTTTTATTGTGTTGCAGAGAGAGTGGCTCATCCCGTATTAATCTGGTGCTCAGCCAATCACAGTTTCTGCTTCACTGCTTTACATCTTTCTCTGTTAATTGTTTTAATTTATATTGATACTTCTATAGCTTTCTTTTAACCACACTACTCTTCTAAAGATTTTTTGTAAGGCTATCACAATACCAGGTGGATGTGCATAAAAAAAAATTGTCATCATGTTTTAGATTATATTGTACTGATGTGGAATTATAGCAGCAATATTTTTTTTTTTTTCAATATACTTCATTTTAGAAAATTTGTACAACAGAAATAACGTATTTCTAATTGCCACATCATTTGTACCCATTGCACAGATGGCAAAAATTACTGCCTTTTAAATCTATATCTTCAGTGTTTTTTGCTCTTGTTCTTGTCTTCACCAAACTTCTTACTTGGGCCTTATTTATGTTATGTAGAGCACTAGCTACCTCTATTTCCTGACTAAAAGTAAGCAAAAGCATGTTGCACTTATTGGTGTGGCTTTTCTAGTGTAATTATCTTTTCTGTCATGTTCTTTAGAGGGTGAGTTATCGTTATTAATCATTGCTTCCTACAAATTCACTACATTTTGCAGCTGAAAGTTGATTACTGTTGTATTTTTCTTTAGTGGTCTGGTTTGTTTTTCTATCCACATACTATTCACTTGAGTGTTTCACCTTGACACAATCATTATTACTTGCTGACGGTACACTATGCCTATTTTTGTACATTAACTTACTTTCATTTACTAAGTTTTACACATGTAGTACTTCCTTTCCTCTACTTGTAACTCTGGTGCTTTCCATTTTGCACTTTGCCTGTTTTGTTATTTGGGGCATGTCTTATTTCTGCCACTTAGAATTTTCACAAATTTGATGCTTAAAATCGTGTAATTGAGCATCCACTTTGAATGCATTAATTTCACTGTTTCAGTTCCCATAGATTCCTCTTTTCACAGCAAAACTTGTCACTTGTATTCTACACCTACATCTTAAGGTAAACTTGCGAAAAAAGAATTGCAATTGAAGTAATATAGTGGGGAAAACAATGAAAGAAAATGATACAGAAAGAAATAAAATTGTGGAAATGAATGTACAACTGTACAGCTCCAACACATTTTTAAACAGAGAATGAAGCAGACTTTACAGTTGTATTGTAATAATATTGGTTTTGTAGATGTAAAATGAAAGGCAAGTAAACTAATGAAAGCCATATAAACTACCTGAGTGGTATTATTATTATTATTGTTGTTGTTGTTGGTGTTGTTGTTGTTGTTGTTAATTGGCCTTTAGACTGATACTTGGTTTTCAAAGTGTCATGCTCTGTTATGTATTTATTTTTTGCTTTCCAAAGAGCGATTCTGTCTATGTTTACTCTTTGGATTATGAAGCATCAAACCCTGTTATGCATTTAGTCTTTGGAAAATGTGTATGTAATTGACAATCAATAATATTTGTTTAAAACTATTATAAAAGTTGATTCAGAATAGGTTATGTGCTGTTCAAAGCAGTCACAAGGACTTTCAGGAGAACAAGGAAATAGATTATCCATCATGGAATCATGTACTCCCAGTGAAGGAATTGATGAGTACATTATTATTTTAATTAGTTACATAATATAAAAAACCTGTGAATTATTTAAAGTTTTGTTATCACAGCAACAGACGACATTCCAAAGCCAGACTGAAAGTACTAAAGTGGAGAAACAAGCAGTGCCTCCCCTTATTGAGTTTCCAGCAGACAAGATTTGGGATGTATATGTTACGAGTGCAGTATCTACAGATGAAGTGTGGGTTCGCCTTATTGGTGAGATGTATAGTGTAAGTATTGAAATGAGAAACTGACTTTTTTGTGTTGTTGTTTTTTGTGTGATTTCTCACATTGGTATAAAGCTTTTATTTTTTGTATTTGTTTATGTATGTTTTTAATGACTGCAGGATCGCTTTGAAAAAATGGCGAGTGAAATGGAAGATTTCTACAGCCAAAAGAAGATGACTGCCCTGAATCTGAGAGATGGTTTATTTTATGCCATTGAATCTGATGACTGCTGGCACCGTGTAGAACTTCTGGAAGTAAATGGAGATGAGGCATCTGTGTATTACATTGATCATGGTGATGAAGACACAGTACCATGTGATAAGCTTTGCGTGTTGGACCCTCAATTCGCAGCTCTACCCCAACAGGTAAAAGTGACTGAAATTTTTGTCTAGTGTTGGTAAGAATGAGATTTATCAATATTTTTGTACAATATTTAGCATGGATGTTGCTGTAGAGTGAAGTAACTCAACTGCTAGTACAAAGTTACGTGTGCAGCAAGGAAGCACATGATATGCAACAAAATTGTCATCTTAGAAAGTTACAGTATTAGAGAAGGAAAGTTGCTACTCACCATATAGCGGAGATGCTGAGTCACAATAGGCACAACAAAAAGCTTCACACAATTATATCTTTCAGCCATGAAAGCCTTTGTTAACAATACACACACACACACACACACACACACACACACACACATTCACGCAAACTCAACTCTCACACAAACGCAACTAGCGCTAGCACTGAAACCAGTTGCCTGAGACTGCAGAAGTGTGTGCGAGTTGCGTTTGTGTGTGTTTTGTGTGTGTGTGTGTGTGTGTGTGTGTGTGTGTGTGTGTGTGTGTGTGTGTATTTTTGTATCTATTGTTGACAAAACCTTAATGGCCAAAAGCTATAATTGAGTGAATCTTTTTGTTGTGCCTATCACAACTCAGCATCTCCGCTATATAGTGAGTAGCAACTTTCCTTCTCTAACATTGTAACATTCCATCCTGGATTTTCCATTGTTTGCTTCTTAGAAAGTTGTTAGGTATGTTTATTAAGATCGTATAAACAGTCAGAAAGAGTTTACTTGTGAAATTTCCAGTACATCGCATTTTTGTTTCAATCATTTTCTTGTGTTACTGAGTATATCTTCAGATGCTTGTTGCACAGACATAATAATAATAATGAAGATGTTGAAATGCAGCAGTGTGTCATAAATGATGCTGTGACGTCACACTCCTTAATTTTCAGTGGTTCCATGAATTTCTGTATTTTTTTCATAGCAGACAAGCTGGTTTTGTGGCCCTGAATGTCAGCACCATTGTGTGTATAACCATGAGTGGAAGTAATAACAGTGAACACTCTAATACTCTCACAGATGGAGGGCTGTCACATGCTACGCATCTGTACACACCACTGAACAAGTCATTTTGAGCAAGAAGAGAAACAGGTCGTAGATTGTCTCACATTTGCTTCTCTCTACCTCTCTACACTTCGGTGGCAGTATCCGTAAGACTACCTCAGTCAGTGGTGTAGCCATTTTCATCAGCTGTGTCTGTTAATTTGTCTGATATTTCAGTCATTGATGATGATGCTCTTTGTATGAATCTATGCTGACTTGATTTTCTCATATTTTCTATTTCCTTGTCTATCAAAAGTATCTTTTGTTCAGTAATCATCACACACTTTTTCAGCATGATACACGATTTTTCTCATTTTATTATGTCACAACTTCGAAAGCAAACTGATGGTGTGGTATAGAGGTTAGCTTATTTGGTTAGAGGTCCTGTGTTTGATTCTTGGGCTTCTTCTCAATTTTTTTCTCTGGCATAAAGACCAGCAAGGAGGCCCCCTCAGCCCCGTGAGGCTAACTGAAAAGCTGCTTGAATATAAAAGCAACAAAATTGATGTGCAAGTGGCTGAAGTAGTGTTTTACCTTGAAAGGCTTTCACCAGGCTAGGTGAGATGCAACATTTATTTATTAGCAGCAGAAGCGTTGGCCATTATTTTTTCGGATTAGAGAACCAGGTGTTTGATGTATTACAACTATGGATCTTATTCTTCGTAGGATTCCAGACAAGTTCATGTGGGATGGCAGTAGGAAAGGAACTATTTTCTTGCAAAATGTTATCAGTGTAATCAACAGGAGAAAGTTGCTGCTTTTTAGTTTATACAAAAAATTCAGTGTTCCTTGTCTCCACATATTTTAAATACTTTCATGTACATTTTTAAACGATAGTCTGAAGTGTTCTTGTCTTAGTTATACAAAGTGAACACAGAACAAAACTCTTCATTCCCAACAGTGAAACATTGCGTGGCACTTGGTTGAGTATATTCTTTGCATGCTGACATTTGCAATGTTCAGTCACATCGTAGAGTGTATGAATCCACGCTTTGTCTAAATAAACTACTAGCTACTTTAATTCTTATGCTCCAGGTTTTCGTAAAAAATGTAGTGATGTATACTTTTTTGTGTATATTCCTTTGTGTCACTCACTCTGTGTCTTGATGGAACATATTTCTTCAGAGCTTTTTAGTTAGTTAGCCCTGAAATCCAGTTCTGTACAACAAAAGTTGCAAAAGTTTTTGCATAGATGTTGTTTTCTAGTATTGTTCATAATATTGCAGAAATTGTGGCCCAACAACATATTTTGTGTACATCATCAGTGACATGTTTATTGTTTGCAGTTAACTTTTTCTGCTTTGAGACAGATGTTTGATTACCGCTCCATTTGGCATTGTGTCTCGCCTTACACAATTTGCACATCACGGACTAACATAACTCTTACATGTAAACACTTGCTTGCACTTCCCATTCCCTTCTCTGGTGGTACTCAGCGTTCCTGTCTTGTTCTCATTCTCAGTGAAATTAATGATATTAATAGCAGATTGTCAAAGTGAAGGTATTGTCTGCAATCACGTTTTGTGCTCAAATTGCTAGGTAACTACACGTGCTTCTTTGAATTGGTACACTGGTACCTAGCCATGTGACCAAGTTAGCTCCTGCTACAGCTGGGCAATCACTTTACCTTATTCACTAATACTGTCTGATTTGTCTGTGTTACTCATTTTATGTATACATTTAATGGGCGAACTTCTTATAAAATTTGTCGTATCAGCCTATGGTAGTCCTGTAAAATAAATTGTAAGTACATGTACAGGATATGAAGAGTAGACATTGATTGATTTTGTATGTTACAGGTGAAATGTCATTATAAAACTAAAAAGATTGGAAGACTGGTTTCAGTTTTTTCAGTCAGCAAAGTATGTTTTTCTGGAACGCATGTGAAAGACCCATAAGATCAATGCTAAAAATTCTTCCTAATGAGGGTTACCTCATTCCTAAATTCTTAATCGGTGTATTGATTGAATTCATCCAATTTTCTTCCTATTGATGCTTGATGTGACTGAACAAGTTATAAGTGGCACAAAAGACAGGCAGTTCAAACCATGGCTAGTGGCAGAGTTAAGAAAATGTTTTAGGCCATTCTGGAGAGAGGAGTGTGAAAGAGGAAATGCTGACATAATCCATGATTGGCATTGGCAACACAGCTTGCAGTGTTTAGCTTCATTGTGCGATTGTGATAAAACTACCGCTAGGGTGTAATGGGGAAAACAGGACAGTCAACGCGAAGTGTTCTGGACCGAGCAAATAGCGTGTCTTGTGTCGCTTACAACTAAGACTCATCTTTATGCATGGGTTTCTGATGTACAGTATTCAGCAACTGTATTGATTATCAACCTTTTAAATTCAAACACTGAGTCATGAAGAACAGCATCGGTTATTTCCAGCTAGTGAGCTCTTACTGCCTGGCAACTTGTTATGTCGCCAACAGCCAATGCAGTCACCACACCACACTACTATTGCACATATGTAGTTTACAGACCTTACCCTATGAAATATTCAAAATTCCTAAAGTACTGGAATGTAAAGTATAAACAGGCACAGAAGCTATAAATCAAAGTCAGTACGAGAATTTAATTCTCTTCCTCCTAGGCAGCAATTTTACGAGCACTCATAATGTCAACTGACACAACCGAATCTCAAAGCCATAAACAAAAAGAAAATAAATTTTGAAATTTTACATCATGTTTGTAGACCTATTAGGAGAAAAAAAGTGGGTTTGCCACTTGTAATACTGTAGTGTATGTAATTGTAAAGACTATCACTTTTGCTAATGATATACGAGGTAATTGAGCCATTTCCCAACACATTACTGCCACAAATTATATCTTAAAACACTTAGTTTTGATAGTTCTTTCATTTTATGTTTGCCTCAAAAATGGAAAAAATTTATAGCCTACATTGTGAAATAAAATGAAAACTGCGAAACATAGTGAAAATGCTGGATTACGACGACTCGGATGTTAGTTTACCACCTGCAGTCAGTAGCTGTATAGGATGGTGATGTCACACTAATGCACTGGATTCTAGCATATAGAGTGATTGACAGCAAGTTTACTTGGTGGCTTGTTCTAAAGAATGGCTGATGTGATTGGTGTATAGCAAATGGACTGACCATGGCTTCCACTTAGTTTAATTTATATTGTTAACATCATACCCACTTCACTACTGCGCATTAATTTTATTTACAGTAGTTCTGCTCATGCTTCTACTAACTGCAGCCAAGGTAAGCTACTCCATTTGCTATATGCGGCACCACAATTAACAGGACGTGTTCAGTGAACAGTTGTTCATCTTTGTTGCAGTCCTCAAAGGTGTTCAATGCATTGTCATGGCAGAGAGATTGTTACAAATGTAACAGATTGCTCTTACAGAAAAACACTGAAATCACATAAGGCTTAACTTCGTCATATTCATTGGTATAAATAAGTACCACTTGCAAAGGTAATCTTGCGTGTATATACGTGCTTTCACAAAACCTGCTGTGTTTAGAGTACAGCAAGACATGAGTTGGTAAACACACACCCCCACATTAAATTCCGATGCCTTTCACCATACTTCACGGTTTTCGGTTTAATTCACCATATTCATAAATGTTTGCTTTTTTCTGGGTGAGCACAAAGGAAAGGTCTCTCAAACTGTGTGTTTTGTTGTATAATTTGTGGTCGTAACATGTCAGAAAATAGTTTGATTACCTTGTACCCAGATACAAATTTAAATTTTTTAATGAGTTTGTGCTTCCTGTTACACATCTGTGACTTTTTAAGAACTAATGAAATTCATTACCAGAAGTTATGGTATAAACATTGTATTGCACATTTAATTTCCTTCACTTTACAGATTTTATAAAATGTGTTGAAGAGGATTATGAGTTTTAATCATATATGCCAATTACATATGTTTTTCCTCGATTGTACATTTTCCTCAATTTTGCATGTTTTAAGAGTGGACACTTGAAAATGTAAAATAGGGGTTTCGCTGTCCCCTGGTAGCTGAGTGGTCAGCGTGACAGACTGTCAATCCAAAGGGCCCGGGTTCGATTCCCGGCTGGGTCGGAGATTTTCTCTGCTCAGGGACTGGGTGTTTGTGTTGTCCTAATCATCATCATTTCATCCCCATCGACGCACAGGTTGCTGAAGGGCAAGGCGAACGGTCTACCCGATGGGAGGCCCTAGCCACACGACATTTCATTTCATTTTCACTGTATGTGTAATTTCTTGTGGCTGGCATACAAAGCTTATAGATTTTTTGAGTTAGTAGTTGCATAATTAAACATTTTGTTTTGACATACATGAAATTTCTCTGAGGCAGAAATTAAATGTTCCGAAATGATTATTGAAATTTCATTACTATATTTGTACATCACTAGCAATGATATTCCACAGTTGTGGCATTTGGCGATGTTAACTAGCTTGAGTAGTCTGTTAAAATAGAAGCAAAGGAAACTAAACAAAACATGAGCAGAAATGTAAATTTGAGAGTCACAGATGAATACATTCTTAGCTCCACAGACACCTATGATCTTATGCAACACAAAAGAATGTTTACCAGTATTTTCTTTCATTAGAACACTGATCTTACAGGGTGGAAAAAAGTGGCAGTGGAATAATACGGGAATTCAATAACAAATTGGAGGTGAAGTTGTTAAACGATACAAGAGGATAATTAAGAGCAATATTCTGTAAGTTATTGTTCAGATGTTTCATCAGTCATCTTGAGTGTTAAGAAAACATTTATAGGAGAATGCTGCTGAAAATAATGTTTCATCCATGAGCTGCCTATATACAGGGTGTTACAAAAAGGTACAGCTAAACTTTCAGGAAACATTCCTCACACACAAAGAAAGAAAATATGTTATGTGGACATGTGTCTGGAAACACTTACTTTCCATGTTAGAGCTCATTTTATTACTTCTCTTCAAATCACATTAATCATGGAATGGAAACACACAGCAACAGAACGTGCCAGCGTGACTTCAAACACTTTGTTACAGGAAATGTTCAAAATGTCCTCCGTTAGCGAGGATGCATGCATCCACCCTCCATCGCATGGAATCCCTGATGCACTGATGCAGCTCTGGAGAATGGCATATTGTATCACAGCCGTCCACAATATGAGCACGAAGAGTCTCTACATTTGGTACCGGGGTTGCGTAGAAAAGAACTTTCAAATGCCCCCATAAAAGAAAGTCAAGCGGGTTGAGGTCAGGAGAGCATGGAGGCCATGGAATTGGTCTGCCTCTACCAATCCATTGGTCACCGAATCTGTTGTTCAGAAGCGTACGAACACTTCGACTGAAATGTGCAGGAGTTCCATCGTGCATGAACCACATGTTGTATCGTACTTGTAAAGGCACATGTTCTAGCAGCACAGGTAGAGTATCCCGTATGAAATCATGATAACGTGCTCCATTGAGCGTAGGTGGAAGAACATGGGGCCCAATCAAGACATCACCAACAATGCCTACCCAAACGTTCACAGAAAATCTGTGTTGATGACCTGATTGCACAATTGCGTGCGGATTCTCAACAGCCCACACATGTTGATTGTGAAAATTTACAATTTTATCACGTTGGAATGAAGCCTCATCCGTAAAGAGAACATTTGCACTGAAATGAGGATTGACACATTGTTGGATGAACCATTCGCAGAAGTGTACCCGTGGAGGCCAATCAGCTGCTGATAGTGCCTGCACACGCTGTACATGGTATGGAAACAACTGGTTCTCCCGTAGCACTCTCCATACAGTGATGTGGTCAACGTTACCTTGTACAGCAGCAATTTCTCTGACGCTCACATTAGGGTTATCGTCAACTGCACAAAGAATTGTCTCGTCCATTGCAGGTGTCCTCGTCGTTCTAGGTCTTCCCCAGTCGCGAGTCATAGGCAGGAATGTTCCGTGCTCCCTAAGACGCCGATCAATTGCTTCGAACGTCTTCCTGTTGGGACACCTTCGTTCTGGAAATCTGTCTCTATACAAATGTACCGCGCCACGGCTGTTGCCCCGTGCTAATCCATACATCCAATGGGCATCTGCCAACTCCGCATTTGTAAACATTGCACTGACTGCAAAACCACGTTCGTGATGAACAGTAACCTGTTGATGCTACGTGCTGATGTGCTTGATGATAGTACTGTAGAGCAATGAGTCGCATGTCAACACAAGCACCGAAGTCAACATTACCTTCCTTCAATCGGGCCAACTGGCGGTGAATCGAGGAAGTACAGTACATACTGACAAAACTAAAATGAGCTCTAACATGGAAATTAAGCGTTTCCGGACACATGTCCACATAACATCTTTTCTTTATTTGTGTGTGAGGAATGTTTCTGAAAGTTTGGCCGTACCTTTTTGTAACACCCTGTATACTGCACAGAAAAAATTAAAGGGCCACTCACGAGGGGAGGGTCGAAAAGTTTCTAGCCTAACAAATAAAGAATGACAGAAATTTCATAATACCAGTTTATTTTTCAGTATAGTAATACCCGTGTACACTAAAACGTGGGCACGCTCAGATAACTTCTGCAAACCATTCAAATAAAAGGTCGAATTCAAGTCCAACCAAGCATTCACGTACTGAAGCATCATTCTCAAATTGCTGTACTTTGAGGTCTTTTTTTAAGTTTGGGGAAAGAAAAAAGTCTGATGGAGCCAAATCTGGAGAACGTGATGAATGACGTAACAATTCGAACCCGCAGTCATGCGGAGTTTCCAGTGTTGCGAGGGCTTTGTACGCTGGTGCGTTGTCCTGGAACTCCACATGCCAATTTTCTGCACCTATTTTTCTCTCTCTCGTCTCCCAAACAGTGTAGGAGGGTGGAATAATATGATGGATTGAGAGTTATGCCCTTTTGCAAGTTATCCACCATAATTAGCCTGTCTGTGTTCCAGAAGACTGATTCCATCACCATACCAGCTGATTTTTGCACTCAGAATTTTTTGGGGGTAAGGGATGAAGGATGTTTCCATTGTTGTGACTGTTGTTTTCTCTCACCATGAAAGTGGTGAACCCATCTTTCGTCCATTGTCACATACCTTGCAAGAAAGTTGTCTTTATCTGCTTCAAATTGGCAGCCAACATCTTCACAACACTTGCAGTCTCTGATTTGCATTAAAGTCTTTTGGGACCTGCCAAGATGAAACTTTCCACATTTCCAAAATATCCACAACAATGTCATGAGCACGCCCCTGGGAGATTCCAAATGTGGTTTCAATGTGCTGCAACGTTGTTCGATGATAATGCAAAATTGTATCATGAATTGCAGTCACCATTCCTCCGTGGCAACGGTGACAGGCCTTCCACTCGTTGGCACATCTTCCACACCCTTTCTTCTACTTTTAAAGTTGAACACTCAGTTTTTCACTGTTTCATAAGACAGAGCACTGTCCTTCAGTGTATTCCACATGTCCTCCCCAATTATCTTGGGCGCCATTCCCTTAAAGTGTAAATATTCAATCACAGCACGACTCTTGATCTTCTCAATATTAACAACCATTTTGCTTACACTATAGTATACAGCGCGACCTAATGGCAAAACTAACGAAGCTGGAGCCATGAAATTTGACTTGCATACCCACAAAGGGTTACCATAAGAGTAACTATCTCAGGCAAGAAATTTTGACAGCCTGTTGTATTTGAAGCCTTGTAATTCTACAAGCCCACATGCAGGTGCCAGAGCAACAGCATAATGCCATTAACTGAAGGGTGTAGAAGAGGTTGCTGACCTGTCTGTAGGTGCCTAGAAATCAGTCAAGGATTATCTCTGTAATGGTACATTTTTAAAGTGTTCAGCAAAGTTGTGCCGGTGGCACTGAGGGTATTGCCGAACTTGGGATCTTAGGGGGCCATTTGCCATTCTATTTATGCATGTGTAATGTTGCACACTCCATCTGTTATCACACCGAAAGAAGGCGCAAAATGGGAGGGCTGAAAAAGAGTAAGCACCCTTTGTTTCTTCAGATCATATTCATATTTCATTAAATGATTTTGAATGATCCTTAGGGGTTCCACCCTTTATACCAGAGCAAAATTGCAATTACACTGCGCTCCAAAGGGATTAGATCACATTCAGTGCAGTTGCTATGTCCTGAGAGAAGGGTTGAATCTTCCGGGATGTGTCAGCAGTGTTAGAGGTTGTCAAGAACATTGTTATGCTGCATGTTGTACTGTAAACTGTTGTCTTTGACTGTGAAATGTGTGTAAATGAATGCCTCAGTGGAACGGGTGGTTTCATTGATACCCTTTACACCACCTCCTGAGGCCTTTTCATGTAGATTCTGGGCAGCAGCGTGTCTGAAACTGTGTGTTTTAAATGCCGGATGTCACAGCTCTGACCTCCATCGCAGAGGTGCCCGGAGGAGTGGTGAGATGTGGGTGAATAGGTGGGTGTGCAACCTTCCCATTGTGTGCCACATCCATGGATGTGTTCTGCAGGATTGTGAAATTTGGTGCCAGTGTGACATCATTAACCCGCCTTGTTTAAACATGTGTTGACATCTTTGGACTGTCGCCAAGCCAAAGTGTGATGTTGCAGGGCACTCTACTTTTGGACCATTATGGGGGAAGGTTATAGGCATTTTTGTGCCAAATATCACACTTCTGTGTTGTAATGGGGTAAAAAGGGGATTTAAATAAAGTGATCCTTCAATCATTTTGCATGTGTATTTGCCTTGCAGTAAGTTTATATTTTTTGAGACCAGTTTAACGGAAATGTATGTTGGTTTTGATCTTTCATTTCTTGTTCATAACTGGCCACAGAAGAAATCTTGTTATGATGGTGCAACATACGAAAGCATATATACTAATATTTTAATCAATCTATATTCAAAATTTCAAATTGACTCCCAGATGTAAATTATTGGTCAACTTGTAAAGGAATATGGAAATCAGTAGCTAACTATTGTGCAGGTATCTAAGAAAAGATAACAGTGATTTTTGTATGTAATAACATACATTCCTTTGGGGTGTAGTCAGGATTGGAAAGCGGTATGGGCTTGTGGTTAATATGCAGTACTCAGGCTTAGAAAAATAAACTGTATTGGTTTACTGGCACTTGGGGATTACATGGTGAAGATGTGCCAGGAGGACGAGAGAAGAGAACATCATTAGGCCCAATGATTTCCCCTTTTCCAGTGTGAACCAGTTGATAGTTTTCACATCAGCTGAAAAGCAATAGACAAAAAATTTTAAAATGTAAATGATAAAAATTACTCCCTTTTAGGGCCTCGGGGCCTCTCATATGTCTGATTCCCTATCGCTGAAATAAATGGTGAATAAAACTATCTCAATGGGGCCTTAAATCTAAGGATAACAATATTTTAATTTCATTTAATAATTCAATGTTTTTAGTTTCATTTAACAATTCAAATCTTGGATGTGAAGATAATTATAACGTCATCTTGCATCGACTGCAGTTGTCGGCATGACTGTTCTATGGCATTAGAAAGATAGCTGAAGCAGGTTTGAGAAACAATGTCACAGAATACAAACAACTGAAACACTCATATGACAAGGATTAGGACATAATGTAAAAATAATCAGTACACGTATACAGGTTGGTTTTGAAGATTAATAAAGAAAGTGAATAATTCATTTCTAGCATTGTTAGTGGAGGTAATGGATGTAGGATGATTTGTAATAGAATAGGGGCCATATGAGGTTAAAAGGCCACCTTCTTAGACTGCGGGCACTTATGCAAGCAGTTACTCGGCTTGGCATTGATTATAGGGCAGTTGGATGTCTTCCTGAGGAATATAGTGCCAAATTCTATCCAGTTGGCACATTAGATGTACAAAATGTTGAGATGGTTGCAGGGCCCTGCCCATAATGTTCCAAACATTCTCATTTGGGGGGAGATCTTGTGACATTGGTGGCCAAGGTAGGGTTTACTGTAAGACGTAACAGAGGTAGAGTATGTCAACACATTGTTATTTCAAGCGGTGCAACAATAAGTTTAGTTATGTAGTCTTGTAGCGAGTAGCAGAGCCAATGTCGCGGTGTATTGGTCACGATAGGCCTCGAAACTCAATTGTTGGCAGTACAGGTACCACCTCAAACATTTGGCAGGCCAGATACCGGGGATGTCCGGCCAGCTAACGCGGGCCGGTTTGCCGGCCGTCGCGGGCCGGTTTCGGCCCGTGTGCCGTAGTTTGGAGACCCCTGATTTAGAGGACAAGTTTGGGGAGGTGGAGGGCTTGTCCAAAATGAGATCTGGGTCAGTCTTGATCAAAACAGCATCCTCTGCCCAGTCACGGACATTATTCGCATGTGACAAGCTGGGAGATGTTTCTGTAACCATCACGCTGCATAATAGCTTAATTATGGTCCAGGAATTATATTCCACAGGGACCTTCTTTTGCAGTCTGACAATGAGCTGCGCACCAATTGAGAGCAGTGAGGTGTATGTTTTGTCCGGTGTGTCCACCAGGGCCCCCTGGGATAAACGGGTTGCCACCACGTGCCTTCATCTTCACCTTCAAGGGTGATACATTGCCTGAGAAGGTCAAGGTGATGGTCTACTGCTGTGATGTAACGCCCTATATCCCTCCCCCGATGCAGTGCTTTAAGTGCTGGAAGTTCGGCAATAGGTCTTCCCACTGTACTTCCGGTGTCACATGTCGAGAGTGTGGACACCCATCACATCCCAACACTCCATGTGCCCCACCTCCTATCTGTGTCAACTGCGGAGAGTACCATTCCCCTTGCTTGCCAGACTGCAGGATTCTCCAGAAAGAGAGGAAAAAATGGAGTAAAAGACCCTGGACCGACTGACCTACACTGAGGCATAGAGAAAATTTGAACGCCTGCATCCTGTACGTATTACATCGTCTTATGCTGCTGCTACAACAGTTCTGGCACAATCAGCTCCGCCAACCCCAGTCACTTTTCAGAGCCGGAAGACTACACCTGCCCCCTTGATTGTGGTGGGCATTTCCCTCCCTGTTGCTCCCGTATCACCTACTTAAGGAGCAAACATCCCCCCCCCCCCCCCCCTTTCCACCATCGGGGACATTTGTCCTCACTTCGAAGCCGGAGAAGTGTAAGTCTTCTTCGGCTTCTCTCACTAGGAAGGCGTCCCCTTGGGTCACTGCCTTCCTAGGTTTCTGCTTGGGGGAAAGATGACACACACCAGTGGCTGAAGAGCTCAAAAGCAGATGGTTATAGGGCTTCACGCGCATCGTCAGTCCCGGAGACTGAGCCAGTGAACTTCTCCCAGCCAGGGAAACCCAAGGAGCAGCGAGAGAAATCCAAAAAGAAGACCCCTAAGACCAAGGACATTGCAGTGGCACCCACACCTCCGCTACCTCCAAGCTCTGCGTCTGAGGATGGGGTGGAGATTCTGGCATCTGCTGAGGGCCTAGATCTCACCAGAACCTCAGACACAATGGATATAGACTGCTCAGGCAATAAGTCGGTGGCAGCAGGTGACTGAGGCGTAAACTGCCTCATTAAATGTTCCATGCCTTCCCAGTCTCATGATGTCATCCTCCAGTGGAATTGCAGTGGTTTTTCCACTGCCTGGCTGAGCTACAGCAACTGTTAAGCTTTAGACCTGCTATCTGCATTGCCCTCCAGGGACCTGGTTCCCGGCGATGTGGACCCGTGACCTGCGTGGCTATAAGGGATATTACAGGAACTGTAGTGACTATAATCGAGTGTCAGGTGGAGTTTGCATTTATGTCCTGAACTCAGTCTGTAGTGACACTGTGCTCCTTCAAACCCCTCTTGAAGCTGTGGCTGTCAGAATAAGGATGACACAGGAAATAACCGTCTGTTATGTATATCTTCCTCCAGTTGGTGAAGTACCCATGAATGCATTAGCTGCACTGATTGATCAACTCCCTAAACTTTTCCTACTTTTGGGAGATTTTAACGCCCATTACCTCTTGTGGGGTGGCACTGTGCTTACTGGCCGAGGCAGAGATGTCGAAACTTTACTATCTCAATTCGAGCTCTGCCTCATAAATACTAGGGCCGCCACACATTTCATTGTGGCTCATGTTAGTTACTTGGCCATTGATTTATCAATTTACAGCCTAGGACTTCACCCATCTATCCACTGGAGAGCACATGACGACCTGTGACCACATCCCCCATCTTCCTGTCACTGCCCCAGTGTTAGGCTCATGGATGCCTGCCCTGATGGGCTTTAAAGAAGGTAGCCTGGGAAACTTTCACCTCTGCTGTAACCATTGAATCTTCCCCACACGGGAACATTGATGTTATGGTTGAGCAGGTGACTACAACAATTGTTTATGCAGCAGAAAATGCCACCCCTCGCTCTTTAGGGTGCCCCCAGTGTAAGGCTGTCACTTGGTGGTCTTCGGAAGTCGCTGAAGCAATTGAGGAGACTCAATGGTCCACTGCCATCATTGAGTCTCCCCCACAGGGTGACATTGACGAGGTGGTCCGTGTTTTAACCACGTCCATCATTTCAGCGGCCGAGGCTTCCATCCCCCGTTCTTCTGGCCTCCCTCGGAGGAAGGCTGTCCCCTGGTGGTCGCCGGAGATTGCTGAGGCTATTCGCGACCGTAGGCGGGCTCTTCAGCGTCATAGGCGGCACCCGTCTCTGGAGACCCTCATCGCCTTTAAGAGGCTCCGTGCCTTCGCCCGTCGTCTTATTGCACGGCGTAAGCAGGAGTGCTGGGAGAGGTACGTCTCATCCCTGGGCTCCCGTGTCTCCCCCTCGCTCGTGTGGTCCCGGATCCGGCAGATTTATGGATCCCAGACCCCTACGGGTCTCCCTGGGATCTCCCTGGCCGGCGCTGTCTGCACGGACGCTGCCGCCATTGCTGAACACCTTGCTGCGCACTTCGCTAAGAGCTCTGCGACTGCAACTTATCCCCCCACCTTTCGCTCTCTCAAGGAGTGTGCTGAGCAGACGCCGTTATCGTTCCGCACGTGTCGTTCTGAAGAATACAATGCTCCTTTCAGCGAGAGGGAATTCCTCGATGCCCTCGCCGACTGCCCTGATACAGCACCAGGCCCAGACTGCATCCACGCACAGATGCTGAAGCATCTCTCCAGGGACTGCCAGAGACACATCCTCACCATCTTTAACCGCATTTGGAGCGAGGGCGTGTTCCCGTCGCAATGGCGAGAGGGTGTTATTGTCCCCATCTTGAAGCCCGGTGCGGACCCACAGGCGGTGGACAGCTATCGTCCCATTACCCTCACCAACGTTTTGTGCAAATTGCTCGAACGTATGGTGGGGCGGCTTTTGTGTTGGGTCCTTGAGTCGCGCGGTCTCCTCACTCCATCCCAGGGTGGCTTCCGTTGGGGCCGGTCTGCCACGGACAATTTGGTGCGGCTGGAATCTTCTATCCGTACGGCCTTTGCCCGACGTCAGCATCTCGTTGCTGTATTTTTCGATCTGCGGAAGGCGTATGACACCACGTGGAGGCATCACATCCTCGCCACGTTGTATGAGTGGGGTCTTCGTGGTCGGCTCCCGGCTTTTCTTCAAACCTTTTTATTGCGCCGCTCTTTCCGGGTGCAAGTCAGTGCTGCCTCTAGTTCATCTTATACACAGGAAAATGGGGTCCCGCAGGGCTCGGTGTTGAGCGTCTCCTTATTTCTAGTGGCCATTAATGGTCTGGCTGCAGCCGTGGGGTCGTCGGTGTCTCCTTCTTTGTATGCCGACGACTTCTGCATCTCATTTAGCTCCACGACTACGGGAGTCGCCGAACGCAGGCTGCAAGTCGCCATTCGCAAGGCAGCATCATGGACTCTGACTCATGGTTTTCAGTTCTCTGCAGCCAAGACTCGAGTTATGCACTTCTGCAGGCGTCGGACGGTCCACCCTCATCCTGAACTTTACCTCGACGGCCACCTGCTTGAAGTAGTGGACACTTGCCGCTTCTTGGGACTCATGTTTGATGCCCGGCTCACATGGGTTCCTCATATTACTCAGCTGAAGCAAAAATGCTGGCGGCACCTCAACGCCCTCCGCTGCCTTAGCCATAAGTCTTGGGGTGCAGATCGCTGCACGCTGCTGCGATTGTACAGAGCCCTTGTGCAGTCCCGGCTTGATTATGGGAGCCCGGCCTATGGGTCTGCATCACCCTCAGTGTTGAAGTTGTTAGACCCCATACACCACTGTGGGGTTCGGCTTGCAACTGGCGCTTTTCGTACCAGCCCTGTGGATAGTCTACTGGTGGAGGCCGGGGTTCCCCCGCTGCGGATTCACCGCCATCGACTGCTCGCCGACTATGCTGTCCACGTGCATTGCTCGCCAGACCATCCCAATCGTCGCCTGCTTTTCCCTGCCATGGTCCTCCATATGCCCGAACGGCGACCTAGGTCTGGGCTTTCCGTAGCTGTCCGTGTCCAGTCCCTGCTGTCAGAATTGGGGTCGTTCCCTCTTCTGCCTCCCTTCCGGGTCCGTACACCTACGCCGCCCTGGTGTTTGTCCCGGCCGTCCGTCCGTCTGGATTTGGCACAGGGACCTAAGGACTCGATTCCGCCTGTGGCCCTCTGTCGCCGTTTTCTTGCGCTCCTCGAATCATTTCCGGGCTGTGAGCCTGTCTACACTGATGGTTCCCTGGTTGATGGTCGCACTGCCTACGCTTTTGCTCACGCTGCCCATGTTGAGCAACGCTCCTTGCCGGCTGGCTGCAGTATTTTTACTGCAGAGCTGGTGGCCATCTTGCGCGCTCTTGAGCATATGCGTTTCTGCTCAGGTAGGTCCGTCGTCATCTGCAGTGACTCCCTGAGCAGCCTTCAGGCCATCGACCGCTGCTATCCCTCTTCTCCTCTGGTGTCCTCTATTCAGGAGTCTGTTTCCGCCATTGCCCGCTCTGGTCGTTCGGTGGTCTTGGTTTGGACGCCAGGTCATGTTGGTATCCCGGGGAACGAACGTGTTGACAGGCTGGCCAAAGGGGCGATCGACGCCCCAGCTTTGGAGATCGGCCTCACAGCTCGCGACCTGCAGCTGGTGTTGCGCCGTAAGGTGCTTGGGGTGTGGTCTGTTGAGTGGCATGGCATGACAGCCCAGAATAAACTGCGGGCTGTCAAGGAGACGACCGATGTGTGGACTCCTCCCAACGGTCTTCTCGCAGGGACTCTGTCATCCTGTGTCGGCTCCGCATTGGCCATACATACCTGACGCACGGCCATCTTTTACGTCAGGAGGATCCCCCCCTGTGTCGGTGTGGGTCCCGGCTGACGGTCGCCCACGTTTTATTGGAGTGTCCCCGACTGCGCACCCTTCGGCAGTCTTTTAATCTCCCGGGCACCTTGCCTTTGATTTTATGCGACGATACCTCGATGGCTGACAGTGTTTTACATTTTATCCGTGCTAGTCCTTTTTATGGTTCCATTTAGAGTGGTCCTGCACCTTTCCCTTTGTGTGTCTCTTGTCCTCGAGTCTCTCATATTTGGTTGCAGCTTTTAGTGTGTAGTCGGTTGGTTGACTCTCTCCCTTTTTTGTTGTTGTGGTCAGTCAACCAGTCTCCGGCCATCTTCTTTTCTTCTGTTTCTTTCTGTCTGGTGTTCATCTGTCCTCTTCGTGTCTGTTGTATTCGTTACCGCATTTGTGTTCTTTTAGGGCCTGGGGGGGGGGGGGGAGTATCCTTCCCCTAGGGATTTTATCTGCTCTGCGCCTTAATGTCTCGCCTGTTTTTGGAATGGGGGACTGATGACCTTAGCTGTTTAGTCCCCCTTAAACATCCTAACAACCACCACCACCACCAATTGAGGAGCATTGGTGAGCTTTACACCGGCAGAAGTGGCACCCTTTCTTGGAGCACCTCATAGCCTTTAAATGGCTCCGTGCCCGTGTTCGGGCAGGAGTGTTGGGAGAGATATGTCTCGATCTTTGGGTGCCGTACGTCACCTTCCCAAGTCTTGGTGAAGAACAAACTTCTTTTCGGGTACCAGACCCCAACAGGTGTTCCTGGTATTTACATGTTGTTGTTGTTGTGGTCTTCAGTCCTGAGACTGGTTTGATGCAGCTCTCCATGCTACTCTATCCTGTGCAAGCTTCTTCATCTCCCAGTACCGACTGCAACCTACATCCTTCTGAATCTGCTTAGTGTATTGATCTCTTGGTCTCCCTCTACGATTTTTACCCTCCACGCTGCCCTCCAATGCTAAATTTGTGATCCCTCGATGCCTCAGAACATGTCCTACCAACCGATCCCTTCTTCTAGTCAAGTTGTGCAACAAACTTCTCTTCTCCCCAATCCTATTCAATACTTCCTCATTAGTTACGTGATCTACCCACCTTATCTTCAGCATTCTTCTGTAGCACCACATTTCGAAAGCTTCTATTCTCTTCTTGTCCAAACTAGTTATCGTCCATGTCTCACTTCCATACATGGCTACACTCCATACAAATACTTTCAGAAACGACTTCCTGACACCTAAATCTATATTCGATGTTAACAAATTTCTCTTCTTGAGAAACACTTTCCTTGCCATTGCCAGTCTACATTTTATATCCTCTCTACTTCGACCATCATCGGTTATTTTACTCCCTAAATAGCAAAACTCCTTTACTACTTTAAGTGTCTCATTTCCTAATCTAATTCCCTCAGCATCACCTGACTTAATTTGACTACATTCCATTATCCTCGTTTTGCTTTTGTTGATGTTCATCTTATATCCTCCTTTCAAGACACTGTCCATTCCGTTCAACTGCTCTTCCAAGTCCTTTGCTGTCTCTGACAGAATTACAATGTCATCGGCGAACCTCAAAGTTTTTACTTCTTCTCCATGAATTTTAATACCTACTCCGAATTTTTCTTTTGTTTCCTTTACTGCTTGCTCAATATACAGATTGAATAACATCGGGGAGAGGCTACAACCCTGTCTCACTCCTTTCCCAACCACTGCTTCCCTTTCATGCCCCTCGACTCTTATAACTGCCATCTGGTTTCTGTACAAATTGTAAATAGCCTTTCGCTCCCTGTATTTTACCCCTGCCACCTTCAGAATTTGAAAGAGAGTATTCCAGTCAACATTGTCAAAAGCTTTCTCTAAGTCTACAAATGCTAGAAACGTAGGTTTGCCTTTTCTTAATCTTTCTTCCAAGATAAGTCGTAAGGTCAGTATCGCCTCCCGTGTTCCAACATTTCTACGGAATCCAAACTGATCTTCCCCGAGGTCGGCTTCTACCAGTTGTTCCATTCGTCTGTAAAGAATTCGCGTTAGTATTTTGCAGCTGTGACTTATTAAACTGATAGTTCGGTAACTTTCACATCTGTCAACACCTGCTTTCTTTGGGATTGGAATTATTATATTCTTCTTAAAGTCTGAGGGTATTTTGCCTGTCTCATACATCGTGCTCACCAGATGGTAGAGTTTTGTCATGACTGGCTCTCCTGAGGCCATCAGTAGTTCTAATGGAATGTTGTCTACTCCCGGGGCCTTGTTTCGACTCAGGTCTTTCAGTGCTCTGTCAAACTCTTCACGCAGTATCTTATCTCCCATTTCATCTTCATCTACATCCTCTTCCATTTCCATAATATTGTCCTCAAGTACATCGCCCTTGTATAAACCCTCTATATACTCCTTCCACCTTTCTGCTTTTCCTTCTTTGCTTAGAACTGGGTTGCCATCTGAGCTCTTGATATTCATACAAGTGGTTCTCTTCTCTCCAAAAGTCTCTTTAATTTTCCTGTAGGCAGTATCTATCTTACCCCTAGTGAGACAAGCCTCTACATCCTTACATTTGTCCTCTAGCCATCCCTGCTTAGCCATTTTGCACTTCCTGTCGATTTCATTTTTGAGACGTTTGTATTCCTTTTTGCCTGCTTCATTTACTGCATTTTTATATTTTCTCCTTTCATCAGTTAAATTCAATATTTCTTCTGTTACCCAAGGATTTCTATTAGCCCTCGTCTTTTTACCTACTTGATCGTCTGCTGCCTTCACTACTTCATCCCTCAGAGCTACCCATTCTTCTTCTACTGTATTTCTTTCCCCCATTCCTGTCAATTCCCTAATGCTCTCCCTGAAACTCTCTACAACCTCTGGTTCTTTCAGTTTATCCAGGTCCCATCTCCTTAAATTCCCACCTTTTTGCAGTTTCTTCAGTTTCAATCTGCAGTTCATAACCAATAGATTGTGGTCAGAATCTACATCTGCCGCAGGAAATGTCTTACAATTTAAAACCTGGTTCCTAAATCTCTGTCTTACCATTATATAATCTATCTGAAACCTGTCAGTATCTCCAGGCTTCTTCCATGTATACAGCCTCCTTTCATGATTCTTGAACCAAGTGTTAGCTATGATTAAGTTATGCTCTGTGCAAAATTCTACAAGGCGGCTTCCTCTTTCATTCCTTCCTCCCAATCCATATTCACCTACTATGTTTCCTTCTCTCCCTTTTCCTACTGACGAGTTCCAGTCACCCATCACTATTAAATTTTCATCTCCCTTCACTACCTGAATAATTTCTTTTATCTCGTCATACATTTCATCTATTTCTTCATCATCTGCAGAGCTAGTTGGCATATAAACTTGTACTACTGTAGTAGGCATGGGCTTTGTGTCTATCTTGGCCACAATAATGCGTTCACTATGCTGTTTGTAGTAGCTAACCCGCACTCCTATTTTTTTATTCATTATTAAACCTACTCCTGCATTACCCCTATTTGATTTTGTATTTATAACCCTGTAATTACCTGACCAAAAGTCTTGTTCCTCCTGCCACCGAACTTCACTAATTCCCACTATATCTAACTTTAACCTATCCATCTCCCTTTTTAAATTTTCTAACCTACCTGCCCGATTAAGGGATCTGACATTCCACGCTCCGATCCGTAGAACGCCAGTTTTCTTTCTCCTGATAACGACGTCCTCTTGAGTAGTCCCCGCCCGGAGATCCGAATGGGGGGACTATTTTACCTCCGGAATATTTTACCCAAGAGGACGCCATCATCATTTAATCATACAGTAGAGCTGCATGTCCTCGGGAAAAATTACGGCTGTAGTTTCCCCTTGCTTTCAGCCGTTCGCAGTACCAGCACAGCAAGGCCGTTTTGGTTAATGTTACAAGGCCAGATCAGTCAAGTCATCCAGACTGTTGCCCCTGCAACTACTGAAAAGGCTGCTGCCCCTCTTCAGGAACCACATGTTTGTCTGGCCTCTCAACAGATACCCCTCCGTTGTGGTTGCACCTACGGTACGGCCATCTCTATTGCTGAGGCACGCAAGCCTCCCCACCAACGGCAAGGTCCATGGTTCGTGGGGGGGGGGGGGGGGGGGGTGTTTACATAAATGGTGTGTTATCTACCAATGCAAACGCGATTGGTGAGCACTTTGCTCGAGCCTCTGCATCGCAGAATTACCCCCCAACCTTTTGCACTCTCAAATAGCGGCTGGAAAGGAAAGTCCTCTCATTCACTACACACCACAGTGAATCTTATGACTCCCCATTTACAGAGTGGGAGCTTCTCAGTGCCCTTGCACATTGCCTCGACACAGCTCCTAGAGCTGATTGGATCCACAGCCAGATGATTAAACATCTCTCATCTGACTACAAGTGACATATCCTCATCATCTTCAACCAGATCTCGTGCAATGGCGTCTTTCCATCGCAATGGCGGAAGAGCACCACCATTCCGATGATCAAACCTGGTAAAAACTCGCTTGATGTGGAAAGCTATTGGCCCGTCAGCCTCACCCATGTTCTTTGTTAGCTGCTGGAACGTATGGTGTGTTGGTGGTTGGATTGGGTCCTGGAGTCACATGCCCTATTGGCTCCATGTCAGGGCAGCTTCCACCAGAGTCACTCTACAACTGATAATGTTGTGTCCCTCATGTCTGCCATCCGAACAGTCTCTTCCAGATGCCAGCACCTGGTTGCCGTCCTTTTTTGATTTACTAAAAGCGGATGACACGACCTGACGAAATCATATCCTTGCCTGCTCCCAATTTTTATCCAAAACTTATCCATATCCAGGAGAATGGAGTCCTGCAGGGCTCTGTATTGACTGTTTCTCTATTTTTAGTGGCCATTAATGGTCTGGCAGCAGCTGTCGGGCCCTCCGTCTCACCTTCTCTGTATGCAGATGACTTCTGCAATTTGTACTGCTGCTCCAGTACTGGTGTTGCTGAGCGGCGCCTACAGGGAGCCATCCACAAGGCGCAGTCATGGGCTTTAGCCAAGGCTTCCAGTTTTCAGCTGCAAAGTTGTGTGTCATGCATTTCTGTCGGCATCGTACCATTCATCCAGATCCAGAACTTTATCTTCATGACGATCTACTCACTGTAGTGGAGACAAATCGATTATTAGGACTGTTTTTCGACACTTGATTGACGTGGCATCGTCATCTTTGTCAGCTTAAGCGGATGTGCTGACAGCACCTCAATGCTCTCCATTGCCTGGGCAACATCATTTGGGGTGCAGATCGCTCTATGCTGCTGCACTTCTACAGAGCCCGTTGTCCAATCTTGAATTGACTATGGAAGTGTGGTTTACTGATCGGTAGCACCCTCAGTGTTGCATTTACTCGACCCTGTGCACCACTGCAGAGTTCGATTAGCGACAGGAGGCTTTAGGATGAGTCCGGTGGACAGCGTACTGGTGGAGGCTGGAGTCCCTCCATTGCAGATCAGACTTGCATAACTGCTCACCAGTTACGCTGCACACATTTGTAGTTCCCTGAGTGTCCGAATTACCATCTCCTTTTCCCACCCGCGGTGGTCCATCTCCCGAATCGGTGGCTCAGGTTCCAAAAAAAATCCGTTGCAATTCGATTACTTGATAAATAGTACAGTTCTCAAGGCTGTCAATTCAACTAAGTACCTGGGTGTTAAAATTATGAACAACTTCGCTTGGAAAGACCACATAGATAATATTGTGGGGAAAGTGAGCCAAAGGTTGCGTTTCATTGGCAGGACACTTAGAAGATGCAACAAGTCCACTAAAGAGACAGCTTACACTACACTCGTTCGTCCTCTGTTAGAATATTGCTGCACGGTGTGGGATCCTTACCAGGTGGGATTGACGGAGGACATCGAAAGGGTGCAAAAAAGGGCAGCTCGTTTTGTATTATCACGTAACAGGGGAGAGAGTGTGGCAGATATGATACGCGAGTTGGGATGGAAGTCATTAAAGCAAAGACGTTTTTCGTAGCAGCGAGATCTATTTACGAAATTTCAGTCACCAGATTTCTCTTCCGAATGCGAAAATATTTAGTTGAGCCTAATCTACATAGGTAGGAATAATCATCAAAATAAAATAAGAGAAATCAGAGCTCGAACAGAAAGGTTTAGGTGTTCGTTTTTCCCACACGCTGTTCGGGAGTGGAATGGTAGAGAGATAGTATGATTGTGGTTCGATGAACTCTCTGCCAAGCACCTAAATGTGAATTGCAGAGTAGTCATGTAGATGCAGTAGATGTAGAACTAACGATTGCTATTCGCGTGCTGTCCCTTCTCTCCGAACTGGAGTCCTTCCCTTTACCACCTCTACTTGTGGTCCATTAACGTACGCCTCCATGGTGTACGACTTGGCTGCAGCTTTGTCTGGACCTTTTGCATGGCCCTAAGTACTCTGTTAACCCCGCCACTCTCTGCTGTCACTTCTTCTCTATTCTTGACGTGTTCCGGGGCTCTGACATGGTGTACACCAAAGGCTTGATGGCTGACGGTCATGTAGGCTTTGCGTATGTTCATGGAGGACATTCCTCCATATGGCTGCAGTGTTTTCACTGCAGAGCTGGCGGCCATATCTAGTTTTCTTGAGCACATCCGCTCATGCCCCGGTGCATAATTTCTCCTGTATACTGACTCATTGAGCAGCCTACAAGCTATGGATCAGTGCTACCCTCACCATCCTCTGGTAGTGTCCATCCAGGAGTCCATCTATGCCCTGGAATGGTCCCTTCATTCAGTGGTGTTTGTGTGGACCTCAGTACATGACGGAATCCCAGATAACGAAGTTGCCGACAGGCTGGCCAGACAGGCGACGGGGAAACTGCTTCTGGAGATGGGCATCTCTGAAGTTGACCTGTGTTCTGTCTTACGCCGCAGGGTTTTCATGCTTTGGGAGACGGAATGGCATAACAGTACACACAACAAACTGCGTGTCATTAAGGAGACGACGAATGTCTGGAGGTCTTCCATGCGGTCCTCTCGCAGGGAATCAGTTGTCCTCTGCCTGCTCCACATTGGCCATACATGGCTAACGCAAGGTTACCTACTCCGATGCGGGGACCCACCCCTGTGTCGCTGTGGCTCCCAAATGACAGTTGTCCACCTCTTGCTGGACTACCCACTTTTAGCTGCTCTTCGGCGGACTTTTAACTTTCCCAGCTAACTACCTTGGGTATTTCATTGTAAAAATACAGCAACCAGCCACTTTTTAATGCGTTTTATTTATGCCAATATGCATTTCGGGTTTGCACCCATCTTCAGCTGGCAAATTACATGGATCTTCAGTTACTACAGTAGTACAATCTCGACAGCAGTTTGGATGCTGCAGCAGGCCTGTGCAAAAGCAACGATTCCAATCATTTACTTCAATTTCGCAAGTTTAAAGTTACACACTATCAGTTGTTCATTTTACTTACATTCTCCTCTCCTTGTTTTTTCTTGGCTTTTCTTCTTTCTTGCAACAACACAAACACTTTTTATCACATATTTTACACAGGCGCACTGCGTTATCCGCCATGTTGTCGACTGACAGTTTTTGTTTACATACAAATGGTTTATCTATGGACAGAGTTATATTTTTTTTTTCTGGAAAGTTTTGAGGTTATAAGATAAGCTACTGTTTTCTAAACATTGAATTGGGTGACAGACGTATTCTAAGTACAATGTATACATTTTTTTTTAGTATTGTAGATAATAAAGTAACATAACACATTTATACAACACAGTAATTCATACATTTACAATATAACAGAATTAAGATTTTTATTTTTTATACTATTACATGCATTTGTTAGGTTTATATTAGATTATGTTATTACTTGATTGTGCTTAGTGAGTGGTTTGATAAGTAGAGTGTGGAAGTTTTTCAGAAATATTCGGTTTGGTAGCTCTGTTTGGTCGTTAAGTATGTCAGAAGGGGATGCATGTTTATGTGAATAAATTTCGATTTCTTCTAGGAGGTTCATTCTTTTTCCTTTGTTGGCTAGGTGGAGAACTTGTAGGTTATGGGATATGTCTGTTACTTGATGTTCTTCTTCTGCTACATGTTGGGCGAATGTGGATTTATTTAAGTTTTTTAAACGAAGAGCATCCATGTGTTCTCGAAACCGTATGCTGAAGTTTCTCCCTGTTTGGCCTATGTATGTTTTTGGACAAGAGTTGCAGTTAAGTTTGTATATTCCTGATTGATTGTACGGTTTGGTATTATTTTTAATGTTATGGATAGCTTTGTCCTTTATTTTGTTATTTGTATAGTAGCTGATTTTGATATCTGTTCCTCGGAACAGCTTTGCTATTTTATATGACAGCTTTCCTACAAATGGCAAGCTTACATATTTTTCTTTTGGCTGTGTTGTGGCATTCTTTAATGTTGTTTTGTTATTGTATTTGTTTATGTGGGGATTTATCTTAGAGTTTAGTTCATCTATTAATTTTGGATTGTAACCATTATTGTAAGCAATTGCTTTGATGGTGTTTAGTTCTTCTATTTGGTCAGCTGGTTCTAGTGGTATTTTGTGCATTCTGTTTAGCATTGCTCTGTGTGAAGCCGTCTTATGTTTATCCGGGTGGCAGGATGATTTATTAATTGTGTTATCTGTGTATGTTGGTTTCCTGTATACTTGAAATTTGTGTTTGTTGTTGGAGCTACTTATGCAGAGATCCAGAAAATTTAAACCTACTTCTGTCTGGTGTTCTACAGTGAAGATGATGTTCTGATGCATTTTATTCATTTCTTTTGCAAGGTTATCAATTTCTTCTGCTGTGCCATCAAATAAGATTATTATATCATCAACATACCTTTTGTAATAAATTATCTTGTTTACTATCTGGGGGTTTTCTTTAAAAAATTTACATTCTAAGTTACTGATGAAAATATCTGCAAGCAAACTGGCAAGGCAGCTACCCATAGCCAGGCCCTCTTTCTGCTGGTACATTTTGTTATTAAAAGAAAAATAGTTGTGTGATAGTACTTGTGTTAATAGATCAATGAATTCATATATTTCTGGTAATGCGAAATTTTTATGTTTAAGTAAATTGTTTTTAATTATTTCTATTGTTTCTTTGACCGGTATGTTTGTGTAGAGGTTTGTGATGTCAAGTGATGCGAACCTAGCAGTATCAGGAATCTGAATTTCTTTTAGACAATTAATAAGTTCATAACTGTTCTTTACTGAGTATGTCTCTTCAAATTTGAATGTGTTGCTAAGGATCTCATTCAGTTTCTTGCTGATTTTATAAGTTGGGCTGCTCCGAGAATTAACAATTGGACGTATGGGACAGTTAACTTTATGGGTCTTGGGTTGTGCTCGTAGACGTGGTGCATAAGGGTTCATAACAGTGCATTCATGTATATCTTTTGTATTTAAGAGGAAATCACTTTTTTTCATCATATTTTTAAGTTTGTTCTGTAACTTAAGAGTGGGATCAGACTGAATTTCTACTATATTATTGTTACTGAAAAATTCAATGGTTTTTCTTACATATTCACTTTCATACATTACAACAATAGCATTGCTTTTATCTGCTTTTACTACTAAAGCTTTATTGTCGCTTAGTTTCTTACTAACACTTTTAAGTATTGTAGTGTCATGGTGCTTTATACTATTATTATTATTTGCTTTCTCTATTTGTTTGGTGATAAAATTGTTAACTTTGTGGCCTATGGCAATCTGATCATTCTGAGTTAGTTTTGCTGTTTCCGAGGAACAGATATCAAAAATGGTTCAAATGGCTCTGAGCACTATGGGACTCAACTGCTGTGGTCATAAGTCCCCTAGAACTTAGAACTACTTAAACCTAACTAACCTAAGGACAGCACACAACACCCAGCCATCACGAGGCAGAGAAAATCCCTGACCCCGCCGGGAATCGAACCCGGGAACCCGGGCGTGGGAAGCGAGAACGCTACCGCACGACCACGAGATGCGGGCACAGATATCAAAATCAGCTACTATACAAATAACAAAATAAAGGACAAAGCTATCCATAACATTAAAAATAATACCAAACCGTACAATCAATCAGGAATATACAAACTTAACTGCAACTCTTGTCCAAAAACATACATAGGCCAAACAGGGAGAAACTTCAGCATACGGTTTCGAGAACACATGGATGCTCTTCGTTTAAAAAACTTAAATAAATCCACATTCGCCCAACATGTAGCAGAAGAAGAACATCAAGTAACAGACATATCCCATAACCTACAAGTTCTCCACCTAGTCAACAAAGGAAAAAGAATGAACCTCCTAGAAGAAATCGAAATTTATTCACATAAACATGCATCCCCTTCTGACATACTTAACGACCAAACAGAGCTACCAAACCGAATATTTCTGAAAAACTTCCACACTCTACTTATCAAACCACTCACTAAGCACAATCGAGTAATAACATAGCTAATATAAACCTAACAAATGCATGTAATAGTATAAAAAATAAAAATCTTAATTCTGTTATATTGTAAATGTATGAATTACTGCGCTGTATAAATGTGTTATGTTACTTTATTATCTTCAATACTAAATAATAATAATGTATACATTGTACTTAGAATACGTCTGTCACCCAAGTCAATGTTTAGAAAACAGTAGCTTATCTTATAACCTCAAAACTTTCCAGAAAAAAAAAATATAGCTCTGTCCATAGATAAACCATTTGTATGTAAACAAAAACTGTCAGTCGACAACATGGCGGATAACACAGTGCGCCTGTGTAAAATATGTGATAAAAAGTGTTTGTGTTGTTGCAAGAAAGAAGAAAAGCCAAGAAAAAACAAGGAGAGGAGAATGTAAGTAAAATGAACAACTGATAGTGTGTAACTTTAAACTCGCGAAATTGAAGTAAATGATTGGAATCGTTGCTTTTGCACAGGCCTGCTGCAGCATCCAAACTGCTGTCGAGATTGTACTACTGTAGTAACTGAAGATCCATGTAATTTGCCAGCTGAAGATGGGTGCAAACCCGAAATGCATATTGGCATAAATAAAACGCATTAAAAAGTGGCTGGTTGCTGTATTTTTACAATGAAATATCATTATCCACGGCCACAGAGCTCAACAGTCCAAATATAATGGACAAATTATTATTGTTAACTACCTTGGGTGTTGGGCAATGATGCCTCAGCAGCAGGTTTAGGTTTTCGTTTTATCTGTGAGAGTGGGTTTTATACTTCTATGTAGGTTTTATCGCATGTCCTTTGTCACTCTGAGTCTGCTGCCCTGGTGCTTTTAGGGTGGAAGTTTTAGTGTGTTTTAGGCTGAGTGGCTTTTCCTTTTCATTCTCGTGGTCGGCCGGCCACTGTAACCTGCTTTCTTGTTTTACTCTCTTCTGTTTCTAGTGTCGCTCTGTGTTCTTGTCCTCTTTTGTTCCTTTTAGTGTTCGTTGCCTTTCCTTTGTTCTTGTGGTTTTTCCTTTCTTTCAGTTTTGTGTTATATTTCTCGTCCATTTCATTCTCACACTTGTGGCATTGTTTTATTAGGAACAAGAGACTCATGGCCTCAGAGTTTGGTCCCCTTCCCCCCTCTTTTAAACCAACCGACCAACCAACCAACCAACCAACCAACCAACCTTTCTGAATTGTAATCCCAAGATAGCTTTCCATGAAGGGCAACAAAATGGGGCGTAGAATATCATTAATGGACCACTGTGCTGTTAGAGTGCACGCATGACACCGAAAAAGGTCCTGTTGTGGAAATTAATGGCATCCCAGACCATCAGTCATGGTTGTCAGGTGGCATGGCAAGTGACTGTCAAGCTGGTATCCATCATTGTCCAGGGCCTCTCAAGACACGTCTTTGGCCTAGAATCTCATTGACTGGAGTAGAATTGTCTCCAGTCATGAGTCTTGCTTCAAGTTGAGCTCCAATGACCAGTTAAGACTTCTGGAGCCATCCCGGACAGTGGTGATCTGGGGTGCCATTTCTTTTCGTAGCAAGACCCTTTTGGTTGTCATCCACAGCACCCTTTCAGCACAGCGGTACGTTGACAGTATTCTGCACCTCATTTTGTTGCCCTTCCAGCAAGCCATCCTGAGCTGAATAACTGCTTGCATAAGGGTCAGAGATGGACCAGTGCGATATTGATTTGCTCACTTTGTGAAGCTCTTTGTCTTGAATAAAGCATCCAATTTTTCTGAAATTGTAATAATTCGTTTGTCTGTACATGTACATAACATTTACCAATTTCCATCAGATTTTGATAATTCCTCTGTGATGTATATCTTTTTCCCGCCGTCATAGAGGGTATATTAATGCGGAAGGCACCAAATCATATACTTGATTAAATCTTTCTGAACGTGAATTGAAATAAAATATGATATGACATGGATTTAACTTACAAAAATATGAAATGACAACTACAAAACATGGCACTTCTCATTGGATTAAAGTGTCTCGTAAACAAATACCAATATTTTCAATAAATACGTGAAGGGTTGTTCCCTTGACCCAAATTTGTGTGATAAGAAAAGCAAACTCATTAAGTTTAAACTGAATAGAAAAATTGTAAAAATATCCTGTGACAATAAAACATCAAATGAACAAATAACCATTATAATAAACTAATATTGTCTGAACGGTAACACATGTAAGCAGTTCATAAGACAAATACAAAATGATAATAGTTAATATGAAATGATAATAGTTTTAATTAAAGAAAACAATCCTGGCAAGATTAGAATATTACTGTTCATGACAGTAGAAAGTCGCCATTAACTTTTTCATTTCACCTTGGTACATTCCACAGAAACTCGTCCGTACCAGAGATCAGCTGGAATGGCTGTGCTACATTAACGTAATACACAAGTGAAACAACAGTATATAACAGGTGTACAACTTTGCTTCCGCTGTTTTTTTTCCCCCCAGCATTTGAGGCTTTAATGAAACAAATTGGTTACACATGTATCATTCAAAGTATTTTCCATCGCTGGCCACTACTTTCTCCCATCTTTCGGGCAGTGTACGAATCCCGCATAAAAAAAAATAGTTCATCTTTTGAAGCAATCCACAAATCACTCAAACAGTCCATGGGTGTACTGCCGGTCCATAGTGTCCAACAGGCACAATATTTCGGCATTCACACGTCACCATTGTCAAGTAAGCTGACGAATTGAGCTCCTGAGGGTGGGCGGCCGTCTTAAATCCCCTCCATTCGCGAGACGTTCTTTCCACGGTCCGCACCTTCGTGTCAGCGGTTGGTGAGACGTTGTCGTTGGCGTCTGTGGTGGCATCGGTGTAATTGCCTCATCTACCCTAGTCGCCTGTTTGTTTCCTTTGCTGAGCATCTTTTTAATTAGACTCAATGCTGGTTCCCATGCTCTGCTGAGATTGTAGCCTACGAGCTTGTCCCTTCCAAGGGACCAGATCATGAACGTGTCATCCACATAATGTAGAAAACAAGTAGGTTTCCATTTGGATGACGCCAAAGCTTCCTCCTTGAAGTACTCCATATTGAAATTCGTGACCACAGGGGAGAGTGGGCTCCCCATTGCAACTCCTTCTGTTTGTTCATAGTATTCTCCACTAAAGAGAAAATACGTGGAGGTCAGAACGTGCTTGAAAAGGTCAGTCGTCGTTTCGTCAAATTTCTGTGCAATAAGCTCAACTGACTCTCAAAGAGGCACCCTGACTTCCTTACACATCTGAACTCCATACATCCGAACATCAAATTCACTATAGAGACTGAAGCGGAAGGGAGATTACCATTCCTGGATGTCATGGTCAAAAGAAGAGCGGATGGCACGCTGGGCCACAGGGTATAAAGGAAGAAAACACACTCTGATCTTATTTGCAAGCGGATAGCTGACGCCACCCTGCACAGAGGAATGGGGTACTAAAAACACTGGTGCACAGGATGCTAACCGTCTCTGACGCAGAGTGTCTACTCCCAAGAGTTGGAACACTTCAAAACTTTATTCCGGAAAATCAGGTACTCGGAATGGCAGATCAGACGTGCTCTCCGCTCCACCTCTACAGTACAGCGTGTGGAGTCGGCAGAAGTCACGGAGAAAGAGATAACCACTGCCTACATACCATGAACTGGCACACTATCGGGGAAAATAGTATGAATTTGATGGAACACCGAGTAGGAACTGTCTTTTGCCCACCAAATAAAATGCGAGCATTATTGGGAAGTGTCAAAGATGATCTCGGTTTGTGGAAGGCTGGCATATACCAGATTCCATGTTAATGTGGGAAGACTTATATTGGACATACAGTGCGCACCATCGAAGATCGTTGCTGAGAACATCAGAGGCACACTTGACTTTGGACTGCCAACATACCAGGGTCTTGGCACAGACATATAAATACTGGGGCAGCATCGTTAGAGAGGCTATCGAAATTCGTACCAGGGACGGACCCATCAACCGAGATTGCTGCTACAACCTCAGCAGGGCGTGGGAACCAGCATTGAGTCTAATTAAAAAGATGCTCAGCAAAGGAAATGAATGGGCAACTAGGGCAGACGAGGCAATTACACTGACGTCACCACAGACGCTGACGCCAGTGTCTCACCGACCGCTGACATGCGGGTGCGGACCGTGGAGAGCACGCCTTGTGAGGGGAGGGGATTTAAGACGGCCACCCGCCCTCAAGAGCTCAGTTCATCAGCTTACCTGACGATAGCAACATGTCTGATCACCGAAATATTGTGCCCGTTGGACACTATGGGCCAGTAGTACACCTGTGGACTGTTCAAGCAACAAATATGCCAGGAGAAACTGAAGAATCAGACCCACGAATCGATCCAATTTGTGACTTCTTCATGCGAAGTGTTGGTCAGCCATGCCATGCTCCATTGATCTAAAAAGGTGAGAGTCAGAGGGAGCAATGTCTGGAGAATATGGTGGGTGGGGTAGGACTTCCCATTTTAACATTTCAAAGTACGTTTTGACCTCTTTTGCAACGTGGGATCGAGCGTTGTTATGCTGCAAAATCACTTTATCCTACCTCTCGCTGTATTGTGGCCGTTTGTCTTTTAATTCTCTGCTCAAACGCATTAATTTCGTTTGATAACAAGCACCTGTGATTGTTGCACTTGGTTTTAACACCTCATAGTACACGACGCCGAGCTGGTTCCACCAAGTGCAGACCGTGAACTTGGAGCCATGAATATTCAATTTGGCCATCGACGTGGAAGCATGGCCGGGACATCTCCACGATTTTTTGCCTTTAGGGTTATCGTAATGAACCCATGTTTCATCTGCGATCACAATGCGATGCAGAAATCCCTTCCGTTTTTGCCTCTGAAGCAACTGTTCACAAACAAACAAATGCTGTTCAATGTGTCTTGGTTTCAGCTCACACGGGACCCAAGTTACTTCTTTCTGAGACATTTTGAAATGGCTTGCTGTGTCACTCCCACTAGTTCTGCCAATTCTTCTTGAGTTTGACCCAAGTCTTCACTCAGCACTGTCTCAAATTCTGCATCTTCAAAAACATTCTCTCTTCCACCACTATGCCAGTCTACGACATTAAAAGCACCGTTCTGGAAGCTTTGAAACCACTTAAGACATGTTCTTTCACTAGTAGCGTCCTTACCATATGTACTTGAGAGCATTTGATGAGACTCAGCTGCTGTTTTCTTCATATTGAAACAAAACAGTAACACCTCTTGCAAATGACGAGAATTATGCTTGTAAACTGACATTTTCAATTAAGAACAACTTTATGATGCAGACACAAATTGACTAATTTTTGAATGGGATTATGTTGACCGAGGTCTAAGCTAACTGCCTGACATGTGCGATCTGTTTCTTTCGACCGCTACTTACCGTTGTCGGCACCTATCAGCATATGGCAGAAGCAAAGTTGTGCACCTTGTAGTATGCTCAGTATCAGAATAACAAGCAGGATGGAATTCACTTGCTATATTCAGTAAAATATCTAGCTGGAGTAATGCAGTAATATGGGTGGCAGCTCAGTCTATTGATTTATTGCTACTCCTGTGCTATCAAGTAATCTAAGGATTTGAGCAATGCAGTGTTGTTGGTGTCCAAAAGGACAGATAAGACAGGAAGTATACTGAGAGAGAATTTAAATTCAGGAATGAGTGACAAGAGTGATTCAGTAGAGATTCCAATGTCTCTTTCAGTTGTACAGAGATTTAAATTCGGGTACCAGGATGTGGCAACAGGATGCTTTAATAGAATTCCTCTATTGTGTAACATTATGTGGTATTTATATAAGAAACAAAGATGCTGAGACTTATCAAACGGGAAAGCGCTGGTAGATAGACACAATAAAAAACACACACACAAATTTCAAGCTTTCGCAACCCAAGGTTGCTTCATCAGGAAAGAGGGAAGGAGAGGGAAAGATGAAAGGAGGTGGGTTTTAAGGGAGAGGGTAAGGAGTCATTCCAATCCCGGGAGCGGAAAAACTTACCTTAGGGGGAAAAAAGGACAGGTATACACTCGCGCACACACACACACACACACACACACACACACACACACACACACATATCCATCCGCATATACACAGACACAAGCAGACATTTGTAAAGGCAAAGAGTTTAAATATTGTGTCTATTGGCATTTACACATGTCTGCCTGTGTCTGCCTGTGTCTGTATGTGTGCGGATGTGTGTGTGTGTGTGTGTGTGTGTGTGTGTGTGTGTGTGTGTGTGTGCGTGCGTGCGCGCACGTGAGTGTATACCTGTCCTTTTTTCCCTCTAAGGCAAGTCTTTCCGCCCCCGGGATTGGAATGACTCCTTACGGTCTCCCTTAAAACCCACATCCTTTCGTCTTTCCCTCTCCTTCCCTCTTTCCTGATGAAGCAACCTTGGGTTGCGAAAGCTTGAAATTTGTGTGTGTGTTTTTTATTGTGTCTCTCTACCAGTGCTTTCCCATTTGGTAAGTCACAGCATCTTTGTTTTTTATATAAATTTTTCCCTCGTGGAATTTATCCCTCTATTATATTCATATTATGTGGTATTTGTGCGAAGCAAAATTCCAAGTGGAACATGCAAGTGATATCAGAATGGGGTACTTGGAGCTATAACAGGCCGATTCTGACGTGGTGGAACAAAGGTTGGGTAATATGGCTGTCAGTCGGGGAGCATTTTAATTTGTGGTTTGGTGGAGAGCGGGGCCATGTTTCTATAGATTCCCTAAAAGGCAGTGCAGTAGCCTTCTCCAGTGTACTGTCTCGTGATCTGAGCTTTTGTAACACAAGTTTCCAAATTTTGTAAACTTTGAACATAACTTAGCCATACTAGACTACAGTGAAAACTATGTTGTGACAATGTTTCAGCGTGTTGAAATTATACAAACATATGACAAAACCATTCAGTAGTAGAGGCAGATAATAAAATATAAAGGAATAATTAAAAGAGTGAAAAAAGGGTGAAAAGGGCATATTGGTTAATTTTGGGATGATGGGGAGCATATAACATACAAATATAAAGTCAGTGATATACAGGTATTAGTAGTACAGGAGTTGGCTAGTCTTAAGGGACCAATTTACTACCACAGAGAACTACATTAGAACACAGAGTGGAGAAAAGGCACCAGCTGCGTGGACGGCGTCATTTTACAAGGGCCAGGGTGTCCACAGTAGACAGGATCTTGTCCATAGCAACAATCCATTGGGGGAAAGTCCTCTTCAGGCAGTAGTGATATGGAACTAAGATGCATAAAAACCTATAAGACACAGAGGCAATTTAATACATACACAACACGTAAGTACTATAGTCTAGCTAATCGGGAACCTGTTGTAATGAAAACACAGTGGAATCATCAGTATGGCTAAACAACAGAATGACATAGAAAATACTATCACAATCTTACACCTAAGACTCCAGATAACATTTGATCTCAATTCTGAGACACATAAATTATGTGGGAGGACAGAACGAAAATTATGATGACATGAACGTGTTGGTTGCTGCATAACAATTTTAGTGGGCATTGACTTCTGAATGATTCTTTGTGAGTTTTGCTGGATCTACTATGAGAGATGGTATACTTCTACCTTGTTACATCATTACTTGGTTAAGTGATCAAAATGAAGCACACACTTCCAATCTGGGAGCAGTTATTTGGCATTGACAGGTGAAGTGAAACACAGTACCTCAAATGGTCGATCCCAGGGGCACGTATTGGAGTGCAGTGTCGGGGGCTAGAAAAGACCTCTGGCCCTTCCTTGCCTCTCGTAAGAGGCAACTAATAGGAGTTTTTTTTTATTGGGTCAAGTATTTTTTTTACCTTCTTTCAAACACGTCTTCCCTCAAATTTTTTGACTTCTTAAATTCTGGTCCCCTTTTTGGGTTTGACCTCCATTTTCCAAATTTTACCAAAGTGAGGGCCATTTGGGCAAGGACACCTTACTGTGGTGCACTACCTCTCCACTATGCGCTGCTACCTTTTGCACCTAGCAGTCCAGTGGATATACCTCTTGGCGATAGCCCCTGACAATGCAGGGATAGCACTGCTGATGCCCGATCTGTGACCTCCCCGTGTTAGCCGAGGAGTAGTTGCATGTCCACTTCGTGGTATTGGAGATCGGTGCAACAGATAGTGTGCCAGGTGGCCTTTGCTTTGGTGGGGTGACGCCCACAGGAAGAGCCTCTGATTGGAGTGGGTGGCTTCAGGGTGGATGATTCGCAATGAAACAGACCAAACATAATGGTGGCCGTGCCAACATGGCCGTCTCATCAGTCAGGAACAGTCATTTTAATGCAGAAGTTCACGATCCTATGGCATTTCCGTCATTGACCATTCCTTAAGAAATAGAACCAGTCAAGGAGAAATGGAAGCGGACAGTTTGCTGAGTTCTTGGTTTGTTCCCACACTGATGGTGGCACTTTAGTTTCAATGAATCCAGTGCTTTTCATTGAAAATATTGAAGATTGATTTGGTGAGGAGAAGATGAGAGATGGATGTTTGCTGATCAGAACATCAAACACTAACCAATCATGGGCATTTCAGGCCTGTGTTAAGTTAGGTGATATACCAATCACCATATCTCCTCATAACAAGCTCAGCAGAATTCAGGGTGTTATCTTACATCGGGACCTAACACATCAAACTGATGAGGAACTGCATACCTATCTGATATGGTGTGGAGTCCATTTTGTTCTTTGCATCCAGAAGGGACCCAAAGATAATAGAATGGACACTTGAGCTTTTGCCCTAGCCTTTGACGGCATTATTTTGCCCGAGAAGGTTAAGTTTGTTGTTTGTAGGTGTGATGTCAGGCCGTACTTTCCTCCTCTGATGAGATGTTTTAACTACCACAGGTTTGGACACATTGTCCTGCTGTTCTGATAAGGTTATCTGTAGGGCATGTAGACAGGCATCCCATAGGGGCAGCCTTTTTGACCAACCCCTACAGTGTGCCAACTGTCCAGGACCACACCCTCGTTATTCATCCCAATGCTCAATGTTCAAGAGGGAAAAGAAAATTCAAGAGTATAAGACAGTTGGCCGCATGTTTTACCCAGATGCAAGTGAAAAGTTTGAATGACTTCATCCAACTATTATTGTCTCCAATTTTATGGTTGTTGTGTCACAGGCACACCTCATGCAAAGACAATGTCTTGCAGAGCACCTCCAGGCCCTGATTGGATTCCAGGGCCTGCCCTCCAGTTGGGGGAGGGAACATCAGCTCCTTCATCACCTACAACTACGGCACAGATGATTCACATTCCATGGGTGCTGCCAGAGATGCCGAGTCACGTCTGGCATCAGGGATGAGGACACCTGTCAAGCTGCCCCCCCTCTCAAGCCAAGGACGATCAACCACAGGCTATGGGCCAAAGAAAAGTACAATCCTTTTTGCTTAGGGAAGGTAAAATGAGGGAAATCTTTGTGCAAATCGAAGTCTCAGAAGGATAAGCAAAAATGTAACCTATGTTTCGAGGCTTTTGACATTCTGCTCTCCAGCCCTGCAGCAGTGGAGCCTATGCCCAAGGATAACAGATGAGCCACTGAGGTGGACCATGACCTTGTAGCAAAGTAATCACACCCATATTTTCCATTAGCCACTTTCTCAGATGTGACACCAATGCTCCTTTAATGGAACTATAATGGCTACTATTGCCATTTGACCGAACTCTGTCATTTAATGGCTACTTATTCGGTATTTGGCATATTGCTTCAGGAAACACATTTTATAGCAACGCACCTCCCTGCTCTGAAAAACCACCATCCCTACTGTACCATTCATATGAATGTTGAGAGAGTGTCAGGTGGGGTTGTAACCTCCCCCTCACTTATCGACCTTAATGACAGTGAAAAATTAAACCGCGTGTACCTAATGGAAATTTGGGAAAAGCAATCGTCACCGAAGTTAATCTGTCGGTAAAGAGGGAGGAAAGGGTTACATCTAAATGAAAGGAAAAATGCAAATGAAACTGGTGGAAATTAATTTTGGAAAAGGGGTAAAGTTAATAAAGAAAGTAAATGTGCGGCCGTTAAGTTAACAATCAACTAGCGGTAATTAGATATTTGAGATTTGGGGGAAATTACGGTCGCCAGTCCTAAGGACAATTACTATGGTAACTGAAAAAGAAAGGTTATTACGCATATAATTAGCACTAGAAGTGTGGCAACTGAAGGTTGACACGTGTAGTGTGAAAAATGAAAGTTTGTCAGAAGTAATAAATTTCGCTACACTCTGACTTAATTTAGCAAAAGAATTAATAAAACAGGAAAATCGAAAGTTAATTTAGTGACTGAAGTTAATAGTGAGCTTTCTTTCTGAAGCACATCGAAATTCAGTAAAACACGGTTAGTCTTGGACTACCTCAACAATCATTTCAAAAGCTACTTGAATCTACGCAATTTAGAAATAAGAGATTTAACTTTGAACTTGAATTAAATGATTCTGAACAACAATAGTAAAATTTAGTACATACCAAGCTGAGCTGCAGTCACAGGTAAGCTAAAATACGGTAACAAAACTCGCACTCTTAGTTCGTGCTTGTGTAATCTATATATTGTAACCAGCTATGAATGCCTTAACTGAACTTAGAAATTAAAGCAGTGAAAACGAATTAGCTATATTATTTTAATGCTGGCGTTTGAATTTCAACGACACTTGGGTTCATTTCGGAAAAGGAAGGGACTCTGCTTGGTAATGCAATTGGGACAATGAGCAACAAACGTTCATGCTAAGTTGCTGTAATTATAGTGACGAAAATGGAACAGTTTGAAAAGCTGAGGTCGGCCATACAGTTCTAACACTTTACGTGCGTCCAGTCTTCCTTGTCGGTTGATTGAAGGTTTGAAGCCGTCGGTCGAGGAGGTGGCGACAGTCGCTCATTGTCGGCCGTCGCTGTTGCAGAAGCTGGATGTTGGCGCGCCTTCTTCTCGACACAGTCACCAGATGAAACGGGCTCTTGATGTGCGCTAGTTAATGTTTCCCGTCCGCGACACCATGTCAGAAACTATCATCGCAAGTCGAGCGCAATTACATGCTGCCAAACCCCGAAAGCGCGGCAACTCGCGGGAGCGTCACACAACACACCTGCTCCACTCGCTACTCCCACCAGACTCTCCTTCTGCCCGCACTCCACGCGACAGAGTTAACACTACCAAAGATCCTAAACACTCCGGTTCTCCACACGGCCTATTGACGTATTCGTTCGATAACATAGTTTTCCCTAGGCAAGACCCAGCGTAAAAATACAAATAATATTTACAAAACAACCAATTATACATCGACATAAGTGCATATATATATATATATATATATATATATATATATATTAGAGGGAAACATTCCACGTGGGAAAAATATATTTAAAAAGAAAGATGATGAGACTTACCCAACAAAAGCGCTGGCAGGTCGATAGACACACAAATAAACACAAACATACACACAAAACTCAAGCTTTCGCAACAAACTGTTGCCTCGTCAGGAAAGAGGGAAGGAGAAGGAAAGACAAAAGGATATGGGTTTTAAGGGAGAGGGTAAGGAGTCATTCCAATCCCGGGAGCGGAAAGACTTACCTTAGGGGGAAAAAAGGACAGGTATACACTCGCACACACACACATATCCATCCATACACACAAGACACAAGCAGACATTTCAAATGTCTGCTTGTGTCTTGTGTGTATGGATGGATATGTGTGTGTGTGCGAGTGTATACCTGTCCTTTTTTCCCCCTAAGGTAAGTCTTTCCGCTCCCGGGATTGGAATGACTCCTTACCCTCTCCCTTAAAACCCATATCCTTTTGTCTTTCCTTCTCCTTCCCTCTTTCCTGACGAGGCAACAGTTTGTTGCGAAAGCTTGAGTTTTGTGTGTATGTTTGTGTTTATTTGTGTGTCTATCGACCTGCCAGCGCTTTTGTTGGGTAAGTCTCATCATCTTTCTTTTTATATATATATATATATATATATATATATATATATATATATATATATATATATATATATATATATATATACACAGTAAAACAATTACAATATACGAAGACCCAGAAATGTTATATATTCAGGTAACAAAAATAAGGAAATCAGATTTATAGTACAATAAATGGAAATAGGATGATATGCATTTCCGGCGTTACGCGTGCCCCACATTGTCTGAGGATGTTCGTGTAACCTAAACAGACTCAGAAAATGTCCCAAAAAAGAAACAGCGGAAATGCATATGCTCAAAACATCAACAAAATTTAGCATTCGCCTAATTAACCATAAACCAATTTTTAGACGATAATAATTGAGTGTAGACACTCCTAATCTTATTCCACTCTGTCATCTTGATCAAAATAAAACAGGTTGACAACATATTAAAATTCATAGAAAACATAGAAAATGGTTTAGCTATTCTAAAAATCTAAATTCCTAGCAGTATCAAGAAATGGAATACTATTTACAAAATTAATCAGATTACATGGTCATAGAAAACAGGTATTTCAAAATACGCAAATTAATAATTAATTACATAGAATACGTATTTTATATAAACTTTTCATAATTAATATTCTCGTCATGAGTGTGCACTTAACGCTAAACAAGAAAATAATATACAGTAGATCGAAAAAAACATAAATATTGACAACAGAATTCTTTCACATCAGCTGTCCGGGAAGAAAAACAACTCCGCCTTCCGTACTCGCAATTACAAAGAATGCCGACAGCGGCACAAGAGCCGACAGCAGTTCCGCCCCGCCAGTATTGTTGCGCCCGCCTGTGCGGCACGCTTGATCTCTCTCGCCCTTGTAACGGCATTTCCAGAACGTCCGTTTCACTGAATTCTTTCGGTAAAACTCACTCCCGAGTAATCTCAAGGAGTCCATAAACACAATCACAGTGGATAACTCAACACTGTCCATCATCACACGCATGTACTAGCCTGAAACTTAAAACAGCGTCTAAGTACATCGGCAATGACTAGTAAATCACATATTTATGGAATCTTACAGCTATTTACAAAATCATATTTACATTCCTTAATCTACTGTGACTCAGCTGAAAACTTCAACTAGCAGCTTGGATTTTTCATTTGATTAGATCATGATTAAATTGATTAAAATTAAATTGATTAATCAAAATTAATTACTTATTAATTACAACTTCTTTAATGATCTCTAGGTCAGGCAAAAGCATCGCAACATGGCACATCCTTAAATCTTACACTCTATATTTACATACTGTACAAATTACCCTTTCTGTGGTATTAATCAATCCTTGGTTGGTACAATTTCAGGTCTACAATGTTCCGTATACCTAATAACTTTCCAGAGCTTGGATACTCTAAGCAATAAGTATTTGTGTGAGGTATACCAATGACTTTATATGGTCCATTATAAACAAACTTAAATTTAGAGATTTCATGGTCTATCTCGCTCGATTTCTCATGAGCTTTTACAAGTACTAAGTCTCCGGCTGCAAACTTAGCAAAACGCGCTTTAGCGTCATGACGACGTATGCGAGCATCGGCTTTTAGCTTCATTACTTCTCGCAAACGATCTTTTTTCACACCAATACTAATGTCAATCCGTGGAGGGAATTTGATTATCTCTTCCAATTCACTTTCTACACTATTGTCAATGCCGAGATTCCTCCCATTACAGTGGTTCAAATTCATACCTACGTCAATAGCATCCGGCCAGTTAACAATGTGTATAGGCTGGTATTGCCAATGCACACCGTCTCCTGCCTCGTCAAAACTAACTACTATTGTTTTATCTTGTGACGTACATGTCAAAGTTTTGCTTTCGCAATTAATCACTGCGCGGTACTTTAATAGCCAATCTAACCCGATAATTACTTCCGTAGTTAAGTCTGGCACGACGACAAACTCTTGTTCAAATCGTGCCCCACTTATCTCGAAGTTGACAAAAATCTGTTTTGTGACCGGTTTACTGGCCTTCCCAGTAGCACCGATAATTTTCACTCCTGTTACTGGCATAACTACGATGCCGGGTCTGTCTTTCAGTAACTCAAATGTTTTCGCAGATTCAGCACTCAATTCCGCACCAGTGTCAATCAACACGTTTAGTTGTAGGCCGTGCATATTAACAGACACCACTATCTGTCTACACTTGTTCTCGACTGTTTCTTTATTTTCCCACCGTAAATCCTCGTCTATATCCAGGTCATTCCAGAAAAAACCATCCGGCTTTGATGCTAAATCCGGCTTATCTGGCGGCTTTTTCAGCCTCTGTTCACATACAGTTTTAATTTCAACACGTTTGTCCTGAGGCTTAGTCTGTAGCTTCGCCTCCAATACCGAAACCTTTTCCTCTAACTCGTCAACTAGTGAGTGTTGCTTTGCTATCAATTCACTAATTGTCACCTTCGTTGATTCCTCTTTAGTCAGATTGATCTCATCTGCCAATCTACTTGGAGAAATGTGCCCAGTAGTATCTGCAATTACTTCCTAGATCTGCGCAACCCACACTGTTATCGTCTGACCATATAATGTCAGCTCTAACCTCATACACGCTGTAATCTATGTGCTTTTCTACCAATCGTGTCCGGCTATCACTAAAATTTTCGTAATCTTTCTCCTTAATACTCTCGCAATTTTTAAACTGGAGGTTTGCGTCAGATGGGTCAATACTTTCGCAATGTTTAAACTGGAGGTTTGCGTCAGATGGGTCGGCTACTTCTACCACTATAACTTTCGGTAAAGTCTGCCGGTTAGGGACAGAACTTTCTGTTACTACTTCAACATCCAACTCTTGCGGTACGAAACACGACGAATCTTGCTCGTGCTCCCCATTAACATCAACTATTTCTAGTAAAGTCTGCCGGTTAGGGCCAGAACTTTTTATCATTTCACAAACACTATCTTCCTGCGGGACGAGACGCGGAAAATCCTGCACGCGCTCACCATAAACACTTCTCCCATACAGGCCCCTATAATCTCTTAGTTCGTCGTATAAGCGACCGAACTGCCTTAACCAGACCTCATCCCTCTCTGCATCCCCTCGCTCGATGACGGATGTTTTATCTGACACCTGATCTTCTCTCAACACTTATGAATCATTATTAAACTCAATCTCCAGTTCTGCTGTGGGTATTACAGCTGCCACTTTATAATCGATTTCCGGAACACTACCTAAATTGTTCTCACTGACAGTGAACGTATTTTCTACTGCCGTGTATACAGCTGATCTACTACTTGTGGGCGCACTCCTTTCTCCTAACACTGGCACACTCTCCCGCCGTTGATTATTCCACACGGAATTTTCATGATGACGACACCTGGGTTTTCTCCTGTTATTGGGCCGCCAAAATTTCTCCACGCCCGGTCGGCCCCTCACCGGTGCGGCTAATGGTTTCCCTGTCTTGTCCCAGCAGATACGGTCCCCAGATGCTGCTGAGGCGGCTGATCACACCCTCTGGCGTTATTACTATTCTGTGAAGCCCTTATCACGTTAGTACGATACTGGTTTCCGTCATTCCTGTTATTATTTGCATTGTACCGATTGTTATTACGGTCCGAACCATTATTGTTATTGCTGCCATGGTTGCGGTATGCATTATTCCCATGGTTATCGTTGTTGTGGTTGCTGTGGTACCCGTTGTTGTTACCACGGCCTCTACCACTGTCGCGATTATTGCGCCAATTGTCCTCGTCCTCCACTCTTTCCAGGAAATCATTTATTGTCCTGTAATTGCTTCCTACGTAGCATTTTGTATCATCTGGAAGCTTCTTGTAGAGTTCCCAGACTATTTCGGGTTCCGTGCGGCGATCACGCAAATATTCCAACTTGCGGATCCAGCCCTCACAAAACTCCTTCATCGAGCCGCGCGAATTCGCATCGAAAGGCCTCGATACGACAAATTCGCGCCAGACAGCCAGAAACAATTTTTTAAACTCGTCAAAAGTCAGCTTCGTAATGTTGAGGTTTAAGCCCCAACGCTTGGCATCACCAGCCAACACATCAATAATCACATTAATTTTTCTCTCATTAGTCCATGATCTGGGTAAAACTCTTTCACAATTCTTAATGAAATCCGTCGCGTGTATACCGCCTTTTTTCAAGGGGTCGAACCGCTCCTCTTTCGTCAACAATTCCGAACTATGTGCATAGATTGGCACATAGCTCTGTTTTTCGTCAAGTTTCTTTTCTAATTCCGACACTCTCGTAATTACTTGGCAAGTGATTGTCGCAAGCGTTTCTACTTCCCTTTTTTTCTCTTCGCAGGTATTAGCCTGCTTCGTCACTTTGGTATCTACTTCGGATACTAAAGCCTTTAAAGTTTCCACCTTCTTTTGATCCTCTTTTTTCACTAATTGAATTTGTTCCGTCACCTTATTCTCAATGATCGGGGCAACTGATTCTCCTACACTTTTCCCGATTCTGCTAATTTCGGAATAAAAACGAGTATTTATGCTCGCAATTTCCGCCTGAACGCCTATCATTTCCTGTTTAAGATTACCGATTTCGGTATTAATCACAACAATATCTTCTTTGATTTTATCAACTTTTGTGTTAACTCCAACATTGTTGTTAACAACATTAATAGCTTTGTTCTGACTGTCTAGCTTTCGTTCAATTTTTTCAGACTGAGCTTCTTGCTTGGCCGATTGACTCTTGATTTCGTTAATCAAAACATTCAATAAATCAGTTAAATTCCCGGAAACTACCGGTTTTACTTCCGTAGCGGCTTCCTCTTTAAGTGTCCCCTCGTATTCGTCATCAAGGGATTCACATTTGATTTTCACTTCCGATTCCGAAACATTTTCTAAAGTGTGGAATTCCATTTCTGCTCTTTGTTGTGTTTCGGCGGTCGCGTCTTTCATGCTAGCCGCCTGCCCCTGAACAATGGGTACCGCAGTGCGTGTTTCCCACTGTTCGACCGATTGTTCCTTATCCAAGCCTACCAAATTTTGGTAATTGTTGCCTTCACTCATTTTAATAATTTTCAATATAAATGCCAAATCTCAAATCTAATTAGGATTCCTCACACTAATATTCTGGCTGACGTATCGAACATTTCGTAACCAGTACTTTGTTACGAGATTTGCACAATGCAAAATTCGTGTCCAGAACAACCTCAAATCCGAAGATTGTCCTGTCACCAGGTCGCCACGTGTAACCTCCCCCTCACTTATCGACCTTAATGATAGTGAAAAATTAAACCGCGTGTACCTAATGGAAATTTGGGAAAAGCAATCGTCACCGAAGTTAATCTGTCGGTAAAGAGGGAGGAAAGGGTTACATCTAAATGAAAGGAAAAATGCAAATGAAACTGGTGGAAATTAATTTTGGAAAAGGGGTAAAGTTAATAAAGAAAGTAAATGTGCGGCCGTTAAGTTAACAATCAACTAGCGGTAATTAGATATTTGAGATTTGGGGGAAATTACGGTCGCCAGTCCTAAGGACAATTACTATGGTAACTGAAAAAGAAAGGTTATTACACATATAATTAGCACTAGAAGTGTGGCAACTGAAGGTTGACACGTGTAGTGTAAAAACTGAAAGTTTGTCAGAAGTAATAAATTTCGCTACACTCTGACTTAATTTAGCAAAAGAATTAATAAAACAGGAAAATCGAAAGTTAATTTAGTGACTGAAGTTAATAGTGAGCCTTCTTTCTGAAGCACATCGAAATTCAGTAAAACACGGTTAGTCTTGGACTACCTCAACAATCATTTCAAAAGCTACTTGAATCTACGCAATTTAGAAATAAGAGATTTAACTTTGAACTTGAATTAAATGATTCTGAACAACAATAGTAAAATTTAGTACATACCAAGCTGAGCTGCAGTCACAGGTAAGCTAAAATACGGTAACAAAACTCGCACTCTTAGTTCGTGCTTGTGTAATCTATATATTGTAACCAGCTATGAATGCCTTAACTGAACTTAGAAATTAAAGCAGTGAAAACGAATTAGCTATATTATTTTAATGCTGGCGTTTGAATTTCAACGACACTTGGGTTCATTTCGGAAAAGGAAGGGACTCTGCTTGGTAATGCAATTGGGACAATGAGCAACAAACGTTCATGCTAAGTTGCTGTAATTATAGTGACGAAAATGGAACAGTTTGAAAAGCTGAGGTCGGCCATACAGTTCTAACACTTTACGTGCGTCCAGTCTTCCTTGTCGGTTGATTGAAGGTTTGAAGCCGTCGGTCGAGGAGGTGGCGACAGTCGCTCATTGTCGGCCGTCGCTGTTGCAGAAGCTGGATGTTGGCGAGCCTTCTTCTCGACACGGTCACCAGACGAAACGGGCTCTTGATGTGCGCTAGTTAATGTTTCCGTCTGCGACACCATGTCAGAAACTATCATCGCAAGTCGAGCGCAATTACATGCTGCCAAACCCCGAAAGCGCGGCAACTCGCGGGAGCGTCACACAACACACCTGCTCCACTCGCTACTCCCGCCAGACTCTCCCTCTGCCCGCGCTCCACGTGACAGAGTTAACACTACTAAAGATCCTAAACACTCCGGTTCTCCACACGACCTATCGACGTATTCGTTCGATAACATAGTTTTCCCTAGGCAAGACCCAGCGTAAAAATACAAATAATATTTACAAAACAACCAATTATACATCGACATAAGTGCATATATATATATATATATATATATATATATATATATATATATATATATATATATATATATATACATATATATATTAGACACACACACACAAAAATTACAATATACGAAGACACAGAAATGTTATATATTCAGGTAACAAAAATAAGGAAAACAAATTTATAGTACAATAAATGGAAATAGGAGGATATGCATTTCCGGCGTTACAGGGTCTGTATCTTCATGTTGTTGTTGTTGTTGTTGTTGTTGTGGTCTTCAGTCCAGACTTGGGTTTGATGCAGCTCTCCATGCAACTCTACCCTGTGGAAGCCTCATCATCTCTGAGTAATTATGCAACCTACATTCTTCTGAAATTGCTTAGTGTATTCCTCTCTTGGTCTCTGATTTTTACCCCCCACCCTGACGCTTCCCTCCAATACTAAATTGGTGATTCCTTGATGCCTCAGAACATGTCCTACCAACCGATCCCTTCTTCTAGTCAAGTTATGCCACAAATTCCTCTTCTCGTCAATTCTATTCAGTACCTCCTCATTAGTTATGTGATCTACTCATCTAATCTTCAGAATTATTCTGTAGCAACATGTTTCGAAAGCTTCTATTCTCTTCTTGTCGAAACTATTTATCGTCCATGTTTCACTTCCATACATGGATACACTCCATACAAACACTTTCAGAAAAGACTTCCTGACACTTAAATTTATACTCAATGTTAACAAATTTCTCTTCTTCAGAAATGCTTTCCGTGCCATAGCCAGTCTATATTTTATATCCTCTCTACTTTGACCTTCATCACTTATCTACTACTTCAAGTGTCTGATTTCCTAATCAAATTCTCACAGCTTCACCTGATTTAATTCAACTACATTCCATTATCCTCATTTTGCTTTTGTTGATGTTCATCTTGTACCCTCCTTTCAAGACACTTTCCATTCCGTTCAGCTGCTCTTCCAGGTCCTTTGCTGTCTCTGACGGAATTACAGTGTCATTGGCAAGCCTCAAAGTTTTTATTTCTTCTCCATGGATTTTAATTCCTATTCCAAATTTTTCTTTTGTTTTCTTTACTGGTAGCTCAATGTACAGATTGAAAAACATAGGAATAGGCTACAACCCTTTCTCACTCGCTTCTCAACAACTGCTTCCCTTTCATCCCCCTTGACTCTTATAATTGACATTTGGTTTCTGTACAAATTGTAAATAGCCTTTTGCTCCCTGTATTTTACCCCTGCCACCTTCAGAATTTCAAAGAGAGTTTTCCATCCAACATATAACCTTTCTATAAGTCTACAAATGCTAGAAATGTAGGTTTGCATTTCCTTAATCCATCTTCTAAGATAAGTTGTAGCATCAGTATTGCCTTGAGTGTTCCAAAATTTATACTGAATCCAAACTGATCTTCCCTGAGGTCGGCTTCTACTAGTTTTTCAGTTTATCTGTAAAGAATTCGTGCTAATGTTTCACAACCGTGACTTATTAAAGGGATGGGTTCAGTCATTTTCACACGTGTCGGACACCTGTTTTCTTTGAGATTGGAATTATTACATTCTTCTTAAGTCTGAGGGTATTTCGCCTGTCTCATACATCTTGCTCACCAAATAGAAGTGTTTTGTCATGGCTGGCTCACTTAAGGCTATCAGTAGTTCTGATTGAATGTTGTCTACTCCTGGGGCCTCGTTTCTTTCAGTGCTGTGTCAAATTCTTCACATGGTATAATATCTCGCATTTCATCTTCATCTGTGTCCTCTTCCATTTTCATAATATTTCCCTCGAGTACATCCCCCTTGTATACACCCTCTACATACTCCTTCCACCTTTCTACTTTCCCTCCTTTGCTTAGGATAGGTTTTCCATCTGAGCTCTTGATATTTATACGGGTGGTTCTCTTTTCTCCAAAGGTCTCTTTAATTTTCCTGTTGGCCAGTATCTATCTTATCCCTAGTGATACATGCGTTTACATCCTTACATTTGATCTCCAGCCATCCCTGCTTAGCCATTTTGCACTTCCTGTTGATCTCATTCTTGAGACGTTTGTTCTCCTTTTCGCCTGCTTCATTTACTGCATTTTTATACTTTCTCCTTTCATCAATTAAATTCAATATTTCTTTTGTTACCCAAGGATTTCTACTAGCCCTCGTCTTTTTACCTACTTGAACCTCTGCTGCCTTCACTACTTCATCCCTCAAAGCTACCCATTCTTCTTCTATTGATTTTGTTTCCCTGTTCTTGTCAATTGTCCCCTGGGGCTCTCTCTGAAACACTCTACAACCTCTGATTCTTCCTGTTTATCCAGGTACCATCTTCTTAATTTCGTATCTTTTTGCAGTTTCTTCGGTTTTAATCTACAGTTCATAACCAATAAATTGTGGTCAGAGCCCATATCTGACCCTGGAAATGTCTTACAATTTAAAACCTGGTTTGTAAATCTATCTGAAACCTTCCACATATACAACCTTCTTTCATGATTCTTAAACCAAGTGTTAGCTATGATTAATTTGTGCTCTGTGCAAAATTCTACCATGTGGCTTCCTCTTCCTATCCTTACCCCCAGTCCATTACCTATTACTTTTGCTGCTCCTCTTTTTCCTACTATTGAATTCCAGTCCCCCATGACTATAAAATTTTCATCTCCGTCAACTGTCTGAATAATTTATTCTATTGCATCATACATTTCTTCAACCTCTTCATCAGTGGAACTAGTTGGCATATAAACGTGTACTACTGTGGTAGGCATGGACTTCATGTTTACCTTGACTACAATAATGCATTCACTATGCTGTTTGTAGTAGCTTATCCTTGTTCCTATTTTTTTATTCTTTATTAAACTTACTCCTGCATGACCCATATTTGATTTTTTATCTATAACCCTGTATTCACCTGGCCGGAAGTCCTGTTTTTCCTGCCACTGAACTTCACTAATTCCCACTGTATCTAACTTTAACATGTTCATTTCCCTTTTTAAATTTTGTAACCTACCTGCCCAATTAAGTTGACATTCCATGCTCCGATCTGTGAAAAGCCAGTTCTCTTTCTTCTGATAATGACGTTCTTCTGAGTAGTCCCTTCCTGGACCTTCCTGGGGATCCGAATGGGTGACTATTTTACTTCTGGAATAGTTTACCCATGAGGATGCCATTATCATTTAACAGTACAGTAAAGCTGCATGCCATTGGGAAAAATTACGGCTGTAGTTTCCCCTTCCTTTCAGCCATTCACAGTACCAGCATGGCAACGCTGGTTTGGTTGATATTACAAGGCCAGATCAGTCAGTCATCCAGACTATTGCCCCTGCAATTACTGAAAAGACTACTGCCCTTCTTCAGGAACTACATGTTTGTCTGGCCTCTCAACAGATGCGCCACCATTGTGGTTGCACCTGTGGTATGGCTATCTGTAGTGCTGAGGCACACAAGCCTCCCCACCAACGGCAAGGTTGATTGTTCGTACACTCTGATATTGTCAATGAACAGGTTCCCCTTACCACTGCACTAGAAGCTGTGGCCATTAGTGTCTACCTGTCAGTTTGGGTGACAATATATAATGTTTATCTATCCCCAGACGGACATTTCCTTTACTAGGATGCTGTTAGTGGCACAGCTCCCTGCCCCTTTCCTCTTATTGGGGACTTCGATGCCCATAATACTCTGTGGGGCAGCGACACTATATCTCACTGAGGCTGAATACTAGAACACCTTCCGGATTTGGGTGTCTGCCTTCTCAACACTGGAGGTGCGACCATTTCAGTGTGGCCCGCAGAACGTTTTCAGCTATTGATCTCGCAGTTTGCAGCCCAAGTAACTTACCCTAATTCAGTGGCATGCCCATGGTGAGTTTCGTGACAGTGACCATTTTCCTATCGCTCTCTCCCTTGCCACTCACAGACATTTAGAACATGCTCCACATTGGTCGCTTCGAAAAGCTGATTGCCATGCTTTCTCCTCTGCAGCCGCTTTTGCAGCCAGTCGTACGACGCATATCAAGAAATTGGGTACAGGGTACTATTGATACTATTACTCATGCTGCTGCAGCAGCAGCAGCAGCAGCAGCAGCAAGAGTGATACGCTACTCCTCTGGCTCATCCTTACGACCGCTGGTGCCATGGTCATCTGAAGACATGGTCACAGCTATCAGGGACTGTTGCAAGGCGCTTCAACAGCACAAGTGCTGTCCCTCTAATAATTTAATAGCATTCAGGAGACTGGGTGAAAACATGGTTTTTAATAAAGAAAAGGAAACAGGAGTGTTGGGAGCAATATATCTCAACTATGTGATCCCACACTCCATCGTCCCCAGTGCGGACTAAACTCTCTCGCATTTGCGGCCATCCACCACCCATGGCAGTTCCTGGCATGCCTGTCAGTGGTAACATCTGCACTGATCCCATGGTACGTGCTGAATGTTTTGCGGCACACGTCAAAGAGGTGTACGATTGCAGTAATTACCGTTTTCATTTCCTGGCCTGGAAACACCTGATTGAGTGCCATCCATTACCTTTCCATGTACATGGCTCTCTATCATACAACACTCCTTTTAGTGAATGGGAGCTTCGCAGTGCTTTGGCAGAGTGTTACGATATGGCCCCAGGGTCCGACAAAATCAACAACCAAATGCTCTAACATGTTTGTGCTGGCAGCATGAAACATATTCTCTTCCTTTTTAATCACATTTGGCAGAAGGAAGCATTTACCTCTCAGTGGTGGGAAGGTGATATTATTCCTGTCCTGAAACCAGGAAAGGATCCACATATTTTAACTAACTACCAGCCAGTCTCTCTAATGAATGGGCTTTGTAAGATATTTGAACAAATCATCAACCACTGTCTTTGTTCGTGCCTTGAAGCTGGAGGGTTTTCGGGCTTTCTGCTCCACCACAGATCACCTGGTTCGTTTGGAATTCATAGTGTGCAATACTTTTGTGCATTGCCAACATCTGATTGCTGTGTTCTTTGACCAAGAGAAGGCTTATCATACTACCTGACAACATTACGTTCTCTCCACACTGCATGAGTGGGGTTCCCAGGGCAGTTTATCATTTTTATCCAGAATTTCCAAAATTTTTCGGGTCTGGATAGGTCCAATCTAAGCAGCCACTTTGTACAAGACACAGGAGTCCCTCAGGGATCGGTTCTGAGCATAATGCTGTTTGCTGTCACCATCAGTGATATCGTAAATGCAGTGGGCCCCAAATTCTCTCCACCACTGTACTGAATGATCTTCGGCTGTACTATGCCTCTACATCTCTGTGCACCCTTGAGTGCCAGTTCAGGGGGCTGTCTGGAGAGTCCATGACTGGGCCATGAACCACGGCTATCAGTTTTCCCCTGCAGAATCAGAAGTTACAGATTTTTGTTCACTCTGGGCTGTGCACCTACACCCAGAAATTTATCTTGGTGACCATTTACTTGAAGTCGTGGACACTTTTCAATTCTTAGGAATTTTATTTGACCACAAGCTAAATTGGCAGCCCCAAGTTCACTGGCTCAAGGCAGCTTGCATGAAGAAGCTGAATACTCTCCATTTTCTTAGTCAGTCCTGCATGGACTGTACAGTTACTCTGGGATTTTACAAGGCACTGATTTCATCCTGCTTGGATTATGGATCTAATGCATATGGGTTGGTCGCACCATCCGTACTGAGCCTGCTGACCCCTGTTCACCACACTGGTGGATGTTTGGCAAATGGGGGCCTTTTGTACAAGCCCTGTTGACAGCCTCCTGGTGGAGCCAGTGTCCCACAGCAGCTTCTAGGAAGTTAGGCAGTCACAACCTGTCAGATGTCTACCCACCCATGTCACCCAATTCTGTTCCAGAACCAGCAGTTCAGACTGTTTGTGCATCGTCCAAAACTGGGCAGACCAGTGGGATTCGACTCATTGTGACTCCAAGGATTATGCTGATCCTATCATGCTCCGACATCTGTTTCTTTCAATCCTCCACAATTATTCTAATTTAATTCAGTATGCATCTATACAGATGGATCAAAAGTGAACAACAGGATTGGTTACACTTTTGCATGTGCGAGGAGACATGAGTGCCTGCAGTGTATACATTGCAGAGTTGGTTGCCATCCCTCAGGCTTTGCAGTACGTCAAATTCCAGGCCAAGACAAACTATCTGATCTGTAGTGATTCCACGAGTTGCTTAAAAGGCATAACTCTGTGCTATCCCAAAAATCTTTTGCTTGCAAAAATCTAGGACCTACAGACTGACCTCTGCAGCTCTGAAAAGATGGTGACCTTCATCCGGACACCCAGCCATTTAGGCATTCCAGGAAATGAACTCGTTGACTGTCTAGTTAAAGATGCAACTACAAGAGTTCAACTTGATATCAGGATACTGGGCCCAGACTCAAGATTACAACTTTTACACAATATTTTGAGGCTCTTGGAATTGAAATGGCAGGCTACTGTGACCCAAAACAAGTTGAGAGCGATTAAAGGGTCCTGTAAGGTGAGGCATACTTCTTTCCAGGCCTCTCGGAAAGACGCCATTGTATTGTGCCGATTACTCATTGGCCACACGAGACTCAATCAAGAGTTCCTTCTGCGTCAAGAAGATCCTCCTTATTGCTGCTGCGATAGTCTACTGATGATAGTGCATGTTCTTGTTGAGTGCACCCTGCTGGCTGATCCACGGCATGCTCTCAGCTTGCCTACCTCACTACCTTAGGTGCTTGTGGATGACGTGAAATCCACATTGTTGCATTTCCTGAGGGAGAGCGGATTTTACTCTAACCTATAATTCTGTACCACTTCCAGTGTTAGCAGCGGTTGTGGGGGCAAGAGCCTCCCCTTGTGGAAAGTACCCATCAAGCAATCACAGATTCCTTTCATTCCTTCTCACCTTGTTGTGCTTTTAGCCCCTCTTGTGCAAGATGCTGCCTGATTTCTATCTCTCTCTTTCTCTGTACAACTCCTGTAACTCCCTTTTAAACTTTTTGACTAGCTTGTATAGTTTGAGCAGCCTAGTCCCCATTATTTTAGCTTCTTACCTTTTGACATGTTTCTTTCGTGATAAGGAGAGACTGATGACCCACTGTTGGTCCCTTAAACACATCATCATCATCATCATCATCATCATCATCATCATCCAGGGGGCACATAAATTTCTTCTTTCTGCCCAGTTTCACGACAGCTCATCATGACATCATGTAATGTCCTAATTGGTATAGTGGCATTTTAGCATTCTTTCGGCAATGGACCTGTTGTCTCCATGTTGGGGCTGCACTGTTGTATGAATTCTCTTTCAAGTAAACTTGAATCTTTTAGCTACCTGCTTCACTTCACTGGATTTTGTTCTAAGCAGTAATTTCTTGATCTCGAACAGGGAGCCCATTGGGTGACCATATAACCTCAAAGGGACTCAACCCTAGCATTGAATGATAAAATAACAAATGATAGTAGATGATCCCAGTCTGAGTGTGAGCTGTTTATGTAGCAATACAACATTTTAACTACTATTTTTGTATGTATTCAATGCTGCTTTTAGGGTGAAATGGCCTAGTTCTCCACTTCTTTTAAGTGGTTGAAATAGCTACACCATAAGACTGGACATACAGTTTGTATCTTGGTCAGTTATAATGGCCTCTGGCCTTCCAGATGAAAGTACAAAATGAGTGATGAATGCTTTCAAAACTGTCAAAGTTTTTATGTCTTCAATAGGTACCGTAATAAGATAGCAATAGAAATAGTGATAGATAAAAGATAATGACAGTATACTGTTTTGTAGATACAACATATGTTATTTTGGATCATTAAGGAAAATGGTCCCACAATATAAAGTGCTATGATTTCAAAAGGTCCTGCAGCCTCAGGCAAAGTTTGAAGTATATTAGGCCTTTGTCCTTGCACTCTCTTAGCACATGAGAGAGAATTTTGAAACCAATCTTCTACATCTTTCCCTTATTTTGACCACCAGCAATCATCTCGGATGTACACTTGTGTAGTGCATTTTACAATATAACATGCCTGTATGCTATCATGACATTGTTGCAGTGTGCACTTACAGATAGCCTTAGGCACTGCTATCTGGTCTCCAATGGACGTTTTCTTACATAAAATTTTTACACTCAACATTGGATTATTGTGCATTTTTTAATTCCTCAATAACAATGCTGTCTACTTGCAGGATCTTAATTTTTCTGTTCAGAGCATCTGCATTCTGATTTAACTTTCCAGGTCTGTGTTTGCCTTTGTAGTTATATTATCTGAGTTTTAAGACCTATGTGAAAAGTCTGCTATGGGGATCTTTGAAACTCAAAAGCTGCTGTAAAGCTGCACGATCTGTAATTACTGTGAAATGTCATCTGTATCAGCAACACAGAAAGTAATGGGTGCCAGAAACAAGTGCCGAAAACTCTTTTCTGTGGTGCTGTAGCTTTGCTCAGCTTGATTCACCTAAGGTGTTCTGTAATTCATTGGTTTTTCCTCACCTTCATATATTTGGCTCAAAATGAAGCCAACAGTTACTTTGCTAACAGCAAGCAACAATATAAAAGTCAGTGCAAAATCCAGATAAGCCGTGACAGGTGAACTTGTTTTTTCTTTTTTTTTTCTCCCCTACAGCAGTCCTACAGTCTGTACATACAGAGTTCCCTTCTAAGGCACTGGAAAACCATACACTGTCTCTGTTAACAGAGGGTCTGTTCTTACATCATCTGCCATAATTATGTGGCATAGCAAACGCAATTGTGATTGCGCGAAACTTCTGTTTTCTAATTTTAAATTTGGATTAGCATCACTGACAGGAAGTTGTATGTTTTGTAATCTCTCTGCATTTTATCTCATCAAACTTGATAAGACAGTTATATCATCTGGGTATGATACACACATGGTTGGCTTTAGACCTCATAAAAGTAAATTAGCAAAATCTGCAATTTAGCAGAGGCATTCCAGAACCAAAGGGCATTCCTAGGTAATTGTAATGTCCAGAGTGCACAACAATAGCTATCTTTCCCTGCTCTTTCATAGCTGTAAAAATTTGATAGCATCCAGAGTACATATTGAAGGTGATGAAGAATTTGCATTTGCCAGAGTGATTCAGAGCATCGTCAATCCTTGGAAGAGCTTAAGAATACGGTTTTGTGACCTTATCAACTGCTCTGTTACTCTTTTTTTTTTGGGGTGGAATTTATATAAACAGTTCTTTCAGGCTGGCCCTTTTTGTGGTATGCTGTTACCTCATCAGTTTTTATTTCATTTGCATTGGCAACTATAGTAGCCCAGAGAATTGTTAACATCTCGGCTTCCAAAATTATCTATTCTTACTGACAAAAATTTAGTTGGTTGTGTTGCACTCAGTCGAAAAACTGCACTTCACATTTGTCTGTTCACTGTGTATAACTTAATTTCTCTTTAATGGATCCTCTAAGAAAATACCTCCTCCTTAAAAAAATCCTTCTTTATTTCTATCCAGTTGATTTTCCTTATACCATCCACTATTTTCTCAGGTTTTCTGATTTCAATGCTGTAGTACCTGGTTTAGTGGGTTGTCGGAATGTAGCTGTATGTTCTGGACTCCGTCGAGTCCTTAAAGCAGCGACAATGCCAAAATGGTGAATATTTCCCCTAATTTGGACAACTTGTGTTCGGAAGTTAAATATGCCTCGAGAATGGCACAGGAAATTGTTCCCTAAAATGGCATTGAAATTGTGGTCATGCTTCCAAACCACTTAGAAAGTGAACTGATAATTCCTTCTATTTTCATTTCCACATTTTGCAAACCAATCGGGTAAATTATCTTTCTTCCCAGTCCACTCAGTCTGCATTATGACAGTTCTCATACTTGATCACAAGTATATTTAATGAACAAAACACTTATTTATGATAAAGATAGACCATTTATTTTATCTTGCAAAGTTATATTTGCCGTCTGAGCGAGGCCTACCTCTCTTACTGCATTCACTTTACGGAAGGGGAGCTACAGCAGTGGCAGAACCGCTCTGTCTGCATTTCCTGGTTTGCATTCCTTTGAGCACTTCTGTAACGTGTTCGGTTAGCCTAGTGATGCTATGGAGACAGACAATTTGATCTCTCGTGTCCGATCTTTCTACAGTAGGCACATGCTGATTGCAAACTCAGGAGCCTTGTGACCTGGACATTGACAACAAGTGGAGCACGCTTAGGCAGTGAATGCATGTGTAGTTGAGTTTACTATGGTGGAAGAGTGGCTAAAATGCTCAGTCTCTTGGCATAGAAATGCAAGTAATGTGATTTCCCTTAGTGTGCTTGGCGAAGCACACTTTACCTCGACCACTACCTGTCAGTCAGTCTTGCGAACAAATACACCTGTCTAATGAGCTTCTGCTTCACTAAGTAGTACTTCTTTCCTTTAGTTACTTTCCCTTAGTGCATATGTACAACACGATACAGCTTTTATTCGGTCAGCAAAGTGTCCTAAACCCTCTCCGGGATTTTGGCAAACGATGGAAAGTTTGCCTTACGGTAGCTAACAATTTACTTGTCTCCATATCTATCCACTAGCCCTTTTGCAAGGATGTCAAGTACCTTGGTATTTTTCAGCTGTTCCATGGAATTCACAGAAGCACAATCCTCTCCTTGGAAGTTCAGGTTGATGCCTCCTACTAGTACTTCATCTCTCCAAATTGACAATTTTCCTACATCCGTTAAATTTTGTGTGAAAGCTTGGACATCTTCACCTGGTTTATCTGTGAAGGCAGGAACCAGAAAATCCCGTTGCAACGTCCGTTAAGGCCTGGTAGGGAATTGCTGTGGGAACCCTGGAAAAGGGGAAGCAAGGCTAGTGGGGTGGGGGGAGGGGGGAGGAGGGGGTACAGGACTGCTTTATTGCTTCATATTTACTAATTCCTCATAAGGTGGCTTTTCAAATTTTCATTTTCCACCCGTAGTTGATCCAGCTTTGCCTGCATTTCTGGATCTGTCTCCAGCTGTGCAGTCCCTGTGACCTGGTGGTGGGCATCCCTTTAAGCTACACGTCTCTGGCAGCATTGGGCCCCGGCAGCTTCTTCTCTCTAAAAGCAAAGCTCATTACTTAGGTTAGTTGTTCAGTGAAGATCATAGCAGAGTTGGGCAGTGACACAGTATTGGCACCCAGTGTTGATGATGTGCCAGGTCATCGTACCTGCAACTTGGCCTTGTGTGTGGGCGGCAGAGATGATGGTGAGGTCGGATGACCTCGCGCATCTGAGGCAGCAGCTCTGGACTAACTGCTGTAGGCAGCCTGGACTGACTGCACTGAGCATTTGTCTTTTGTATTGCACAGAGCCAAATGACCCCACACATTGGTTTTGTGTATCTGTTTTTTGCTTAGTAATTTGTATGGGGCACCTCAAAGCTGAAAACAGAGTGAATTCGGTCATCCTGATTCTGACGCCAGCTTATACATCCCCTTGGGGTTGTAGTGATGATTGGAAAGAGATGTGGACTTGTTATTAGTATACGATACTCGTGTTTAGAAAAAGAAACTGTATTGGTTAGTTGGCTCTTGGGGATTACACGGTGATGATTGCGGGGAGGGGAGAGGGAGGGGTGAGAACCAGTAGCTCCAAGATCAATCTCTGAGGAGAAAAGAGAATGTTACGATAAAGAAATGATGCCATTTAGCATCTGCTGTAGATGGCGGCTCGGAATAGAGGGGAGGGACGTTTTTCCGCAGTGGCTTTGAGAGCCCTTAGTTTCAAAGGCAGATAATCCTGTAATGTGATTTGATTAAGGCGGCTTTGCTGATGCCATTCAGTATAGTCTGGTATGGATTGGTCGATTTTTGTCGCATCAGCTGTAAGGCAACAGATGAAACAGTGAGCTCTTTGTTAAACTTAAATAATGAAAATTAATTCTGTCTGGGCCTGGGGGCATTTTGTATAATCACAATAGTTGAAAAATCTGATTTTATCTTAGGAGTAATGGAAAGCCTGAGACAATGTGCAGAAAATTTAAATTTTAAGATAACCGAATTACACACGGTACAATACAATCATGTATGTTGATGAACTGTGCTTCACAGGTGTGGAATACTTAAAAGCAAGTTATGTTGAAAACATTTGAAGTCTGTTAAGATGAATCAATGTATTATGCTACCAGTTTTGATTATAAACGATCATCCTTAAGCACAGAAGAGGGCTGCTAAGTTGATTATTTTTGTGTTTGAGGATGATCTTTTATGAGCAAAACTGATAGCAAAGTAAAATAATTTATCTTCTCAATTGTCAGCATTTCAGTGTAGCATTCCACACAGAGTTCTTTCCTTAGGGCAAATGCAACTGTACATGTCCATTTTCATAAAGTGAAGAAAACAGCAGCAGTTGTTGAACCAATAATATTTTATTGTTTATGACTGGTTTTGGAATAATGCAATTCCATCTTATGCCATACAATAAAGCATAAAAGAATCAGTTGTCTGCCAATTTATGTTGTCTGTGGAAACAAAGTTCCTTGTTTCACTTTATAAAATGGGAAATGTAGGGTCCCGACAGCAATCACCATCTAGCTACATGAGCTAGACAGTGGTTGTTCTCGGTCTCCTGTGTTCCCAATTTTATGAACTGGGACGCAGAATTTTTGTCCCACAGACAACATAGTGTGGAAAAAGCCTTAGGTTTTTGTGCTTTATTGTATGTCACAAGATGGAATTATGTTATTCTGGAACAGGTTGTGCAAATATATAGAAAATCTTTCAGAACATGTCCGGTAACAAATAACATTTGTCACCTATAGATCTTTTGGATACGATTGCAATCTGGGAACTTGTTGTTGACACTTGTGAAATAAAGTGGATAGCTCAAAGATTTTATAAGGTTTTGCTCTCCTGTTGTCAAACGATACAGCCATGCCACCTGTTACTTAAAATTTAGTGAGCTGGAGGTATATAATAATGTATAATATATTTTGTTATTATGATAAGTTTTGTTTCTCCCTTAGGCTGTTGTATGTAGTCTAGCAGGCATGGAGGAGTTTCGTGATGATGCATACGCAGTAAGTTTGTTGGAGAAGATGGTAATTGGTGGAACATTTGTTGCTGAAGTAGAACCAAATGCAGAAAAAGTTGCACTTGTGCTGTTTGACACAAGCACCGATGAAGATATAAACATGAACCAGTTGTTAAGTAACAAGATACGTCAACATCAGTTCACTCCAGAACTGCCTCAGGTAATTTAAACTTTGATCACTTAATTATATAAGGTGTTGTGTATTTAAAAATGAAGCTAAGTTGCAAATTTTGATTTATAGGTGGACACAGTGAAGGATGTTTTCATTAGTAGTATAGCTCATAATGGAGATGTCCATATACAGATGAGTTTAAAACCTCTAGATTATATAACTAGTCAAATACAATCAATTTTAGAAGCAGCTGTGAATGAGTATCTGCCCAAAGCCTCAGAAGTCAGAAGAAAAGCAGATGACCTATATTTAGCTCCCTATGCTTCAGACAATTCTATGTACCGTGCAAAAATTGTGGAGGAGTACCCTGCAACAAATGAGGTATGATACAAAAAGTTTATTTGTTGGTGGTATTCTGTTTTGTAACAAAAATTCTAATGTGTGTTAATGATATTACAGGCAGACATCATATTTGTTGATTATGGTAACATAGAGCGGGCCCGTCTTGACAGTCTTATACTTCTGGAAAATGTAGATGATGAACTGAAGAGCATTCCACATCAGGTAAGGACATAAACTATGTTATGTAACTCTTACTGCTGACAGAAGGGATTCTTGTATTATTACAAATATTTGTTTCAAAGAAAGGGCTGTGATAAATCTATTCTTCACTTAAAAATTGAATGAGAAAAGGCCTAGTTAGAGGACTGCAACAAAGTAGATATGACTTTACACATTATGAAACAATGTGGAACCTTAATGTCATTACACATTGTGGACATACTAACTTTTTTAGAACAACAATACATATGTAGAAAAAAAAGCACATTTGTCTCCTTTTTTTAAAGTACCATGTGAAGACTTCTTTAACCCTTCACTGGTCATGTGTTGCATTCGTTACAATAGCCAGGCATCTGCTGGCTAAATTATTTTATGTACATGCAACCAACAGATGGGGAGGGGCTGGTGGTAAGATTATTGTTGTGACGAGTAGCTGGCACCAATATTCCAAGAAGCTGACTGGAAATGATGGACAGTTAAAATAAGACAAGTTTTGAACAGCATACAATGATGCGAATCATGGAGGGTTAAAAAAAAAATGCACATCCGGATCTTCTCTTAAGCCATGTCTTCTCTTAAGCCATGTCCATCTTCTGTCTCTTGCACTTCCCAGGAAAAAAAAAAATAAAATAAGAGTGTTACTAACAGCCTGTCCCTACTGCATTCATTTTTGATACAGTTAGTTACACACTTGGGCATGCACATATATACATATTGAAGCATGACACTGTATTTACTTATCAAGTGAACTGTGAGAAGAACATTGGCTTATACCTCATTGCATTTGTGGCTGTTGATTGTCTTGGTGCATCATGTCATACACTTCAGTCTAGTGACTAAAAAGTCGTCTCAGGTCTGCATTGTTTAGTTTGAGGGCTATGCATTTTTAATAACTTTCCAAAATGCTTTCAGTAATAGTGACGTTATTTCTATATATGATGAATATTGTACATCCGCTGCAGTATCCTTAGCTCGATGTTTGCTGTCATGAGCATTGTTGGGTGTATTATTTTGTTTTTTATCTATTGGACATATGTTTTGTAGAACTTGGTTCCGACATCTACATCTACGTATGTAACTCTGCAATCCACAGTGCAGTGGATGATGGATGGTACTAAGACATTGTACCTAATGTTACAGTTTCTTCCTGTTCCAGTTATGTACAGGGCATGATAAGAATGACAGCTTAAACGACTCTGTGTGCTCTGTAATATGTCTAATATTGATCATACAGCACTGGCTTTCATTACTAATATTGACACTCTTGGCGAATTTGGTTATGTGCTCGTAAGGCTATGATCTAAGAAATGTTTCTATTCCTTATGTTTCGTCTTCTAATTCTGAAGACATCATCAGTCATTTTCAACTCAACAAGGTCAGCAAGCCTAGCTGTCAACCAACGAAGTATTTATAACCTCTAAGGGTTTGCGTGATGCCTTCAGTGAATACCGTAGCAGAATATTGTCAAATGACATTTTACAAAATCCAAAGGAATTCTGATTGTATGTAAAGCTGTTAGTGACACCAATGTTAGTGTTCAGTCCCTAGCGGATGAGACAGGAACTGAAATTGAGGATAGCAAAGCAAAATCTGAATTAATGAATTCTCTTGTCAAATGTTTCTTTCCAAAGAAAAACCCAGGAGAATAGCCACAATTTAATCCTTGAACAACTGTCAAGATGAATGAAATGAGTATTAGTGTCAGTGATGTTGAGAAACAGCTGAAATTGTTAAAAACGAGCAAAGCTCCAGGCCCTGATGGAATCCCTGTCACATTATATACTGAATTTGTGACTGACTTAGCCTGTCTTCTCACTATAATCTATTGTAGGTATCTTGAACAAATAACCGTGAGCAGTTCTTGGAAATAGGTACAGGTCACACCCATCTACAAGAAAGGTAGTGGCAGTGATCCACGAAACTACCATCCAATATTTTTGACATCAATTTGTTTTAGAATCTTAGAACATATTCTGAGATCAAACATAATGAGGTATCTTGAACAGAATGAGCTCCTCAATGTCAGCAAGCATGGTTTCTGAAAACATCGATCATGTGAATTTTCTCGCATGTCATACTGAAAGCTTTGCATTAAGGCTGCCAGGTAGGTAGTGTTTCTCGATTTCCAAAAAGCATTTGACTTCTTACCACTGTTGTGCTTATTGTCAGAAGTATGCCATATGGGGTATAAAGTGATTTGTGACTGGATAGAGGACTTTTTGGTAGGGAGAACACAGCATGTTTCCTTGGATGGAGAGTCATTGTCAGATGTAGAAGTAACTTCAGGTGTGCCCCACGGAAATGCGTTGGGCCCCTTACTGTTTATGTTGTATAGTAATGACCTTGCAGACAATATTAATAGTAAAATCGGGCTTTTTGCAGACGATGAAGTTACCTATAATGAAGAAGTACTATCTGAGAGAAGCTGTATAAATATTCAGTCAGATCTTGATAAGATTTCAACAAGGTGCAGAGATTGGCAACTAGGTCGAAATGTTCAGAAATGTAAAATTGTGCACTTCACAAAATGAAGGAACATAGTATCTTATAATTATAATATCAATAAGTCACTATTGGAATTTGCCAACTTGTACAAATATCTGGGTGTAACACTTTGTAGGGATATGAAACGAAATGATCACATACATTCAATGGTGGATAAAGCAGGTCTCAGACTTTGGTTTATTGGTAGAAACTGTAGAGGTGCAATCAGTCTACTAAAAGAGACCGCTTATGAATCACTTACGTGACTCATCCTAGAATATTGCTCAAGTGTGTGGGACCCATACTAGACAGGACTAACAGGGGGTACTTAATGTATACAGAGAGGGGCAGCACAAATGGTCACAGGTTTGTTTACTCCATGGGAGTGTGTCAGAGAGATACTGAAGGAATTGAAAGGGCAGACTCTTGAAGACAGATGTAAACTATTCCAAGACAGTCTATTAACAAAGTTTCAATAACCAGCTTCAAATGATTACTCTAGGGATACACTACAACCCCCTACCTATCGCTCACATAAGGATCGTGAGGATAAGATTACTATAGTAACTGCATGCACAGAGGCATCCAAACAATTGTTCTTCCTGCACTCCATATGTGAACAGAACAGCAAGAAGTCCTAATAACTGGTGAAATGAGATGTGCCATCTGTCATGCACCTCATGGTGGTTTGCAGAGTACGGATGTAATGCAGATGTATGGGTTTCTCCTGCAGTAGGAGACAAAAAATAAAGAACAGGAACATGCCCTTGCTTACTGCCTGTATAACTAAAATCATCAGGTGTATAGTTAGATCCTTTTTTTGTGGTCACTAAGGAAGTGATAGTCCAAGGGAGGAAGAATATACTACTGGATCTTGAAACGTTTTAAGTAGGATTTCGCAGGATAATTGTATCTAACAAAACATTTGCCGATTCAGTATTTTAAACATTTCTGTGATGCTCCACCTTGAGTTGAACAAACCTGTGACCATTTGTGCTATCCTTCTTTGTGTACATTCAGTCTACCATTTTAGCCCTATTGTATACGGGTCCCACACATTTCTACAGTATTCTAAATTATTACATGCCAGTGCTTTTTAAACTGTCTCCTCTGCAGATCGACAGCTGATGAACCTAGAAATTTTTTTTACTTGTAAATCTTCATATTCTCATGACATATTACTTAATCAGTAAAATTGGGGATACTCACTCATAACAACTTAAGTCATCTGTGAACTGTTAGTCATCGTCGTGGAGGTAAAATGATCCTGTCAGTCATATATACTAATAAGGAAGCCAATTGTGGGTGTGCACATTGAAGATCGCAGTTGCATTAGAGATTATATGCTACCATGACACCCTCTGTAAAGAATGTTGACCACAAGTTCTGGTTGATAGGGGAAGCAACACTGTTGCGTATGTCAGTTAACTATTGACAGTGCTGAATTCTCCATTTGATCAAGATTGGAACAATTTTCACAGATTATTAAATCACTTGTCAAATGTATTTCAGTGGCTTCCCTGAAAATAGTCCCAATAAGATGGTCGTTGTTGTTGTTGTTGTTGTCGTTGTCATCTTCATCTTCAGTGTGAAGACTGGTTAGATGGAGCACTCCACGCTACTTTTAGCCTGTGCAAACCTCGTAATCTCCAAGAAACTACTGTAACCTACAACCATTTGAACCTGTTTACTGAAGTCATTTCGTGGTCTCCATCTAATTTTAATACACCCACCCCTGCACTCACTCACTTCTCTCTGATACTGAATTGGTGATCCCTTTATATCTCAGAATGTGTCCTATCAACTGATCCTTTCTTTTAGTCAAGTTATACCACAAATTTCTTTTTCCCCCAGTTCTGTTCAGTATCTCCTTGTTGGTTATGCAGTCTACCCCTGTAAACTTCAGCATTCTCCTGTAACACCACATTTCAAAAACTTGTATTTTCTTCTTGTCCGAACTGTTTATCGTCCACGTTTTTCTTCCACAAGACTACATTCCAGACAAATACCTTCAGAAAAGACTTCATAACACTTGAAACTATACTCAGTATTAACAGATTTCTCTTCTTCAAAAATGCTGTTATTGCCACTGCCAGTCTACATTTTATATCCTCTGTACTTCAGCAATTATCAGTTACTTTACTTTGCAAATAGTAAGACCCTTGTACTACTTTTAGTGTCTCATTTCCTAATCTGATTACTTCAGCATCATCTGATTTAGTTTGACTACGTTCCATTATCCTTGTTTTGCTTGTGTTGGTGTTCATCATGTACACTCCTTTCAAGAAACTATCCATTCTGGTCAGCTGCTATTCCAAGTCCTTTGCTGTCTGTGACAGAATTACAATGCCATTGTAGACATTAAAGTTTTTATTTCTTCTTCAAATTTTTCTTCGGTTTTCTTTACAGCTTGCTCAATGTACAGATTGAATAATATCGGGAATACTCTACAACTGTACCTCACTCCCTTCTCGATCACTAGTTCCCATTCAAGCCCCTTGGCCCTATGTGGTTTCTGTACAAGTTGTGTATAACCTTTTGCACACTGTGTTTTACCTCTTCCACAATCAGAATTTCAAAGAGTGTATTCCAGTTGACATCGTCAAAAGCTTTCTTGAAATTCACAAAAACTATAAATGTAGGTTTTGCTTTCCTTAACATATTTTGTAAGATAAGCCGTAGAGTCTGTATTGCCTTAGGTGTTCCTATGTCCTCCGAAATCCAAACTGGCTTGTGCCAGTTTTTCCATTCTTCTGTAAATAATTTGTGTTAATATTTTGTAACCATGATGTGTTAAGCTGCTAGTTCAGTAATATTCACTCCTGTCAGCATCTGCTTTGTTTGGAACTGGAATTATTACTTGAAGGCTGAGGGTATTTTGCCAATCTCATACACCTTACAAACCAAATGGAATAGCATTGTTATGTCTGACTCCCCTAAGGATATCAGTTGAGGGAATGTCATCTACTCCAGGATACTGTTCTAACTTTAAACTTCCAATGCTCTCTTTCAAATTCTTCTCGCAGTATCATATCTTTCATCTCATCTTCACCTATGTTTTCTTCACTTTCTGTAATATTGCCTTAAAGACCATTTCCCTTGTGTAACCCTTCTGCATACTTCTTCCAGCTTTCAGCATTCCCTTCTTTGCTTTGTACTGGTTTTTCATGTGAGCTCTTCATATTAATACAGCTGCTTCTTTTTGTCTCCAAAGATCTTTTTTCCAATCCTAAACAAAGAGGGAAAGCTGCATGGTGGTGGTGGTGGTGGTGGTGGTGGTAGTAGTAGTAGTAGTAGTAGTAGTAGTAGTAGTTCATAGAGGGTCTGTACAAGGGAGATGAACATGTAAGCAAAGTTCTAGAAATGGAAGAGTACATAGAAGGTGGAATGGGAGATTTGGTACTCTGAGAAGAATTTGACAGAGCACTGAAAGACATAGGTCGAAACAAGGTCCTGGGAGTAGACAGCATACTGCCAGAACTGCTGATAGCCTTGCCAACCATGACAAAACCCTTTCATGTGGTGTGCAAGGTATATGAGAGAGGTTAAGTAACCTGACTTCAAGAAGAGTATATTAATTCCAATTCCAGAGAAAGCAGGTGCTGACAGATGTAAAAATTAGCACACCGTCAATCTAATAAGTTACGGTTGCAGAATACTAACATGAATTCCTTGCAGGAGAATGGAAAAACTGGTAGAAGTTGACCTCGGGGAAGATCAGTTTGAATTCTGAAGAAATGCAGGAACACGTGATGCAATACTGACACGACAACTCGTCTTAGAAAATATGTTAAGGAAAGGCAAACCTACCTTGATAGCATTTGTAGACTTAAAAAAAGCTTTTGATAAAATTGGGTGTAACACTGTCTTTGAACTTCTGAAGGTATTCGTCATAAAATACAGGAACAAAAGGCTATTTATAAACTTGTACAGAAACCAGGCAACTATTGTAAGAGTCGAGGGGCATGTTCAATGTGTATATTGAGCAAGACATGAAGGAAACCAAGGAGAACTTTGGTAAGAGAATTATAGCTCATGGAGAAGAAATTATAACTTCACAGTTTGCTGATGTCACTGATGTTTTGTCAGACACAGATAGAATTTGGAAGAGCATTTGCACAGAATGGACAGTGATTTGGAAAGAGATTATAAGATGAACATAAATAACAGTAAAACCAAAGTTAATAGAATGTAGTCTACTTAAATCAAGATGGAAATGAGACGTAGAAAGTAGATGAATTTTGCAATTTGAGCAGCAAAATAACTGATGAAGGCTGGTGTTGGGAAGGTGTAAATACAGATTAGCAACAGCAAGAATAGTATTACCGAAAAGAGGAATTTGTTAACATGTAACCAGGGTTCCCACAGGTTCTGGAACTCGGGGAAATGTCGAGGGGAGGGGGGTCACTGGAAAAATCTAATTTTTGTCTCAGTACATGAAATGGTTTGTTTACTGAGGTGTCATGCATCATCACTGGCTGGGTGCAGCTAACTAAATGTGCCGCTTCCCTACTCCTCCATTCGTATTGTTTCTCCCCTTCCTACCACTCTCCTGCAGTCAGTGCTGCCACCACTTCTTGCTGCTAACATAGAAGCTGCCGATGAGAGCCAGGGAGGCATGAGAAACGGTTGGTTTGGATCTGATTCTCATAGACTGTAGATGCACCGGCCAGAGATGGCAGTCATGTGAGATTGAGTTGTGTCTGAGTGATTGTACAAATGTTTGTGTGCTCTCATTTTCTGACAAAAGCTTTGGCTGAAAATTTAGTTGTGAGAGTGTGTTTTTTGTATTTTATTTATTTATTTATTTATTTTTATGTGCCTGTCTGTGGCTCAGCAATCATCTTCATGGTTAGTTGCTCCCTATCCTCATTATTATTGATTCTCAAAGTATTTGAACAAGTTACATGTTGCAGGGATTGTTCACTGTGGTCTCATTCAATCAACTAGCTGTCTGTTGCTTGTGAATAACTGGCCACACTAGTGGCTGCTTTTGTGGGTGTCTGTAATGGATCGGGCCTGCCGATCTGAAGCCATTTAGTTCCCTCTAATGTGCAGGCCCTGCCCATAGGATCTAGGCTCACTGATCTGTCCGCAGGCTGGGTCTGTTTGTGTGTGGCGTAATGCAGCGAATTTTCTTGGTTTGTCCATGGACCAAGGACATTGGTGATCCTCAGCAGGCCAGAGCCCATGGGCAATCGATCTCAGGAATTGAGACTATCTCACCGCAAGTAGGTTGTACAGTGTGGTGTTTTATAGAAATGTTATTTGTTCTAGTACATTTTGGCACTTCAAAAGTAGTTTATATGTTAGAATGTATGGACAATAAGAAGAAGAAAATTGTCAGTCGCTGACTGTTTTATTTTTCTTTCGAGAAATATATGAATACATAGCGTACACACAATTCCTTCTCATCCTGTATGGTAAGTCTCCCCTGACCCGAGGTACTGGGTGACTGTTCCGAAATCTACCCATTTTCCTAGACCTCTCCAGTCCTTTTCCTCCACCCTTCTTCCTTCCCCTCCAACCTTCTGCCTGAAGGAGGAGCCACTGACTCTAAATCTTGTCAATTACAGCAGTCTTTTATGTGTGTTTTCTGCCGCCACATGGTAAGTAGATTTTTTATCTATCCTGTTAAATAATTTTGACAATACCTGTAAAATAATATATCTAAGACAATGGGTAATTACCGACAATAACTAACATAGTAGAACCAGCATTTTATTGGTGGTCACCTGCAGTGTTGGTTTACACAATTCTATCCTGCCTTACACACTTCTTTCAACAGGCCTACTTTTTTTCGAGGTTATTTCTGAAATTAGTGAAGGTATTTTAAATCTGTCTTGTGACTCGAAGGAAATGTGTGTTTTTATCAGAACATGTGTTTTGTTTTATTGAAATAAAATAACATCAGTGGTCTTAATAAAACCACACACCATTTGGCTTGCTTTTTCCATCTAAAAACAGTTCATTACAAAAGATGTTGATGTTAGTACTTCAGATTTTTGCTCACATCAGCATGCTTTTTTAAATATTTCCTCATTTGCACTATTGTTCCTTGTACTGTAGCTGCAAAGACAGATTGTCAACTTACGTCTTAACTTACACTTAAGATCACAAAATTTGTCAGGGAAAAATGCAAAAAGTTTGTCTGGAAATTGGGGAAATATCAAGGAATTTCACTTGGGGAAACGTGTGGTAAACCTGGTAATATAAATGTGTCTTAGGACATTTTTCCTGAAGGTATTTGTCTTGATTATAGCCTTCTGTGAAAGTGAAATGTGGGCAGTAGCCAATACAAACAAGAAGAGAATAGAAGCTTTTCAAATATTATGCTAGAGAAGAATACTGGGTAAAAATGCATTTGTGATGTCAGGAGTTGCTGTGTCATGCATAGATTTTGGTAACGGCAACAGCACACTAAATCATGGGATGTGATGACAGCCAGTCATGAGTCATATGTAGATCAGTGAAATTATGTCTAGTAATTTGTTTCACTTTGTAAACAAATCCCACAAGTTAAGTTGAGCTATTATGTTCCTGCATAACCACATTCTTGAAAATCTAATTACATAATAGTTCTGTAAATCATGTAAAATGAAGGAACTGAAAGAAAGAACAGAAATTTATTAAATGTTGATAATTCTTTGTTACTCATTGAAATGAAATGTAAAAAAAAAAAAAGTGTAAGTCAAATAAAAGTAACACGAAAAGAGAATTAAAAAACCCACATAAATTCATGTGTAAATCCTTTTCACAGCTTCAGGAACACTCAAAAACAAGTCATTCCTGTGGTTCCACCTCCTTCTCCACATGTATTTGAAATAAATATGAATTGAAAGTGCCCTTGCATTTTTTTTTGGACTCCGAAATGTACATTTTATGATGGACCAGGTACCCTCATTGGTGTGTGTATTGGCTTCTGTTTGTGGGTCTTTGAAATGTAGACAGTCATTTACAGATGAATGAACAGAACCGTCATCATTGAGGCAGTAATATGAAATGAAACAATCTGGAATAACAGTTTTTCCAGGGAGGAAATACTTTTTTAGAACTTGGGGAAGTATAGGCTTTTTTCTTCTATGTAGCACTTCAGACATACACTTATATTACCTCTTTCTGCTACATCAAGACCCATCTGCCAACTACATGCTTCGTCATAAAAAATTTGTGCTTTCCCAATTTAACTTCATATGTCTCAACTACTTTTCTGTGCCGCCCAGGAGATTGTCGCTGTGAATACAATCCAATACAATCCAAACTTCCTTGCAGAAGGTCCTCCAGTCTATGACAGTGTGTCTTGCCAAATGTAATTCTGATGAGAGAAAAGTATTAGAACATTTATTGACCTACAGAAACGGCAACTTCAAAATGTCATCAATAGTGTACTTCCCGCTGGAACAAAGTGTATGGAATCCTTCTCTTCTGCAACACCATTTCAGTCCATCTGTACAATCCTCTCTTAGAGCAAAGACCATTTGCACAGAATATTTGTTGAAGTTCTTTTTGTTCCAAGCAGTCCCCAGTAAAACACCACTCTACAATTGCACCCTGCAAATCAAATCGGCTCCATACGAGATATATCAATCATGAAAACTCCTAAAATATGCTTAAAAATAGCTCCACATGGAGATACCAATAGCCTCAGAAGGCTGGTGACAGCGAGCCACGTCGCCTTCCAAAAACAGCGCTTTTGTATTGCTGTTGAATATTGTGCCAAATATTCAGTATGTCATCAGAACCTCATGCATTTAAAAAAGTACTCGATTGAATGGCACTTTAATACCTGTCACAAAGATCAGTTCAAAGATTTGCCGCAAGAGGCACGCCAGTCAAAGTTTGAAGAACTGAAAGAATATTTCAGGCAGTATTACAGTGAAGTAAGCGTTTCCTGTCGCATGACTCTTTATTATTTATAAAGATGATAAATAAAACTATATTTTATAGTTTGAAATCTCACTTAGCAATGTGCCAGTTATTGAATATCAGATTGTCAGCAACAAGGAACTTTTTTTTTTGTTAATTTTTATATTTGGGTTGCATTTAATTGCATCGAAAGGACATAAGAAAAGGTTTCAGGTGCGTTATTTCTTGCCAGATTCTGAAAAGCCGTCACAAACACTCTCTTGGACATAAAAGTGTTGTTAAGAGTCATTCTTCGTTTTTGTGTAATTGTGTTTTGATGGATGAGAAAATGTGTTGTAGTTTGATCTATGTTTTCAGTTAGTAAAAACACAAATATTCCAATAGATAAAAATTTTTTTGTGACCACATTTTGCTGTCCTTGCTAGCATCTATGACACTTTTCAGAGGAACTGGGGGAAAAGGCACCTAAAACCAATCTTTTTTTGTTAGTTTTTTTATTTGGGTTTCAATGAACGAAACGATTAATTGTTCAAAGATAAGTGCTTTAAGAACAGGATTTTACAAAATTAATTGTAAGTTATATATATATAGAGGGAAACATTCCACGTGGGAAAAATATATTTAAAAAGAAAGATGATGAGACTTACCAAACAAAAGCGCTGGCAGGTCGATAGGCACACAAACATACACACAAAATCTAGCTTTCGCAACCAACAGTTGCCTCGTCAGGAAAGAGGGAAGGAGAAGGAAAGACAAAAGGATATGGGTTTTAAGGGAGAGGGTAAGGAGTCATTCCAATCCCGGGAGCGGAAAGACTTACCTTAGGGGGAAAAAAGGACAGGTATACACTCGCGCGCGCACACACACACACACACATATCCATCCACACATACAAGACACAAGCAGACATTTTCTTTACTTTAGTTTACTTACTTTAGCTTACAAAATGTCTGCTTGTGTCTTGTATGTGTGGATGGATATGTGTGTGTGTGCGCGAGTGTATACCTGTCCTTTTTTCCCCCTAAGGTAAGTCTTTCCGCTCCCGGGATTGGAATGACTCCTTACCCTCTCCCTTAAAACCCATATCCTTTTGTCTTTCCTTCTCCTTCCCTCTTTCCTGACGAGGCAACCGTTGGTTGCGAAAGCTAGATTTTGTGTGTATGTTTGTGTTTGTTTGTGTGCCTATCGACCTGCCAGCGCTTTTGTTTGGTAAGTCTCATCATCTTTCTTTAAAAAAAAAAAAAAAAAAAAAAATATATATATATATATATATATATATATATAATTTTTTTTTTTTTTTTTTTTCTGAAGTAAGATGGCTGAGCAGAGGGAAGATGCTTAATCGGTTTTTCTCCTTGAGGGACAAAATCAATACCATTTTGGAAATGAAAGGATGTCGAGAAAAATTACTTCGTGATCCTGAGTGGGTGACAAATTTGGCTTCTTTGACTAACTGGTCGTTTAAATACTTTGAACATTTCACTTCAAGGTGAAAATCACACTGTTGTTGATTTAGTGCAGACGATTCAAGCATTTCAAAGAAAACTTATTTTGTGTGACAAACAGTTGCATGAGGAGAATTGTGGACACTTTCCTGCATTAGGCAGCGTTAAAAGATGATGTGGATTTTTCAGATTATGTTCAGATCATTTGTGAATTACAAGAGGAGTTTTGAAAGTAGATTTAAGAGATATGTGAGCTTCAACCAGCCTTAAATATATTTGTTCGTCTGTTTTCCATTTGGGCAGAAGACATCTCACAAGTGTTTCAGCTGGAGCTAATTGAACTGCAGTGAAATACCTGCTTGAAGGACTGCCTTCTTATGTGTGAAACTTTGTATGACTTTCACAGCTGTTTTCCACGAGAGAAGCATCCTCTTTTGCACACGCACGCAGCCAAAATTCTCTCAGTGTTTGGTTCCACGTGTATGTCTGAGTGCTTGTTCAACCTGTTAAAAGCGTGCTAAAACCAAGAACCGTTCACTTCTATGCTGGTATTACACTGTAGTTGGAAGAGAAGTGGGCGAAGAAAAGTAAACATACCTGGGTGAAGCCATGGGTTTTATGACGAGACGATAAAAGCGTTCAACAAATTTTGTTACGTGAGATTGTAGTGGAAGACATCAAATTACTTAAGAATGGATGAGCATATATTTCATTATTTGCTCAGTGAGGTATTTGCTCATATCACAAAGCACAATACTCACTTAAGAACTGCTATTTCTGCAGAAGACAGGCTCACAGTAATACTCCAATTTCTTGCTACAGGAGAGAGTTACTTTAGCTTACAGTACAGCACTCGAATACCACAGTGCACATTAACTAAAATAATACCTGAAACATGTGAACCAATTTAACAAAGCACTAAAGGACCAATATCTGAAGATAGATAAATGTTCAGTACACTTTATGTGCACTGAGAACTATTTTTATTGTAGATCAAATTAATAATTACATTTTGTGTCTCACAACTACAAAATTAATAGAAATGTATGAAGCTGATGGTGCACTTTACAATGTGAGGCATCCTGAGCTCAAAAATAGGATGGTTGTGGCTGTGGAACTGTCGCCTGCAGCAAATCCTACCTGTCCTCAAAAAACGATTTAAAACCTACATAGTGCCTGTTGTGAATACTTTACCTACCGCATTTCCCATCTCCGGCGGTTCAGCTGCGATGTGGGTGGCAGAGACACTATACCGACATTCCCAGGCAGGCTGAGACTGAATTTTTGCTCATTTCAGCCGCAGCCTTCCACGTTTTGGTGGCCTCTACAAGAACGTCTGTTGTCATTTTTCTTCTCTTTGTGGGAGGCCGCTCATGCTGTGGCTGTGGCTCACTGCAGGTGCCATCAATCTCTTCTTGAGATGAGTACTGAGCCTGTACTTCATGCTATAAATATAGAAATGAAGGCCATTAGATACATACTATCTTACACATACATACATTTTATTTACAGGTACCCACAAGCAGAGCAAAGTGGGAGCAAATTGCAAATGATTTCGAGGAGAATTGGAACTGTTATAACACTATTGGAGTAACAGATGGAAAGCATATTCGCATTAATTGCCCACAAGCTGGTGGATCTCACTTTTTCAATTATAAAGCCTATAACAGTACAGTTTTCTTTGCCACATTAGATGCTACGTACAAACTCTTGTAGGTTGATGTAGGAACTAATAGGCATGTTGGTAATGCTGGAGTGTTTTCAAAAAGCAAACTATGGGAGTGTCTCAATGACTGATCTGTTCTGAATGTTCCTGAAGGCAGAAAGCTTGTGAACACAAACATTACAACTCCGATGGTTGTACTGGCAGATAACGATTTTCCTCCGAGTTACTACATTATAAAGCCGTACCCATTAATCAGTAAGGAAGAAAAGGTTTTCAATTACAGACTGTCACAAGGAAGATTAGTGGAAAGCAGCTTTGGCTTTCTAGCCAGTCATTTCAGGATTTTTCTAACTACCATTAATCTGCCTCCAGAAACAGTTACTACATTTACACTGGCTGCTTGCACACTGTGTAATTTATTAACAGAGATAAGAAAACACATGTACACTTGTCAAGAAACAATGCCTGCACAGTAGTAGCAAACTGCATTTATCTTGAGTTTCAAAGCACTGAGGACTACACCAAATGGAACCAATAGTTTGCCAAGCTGCTTCTGGACATCCACTACATGGGAGAGGAGTTAGGTAATGCTTTAAAACATTTTACAATGGTGCTGGAAAAGTGCCCTGGCAAGACAATCACATTTTGTAATGTAAAATGTAAACAAATATACCTACCTCAAAAATTTCTTCAAATGTGGATGTTCCATGTTCACTGCCACTTTCTGTGCCCTCTAAATTGGAAACACTTTCATCTGCCTCTGTGGCCTGGTCCAGGAATTTAAGCAGGTGGAACCAGTACATGTGTGGACTATAAACAGCCTGTGCACTGGCTTCACTTTTGCTTTCAAGCATGTATAATAATAGTAATAAAAATAATGTAAACTACTTGTATGTTATGTAAACATTACTCTGTGTGTTTCAAGTATCTGCAGTGAACAAAATTATGTAAATCATTTGTGTGTCATGTAAACATTACTTGCATAAATAAAATGAAATAAGTATGTCGGTACATACTTTCGCTTTCCTGTGAGAGTAGCCTGAGCGGAGGCCATTAATTTTCCTTTTTATGTCGTCACCTGTGCACCTGGGCCATATTTCACGGCTAATGACCTCTGTAACTTTTTGTAGCTTTCCAGCTTTCTTAATCTACTTCTTTAATCATGGTGCCTCCCGTTGTAAAGTGCCTCATCAACTTCATACATTTCTGTTAATTTTGTAGTTGACGGCACACACCATTTGAACTTAGCAGCCATGTTTATAAACACACTACTGGTGGCAGAATGCTGCAGCGATGCTAGCACTCCAAGCGGTAATATTACATGTTGCAGTGAACAGAAGACAAGGACTTTTATGATCAAATCTATTGCGAGGCCTTATATTTGATCATATTTATTTGACAACAGGCGAGATTTGACAAAGTTCTCTATTATATTATCAAATTTCTTTGACATAAATATTTGACATTTCAACTTTGACAAACAAATATTATAGTATAATACTGGCCTTAGTTATAAAAATTTGACTAATTCTTTGAGGTTAGCAGTCTCCCGGAATATTGTACAAAACCTAAAACCTAGACAAAATCATTTCCTCGAAAAAGGAAAAACATGTAAAATGTTAATTGTCTTCTTTAACAATGTTGACTGTAAAGATTAAAGGTCTTTATAGCCTTAATACTACTTTCTTTTTTGTTAAGTTTTCAAACTTGGTCAATTAGAATTATTGCATACAAAACAGCAAACTAAGGATCTGATGTTTGAACTCTAAAACGGGATACAAAACGCTGTAGCATGAAGTACAGCAAAAAATATTACTTGTAACTACTAACAGTAAGAATTAGACTCCTCAACCCATACATAAAAGTATTTCTAAAATAGAATATTTGTGACACTAGTTCAGTTCAGAAATTGATATATCTTTCAGAAGACGCCTATTGTACACATGAGTGTGCATGTGCAGTACTAATAGAATCAAACTGTGTGTCAGAAAACTGCTAAGTTGTTCTTCGATTCTTGTTTTGGATATTGTTTTCTAAAGCTTTGAGTAAAAGTTATGCCACACTAACACTAATTGTTACCTAAACAGTAAATGGTTTGCTTGTTTTACTGCTCATCGACCACTTTTACAGAGCTACGCTTCTCTGTTATTTTGTTTATGTTGGATCTGACCACGGGACAATCCAGTGCAGAGCAGTGCTGTGTTGTCTCACTCGCTGCGCAGCTATCTCTCTCACTCCTATGCCGACACTAGCGATACATGGTCGCATACGGAGCACTGAACCACACTGCCTTGCACCTGCAGAGCGCGGCCGGGCCGGAAGGCACAATTTTTGGATGAGCCTGTTGTAGAGGGTGACCAAGGCTTGAGTACAGCAAGAACATTCAAAAGGATATAGATAGCGGTAGTTGCGAAGAGGATTACACTGGATAAACTACTGTGGAGAGCTGCGTCAAACTAGTCTTGGGACTGAAGATGATAACAACAACATGTTAATGACCTTTCATAAGTTACATTGCTAGATGCTTGTTTTGTTTTGTTTACAGGTGATACAAATATTTTGATAAATAGCAAATAAAGTGCAGTTTTGGAAACGGTTCCTGATAAAATTTAGACATGAATAAATTGTTTCATAGCCAATACTACATCATTAAACTTTGAAAAGGCACTCTATATCTAGTATAGGTCCTGTATGAAATTTCCTTTCGGTGAGTACATAATGGAAGTATAAGAAGTAGACAGAATTAAATTCTTGGGAATTGCTGCTTGGTTGTAAAATTGAGGAGAGGGGAGGGGGAGGGGGAGGGGATCTTACAACTGCTAATCCAGTCAAATGGTCCTCAAAAAGACCAAATAGTGGAAAGTATTGTAGAAAATTTTTATCAAGTTTTCAGTATTTTTTTTTTGAGGTTACCGAATCCGAATTTTCGAAGTCCCTCCAAAACGTCGGCCCAATAAGTGGTTAAAAATAGAAAAAGACACTGAAAATGGTACTTTCTGGGATTTTTGCTTATAATTTGGAAAAACAGCACAGTTTTCGCCAAAGTTGACTTTTTATGAAGATAAAGAAGATGTAATTTACCACAAACTAGGCCCCCCACGATTCTTCTTGTTAGACTGTTGGTACGGCATGTAGCGCGTGTTGAAGTTAGTGGGATTTCATAGTTGAGGAGATGGGCCATCTCAGGAACTACCCCAGTTTTCTTAATGTACTTAGTTGCATATCCATTGGAGAATGCCCTCCTCCAATAGTGTAAGGATGTTACTGGAATGGCTGGTAGTTGATACTGACTGTGATAAGGAGTAAGATGCTTTTGAGATGTTGATGACCTCCCTCCTTCTGACAGCAGGAGAACCGGACCTATTTGATCGTCTCCTCTGGTGGCAGGTGTTTGAATGTTTGCCCTTGGATGGTTGCTTAGTAAGAACACTACTGGCCATTAAAATTGCTGCACCAAGAAGAAATGCAGATGATAAACGGGTGTTCATTGGACAAATATATTATACTAGAACTAACATGTGATTACATTTTCACACAATTTGGGTACATAGACCCTGAGAAATCAGTACCCAGAACAACCATCTCTGGCCATAATAATGGCCTTGATATGCCTGGGCATTGAGCCAAAGAGAGCTTGGATGACGTGCACAGGTACAGTTGCCCAAGCAGCTTCAACACGATACCACAGTTCATTAAGAGTAGTGATTGGCGTATTGTGATGAGCCAGTTGCTCGGCTACCATTGACCAGACGTTTTCAATTGGTGAGAGATCTGGAGAATGTGCTGGCCAGGGCAGCAGTCTAACATTTTCTGTATCCAGAAAGGCCCGTACAGGACCTGCAACATGCGGTCGTGCATTATCCTGTTGAAATGTAGGGTTTCACAGGCATCGAATGAAGGGTAGAGCCATGGGTCGTAACACATCTGAAATGTAACGCCCACTGTTCAAAGTGCCATCAATGCGAACAAGAGGTGACTGAGACACGTAACCAATGGCACCCCATACCATCATGCCAGGTGATAAGCAGCCTGGCGATGACAAATACACGCTTCCAATGTGCGTTCACCGCGATATCGCCAAACACAGATGCGACCATCATGATGCATTAAACAGAACCTGGATTCATCCGAAAAGATGACTTTTGCCATTCGTGCACCCAGGTTCATCGTTGAGTACACCATCGCAGGCACTCCTGTCTGTGATGCAGCGTTAAGGGTTACTGCAGCCATGGTCTCAGAGCTGATAGTCCATGCTGCTGCAAACGTCGTCGAATTGTTCGTGCAGATGGTTGTTGTCCTGCAAACATCCCAATCTGTTGACTCAGGGATCGAGACGGGGCTGCACGATCCGTTACAGTTGTGCGGATAAGATACCTGTCATCTCGACTGCTAGTGATACAAGGCTGTTGGGATCCAGCACGGCGCTCCGTATTACTCTCCTGAACCCACTGATTCCATATTCTGCTAACAGTCATTGGATCTCGATCAATGCGAGCAGCAATGTCGCGATACGATAAACCGCAATCGCGATAGGCTAACTCCGACCTTTATCAAAGTCGGAAACGTGATGGCACGCATTTCTCCTCCTTACACGAGGCATCACAACAACTTTTCACCAGGCAAAGCCGGTCAACTGCTGTTTGTGTATGAGAAATCGGTTGGAAACTTTCCTCATGTCGGCATGTTGTAGGTGTCGCCACCAGCGCCAGCCTTGTGTGAATGCTCTGAAAAGCTAATCATTTGCATATCACAGCATCTTCTTCCTGTCAGTTAAATTTTGTGTCTGTAGCATGTCATCTTCGTGGTGTAGCAATTTTAATGGCCAGTAGTGTATTTGTGGTTGGTAAATTCAGTTTAACTGTATAAAGTTATTGCATATAATGAGCTTAAGTGAGAAATTGTTCTATGTGATGTTGTACTGGATGATGGGAGAAAAGTGTCATCACTAAGGCCCAAAATGGGCTTAAAGAACATTGTTGAAGTAAGTAACAAGAGGAAGGATGGGAGAGCTTCCCTTTTAAAACACAAAATTGTGGTTAAGGTTCATGAACCACATCAAAAAATACACGAACGAAAAATTAATTCCTGTGGTAGCTAAGAAGAGTGTGTGTGGTTGCAGTAAAAAAGAAACTAGATCTGCTCAGCTGGATTCATATTTCAATACCAACTATTTTTTTGTGTGGGCAGCTATTATGCTAGAATATTTGGCTTAACAAAATAAGTTCCCAGCCAATTGCTGGAACCTAGTGTATTGTGTGTGTAAGTTGGGGCTAGGAGAGACTGTTCTGAACTTGCTTAGAGACAAAACAATGACTGAGGATGCTTGATAATACCTCAGATTGGACCAGTTACTAACTTTGTTAAGTCAGGCACCCAGTACCACATCAGATACATCCAGGTCCTGCACAGCAAATCAAAGCAGGTAGGAGAAAAAAAGGTAGGTCCATGTGCCACTGTAATTGATTGCACAATGCAGCAGATTTTCAGCAATCTCAGTGAAAATAATGAGTGTCAATTTTTCCTGCAGCAGTTGATAGACCAAATCCAAAGTGACTACAATTTTGATTTCAGGGCTGTGGAAGCTCAACAGTTGAAGATGGAAGTAATATAGTGATTGCCTCATCTGGGAAGAGATCAACTGTTGTTTATCTCAAAAACATGGGGTACAAAATTCTTATCTCCTGTTACCACTGCAAGTTGTCGTGACTGCATTCATCTATAAGAAGTATGGCTCTTAGAAACTAGTTGTACCATTCACTTTAGGGCAGTGCCTCCTACACAGAGGCAGTATGTTTTTAGGTGTCAGCAGTGATGGCAAAGGGATTCTAATTTGACTGATCCATGTCATTTCAGTTAGTCTTAGACAGTGCTGACATCACCCAAACTCTTAATGGAAACAACAGTTTGCGTGTAATGGGGGGAATCCAATGTACCACACCACACGAAGCTAACCCATATTTCACACTGTTGTTGCTATAATTTCCCTTTGTGAGAGCCCATGACATCATTACTGTAATGAACACTGTACATTGGTTTCAACTCTAATTAATTACCTATTATCAGGTATGAACTGAAATTAGTTATCTATTACCTTACTTAGCTGTAATGTACCTGTATATATTCTAATTTTGCTGGCAAATCAAGTGAAGATGAGGGCAGTGATACATGAAACACAGAGAGGATGAAACTTCTTTGGAATTTCTTTAAAATTATTACAGTATATTAATAATATAAAATAATGATAATTGTTATTATTGTTACCGAATCCAAAATAGAGCATAATTATGTCATTTACTTGATTTATTGTAACAGATTTTGATTGTATGAGTGATGAAAGATTTCATTTTGTTGTTTGAACGAACATCATAGCATACTTAGAGATGAGGAGTTGGGTTTTGGTGCTGGCCCCTAAAATTGCGCTAACTTGAACATGCACTACATCATACAGTTGGTCTGAAGAAAAAAGTAATCGGAATCTAATTTGTGGGAAATTTTATCCTCTTTATTTTCATAAACAGTCGTCTTTGTCGAAAATGCTGTTGCTTCCAAGTTATAAAACCCAAAAAAATCCCATTTTCTTGCTTTTTTCCATTTTTGACCCATTTCCAGTACAAAATTTTGGCCGAACTTCGAAAATTTTGATTCAGCACCCTTGAAAACATTTAGAAAGCTTTTCAAAAATTTCTACCAAACTTTCCACTGCAAATTACCATTTGACTGGACTGTGCTGAAACACTTAAACAATTCATTGTTAACAGCACAGATGTTGTCCGAAATAAAAGCAAATGATAAAATATGTGCACTTTCCTTAGATTTCTTCTTTAATTTGGAGCTTCCTTGGATTAAAAATAGTATTGTAAGTGCTCAGTTTTTCTGGTATTCGGTCAGAGCCCAGTTTCCTTCAGACAGTCATACCATAGCTGGCTTTATCACGGTAATTCCTGGCTTATGGAAGCAGCAGTCATGACATCATCAGCGCATTGCAAGGTCCAAAGTATGTCCTGCTGTTGGGCTTTGAGATTAGTTGCTTTTTGTGGAAGTTTATCCATGAAGTGTAGTAGGATACTACAAAATATTCAAAGTAATATTTATGTAATCACAATTGTAATCTATTTCTATGCAAATAGTGTAACTATTCTTATTGGCTTTGTGTAGCTCAGATTAGTGTAATATGCTTCTATAAAGCTAACAGAATTTTCTTCCCATAGGCAATTAAGGTGAACATGCACAATTTACCATCATCAGTATTCAATGAAAAGGTTGCAAATAGACTTCTGGAGCTTGTTCCGCAGACAGATACTGTGCTCATGAAAGTTATAACACCAGGCACTGACACAGAAGCACCTACAGTGGAGCTCTTCAAACGGTTCACAGATGAAAAACTGTTAGTGTCTATCAACAACACACTAGCATTGGATCCAGACTTAATAAGGTTAGTGGTAATACTTATCTGTAACTAGATGAAGTTTGTGTGCAATTCTGACACATTACGCACATTAGTCCTAACTTCTCTTTGTTTGTATTGTTTCCACAATTCTATACACCGCTAAATTAGCCACTGTAAGATTCATTCATAAAAAATGTTTGAAATGTAGGAACAGGGCTTCTGTGTCATTGGCAACTTAGTGGCAACTGGGTGTATTGCCACATCGTACTTAGGACTTCGCAACATTTATATGATCTTCCTCAAGGCACAGAGTGTTAAATTTTGTGCTTATGGTGTGAACTCCAGTAATTGCATATCTACAAGTGTCCTAAGAATTAGTGACTAGCTGTCTGGGGTCATGTATTCCTGCTGGTAGTCATGGGTGCACAATGATTGTTCTATCTATGCCCATTGTTTGGATGGTTGTGCCAAGGACTAGTGAGGGAATTGCTTAGTGACCACCCTTGACACAATAGATCAAGGTCTCTAGCAACCAGGGCAAGTGGATGCTGTAGCTGACTTGTGTTAAGTTTTTTGGGTTACTTCAGAATTTCAGTTGCACTTCTAATTTTGCTTTGATGCGTCCTCACCTTCCTTGCAAGGATCCACATGTCTTGAAATTTTATGTCACAACTGCTGTTGGTGAAACACTATCAATTATTAAGTGTGCAGTCACAGTTTCATATAGTATTTGTACTCTCCTGTAAAGTGAAAATGAGCATCCCAGTTCAACAATGTAGGGAGCATTGCTCTCAGAATATAGGGTGTATCAAAAACAATTGTCCGATTTGGCATGTACATATTTCTGAAACTAATAAACATATACAGTGAATTTTCTTTTTTGGTGAATGGGAAATTAAAAAAGGTTTTTTTCATACCTTTTCATAGGTGTTCAATATGCCCCCCCCCTCCCCCTCCGAGATGCATGGCAAATGCCCATGCGGTATTCAAATTTTTCCCACATTGCAGCAAGCATGCCTTGAGTTACAGCTTCCGTGCTACTGTTATGCGATATCTCAGTCCATTCATTATGGTTGGTAACAGAGACGCATAAAGTATTTTATAAACCGCCATAAGAAATAATCACATACAGTCAGGTCCAGTGACCTTGGAGGCCAGTAATGTGAGGTTGAATCATTTGGTCCAGTGTGACCGATCCAGTTTTCAGTAATCCTTTGATTTAAAAATTCCCGCTCCTCCAGATGCCAGTGTGGCGGTGCCCCATACTGTTGGTAAATGAAGTTGTTTGAATCAGTCTCCCACTGTGCAAAAAGAAAGTTCTCAAACATATTGAGATACATGCTTCCTGTAACAGTGTTCTCGCCAAAGAAAAATGAGCCATGCACCTTTTCCTGTGGAACTGCACAAAACACATTAAATTTTGGAGAGTCCCTCTCATGTTGTACAACTTAATGTGGTTTTTCCTTACCCTATATTCTCATATTATGATGGTTCACCTTCCCATTTAAGTGGAATGTTGTCTTGTCACTAAACAATAAGGATGGAAGAAAACTGTAATCCTCCATCTTGCCAAGAACGAAATTACGGAACTTCACATTTTGTTGTTTGTCACCTTCATGAAGAGCATGCTGTAGCTGAATTTTTTATGGTTTTATGTGTAAACATTGACGCAACACACATCAGAGGCATGTTGAGCTGTAGAGTTGCACAGCGAATGGATTCCTGCGGACTCCTTGTGAAACTATGGCAGAAGCATTTGACGTTTGTGTCAGACAATCGGGGATATCCTGGCAATGTGCCTTTACAGAAACAACCTGTTCCTTGGAATTGTTCATGCCTTCTTGTAATGCTCAGTGCTGCAGGAGGATCCACATTATACCTAGTATGAAAGTCATGCTGAACAGTTATTACTGATCTGCACTGTGCCCAAAACATAGAATACAAAATGCTTTCTGTTGTCCCGACACCATTACTAGAACTGTATTGGGTGCACACTGTTGCTACCTAGCGGGAACCATGTAAAGCTTGAGAGTTTGCTCTTTCCAACAACACGTTGTTCACACAGGCATCTCAAATAACGTAATAGTTATGATTGTTATTATTTTTTTAAATTTCGGATGACTCTTTTTAGTACACACTGTATATCAAACCATGCTTTAAATGTGAGAGGTATCATGAAATTTTTGGAGAAGTACAATATATTCTGGTCGCTGTGGTCACTGAGAACAAGTGGGTTCCACAGCAAAGCACAACAGCTGCTAGTTCATTGATGCACTCGGCATAATGGTAAGGGTACCAAAGGAAGCTAAATTTGCTGTATTTCATTATCTCTCACTTAGTAACCATTTTTACTGTTCTGTGTCAGAGCTCTTAATGCAAAAGGTACTGAGTAGCTTCCTGTTTTTGTTTGATGTTGCCAGCACTACTAATTTTGTTCCATTGGGCAATCATTCTGAGCAGTATGATGGTGACACTCAGTACGTTGGTAGCAGTTGGGTTGCTAAGTTTCTTATGTAGATTACATTTCAGTGTGCTGTTAGAATTTCTATAGACCTCTGTGTTCAGAAATGCAGCCACACCATTGCTTTCCATTTACTCTGTTTGTATTGTGTTTCAGTGAAGCTTTTGAGATGTTGATGGAACTTCACAACTCCACTTCTCAATGGGGTAGATCATGAAAGTACCATCAACATATCCCAGCCATCAACTGTTGTGTAGCTACACAGAATTTTATGCTGTTAGCTCGAAAGCTTCGAAGCTCTCCAGATGCCTTTTGCTAGTTGTTGTTGTTGTTGTTGTTGTTTGGGTGGTGGTGGTGGTGGTGGTGGTGGTGGTGGTGGTGGTGGTGGTGGGTATATTGCCACACTGCATGCTTCCTCACAGTGTCTACAATGTCAAATGGAATACAATGACAAAGAACGTAACTACCTGCTGTGATCACATATCTCCTATTCATCTCTTTTTTTATTGTATTGTTGAGTATAACTTTTTTGTTAAAGCAACCGTTATATTTGTGACCAGTATATGTTGCCCATATGATGGATGATCAACAGTTTCTTTTATATGATTGTTTTTATCCTGCTTCACTTGGTTGTAAGTATGAGAGCCAATACCATGAATATAGTCCTCAATACCATGGCTATAATCCTCAGTCTTTCTTATCAATTGTTTTTTGTAATCCATGTTATTGGTGGCACTAGGACTTTGATAATTCCCTCAGCTGTACTATCATAAATTCTGCAGTCCTTGAACAGAACGGACATATTGTTTATTATTTGTCCTGTTGGGTTGCTCCTTAGCTGTCTGTAGATGGAATCACTCAGCAACACGATCAGTTGTATTTAATATTTCTTGCTAGTAATGGATTTTCTTTTATCTGCCTTGCAATCAACAAAATCCTGGTTCCATTCATCATACAATAACCAGTAGGAACCCATGTAATAGATTTACCAAGGATGATGTGGCAGATCTTGGCATCTCATACACATACAAGACAGAGTGAAGTGCTACCTACATAGGAGAAAGTGGGAAGCCCATCAGCACCCACAAACAAGAGCATAGTACAGTTCGTTCTGTTGGGTGAGCACAATGAGTAAGTGACAAAAGACTACTGTAACCGTGTGTGATTGATAAAGATTGAGGAAGTCAGAGTGCTTGTGAGCTAACTGAGTATAAGTCAGACTGAAATAAGTGACTCAACCAAAATCCTTGAGGAGCTCAGTAACATTAACAGGTAGAACAGCAGCAGGTTCTCGATGTCATGGTTATTAGAGATTTCAGTCTATTGGTGCATGACTGATCACTGGGTGTTGGTTCCACTAGATACTGACATGATTGTTTAAACATAAAGCATAAATAGAATTGCTGTCTTTTATACCTGAGACTAGCGGCAGAAAAACACTGTGGCCTGAAAGCTAGTCTGCCAGTCATCATCAACTTGTTACTCGGCAAATAGTCTCCCTCTACATTAGACCTGTGATGTCATAAGACCAGTTGAAATGTGAGGTTGTGGTACCACTGGAGACACAAAATATACTAGTACTCAGATCACAAAGAGTCTACAACCAGAGCAGAACCACCACAACAGAATCAAAATATTGGTTACATTAAGAAGTTAACATTATGATACACAAGTATACTAGCAAGATTTTAATCATAATAATTTGAGGGGAGTGTAGCTCCCAAGTTTAGAGTCTTCATAACTCCATTCAATAAATTCAGGAAAACTATTGTAAAAAATCCAGGCTGAGGAGCGTGAGAGTAACAAATGATGTTGGAAGAGAAATTTGTGCGGAGCTCTGTGGAAAAAGATGTGTGAATGAAACAAATATATCATAGTGTGTTGAGGAATTAACACAGTAGAAAGAATAAGTAAGGTGATCAACATATACAAGAAAGGTGGGTTTCAGGAGCATTGTGAAAGAGCAGTAGTTGGTAGCATGCTTGCTAAAGTACAATAGAAGTAACTGTAGTTTGGAAATAAAAGAAAATGTATTACAGAATTTCATTTGAAAATTATGAATATAAATTTATTTCAGCTGAGCTTTAATGGTGATACATCAAAATATGTGGCTGACCGAGACTCAGACCTGTATTTCCCACTTACCGTGAGTGGTTGACCACTTTGGCTGTCCATGCTCGCCTCCTGCATTGAACATCAAGAGATGTGGATAAGTGGGGCATATGGTTGTTTGGCTTAGTGGGGAGGCATGCACGGATAGCTGAACTGGTTAAGATGACTGCTTGCAATAAGTGGAAAATCGGGGTCTGAGTCCTGTTCAGAGAGCAGCGAATGCCGTTCCTACACTTCTGTTCACAGTTATTCTGAGCCCACCCTCCTAGTTCTACAACACTGTCTGAAAGCTTTCCTTTTATATTCAGGTCATCGGCAAATATGGTTCTTCACACTACGAAATCTCTAAATTGTCCACATTTTACAAATACAAATCGAATCCTTCGAATTTATTATACATACTAAAACCTACTTCCTGCATATTGTCTATTTCATTGCCACTTTTTAAACTTTAGTCCTGGGTGCTGTTGGTAATGTAACAACAGGCTTGTTTACTTGAACATCTTTTTTGTTCCAAAATGCACGTTTCTTCATAACATTGCTTACATTAGCCATTACTAATTAATTTCCTTTACATTGCTATTAATTACAAATGACGTACCCTCCTCAGCTGTATCAGAATTTCCTTTCACTATGTGCAATTCCTTTTTGTATTATTAATTAAAGGATATATATATTTCTCTTTATTAATATCATCAAATTTGTCAGCTAGTTCATCTGTACACATTCTATCACAGTACCGTCAAAAGTTATCAGCATATACATGTACATTTTCATTAATTACTTCTGTATCCTGAACATCAGCTGTATCTCTTTGATTTGTATCAGAAATAATTTCATTACTGTAATTACTAGAACAAGTTTGCCTATTTCTGTTAAGCCAATCTGACAGGAACCAGTAAGGTATCATATGAAATACTTTATGAATAATAAATTGCCAATCTCCTGTTCAGTGGGTCTGTATAATATGTATATAAGTAGAATCAGCTGAAAGCCAAGAAAAAAAATAATTTATCTAAATGGTAGCAAGTGGAGTGAGTCCATCTTGCTATGTTTCACTCTCCTGGAGGAGGTTGGGGTGTTGTAGAATTATGAAAGTGCTCATCATTATATTTGATTGTTGATAGGAGGTTACAGAAGATTACATCTTTGAATATGAATTATGTTCAGGTTTGGTATAAATATTTCATAGTTTCTACTTTTAAAATTCTGATGACCTAGTGTTGTGGGAGGGTTCATATGGCTCAGATTGTAACACAGCTGGCTAAGTTGTTATTGTGTTGGAAACATGGTCCAGTTAGATAGTGTCATGTTTCATACTAGAATGTGCTTGTGGGTGGCCTTCTGTCAGGGTGAATTCTTGATTTATTGCTTCACTGGCATAGAGGGAACAAAATTAAATGCTGTCACAACTGAAAATGGAATAGACCAGTCTACTTTAGAAGAAGGCCTTCTGGCCAAAAGCTTATATGGTCAGTAATCTTTTTATTGTGCCTGTCTGCAACTCAGCATATTCACTAAATGGGGAGTTGCAATCAATCATTTTCATAATACTGTCATTATTGCATCTTGGACTTCCTATTGTTTGAAAATGTTTTATGTAAGGTAGGGAATGTTCTTGACAATGACAGAGGGATGATTGCTGGGTCAGTGGAATAAGATTAGATCATGTTTTGTTGGTGGAAACAAAATCCTGGAGGAAAGGAGTTAATTTGATATAAACCAAGTATGAAATCAGACCCATATTTTTCAGTTCGGTTCCTTATTTATTTAGTCTTACATTTTATTTTGGCAAAGTAGAATAGGCAGTAGATTTTTTTCGTAGGTGGGATGGAGGGTACTTGTTTCTAGGCAAACAATGCAATTCAGGGTAGTTGTATTAGAGCCTTTCCAGAATGCAGATTGATTGTGGCAATGCAGAGTTACGAGCATTACATTGCAGATTTGACCAGCTATATATGATAACATTATGTGTTACATTACAAATATCAACAACTGAGATGTTGGAGTCGATGCAGAAAGCCCGTGGAAAAGTCCTTAATTGAATGTAGAGTATTCATGAGAAAAAGAGAATATGAAAAATGAGGGATCTTTTGGAAATCCACCAGCATCTCTCATCTCCAAAAAAGTCACTGTAATAAGTACTACAGTGATTACTGAAAGACAGAAATGTTGAGTTGTTAATGGGCACACTTTGTATTCTGTATAATGCCAATCCAGTAAAAATGTAAATGTAGAAGAAATGGAACAATTTATTGGTACGACCATGCTTATGTCCATTATTCACCTCCCAGCAACAAGGCATTGTTGGTCTCAACATCTGGGTGACATAATGAGCTGTAACCGAAGGGAAGAAATAAAACGCTTCATACACTTCCGTCATAACAGTAATCTAGTCCCTGCTAATGATCCCAACCATGACAAACTTTCAAAATTTACCCACTGCTAGACCAATTGCGTGAAAGACAGTTGCGACTACCAAAAGAGGAATTTTTAGCTGTGGATGAACAGATTATTCCAACAGAGTGCAAATCTTCACTAAAACCGCATAAATGGGTTCATGATTTTGTTATTACTGTGGTGTCAGGATTCAGCTACTATTAAGAAATTTTTGTTGGAGCTCAGAATAATGTTACAATACTTGATGCTGTGGAACTAGGATTTAGCAGCAACGTTGTTGTGCGTCTTACACAAACTTTCCCACGACATGCGAACCGCAAGCTTTTTTTTTTTGACAGTTGGTTCACTAGTATACCTTTGGAAGTGTGTTTGCATAAGGAAGGAATACAGGCACTAGGAACAGTCCGTGCCAATCGTGTTCCAGGTTGCATTTTTGCTAAAGAGGCAGATTTGAAGAAGAATGGCCGAGGTAGCATGAAGGTGAAGATAGCAACAGTAGATGCCATACGATTGTCAGTAGTATCCTGATTTGACAACGGAGTAGTCAACAATTTGTCTACATGTGTTGGATCCAAGCCAGAAGGCAAAAATAAGAGACTTTTCAGAAAGAAAAAGAAATACAAAATGATACCTTGTCCACCCTCTGTGATGATCTACAGTGACTACATGGTGGGTGTCAATCTGTTAGATTCTATGCTTGGATATTACAGTATTCAAATCAGATAAAAAAATGGTACCTGAAGGTATTCTTTCATCTAATTGATCTAGCTCATGACAAAAGCTAGCTACTATGGAAAAGGGGAAATACAGACTACAGGCCTCTAGTGGATTTTAAGGTAGCAGTTGCAGATGCCCTCTGTAAAAAGGGCAAAACATTATCCAAGAAATGAGGTAGGTCAAGCAACGAAATCCAAAAACAGCTGGACAGTAAGAAGAAGAAAGGTCCTGTGGCAGATCTTCCACAACGTCAGGTACGACAGGATGGCATAGATCACATGCCAGTCTGGCTTGAAAACCGTGGTCGATTCAAGTATCCAGATTGCAATGGAAAATCCTACATAGCATGTCTGAAGTGCAGTGCATCTTTATCTTTGAATAAGGAGAGAAACCGTTTCATGAAATTTCATAATGAATAGACTAAATGATTAATAATTTTGTTTGATTTCTGATAAACATGCAAATTAATGAACTGAAATTGTAATTATTTAAAAAAATAAACTTAGTTCTGATAATGCATGTTTATATCTTGTTGTATATTTTCGAAGTGTTTTCTCATCCAGTCTGAAACTAGTATCACAAAATGTTAGCCATAACTGTATTCTGTCCCATATATGGCTCAAACCCCTAAATCAGGACTAATGGACCACACATAGGAGATACAATTTTTTAAGTATTTTTCCAGACATCAGGACACTGAAATTAACATTTGACATTTTTTCACAAAAATAAAGAGTGTCATGCAGTAAGGGCTTAATTGGCAGTAAACTGTCACTGTGCAGCTGATGGGAGTAGCTAAACTCTGCATATTGTATTCCTCATTTTAGAGGCTGATGTGAGGAAGTAAAGTCCATGGTTTGAAGAATTTGTAGCATGGTATGCTGAAAGTGCATTGACTCTAGTCATTATTAGTATTCTTTGTTGGACAATAGTACATGTAAAAGTGAAGTAGAATGGGAAGTTTATTTGTGAACTGTCTCGGAGGACCCTCCTGTCAGACATGTAGTGTCACATAATCTGCAGCATGATATGCTGATTCTCTAGAATGTTGAGACTGTAGCATAGGGAATTTTGGACGTTTCCACATAGTAACTGCCACAATATATTTTTAAATTTTGGCAGTTCATAGGTTTCACCTGAATAATTTATTGTGATGGAACCAGAAAAAGGTTTTAGACATGCATTAAAGAAAGATGCTCATAAAGTAGGTGTGAAAATGGAAAATGGAGAACTTTCTCAGAGCAGAATAAAGTATTTATTTTGTGCATTGGATTCTTAAATTCTGGAGATATTTCCAATTGGTACATTCCAGTAATGGTTGTGCTGCATGGTTGAGATACTAAATTTTAAGCTTTTATGTCAAGGATGTGATAGAGAATGTACCATTGTTCAAGGTACAGTGTAAGACACTTGTAAATAAATTAGCATAGAAAACGACACTTATCTGTGCTTTGTGTGTGTGTGTGTGTGTGTGTGTGTGTGTGTGTGTGTGTGTTTTCATTTTGTAAGAAAGACTGGTAGAAATTTTGATTGAAATTTAATTAATATGGTTGTAACAAATGGAGATCGTATCATGAGTTCAGGGTCAGCAACTGAAAAAGATCATGGAAGTGGGGTAGGTTGACATAGGGGGAGATAAATTTATATGGATAACCTTAAAACACCAGGCTGTAGTATGAGGGGAAACTTCGAAGAGGCTGAAAGAAATCATGATAAAATTTGTGCTTTGCACTAGATAAGATTTGGAGCGGATTACGGAGATCCTTTGAAGAGGTATACTCCAGTTGTGGACAGATTGGTGTGTTAGGTGATTGTATTTGTCAATTTTAAACTTAAACTGTGAGGTGCGATTCAAATTTTTGAAAGTGGAACACATTTGAAGGGGAGTTAATGGTGTGAATATGGATTTCCACTTTTGTGTGTGATTTGTGGTTATGTCTTCAATGTAATTGCTATTCTTGAATTTATATTATGAAGAGAGTACTCTGGCAAATGCTCAGGTTGTTGTGACAGAGATGCACTCACATCTACGACACAATGCTCTAGGTGTTCACTTTAGAACTTGTAATTTTGTTATAATTCAGCTGCATCTTCAGTACCATGCACTTGATGAATATTAATGATAATATTTATACGACCAATTGCTACCACATTATTAAGGCTTCAATCATGACCATGTGATATATACGGAGATTCTGTAATGAAGTTACAAACCTCCAGAGATAATTTAAAATGTTAAATACACTCCTGGAAATGGAAAAAAGAACACATTGACACCGGTGTGTCAGACCCACCATACTTGCTCCGGACACTGCGAGAGGGCTGTACAAGCAATGATCACACGCACGGCACAGCGGACACACCAGGAACTGCGGTGTTGGCCGTCGAATGGCGCTAGCTGCGCAGCATTTGTGCACCGCCGCCGTCAGTGTCAGCCAGTTTGCCGTGGCATACGGAGCTCCATCGCAGTCTTTAACACTGGTAGCATGCCGCGACAGCGTGGACGTGAACCGTATGTGCAGTTGACGGACTTTGAGCGAGGGCGTATAGTGGGCATGCGGGAGGCCGGGTGGACGTACCGCCGAATTGCTCAACACGTGGGGCGTGAGGTCTCCACAGTACATCGATGTTGTCACCAGTGGTCGGTGGAAGGTGCACGTGCCCGTCGACCTGGGACCGGACCGCAGCGACGCACGGATGCACGCCAAGACCGTAGGATCGTACGCAGTGCCGTAGGGGACCGCACCGCCACTTCCCAGCAAATTAGGGACACTGTTGCTCCTGGGGTATCGGCGAGGACCATTCGCAACTGTCTCCATGAAGCTGGGCTACGGTTCCGCACACCGTTAGGCCGTCTTCCGCTCACGCCCCAACATCGTGCAGCCCGCTTCCAGTGGTGTCGCGACAGGCGTGAATAGAGGGACAAATGGAGACGTGTTGTCTTCAGCGATGAGAGTCGCTTCTGCCTTGGTGCCAATGATGGTCGTATGCGTGTTTGGCGCCGTGCAGGTGAGCGCCACAATCAGGACTGCATACGACCGAGGCACACAGGGCCAACACCCGGCATCATGGTGTGGGGAGCGATCTCCTACACTGGCTGTACACCACTGGTGATCGTCGAGGGGACACTGAATAGTGCACGGTACATCCAAACCGTCATCGAACCCATCGTTCTACCATTCCTAGACCGGCAAGGGAACTTTCTGTTCCAACAGGACAATGCACGTCCGCATGTATCCCGTGCCACCCAACGTGCTCTAGAAGGTGTAAGTCAACTACCCTGGCCAGCAAGATCTCCGGATCTGTCCCCCATTGAGCATGTTTGGGACTGGATGAAGCGTCGTCTCACGCGGTCTGCACGTCCAGCACGAACGCTGGTCCAACTGAGGCGCCAGGTGGAAATGGCATGGCAAGCCGTTCCACAGGACTACATCCAGCATCTCTACGATCGTCGCCATGGGAGAATAGCAGCCTGCATTGCTGCGAAAGGTGGATATACACTGTACTAGTGCCGACATTGTGCATGTTCTGTTGCCTGTGTCTATGTGCCTGTGGTTCTGTCAGTGTGATCATGTGATGTATCTGACCCCAGGAATGTGTCAATAAAGTTTCCCCTTCCTGGGACAATGAATTCACGGTGTTCTTATTTCAATTTCCAGGAGTGTATATCAATTTGAGGTAAGGGATTATGAAACGAAAATGACAAGTGCTGAAAGTTACAAGCAAAAATCATTGCTATACCTCTGTTAATGGACCGTTTCTACTGGAAACTTTTTGCTCTCCATACTTCGGGAGGTAATCGTATGATGAAAACAAGAAAAGAAATCCAGTAGAGTGGGCTTTAAAGTGCATACCTCAAGGGTTACGAGCAACTGTTCATCTTTGCTACTATAAAACCACGTCTACTCTACAAATGCTCATTGCTCTTAAGTATGCATTTTAGAATCCATGTTTTCTAGACAGTTTGGTCTTATTTTGGTCCATACTACTGTTGAAGCAAGCAATGAATTCCATATTGCAGGTGATTTTTGTTTGTGAAGTATTAAAGAAACTTAACATCTGCTGTGTGCAGGAAACACCTGAAAATTATCATTAACTTGCTGGGTAGATGGGATGTGAGAGGAAATCACATTTGGATCAAAAGTGGAAATTTTAGGTGTGTGTGTGTGTGTGTGTGTGTGTGTGTGTGTGTGTGTGTGTGTGTGTGTGTGTGAGAGAGAGAGAGAGAGAGAGAGAGAGAGAGAGAGAGAGAGCTGGGTTACATGTATAGTTATGACATTTTTTTTTTTTCAGGTCATCTGAAACAAGTTCTGGTACAGATCCGCAACGTAAGAAACGTGCGGAACGTTCTCAGTCTGTACCATCTGCAGGGAAAAGTCCAGATGAACGTTACAGTGAAACTGGTAAACATAATAATTTACTATCTTCAAAACACTAAAAGTCTTGAGGGCCCACATAATAAAATACTTTATGCAGAGTAGTGTGTTGTTCAAAACATCCTCAGATGTATAAAGCTTCTGGATTGTGTAATGCTTATCATACTGGTTAAGAGTAATAAGTGGTGAGTGAGGACACGTAAAATCTGGTCTGGGGCACTCTCCTGTAGGCTTGTTTGCAGAAAGAATACCACTATTGTAGCATTCCTGAAGTTTATCGGTCACAGAGTTGAGTATAGGTATTTGCTGAATAAAAGTCTCTGAGTTTATAGTTAACTAATGTTTCAAGACTATTTATGCACATTAAGCTACAAAGAGTGACTACTAGTAGGAGGATAGGTATTTTTATGTCATCTTGTAACCTGTGATGAGATATGAGTTTATTGCTAGTCCCATTACTCACTAGGAAAGGAAAAGATAAGTACTGAGCAAAGTGAAAGAAGAGAGAGGGTCCTAGTCAGTGCCACAACTCGTCAGCAAAGCAAGTGACTGTGTTCTTATATTCAGAATTAGAGCTGCTTACAATTATCTTCACAACAGAAGGACTAGGAATGCAGCATAATGCCACAGTCTTTGATCAAATTGTAAGATTCATGTTGCAGTAGATGAGACTGGCTACCTATTCACTACATGATACTTCAACATGAGGAATTAGTATGGTCCTGTCCAGCAGCCTTTACTGGTGTTAAGCTCCATGGAGTTCACTGTGCATCTCTTAACCACCATCCTTACCTCCTACTTGTGACTTCTAGGCCCTGTAGTCCCAGGGGGTGGTACAAGGACATAAACTCAATAGTGACAGTGTAGTTGGGTAGTTGTTGTTGTTGTTGTTGTTGTTGTTGTGGTCTTCAGTCTTGAGACTGGTTTGATGCAGCTCTCCATGTTACTCTATCCTGTGCATTCTTCATCTCCCAAAACGTACTGCAGCCTACATCCTTCTGAATCTGCTTAGTGTATTCATCTCTTGGTCTCCCTCTACGATTTTTACCCTCCACACTGCCTTCCAATAGCGAACTGGTGATTCCTCGATGCCTCAGAACATGTTCTACCAACCGATCCCTTCTTCTAGTCAAGTTGTGCCACAAACTCCTCTTCTCCCCAATTCTATTCAATTCCTCCTCATTAGTTATGTGATCTACCCATCTAATCTTCAGCATTCTTCTGTAGCACCACATTTCGAAAGCTTCTATTCTCTTCTTGTACAAACTATTTATCGTCCATGTTTCACTTCCATACATGGCTACACTCGATACAAATACTTTGAGAAACGACTTCCTGACATTTTAAATCTATACTCAATGTTAACAAATTTCTCTTCTTCAGAAACGCTTTCCTTGCCATTGCCAGTCTACATTTTATATCCTCTCTACTTTGACCATCATCAGTTACTTTTTTCCCCAAATAGCAAAACTCCTTTACTACTTTAAGTGTCTAATTTCCTAGTCTAATTCCCACAGCATCGCCCGACTTAATTCAACTACATTCCATTATCCTTGTTTTGCTTTTGTTGATGTTCATCTTATATCCTCCTTTCAAGACACTGTCCATTCCGTTCAACTGCTCTTCCAAGTTGGGTAGTATTGTTAACAAATGTATGCTTTCCATTGAGTAAAACTGTGTAGAAAAAATAACATATTGCTTTTGTAATTCTGTTGCTAGTGGATTGCACAGAAATAGGACTAAATTTGAACGACCCTTCAAGATTTAATAGCTCCTGGCTAGGGGCAAGAAAATTTCATGAAAATGGTAAGGCAAAAAAAAAAAAAAAAAAAAAAATTAGCAGTTTGTAGCAAGATAATATAAAATCAGCGATTTGTGCTGCGTAAAAGTGTTAAAAACCTGAGGGTGGCAGTTTAACAAAATTTTTGACTGGTCGTTATGGAATGTTGAAATTGCAGTTTGACTTCTAATGTCGTCAAGGCTGAGATTCATTCCCTGTGTGATGATCTTTGATGTGGCAGTGGAGATGGAAGATGGTGCCAAAATTGGGGGGGAAAAATATAGCAGAATGACACTGAATTTGGCAAAGAATACCAGATTTGGAAAAACACCGAATTTTTTCAAAATATATCCCCAAATTTGGGAAAAAAACAAGCTTGGGAAAAAAACCAGAACATGGCAAATAATATCAGACTGCACAAAAAGGCAACAAATTCAGCAAAAAATGTCCCTGAATTTGGTAAATTAAATCGCAGAATATGGCCAAAAAAAATCACTGAATATTCCAAAAATGACACGAACTTTGGCTAAAAATGACATCGAATTCGGCCAAAAGTAAAGCTGAATTAGTAATGAATATAATAGAGGGAAACATTCCATGTGGGAAAAATATATCTAAAAACAAAGATGATGTAACTTACCAAACGAAAGTGTTGGCATGTTGATAGACACACAAACACACACACAAAATTCAAGCTTTCGCAACCCATGGTTGCTTCATCAGGAAAGAGGGAAGGAGAGGGAAAGACGAAAGGATGTGGGTTTTAAGGGAGAGGGTAAGGAGTCATTCCACACACACACACACACACACACACACACACACACACACACACACACACACGTATGTGTGTATGCGCGTGTATACCTGTCCTTTTTTCCCCCCAAGGTAAGTCTTTCCACTCCCGGGATTGGAGTGACTCCTTACCCTCTCCCTTAAAACCCACATCCTTTCGTCTTTCCCTCTCCTTCCCTCTTCCCTGATGAAGCAACCGTTGGTTGCGAAAGCTTGAATTTTGTGTGTGTGTTTGTGTTTGTTTGTGTGACTATCAACATGCCAACGCTTTCGTTTGGTAAGTTACATCATCTTTGAATTAGTAATGAATTAGGCAAACACTGGATTTGGTGAAAAATCACTAAATACAGCAAAAATATCACTGAAATTGCTAAAAAAGACACTGATTTCAGCAAACAAATAAAACGAAGTTGGGCCAAGAAGCAACATTGAATTAGGTGAAAAAGTAACACATAATTAGGTCATAAAACAAAACAATTTTTTCCTGCTCCTACTTAGTAGGAAATAAACGGCATTTTTTTCCTTTGTGAGTATTAACCTAGATTTTTCCAACTCAAATTAAAGTACTCAGTCCCATTCACTGCTGAAAGTACAAGAAGGTTGAGCTCACCGTAGCGGTGTGTAAAGGAGGGCAAATTGTCAAGGAGACAGCTTTCCTGCATGAAATAGAAGTAACAAACTTCAAAATGCCACAATCACTTTAGTGTAGAGCATTTATTGAGATTACCAGTTTTGGCAAAGCTATTTTGCTGTCTTTGAGTATGTAAAGCCTAAACTGAGTAAGTACAAAACTGGATGTGGGATATCTACATTACATTTTTAACAAAATATGGTTACATAACATAACTAATGCACCACACCTCAAAGAATCTCGTCCATGCGTACAGTAATTTTTGTCACATAATAAAGTCATTCCAAGAACATGGCACAGTGTGTCGGCATGTCAGAAGTAAAACAATAATTATATGAAATATGATATACAGTGCACCAAATATGCATGCTTGTGCTAGTTTAAAATCTGAATACAGTGTGATATTATGTAGCAAACGCCGGCTGAAGTGGCCGTGCGGTTAAAGTCGCTGCAGTCTGGAACCGTAAGACCGCTACAGTCGCAGGTTCGAATCCTGCCTCGGGCATGGATGTTTGTGATGTCCTTAGGTTAGTTAGGTTTAAGTAGTTCTAAGTTCTAGGGGACTAATGACCTCAGCAGTTGAGTCCCATAGTGCTCAGAGCCATTTATGAAGCAAACATGAGATATTACAGTCGGGCATCAGGTGCCACCATAGTAGTAACAAACAGAATTACAGCATTTTGTATAAAGCCTAAGCACGAATATAAATTCATATACAAGTTTACAGTGTAATTATTCAGAGATTGATCCAAATCAGAGTATAATTTTTTATATTAAAAAGAAACTTCTTAAATTTTTTTAACATTTAATTCATAATTCTTAGTTAACCATCTTCCCCCATGAACCATGGACCTTGACGTTGAGGCTTGTGTGCCTCAGCGATACAGATGGCCTTACTGTAGGTGCAACTACAACGGTGGGGTATCTGTTGAGAGGCCAGACAAACATGTGGTTCCTGAAGAGGGGCAACAGCCTGTCAGTAGTTGCAGGGGCAACAGTCTGGATGATTGTCTGATCTGGCCTTGTAACACTAACCAAAACGGCCTTGCTGTGCTGGTACTGCAAACGGCTTAAAGCACGCGGAAACTACAGCCATATTTTTTCCTGAGGGCATGCAGCTTTACTGTATGGTTAAAATATTGGGTAAAATATTCCGGAGGTAAAATAGTCCCCCATTCGGATCTCCGGGCGGGGACTACTCAGGAGGACGTTGCTATCAGGAGAAAGAAAACTGACGTTCTACGGATCGGAGTGTGGAATGTCAGATCCCTTAATTGGGCAGGTGGGTTAGAAAATTTAAAAAGGGAAATGGATAGGTTAAAGTTAGATATAGTCAAAATTAGTGAAGTTTGGTGGCAGGAGGAACAAGACTTTTGGTCAGGTGAATACAGGGTTATAAATACAAAATCAAATAGGGGTAATGCAGTAGTAGGTTTAATAATGAATAACAAAATAGGAGTGTGGGTAAGCTACTACAAACAGCATAGTGAACGCATTATTGTGGCCAAGATAGACACGAAGCCCACACCTACTACAGTAGTACAAGTTTGTATGCCAACTAGCTCTGCAGATGATGAAGAAATTGATGAAATGTATGATCAGATAAAAGAAATTATTCAGGTAGGGAAGGGAGACGAAAATTTAGTAGCCATGGGTGATTGGAATTCGGCAGTAGGAAAAGGGAGAGAAGGAAACATAGTAGGTGAATATGGATTGGGGGGTAAGAAATGAAAGAGGAAGCCCCCTGGTAGAATTTTGCACAGAGCATAACTTAATCATAGCTAACACTTGGTTTAAGAATCATAAAAGAAGGTTTTATACATGGAAGAATCCTGGAGTTACTAGAAGGTATCAGATAGATTATACACTTCTGGAAATGGAAAAAAGAACACATTGACACTGGTGTGTCAGACCCACCATACTTGCTCCGGACACTGCGAGAGGGCTGTACAAGCAATGATCACACGCACGGCACAGCGGACACACCAGGAACCGCGGTGTTGGCCGTCGAATGGCGCTAGCTGCGCAGCATTTGTGCACCGCCGCCGTCAGTGTCAGCCAGTTTGCCGTGGCATACGGAGCTCCATCGCAGTCTTTAACACTGGTAGCATGCCGCGACAGCGTGGACGTGAACCGTATGTGCAGTTGACGGACTTTGAGCGAGGGCGTATAGTGGGCATGCGGGAGGCCGGGTGGACGTACCGCCGAATTGCTCAACACGTGGGGCGTGAGGTCTCCACAGTACTTCGATGTTGTCGCCAGTGGTCGGCGGAAGGTGCACGTGCCCGTCGACCTGGGACCGGACCGCAGCGACGCACGGATGCACGCCAAGACCGTAGGATCCTACGCAGTGCCGTAGGGGACCGCATCGCCACTTCCCAGCATATTAGGGACACTGTTGCTCCTGGGGTATCGGCGAGGACCATTCGCAACCGTCTCCATGAAGCTGGGCTACGGTCCCGCACACCGTTAGGCCGTCTTCCGCTCACGCCCCAACATCGTGCAGCCCGCCTCCAGTAGTGTCGCAACAGGCGTGAATGGAGGGACGAATGGAGACGTGTTGTCTTCAGCTATGAGAGTCGCTTCTGCCTTGGTGCCAATGATGGTCGTATGCGTGTTTGGCGCCGTGCAGGTGAGCGCCACAAGCAGGACTGCATACGACCGAGGCACACAGGGCCAACATCCGGCATCATGGTGTGGGGAGCGATCTCCTACACTGGCCGTACACCACTGGTGATCGTCGAGGGGACACTGAATAGTGCACGGTACATCCAAATCGTCATCGAACCCATCGTTCTACCATTCCTAGACCGGCAAGGGAACTTGCTGTTCCAACAGGACAATGCACGTCCGCATGTATCCCGTGCCACCCAATGTGCTCTAGAAGGTGTAAGTCAACTACCCTGGCCAGCAAGATCTCCGGATCTGTCCCCCATTGAGCATGTTTGGGACTGGATGAAGCGTCGTCTCACGCGGTCTGCACGTCCAGCACGAACGCTGGTCCAACTGAGGCGCCAGGTGGAAATGGCATGGCAAGCCGTTCCACAGGACTACATCCAGCATCTCTACGATCGTCTCCATGGGAGAATAGCAGCCTGCATTGCTGCGAAAGGTGGATATACACTGTACTAGTGCCGACATTGTGCATGCTCTGTTGGCTGTGTGCCTGTGGTTCTGTCAGTGTGATCATGTGATGTATCTGACCCCAGGAATGTGTCAATAAAGTTTCCCCTTCCTGGGACAATGAATTCACGGTGTTCTTATTTCAATTTCCAGGAGTGTATAATGGTAAGACAGGGATTTAGGAACCAGGTTTTAAATTTTAAGACATTTCCAGGGGCAGATGTTGAGTCTAACCACAATCTATTGGTTATGAACTGTAGATTAAAACTGAAGAAACTGCAAAAAGGTGGGAATTTAAGGAGATGGGACCTGGATGAACTGATTAAACCAGAGGTTGTACAGAGTTTCTGGGAGAGCATAAGGCAACAATTGTCACTAATTGGGGAAAGAAATACAGTAGAAGAAGAATGGGTAGCTTTGAGGGATGAAGTAGTGAAGGCAGCAGAGGATCAAGTAGGTAAATAGACGAGGGCTAGTAGAAATCCTTGAGTAACAGAAGAAATATCGAATTTAATTGATGGAAGGAGAAAATATAAAAATGCAGTAAATGAAGCAGGCAAAAAGGAATACAAACGTCTCAAAAATGAGATTGACAGGAAGTGCAAAATGGCTAAGCAGGAATGGCTAGAGGACAAATGTAAGGCTGTTGAGGCTTATCTCACGAGGGGTAAGATAGATACTGCCTACAGGAAAATTAAAGAGTCCTTCGCAGAAAAGAGAACCACTTGTATGAACATCAAGAGCTCAGATGGAAAATCAGTTCTAAGCAAAGAAGGGAAAGCAGAAGGGTGGAAGGAAACTCTACCACCTGGTGAGCAAGATGTATGAGACAGGCGAAATACCCTCAGACTTCAAGAAGAATATAATAATTCCAATCCCAAAGAAAGCCGGTGTTGACAGATGTGAAAATTATCGAACTATCAGTTTAATAAGTCACAGCTGCAAAATACTAATGCGAATTCTTTACAGACGGTTGGAAAAACTGGTAGAAGCCGAACTCGGGTACACTAAAAGTAGTAAAGGAGTTTTGCTGTTTGGGGAGCAAAGTAACTGATGATGGTCGAAGTAGAGAGGATATAAAATGTAGACTGGCAATGGCAAGGAAAGAGTTTCTGAAGAAGAAAAATTTGTTAACATCGAGTATAAATTTAAATGTCAGGAAATCGTTTCTCAAAGTATTTGAATGGAGTGTTGCCATGTATGGAAGTGAAACATGGACGATAGGTAGTTTAGACAAGAAGGGAATAGAAGCTTTCGAAATGTGGTGCTACAGAAGAATGCTGAAGATTAGATGGGTAGATCACATAACTAATGAGGAGGTATTGAATAGAATTGGGGAGAAGAGGAGTTTTTGGCACAACTTGACTCGAAGAAGGGATCGGTTGGTAGAACATGTTCCGAGGCATCGAGGAATCACCAGTTCGCTATTGGAGGGCAGTGTGGAGGGTAAAAATCGAAGAGGGAGACAAAGAGATGAATACACTAAGCAGATTCAGAAGAATGTAGGCTGCAGTAGGTACTGGGAGATGAAGAACCTTCCACAGGATAGAGTAGCATGGAGAGCTGCATCAAACCAGTCTCAGGACTGAAGACCACAACAACAATGGCTTTTCTATTATTTTCTTATCAAAGTATTAACATGGAACATCTTAGGCAAAACACAATTTCAGTACAACAAATTACATGCCTAATTGATTATGGTTTAATTTCTTTTCAATTATTCAGATATAAATCTGTAACTAATGTGGTTGTCCAGAAATAAGTTTCAGAAGAAATGAAACAATGGAAAATACAGGATGGAATGTAACAATATTAGAGAAGGAAAGTTGCTATACACCATATAGCAGAGATGCTGAGTCGCGATATGCACAACAAAAAGATTCACACAATAATAACTTTCAGCCATTAAGGCCACTGTCAGCAATAGTTACGCACACGCACACATGTGTGCGCAAACGCAACTTACACACGTCTGCAGTCTCGGATAACTGAAAACAACCTGCGAGCAGCAGCTCCAGTGCATGATGGGAGTGCCGACTGGGTGGAGGTAAGGAGGAGGAGGGATAGTATGGTGGGGGTGGTAGACAGTGAAGTGCTGCAGTTTAGATGGAGGGCAGGAGAGAAAGTGGGGGGTGGGGGAGGAAGTAGCAGAAAGGGGAGAAATAAAAAGAAATTAAAAGACTGGGTGTGGCGGTAGTGCTGTGTAGTGCTGGAATGGGAACAGGGAGGGGGCTGGATGGGTGAGGACAGTGACTAACGAAGATTGAGACCTGGAGTGTTACGGGAACATAGGATGTATTGTAGGGAAAGTTCCTACCTGCACAATTCAGAAAAGCTGGTGTTGGTGGGAAGGATCCATATGGCACAGGCTGTAAAGCAGTCATTGAGATGAGGGATATCGTGTTTGGCAGCGTGTTCAGCTACGGGTGGTCCACTTGTTTTTTGGCCACAGTTTGTCGGTGGCCATTCATCCGGGCAGACAGCTTGTTGGTTGTCATGCCTACATAGAATGCAGCACAGTGGTTGTAGCTTAGCTTGTAAATCACATGACTGGTTTCACATTTAGCCCTGTCTTTGATGGGATAGGTGATGTTAGTGACTGGACTGGAGTAGGTGGTGGTAGGAGGATGTATGGGACAGGTCTTGCTTCTAGGTCTAGTACAGGGGTATGAGCCAGAGGTAAGTAATTGGGAGCAGGGGTTGTGTAAGGATGGACGAGTATGTTGTGAAGGTTCGGTGTACGGCGGAATACTACTGTGGGAGGGGTAGGAAGGATAGTAGGCAGGACATTTGTCATTTCAGGGCACAACAAGAGGTAATCGAAACCCTGATGGAAAATGTAATTCAGTTGCTCCAGTCCTGGATGGTACTGAGTTACGAGGGGAGTGTTCCTCTGTGGCCGGACTGTGGGACTTTGGGAGGTGGTGGGAGACTGGTAAGATAAGGCATGGGAGATTTCTTTTTGTACAAGGTTGTAAGGATAATTACGGTCAGTGAAGGCTTCAGGTTTTGCATCTAGGTCTATTACAGGGGTATGAGCCATGAGGTAAGGAATTGGGAGCAGGGGTTGTGTAAGGATGGACGAGTATGTTGTGAAGGTTTGGTGTACGGCGGAATACTACTGTGGGAATGTGACGACCACGGGTGGCTAGGGTGTATGGAAGGGACTTCTTGGTATGGAATGGGTGGCAGCTGTCGAAGTGGAGGTATTGCCGGTGGTTAGTAGGTTTGATATGGACGAAGGTCTCTGAGGTGGAGGTCAACATCTAGGAAGGCGGCTTGTTGGGTTGAGTAGGACCAGGTGAAGCAAATAGGGGAGAAGTTGTTGAGGTTCTGGAAGAATGTCTGTAGGGTGTCCTCACCTTCAACCCAGATAGCAAATCTTCCACTTCGACAGCTGCCCCACATTCCATACCAAGAAGGCTCTTCCGTACAGCCTAGCCACCAGTGGTTGTCGCATCTGCAGTGATGAGCAGTCCCTTTCAAAATATACCGAGGGACTCATTGAAGCCTTCACTGACCGTAATCATCCTCCCAACCTTGTACAAAATATGCCACACCCAGTTTTGTACTTACTTAACATATGCTTCACAGACCCAAAGATGGAAACATAGTGTCCTGAAACTGATAATCTGAATGGCTCTACTAAAGCAATCGTGCCATTCTGAAGTTTATTACTTCTATTATGTATCAAGCTAGATTGCTCAATAAACACATGAAAAGTATGATGGAATCTGAAACATTTAGGGTATATACACATTTCCCCCCCCCCCCCCCCCCCCCCTTTTCTGCCCGAAATACACTGAAGGCAAAATGTGCTTCAAATGCCAGAAGAAGCAATTTGATCATTTCAGCCTTCTGCTGTGATAAGTGTGATCTACTGGGTATAATTAAACTTTCCCTATTTAACATGTTATAACAAGGAAGCTAATTACGATATGAGTACCAAACTTGTTAGCATTAATGTCCAGAGTATGGGGTGCACGATTTCCATGCGTCACAGCGCCACCATTCAGTTCCCAGGTGCTGTGGTCAGTCGTCTTGACGGACCAGTCGCAGTGCACTTACTGATGTGTCAGCATGAGCTTGGACAAAAGGAGCACAGCATTATAGGCAAAGCTCTATTATCAAAACAACAGTAATGCTGCAGCTGCACTTCGAGAATATCACCATCTGAAAGCATTACAGAAGGGTCTTCTTTCTCCATCTGCTGTGCAGAGCATGATGAAGTTAGAGTTTTCTGAAGAACTGGGTGTTGCTCCAGGAAGAGTCCAATGATCGGTTCCACCATAGGTGGTTGATGAAATTGCTGTTGCTGTGGCAGACAACACTGTGCGTAATTCCCGATCTTCAGGTCCATATTTTACAGCAGCTAGCTCCACAGGACGTGCAACGAAGTGTTGACTTTGCTCTCCACTTTATCACAAGGCTGAAGTTGAAAAGGGCTGGCCTTAGGTCATGCTATGGACAGACGAAGCTCATTTTTGTTTGGCGGTTGAGATGAACACACTGAATTGTCAAGTGCGAGGATCTTCACCTTCACTCACTGTACATGAAGTTCCACTGTATTGTGAACATGTCACCGTATGGTGTGGCTTCATGGCTACATTCACCACTGCGTGCCCCCCCCCCCCCCCCCCGCCTTTTTTTTTTTTTTTTTTTTTTTTTTTTTTTTTTTTTTTTTTTTTTTTTTTTTTTTTTTAAAATATATATTTACAGGTTGGCACTGAAAGACTAAAGACGTGCAACATTACCGGCCAGCGCTACTGCAATATGCCTTGCTAGCATATCATGCCCACCCTATAGGAGAGAGACGCTTTGAACTCAACAGTTTTCATGCAAGATGGGACCCCACCACACATCGCTCGTGAATTTACCTGCTTCTCTGAAACACATTTGGAAATGATTGAATTATCAGCCGATCATTTCCAAATGCTCGGCTGCCACGATCACCTGATCTCACTCCCTGTGATTTCTGGTTGTGGGGCTACCAGGAGAACAGGGTTTACCAGGGGAACATTCACACATGTGCTGATCTGAAGCACAATATATCAAGAGAGGTAGCCATTATACCTACAAACATGCTTCGTTCTGCTGTGCAGAATGCAATCCTGCACTTTCAGAGTCTTCGGGACACTGATGGATGCCATATTGAACCCCTTTTTTAGCAGTAATGGTACAAGTATTTAATAGTACCGTAGCCGAACATTAAAAGTTTTTCAATTTAATTGGTTCTGAATATTTTGCTTCCCTGTGTCCTTGACATTATTGCCTCCAAGTTTTGCACTTAAACATTAATTAGTTTCAGTTTTATGATGTGTTGAATAGGGAAAGTTTAATAATAACCACCCAGTATTTGTTCCTTGCTGTAGTCTATAATTCTTCTCTCTCTCTCTCTCTCTCTCTCTCTCTCTGTCTCTCTCTCTTTCTATTTCTCTTTCTAGCTCTTGTAGTCAACATTGCTTTAGAAATATTTTTATTTGTTAAATGATCGTCTGTCAAAGGACTGTCTTCCTACAATAGCTTTAAGTTATAAGAATTTTAATATAACATTTGTGTTCAGAACTGTTGGATTAATCCTCTTCCAAAGTACTTTTCTTCCTCATCTCATTTTACAGTATCTAAGTATCTTTCAATTATAATTATGCCTTTTAACATTTTGGTAAAGTACAGTAACTCTGGTGTGAATTCTTGCAGGTGTTGTCCGCACTCCTGGAATACCACCACCATTAATACCGAAAGTGAATACTGTATTTGATATTCATGTAACAATGGCTTCAAACCCCAGCAACTTTATGGTAAGCAAGGCTAAATAATTGTTTGACATCAGTACACAGAACTTTGCTCCCAGATATTAGAATCTACCGTGTGAAAGTAAGCTAACAGCTATGTGACACCAAGAGCATTTTAAATTTTCTAAATACTAGTTAAGGAGCCTTAGTGCTTTGAGGAAGTCGAATGTCAGTGATCATAGCTTCAGTAATTGTACTTATTCTAGTTTCATAAATATCAGCAATTGTTTCACTATGGATGAAGATTTTTGTATGTGTCAATTGTCAGTACTATTCAGTAGTGCTACAGAGAGAACCTTTTACCTGCAGGTTATTGATAGATAGTAACAGTTCCCTGTTATTAGGATGTGGGAGACAGAGATAAAAATCTCAATGTGTGTCTATCCTCATTTTCACAACTGGGGGAGGGAAAGGTCTCAATCTGGGGTCTGGGTGATATTCCCTTCTTTCTTGATCTTTCTCTCCTCCTCCTCCTCAAGGAAAGAGCTAATGTTTCTAACAGTTAGGCTAGTGTTATACTTTTGTATGTTTCTGTTGGCAGTACAACACATTTTGCCTCCTGAAGGAAATAACTGGCCAGCACTTCTGACTAATAATATTTGTTTAACAAGTAGTCTACATTGGAGACATGAGCTTTCCTGTAGAGAATTGTTACTACAAATGCTAGGCTGCACCTCTAGAAAATTATTGGGTGAAAATGAGTAAGTCAAAATCTTGACTTTACCATTCTAATTAATCTGAAGTCTGGAATTTCACCTGTCTCGCAATTCAACTTGAAAAATATTTTGTACATGCATATAAATGTTAATGTAATAATCATAGTCATGTTCACTAAATCATAAATCTGACAAGTGGAACAGCATGTTGCACAACTACCATTGAACACCTGAAAACTGGACCGAGCGGGGTGGCGCAGTGGTTAGACACTGGACTCGCATTTGGGAGGACGACGATTCAATCCCGCGTCCGGCCATCCTGATTTAGGTTTTCCGTGATTTCCGTATATCGCTCCAGGCAAATGCCGGGATGGTTCCTTTGAAAGGGCACGGCCGACTTCCTTCCCCGTCCTTCCCTAATCCGATGAGACCGATGACCTCGCTGTCTGGTCTCCTTCCCCAAACCAACCAACCAACCAACCTGAAAACTGGGCATTCACATGGTGTACCTCTCCATTGTAGAAGTTGATGTAATGTTACTGTTGTTATTTTATGCAGGAAGATGTAAAGTTGCATATTTTCACTGATCTTTTGGGGATGTGCACAGTTTCAAACATTGTCATAATTTGGTCTGATATAATAAACTTGCAACTGGTACATTTACTGTGCCCCTGCACCCTCTCTTTTCTTTCCACTGATTTCGTGTCTGATACAATTGGTCTTTGGCTGGAAATTGGACACAAGTACTTTATCTTCCAAATTCTACCAAATGGTAGAACAAACTACTTCTTTGTATCTGCATATATTCATCCAACAATTACACATTGAAAACAAGTCGTGCAGTGTGTGTCTCCATATAATAATTGACATTACACGTGTTAGGTACATCAGATTTGATGTATCGTAGCAGAGAACTCAAACTACTATTACTTTTTGTCTTGTGATTTAATTTCTGAGTGTCACAAATGTCCGTCTTTTGTGGAGCATGGTGTAACTCCAAGGTGGGGTTGGTTGCAAGGAGAAACCACCAAACCAACATGTGCTGCAACGCTTGAGCCACTGCCAGTGTTGCCCCATCTGGTATAAAGATTGTGTCCCTCCTCACTTAATTACATACACAGCAAACTATATGCATGTGCAGCCTTACCAGGTAAACCAGTGGAAAATATTTTTGTGATTGACGATCGTCATTCATCGGTACTATTGACATGGTGTAATACATCACTTTAACAAATTGATAGGGTAAACCAAAAGTTAACAATACCTTTTACTGATATTATTTCTGCACTCCCATGCTGAGATGTTCCTGGAAAGGCAGTGGGGGTAAAAACTTCTCGGTGCAGTATGTGCCTTAATTCTCACATTTTGCCATTGTTTATACTTGGTGTGAGCATTTAGTTATGACTTCTATTCGATAAAATGAAGATCTTTACCATATTGTACCCCATACTTCCCTAACCTCAGCTTGTGCTGTGCCCCTGATGATGATGTCAACTGGATGTTAAACCCTGATCTTCCTTCCTAACTTTGTTGAGCCCAGTATCTCAGCAAAGCTGTGATGTTCATTATTCATCATTACAGTCTACTGTCCTTACAGCTTTGAAGGTGAAAGAAAATTGAAATTTTTGGTTAGTTTTTAAGACCATTATTGTTGTAAAGATTCAAATGGTAATTTACCAACAAAAAAATGCAAATAAATTTAGAAGGAAACAGTGGTACTAATAATGTTAACATTTATTGTTAAGTTATTACACATTGTAAAAGTATGTACAGCAGTTTCATATTTGGATGTAAGATGTCACTGTTATTTCTGAATGATGAATTTTTGTATAAAACATTGTTGTATAGTCTGTTAAATATAATAGATTCCGTAAAGATTGAAGTTTGTGACTGAAACAGATGTTGTGGTGATACAGAATAATCCAGATGGAAGTACTTACTTTATTCTCGTTAAAATTGTGTGTGTCTTCACAAATAAAGAACATTCATAAATTCCCATTACAAACTTCTTGGACTTAAAGAGGGGAGTGAATATATAGTATATTGAATTCAAACCCCTTGTTGGGAAATACACGGTTTCTGTGCTATAATCATTTGAAAACGTGTCGGTAACGCAACCACCTGTACAGGTAATTAATTTGGAGTAACCCAGTACAACACTTGTTTTTGATTTTCACTCATTAATAGCCATAGAAATTGCTTGTGTACTCATTGACATGTTCTCTTCAACATGATACAGTACGGCCTCTTGCAGTTTTGGTGTGTGGCGTTTCCTTGGAGCACCACAACTATGCCTGCTGATGATGAAGATACACTTTGTAGAAGCCATTACATAATTTTGGTGAAAAATATATTGATGGAATCGGATGTTGTGGAGAATGATCTTGATAAAGCCAACGGGCAACTCTTCCATAACTGTGAGCTTCGCCATTCAGAAAGATCGTGTAGGTGTAACCTGCAAACATTTACTGTGCCATGTTACTCTAACACTCTCAGACATGTGACTGAGGCTTGAACCATGTCAGAGATAGGGTAGACATCAAATGGCAGAGGCCAGTCTAATGTAATCACCTTCCATCATGACTACTGTGTTGCATACCTATCTAGCAAATAAGTTTTCAAACAGCTGTAGCATGGAAACTGTACATTGCCCCTATTCAGAATATTATGTGCTCCACTCTGCAAGTCATAGAAGCTAATAATGGGAATTTCTGAACACCTTGTACATCTTATTCCAGTTATAATAGCTAAAATAAAATTTTCTGGTTGTGTTTCAGGTACAAGCTTATGAAAACCTTGCAGCACTTGATGAAATGATGGACAAACTCCAAGAGAGGTACAATGAAATTGGTGGTAGCTCAGTTCCACAAAGTATAGTTGAGGGAGAATTTTATGCAGTTCTTCATTCTGACCAGCTCTGGTACAGGTAATTAATTTCCTACAGCTGGTAATTTTGTGCTGTTGTCATTCATTTTTATGGTGGTAAGAGGTAGTATAACTGTTATACATTGTTTTCAGTTTCGTTCCTTATTCCCTTCAGTCATTCTCTCCATTATTTTGGTTTAATAATCAGTAAACTCTCCCTTGTATATTTATGACTTTGCTGAATTTTGGTGAAAAGACACTTCTGTGGATGTTCTATAAAATTTAGTGATTACTCTGGAGAGAAGAGTATTAGCTAATTTTAAAGAATTACAGTCAGAGTGAGTACTAAAGAATTACAGTCTTGAGTGAATGAGTACTAAAGAGTTACAATCAGTGAAAGAGTAAAATCAAACAAAGAGTTGTTAATATGGAGCAAGTTGTAACACTCACTTGCTGTGGCACAAACAGCAACCGTCTTGGAGGCTTTTTAATTTTGACCGTATGTTTGTCTAATGGATAAAGGGTATCGTTCAGTAATTTGGAATGTATGGTAATTTATAGAAAAACTAAGTAGGCTTTTACTTTGGGGTTAATGAAAGTAGTAAAGTTCATGTACAAATGAAAAATTGACCGGTCACCAGCCCAACTAGGCACATTAATTTGAAAATTGAATATTAATTGTTGTAGTGACTTTCATTAAGACTCCTTTTGAATAGCACACTGGATAGACACGAACACAGGGCTAATCTAAGATGTGGGTAGCAGTAGTTACCATTAGTGCACAAACCAGTAATCATAGAAAGCAAAATTGTACCTCACTCATAATAACAACAGTTACAGTCACGATCCTTATGCGACCCAGTACTGAGATGATACTGCAGGAAGCACTGAACCAGAGTTGGACATGGAAATGTTTCTGACGTAACTGACATATAAATACCACAAATAAAATTAAATAATACTACAATTACACTGTTTATACTCCCATTTATAGAAAGGTATCAGATTTCTTTAGTAGCGATAATATTCCAATTATCTTTTTAATATGGGAATAATATGGTGGGGGCCCATAAACTGATACAGTATCACTACTCAAACTCTTTGATTATTTCAGTAGTAAGATGCAATTCAACTAAATTTAATTCTTAGCCCCACTTGGAATAGTTTGTTGTAATCTTTCAAAGCAAATTACTCAACACTGAGCTTGGTTAACTTAAAAAAAATCGTTTATGGTAGTATGTTGTTGTTGTTGTTGTGGTCTTCAGTCCTGAGACTGGTTTGATGTAGCTCTCCATGCCACTCTATCCTGTGCAAGCTTCTTCATCTCCCAGTACCTACTGCAACTTACATCCTTCTGAATCTACTTAGTGTATTTATCTCTTGGTCTCCCTCTACAATTTTTACCCTCCACGCTGCCCTCCAATACTAAATTGATGCCTCAGAACATGTCCTACCAACCGATCCCTTCTTCTGGTCAAGTTGTGCCACAAACTTCTCTTCTCCCCAATCCTATTCAATACTTCCTCATTAGTTATGTGATCTACCCATCTAATCTTCAGCATTCTTCTGTAGCACCACATTTCGAAAGCTTTTATTCTCTTCTTGTCCAAACTAGTTATTGTCCATGTTTCACTTCCATACATGGCTACACTCCATACAAATACTTTAAGAAATGACTTCCTGACACTTAAATCTATACTCGATGTTAACAAATTTCTCTTCTTCAGAAACGCTTTCCTTCCCATTGCCAGTCTACATTTTATATCCTCACTACTTCGCCCATCATCAGTTATTTTGCTCCCCAAATAGCAAAACTCCTTTGCTACTTTAAGTGTCTCATTTCCTAATCTAATTTCCTCAGCATCACCCGACTCAATTCGACTACATTCCATTATCCTCGTTTTGCTTTTGTTGATGTTCATCTTATATCCTCCTTTCAAGACACTGTCCATTCCGTTCAACTGCTCTTCCAAGTCCTTTGCTGTCTCAGACAGAATTACAATGTCATCGGCGAACCTCAAAGTTTTTATTTCTTCTCCATGGATTTTAATACCTACTCTGAATTTTTCTTTTGTTTCCTTTACTGCTTGCTCAATATACAGATTGAATAACATCCGGGAGAGGCTACAACCCCCTCTTACTCCCTTCCCAACCACTGCTTCACTTTCATGTCCCTCGACTCTTATAACTGCCATCTGGTTTCTGTACAAATTGTAAATAGCCTTTCGCTCCCTGTATTTTACTCCTGCCACCTTTAGAATTTGAAAGAGAGTATTCCAGTCAACATTGTCAAAAGCTTTCTCTAAGTCTACAAATGCTAGAAACATAGGTTTGCCTTTCCTTAATCTTTCTTCTAAGATAACTCGTAAGGTCAGTATTGCCTCACGTGTTCCAGTGTTTCTACGGAATCCAAACTGATCTTCCCTGAGGTCGGCTTCCACCAGTTTTTCCATTCGTCTGTAAAGAATTCGTGTTAGTATTTTGCAGCTGTGGCTTATTAAACTGATAGTTCGGTAATTCTCACATCTGTCAGCACCTGCTTTCTTTGGGATTGGAATTATTATATTCTTCTTGAAGTCTGAGGGTATTTCGCCTGTTTCATACATCTTGCTCACCAGATGATAGTGTTATGTCAGGACTGGCTCTCCCAAGGCTGTCAGTAGTTCCAATGGAATGTTGTCTACTCCGGGGGCCTTGTTCCGACTCAGGTCTTTCAGTGCTCTGTCAAACTCTTCACGCAGTATCATATCTCCCATTTCATCTTCATCTACATCCTCTCCCATTTCCATAATATTGTCCTTAAGTACATCGCCCTTGTATACACCCTCTATATACTCCTTCCACCTTTCTGCTTTCCCTTCTTTGCTTAGAACTGGGTTTCCATCTGAGCTCTTGATGTTCATACAAGTGGTTCTCTTTTCTGCGAAGGTCTCTTTAATTTTCCTGTAGGCAGTATCTATCTTACTCCTCATGAGATAAGCCTCTACATCCTTACATTTGTCCTCCAGCCATTCCTGCTTAGCCATTTTGCACTTTCTGTCGAACTCATTTTTGAGACATTTGTATTCCTTTTTGCCTGCTTCATTTACTGCATTTTTATATTTTCTCCTTCCATCAATTAAATTCAATATTTCTTCTGTTATCTAAGGATTTCTACTAGCCCTCATCTTTTTACCAACTTGATCCTCTGCTGCCTTCACTACTTCATCCCTCAGAGCTACCCATTCTTCTTCTACTGTATTTCTTTCCCCCATTCCTGTCAATTGTTCCCTTATGCTCTCCCTGAAACTCTGTACAACCTCTGGTTCTTTCAGTTTATCCAGGTCCCATCTCCTTAAATTCCCACCTTTTTGCAGTTTCTTCAGTTTTAATCTATAGGTCATAACCAATAGATTGTGGTCAGAGTCCACATCTGCCCCTGGAAATGTCTTACAATTTAAAACCTGGTTCCTAAATCTCTGTCTTACCATTATATAATCTATCTGAAACCCGTCAGTATCTCCAGGCTTCTTCCATGTATACAACCTTCTTTTATGATTCTTAAACCAAGTGTTAGCTATGATTAAATTGTGCTGTGTGCAAAATTGTACCAGGTGGCTTCCTCTTTCATTTCTTAGCCCCAATCCATATTCACCTACTACGTTTACTTCTCTCCCTTTTCCTACACTCGAATTCCAGTCACCCATGACTATTAAATTTCTGTCTCCCTTCACTATCTGAATAATTTCTTTTATTTCATCATACATTTCTTCAATTTCTTCGTCATCTGCAGAGCTAGTGGGCATATAAACTTGTAATAGTAAACTTGTAATAGTAATCAAGACTAAATTCTCAAGACTAAATTATGTTTCAAATAAGTATAACTTATGTGCATTTTTCATCACCTGTGAAGCAGGTATTTTAGTCAGCAACATCTACACAGTCTGGCACTGAATTTATGCATATTTAATACACAGAAATAAATTACTAGTTTGTTTGAAACACGATAGTCGGTTTTCTGACCACTTAGGAGGGGATCCTGCATAGGTTCATGATTAGGATAAAGATACTGATCTAAACACAGGTTTATAGCACTTGGATGATTATTATTAAATCACTCGCACAAATTAACTGGTCCATGCTGTAATACATATCTGTGTGCATGAAATTGGTGGAGCAGTGGCGAAGTGGTGGTGGTAAGCAACGTGGCGGCTAACTGTACTCATGGCTCTTGGTGTTTGAATGCTCTTTACAATTTATTCATGGCGACGGATTTTTAATGTATTAGAGCCATTCCTTATTGCCGAAAGTACCATGCAACAGCCAAACTTACATCTGAGGCAAAATTCCTTGCAAAACGGCCTCTAAATGCCTCCCTTGGCACCCTCAATGTGTACCATGCAACGGCTAGCCACTGACTGCGTACTGTTTCCACCAAGGAGCCTCCCAGTTCGACTGCCAAAACCACCTTTTGCATCACTCCAAGCCACTTCCGTTGCAGAGAGACTTCCCTACATCTTTTATGTTATACAATACAAGTGTCCTATGCATGAACCAGCTTCCAATATACAATGTTTTCTTTATGAACATACATATATTATAAAATTTCATTATTTTAAACGTAATTTAGTTTTTCCATAAATACATTACAAACTTTAAATTTCCTGTTACAAATCAATTTCATTAAGTAACAAAGAACAAACATTTCATAATCACAGATACACAATTACATAATATAAACCTACTTCTCATAGATATAGATGCTAAAAAGTGCTTTGGGGACAATGCCTACATACTCAGTTACAGTTCAGCATCTGGGGACAACCATTGCAAACTGCTACATGAAAAATTTAACTCACCTGTAGTTACATCAGTTATTCAGAGAGGTGACTGGAGGACCATTTGGGGTTAGCTGGTCAGTGAAGCACCTCATCCACATGCTTGTACCCACTGATGTTGCCGATATGCACTGTGGCAGTCACACTCATCTTCAAAATAAAATACATGTTGACTATTTTGACAACAGTGTTGTACTTCATTTTGCAGAGAAAATGGAAGAGGAAGCTTTGGAGATCATGCATATCCACAGATAAGACCTCAACACCTGCTTTTAATGATCCAGATCAATGGAACATCAAAGACAGTAATTATTTAAAAAAAAGTTGTGTGTGTGTGTGTGTGTGTGTGTGTGTGTGGGGGGGGGGGGGGGGGGTGTAACGTCAGATGCGATGAGCCACAGACCTTTGTATGTCATGAATACTCAAGCTGCAGTCCAGGGAGGGACCATTTGTAGGCACACAGGGAGATTCACATGCTGCCGTAAGTTTGGATGCAGTAAGGGAAAAATCATCTATACTCCATTCAGTAGGGTTAGACACATTGTGTGCAGCATCTCTAGGAAATAAGCAGTGACTGTAATGATCGACGTTCCAGATGTCATTGATATCATCCAATAGCCTACAACATTCACTAAGAGATGTTACTTTTTCACAGTAAAAGAGCGTTTTCATCTCAGTTATGGCAGCACATCATCGCTGATACTCACAGCCAGAATATTACAATAATATTACATTACTTATGGACACTACATTAGGGAGGATGTCGTAGACTTCATTGTTGCATACACAGATGATTTTTTGAAAGTTTCCTAAGAAGACTCTGTGACATAGCGGCAAGCAAAAGCAGCAGAGGTCCCATTGGTGATGCAGCAAGTATGCCTAAACAACAGGCTCACAATAGCTGCCCTTAAGACCAATATTTTTACTCCTGAAAGATGGATTATGCTTAACAAGAAATCCCACCATCAAATTAAGAGGAATTTCCATTTGCTGGAGTGAGGTGCGTTGAAGTGAAAAAGTTATTATTTTTTATTATTCAGTAAACCCATCGAGAAAGGACGCAAAATCATGCCGGAGTCAGCTTGAGTTGGAACTGTAAACTGAAGCGCCAACGTAACTGGTATAGGTATGCTTGTTCAAATACAGAGATCTGTAAATGGATCACGGCGCTGTGGTCGGCAATGCCTATGTAAGACAACAAGTGTCTGACGCAGTTGGTAGATCGGTTACTGCTGCTACAATGGCTGGTTATCAAGGTTTAGATGAGTTTGAACATGGTGTTATAATCGGCGCACGGGTGATGAGACACAACATCTCTGAGGTAGCGATGAAGTGGGGATTTCTCTGTACAATCATTTCAAAAGTGTACTGTGAATATCTAGAATCCGGTAAAACATTAAATCTCCGACATCACTGCGGCTGGAAAAAGATGCTGCCAGAGCGGGACCAACGACAACTGAAGAGAATCGTTCAACGAGATAGAAGTGCAAACCTTCCGCAGATTGCTGCAGATTTCAGTGCTGGGCCATCAAAAAGTGTCAGTGTGAGAACCATTCAACGAAACATCATCGATATGGGCTTTCGGAGCTGGAGGCTCACTCATGTACCCTTGATGACTGCATGACACAAAGCTTTACACCTCGCCTGGGCCTGTCTACACCAACATTGGACTGTTGATGACCGGAAACGTGTTGCCTGGTTGGACGAATCTCGCCCCAAATTCTATCAAGGGGATGGACATGTGTGGATATGGAGACAACCTCATGAATCCATGGACCCTGTGTGTCAGCAGGGGACTGTTCAAGCTGGTGGAGGCTCTGTAATGATGTGGGGCGTGTGCAGTTGGAGTGATATGGGACTCCTGATATATCTAGATACGACTCTGACAAGTGACACGTACTTAAGCATCCTGTCTGATCACCTGCATCCATTCATGTCCATTGTGCATTCCGACGGATTTGGGGGAATTCAAGCAGGACAATGTGACACACCACATGTCCAGAATTGCTGCAGAGTGGCTCCAGGAACATTTTTCCACAGACCACCAAACTCCCCAGACATGACCAAGCGAGGTGGCGCAGTGGCTAGCACACTGGACTCTCACTCGGTAGGACTACGGTTCAATCCCTCGCCCGGCCATCCTGATTTAGGTTTTCTGTGATTTCCCTAAATCGCTCCAGGCAAATGCCGGAATGGTTCCTTTGAAAGGGCATGGCTGACTTTCTTCCCCGTCCTTCCTTAATCCGATGAGACCGATGACCTCGCTGTCTGGTCTCCTCCCCCAAAAACAATCCAATCCCCAGACATGAACATAATTGGATGCCTTGTAACCTACTGGTCAGAAGAGATCTCCACCCCCTCGTACTCTTACGGATTTATGGACAGCTTTGCAGGATTCATGGTGCAGTTGCCTCCAGCACTACTACGGACATTAGTCGAGTCCATGCCATGTTGTGCTGAGGCACTTCTGCAGGCTCGTTGGACCATACACAATATTAGGCAAGTGCGCCAGTTTCTTTGGCTATTCAGTGTCAGCAGTGAGGCAGTTTCACGATACATTCTTCATTGCCATTGTTCGATTCTCAGCAAATATGTGGGGCCAGCAGTTCTGCTATCAACATGCAAAAGCATACCTATGACATATACAATGAGCTTTAATTCTAAGATTAACACAACCAGTCAATAAAACACTAGTTGTAAACTGTTAGCAATTTTAGATACGTTTTTGTTGTTGTTGTTGTTGTTTTCTTCGGTCCAGAGACTGATTTGATGCAACTCTCCATGCTACTCTATCCTGTGCAAGCTTTTTCATTTCCAGGTAACTACTGCACCCTACATCCTTCTGAATGTGCTTAGTGTATTCATCTCCTAATCTCCCTCTACGATTTTTACCCTCCACGCTGCCCTCCAATACTAAATTGGTGATCCCTTGATCCCTCAGAATATGTCCTACAAACCGATCACTTTTTCTAGTCAAGTTGTGCTGCAAATTCCTCTTCTCCCCAATTCTTTTCTGTACCTCCTCATTAGTTACGTGATCTACCCATCTAATGTTCAGCATTCTTCTGTAGCACCACATTTTAAAAGCTTCTATTCTCTCCTTGTCTACATTGTTTATCGTCTATGTTTCACTTCCATACATGGCTACACTCCATACAAATACTTTCAGAAACGACACCCTGACACTTAAATCTATACTCGATGTTAACAAATTTCTCTTCTTCAGAAACACTTCCTTTGCCATAGCCAGTCTACATTTCATATCCTCTCTACTTCGACCATCGTCAGTTGTTTTGCTCCCCAAATAGCAAAACTCCTTTACTACTTTAAGTGTCTCGTGTCCTAATCTAATTACCTCAGCATCACCTGATTTGATTTCACTGCATTCCATTACCCTTGTTTTGCTTTTCTTGATGTTGATCTTACTTCCTACTTTCCAGACACTGTCCATTCCGTTCAACTGCTCTTCCAGGTCCTTTGCTGTCACTGACAAAATTACAATGTCATCGGCAAACCTCAAAGTTTTTATTTCTTCTCCGCGGATTTTGAGTCCTACTCCAAATTTTTCTTTTGTTTCCTTTGCTGTTAGCTCAGTATACAGATTGAAAAACACGGGGGATAGGCTACAACTCTGTCTCACTCCCTTCCCAACCACTGCTTCCCTTTCATACCCCTCGACTCTTATAACTGCCATCTGGTTTCTGTACAAATTGTAAATAGCCTTTCGCTCCCTGTATTTTACCCCTGCCATCTTCAGGATTTGAAAGAGAGTATTCCAGTCAACATTGTCAAAAGCTTTCTCTGAGTCTACAAATGCTAGAAACGTATGTTTGCCTTTCCTTACTCTATCCTCTTAAGATAAGTCACAGGCTCAGTATTGCTTCACATCTTCCAACATTTCTATAGAATCCAAACTGATCTTCCGCAAGGTCAGCTTTTACCAGTTTTTCCATTCGTCTGTAAAGAATTTGTGTCAGCATTTTGCAGCTCTGACTTATTAAACTGATAGTTCGGTATGCCTCCACTACACCTTTGGGTCAAGATGGAGGCAGCACATGGGCATACAGACATAAAACTGGCAAAACTGGATCTCATTGGGATATCCAGAATCACACACTAACATAGTGAGTGGGATAAACATAGTAATGGCTGGGGAAATGCCTACTGACTATATAATAACTCCCAACTGCTTCAACAAGCTTACAATATAATAATCGGAAGCAGGGAGCAGTGGGAAAAAATAGTCAGACACCCTATGGGGGACATTGTTTGGTTCACCGATGGGTCGAAATCAGACCAAGGCATTGGTGCAGGGGTGTACGGGGTTCATACAAGACTGGAGGGCATCATCTCTCTAGGAAAACTGGCCTCTGTATTCCAAGCTGCAATCAGGGCATGTGTGGAGGAGAATATGTGTAGGTGCTACAATGTCCTGAAATCACTGGCAGCACCTTCAGCAAGATCTAAGATTGTTTGCAGAATGCCACAGGGCTCTGGTGGAGCTAGAGGGAAGCAATAGGGTAAACCTAGTGTGTGTCTCTGGCAACTCAGGGATCTGTGGTAATGAACAAGCTGACAGATTGGCCAGGATGGGGGCAACAACTCCATTTATTGGACTGGAACCTGTCAGGACAATCACCATGGCTATGATCAAACTAGAACTAAGGAACAGGCTCAGGACAGCACGTAGAATATTGGACCAAGGTTCATAAACAAAAAAATGGTAAGGTAATGTGCCCAAGCCATGTTTTAAAAGAAGCTCTGTAATCCTGGGATTGAACAGGAAAGAGATCAAACTCGTGACTGGAATGGCCATAGGAATTTCAAAAAACACCTACACACAATGGATATAATGGAAGAAGACCCTAAATGTAGGATCTGTGATGAGGGTGAAGAAACTGCATCACACCTAATCTTCAAATGCATAGCATTGGAGAGCAAAAGATACAAAATCTTCAAGACAACTAGACCTTAAGAAATTATGTCTAACAAAAAGCTGGTAAAGGGACTCCTTGCACTATTTAAGGGCATTGGTTGGCTTTATTAGATATACAGGGAGCGATACCGCACAATAAACTCTGTTTTGGTGCGGGCAGTGGTGGGTTAGACCTAAGCTGTTTAAGCTTCCCTGTCAAAATCAAATCAAATCAAAAGTTCAGTAATTTTCACATCTGTCAACACGTGCTTTCTTTGGGATTGGAATTATTATATTCTTCTTGAAGTCTGAGGGTATTTCATCTGTTTCGTACATATTGCTAACTAGGTGGTAGAGTTTTGTCAGGGCTGGCTCTCCCAAGGCTGCCAGTAGTTCTAATGGAATGTTATCTACTCTCGGGACCTTGTTTCAGCTTAGGTCTTTCAGTGCTCTGTCAAATACTCCACGCAGTATCAAATCTCCCATTTCATCTTCACCTATGTCCTCTTCCATTTCCATAATATTGCCCTCAAGTACATGGCCCTTGTAATATACCCTATATGTACTGCTTCCACTTTTCTGCTTTCCCTTCTTTGCTTAGAACTGGTTTTCCATGTGAGCTCTTGATATTCATACAAGTGGGTTCTCTTTTCTCCAAAGGTCTCTTTAATTTTCCTATAGGCAGTATCTATCTTACAAACATATCCTGCAAATATCATTGCCAGTTAACAGTGCTTAGTGATATAAGTTGTGGTGATAGGGAAAATGTTCATTATTTTGTCCCCAGTGATCTGCCTTACCTTCTCAATTTAATTAAAATCTTGGGAACCAGCACATGGCAAAGGGTCTGTAATAATGACACTTGCTAAAATATTTTTAAGAACTGTTCCCAGGAATCCACGAAACAAAGAAATTACGCTATGTAAACCCAAGACCAGGCATAGGAGGACATAATCATACCCCGCCAATCTGCATGGATCAGTTGGTGCACCAGATTACATTGTGTTATATTAGGGCCAAAAATGCTGCAGATGTTGACCTTCTCTGTGTTGTTGTTGTTGTTGTTAACATCTCATAGAATAGTAGAGTTATTGAGTCATTGACAGTCAAAGAAACAAGACTAAAAAATCTTTCAGGCAAATCTGTTTTTGAGCTATAGTACACATATACTCACCCATACGGTTACATGGTGCTGGCTGAATACTCCATGATGGGATAGCAATTCTGTGGCTTGACTGGGGTGAGTGATTATGTGGGGTGAAATGGTGGGAGAAGGAAGGGGTGAGGAGGTGAAGAGTGGGAGGGTTGAGGAAGGCTGTGTAATTGCTGTGAGAAAGGCAACAGAGACACGAGATAGGAACAGGCCACGAGAGGTGGCACTGGTGAATTTGTGGAGCTCAGATTATGATGTGGAGGAGTGGATTGGGACTGGGGGATGAGAGGGAGGGAGACAGTGGAAGAGGGAGTGGGATAAGTGAAGTGAGTTCCCTGGGGCAGGCTGGAGGTGGTTGTGTGGCATGGGGTTGGTGGAGATTGAGGCCAGGAGGTTAACAAGAATGAAGGATATGTTGCAAAGACAGTTCCCATTCCTGTAGCTCGGAAAAGCTTCTGTTCACTGGGAGGATCAGGATGGCAAGGGTAGCTAAGCAGCTATTGAAGTTCAACATTTTATGCTCAGGACCTTGTCCACCACTGGATGTTCCTGGTCGCAGTTTGTCAATGGCCATTCAAGTGGAAAACTGATCACTGATCGTGCCCGTATAAAATGCTGCACAAGAATAGCAGCAGAGTTGGTATACCACGAGGCTGCTTTCACACATGGCCCTGCTTTTGATAGGACAGGATAAGTCTGTGATGTAATTGGAAGTTCTGGGTGGGTGTATCAAGTGGGTCTTGAATCCTGTCGGTGAAAAGGGGATGGGGGAGTTCAGATTAGAGAAGGGTAAAGGACTATGTACATGCGTTGGTGGGATAGAAGGTTTGCACAGAACTGGAGTGGGAGCAGGAGGAGTGATAGGCAGGTGGACGACAGGGACTATTATCCACTTCATGATGGTTGTCCCCTGACTTTGAGCTCATATACTGGTCACATTGCATTACGAACATTGATATGTTATATCTTACCAGAATTGGGGAAATGTCTGCTTTTATTCAGTGTATGAATATTACATCTTAGTTGAAATTGAAGTGAACTACATGTTTATATTTAAGGGAAACCATGCTTTTTCTAGCTCTTCTCTGTGAGTGTCCACTTTGAGGACACACAAAAATTAGACCGTAATTTGGAGAAAAATTAACTGTGCGCAGTTCAAAGATACAACCTTGTTATATTTGCGGGCAGATTTTCATTATTTTCTGATTACTCATTTTATCGCTGTAATGCAACACGCTGCAGTTGAGCTTACTGTTGTAGCTGTTGTTAGTGTTGAGCTTGAACTTCCATTGGTTACATCATATGTCTTAACTAATGAGTATTCCTCGCATTCGTTAGTTATGAGTTTGTAAAGCAATTATGTTAGTAGCTGTAACATATCCGAGGCTGTGGTGGATCGCTCAAAAGAGGAAAGGCCTCTGGACCTGATGGGATACCAGTTCAATTTTACACGGAGTACGCGAAGGAACTTGCCCCCCTTCTTGCAGCGGTGTACCGTAGGTCTCTAGAAGAGCGTAGCGTTCCAAAGGATTGGAAAAGGGCACAGGTCATCCCCGTTTTCAAGAAGGGACGTCGAACAGATGTGCAGAACTATAGACCTATATCTCTAACGTCGATCAGTTGTAGAATTTTGGAACACGTATTGTGTTCGAGTATAATGACTTTTCTGGAGACTAGAAATCTACTCTGTAGGAATCAGCATGGGTTTCGAAAAAGACGGTCATGTGAAACCCAGCTCGCGCTATTCGTCCACGAGACTCAGAGGGCCATAGACACGGGTTCACAGGTAGATGCCGTGTTTCTTGACTTCCGCAAGGCGTTCGATACAGTTCCCCACAGTCATTTAATGAACAAAGTAAGAGCATATGGACTATCAGACCAATTGTGTGATTGGATTGAGGAGTTCCTAGATAACAGGACGCAGCATGTTATTCTCAATGGAGAGAAGTCTTCCGAAGTAAGAGTAATTTCAGGTGTGCCGCAGGGGAGTGTCATAGGACCATTGCTATTCACAATACATAAATGACCTGGTGGATGACATCGGAAGTTCACTGAGGCTTTTTGCAGATGATGCTGTGGTGTATCGAGAGGTTGTAACAATGGAAAATTGTACTGAAATGCAGGAGGATCTGCAGCGAATTGACGCATGGTGCAGGGAATGGCAACTGAATCTCAATGTAGACAAGTGTAATGTGCTGCGAATACACAGAAAGATAGATCCTTTATCATTTAGCTACAAAATAGCAGGTCAGCAACTGGAAGCAGTTACCATAAATTATCTGGGAGTACGCATTAGGAGTGATTTAAAATGGAATGATCATATAATGTTGATTGTCGGTAAAGCAGATGCCAGACTGAGATTCATTGGAAGAATCCTAAGGAAATGCAATCCGAAAACAAAGGAAATAGGTTACAGTACGCTTGTTCGCCCACTGCTTGAATACTGCTCAGCAGTGTGGGATCCGTACCAGATAGGGTTGATACAAGACATAGAGAAGATCCAACGGAGAGCAGCGCGCTTCGTTACAGGATCATTTAGTAATCGCGAAAGCGTTACGGAGATGATAGATAAACTCCAGTGGAAGACTCTGCAGGAGAGACGCTCAGTAGCTCGGTATGGGCTTTTGTCAAAGTTTCGAGAACATACCTTCACCGAAGAGTCAAGCAGTATATTGCTCCCTCCTACGTATATCTCGCGAAGAGACCATGAGGATAAAATCAGAGAGATTAGAGCCCACACAGAGGCATACCGACAATCCTTCTTTCCACGAACAATACGAGACTGGAATAGAAGGGAGAACCGATAGAGGTACTGAAGGTACCCTCCGCCACACACCGTCAGGTGGCTTGCGGAGTATGGATGTAGATGTAGATGTAGATGTAGACCGTAGTTGTCACACCACTGTGCTGCTGCTGTTGTAATGTGCCATAAGTGCCTGTTCATCAGTGAAGAGTGGCAACTTTGTAGTCCTGTACAGCATTGGCACATTCAGTTTTTGTTGCGAAATGGTAAACAAATACTTGATATATGCAAGCTGCTCACAACAAATGAACATTTGTATAGTACATTCAACAGTAAATGGAAAAGTCAATTAGCTCGAGTAAGTTTTGCAGTAAAGAGTAATGACTGAAATAAAGCTTACCTTGAATCTACGTGGCAGATTAAAACTCAGATGGTAGAGCACTTGCTCGCATAAGACAAATGCCTGAGTTCGAGTCTCGGTCCAGCACACAGTTTTAATCTGCCAGGAAGTTTCATATCAGCGCACACTCTACTGCAGAGTGAAAATCTCATTCTGGAAGCATACCCCAGGCTATGTCAAAGCCATGTCTCCGCAACATCCTTTCTTCCAGGAGTGCTAGTTCTGCAGGAGAGCTTCTGTGAAGTTTGGAAAGTAGGAGATGAGGTACTGGCAGAAGTGAAGCTGTGAGGACGGGGCGTGAGTCGTGCTTGGTAGCTCAGATGGTAGAGCACTTCCCTGCAAAAGGGAAAGGTCCTGAGTTCAAGTCTCAGTCCGGCACACAGTTTTAATCTGCCAGGAAGTTTCATATCATTGCACACTGCGTTGCAGAGTGAAAATCTCACTCTGGAAAGCTTACCTTAATTGCTTTTGCTGCTGGCTCAGGTCTTGCTGATGCTGTTGCAGTCATATACTTGTATCAGCAACAGTTCTAATGCTTTGTTAAGACAGGGGCTTTCTGTGCATAACTGTTTCCAAGGTTGTGTATGTGACTCACTGAATTCCCCCAGACACTTAGGGGAACACTTTCCAGAGTGGAATGACACAACTGTAAAGTATCACTTATTTTAAAACTCTTGTTCTCCTTTGCTACCTTGTTGTTGACACATACCCAAATAAGTTCAGTGGCATTCAGTTTGCATTGCCCTACAGGCAACCACAGAAGTTCATTTCCTTGTCCACTGATCACACTATACTTTCCAAAAGGTATTCCTGTGTCCTGAAGTGTGGTCACACGTGTTTCAGCAGGCCAACATTAGTAAATTCCTCATATCATGTGGCATTAGATTGAAGCTCTACATTATTGATTTCCATCAATTCGATAATAGAATTGTTTCTCCATTTCGTAGATGGATTTCATGATACTGGATTTATCATTGTATGATATGGATTCTAATATGTTTGGTAATTTCTGCAGATTTGTGTGGTAATTTTTTGAGACCACACTCCTAAACCACTCTTTGTAGTGCCTGGCATTCATTTGAGAATGGCAATCTGCACCTCCTTTTCGCCAAATAAAACGTAAGCCAGCATTTTGCATAAAACCACCTTTGTTCCAAATGTGGCACGTTGTAATACTTTTTCTAGAATCTAGTATTGAATTCATCCTTTCCAGCCATTCCACTCTTGAACACTTCTTGTATGATAATTGTATGAATTTTCTGATGCACGAGGCATTTTGTTCCTGCCTATAAAACTTTCTGGAATGATTTGCACCACACCAACTCTCACGAGTGTAATAAACAGTCCATCCCATGTTACGCAAATGGCTTGTTTCCTCCCAAAACATATCCCTTTTTCCTGCTGCTTGGTTATTTTCTATCAGCACAGGTTATTTTGTATAACTTTTTGTATCTGAAGCCCAGTTTTCAAACAGCACACCAAAGGATTGTTTCAGTCACATCAGGAAAATCTTCCACTTCAGTCTTCAACTTTTCCAGCACGGCTGCCACTGTTGGAAACCGCTTTTCCACATCTTCGTATGACTCCCTGTATAAATTTGTACAATACCAACTTTTGTCGCCTGCCAGAACTCTTTTTTGATGATACAAGACATGAAGTTTCTTTATATTTTCTCGAAATTCACTTCACTGTGCTTTCACTAACACTGAGACATTTAGGAGTTCTGTTTACTGGCTGTGATATGGAACTGCTCGTGCCCCTTCTTTTCTTCTTCTTCTTCTTCTTCTTCTTCTTCTTCTTCTCACCCCCCCTGCCCTCCCCCTCCCCCTCCCCCGGCCTCAAAGTAAACACATTCACTGATCACCACATAGTTTTCACAACTCTGTAAATGATACATGGTTTCACACAAGTACAACAAGGCAACTAATGTTTCAAGCATTGTCTTACATGAATAAACAACAATAAATGGGAGAAAGATTGTTTCCTATCCAACCAGAATCCATGACTAAAACACTGCAACAGTGAACAATGAAGTGAAAATACTGTTCACAGATCTGGCAACATAGCCCACACAAGCACACAGCACTAAGAAATTAGTGATGTGATATTAGTGCTCTATGTATATTTATTTGCATAAAACATAACAGCTTTGAAAAGCAATAACAGAGATTGCATTTACCCTTTTCTTCTTGTTAATACCACAGTAAGGTGAATGCAGCAATGTATGCTCACGATTATTTGGACAAAATGACTAACTTGAAAGCAATGACAGTTTGTCTGAATTCTGTGGTGTTCGGGAAATTGTCCTTGTTGAGTGATTAAAGGAGGATAGATGGTGATTTTGACAAAATTTATAGTTGGTGTGATGAATGGCAGTAGGTAACAGATGAGTAAGAAAAGCAGTCCCATAATGTTTGAATACAGCATTAGTAGTGTGTTGCTTGACATAGTCATGTTAATTAATATTTAGGTGTAACATTGCAAAGCGATATGAAATGGGAGTAGCATGTAAGCATTATCTTGTATCTTGGTCCTTACGAGGTGGCAAGGACAGCATGTAACAATGTTTGTTCACAGGTTGCAATGAAAGGTACACTTTATCAGCATATACACACATGAGCAATTTACAGCTTGGACATAAAGCAGGAAATAATACCCGGAAGTAATAATCACTTCTGGTAGAATTATAATGTCTCAATGTAGGTGATAAAATCTCAGTGTTGTCCTTCATCGGTGTCTGACGTCCTGGGCAGTGGTCGGCCCGATGTCCAGATGGGTGTTTGGCTCAGTCGGGTGCAGGCCGGGTGATGTGTTGGTTGGAGTCCTGAGCTGCACTGGGCCAGTGTCTCGTTGGTGATCTGGATGGTGTGGAAAGACTGCTGCTGAAGATGCTACCAACAGATGAGCTGCAGGGGACAACTGGTGTTGAGCCCGGAGCATAAGTGCTGTCGGTCAGGTTGTGGAGCTTCTTAAGTAATTCGGGGAAGGACTTCTGTGCAGTGTTGTGTAACATCCAGACACAGTGCCACTGCCGGCTGTGCGTGCTGCTGGCACTTCTTGTGGAGGCAGCTGGAGCCTGGTGTGTACACAAAGTGACACGTTGCTGTTGATGCCTGCCATGGTTTGGAAGCAACTGATGTTTACAGCCATAATTGGGATTGCCATGTGTGCTTGGCTTCAATGAAGGGTATGATAATATGCTGGCTGCAAATGTGTACCATGGCGGCTGGCAAGTGACCAGATATTGCACAACTGCCCCCTCAGAAAGAATTAGTGGAGCCATTAGCGGACAGACGGCTAAGGGCAGAGAAAGGCCTCTGGGCGGTGGACACAATTCAGGCACCAAAAAGCAGAAAATGGGTATGAGCATGTAAGGGGCCTGAAGCATTATTGTAGGCACTGTATTGAGCTAGCCGCAGGCAATGAACTCAACTGTACTGTTTGACTGCAAGAGAGGAACAGTCTGAGTGTCCGTGGCACATCATGTTATGAGCTTGCTGGGGGAAGGATTTCCATTTCCGCTAGTACATGTGGTATCAATGTAGTCTACAGCAATCTCTTTGTCAGCTGGGTACACTATCGCAGATGAGTATGATTTGCAGAAGAACATGGCACAGAAGCAGCAAAGGGTCATAATTTGTAAGTGCCATGTGGAGGCTACAGCTCATAAGTGAGAGGCATAAGGTGAGTGTTTTTGTTTGTGTTGTGGTGGTCTCTCATGGTATTTGTTGTGTATCCTTAAGCCTGGTACACTGTAGGAGGTATATTTAAAAAAGGCTTGTAGACACAAGAAGATACCAACTGGATCACGTCACAGTCAGACAAAGATTCCAAACTGACATTGGATTATATGGCATACCCAGCAACAGATATTGACTCAGACCACGATTTAGTTATGTTGAAAAGAAGGCTGAAATTAAAGAGAATCATCTGGAAGAGGCAACTGAAATGTTGAGGAATGACATGTGTCGTAGATACTTTGATGACATATACCACAGTAGGCAGTTAAATTAAAAAGGAATGGCTGGACATCTCCAAAAAGAGAAATTATGGAAGTTGGACAGGCAAATGTGAGGTAAACAGAAAACACTTCAACTGATAGACAAAAAGAGTAAGCACAAAAATGCTTGGGAAAAGACAGAAATGCAATACACATCACCTAGGAATGAAATAAATAGGAAGTGCAGGGAAGCTAAAGCAAAATAACTTCAGGAAAAATGCAAAGAAATTGTCATTTGAAGGTTTGATTCAACATACAGAAAAATCAAAATAACCGTAGGTGAAATTAAAGGAAACTGTGCAAACATAAGAGTGCAGGAGGAATTCCACTGTTAAAAGACAGAGGAGAGATTGGATTAACAGAACTGTCTGCTCTCATGATAGAAGTTGAAATGGAACACACAGGGAATTCACTATAGAGTGAGTTTTTTGGAAGTCTTGGTAAGATAAGGGAGAAGGTGTAGATAAAATAACACTGAAATTTCGAAACTGATTTGAGGAAATGGAGACAAAATGAACATTCAGGTAGGTGTGCAGAATCTGGTGACATACTATCAGGCTTCCAGAAGAATATCATTGGCACAATTTCGTAGATAGCAAGAGCAGAAAATGTGAGAATTATTGTACAGTCTGCCTAACATTTCATGCATCGAAGTTACTGATGAAAATAACACACACAAGAACAGAAAAGAATTTGATAGTTGGTTACAGTTGGCTTCAGGAAAGATAAAGCCACTAGAGAGGCAGTCCTGGCAGTACAGCATTGCATTTGATAATGGAATCACGACTTGAGAAAAATCAAGACACCTTAATTTGATGAGTTGACCTGGAAAAAGTGTCTGATAATGTAAAATGGGGCAATATGTTCAATTGTCAGAAAAATAGGCATAAGGTATAACGAAGGATGGGTAATATAGTGGTATGAAAACCAAGAAAGAACAATGAGAATGGAAAACAAAGAATGGAGCACTAAGATTATAAAGGTCTAAGACAGGGATGTAATCTTTCTCTGCTGCTGTTCAGTCTGTGCATCAATGAAGCAAACCCAGAAATAAAAGATAGGTTCAAGTATGGAATTAAAATTCAGAGTGAAAGATTATCAATGATCAATATTTGCTGATGTTATTACTGTCATTAATAAAAACAGGAAGATACATAGAACATGATAAATGGGGAATGGTCAACTTGGCACAGAATATGGATTGAGAGTAAACTGAAGAAAGGTGAAAATAATTAAAAGTAGCATAGTTGAGAATAGCAAGAAGCTTAATGTCGAACTTGATGATCATGAAGTAGGCAAAGTTAAGGAATTCTGCTATCTTGGAAGCAGTATAACACATGACAGATGAAGCAAGGAGGACATAAAAATCAGACCATCACAGCAAAAGAGGCATTTGTGGCTGAGAAAGGTCTACTACTATCAGACATAGGCCTCAGTTTGAGGAAGAAATTTTTAAGAATATGCACCTGGAGCACAGCATTTGTGTGACAGTGAATCATGGACTGTGGATAAACTGGGAAAGAGGAGAATATAAGTGCTCTAGCAAAAACATACACGATTTATGGAGCATAATACTTTATAGTGCAACATGTAAAATACAATGTAGTACAGGTTGTGCATAGAACTGAACATTTACTGGACAGCAGTAATACAGGTTATAGAATAGGCCGAACACTTGTTTTTTGTTGCTTAAATAATACTGTTTGTTTGGTGGCTCACCAGAGTACGCCAGGGGCTGACCCAGGTGTCGTTTTTAAGCAGGCCTGTGAACTGTATGGACATGCAATCTCTGAAATCGTATGTGTCATGAGTGAAGGTACATCAATAAGCATTTGAGATGTAGTGCTAGAGAAGGATGTTGAAAATTAAGTGGAGATGAAGAGATTGGTCCAAGATGGGCAGTTGTGGCGGGCTGCATTAAACCAGTGAGAGGATAGTGGGAGTGGGGGATAGCAGTAATCATGTGTACTGCAAACATAGCTTATCTAAGGCACTTCTTTAATTGTAGGAATTAGGTTTTCCAATTAAGATTCGGATGCCTGAGTTGCTGGTGTTGGTGGTCATATCTGTATGAGGTGTGGTTGCTTGGGTGTATTAATGGTGTGTATCTCTTTTACTGATAGACTGTTTCTGAAAGCTTTCTGTAAGTGTCTTTTAATTAAGTCTGTCTGCAACTTACTGTGGTTTCTTTACGGTAAGTAGCAATCTGTCTTTTCCTTCCTTGTTGATATTCCCACCTGGAGTTCTCATTGTTCGATCTTTATTTTGAAATGCTTCACATCCTATTTTAATAAATTCAACCATTAGAATTTCTGGAACAGGAACACTTCAGTGAGAGATGTCAGAAAGCAAAATATTACTACTACTTTCAATGGTTTCTTCTTCACTTGCTGCCTCTTCATTTAGTGCACAATCTCCCAATCTATTTTCAATTGTATTACAATTATCTAAAAAACTTTCTGAATTTTCTTTGAGTTCTTCGGTTTATTCAGAAATGTACTCTAACTGGTTCTTCAGTTTGGTTACCTCTGTCAGTTTTGTAGTTATTCACTCTGGTTTGACGTAATTGTATAACATTTTCTTCCATATCCTTTTGATCTGGTGCTTTTTGAATATTTGATGCTGACAACAGAAGGTTCAACAAATTTCAGCGTTGAGCTGGTCAGGGACTGGTCTTCCAAAACATTGTGTGTGTGTGTGTGTGTGTGTGTGTGTGTGGGGGGGGGGGGGGGTATTTTTTCCCTCCAGTTGGACAACATTGTTTCATGTTCATGCATATGTTTTAGATTATAGTTCTGCAAAAGTAAGTAATTTTGGTCTAAAAATTTATTTTGGTCAATAAGAACAACTGCTCATTGATAAAAATGAAATAATTTAGCAATGGTTACGTTTCTCCCCAAGTCTTTTATGTAACAAGATGTTTGTTTTAAGAATGCCTGAAAGTCAATTAGATTGCCTGAACAAGCCTCAGACTGCATCCCTGTATATACATCTCAAACGTGAAAAAGTAGAAATTTCTATATTCTACTACACCAACAATCTTTTATTTCAAATTCTTTGGATTATTAGGGAAACACTGCTTATTTATTTTACTAAATAAATAAATTGCACAGTGTATAATTTAATCATCACTAACATTTGGTTAAAAAATCATGAAAGAATGTGTATATGTGGAAGAGATCTGAAGACACGGAAGTGTTTCAAACTGATAATATAAGGTTAAGACAGAGAGTTCATAAACAGTTCTAAACTGTGAGACGTTTCCAGAGGCAGGTGTGGACTCTGACCACAAGTAATTGGTTATGAACTGAAGAATGTGCAGTGAGGTAAGGAAGGAGGTGGCACATAGAATAATTCAAGAAACCAGAGGTTGTTTGGTGTTCAGAGAGAACTTTAGGCAACAATTGACCATGGTAGGGGAAAGTAATACAATAGAAGATGAATGGTTAGCTTTGAGAGATGAAATAGTGAAGGCAACAGAGGGTCAAATTGGTAAACAGGCAAGACCTAGTAGAAATCTGTGGATATCACAGGAGATATTGAATTTAACTGATGAAAGGAGAAAATATAAAAATGCAGCAATTGAAAGGGAATACCGGTGTCCGAAAAATCAGATAGGAAGTGCAAAGTGATTAGCCAGGAATAGCTAGACAAAAAAAATGTAAGTATACAGAAGCACTTATCAATAGAGGAAAGATAGATACTGACTGTAGGAAAATGAAAGAGGCCTTTGGAGAAAAAAGCAGTAGCTGTATGAATATCAAGAGCTTAAATGGAAAACCAGTACTACCCAAAAAAAGGGGAAGGTGAAGGAGTATATAGAGGGGGGGGGGGGGGATGAGTATATAGAGGGGAATGAACTTGAAGCCTGTGCTATGGAAGAGAGCTTAGATGAAGATAAAAGATATGATACTGCAGAAAAAAATTTGAGCATAGCATTGAAATACCTAAGACAAAAAAGACCTATGGAGTAGACAACAGTCCATCAGAAATACTGACATCCTTGGGAGCATCAGCCATGAGAACTTTGTGAGCAAGAGATATGATACAGGTGAAATACCCTCAGATGTACATGAATGTAATAATTCAAATTCCAAATACAGCAGATGTTGACAGGTGTGAATATTACCAAGCTATCAGTTTAATAAGTTATGGTTGCAAAATACTAACAAGAATTCTTTACAGAAGAATGGAAAAAGGGATAGTAGTTGACCTTGGGGAAGATCAGTTTGGATGATGGAGAAATGTAGGAAAATGCGAGACAGAATTGACACTTCTACTTAGAAAATACATTAAGGAAAATCAATCTTATCTTTATAGCAGCTGTAGCTTAGATAAGGTTTTTGACAATATTGAGTGGAACACTCTCTTACAAAAATTCTGAAGGTAGCAGGGGTAAAATATAGGGAGCAAAAGGCTGTTGACAACTTGTTCAGAAATCAAACAGCAGTTACAAGACTAGAGGGTAATGAAAGGGAAGCAGTAGTTGAGAAGGGAGTGAGACAGGGTAGTAGCCTCTGCCCAATGTTATTCAGTCTGTATGTTGAGCAAGTAGTCAAGGGAAACAAATAACAATTTGGAAAAGCAATTAAAGCTCAGGGAGAATAAATAAAAATTTGAAGTTTGCCAATGACATTGTAGTTCTGTCAGAGAGAGCAAAGGACTTTGAAGAGCAGTGGAACAGAATGGGTGCTGTCTGGAAAGGAGGGTATAAGAGAAATGTCAACAAAAGTGAAACAGAGATAATGAAATGTAGTCCAATTAAATAGGGTGAAGATGGTGGAATTAGATTACAAAATGAGACACTGAAAGTAGTAGATAAGTTGTGCTATTTGGGAAGTAAAACAACTTACGATGGGCAAAGTAGTGAGGATGTAAAATGCAGACTGACAATAGTGAGGAAAGTGTTTTTTGAGGAATATTGATTTGAATGTTAGGAAGTCTTTTCTGGAGATAAGTTCTGGAGTGTAGCCATGTATGGCTGTGAAAAATGGATGATAAATAGTTTGGACAAAGAGAGAATATAAACTTCTGAAATACGGTGCTACAGAAGAATGCTGAAAATTAGATGAATAGAAACATAACTGATGAGGAGGTATGGAGTAGATATTGGGAGAAAAGAAATTTGTGGCACAATTTGACTAAACAGGGTTGCCACAAGTTCTGGAAATCAGGGAATTTCAAATGGGGCAGGGAAATCAGGGAAATTTGAAAAAAGCACTGGAAAAATCTTATTTTTGTGATTCTTGAGTTTCTCCCGGCGTATTTTATAATCAAAATATCCACGGGTATGCTGCCGGTCTATAGTGTCCAACGGGCACAATATTTCGGCGATCAAACATGTCGCCATCATCAGGTGAACTGACGGACTGAGCTCCTGTGAACGTGCCGGCACGGAGATCCGTACGCTATGGCTGCTCAGAGGGAACTGGGTTTGGTCGCGGCGGCGGCCGATTTAAATACCCTCCGCCCGCGGCGCACTCCCTCCGCCGTCCGCGCCCAGCGCCACGGTCGCGCGGTGGAACAGATTGCGACGGCGTCTGAGATGACGTCGGTGTGATGGCTCTGTCCGCCGTGGTCGTCACAACTATACGTCTGCTCGATTTACTCTTGATTAACCCGATCGCTGGTTCCCAAGCCTTGCTAAGATTATAGCCACAGTCCCGGTTTATGAGGTCGTCATTGGTGCGAATTTCGATGGCCTCTCTAACAACGCTGTCCCAGTATCTCGACGTCTGTACCATACACAGGCGCACTCTCGGGGAAAATCGCCCGCATTCTGAAGAAACACCGGGTCGGAACTGTGTTTTGTCCTCCAAATAAAACTCGTGCACTGGTGGGGAGCGCCAAAGATGACCTCGGTTTGAGGAAGGCCGGCGTGTACCAGATTCCGTGTCAATGTGGCAAGTCGTATATTGGTCAGACGATGCGTACCGTCGAGGATCGATGCCGTGAACACCAGAGGCACACTCGACTGATGTATCCGAGCAAGTCGGCGGTCGCTGAACATTGTTTGTCGGAAAATCACGCCATGGAGTATGACCGCACGAGGATTCTGGTACAGACGTCGAGATACTGGGACAGCGTTGTTAGAGAGGCCATCGAAATTCGCACCAATGACGACCTCATAAACCGGGACTGTGGCTATAATCTTAGCAAGGCTTGGGAACCAGCGATCGGGTTAATCAAGAGTAAATCGAGCAGACGTATAGTTGTGACGACCACGGCGGACAGAGCCATCACACCGACGTCATCTCAGACGCCGTCGCAATCTGTTCCACCGCGCGACCGTGGCGCTGGGCGCGGACGGCGGAGGGAGCGCGCCGCGGGTGGAGGGTATTTAAATCGGCCGCCGCCACGACCAAACCCAGTTCCCTCTGAGCAGCCATAGCGTACGGATCTCCGTGCCGGCACGTTCACAGGAGCTCAGTCCGTCAGTTCACCTGATGATGGCGACATGTTTGATCGCCGAAATATTGTGCCCGTTGGACACTATAGACCGGCAGCATACCCGTGGATATTTTGAATCTTATTTTTGTCTCAGTAGATGAATTGGTTTGTTTATTGATATATCATGCATCCCCTACTCCCTCATTCTTACTACTTCTTCCCTTTCTACCACTCCCCTCAGCTTGTAGTCAGTTCTGCCACCACTTCTTGCTGCTAGCCTAGCACCTGCTGACGAGAGACAGGGAGGCTTGAGGAGTGGCTTGTTCGGACCTGATTCTCAGAGATTGTTTACGCAGTGGCTGGAGACAGTGGTCATGTGTGCATGAGTTGTGTCTGAGTGATTGTGGGACTGCGTGCATGCTCTCGTTTTCTGACAAAGGCTATGGCCAAAAATTTAGTTGTGGGAGTGTGATTGTCTTTTCTGTGTACCTGTCTTGCAGCTCGGTGGTCATCTTTATGGTGAGTTGCTACCCATCCTCATTAGTATTGATTCTCAGAGTATTGATGCAAGTTCTCTGTTGCATGGATTGATCACCCACAGTCTCATTTCATCAACATGTCTGTGATGTGTAAATAGCTGGCCACACCAGGGGACTTCCACGATGGGTCAGAACCGCAGGCCATTTCTGTGGGTATCTCTAATGGATACGGCTTGCCAATCTGAAGCCACTCATTTCCCACTAATGTGTACGCCCTGCCCATCGGATCTAGTCTCACCAATCTGTGTGCAGGCCAGGTCTTTTTGTGTGTGTGGTGTAATGTGGCAGATTTTCGTGGTTTATCCATGGATTCAGGACTGCAGTGCTCTTTGACAGGCCAGAGGCCATAGGCAATGGATTTCAGGAATTGCAACATCTCACCGCAATTGCGTTGTACAGTGTCGCGTTTTATAGACATTTTATTTATTTTAGTACATTTTGGCACTTCGAAAGTAGTTTATAGATTAGAAAATATGGATGCTAAGAGGAACATAATTGTGGCAGACACTGGCAGTTAGTATTTATTTTTATTTATTTATTTATTTATCACTTGTCATTAGCCAACATTTGTTGAAATAGACAGTTTTGACATTACATTTGATAGTGAACCTAAAATTGGGAAACTACGTACATTCAGATTACATTACATGAGGATAAAGAGTTATTCTCTACATTATAATTCATTAACATCATAGTTAACTCTTTACTACATCCCAATTTCCTTTACATCATAGTTACTCTCACTCTCTACAGCATTCTAATTCCTTTACATCATAGATACACTTATCAGCTAACAATTTGTGCAGCTGCTTCTTGAAGGCATCACCTTGTAGGTCTTTCAGTGATTGTGGTAACTTGTTATATAATTTTAATCCTGTTCGCTTAAAGCTACTTTGGACCTTAGATAGCCTAGTAAAGTCTACATCAAGATTGTTTTTATATCTGGTATCATGTGAATGAACATCTGTTCTGGAAGGTAAGGTATGTATTTGTTTTTTTATGGAAATAAGTCACGTTTTTATATACAGAGAAGGTAATGTTAAGATGTTAAGTTCCTTAAAGTGCTTTCGACATGATTCTTGGCTTTTAATACCTGTAATTGCCCTAATTGCTTTCTTCTGCCACATGAACACTGTCCGAGCACCAGTTGAGTTGCCCCATAATTTTATTCCGTACTGTAAGTGAGATTCAAAGAAGGCATAATAAGAAGATAAAAGTTGTTTTCTGCTAACTAATGTTTTTAGTTTCCTTAACAAAAAGACTACTCTAGATAGTCTGGTACATAACAGTTCTGTGTGGATGTTCCATGTTAATTTCGGGTCCAGGTGGATTCCTAGAAGTCTTACAGAGTCAGACTCATTTAATTTTTCTTGTAGATTGTGCAAGAAGAAATACATAGTTTCAGTCTTGCTACTGTTGAGTATCAGCTTGTTACTGTGGAGCCATATGGCAGACTTTTCAAGCATTACTTTTGTTTGTTTCTTCACTTCCTCCAATTTGTTATCTGAGGTAATTAGGGTTGTGTCGTCAGCATATATTATTGACTTGTGAAGCATGAAAGTAGGCAAGTCATTCATGTATACCAGGAAGAGAGAAGGTCCAAGCACTGAGCCTTGTGGCACGCCTCTTACAACTGGTAGGGCATTTGATTGCTGGCTATTTACTATAACTACCTGAGTTCTGTTCGTCAGGTATGATCTGATTAATGCCAGTTCGTTATTTTTGACACCATAGCACTCTAGTTTATTTATTAGTATTTCATGGGATACAGTATCAAATGCTTTACTCAGATCTAGTAGTACAGCACAAGTGATGCAATGTACTCAAGTATTTCTTGAAAGAAAAACCACACAGTACCTGTAAAATAGTAGACATAAGACAGTGGGTAATAACCAACATTGACAAACATAGTAGAATCAACATTTTATTGGCAGTGACCTATAGTGTTGGTTTACACAACTGTTCCCTGCCTTATACACTTCTTTCAAGATACCTACGTTTCCTCATGTTATTTCTGAAATCAGTGAAGGTATTTTAAATCTGTCATGTGACTCCAATGAAATGCATACTTTTGTCACAAAATTTGCTTTGTTTTATTCAAATAAAATAACATCAGTGGTCTTAATTAAACATACATACCATATGGCTCGCTTTCTCCATCTAAAAACAGTTCATTGCAAAAGATGTTGATGTTAGTACTTAATATTTTTACTGATATGATTAGAAATACAGAAGTCCTTACTTTTTTTGGTTAATATATGTCATTGCTTACCCTTGAGATCTCAAAATTTGTTCCCCCAGGGGGCCCACAGCTCTTTTGTGGGTACATGTGTGGCACGCATGGGTCCCTGAGCTATTGCAGCCTGTATTCTTTTCCAGGCTGCTGTATCTTCCCCTACCTTCTCCTTGCCTGTCCTCCTTCCTTTCCCTTTGTTCTTTTCTTTCCTTCTCTTGGTGTTCTTCTGTATGTCAGCCCGGCTATCCTCATTACTTTGCTTTGTCTTGCAGTTTTGGTTGGCTGCTTTTCCGCCTTCTTTTTGGCTTTTCTTTTTTTGTCTCCTTCAAGGATTTGATCTCCATCTCCAAATTTGGAATCTGTAGTGTGAGCCAGATGGGTGGTTCCTCTCCCTCTCCTCCTCGCCCTACCCTTCCGCATTCCCCTTCCCCTTCCCCTCCCTCTCCGACAAACCCCTTTGGCCTCCTTGCTAGGTCACCAACTCAGTAGCCAGACCGTGTGGTGGAGCTGTTATGTACCCATCTGGCTGAGCCCTCTGACAACACAGGGATCACACTGCTATCACCTGCGCAGTGAATACCTTGTGCAAGCCTAGGAGTGGTTGCCCATCTTTTCGGGGGTCGAAACTTCTGGCAATGACTGTCCTGCCAGGCGGCCATTGCTGTGGCTGTGTGGCACCCACAAAGTGAGCCCCCGTTTGGAGTGGGTGGTACCAGGACGGACATTTGCACATGAAATGTGTTAAACTCTGGCCACTCTACAGCAGCCGTGTCTCTTCCTCAACACAGTTCTGTCTCAGTTCCTGTTTCTGCCTTCCCAGCCTTACCCTCCTTGGTTGGATACACCCTGGGAGGAGGGCCAGGCCTGCCGGCTTGGAATGAAACCCTTTCCATGGTTCCTGGTCTGTATCAGTACTGACGGGGAGACTTTTGCTGCCACCAAACCTCTGTTCTTTGTGGATCATATTGAGGAAAAGTTCGGTGAAGTTGAGCCATTAAGCACGATGAGATCTGGCTCTCTTTATAAAGACAACTTCTGCCAGTTAGCCTCCCTCTGTGCCTGCGATCATCTAGGAGACATCCCCATGACTATTGCTCCTCACAAGCCACTCAGTATGACACAGGATGTAATTTTCCATAGTGTCCTCCTCCAAGTCGATGGTGAACTTCCAGCTAATCTGGAATGATGTGGCGTTCATTTTGTCTGGGGTGTCCAGAAAGATCCTAAGGACCATTGTGTAGACCGTGATGCTTTCATCATAGCATTTCAGGGGAATACCTTGCCCGAGAAGGTCGAGGTAATGATGTACAGATGCGACAAGAATCCATGCATACCACTTGCCATGTGTTGCGTCCATTGCCTCAAGTTTGGCCACACGTCCTCATGATGCAATGCCACTTCATGTGGGGAGCTGTTGCCACCCACCACCTAACAGGGTGAACTGCTCTGGTCCTCATTCTCCCCACTCACCAGCGTGTCCAGTGTACATGAAGGAAAAAAGAATTCAGTAAATAAAGATCATTGATCATCCCAGCTACTTTAAGGCTCGGAAGAAGTTTGTCATGCTTCACCCTGTCAATCTCCCTTCTACCTTTGCCTCAGTTACATCTGCCCCTCCTCACCTCTCCCCCTTACCCCCATCCTGCCCCCTTCCCTTTCCTCACCCTCAGTGCCTCCCATTCCTTCCCCTCCAGGAACTGCTCCTCCTCCTCCTCCTCCTCCTCAGCCAGGGAAGACATTCTCTACCTTAATACATTCTCTACCTTAATACAGCAACTCCGGCCCCTGTATTGTCTCCTTGGGGGACTTCAATGCACACCACCCTCTGTGGGGGAGTGCCACTTCATCAGTTAGGAGTCTTCTATTTGACCAACTTACTACAGACTTGTGTCTCCTCAGTGACTTTGCCGCCAGGCAGACAGGCCCCCACATTGGGCATTCCACGGTGCCAGTTGGTATTTATATATGTCTGCTGTGCACTTTGACACATCTCTCTTGAGTAGCATTGATGCAGTCGTACAGGGCATCTCTGGCACTATTCTTCATGCTGCTGGCACTGCTGTCCTTCTACCCACAGGTCACCCTCATCGTAGACCAGTACCGTGATGGACCAAGGATATAGCAGTCACTGTTCAGGACAGCCGATGGGCACTGCAGCAATTTAAACGACATCCTTCACAGACCAGCCTCCTTACTTTTAAGTGTCGCCATGCTAAGGCTCATTACCTTATTAAGCGTAGTAAAAAGGAATGCTGGGAGTGCTATGTTTCCTCCTTGGAGATGTATGGCTCTTCATCGCAGGATGGTCCAAGCTCTGTAAATTTCTGGGTCGCCAGTGACAGTCAACTGTCCGGGTAGTTATCCTACAAGATGCTCTGTCTATTGATCCATTGGTCCTTGCTGAACACATCTTGACACACTTTGGGACAGCATTGGCGTCCTCTTCGTATCCTGTACCTTTCTCCACCACAAACAGAAATGAACAGACCTCCCCTCTCTGTTTCAACCCTCACCAAGCTGAACCCTATAATGAACTCTTCATTGAATGGAATTTATAGCAGGCTTTTACCTCTTCACACGGCATGGATTCCATCCGCAACCAGATGATCCAACATTTGGACACTACACAGAGGCACTGTCTACTCAGGGTATTCAACTGCATTTGGCTTTAGGGTGCCTTCCCCTCACAATGGCGAGACAGTGTAGTTATCCCTATCCTTAAGCCCGGGAAGAACCCAACATCTCTCAACAGCTAACTCCCAATTAGCCTGATGAATGTACTTTGTAAACTGCTTGAGTGGATGGTTAGCTTCTAGTTATGTTGGTTACTCAAATCTCGGAGCCCTTTGTCCCCGTACCAGTGTGGCTTCTGGGAATGATGATGTCCAACTAACCATTTACTCAGATTGGAAACTGCAATCCAACAGGCTTTTACTAACTGTCGGCACCTTGTGGTGGTCTTTGACCCACATAATGCATACGACACGGCTTGTCACCATCACGTTTTAGTTACCGTCCATGACTTTGGCTTTCACGGCCCCCTTCCAATTTTTATTTGTGAGTTTTTATCTCACCGGCTCTTCCGGCTTCGAGTTGGCTCTTCACTCAGCACCACTCACATTCAGAAGAACGGTATGCCACTGGGTTCTGTATTAAGTATCACACTCTTCCTGATACCCATCAATGGGCTTGTAACTTCTGTTGGCCCTCAGATTACCCCGGCATTGTATGTTGACGATTTTTGCATTTGATGCAGCTCCCACTCGGTAGCGTCTGCTGAGTGCCGGCTCCAAGGTGCCATCCAACGCACCTCTGTGTGGGCTGTCTCCCATGGCTTGCAATTTTCTTCTTCCAAAATGGGAAGTATGCGTTTTTGTCATTGACCCAAAGTGCACCCCAATCCAGAACTTTATTCAGGCAACCAGCTCCTTGATGTTGCAGCACAGTCTTGTTTCTTGGGCCTTCTTTTTGATAAAAAGCTGATGTGGTTGCCACACACTCACCACCTGAAGACTACATGCGTGCTGAAGCTTAATGCTCTTCGCCTCCTGGCCCACACATCTTAGGCTGCAGACCATGCTACTTTTCTCCATCTTTACTGTACACTCTGGTCTTGTCCAGACTAGAATTTGGAAATCAGGTTTATGGCTCAGTGGCTCCTTCCACTCTGAAAATACTGGATCCCATTCACTGTTGTGGGGTGTGTCTGGTTATAGTCCCATTGACAGACTCCTCTCAGAAGCGGCGATTCCCATTCTACAAATACGATGAAGCCAACTCCTAGTCTCTTATGCAATCGCCATTCACAGATTCCTAGACCATCCCGTGTACCCTGTCCTCTTTACAAGTAAGGCACATCTCCCTCCTGATCACCATCCACAGGTGGGATTACCGGTTGGAATGTGTCTCACTTTCCTTTATCCATCTCCACTTTCTGAAACGTGCCCCATGTCTCTCCTCTCAAACCCCCCTTGGATGGTGCCTAGACCACAGATTAGGACTGACCTATTCCAGGGTCCTAAGGTCTCGGACCCCCCCACCCCCCACCCTCCCCCCTATGGTCTTCCAAATTCTATCAGTGATACCACCTTCTACACTAGACAATAGATAAAGTGGGATAAGTTTTAACACCACCTACTGGCTTAGAACACAATTTATGCCAGAATCATGTAGTGTGTTTACAGCAGAGTTGCGAGCCGTTACCAGGGTCCTCCATTTTTACACTCAGGCCTCCCTCCACAGTGTTTTAATATGTATCGACCCAGTGAGCAGCCTGCTTCTCTCGTCATCCTTTGGTCTCTGCTATCCATGACCTTCTCTCCTCCCTTGGCTGTTGTGCCTGCTCAGTTTTCTTTCTCTGGGTTCCAAGTCATACAGGTATCCCAGGGAATGAACTGGCTGGCTGTTTGGCTAGAGAAGCTCATACTCACCCTCCATTCCGTTTCATGACTCCAGCTGCGGACATGCAGATCTATGTCAAATCTGTCTTTGCCCAAAAGTGGAATGACATCTGGTGCACTACAGCTCTCAGTAATAAATTCTGCACAATCAAGGAGACTGCTGTGCTTTGGTGCTTCCTCCTTCTCCTCCTGTCTGAAGGAGTCCACTGTTTTATGCCATCTATGCATTGGTCATACCAAGCCCACCTGTTGTTTCCTCCTGTGTAACAAACCACCCCCACAATATGGTCGTGGAGCCAGACAGACTGGATCCCACATATTGGTGGAATGTCCCCTACTTTTGACCCTTCGTGCTAAGTGTAGTTTTCCTTAATTTTAATAATAGCGGACAGTTCATGGATTGTAGAACTGGTCCTCAGTTTCCTCCATGAAAATGGTTATTTCCAGATATAAGGTTTTGCTTTACTCCTGCAGCAGGGACAGAGTGGTTGTGGTTGGGGCCTCTGTTCATGTTTTCTTGGTCTCTGACCCCTTAACCACTACCCTGTGGAAAGAACGCCTTTTTTCCAATTTTTAGATTTGTTCTAACCTTGTATGGCTTATACTATGTGTGTTCTAACTTTCTTGTTTTATAGTTTTATTTCCCTGACAACCTATCTACTTTTAATGGACCCTCTTTCTTCTGTGAGTAACTTTGGAGTCGTGGGACTGATGACTTCGCTGTTTGGTCTCATAAACCCTCTCAATTAACCAGTCTCAAAATTTGGCAGGAAAAATGTTAGAACTTGTCTGGAAATGAGGGAAATATCAGGGAATTTCAATTGGGGAAACTTGTGGCAACTCTCCTAAAAGAAGGGATCAGTTAATGGGACACATTGTGAGATATCAAGGGATCAACAGTTCAGTAATGGAAGGAAGTGTGGGGCAGTAAAAATTGTAGAGTGAGACAAAGAAATGGGTATAATAAGCATATTCAAAAGGATGCAGGTTGCAGCAGTTATACAGAGATGAAGAGGCTTGTACAGGATAGAGTAGCATGGAGAGCTCCTTCAGAACCTGTCTTTGGACTGAAGACTACAATTACTACAAGTTCTGAGAAGAACCATTTGTTTGGTCTGACAGCATGTTTGCTTTTTGAGATACTTTGAATCTGTCTTATGCTCAGGGGATTACAAGGTTGTTTGACTGTGCCAGTAATTTAGGGAGAACATTGGTTCACACACAATGATAGAAGAATACCAACACAATTGAAGAAACCACTGTTGCAGTTACACGATTAAAAAATGTAATGGCTATGTCCGTGTTGGAAACACGTACAACCAACTAGAGAATGTGATCATGACACAAATTATACTGTGCAACACAGTTAAAGGGTTACATTTTCAAAACCCCTTATTTGTCTCCCACTGCAACATAGGAATGTGAAATTTAACTCAAGGTGTCTACAGTCTTTCTTTAATGATGCAAAAGCAAGGCACTCTGTGACATCACCCTCGGGCTCGTTCGCACTTCATACAGCAAGGCGTCGACACATGTGAAAAAAGGCCTGAGCCCAGAAGTTCATATGAGTTGTAAAGTGAGTTAATGATGTCACTTTGGTATCATATTTCACCATAATTCTGCCTAAATATCACTGTGGACATGTCATTACATCCCTTCTTACACACATTTCACCCCTTCTTTTGATGCCTCTGCACTAGAGGTCATTACCGCGATGCTCAGCGTTGAAATTGCGCCATTTTCTTTTGGGTAGGTGAGGTAAACATTTGAGACACACCGCTGTTCAGTATTGTCACACAAAGGCCTCAGGGTGGCATAAAGAGCTCCAATAAAAACCACTCCTTCCCTTGGGCTGTTGTTCACCACACATTTTGCAGTTGAAAACCACAGATCAGAGTGCAACAGGACTTACACCTCTTCTAAAAGGATATTGTGGGCCTGCCCCCATGGCTATCATGCCAGCATCTAGCAATCATTGACGGCTTTCTCTGTAGAAGTGCCCAATAGAGATATGTGGGTGGTGCTAAGGGTGTTGCTGAACTGTTGGGTCTTAGAGGGACCCTTTGCTGTTTTATTCCATCACTAGCTGCAGGGCCTGGCATTGCCTTGTGCCTTGTTGAAACACACAGCAACATCTGTTACTACAATCTGCAATAAGTATCTCACTGTGTTTTTGCAGAATTAATCTTCTATTGTTTCAGCTCACTTTCCACTATTTCAATTAGGGCTGTGTTTGAGCATGACTCAGAGTGTTCGAACAGTTTATGTCACAGTTTGGGAAATCTCGGGTTCTGTTTGATCTTTTGATTGGCCCACAATCCACTGACCTTTGTTGGTTCTTTATACATGATCTGCCTTAGCTTTTGTATGGCACTGTGGATTTCAATAATAAAATAACTGTAGAATATGTCAAATGCAACAGTCACAACTTATCAATAAATAGGACTTTGCAATCATGTTTCTGTCAAATTCTGGAGATTTCAGTTGTCCTGGAATAGAGTGATGTCCGATGGTACTATCTCCAAGTTGGGTATCGATACTGTATTTTATTCTTGCAATATGAATTACAGTCAGTTTACCATGAAATGTTTTGTTTGTCAGGCATTTAATGTTTCATTAATTTTCATCATTGTTCCATCTGCATTTAGAAATTTGAAGTAAATTGGTCATGAACTTTGAAGTAAATTGGTCAATTACTTTTCCAGATGTTTGGTAATAATGTTTCCATTTGCCTTAATGTTCATTAGGGGGCCATGTAGAAATTTGAAGTAAATCAGCCAAGAATTTTATACACTTTTTATAACCTTTCTCCTTTGTACATTACATGCATGTATGTTTAAAGTCAGATTACGAAATCTTATGTAGGCAGTGATCTTCCACTGAAGGTAAAGTGTGCAGCATTTCATCAAGTTCAGGAAATGCCTCCCACCCAAACCACCACCACCACCACCACCACCACCACCACCACCACCACCACCAACGTTGTGTGATCATGCCACAGGAGGGTGTGAAACAGAAGTGCCGAAAAAGCATAAACACCCTTTGCGCTGCTTTGGATCAGCTACAGATTCCATCAAATGGTTTTGAATGATCTGTAGTTTTCCTCCCTGCACACCAGAGCAAAAATTGCATTTGTGCTACATTTCAAAGGGATGCAGTTATGTTCGGTGGGGTTACAGGCCCACATTGCTTTAGAGGTTGCTCATTGCAGTGCAAACTCTTGTTTTTGACCTCAAAATGTGTGGGAATCAACATCCCAAGCGAAGGGGTGGTTTCAGTGGTGCCATTTATGCCACTGCGTGAGGTGACTTAGTGTTGATGTTGAGTGATGGTGTCCTTCAAATGTTTTCATCGGCCACCTACAAACAAGTGCATGATTTCAGTGGTGGGCATTGCAGTTCCAACCTCCATTGCAGAGGTGTCGAATAAAAGGGTGAATTATGTATGGGTAAAGGGATGTAACAACCTTCCAATAGTGTAAAATGTCCATGATGATGTTGGGCAGAATTTTGGTGCAATTTGGAGCCAGTGTGATGTTATTAATCCACCTTACACCTCACATGAACTTCTGAACCCTGGTCTTGCTTTTGCACATGTTGACACATTGTATTTCGAAGCTTTGTGGACCATGAGAATGATGTTGCAGTGTGCCATGCTTTTGCACCATTGTAGAAGGAGGTTGTAGGTACATATAAGTCAAATTTCACACTTGTGGGACAATATAAGACAATTTGGGTTTTTATTTTGAAAAAGTGACCCTTTAATTGTGTTGCGCATTTTATGATTCAATGTATTGATATTGCTACATATAGTCAGCAACACACTTTTACATTTTTGAGTCCAATGGGCAGTAAACTGGATAAATTCTCCATCCACAACCTCTACTTCTTTTACGATCACAGCATCTTTGCTAATAAATGATTGGTTTTCTTTATTTTGCAGTCACAGCTCTGTACTTCCCACATAATAATAATAGCACAAAAATTTTCACAGCACAAATAAAATTTTAAGAACAGTTCGGTGATGGACAAGCTGTGTTAACATTGCCCTCTGTATATCAAATTATAGATAATTGACATTATTGCCTCGAATACTGCACGAAAATCGTTGTTCACACACTATTAAAGCACTAAAAGGTGTGCATGTATGAAAAATGGTCAGGCCCTGTCCATAAGCTTTCTAGTTGCCTGCCTTACTCCATAAGTGCCAGGAAGGACTTGCAGAAACAAGGGAAAAAATGAAGAAAAAATTACAACTTGTGCCACGAGACTGTTACCCAATATGTACTGCAAATACCTAGCTAAGCATGTGGATGTAGTTGAAATTTGCCAGACTCACCTGTGGAAGTATTAGGCAGTGATTAAATTTAGTTTATATAACATTGAAAGAAGAAAATAACTGTCTACAGTTTTGGGACTATCTTTGATCAGTTCATTATATACTTTTAAAGAGATTTCTTCATTTTCCTTAGTCGTGTAACTTTTCTCATTTTTTTACTACATTCCAAATAAGTCTTGTCTTACTGCCAGAGAAGCTTGGTTCTTGAACCATGTCATCATCAGTATCGTGTGATGTTACGTAGAGCTTTGTCGTAGTCTTGCAGCTAATTCTAATTCGAAGGATTTAGGTTCTTTTATCTGCTTCCACAAGTTAATTGCTTATGACAACAGGTATCAGAGTAGCGTATAACTGTGTTACAGAATATGTTAATATAGGTGTACCCTGAAAGATTAAACAAAAATCACCACTTACAAGGAGAGGGTTCAACTATTTGAAACCATGTTCACAGTAATGTAAAATCCAGGATGGAAAGTAACATTATTGCAAGAAGGAGAGTTGCTACTTACCATATAGTGAAGATACTGAGTCACAGATAGACACAACAAAAAGAAGAAAAATTAGTTAATTGTGAAAGTTTTGTTGTTATGCCTATCTGCGACTCAGCATTTCCACTATATGGTGAGTAGCAATTTTCTGTCTCATAATATTGTTACACTGTGTGTAGCCATTCACCGTGGCAGGCAGGCCCTCATTTGCAAGTAATTGACAAAGAAAGAAGAGTCAGAATTTTGTGTGATGCTCAGTAGCTTTTTAATAGTAGTATCAAACTGACGGGTTGTGGGGTGTAATGGATAGGGTAATGCTTCTTATGTTGACGGTCCTGTGTTCGAATCCAGTCATGTACTTTAAATCTTTTAATTTTCAATTTTTATTGAAATTACTTCAATCATAAATTTTATTCAATTATGTAGTCTTCCATTTCTGTTCCTTTGTTACATGATCTTAATCATCGTATCAACTTCGTCATTCGCTTTCCTTTTCCTTCGTGTCCTCCTTTTTCCGTGGGAAATCTTTCTTCACATGATTTTTTAAATTAATTCTCTGTATTAATTTACGTTTAATTTATATTGTTTCATCATCCTATTCCTCATTTTGTTTGAATGAGATTTTAGTTATAATCCCTTTCTTCATTTAAATCTTTGTCTGCGTATTTTGCCTGTAGTGCAGCAGGAATTTGGGCTATGTGTTAAATGTTCATTTGGTGCTTACCATCCAAAGAGAAATGCACATCTTGTAATGAAAAATGCATTTTTGACCCATCGCACAGTCAATACAGATAGATTATTTAATCTTTTGTTTTTTATCCATACATTGACATTTTAAAAAGTGTAAATATTGTAATAGAGAAATGTAATGAAATTCGTATTCACAAAAATTCTGTTTGGGGAAAGAAGGATATCAAGAAAAAAGAGAACAAATAAAAAATCATAATATTATTAAAATTATGTGACAGAGGAATAGAAATTTAACAAAAATACATTTAAACCAATTTAATTGAAGAAAAATATGATCAAAGTCATTTCAATAATGATTTAAAAATTAAAAAAAAGTAAAGCACCCAATAAGAGTCAAGCCCGTAACGTGCATGTGAAGGCCTTAACCTATCCATTAACCCATGCAACTAGTCTATACAATATTACTATTTTAATGCTGTTGAGTGTCATGTAAAATTTCAAAACCTTTTTCTTTGGTTACTCACAAACAAGGGCCAATCAAGGTATATGCCTCCAGTTTGTGTTATCTAGGATTTTAACTGACATCACCATGTAGACGGTTTCAAAAAGTCGCTCCCCCTACTGAGGGCTTCTCCTTGTTAATATTACGTTATTTTCCTTGGAAATTGAGAAGTGTAATGCATAAAGTTATTTCATAAATAAAGCAAAATCAGTGAGTATTAATGTTTTTGTATTTGTACTAGCTGAATACCGGCCATGTCTGTATGTATTTATTTCACTCTTCTATTAGTCCATTTCCTCTTCCTCCTCCTCCTCTTCTTCTTCTTCTTCTCTCTCTTTCCATCTCCTCCTTCCATCTATTTATCCTCATTCTTATCTGTACACAGGCGCGCACGTGTGTGTGTGTGTGTGTGTGTGTGTGTGTGTGTGTGTGTGTGTTTTCCACATCCCCTCCTAAACCCCTGATAGTTTTCAACCACCTGCAGTAACTGACAGCATATTTAAACTCTTCCAATTTTGATAGGGTATACATAACAATGTTTGCCTTCCCTATTTCATAAGTGACACATTTATGTATGGTTCACATATTTTGATGTGTGGTTCACATATTTTGGTAGCTGTGGTAATTGAAATGTTGCATAAAAGATTTGTTTTGATTTCATTAAAATGCATGTAAGATTAAATAAATAAATATATATTTATGTATGTATTTGTTTTCAGAGGCAAAGTCATAAGCGTTATGAGCGATTCAGTAATTTCTGTGTACTTCTGCGACTATGGTGATGTCTCAGTCCTCTCCCGTGAAAAGTTCAGACTGCTGGCAGATGAATTTAAGACTCTGCCACATCAAGCAATAAAGGCAAAATTATGTGGTTAGTATTTCAAACAGGTTTCGTGTTATTTGAACTGTATAACATGTAAAGTTATAAAATTATTATATTTGGTGCAGTAGGTGATCTTCATTGACTACGATGTATAGAAATGCGATTTCTCCTTTGATTTGTTGCTCATTTACCTGTTTTTTGCAGCTGTAAAACCAATTCATGGAGACTGGTCCGTGGAGGACTGTCTATTGTTCCAGAGCTTGGTGGTGGAGAAACAGTTTCCATCTTTGGTGTTGGATACAGGTCCAGATATTGTAAATCCTCATGATACTGTTCTGGGATTAAAGTTAATAGATACGTCAGGAGAAAAAGATTTTTGCATTGATGATTTGCTTGTAAATCAGAACCGTGCAGTACTCGTTTCCAAGGAGCAGCTTTAAATATGCATTCCAATTTATGTCTATGTTGCTCAGAACTTGCATTAGGATGCAGTTAGTATTTATATCAGTGGTTGACAAATAATACTTGCACTGCAGATTTCGACTGAAAATAATGTTGCTCACAAAACTTCCATTATTTATGTTTACTTGTTATGGTAAATATGTATTGTAATGAAGTGTGTAGTTATTTATTATTTCTGTAATGAGAATGTAAAACTTTATTTCCTGTTTACCCTGTTTTCAGTATATGTTACATGGTTATAACCAGTTTGTGTGGAATATAATCTGACTTCGTGTTTCCATTTTTACTGAAATATTGAAGGGGGAGGGGGTTTCAGAAAGATCAGAGCATTCTGTGTTTTGCTTGAATCTTTATTTCTTCATTAAACACTTTGTCATAACTGAATGTTGTCCTGTTTGCAAATCTTTTCCTTGTTTGGAAAGTTAATTGTTTCAAAATGTTACATTTAAAACAAGTGAATAACTGGTCAAGTGTGAAATAAGAATTAAACCAGCTAAGTGTGGTTGTACAAGTGAACAGTGAAAATTATGAATTATTGCGAAACAGAGCACATTCTTGATTAAACAACAGAAAGGTAAAGCTAGGGAAAAGTAAAAAAATTAGATATGAGCCACCCATAATTTTAATGCAGCCGACATGTTATATTCCATGTTGGGGGAAAAATAGAATTCTGTTAGTGCAAAGTAGAAATTGAAAACTGCAAATCCAGGGCATTGGTCACTACTAAGGATGACTGGAAGGCACCTTAACTGACATTATTTTCATGTGTTTATCATTATCACACACAACCTATTTCATAAATACATTTTTAAATTGCTGGATTTCTGTCGTGTATGAAGCAACGAACCAACATTTGACATTAAGTTGGCTGCCACATATCTCCTAGTTGTAGTATCAGATGTAAGACATTAAAATGCTCCTGCTATACAGAACATTAAAACTTTTATCAATTTGGGTCTTCCATATAAGTACCAAATAGCAAAATTTTATTTATGTGGAACTTTATTCAGTTTGTATGGGAGAAGCTAATGGCAAACTGAAGCTTTTGACTGAGTCCATAAGGTTTACTAGGATTGTGTAATTGGTAGTTCACTGCCCATCAACAGTAAGTACTTTTAGGTCTGGTCCAGCAGACAGCATAAATTTTTCCACTTGAAATCCATTGAGTTAGTACGCCTGTGTAGTTACATCATTAAAGTATGTGTGTATATCAAATCTTCATTCCCCACCCTTTTTCATTTTTTTTTGTAATATATATTTATCATTTTTAAAATTTTTTAAATTTAAATTCATTCACATGGAATCCATTATTCTGTGGATCTGTCAGAACGGCTTGCTAATTAGGAATTTCTCTTTCCACCAGTAACACACTGCTGTTGTCCTGCTTACTTTCAGGTTCTTAGTTGTTCCGTTTATTTGAGGTTGTCTTCTATTCATTCACTCAAATCTACTTGTGAATGCTCTTGGGAAATACTGTGGCATGCATTGCCTTTATAGTAGCTAGAAAATTTGTACTCATTTTGTTTTTAGCTCACGGAAAAATAATTAATTTGTAAATCCTAATTTTATTTTGTTTATGTGGATTGTCCAGGAAAACATTACTGTTTCTTGAGAACCTGATCATGATTTACACTTATTGTGAGTTAAAAACATTTTATATTTCCTTAACTTCTTATCTTTAATTTGAGAATTACTTTTCTGCTGTGTTTTATTCGAGTCATATGAGCTGTTAAACAATTATTTTCTGTCTCTATGTAAAGAAATGTGATATTTTGTATTTACTTGTACCAAAGTATTAGATATTCTTAAAATGTAGGTTAAAATGAGATTTAATGTTTGCTGCAATTTGTACTTTATGTACCTATGGACATTCTGTGAATGGAGAATTCATGGAAGGAACAAAAATAAACACACAAGAGATACAATATGTAGTAAAATTTCTCTATGGTTTAGCAGTTACCTTACCGGTTTTCTATTATTGTAAGATTCCCCCACATATGAACAATATTGTTATTTACGTAGCTTTCCTAATTTGCATTGCATTTTCCAAGCATTTTGATTGGCAGTATAATGTTGATATGTTGGTTGTAGGACAAGACTTGTAAGCCAAATCTGTTACCAAGTCGTGCTTTTACAGTATGGAAAAATAAAATGGGTAGTTGAGTAGTGGTTTGAATAATGTTGTATATTTCTGTACTAACACCACTCAGAACAGATGATCAGTGATGTGGAAGATAAACTGGAGTCGATCAGGTTTCAGCAAATGTAACCCTCTTACAGAGAGATTTTTTAAAACATGGTTAATAATAATGATCTTACAATGATAGGTTTATACAGTTCTTTCATAAGTGTAAGATGTAGCTTTGAATAAATGAACACCGAAGTGTGTAGACAGGGTTGAGGGAGAACATTGCTTTTTAATTATGTCTTTATTAAAAAATGTTCTTTGTGGTGTGTACGTTGGTGTCCATCTGTACAATTTTTAGTCTTGTGGACGTCTTCAGTCTTCTGCCTGCGTGGTCTGTTCCTGTTAAACAAATGCTTGCCATTTTGTTTCATATATTGCATTTTTTACAAAAACTTCTACATACAGTATATTTATGTGTTCATCAAAAGTAACATAATGAATATAATATTACTTATGTTGTTCATGGACCTGTGCTAGTGAATGTTTTGAAATTTTTGTATTCCACTATACTATTCATTTTTGTTAATTAGAGATACTTGTCATTGACTACCATTGATTGTTCCTAAGTGCATGGGTTGTTCTGTTAAGCTTTATAGTATTATTATGTATTGGAAATGTAACTTTTAAGTTCTATGTTAGCTGTTTGCCTTCATATCTTTTAGCATATGTTGGGTAACATTTTTTTGTAGCTTTAAGATACTATTTTTAAATAAAGTATATTGTTTACATACATATTTTTACATATTTTATTTTCTGAAGCCAATTGCTTCACACGTATTCTTGTTTTTAGTATACATTTATCATTGTGCCATCTTTGGTGAAGTTCGAGGTGAACTTAAATGCGTGGTTTTGCAGTAACTGCACAAAATAATATAGTGTACCATTCATTTTTATCTGACACTCCAGAATCAATTCAAGCTCAAGCAATCAGTTTTTCTTGCTGTTGTCTTTTTAATTAAAAAATAAATAAATGAATTTGGTTCTCATATAAATTTTCATGTGCATTCAAGTTATAACATTTCCATTTTTTTCCGCTCAAAATCTAATCGCAAGAAAACTTGTCACTTCTTGACATAATCTCCCTGCAGCTATAAACATTTTTCATGTTGATACCATAACTCCATGGCCATTGCGAATACTTCTTTAGGAGTCTGGGGTGACGACTGGAAAATTGAGTCCCTGTCTCATCCATTGTCACAATCAATAAAAAGAAAGTCCCATTCATGCTGCCCTAAAGCATCAACATTGCCTGCAACATACCATGTGCACAAACTTGTGAACATCGATCAGCAGTCATGACACCCACTTGGAGGACACTTTTTGCCATTTTAAGTATCAAAAACAGTCCTCACTCTCGCCACTGCTGCTAGAGTTCTGTATGTGTTAAAAACTGCAATCTCTGTCCCACATTCATGAGTGCTTGCACATTTAAAAACAAATTGCATCTTTCTATCTTTCTCCAGCTCTCAGGAAAAATAAAAGTCAAGTGTTAAAACTTGAGTACATTTCATACTCGTTCAAATTACATAATAGCCATTTATTGTATTCCCAACCCTTTGCTCCCTGCTCTGCCAATGCACTTACAAATTCATCTTAAAAAATTTTATTTGAAAACTGGTTCAACCTCATGCAGCTGTTTATCTCATGACACATGGCATATTACATTCCAAGACATGTATGTGTCGATGCATTCCCCACACTGAATTGCACATAAAATGTAATTTCTCTCAAGAATGAGCAACACTGACTAATTTGTAGCTATCACCATGTTGCATTTTCTGACCCACCTAAAATTTCCTTAAGAATTACAAGGAAGTAGAGCCCAGACAGTGCCTCTGTTTAAATATTCCAATTACTCATAAAAACTTTTTTGTTTAATTAGTCTTCATTTGTAGGCAAGAAAATTTGCTGGGGCTAGGACTATAGTTTTCTGTGTTCAAGAGTCATCGGTGGTGAGTACAATGTAATACACACACTGTGGGGAATAAGGATAGTATGCATTAGGGCTCCAGTTAATGTTGAGGGGACATACAGAGAAATAAGCAGACATTAGTCCTTATTAGAGCTTCCAGAATTTCTCCCTCGTGCTTTTTTGTGTAATTGCTGTGCAGCAGGTTAAATTGGCACAGGGAATACTGCATGGAATGTAACAGATAATTGTTTCCTCTAAGCATGGTCAGGTCCCAACTTTCATTAAAAATTGTAACAAATCAATAATTATTTGCCTAATCATTTTTTTCCTTATGATCAGTGGACCCTTGTTAATTAAGATTTTCACTCTAGTGTAACTGTACCACATCCTAATCTGCTTGAATACCTATATCAGAAGAGAATTAACTTTGTAATTTTGTAACCTTTTTTCCAGTATTGCTCCTTTCTTTCTTTTGACCATATATTACCTTTTATCTCCTTTTTACTTTTTTCTGAAAGCTATGGACATTATTTATCTTTTGTCTTAATGGTGTACCACCAGTACACTTCTATAGTTCAGCTGCAATGAAGTACTACCCAGCTGCATTGTTCATAAGTTATTTCCTAATTTGACTAACTTTTGTCACTTACAGTGGTAGTGAGTCTGCATTTGGTACATCCACTCCCCATTATAGTCATATACAATACTTCTTCGGTGGATGATAATCGAGTAGATTCTTGGAGTATTCAGTCTGGAGAGGGTAGTCTTCCTACTTATTAATCATGTTGTCACCTGTACCTCTGAAGTCAAGGCTTGGGGTTTTGGTTTATTGTCAGATAAGTATGATATTGGCACAGTTCTATATGAGCTTCTGTAATGTGCAGATGCAATCAGTTTTATGTTGTATGTGATCCTTTTGTTTTTATTTCACAAATGGAGGCATAAATAAATGACTTGAGTGTAGCTCCAAATCTAAAATGAACAATTGTCTGAAACAACTAAAACTAAAAAAAGAAGAAAAAGAACAAAAATATAGGTTTGTATATAAGATAATGAATGCAATACGTGTAAGAGCTTCCTTGTTGTTTTATTGTTATCTGATAAAGTTACAATTAAACGTGCCTGTAAAAGATGTAAAGTTTAAGTTGGAAACAGGAAGAAATGTCATTACCATAATTTGTGTTGTGAAATTTAATTTTGGCCCTTCATTGCTGTGAAGAAGTAGTCTTTCTGACTTTAATGTTGTTTAATTACACAGTAATTCAAAGTTTATTTTCATAAGACTGATTAAAACAAATTGTGTAAAAATGAATAAATTAAATGAATTGTTACAATCGGAATGCAATTAATCATTTAATTTTTGTCTTCGAAGTCCCAAAAGTTACTGTGGTCTAGCTTCTTAGTAACAGATAAAAACTGTGTGTGTGTGTGATGGAGTATCAAATTTTAAGCTTAACAAGGAGATACCTCCAGTGGTGGGATCAACTTTTTGAATCAACTGTATGGTGATGTAGGTTAAGGTTCCGGGTATCAAACTCTGCACCCATTCTCCTAGGTGGGCCCTTTCTTGTGAGAAAATGATGGGGGAAAAACAGTATTTCACTTGGCACTCAATAGCTTTAAAAAATACGGTACTGTAGACTGGTTGCTTAGTGTGATGCCTAAGGCGAGGGCCTCACATGCAGAAGGTTACTGGTTTGAATGTTGTCAGGTGCTTAAAATCTTGATCAGTATTCTGATTCAATTAGTTGGTTGAAATGTAGTGTTTTAATTTGTATTCATTTGTCACAGCATTTTAATCAGCATATGAACTTTTTCATGTGATCTCATTTTTTATTTATATCATTATTTATCCACTTGGGATTTTTGTGAATGTGAATTTCATTATATTTATCTGCTATAATATTTAACCATTTGAAAATGCTGATCTACCAGTTAAAAAACAAATGTGAAATCTGTATTGACTATGCAGTGGTGTCAAAAATGTATTTTTTTTTGTCATGAGATGATAATGTTTTTTGGATGATAATTGTCAAACAAACATTTAAAATATAAATTCCTGTTGCACTAGGAATGCACTCACATGGATGAAGATGTAAATGAAAGAAGGAATTATAAGTAAAAAGAAATTCGAATAAAACGAGGAATAGAAATAGTAATAGTGAATGCAGTAATGTGGACAAAAATACAGGATGGCAAAATGAAGGAAATTAAATTGGAATTAATACATTAAATTAATTAAAATACTGTGACCAATAATTCCAAGTGGAAAAAGAGTAACTTGAAGAAAAGTGAGAGCAAATGGAAAAGGTGATATGATGATTAAAATGATACAAAGTAACAGAAATTAAAAAAAAAAAAAAAAAAAAAACCATCTAAACCAGCTGATTTAATAAAAACGATGATCAAAGTAATTTCGATAAAGATTTTAAAATAAAAAAATATTACTGCACCTAACAAGATTTGAACCCACAAGCTTCTGCAGTGAGGTCCTCATTTTGTCGTCCAGTTATTGCAACACCACTTTTTTAAAGCTATTGAGCACAACACAAAATTTTGAAATACATTTTTCATTGATTACTCGCAAACAGGGGCTTATCAAGTTGAATGGCTGCAGGTTGTGATCAGGGATCTTAATCTATCACTCTATAGATGGTTTCAAAAAGTCAAACCCAGTGCTGGGGAGCTCTGCTTGTAAGATACGTACAAAGAAATCGTTGACAGGACTGACTGCGGACCTTTGGTACAGAGCCGAGTGGAGGGTCTGAATCAGAGGCTGAGACGGTTCTGCGACTATGTGGGCTGCAGATTCCTTGACTTGCGCCATAGGGTGGTGGGGTTTCAGGTTCCGCTGGATAGGTCAGGAGTCCACTACACGCAGCAAGTGGCTACACGGGTAGCAGGGGTTGTGTGGTGTGGACTGGGCGGTTTTTTAGGTTAGATGGCCGTGGGCAAGTACAGAAAGGGCAACAGCCTCAAGGGGTGCGGGGCAAAGTCAGGACATGCGGGGACCAAGCAGCAATCTGTATTGTAATTGTAAACTGTCGAAGCTGCATTGGTAAAGTGCTGATAGAAAGCACCGAAGCTGAAATCGTTATATGTACAGAAAGCTGGCTGAAGCCAGAGATAAATTCTGCCGAAATTTTTACAAAGGCACAGACGGTATTTAGAAAGGATAGATTGCATACAACCGGTGGTGGCGTGTTTGTCGCTGTTAGTAGTAGTTTATCCTGTAGTGAAGTAGAAGTGGATAGTTCCTGTGAATTATGGGTGGAGGTTACACTCAACAACCGAACTAGGTTAATAGTTGGCTCCTTTTACCGACCTCCTGACTCAGCAGCATTAGTGGCAGAACAACTGAGAGAAAATTTGGAATACATTTCACATAAATTTTCTCAGCATGTTATAGTCTTAAGTGGAGATTTCAATTTACCAGATAAAGACTGGGACACTCAGATGTTTAGGACGGGTGGTAGGGACAGAGCATCGAGTGACATTATACCGAGTGCACTATCCGAAAATTACCTCGAGCAATTAAACAGAGAACCGACTCGTGGAGATAACATCTTGGACCTACTAATAACAAACAGACCCGAACTTTTCGACTCTGTAAGTGCAGAACAGGGAATCAGTGATCATAAGGCCGTTGCAGCATCCCTGATTATGGAAGTTAATAGGAAGATAAAAAAAGGGAGGAAGGTTTATCTGTTTAGCAAGAGTAATAGAAGGCAGATTTCAGACTACCTAACAGACCAAAACAGAAAATTTGTGTTCCGACACTGACAATGTTGAGTGTTTATAGAAAAAGTTCAAGGCAGTCATAAAATGCGTTTTAGACAGGTACGTGCCGAGTAAAACTGTGAGGGACGGGAAAAACCCACTGTGGTTCAACAACAAAGTTAGGGAACTACTGTGAAAGCAAAGAGAGCTTCACTACAAGTTTAAACACAGCCAAAACCTCTCAGACAAACAGAAGCTAAACAATGTCAAAGTTAGCGTAAGGAGGGCTATGCGTGAAGTGTTCAGTGAATTCGAAAGTAAAATTCTATGTACCGACTTGACAGAAAATCCTAGGAAGTTCTGGTCTTACGTTAAATCAGTAAGTGGCACCAAACAGCATATCCAGACACTCCGGGATGATGATGGCATTGTAACAGAGGATGACACGTGGAAAGCTGAAATATTAAACACCTTTTTCCAAAGCTGTTTCACAGAGGAAGACCGCACTGCATTTCCTTCTCTAAATCCTCGCACTAACGATAAATGGCTGACATCGAAATAAGTGTCCAAGGAATGGAAAAGCAACTGGAATCACTCAACAGAGGAAAGTCAACTGGACCTGACGGGATACCAATTCGATTCTACACAGTGTACGTGAAAGAACTTGCCCCCCCTTCTAACAGCCATGTACCGCAAGTCTTTAGAGGAACGGAAGGTTCCAAATGATTGGAAAAGAGCACAGGTAGTCCCAGTCTTCAAGAAGGGTCGTCGAGCAGATGCGCAAAACTATAGACCTATATCTCTGACATCGATCTGTTGTAGAATTTTAGAACATGTTTTTTGCTCGCTTATCATGTCGTTTTTGGAAACCCAGAATCTACTCTGTAGGAATCAACATGGATTCCGGAAAGAGCGATCGTGTGAGGCCCAACTCACTTTATTTGTTCATGAGACCCCGAAAATATTAGATACAGGCTCCCAGGTAGATGCTATTTTCCTTGACTTCCGGAAGGCGTTCGATACAGTTCCGCACTGTCGCCTGATAAACAAAGTAAGAGCCTACTGAATATCAGACCAGCTGTGTGGATGAATTGAAGAGTTTTTAGCAAACAGAACACAGCATGTTGTTATCAATTGAGAGATGTCTATAGACATTAAGGTAACCTCTGGCGTGCCACAGGGGAGTGTTATGGGACCATTGCTTTTCACAAAATATATAAATGACCTAGTAGATAGTGTCAGAAGTTCGATGCGGCTTTTCGCGGATGATGCTGTAGTATACAGAGAAGTTGCAGCATTACAAAATTGTAGCGAAATACAGGAAGATCTGCAGCGGATAGGCACTTGGTGCAGGGAGTGGCAACAGACCCTTAACATAGATAAATGTAATGTATTGTGAATACATAGAAAGAAGGATCCTTTATTGTATGATTATATGATAGCGGTACAAACACTGGTAGCAGTTACTTCTGTAAAATATCTGGAAGTATGCGTGCGGAACGATTTGAAGTGGAATGATCACATAAAATTAATTGTTGGTAAGGCGGGTACCAGGTTGAGATTCATTGGGAGAGTCCTTAGAAAATGTAGTCCATTAACAAAGGAGGTGGCTTACAAAACACTCGTTCGATCTGTACTTGAGTATTGCTCATTAGTGTGGGATCCGTACCAGATCGGGTTGACGGAGGAGATAGAGAAGATCCAAAGAAGAGCGGCGCGTTTCGTCACAGGGTTATTTGGTAACCGTGATAGTGTTACGGAGATGTTTAACAAACTCAAGTGGCATACTCTGCAAGAGAGGCGCTCTGCATCGTGGTGTAGCTTGCTCGCCAGGTTTCGAGAGGGTGCGTTTCTGGATGAGGTATCGAATATATTGCCTCCCCCTACTTATACCTCCCGAGAAGATCATGAATGTAAAATTAGAGAGATTCGAGTGCGCATGGAGGCTTTCAGACAGTCGTTCTTCCCGCAAACCATACGCTACTGGAACAGGGAGGTAATGACAGTGGCACGTAAAGTGCCCTCCGCCCCACACCATTGGGTGGCTTGCAGAGTATAAATGTAGATGTAGATGTAGTAGAGACATGAAAGTGATAATCCTGAGAGTGAGTCCTGAAGAAAACAACTTTGCATCAGGTGGTAGAAACACATTCCATATAATTTGCATTTTTGTTTGAAGTTCTGATTGCCAGTGGCAATCGCTGCAGTGTGGTGCTCTAAGCAGAGGTCAGAGGTTTCTTAGAAAGTATTGAGGCTATAAGTAGAGAATGAAATGGCTGTGTGGTTGGATGACATTTCAGTAGCACTGGTGCTGTACTGTAAGTATATTTATATGTAACTTACATATGCGGAGAGAGATTTATTTTATATTATGAATCTGGAAAGAAACAGATGAAAGACGTATCATTTAATTTTATTATGGAAAGGATAGTTTCTACTCACCATGTAGCATAGATGCTGAGTTGCAGATAGGCACAACAAAAGAGATTGAGCATTTGTCTCACTAGGCCTTCATAGGAAGTAGACCCCCCGCCCCCCCCCCCCCCCCCCCCACACACACACACACACACACACACACACACACACACACACACACACACACACACACACACAGAGAGAGAGAGAGAGAGAGAGAGAGAGAGAGAGAGAGAGAGACCAAAGTCTCTGGCTGTTGGGGCCAGACTCAGACTGTGAGAAGCAACCGGGTGGTGGGGGTAAGGAAGAGGGTGGGGTAAATAGGTGGAGGGTTAAAGGACGGTAAAGTGCTTCTTGCGGGATTTTACAGGGTTGAGGTGGGGAGGGAGAAGGGCAGCTAACTGGGGCCAGGAGGGTTACATGAATGTAGGATATATTGCAGGGAGAGTCCTTGCCTGTGCAGTTCAAAAAAGCTGTTGTAGGTGGAAAGAATCCAGATGGCACAGCCTGTGAAGCAGTCATTGAAATGAAGATTCGCATAGGATTGCTGAATGCAAGAAACCACACGCAGTTGTAAAAACTGGTTTTATCCTCAGTAATTGATGTAGTATAAACAGTGTTTGATGACTCATGTGATCAATTGTTGTAGAGCACGAAACAGTGCAGAGAAGAATTTTAGACATTTCTCACAATTTATTTGAGCAGTTAATCAATAAATTGTGTAACAATTGCTTTGCATTTCAAGTGGACAAAACAACTGATATTCATAAAAATGCTCATTGATTGCTTATGTTTGTTTCATTGATAAGTTTAACATTCAAGAGGAAATGCTTTCCTTTGGGTCGATAATCAAAACAGCTACACAGCTCAAAGCCTTTTTCAGATGATCAATATCTTTTTTAAATCAAAACTGGATATCATGGAATAGGTGCACTGGAGTATACACAGATTAAGCTCACTCAGTGTCTGGAATTCATTGAGGATTGCAAGCAAAAGTTGAAGGTGCAGCTCCTGATGCAGTATACACACACTGGATAATACATAGGGAGGCTCTGGCCGCTACGAAGGGTTAATATTATTAAGGCATAACCTATAAATTCAAGCCTTTATAAACTACTATGCAAGGAGATGGGTGCTGAACACACTCAGCTGCTCTTTCTTTAGCAATACTCAGTGGTTGTCAAGAGGTAAAGTATTAAAAAGAATGTTTGAACTGAGGACCAAGGAATGAGGTAGTTTTTTTCTTAAAGGAGATTAATCAGTCTCTGGCAGACTGTTTCAGCAACTGTTTCTACTGAAAATGGTTTACCTCACTGACATTTTCGAGAAACCAAATATTCTTATTAATTCTGTTCTAAGTAATCATCACACAACTGTATCATTTTGGAATGAACAGGAACAGGAACAGGAACAGGAACAGACGTGCTAGGTATGTTCCCTACTCGGTGTCACTGTTAGTGGACACAGCTAATCTGATACTTCCAGTGGAGATAAAAGCCTCCCTTTTTCATAGGCACTGAGGACCAAGGAATGAGGTAGTTTTTTTCTTAAAGGAGATTAATCAGTCTCTGGCAGACTGTTTCAGCAACTGTTTCTACTGAAAATGGTTTACCTCACTGACATTTTCGAGAAACCAAATATTCTTATTAATTCTGTTCTAAGTAATCATCACACAACTGTATCATTTTGGAATGAACAGGAACAGGAACAGGAACAGGAACAGACGTGCTAGGTATGTTCCCTACTCGGTGTCACTGTTAGTGGACACAGCTAATCTGATACTTCCAGTGGAGATAAAAGCCTCCCTTTTTCATCTTGCAATACTAAAGTTTACTCATCATCATCATCCTCATTTAAGACTGATTATGCCTGTCAGCGTTCAGTCTGGAGCATAGCCCCCCTTATACAGTTCCTCCATGATCCCCTATTCAGTGCTAACTTTGGTGCCTCTTCTGATGTTAAACCTATTACTTCAAAATCACTCTTAACCGAATCCAGGTACCTTCTCCTCGGTCTGCCCCGACTCCTCCTACCCTCTACTGCTGAATCCATGAGTCTCTTGGGTAACCTTGTTTCTCCCATGCGTGTAACATGACCCCACCATCTAAGCCTGTTCGCCCTGACTGCTACATCTATAGAGTTCATTCCCAGTTTTTCTTTGATTTCTTCATTGTGGACACCCTCCTGCCATTGTTCCCATCTACTAGTACCTGCAATCATCCTAGCTACTTTCATATCCGTAACCTCAACCTTGTTGATAAGGTAGCCTGAATCCACCCAGCTTTCGCTCCCATACAACAAAGTTGGTCGAAAGATTGAACGGTGCACAGATAACTTAGTCTTGGTACTGACTTCCTTCTTGCAGAAGAGAGTAGATCGAAGCTGAGCGCTCACTGCATTAGCTTTGCTACACCTTGCTTCCAGTTCTTTCACTATGTTGCCATCCTGTGAGAATATGCATCCTAAGTACTTGAAACCGTCCACCTGTTCTAACTTTGTTCCTCCTATTTGGCACTCCATCCGTTTATATTTCTTTCCCACTGACATTACTTTCGTTTTGGAGATGCTAATCTTCATACCATAGTCCTTACATTTCTGATCTAGCTCTGAAATATTACTTTGCAAGCTTTCAATCGAATCTGCCATCAGATTCATGGTGTGGGTTCCTGTAGTCATGTCCTAGTTCATGAACCACGGGCAACGTATGAGTGGCCAAGTAAGTGGTCCCGACAGTCGGGATACCAGTTACTCTGGAATAAGGCTGGGTATCTCGGACATATTCTGAGTCGTGGTCACCTTTGTGCTCCTACGGCAAAGACTACCAAATCCACCGGTTAGTCCCTCAGCCGTTAGGGGTAAAACCCAATGGGACTCGGAGCAAGTAAGGCTAGCAACCTGCTTCCCTGGTACTTTAAATATGATGCCGGCAACAATCAGAGCAAAATGCCTCGGACCTTTGGAGGTGACGGAGTCCCACCTCTAACTGACAAATCAGGGACTCCTAAGATACGACTTGGCAAACAAATGGTAATGAGATGGGGAACTATTAATATCAATGGGGGCTACTCTGGGAAGAAGGTAGAGCTGGCAGAGGCTGCAAGTAAGATGGGGCTGGGCATTTTAGCTGTTAGTGACATTCGGGTAAGGGGTGAGAAAGAAGAGGAAGTGGAAGAATACAAGGTCTACCTGTCAGGAGTCAAAGCAGGAATAGCACAATGGGGTGTAGGGCTTTACATCAGGAAAGAAATGGAACCCAGTGTAGTTGCAATAAGGTATGTAAACGAACGACTGATGTGGATAGATTTGACAGTGTCTAGCAAGAAAATTAGGATTGTGTCAGTATATTCGCATTGTGAAGGGACAGATCAAGATAAGATGGATAGTTTTTATGAGGCACTCAGTGATGTAGTTGTTAGAGTAAAGGACAAGGACAGTGTTCTGCTCATGGGTGATTTTAACGCCAGGATTGGAAATCGACCAGAAGGGTATGAAAAGGTTATGGGTAAATTTGGAGAGGATATGGAGGCCAACAGGAACGGGAAACAACTCTTGGATTTCTGTGCCAGTATGGGCTTAGTAATCACAAACTCCTTTTTTAAACATAAGAACATTCACCGGTATACTTGGGAAGGCAAGGGAACCAGATCTGTCATTGACTATATAATAACAGATCAGGAATTCAGGAAGGCTGTGAGGGACACACGTGTATTCAGGGGATTCTTTGATGACACTGATCATTATTTAATCTGCAGTGAAATTGGGATTGTGAGGCCGAAAGTGCAGGAGGTCAGGTCCATGTGTAGGAGGATAAGAGTGGAGAAACTTCAGGATAAGGAAATCAGGCACAAGTACATAACAGCGATCTCAGAAAGGTACCAGTTAGTTGAATGTAGTCAATTACAGTCATTGGAAAAGGAATGGACAAGGTACAGGGACACAGTACTAGAAGTGGCTAAAGAATGTCTTGGAACAGTAGTGTGTAAAAGTAGGATGAAGCAAACAGCTTGGTGGAATGATACAGTCAAGGCAGTCTGTAAAAGGAAAAAGAAGGCGTATCAAAAATGGCTACATACCAGAACCCAGGTAGACAGAGAAAGTTATGTTGAAGAAAGAAACAAAGCCAAACAGATAATTGCACCATACAAGAAGAAATCGTGGGAAGACTTTGGAAACAGGTTGGAGACTATGGGTCAAGCTGCTGGAAAACCATTCTGGAGTGTAATTAGCAGTCTTCGAAAGGGAGGTAAGAAGGAAATGACAAGTATTTTGGACAGGTCAGGAAAACTGCTGGTGAATCCTGTGGATGCCTTGGGCAGATGGAGGGAATATTTTGAAGAGTTGCTCAATGTAGGTGAAAATGTGATCAGTAATGTTTCAGATTTCGAGGTAGAATGGGATAGGAATGATGATGGAAATAGGATCACATTTTAGGAAGTGGAAAAAATGGTCAATAGATTGCAGTGCAATAAAGCGGCTGGGGTGGATGAAATTAAGTCAGAACTCATCAAATACAGTGGATTGTCAGGTCTTAAATGGCTACACAGGATAATTGAAATGGCCTGGGAGTCGGGACAGGTTCCATCAGACTGCACAAAAGCAGTAATCACACCAATCTTTAAACATGGAAACAGAAAAGATTGTAACAACTACAGAGGTATCTCTTTAATCAGCGTTGTGGGTAAAATCTTCTCAGGTATTGTTGAAAGGAAAGTGCGAGTATTAGTTGCGGACCAATTGGATGAAAATCAGTGTGAGTTTAGGCCTCTTAGAGGTTGTCAGGACCAGATCTTTAGCTTACGGCAAATAATGGAGAAGTGTTATGAGTGGAACAGGGAATTGTATCTATGCTTTATAGATCTAGAAAAGGCATATGACCGGGTTCCTAGGAGGAAGTTATTGTCTGTTCTACAAGATTATGGAATAGGAGGCAAACTTTTGCAAGCAATTAAAGGTCTTTACATGGATAGTCAGGCAGCAGTTAGAGTTGACGGTAAATTGAGTTCATGGTTCAGAGTAGTTTCAGGGGTAAGACAAGGCTGCAACCTGTCTCCACTAAAGTTTACTTTGAAAAAAATTTCAGTGGCAATTTTGACACATTTAGTTCGATTAAAAATCTGTTCAATAATTCTCCTGGACCATCATGTCTAAATATAAAAAGAGCAATAACAACTTACTGATTTAGCTTGTGATACTTTACTGAAGAGCAAATTTAATGCAGTGTTTTTGTTGAAGTTCTGGATACATATTACCAAGGAATTCTCAACACTGAGCCAAAATGCAATGGAGTTTCTATCCCTTTCGCAACAGCATATTTGTGTGACACTGGCTTCTCAGCTTTGGCTGCTATGTAGTCGAACTACTGTTCAAAGCTAAATGTAAGCAAAGAACTCAGAGTGGCTGTTTCTGCTATTACATCATGTCTTCTAAAAAACAAGCTCATCCATCACAATGAAAACGTATTAAATTTTTCATGTAGTTGTAATTCTTATTTTCTGATATGTAAATATTGTTAATTTCACAGTTGTCAAATAAATGAAAATATGTTCCGTATTTTCATTATAAAAATTCGTGTAATTTTTGTTTCTGTTGTGTAGAATCCTTCTGAACTGAATTTTGTACAACAGAAAAAAACTCAAAGAACATACAAAAATGGCTACTTTTATTAGTAAAATACGTTGGCGGGGGGGGGGTTGATGCTATTATTTTTCCTTGTAAAAGGGTGGGAAGGGGGTTGGAGGACAGAGGGGAAAATTTTAGAACCACAAATTTAATAGAACAATTTATTGTTCAGTGTGAATATATTTAGGAATATTTTGGATATTTAGCTGTCTGTATTTAAGTGAGTTTTGTTTCATTTCAATACCTTTCTTTTCATGAGTGTACAAACATACTTCCGTACCAATGATGGCATTCTTTTCAAGCACAATACATAATTAATGTATCTGTTCACAAAAAAAATAATAATGTTTTATGTTGATTATTTTTGAGTGTAAGGATGGATGAATGAAAGAAAGTCTCAGTGATTAATTAACACTCATTTGTGTAAATGTTTAGTGTCAAGTGGAAAATGTCACCATTTTTACTGTACTCAGAGAGACAAATTTTTCTTTGTCAGTTACAGGGGCCATCTCTTCTAAAATTCGCATCCAAGTAGCCTGTGAGTCTGATGTTCTGGAACCTTTGGTACATTACATGCATTTTCCAACAATTTGTTGAGACACACTACCATTGTTCTAATCCAACATAACAAGCAGGCAGACAAGTAGATATATGTCTCGAGTTAGAAACGTTGATTGGATTGCAAAGATAGAGATTGGTTGCAGTAAAAGATAAAAGATTGTGTTGAAGAGAACTGTGTTAAGAAGTTGAGCAGTTATTACTTAACAATTTTATATATAAATTTTTACTAGAAGTAGTGAGTGTTAGCTTAGACCTTTAAGGCCTATAGGAGACTGTGGTAAAAGTTGAAACTAGTATCGATGAAAGAACCAAGATCAATTAAATGGTGACTCCTCCTAAATCACACACTCACAGTGTGAATTAGAAAAGCATGGGTGTGGAAGACTTAGGAACATTCATGGCTGGGGAGCAATAAATTAAGTTTAAATACATCATATTGTCATTTATAACAGATCCTGACAGTGTTTAATGATCAGGACATTGGCAAATAGTTAGACATATCCCAAAAAATAGGTAGATGGTTTATTTCTGGGTCAGATGCAATCTGTTGTACATCATCTCCCTTAAAAGCACAGTTAATGAACAAGCATCACAGACCAGCTCACCTGAATCTGCCACACATTTGAAGAATGAGTAGACATTAGAAATAAGGCCTGTTTGTGAAGTGGGGCACAACGAAAGGTAGTTGAACTGCCTCTCTTCATGTTCTGAAATGAGGAATGTCCTACCCACTATCCATCCACTCCTCCCACAGCGGTATTCAGCCACCCACCAAACCTATAAAATACCCTCGTCCATCCCTACACAACCCCTGCTCCCAACCCCTTGCCTCATGGCTCATATCCCTGTAATAGACCTAGATGCAAGACCTGACCCATACATCCTCCCGCCACCATCTACTCCAGTCCGGTCACAAGCATAACCTGTCCCATCACAGGCAGGGCTACCTGTGAAACTAGTCATGTGATCTACAAGCTAAGCTTCAACCACTGTGCAGCATTATACAAGGCATAACAACCAACAAGCTGTGAGTACGCCGCCCAGAATTTCTTCTGGGTAGACAATAGAAGAGTTACGTCCCTGACAGAAAATTCTTTTGGTTTTCCCATTAATTCAGGATATTTGGTTTCAAGATATCTCTTTAACTTCTTAGGTTCCATACTATCAGCTTCTAAAATGGTTCAACAAGTTATACACTGTGAATGTTCTTCATGAATGACTGTAGTTTTTGTGAAGCCTAACAATAAATATTTCTCATCTTACCTTCTCATTTTTGTCTTTGGAGTATCTCCCTCCCCTCCCCTCCACCAGTTGATAGACCACTGCTGTCTTTGTGTCTGGCACACAATTGGCAACAATTGCAGATGATACCAACATTATAATCTCTTACTATCACTGTTATTAAGCAGTAGCAATCAATTTTTGTTGTACATTACTTTGTTAAGAAGAGAAGATAAAAAGAATTGTGTGCCCAATAGAAAGAAGATATTAAAAAGACAAAATCTTATTAAAAAAAATCACATTAATTTGAAAAATAACTGCACCTTATTAAGCCCTGCCCTTTGTTTGTATTCACCACACTCTCACACTCAAAGTTCTTGCGGTTCATGTTACATTGGTATTTGGAGCACTGGAAGTAGCGCTCAACCCCCTTCCCTCTCATGCTGGACCTGCAGTGGCTGCAGACCCTCAGGTTTGCCCACTGTGTTGGCATCAGGTGGCAACACTGTCTCAATTAGAGCCTGTAGTAATCTTGTGGTATGGCAAGTTTCCGCCTGAGCATCCCTGCGTATACGGCCTTGTCGGTAGTTTTATACGGGCTTTTTGGTAGTTGGAGTTTGCAAGTGCACCACCTATTATAATTGAATGGGCACAGCCCACCTTCATTAATGAACTTGGTGAGCTGCAGTAGCGAGTGCTTAGGGCAAGTATTCAGCTACTGTGATATCTTTGTTTATGGCTATGGCTAGGGTGTGAGGTCATGCGGCTCCTGCCATGTATACTGCAATGCCGTTGGCAAACTTATGTTGTTGGTGAATGAAGGAGGTGGCTTTGCTGTTTGCAGGAATGTTGCTTGTTTTCAGAGAAACAAGTGTGGTCCCTTGTTGCTTTGTTATGTTTGCTGGTATGCCCTCTGAGCATCTTGTGCACACAACATTGGTATGCACCTCCACCAAGTCTCCACAAAACCATCATGCCACTCACCCAGTGGCATGCATTGTGCTGGAGAACCCTCATTTTAGCTCCATATATCACTTTTGTGCATGTCTTGCAGAGCAGCTCTCCCCAGTGATTGTTTCACACCTGAATGAAACAGTAAAACTCCATAGTGTGTGGCTATTACTTCACCTCATTGTCCATGTGCATGCCATTTACATAAATTACTCATACCATCTTATTATGCAAAGTTAAAAAAAGATAACACACATTCACTGGCCTGCACGCTCAGTCCAACCACTGCATATTATGTTCTTGTCCCACACTGGCCCATCTAATCACTATGTAACTATATAATATATTCTTCTGACCACAAAAGCATATAGTTGTTACACTGGCTTCACTGCTACTGCCTGGTGTAACGCATTTACTCACAGTCTGTAGTATAAGCCAACTGTCACTCTTTTTTTCCTCTTCTAACCCATTTACTATTGCGTAGTTCACTGTATTGCTGTCCATGACTTCTCCCTGTAAAATTTCCCATATGATGGTACCTAAGATAACATTGTTAGTGGTCATACTGCCAGAAATTGTATTCGCTCATGTTGCTAACTCATTCTTGATCTTTGTGATCTTTGCCTGACTGTTTTTACTAATGTCGACTATTTTTTTCTATGATGATTTTTACCTCACTTCATATAGAGACTAGCTGTGTGCTAAAGTGTCCTCAATTGTCAATGAATCGTTTCACAACTGATTTGACTTGGTTTATTTTTTTTAGATTGTGCTCATGACTCATTTCTTTGTCCTTAGTTGTGTTTTTGTTCATATTTCTAGATTCACTCATTCCATTTAATGAGGAATTCTGCTTGTTAAGCCTTCACTTTTTTTTATTTCAGTTGCATTTTCCTCTATAGTTTTCTTTAACTGTTCCTTCATTTCAGCCGTACTTTCCTTTATCTTTTCCTCTATCTTTCTCTGTCTCCTTTGAGTACAAGGCTTTCCTAACCATTATTGTCTTCATAGCTGCTAAAAGCAGCTGCATATCTAAATTCCTTTCCCCTGTGGTACTCTCAATTTGTTTCTGTTTTGCCTTCTACCTTTTACTTTGTAGGCTTTTTGCCATTTTATGAGATTGGTGATTACTATCTTTCTTTCCCACTGTTTCATGCATTGAATAAGACACTGTTTCTCTTGTCCCTGAATCAGTCTTTCACATCTTCCTTCCTGCTTGTAGGTTGTTTAGTTTAAAATTATGTTCGCTACCTGTATTCACTTGTCCACCCATAACTTCTGCTATTTTAGCTTTGTTATACTACTATGCACTTCCTGACAATGTACACTAATTTATTTGCAACACATACATAAAATACGCTTCCGCTTCTACCCAAAAATGTCTACAGCAGCAATGTCACATGCAGCTCACTATGAAAGGTAAGGTTTTGCAACACTTCACCATTTATCTGCTTGTTGCACTGCCATTGTTAATGTCCCAAGATGTTGATGTCATGTATCACATTAATCTATCTTGTTTTGTGTGTGGTTAACTGTTTCATTTCTATGTCACTTCTGCACATGGCAATAACTGTTTGCAGTTCATTCTTGTGGTACACTCCCTATTGCTGCCTTACATAATTAAAAATTTTACAGTTTCCTTCAGTGATTGTAGGATCCGAAAATGTCATATTGTCACGATTCCCACTTGTAAGCTCTGCTTTTACTGTTTTTTTGTCTTCAGTCCAAAGAATGGTTGAACACAGCTCTCCATACTAGTATATCCCTTGCGAACCTTTTCATCTCTGCGTAACTACCACAACATACAACCATTTGAACCGAGTTACTGTACTCAGACCGAGTTCTTCTCCTACAATTTTTATCTCCTTCACTTCCCTCCAATCTTAGTTGATGATTTATTGATGACTCAGAGTGTTTCCTATCAACCAATCCCTTCTTTTACTCAAGTTATGCCACAAATTTTTTTTTCTCCCAAATTCTGTTCTGCATTAGTTATGCAATCTGCCCACCTAATCTGTAGCATTCTTCTATAGCACCACATTTGAAAAACTTATGTTCTCTTTTTGTCAGAATTGTCTATTGACCATATCTCACTTCCATAAAAGGCTACGCTACACACACATACTTTCAGAAAAGATTCCCTAACATTTAAATCTGCATTTGATATTGACAAGTTCCTCTTTCCCAAAAATACTTTTCTGACTTGTTACCAGTTTGCATTTTATGGCTTCATTCCTTTGGTCATCATCAGTTATTTAGGTGCCAAATTAGCAAATCTACCATTTTTAGTGTCTCATTTCCTAGTCTAATTCTGTCAGCCTCACCAGATTTGACTTCTTTCCATTGCCTTTGTTTAGTTTTATTGATGTTCATTTTATAATCTCCTTTCAAGACATTATCCAATCCATTTGACTGCTCTTCCAAGTCCTTAGCTATCTTTGACAGAAATAAAACACAACTACCAAACCACATTTTTTTTTCTCCATGAGTCATTATTCCATTACCAATTGTCTCCTTTGTTTCCTTCACACCTTGCTCAGTGTACACACTGAACAACACTGAGGATAAGCTGCAACCCTGTTTCACTCCATTCTCAACTACTGCTTCCCTTTCATGCTCTTCGACTCTTGCAACTGCAGCCTGTTTTCTGTACAAGTTGCAAATAATGTTTTTTTCCGAGAAAAAGAGTTGAATAATCAATGGAAGGATAACGTTCTACAAGTAGGGGTGTGGAATGTCAGAAGCTTGAACGTGGTAAGGAAACTATAAAATTTGAAAAAGGGAATGCAAAGGCTCAATCTAGATATAGTAGGGGTCAGTGAAATGACACAGAAAGAAAACAAAGATTTCTGGTCAGATGAGTATAGGGTAATATCAACAGCAACAGAAAATAGTATAACAGGAGTAGGATTCATTATGAATAGGAAGGTGGGGCACAGAGTGTGTTACTGTGAACAGTTCAGTGACAGGGTTGTTCTTATCTGAATCGACAGCAAATAAACACCGACAACAATAGTTCAGGTGTACATGCTGAGGTCGCAAGCTGAATATGAAGAGATAGAGAAAGTGTATGAGAATATTGAAAGGGTAATAAGTATGTAAAGGGAGATGAAAATCTAGTAGTCATGGGGGACTGGAATGCAGATGTAGGGGAAGGAGTAGAAGAAAAGGTTACAGGAGAATGTGGGCTTTGGGACAAGGAATGAGAGAGGAGAAAGACTAATTGAGTTGTGTAACAAGTTTCAGCTATTAATAGCTAATACTCTGCCCAAGAATCACAAGAGGAGGAGGTATACTTGGAAAAGGCTGGGTTATACGGGAAGATTTTAGTTAGATTACATCATGGTCAGACAGAGATTCTGATACCAGATACTGGATTGTACGGCATACCCAGGAGCAGATATAGACTCAGATCACAATATAGTAGTGATGAAGAATAGGCTGAAGTTTAAGATGTTAGTCAGGAAGAATCAATACGCCAAGAAGTGAGATACGGAAGTACTAAGGAATGATGATATATGGTTGAGGTTCTTTAAGGCTATAGATACAGCAATAAGGAATAGCTCAGTAGGCAGTACAGTTGAAGAGTAATGGACACCTCTAAAAAGGGCCATCACAGAAGTTGGGAAGGAAAACATAGGAACAGAGAAAGTAACTGCGAAGAAACCATGGCTAACAGAAGAAATACTTCAGTTGATTGATGAAAGGAGGAAGTACAAAAATGTTCCGGGAAACTAAAAAAAAATGGTTCAAATGGCTCTGAGCACTATGGGACTCAACTGCTGTGGTCATAAGTCCCCTAGAACTTAGAACTACTTAAACCTAACTAACCTAAGGACATCACACACATCCATGCCCGAGGCAGGATTCGAACCTGCGACTGTAGCGGTCGTGCGGTTCCAGACTGTAGCGCCTTTAACCGCTCGGCCACTCCGGCCGGCCCCGGGAAACTCAGGAATACAAGACAATGAGGAATGAAATAAATAGGAAGTGCATGGAAGCTAAGACTAAATGGCTGAAGGAAAAATGTGAAGACATCGAAAAAGAAATGATTGTCGGAAGGACAGACTCCGCCTAAAGCAAAGTCGAAACAACCTTCAAAGACATTAAAAGCAAGGGTGGTTACATTAAGAGTGGAATAGGATTTCCACTGTTAAATGCAGAGGAGAGAGCAGATTGGTGGAAAGAATACACTGAAAGCCTCTATGAGGGGGAAGATTTATCTGATGTGATAGAAGAAGAAACAGGGGTTAATTTAGAACAGATAGGGGATCCAGTATTGGAATCAGAATTTAAATGAGCTTTGGAGGAGTTAAGATCAAATAAGGCAGAAGGGATAGATAACATTCAATCAGAATTTCTAAAATCATTGGGGGAAGTGGAACAAAACAACTATTCGCGACTGATAAAAAAAAAAAAAAGACCTTGGAATTCCAGAGTTTAATGTAGCCAACAGTGTCAAAATTTCCTCTCCACCAACAAGTGTTATAAATGTAATTTTGTGTTTCTTCAACCTATCTTCTGAGATAAGAATTATTAAAATCTTTTCGAAGACAGGGTATTTTGACTCCTGCTGTGTGTATCCGGCACATCAGGTGAATAATTTTATATGGCTGGATCACTTAAGGATCTTAATATTCCTTGTTGTCACTTAGTACTGGGTCAAATCCTTCTCACAGTATCATATCTCCCATCTCATCATAACTTACTTTCTCTTCTCTTTCTATAATCCTGTCATGAAGTTTGCTCCCCTTATATAGACCCTCTATAAATTCCTTCCTCTTTCAGCTTCCCTTCTTTGCTTAATACTGGCTTTCCATCTGAACATTTTATATTCATACAGTTTATTCTCGGAAACATTCCACGAAGGAAAAATATACCTAAAAACAAAGATGATGTGACTTACCAAATGAAAGTGCTGGCAGGTCGACAGACAGACAAACGAACACAAACATACACACAAAATTCAAGCTTTCGCAACAAACTGTTGCCTCATCAGGAAAGAGGGAAGGAGAGGGAAAGACGAAAGGATGTGGGTTTTAAGGGAGAGGGAAAGGAGTCATTCCAGTCCCGGGAGTGGAAAGACTTACCTTAGGGGGAAAAAGGGACGGGTATACACTCGCACACACACACATATCCATCAACACATATACAGACACAAGCAGACATATTTAAAGACCAAACTTACCAAATGAAAGTGCTGGCAGGTCGACAGACAGACAAACGAACACAAACATACACACAAAATTCAAGCTTTCGCAACAAACTGTTGCCTCGTCAGGAAAGAGGGAAGGAGAGGGAAAGACGAAAGGATGTGGGTTTTAAGGGAGAGGGAAAGGAGTCATTCCAGTCCCGGGAGTGGAAAGACTTACCTTAGGGGGAAAAAGGGACGGGTATTCACTCGCACACACACACATATCCATCCACACATATACAGACACAAGCAGACATATTTAAAGACCATTAAATATGTCTGCTTGTGTCTGTATATGTGTGTGGATGGATATGTGTGTGTGTGCGAGTGTATACCCATCCCTTTTTCCCCCTAAGGTAAGTCTTTCCACTCCCGGGACTGGAATGACTCCTTTCCCTCTCCCTTAAAACCCACATCCTTTCGTCTTTCCCTCTCCTTCCCTCTTTCCTGATGAGGCAACAGTTTGTTGCGAAAGCTTGAATTTTGTGTGTATGTTTGTGTTCGTTTGTCTGTCTGTCGACCTGCCAGCACTTTCATTTGGTAAGTCACATCATCTTTGTTTTTAGGTATATATATATATATATATATATATATATATATATATATATATATATATATATATATGGTTATAATAGAAGGAAACATTCCACAAAGGAAAAATATACCTAAAAACAAAGATGATGTGACTTACCAAATGAAAGCGCTGGCAGGTCGATAGACACACAAACGAACACAAACATACACACAAAATTCAAGCTTTCGCAACAAAATGTTGCCTCATCAAGAAAGAGGGAAGGAGAGGGAAAGACGAAAGGATGTGGGTTTTAAGGGAGAGGGTAAGGAGTCATTCCAACAATCACGTTTGTTATTGTTATTGTTATTGTCACTGTTACATTTCGTAGTCTTTTCTGTCATTTTATTTCCTCCTTCTGTTTTTGCCAGCAGTTTTACTTTCTATTCACCTTCTCCTTTTCACCGTAATTTTATATATATATATATATATATATAGTGTGAATATAATAGAGGGAAACGTTCCACGTGGGAAAAATATATTTAAAAAGAAAGATGATGAGACTTACCAAACAAAAGCGCTGGCAGGTCGATAGACACACAGACAAACACAAACATACACACAAAATCTAGCTTTCGCAACCAATGGTTGCCTCGTCAGGAAAGAGGGAAGGAGAGGGAAAGACAAAAGGATTTGGGTTTTAAGGGAGAGGGTAAGGAGTCATTCCAATCCCGGGAGCGGAAAGACTTACCTTAGGGGGAAAAAAGGAGGGAAAAAAGGACAGGTATACACTCGCACACACACACATATCCATCCTCATATACACAGACTCATATACACAGACACAAGCAGACATTTATGTGTATATGAGGATGGATATGTGTGTGTGTGCGAGTGTATACCTGTCCTTTTTTCCCTCCTTTTTTCCCCCTAAGGTAAGTCTTTCCGCTCCCGGGATTGGAATGACTCCTTACCCTCTCCCTTAAAACCCAAATCCTTTTGTCTTTCCCTCTCCTTCCCTCTTTCCTGACGAGGCAACCATTGGTTGCGAAAGCTAGATTTTGTGTGTATGTTTGTGTTTGTCTGTGTGTCTATCGACCTGCCAGCGCTTTTGTTTGGTAAGTCTCATCATCTTTCTTTTTAAATATATATATATATATATATATATATATAAACATCCTTCTATTATAACTATATATATATATATATATATATATATATATATATATATATATATATAGAAGGAAACATTCCACGAAGGAAAAATATACCTAAAAACAAAGATGATGTGACTTACCAAATGAAAGTGCTGGCAGGTCGACAGACACACAAACGAACACAAACATACACACAAAATTCAAACTTTCACAACAAACTGTTGCCTCTTCAGGAAAGAGGGAAGGAGAGGGAAAGACGAAAGGATGTGGGTTTTAAGGGAGAGGGTAAGGGGTCATTCCAGTCCCGAGAGCGGAAAGACTTATCTTAGGGGGAAAAAAGGACGGGTATACACTCGCACACACACACATATCCATCCACATATACACAGACACAAGCATCCACACATGTGGATGGAGTTGCAAGGTGGTTTGTTTGATCCAAGAATGAAGGACTTTCAGTTGTGCTGCTGTAGATGCCAGTGCATCTCCGTGTGTCATCCATAGATTGTGGACACATGACAGGGCAAGAGGTCTGTACACTAGTGAGTTGGACAAGGTCGCTGATGCATTACAACCCTTCAAGAAGACCGATATCTGGCCACCTCTGTATTGCAGCATCATACATATACTGCCAGAGCGCTGTAAGATTATCTCAGAAGGGCCACTTCAGCCACTATGATCAGGCTAATGAACTGGTCATGAGAAAGGACCTTATGACCCAGATATCCTATTTGAGTACCTCACTTGACATGAAAACACCTAGCAGCTCACCTACAGGTCTGCTGTTCCCATGTCAACTCGCTACTGCTGAAACATGCTATTCACAGATGAGCCATGTATCATCTGACACAAGGTGATGGCCATGTTTGTTTGTGAAGATCCATGCTGAGTTGCACCTGCCAAATGGTGTTCCAGAAATCAGTGATTTCCACGATTCTGTGATGATGTGGCTAGGCTTCAATGTTGACAACCATGAAGATCTTGTCCATGGTCACCTTACTGATCGGAAGTACATTGAACAGATCCTGTTCGACGGTGTGGTGCATATGGTGGTGGCCCTCATTTCCTTCTAATGCCAGGGCCTATGTGGCGGGCATCAATATGGATGTATTACAATGCCTGGACGCTGAAATAAAAGAATGGTTGGTAGTGAGTCCTGACATAATACCCAATGTGCATATGTGGAATATGCTTCACAGATGTGTTCCTGATAGTCCTGTTCCACCACAGACATTCGAAGAACTCTCATGGGCTTTTGTTGAAAAATGGGAATGTGTACCGCATGAAGACTTCTGTAGACTTACAAGGAGTGTGCCGTATAGGTGTCAGGCAGTCATAAACTCTCACAGAGAGGCATGCACATTATTGAAGATGTCAAAAGTTCAATGAAAAACGTTGAGGATGATGGGATGAGTTATCATTTCCACTTTGTTTTTGACACCTGTCATGCATTTCAGTTCTTTTTATGTAAACAATCAATGATGTATTGATTTTCTGTTGTGTGCTTAATTTGTGAAAGATAAAGGTATGATTTGGTATCGCACCCAGTCTTCAGTTATTGCTGAATGGAGTATGGCAAATGCCCAAAGTCATGTTCTCCTAATTCTTTTGAGCAATGTACGAGGGTTGGAACTTAAATAGTGGCAACTATTTATTCACAACTGATACAAAAGAGTTACATGTTTGCACCTGTTACTGTCCTTCAAAGTAGTAACAAGTGTTGTGTAGAACCCACTGCCAGTGATGTGGAAGGTGTGGTATGCCGTTAGCAGAGCCTGTTCTGTTGATGGTGTGAATGGAGCTGCCACTGCCTGTCGAATCTCTGGAACAGTTCTGAAGCGAATGCCATGAAATGGTTCCTTCATCTTCGGAATCAAATCAAAGTAACAAGGAAATAAGTCTGGGGAGTATGGTGGATGGTACAGTACTTCCCAGTCCCATCAACCGAACAGAGCACCCACAGCTTTCGCTGCATGTGACCACACATTGTCATGCAAAATGGTGGGTGGGTTGTGCAGAAAGTGTCACTGCTTCTTCCTCAGAACTGGTCGCAGGTGATGCTCCAAAAATGAACAGTAATACTGTGCATTGACAGTCTGCCATGGAGGAACGTAATGCATTAGGATAACACCATCACAGTCGTACATGGAAACCATAACTTTCACCATACTGGGGCTCTGATGCACTTTAGACATTCGCAGCGACACCATTCGTTGGTTTGCTGTTTCAGTTTTGGCTTTGTGGCATTCGCTTCAGAACTGTTCCAGAGATTCGACAGGCAGTAGACCGCTCCATTCGAACCATCAACATAACAGGCTCTGCTAACAGTATACTACGGCTTCCACATCACTGGCAAGGGTTCTACACAACGCTGGTGACTACTTTCAAGGACAGTAACAGGTGCAAACATGTAACTCTTTCGTATCGGTTGTGAATAAATAGTTGCCGCTATTTAATTTCCAACCCTCGTATAATCAACCTTTACACCTTCAAATGTTTGGCTGCCTCTTCCATGTGACACCTATCTTTCATGATTCTTAAACCAAGTGCTAATGATGATTATATTATCCTCTGCGCATACTTCTCCCAGACAGCATTGTTCATTCCTTTTTCCCACTCTAATGTTCTCCTACTATTCATCCTTCTCTTCCTTTTCTTACTACTGAATTCCAGCCACTCATTGCAATTAAACTTTTATCTCCTTTAACTATCTGAAAAAATTCCTTTTCTCAATAATACATTCTTTCACTCTTTACATTTTCTGCAGGGCTTTAACTGTCTGAACAATTTCCTACCTTTCATCATGTGTTCTTTCAGTCTCTTCATCATCTGCAGAGCTAGTTGGCATATAGACTTATTCTTTTGTGGTGGGTGATGGGTTTTTGTCTTTAGTGATTATGATAATGCGTTCAGTGAACTATTCTTAGAAGCTCACATGAAGTCCTATTTTCTTATTCATTATTAGCCCTATATCTGTATAACTTATATCTGATTTTATGCTGAGAACCCTGTACTGACCTGTGTTCTTTGTGCTGCCACACTTCAATAATTCTCACTATACCTTTCCATCTCCCTGTTTAAGTTTTCAAACCTACCTACCTGATTAAGGGCTCTAACATGCCATTCTTCTACCTGTAGAATGCCTGTTGTTTCTTCTGATGATGACATCCTCTTAAGTAGTTCCTACCCAGAGACCTGGATGGGGGTGTTTGACCTCTGTAATATTTTACTCAAGAGTATGCCATCATCAGTAAACCATATGGTAGAGCTGCAAGTCTTGGGTAAGAAATCATGGTCATCATGTCTCCTTACTGTCAGCCATTTGCAGTATCCACACAGCAAGGCCATGTTGGTTAATGTCAGATCGCTTAGTCATCTAGATTGTTGCCCCTCCAACTAATGAAAAGGCTGCTGGCTGCTGTCCCTCTTTAGGAATCGTGATTTAGTATAGCCTCTGCACACCCGTCCGTTGTGACTGTACCTATAATACGGCTACCTGTATCACTGAGGCGTGCAATCTACCCCATCTCAGCAAGGTCCATGTGTGGTTCTTACATAAATTATTGTTTATTTAGATGTTAGGTGGTTGGATTTTTAAGGGACATTACTTACCAACACATCATGTGTGCCTCAGAAATAAACTGTCTGTTATTGATTGTGATGTGTCTGTAATTATTGGCCATCAACTCAGGAATTACACATAATCAGGATCTGCTATAAATGACAACACAACGTATATAAATGAAATTTATTGCTTCCCAGCAATGAATATGCCCAATTATGCCTCCCACACCAACACTTTTCTAATTCACACTGATTATTTGTCATTCAGGAGAAGCCATCATTTAACTGATCTTAATTCTGTCTTGCATACTAGTTTCAGATTTTGCTGGTCTCATACAGGTCTTTAATTCATGTTAGCTCTGATCAGTAATGTCAGTCCTAATCGTACTAGAAAGGCTAACACTCCCTACTCCTGCTTAACTTTTATATCTATAATAATTAATTATCAATCACTTGACTTCTCAACACATTTCTTCCTCTTGACACCGTCTTTAGATTTTACTGCAACCAATCCCTACAATCAAAACTTCCTGCTGCATACACCTACCTATATGCATCCCTGCTCATTACACATCGGAACAATGCTGATACAACTTGACAATCCTCCCATCACAAAAATAGGGCATGTATTGTACCAAAGGTTCTAGGATGTGAGACTTGCTACATAGTGCATACTAACCAAAGGGTACAAGTGTAGCAGAAATAGCACTTACAGATTGTATTGGGCCCTGGTGACTTCTTCAATTTTAGGTATTTCAGATTTTTCTCAGTGCCACTGACACTAATACCTATAACATTCATATTTACAGACTATAGCAGGGCTCCTGAATCATCATTTGTAAATGAACATTTGAAAACAGAGTACAGCATTTCTATTTCTGATTCGCTATCCTCAATTTCAGATGCTTCTTTCATCATTGAGTGTCTGGACAGTTAATATTTGTGTCACTGACAATTTCTTGAGGTTTTTTGAGAATTCACTGAAGATCTCAGACATAGCCCTTTTGGCAGCCAAATGTGTTTCATTCATCTTCCCCATGGATGGCTCTTTGTTTGGTTTCACACCTAGTGTGTAATAGTCACTATATCTTTTGAAGTTTCTTTGCAGAAGTTGTAAACCATAGATGGTCTGTACCATCACGAACTCTTGAGGACATCTTTTTGTGGGATGAAGAATGATGGACAATAAGTTGCTGATGGTAAAATCAACTACTCAGCTGTGGTGCACCACCTCCTGGCCCCTGAGCTGAGACATCCTGCACCATCAATTTCATGTAGGGCACAGTCCAATGACGCATGGCTTCGTGCTCTGTTGGGATGACGCTCCTATTTTTGGTGTACAGGTTTCAGCATACTACATTTTATTCGGATATATAGACAAGAGGGCAGATGCAAGTGTACCAGATGATCTGTTCTCTACTTTAAGAGACAATGAGACAAATGTGGTACAATTTTTAAGATTTTATGAATTGTCTGATTTATCTCCTAAACTGTTAGGAGAAGGTTTCAGTGTTTTCAGGGTAGCTGGCTCATCATCATATTTTTTTGTAAGTGATCAGCCATCCACACTTAATGGTATTATTATTTTAATCTTTTTAATATTGATGAATGTGATTTTACATTCTACATGATTAGATATGACTGATTTGGCAAATAAAAGTGAAAATGGGAGAGTGGGACGGTAATTCTAAGTGTATTTGTGTTCTATGCAGTTTTAGTTGTACATGTTATAGCCACATTTGTCTCAAACTACTGCTAGCAAGGTCGTTTATAACCCTGAAGTTGAGCATCCTAAATTACATCCATAAACTCACAGTGCACTTACGCATACTCATGCTGCCTCAGACCTGGATACAAGACCTGTCCTATACATCCTCCCTCTAGCTCCTACTCCAGTCCTATCAGAGGAATCTCCTGCTCCATTAAAGGCAGGGCCACCTGTGAAAGCAGCTATGTGAACATAGCTACAACTGCTGTTCTGCATTTTATGTGGGCGTGACTACTAATGAGCTGTATGTCTGCATGAACTACCACCACCAAACTATGATCAAGAGAAAGCTGGACCACCCAGTTGCTGAGCAAGCCAGCCAACACACTGAGCTTTACTGTAACAACTGCTTCACAACCTGTACCATCTGGATTCGTCCCACCAGAACTGACTTTTCTGAACTTCACAGGTGGGAAACCTCTATGCAACATATCCTTTGTCCCCATAACCTCGCTCGCCTCAACCTTTTCTAGCCCCTACCCTCCTACCTGCCTATCCCATTCCATACCTTCTGTCCCACCCTGTCATAGTCCTTCCCCCATTTCTACTTCCCCATCCACCCCCCCCCCCCCCACCCCCCAAATGCTGCAGCACAGTCTCCTGATACTGCAGCCACATACTGTTCCCACCAAATCCCTACATGCTCACACAGGTAGCACTAGCATCTTCCACCCAGCCCTACCCTGCTAATTCCCCTTCCACCCCTCCTCATGCCTCTTCTGTGACCCCCTCAACACCTACTCCCAAATCTGCTTCATCTGGTCCATCTCAGCTCAACAAGCCATCTTCCTAGATGTCATTCTCCATGTCTCAGATGGCTCCAAAAACACGTCTGTTCATATCGAGTGCATCTACCACTTACAGTGCCTTCACTTTGACAGCTGTCATCCATTCCATGTCTAAAAGTGTCTTTCTTACAGCCTTGCCACTCACAGGCATGCATCTACAGTGGACAGCAGGAATTCTTGAAATATGCCAATAACCTTACCAGAGTCCATATGACAAACAGTTTCCTATCCAGCTCATCCATAAACAAATCTCCTGTGCCATCCCCTCCTCTGGCACTAGCCACTGACCAGCACTCCTCCAACCACCCAGTGTCATCTGGCCTTGAAAAGCTAAAACACATCCTACACAAGGACTTCAGTTCTCTCTTGCTGTGCCCTGTGATAAGGGATATCTTACCCAAAACCCTGTGCGCATCACCCAAAGTTCTGTTCTGACATCCACCCAACCTACAGAATACCCATTTCCATCCTTGTTCCGATCTTGCTCCCAATATTACATGTCATGCTCCAATCCCTTGTGGTCAATACAGATGCAACACCTTTCCCATATACACACCCACTGTCTCCTATTGCAGTACAGTCACATGCATCTCCTACCTTTCAAAAGGCAGAACCGCATGTGAAAGCATCCATTTTATATATAAATCTCTGCTGCAGTTACTGTGCAGTTTTGCTTGTGGGCTTGGAAAGTGCCAACTGCATACTCACATGAATGGACACTACCCAAATGTGGCAAACTGTAAACTTCACCAACTACTTGCCAAACAAGCTGTGCACTACAATGCTAATGACTTCAACAGTTGCTTTACTGCACAAGCCATTCGGATCCTCCATTACAACACTAATCTCTCTGAAGGGAATTATTTATTTCTCCAGCGTATGCTACTCCTTTACAATCCCCCTGGCCTAAATCTCTACTAATATGTTCCCCACAGCCACACCTTACCTTTTCCCTTCTCTCTTTTGTCAACACCACTCGTTCCTCATCCAGATCATGTACTGCCTCCTCCCATCACTCTCCCTCCCTCCTTTCCCACACTCCCCTCTCCCCATTTCCCTCTTTCCCCCCTTCCTCTTTTTCTCCTCCCTCCCTTTCTCCCTCTTCATCCCCACCTTCCTCTCCTTTCCTCCCCACCCTTTTCCTCTTCTCCTTCTCAGTACCTCTAATATGCCGTATCCTCTAAACACTTTTCAAGTTGTTGTGCAGCTATTAAGTCCTGTATCAAAAGACGCCTCACACTATCACACTTCTCCTTCCTCACCTTCTGTATGTCCTCCCCACTTCTATCTGCCCAGGCAACTGCTATTGATAATAGAGTCATTCTCTCCATGGCTGCAGGTGTGTGCTTCTGGGTGTCTGTGTGGTTGTGTTTATTAATGTGTGTACCTCTGTCAGAGAAAGAGCAAGAGCTCAAAAGCTAGTTAAATACTGTTCACTGTTGTGTGTTTCTATGCATCACATGTCAGTCAGCTGTCAGTTGAGTTTATTTTATGTATTATTCCATACATGAATTTTGCCTGTTGCTATAAAACTGGTTTTCCAGTCAGTTGTGTCTCAAACTGTTCATCAGTTTAAGTGGTAATACATGCCAAAGATAGAAGGGAAGATAAGTTGCTTCTAAATATTGTATTTAGTTGTTCATTGTGTCTCAGTGGAGGTATGGCATTCAGTTCATTGAAGTTTCTGGCATTGTAACTTAGAATAATAGAGGCACTGCAATGTGCATTTTCAACTTTTTGTGGCATAATGAATAATCCATTGAATTTCAGGCATGCAGTCCTCGAAAATAAAATTTCTTCCACTGATATTTTGGCCGCGTATCACTGGCCATCCTCAGAGTAAGTTGCAAGACTGACGACAAGGTGCCAACTGTGGCCTTATATGTTCCAGTGCAGTGGTACAGAACCGAGTAAAGCTACAATCTTCATGGGAGGCCAGAAGATCACCTTAACACAGTGTTTCTCAAGAATACGGCCTATCTTCGAGGAGAGAGCATCCACATAGGGCAAAAGTGCACTTGACCTGAAGGAATTACACTCTTCTTCACCATCATATATCTGCATTCTAGGTTTTACATTGAATGCTCTGTGAATTTGCTGTGGGGAAATTCCATTCGCTTCAAAAATGTTCTTGAGGTATGTGAGCTCTTCTTGCAAATTATCTTTGTTGGATATACAGTGTGCCCTATGCACTAAGGTCTAAGGACACCTATGGTCTGTGAAGTGTGATGGCAGTTACTGGCATGTAGATAGAGATTTGTATGTGTAAGTTTATTATATACGGCATGTCCTAATGTGCCATCAACTTTAAGGCAAACGACAACATCCAAAAAGGGGAGGCAGCTGTCTTTTTCTATTTCCATAGTATAAGTGTGAGGTGCAGTACCACCGAGATTTTATGTGCTTCCTAAAGTTCACAAGATGGGTAAGGATGAGTGTCTGGAGGATCTGACTATAAGGCTTATGATGAGCACTACTGGTTCATCAACATATCTTTCAGCCAAATATTTAGCTTCCTTATTAAAAGATTGGTAGGAAAATTTAGTGACCACATTTGTAATTCTATGGATTTTATTCAGAGACTCAGCAAAGTTTGGCTAAATAGTATGGATGTGCTTGTTAGTTTTGACGTGGTATCATTATTTGCCAAGGTACCTTTAAAGGTCTCTTTATCTCTTATTGGCCAACATTTTGATAAGAGCATCATGCCCTTATTTGAACACATGCTTTTGTCATCTTATTTTCAGTTTGATGGTGGATTTTGTGAGCAGATTGATAAAGTTGATATGGGAAGCCCCCTCTTCCCTCTGGTAGCTAATTTATTCATGGAAGACTTTGAGGACAAGGCACTGGACTTGGCAAGTCTTAAAGCAATGGTCTTCTGGAGGTATGTGGATGACACTTCTGTAGTATGGCTGCACAGGATGGACGAATTACATCAATTTCATGAGCATTTGAATTCTATCCATACTAGCATCAAATTTACTACAGAAATAGAAAAAGACGGCTGCTTCCCCTTTTTGGATGTTGTCGTTTGCTGCGGAGTTAATGGCACATTAGGAAATGCCATGTATCGTAAACCTACACATACAAATCTATATCTACAAGCTAGTAGCTGCCATCACCCTTCACAGACCATAGGTGTCCTTAAGAACTTAGTACATAGGGCATGTGTATATCCAATAAAGATAACTTGCAAGAAGAGCTCTCATACCTCAAGAGCATTTTTAAAGCAAATGGATTTTCTCCACAACAGGTTTGTAGAACATTCATTGATTTGTAGAGCATTCATTGTAAAACCTAGAATTCAGGTATATGATGGGGAAGAAGTTAGTAATTACTTCAGATCAAGTGCGTTTTTGCCCTATGTGGGTGCTCTTTCCTCAAAGATAGGCCATATTCTTGAGAAACAATGTGTTAAGGTGATCTTCCGGCCTCCCATGAAGATTGCAGCTTTACTTGGCTCTGTAAAGGAAGTTGTATTGCTTCGTAAGGTGGTTGTGTATCAGATTCCTTGTGGAAATTGGGAGATGTCACACATAGGTCAAATAACACACACTGTTCAAGAGAGATGTGTGGAACAGTGAAGATAAACATGCTGATCACAGACATTGTATTGACACAGGGCACTCCATGAACTACAGTGATGTAAAGATTCTAACATCCACCTCTTCCTTTTTGGATTCTGTCTTCAAGGAAGCTATAGAGATTAGATTAGCTAATAATTTAATAAACAGAGGTAATTTGGACAAAGCATGGAATCCGGGTCTTGGTATAATTAAACTGCAGACAAGTTGTCATGGTGTCATCACCGCTGAGCATACATCACTAAGTGAATCGAATGTCTGTAAGCCTGCGCCACAGGTGGCACTTGAGTAAGCACACCTCTTTGCTGCCGACCAGTGTCTGTAACTCGCAGGTACATACCACCATGCTGGAGCATATAAGGCCACGCTTGGCACCTTGTCATCAGTCTTCTGACTTACTTTGAGCATGGCTGGACAATGTGCGGTTGAAATATCAGTGGAAGAAAATTAATTTGCGCGAGTGAATGCCTGAAATTCAATGGAGAGGCACTGCAATATTATATTTACTTGCTGACAACAGGCAAATGACTTTCAAATAAAATGTCTCCCCTGTGAGGGAATATACATAATGGATGTACGAGTACATGTTGTAGATGCTTAACAACCTGTGGATGTTTGGGTCTGCTCATGAGTCATGCTCTGATAACCTGATGGCAAGGTGATTGCTTGTGATAGACAGGAAATCTGGATTCAAGTCCTGGTCTGGCACAAATTTTCATTGTCCTCCATTATTCAGCTGATGGATGTTCATATCCACAACTATGAATATGCTTCTTGCATTTATTCATTATATATGACGTAATGTACAACAATATATAGTATTTTATTAATTTTTTTTAACATCTTCCCTTCACAACTGGTAACAGCTGTGTGGACTGTAGTAGGACTTTATCCTTTTCAGCCAAATGCCCCAACAATATGGGAATGGGAAAGAAGGGTTCCATGCTTGAAACTTGTGTGGGATGGAGGTTTTCTAGTTATAGCTTTTGCCTAAAATGCTATTCACTTTCATGTGCTTGTTATTATTATGCACTTGTGGAGAATGCCCTGCTACTTTGAGCAATCTCTTTCTGTTTAAACCCTGTTATGATACAGCAGCTCCAACTGGACTAATTAGACCAGTGGTTTCAAAATGTCTCTGAGTTAAAAGGTATACTTGCTCATAATACAAGGGCTATCCACAATGTACATTACGTTTTGGAATTAAAAATAAATAAAGTATTGGAATTTTTTTTATTATATACAGATGAAAGCCACACTTAAATACTACTTTTCTACATAGTTGCTATTTAAATTAAGGCACTTATCGTAGCGATGGACGAGCTTGAAAATTCCTTCGTCGTAAAATTCGGCCGCCTGCGCCTTCAACTACGTGGTTACCTCTTCTTGAAGCTGTGCGACGTCATCAAAACGCTGCATAGCCAACCACTTCTTCATTGCTGGGAATAAGTGGAAGTTGCTCGGTGCCAGGTCGGGACTGTACCGGCGGATGAGGAAACAACTCCCACTTAAAAGATTCGAGAACTTCACGAGTGGCATTTGCTGTGTGGGCCCGGGCATTGTCATGAATCAGCAAGATCTTTGAGCCCAACTTTCCCCTGCGCTTGTTTTGTATTGCTCTTCTGAGGTTGTGCAGAGTTTGGTAATACCTTTGAGAGTGTATTGTAGTGCCTCTTTCCAGGAAATCCACAAAAATCACACCTTTTCTGTTCCAAAAGACAGTCACCACATCGTTGAAGGCGCAGGCGGCTGAATGTTACGCTGAAGGAATTTCCAAGCTCGTCCATCGCTACGGTAAGTGCCTTAATTTAAATGGCAACTATGTAGAAAAGTAGTATTTAAGTGTGGCTTTCATCTGTATATAATAAAAAAAATTTCCAATACTTTATTTATTTTTAATTCCAAAACATAATGTACTTTGTGGATAACCCTCGTAACTACGAAAAGCACTCCAAGGAACAACATTGTGGTCATTGCTTTGTGCAATGGAGACCATAAGTCTGCAGCACTGCTGTCTCCCTAGTGATGTCATTGGTCCTGGCTGATGGGAGCATACAAGCTGGAGTGGCCTACTTATTAAATTTCTACCTGCCTTGTGAAGTATGTGTCTTATAAAGAAAGCTGATTAAGACTGGTTGTATCTTGATGTTCATAATATTAATTATATCAGAAATGGTAGTCAGTCAATACTCAGACTCTAACTCAGCCTGAAATGTTTTAGGCTGGTCTCGGCTGCATGGTGGTTTGTTATACTTCACCTGATGCACCAAACACTTAAATAAGTTGCCACCTGAACATTCCCTTTATATATGATGAAAGTTGCTTAATGAATATTCGGCCGCTTTTTGGTATTATTAATCACAGTCCATCTAATGTGTGTCCTGAATGTGTGTGCCTTCCTCCTCCAACATGGCTCAGACTTAGGCTCCTTACAGGCTGCATATAAAATTGCTGAAAATTAACTTCTTGTCCTCATTCATTTCACCGCATAAATAAGAACTGAGATTCAGTTTACCTTCTATTATTATCTTCAAAATTACAACTCAATACATGATAAACAAGGACAGCTACTAACTTGTACTACGTACAGAACAGATCTGATATTTAACTTTATAATTAACAGTCACAATACATTTATTATCTTTGACATTTCACAATCTTAGATTTCATGGGGCTCTTTCTTCTGCACCGCCCGCTCAATGGAACTCCTATCTCCACCTCAGCAGGTAGAGTCCTCTGACTGCTACCCACTTCCATACAGTCACTGGATCGTTAGCTCTGGTATCAGCACCTATGGTTTAAAGCACCTTCCAACGGTGGGGCACTCACCACTTATTGACTACTTTCTGTCATGAACATCTTTTCTCTTACGTACCAGGTGCAGAAGTACAAAATCGGAATTTTGTTGCCATGATTACACATACTGATAAACAATATGTTGCTCAAAATAATCTCCATTGCTATTTATACATTTCTCCAACCTCTCCAGCAGGCTATGAATGCCACGCCAAAAAAAACCAGTTCTTCTTTTGAAGCTAACCAGTTAGCAAGCCATTTTTGTACATTTTCTTACAAACTGAAGTGTTGTTCAGCAAGAGCATGTCACAGTAATGCAAATAGATGATAACTGCATGGAGGCAACTCTGGAGAATAAGCCGCATGCCCTAGTATTTCCCAACTGAATGCCTCAATTGAGGCCCTGACCCGTTTTGCTGTATGTGATCGGGTGTTGTCATGGAGCAATATGACTTTGTGTTGCCTTTTTCCATACTCCGCTCATTTTTCATGTAATGCTCACTTTAAATCCATCATTTGCTGTTGGTATCAATCTGTATTATTGATTTCACCATGTTTTGGCAGCTCACAATAGATGACACCCTTCTGATCCCACCAAACACAGAGCATTGTCTTCTTTCCAAAGTGATTTCATCCTGCAACTGGTGTCAATGGTTTGCCTGGATTCACCGATGATTTATGATGCTTAGGATTCTCAAAATATATGAACTTTTCATCACCTGTCACTATTCCATGGACAAATGACTTTCTTTTGCATCTGGCGAGTAGCATTTCACAAGTGATCTTTCGATTTGCTTGCTGTCTTTCATTCAGTTCATGTGGCACCCATTTTCCCACTTTCTGCACCTTTCCCATAGCTTTCAACCAAAGAGAAATGGCTTTTGCATCACATTCAGTTGTTCTGTGAGTTCCTGTTGATTTTGAGTATCCTCTTCATGCAATAAGACGTGCAATTTTTTGTCTTCAAACTTTTTTGAACTTTCAACTGAAGAGAAATGGCTTTCTGCATCACATTCAGTTGTTCTGTGAGTTCCAGTTGAGTTTGAGTATCATCTTCATGCAATAAGACCTGCAATTTTTTGTCTTTGAACTTTTTCGGTGGTTTCCTGTGGTTGTCATTTCTCGTGTCAGAATCACCACTTTTGAACTCTTTAAACCACTAAAAACACTGTGTTTTCCCAAGAGCATTTTCGCCGAAAGCTTCAACAAACAGTTGATGCGATTCTGCAGCAGTTTTCGTCAAATGTTAACTGAAAACCAATGCTGTCTGCTAATCGTAGTTCATAGGCACAAAACTCTACATGTTTATGGGTTTGCAACAGATACCATTCTATAGAACTTAGATTACTGTGTGTTGACATTTGTTGTCAGCCATTACAGGAAGAAGATGGCACTACAGACACTGTCTCACAGGCCCTACACTGATTGGCTAGCACCATCTGCAGGGAAATTCCAGTTTCATATTTCTACACCTGGTCTGTATTTAACGACGTGATACCTCTCATTTAAGGAGTGGTTTAATTCTGTAGTATCAGTATAGAGATCATGATAAATTTCAATGTGACTACATCTACATCTATCCTCTGCAAACCAGCGTGAGGTGCATGGCAGAAGATAGGTCCCACTATACCAGTTATTAGGGTTTCTTTCTGTTCCACTCACATACGGGGCACAGGAAGAATGATTGTTTGAATACTGCTGTGTGTGCACTAATTATTCTAATCTTATCCTCACAATACCCATGTGAGCAATATGTAGGGATTTGTAATATATCCCCAGAGTTAGCATTTGTAGCCAGTTCTTGAAACTTTGTTAATATACTTTCTCAGGATAGTTTATGTCTATCTTCAAGAGTCCTCCAGTTCAGTTCATTCTCTGTGACACTCTCCCATGGATTAGACAAACCTGTGACCATTTGTGCTGCCCTTCTCTGCACATGTTCAGTGTTAGCTGTAAGTCCTGTCTGGTATGGGTCTCACATACTTGAGCAATATTCTAGAATTGGTCACACAAGTGATTTGTAAGCAGTCTCCTTTGTAGACTGCTTGCACTTTCTCCCCAGTATTCTACCAATTAAATGAAGTCTACATATGCTCTACTCATGACTGAATATATGTGAGCATTCCATTTCATATCCCTACAGTGTGTTACACCCACATATTTGTTTGAGTTGGCCAATTCCAAAAGTGACTCATTGATTTTATAGGTATAGGATACTATGTTTTTTAGTTTTGTGAAGAGCAAAATTTTATATTTCTGAACATTCAGAACAAGTAGCCAATCTCCGCACCAAGTTCAAATCTTATCAAGATCTGACTGTATATTTATGTACCTTTTTTACGACAGTACTTCATTACAGATAACTGCACCTTTTACAAAAAGCCTGATTTTACTATTAATATTGTTTGCAAGATTATTAATATACATCATAAACAGCAAGGGTCCCAACACATTTCTGTGGGGCACACCTGAAGTTATGTCAACATCTGATGATGACTCTTCATCTGAGATAACATGCTTTGTCCTCCCTTCCAAAAAGTCCTCAATCCAGTCAAAAATTTCACTTGATACCCTTTATGATCATACTGTTGACAATAATCATAGATGTGGTACTGAGTCAAATTCTTTTCGGAAACCAAGAAACACTGCATCCACATGACTGCCTTGATCCAAAGCTTTCAGTGCATCATGTGAGTATTTTTGTTTAAAGTTGTGGGAGAAAAGAAAGTTGAACACTATGATGAAACATGTTAATGACATTCTGCACTTAATACTTGTTTTAGTTCCAGTCACCACCCATTACTCTGTTGCACACCCACATCACACTAAGAAAATTTTTTATTCTGCTATCTTCTGAGAGAAATTACATGAGGTCAGGAGGGAAGCCAGATTGATGTTTAGCTTGACTTGGAGATTCTTGTGTAAGTTGGCTTCCTGATTTAATTTCGTGCAATTGCCTACTGCAATGTATTTATGTCTTTATGGAGTAAACTGCATGTGCAAGAATGGGTTAGAAGGCACATATTGTCCCAAAACTGAGAGTCTTTGCCTTCATTGTTAAGTGTTCCTGATGTTTAGCTTGCATCAGACCAAAGATATAGTATTATATATGCACAAGTGAATCTGGCAATGCTTCACAACTGCTGAATATAAATAAGAATTGGATACATGTCCTAAGCTCCTTATCTGTGCTCGCTCAATTCATCTCCTCCCCCTCCCTCCCCCCTCTTGTTGTCCATTTCCTATCCCCCTCTCCTACTCCATCTCCTCTCCCTGCTCTCTCTGACCTTGATCCTTGCTTATTGTTATTGCAAATTCAAATTCCATAATAGTATTCTAATCACAAACTGATGAGCAGGGAATACAACTTTCTTGTTTCCTCTGTAAATTGACTACAAGAAACAAAACAGAACAACACCCTGTTGTACATACAATCTTTGTTTGAAAATATCTATAATGAGAAAGGATATATATGCAAGAAATAAATTGTGTAATTGTTTCAATGCCATGCTACCATAGTTAAAACTGACTGTGAGAAAGAAAATGAGTCAACACTTTTTTACAGCAGAGCACAGCATAGCATTTTCTTTCTTATTGTTGGTTTCAATAAGTAAACCTATAAACAGTTGTTTTAAGAAAAAAAGTGTAGTCCATGTTCATCTCAATGTTTATTACTGTATCATGTAACAATTTTAAGTCAGTCAGTCAAGAAGATTTTGGGATTTTTTGCTAATAATGGTTTCCTGTTATATAGACAAACACATTTAAATGACAAAAGTTGTGGAATAGCAATATGCACATTTACAGATGGTGGTAGTATTGTGTAAATAAGATATAAAAGGGCAGTGCATTAACGGAGCCGTTATTTGTACTTTTGTGATTCATGTGAAAAGGTTTCCAACATGATTTTGGATGCACAATGGGAATTAACAGACTTTGAACGTGGAATGGTAGTTGGAGCTAGACACATGAGACATTCCATTTGGGGAAAGTTTAGGGAATGCAGCATGTCACTGGGCCACAGTGTGAAAGGTGTGCTGGGAATACTGAATTTCAGGTGTTACCTCTAACCATGGACAACGCAGTGGTCGATAGCCTTCACTTAAGGACTGAGAGAAGTGCTCTTTGTATAGAGTTGTCACGGCTAACAGACAAGTAACACTGCATGAAATAACTGCAGAAATCAATGTAGGACATATAACAAACATATCCATTTGGACAATCTGCAGCACCTTTCCTAGGCATGTGACCATATTGGTTCGACCCTAGATGACTGGAAGACTGTGGCCTGGTCAGACAAGCCCTGATTTCAGTTGTTAAGAGCTGATGATAGGGTTTGAGTGTGGCACAGACAGGACAAAGCCATGGACCCTAATTGTCAACGAGGCAGTGCGCAAACTGGTGGCTCCATGATGGTGTGGACTGTGTTTACAAGGAACGAACTGGGTCCTCTGATCCAACTGAACTGATCGTTGGATGGGAATGATTATGTTCGGCTACTTGGAGACCATTTTCAGCCATTTCATGGACTTCATATTCCCAAACAACTAAGAAATTGTTATGGACGACCATGCACTGCGTCACTGGGCAGGTAGTTTGAAGAACATTCTGGACTGATCACCCAACATGAATCCCATCGAACATTTATGAAACATGACCAAGAGGTCAGTTTGTGGACGAAATTCTGCACTGGCAACAATTTCACAATTAAGAATGGCTATAGAGGTGACGTAATTTAATATTTCTGCAGGGTACTTCCAACAACTAGTTGAGTCTATGCTACATTGAGTTGCTGCACTACACGGGGAAAAAGAAGGTACGACATGATATTAGGTGGCCCAGACTTTTATCACCTCAGTGTACATCATATGTATTAAGAATAAATACAGCCTATGCCCATCTGGATGTTCATCAGTATAATGTGTAAAAATCTGAAGTAAATCAGTCAAGAACTTTCTGAAATTATATCTGCTGGTTATCTGAATGCTTATTAGAGCAATATATAAAAATTGGAAGAAAGATCAGTCAAAAAGTTTCAAGATTTTTGCTAACAATGTTTTCGCTTTATATATTACACTTATTAAAAATATATAACCTAATGTGAAGGAACTGGCCGTGAACTTTTTAACATTTTTGGTAACAATGTTTGCCTTTTATACGTTGTTGTTGTTGTTGCTGCTGCTGCTGCTGCTGCTGCTGTTGTTGTTTGTGTCTTCAGTCCAGAGACTGGTTTGATGCAGCTCTCCATGCTACTCTATCCCATGCAAGCCTCTTCATCTCTGAATAACTATTGCAACCTACATCCTTCTGAATCTGCTTAGCGTATTCACCTCTTGGTCTCCCTCTATGATTTTACCCTCCACGCTTCCCTCCAGTACTGGTTGTGCCACAAATTCCTCTTCTCCCTAATTCTATTCAGCACCTCCTCATTAGTTATGTGATCTACCCGTCTATTCTTCAGCGTTCTTCTGTAGCACTACATTTTGAAGAAATTCTCTTTGTATCTAAACTGTTTATCATCCATGTTTTACTTCCGTACATGGCTACACTCCATATAAATACTTTCAGAAAAGATTTCATGACACTTAAATCAATACTCAATGTTAACAAATTTCTCTTCTTCAGGAATGCTTTCTTGACACAGCCAATATACATTTTATATCCTCTCTACTCCAGTCATCATCAGTTATTTTGCTTCCCAAATAGCAAAACTCGTTCACTACTTCAACTGTCTCATTTCCTAATCTAATACCCTCAGCATCGCCTGATTTATACATTATACATGTATTTATAGATTGTATATATTAAGAATTGTATAGACTATTTCTGTTTGAATGTTCATTAACATATTGTTTAAAAATTTGGAGTAAATCAATTGAGAACTTTTTGAGATTTTTTGGTAATCGTGATTTCCCCTTGTGTATTAGATGTATATTTATATAATGTTTATATTATAAAGTGTGTAGTCTATGTATATCTGGATGTTCATTACAAAATTGTGTAAAAATTTCAAGTAAATCAAACAAGTACTTTACAAGTTTTTTGGTAACAGTATAAAACAATGACTTTTTATATAGTAATATATAGTAAAACTGCAAAAGCTATCAACAATTAATTGACACTGTCATTTATATTAGATTTTTCAAATTGTTAAATTTTTTCATCAGCTTGTTAATATAGCATAGGGCAATCAGAATCACTCCACAAATACTAATTTGTTACAATCTCAAATGTATATTTAACAGAACAAAAATATAGGGAAATTGTGACCAGAGTGGAAGTCCTGTACAGCATGGATGTGAATGACGTATTTCATAGCACTTTGCAGTTTATGTTTTATGTACCTGTAAGATATAATATTTATTATTATTATTATTATTATTATTATTATTATTATTATTATTATACCCTTCCAGTATCCTTGTGACCAGAGTGGAAGTCCTGTACAGCACGGATGTGAATGACGTATTTCATAGCACTTTGCAGTTTATGTTTTATATACCTGGAAGATGTAATATTTATTATTATTTCTTTCCTTTCTCAGACGTTATGTCTGGTTAAAAATGGAAAGTGACATGGACCTTGATCAAGCGTGACTTCCTTTTAACTGTACGGTATATGTTACATTGCATTTAGCAACTTTCGAGTCATTGAACATGTATCAATAATTACAGATTTCTGTAGCTGTATATATACGTTTGGATGTAGCTGTATTGTGTTGATGTACTGGTGCATACTGTGTGGTATGACTCCTGTAGTTGATAGTATAATTTTATAATGTCAAATTTATCCTGATGCCACATGTCCTTGACTTCCTCAGCCAGTTGGATGTATTTTTCAATTGTTTCTCCTGTTTTCTTCTGGATATTTGTTGTATTGGGTATGGATATTTCTATTAGTTGTGTTAATTTCTTCTTTTTATTGGCGAGTATGATGTCAGGTTTGTTATGTGGTGGTGTTTTATCTGTTATAATGATTCTGTTCCAGTATAATTTGTATTCATCATTCTCCAGTACATTCTGTGGTGCATACTTGTATGTGGGAACGTGTTGATTTATTAGTTTATGTTGTATGGCAAGTTGTTGATGTATTATTTTTGCTACATTGTCATGTCTTCTGGTGTATTCTGTATTTGCTAGTATTGTACATCCGCTTGTGATGTGATCTACTGTTTCTATTTGTTGTTTGCAAAGTCTGCATTTATTTGTTGTGGTATTGGGATTTTTAATAATATGCTTGCTGTAATATCTGGTGTTTATTGTTTGATACTGTATTGCAATCATGAATCCTTCCATCTCACTGTATATATTGCCTTTTCTTAGCCATGTGTTGGATGCGTCTTGATTGATGTGTGGCTGTGTTAGATGATATATGGGTGCTTGCCATGGAGTGTTTTCTTTTTCCAATTTACTTTCTTTGTATCTGTTGATGTTATGTGATCTAAAGGGTTGTAGAAGTGGTTATGAAACTGCAATGGTGTAGCTGATGTATTTATATGAGTGATTGCTTTGTGTATTTTGCTAGTTTCTGCTCGTTCTATAAAGAATTTTCTTAAATTGTCTACCTGTCCGTAATGTAGGTTTTTTTATGTTGATAAATCCCCTTCCTCCTTCCTTTCTGCTTAATGTGAATCTTTCTGTTGCTGAATGTATGTGATGTATTCTATATTTGTGGCATTGTGATCGTGTAAGTGTATTGAGTGCTTCTGGGTCTGTGTTACTCCATTTCACTACTCCAAATGAGTAGGTCAGTATTGGTATAGCATAAGTAGCTTTTGTCTTGTTTCTTGCTGTCAATTCTGTTTTCAGTATTTTTGTTAGTCTCTGTCTATATTTTTCTTTTAGTTCTTCTTTAATATTTGTATTATCTATTCCTATTTTTTGTCTGTATCCTAGATATTTATAGGCATATGTTTTTTCCATTGCTTCTATGAAGTTGCTGTGGTCATCCAATAAGTAATCTTCTTGTTTAGTGTGTTTTCCCTTGACTATGCTATTTTTCTTACATTTGTCTGTTCCGAAAGCCATATTTATATCATTGCTGAATCCTTCTGTTATCTTCAGTAACTGGTTGAGTTGTAGATTCATTGCTGCCAGTAGTTTTAGATCATCCATGTATAGCAAATGTGTGATTTTGTGTTGGTATGTTCCAGTAATATTATATCCATAATTTGTAGTATTTAGCATGTTGGATAGTGGGTTCAGAGCAAGGCAGAACCAGAAAGGACTTAATGAGTCTCCTTGGTATATTCCACACTTAATCTGTATTGGCTCTGATGTGATATTATTTGAATTTGTTTGGATATTAAGTGTGGTTTTCCAATTTTTCATTACTATGTTTAGGAACTGTATCAATTTAGGATCTACTTTGTTTATTTCCAATATTTGTAGTAACCATGAGTGGGGTACACTATCAAAAGCTTTTTGGTAATCAATGTATGCATAGTGTAGCAACCTTTGTTTCGTTTTAGCTTGATATGTCACCTCTGCATCTATTATCAGTTGCTCTTTACATCCTCGTGCTCCTTTGCAGCAGCCTTTTTGTTCTTCATTTATAATTTTGTTCTGTGTTGTATGTGTCATTAATTTCTGTGTAATGACTGAAGTTAATATTTTGTATATTGTTGGTAGGCATGTTATGGGGTGATATTTTGCTAGGTTTGCTGTGTCTGCTTGATCTTTAGGTTTCAGATAAGTTATTCCTTGGGTAAGTGTATCAGGGACTGTGTATGGGTCTGCAATGTAACTGTTAAATAATTTATGATATGAATATAATAGAGGGAAACATTCCACGTGGGAAAAATATATCTAAAAAGAAAGATGATGAGACTTACCAAACAAAAGCGCTGGCAGGTCGATAGACACACAAACAAACACAAACATACACACAAAATTCTAGCTTTCGCAACCAATGGTTGCCTCGTCAGGAAAGAGGGAAAGAGAGGGAAAGACAAAAGGATTTGGGTTTTAAGGGAGAGGGTAAGGAGTCATTCCAATCCCGGGAGCGGAAAGACTTACCTTAGGGGGAAAAAAGGACAGGTATACACTTGCGCACACACACACATATCCATCCGCATATACACAGACACAAGCAGAAATCACACACATATCCATCTGCATATACACAGACACAAGCAGAAATGTCTGCTTGTGTCTGTGTATATGCGGATGGATATGTGTGTGTGTGCAAGTGTATACCTGTCCTTTTTTCCCCCTAAGGTAAGTCTTTCCGCTCCCGGGATTGGAATGACTCCTTACCCTCTCCCTTAAAACCCAAATCCTTTTGTCTTTCCCTCTCCTTCCCTCTTTCCTGACGAGGCAACCGTTGGTTGCGAAAGCTAGAATTTTGTGTGTATGTTTGTGTTTGTTTGTGTGCCTATCGACCTGCCAGCGCTTTTGTTTGGTAAGTCTCATCATCTTTCTTTTTAGATATGTTAAATAATTTAGTTAGATGTGAATGTGTTGAGGTGAACTTCTTTAGCCAGAAATTTGCTATTTTATCTTTTCCAGGGGCTTTCCAATTGCATGTAGAATTAATTGCACGGGTGACTTCATGTTGCAAAATTATCACTTCAGGCATTTGTGGTATCATCTTGTATGTGTCTGTTTCTGCTTGTATCCACCGTGCATGGGTGTTAGGTTGTACTGGGTTGGACCATATGTTGCTCCAGAAGTGTTACATATCTGTTATGTTTGGTGGATTGTCTATTTTAATGTGTGTGTTATCTATTGTCTGATAAAATTTCTTTTGGTTTGTGTTGAATGTTTGGTTTTGTTTCCTTCTATTTTCACTTTTTTTTGTATCTTCTAAGTCGTCTGGGCAATGCTTGTAACTTCTGCTTCTTTTCATCTAATTGCTCTATCGCTTCTTGTTGTGATGTTTTACCTAACCTTTTTTGTTTTTTGTCTGATATTTCATTTCTTATAAATTGTGTTAGCTGTCCGATGTCTTTTCTCAGTTTTTCTGTTCTGATCTGTAGCCTGTGTTGCCACGCTGGTTTTGTGAGTTTCTTCTGTGTGTTGGTTGGTTCTTATCTCTGCCTAGTGTGTATATTTAGTGTAGTGAGTGCTCCTATATAAACCAGTAGTTGTAACTCTTCCATAGTTGTATTTTCATTTATTTTGTTGTGTATGATTGTGTCGATAGTTCTTATTGTTGTTTCAACTTGTGGGTTATTTGGGGGGTCTATGCAAGAATGGTCTAATGTCTGTATTTGTGTCTTTGTATTCTATATATGTCAGCTGAAATTTTTCTTCTATATATAACATGTGTGTCACTTCGTGTTCTATTTGTGCTTGTTCTGGTGGCTGTCTTAAGATTTCGTTTTCCTCTGATTGTTTAATTGATGCGTGTTGCTCTTTGTTTGTTTGCTCTGGGATGTTTGAGTCCATTACTGTATTTTCTTCTTCTTCTATTATTATTATTCCTTGACCTGTACCAAGTAGGAAAAAAGTATCTTCTACATCTGGAAGACGTGATCATATTCTCTAGATACATTGCATTTTTTTCTGCAATTATCATAACAAAATGAAGAAAAATAAATTTTTGTTGCTCCACTGTTTAACAAAGGGCAGGATAGCAAACTTTGTAATTACAGCAGAAAAGTTAGTCAACAATTTCCCTTATTACATAACAGGGACTGAATGTTACTTTTCTGAACCACAACTGTAAATATCTAACATAAGCTGCTATGAAGACAAACAGTTTTACTGACTGAGAGTGAAAAAAATAATAATCACTAAATAATTTTGTATTTAGTTACATTTCTTCCACACATTACAAATTATTTCCTTAGGAATGTAGAAAATGGAACTAAAGGCACGACTTCACATATGTCCATCTTAGTTCAAACAGATATAAACATTGGAATGAGTGAAGGTAGTAACTTTACTCCTTCCACTATTTATACTCTACCTAGGCACGTCCAAGATCATATTTAGATTAAGGCAAGTCATAATTTTCCTAATGTCTAGTAAATTCAACAACTGTAAACATTATCATCATATACCATATTGAGTACCACTTTGGTTTGATGTTGCACTGTTAAGTAGAGTTCTATTACAAGGCAAAATCAGATCTTTATTTTGTTGGAATATTTCAGAACAAATCACTCTGACGCTCCTTTGAACGATGTTTAAGTAGCACTAGACACACCACTAGAACGACTAGTAACACAGTAACAATGCCAATCAGAGTGTAAACAGCACTGCGAAATGGTTGACTCTGGTCTGTAAAAAAGATGTAGTGTAATTAAAAGTTTGATAACTGGATTATGAAGTGCGAGCACACGCGTGCGCGCGCACACACACACACACACACACACACACACACACACACACACACACACACACACACACACACACACACGACCACCACCACAAACTCCAGCAACAGTGACAGCAGAGTGTTGTGCAGGTACCACTAAATATCACTTGTTCTTCTATTTACAGAAGTATGCTCATTAAATTAACTGTAATGTTCTGAAGTGATAAAGATGTTAGATTTATTTTCTGATATACTGAAATATACTGTGCTGGAGAAACCAAAAGCTAATGATATTTGATTATACATCCTGTAATTTCTTGAGTAACTAAAATATGTGTTAGTATTAATGATCTACATAAATGCAGTTCAGTAGATAATGTATAATATAGTATCAATATATATCAACCCTTTCACTATTTCAACAAATTTGTTGGTAAATTAACGTTTGATCAGGAATCAGATACATTTTCATGACAAAAACATTTAAGTAAGCCTCTCAGTTTGTCTTCACATATCAGTGGAGGGTGGGAAGAATTATCGCATAAATATCTCACTAAACACTGTAATTAGTCTGATCTTGTCTTCGCAGTCTCTGTGGGTGTGATATATAAGGGGCAGTGGTATATTCTAGATTTCTGACTTAATACCCCTCCTTGAAACATTGTACATTGGCTTTTATGGCATAATTGGTGTCTACTTTCAAATATCTGTGAGTTCAGCAGGTTTCTCAGCATCTCCATGATGCTCCCCCAAGGGTCAGATAAATCTGTTACCATTCAAGCTACCATTGTTTGTAAACACATCAAAAAAAGGTTTGCATCACCCCAGTTCCCAGAACTCCTGAAGATAGACATTGACTGTGGATATTGTATCACAGACACAGTCCCTTTGACTGTTCAGAGATGCAAACAACCATGCATGAACAGTGCCTATTAGATGGAGGGGGTCCAACAGTCAATCAGTTCCAGTCATTCCACCAAGAAGGAGGTGCACAGCTCATGTTGACTGTATTTCAACCATGACTAGACAGTCAATACTGCGATTCGCTTGTATCTGCATTGTTACTTCATATTGCCAGGAAGGCCTCTTACAAGGGAAGTGTCTAGGTGTCTCGGAGTGAACCAAAGTGGTGTTGTTCGAACATGGAGGAGATACAGAGAGACAGGAATTGTCGATGACATGCCTTGCTCAGGCCGCCCAAGGGCTACTACTGCAGTGGATGGCTGCTACCTATGGATTATGGCTCGGAGGAACCCTGACAGTAATGCCACCATGTTGAATAATGCTTTTCGTGCAGCCACAGGACGTTGTGTTACAACTCAAACTGTGTGCAATAGGCTACATGATGTGCAACTTCACTCCCGACATCCAGGGTGAGGTCCATTTTTGCGACCATGACACCATGCAACACGGTACAGATGGGCCCAACAACATGCCAAATGGACCGCTAGAATTGGCATCGCATTCTTTTCACCGATGAGTGTCGCATATGCCTTCATCCAGACTGTCATCGGAGACATGTTTGGAGGCAACCTGGTCAGGCTGAATGCCTTAGACACACTGTTGATTGAGTGCAGCATGGTGGAGGTTCCTGCTGTTTTGGGGTGATATTATGTGGGGCCAACGTACACTGATGGTGGTCATGGAAGGCCCCGTAATGGCTGTATGATACGTGAATGCCGTCCTCTGACTGATAGGTGCAACCATATTGATAGCTTATTGGCAATGCATTTGTCTTCATGGACGGAAATTTGTGGCCTGAGTGTGCACATATTATGAATAACTTCCTTCAGGGTAACAACATCACTCGACTAGAATGGCCAGCATGTTCTCCAGCAATGAACCCTACTGATCATGCCTGGGATAGAGATGATGTGACCCACCAACCACTCTGAGGGATCTAGGCCGAATTGCTGTTGAGGAGTGGGACAAGCTGGACCAACAGTGCCTTGATGAACTTGTGGATAGTATGCCACGACAAATACAGGCATGCATCAATGCAAGAGGTTGTGCTACTGTGTATTAGAGGTACTGGTGTGTACAGCAGTCTGAACCACCATCTCTGAATGTCTTGCTGTGTGGTGGTACAGCATGGAATGTTTGGTTTTCATGAGCAATAAAAAGGGCAGAAATAACGTTTACATTGATCTTTATTCAAATTTTCTGTACAGGTTTCGGAACTCTCAGAACCGAGGTAACGCAAAACGTTTTTGATGTGTTCATATGTTCAGTATCCATTGTTGGTCCTTTTGATATAGGTACCACACACTTGAGCAGTACCCTATGAAGAATGGCATCAGTGTTTTGTAAATATTCTCTTGCATTATAGATAACTGAATCATCTGAGGTTACTATTAACATTGTCTGCAAGGTCATTAATATACAACATGATCAGCAAGGTTCCTAACACTCTCACCTAGGGCACACCTGATGTTTCTTCTGTCTCTATTGATGTCTCTCCATCCAAGATAATAAGCTGTGTCCTTCCTACCAAAAATTCCTCAATCCAATCACAAATGCAAATGATAACCCACATGATCATACATTCATTAATAAGTGTGTACTGAGTCAAATGCTTTCTTTGAAGTCAAGAAATACTTCATCTACCTGACTGTCTTAATGCATAACTTCCCAGATGTCACGTGAAAAAAAAACACAGGTTGGATTTTGCATAACCGATCTAACTACAAATATATATCAATGTTATTGGATGCTAGTTTTCTGGACCACTTCTGCATTTTAGCAATTTCAGATTTTTGTTAACACTATTTTCACTAGTAACTGCTTACCTCATCTCCGCAGTGGTGTGAGAAATTAAACCAGAAAAAGTAAAAACTAGTTTATTTGTTTTGTAATTGAGACAGTTTCATAGCCAATCAAAACTGATAATTTTAATGATGACAAGCGATTTTGACAAAGAGTCCATCTTAAAAATTTCATATACAACTATGAGGGAAATAGACAGACTCAGATTGTGTTCTTTGGCTACAGATTGCATAGCACACTAAAATAAACACTGATAACACTTTTCAGAATGACATCCTTATTATGTACTCATGAAGTATTCATTTTGTAACTGAGAAGTACTTAACAACTTTGGAATCAAATAAAATAACACTTTTCTGAAGGAAGAATTGACTTCATTTTTGGATGGAATAAAATATTAAACATTTTGTTCTGTAGACATGTAATATAACTCTATGTTTGCAGGACTCTGAATAATTCCAAAATCCTCCCCTTTTGCTGTCCTTCATTTTTCTCATGAAAAAAGAAATGCAAGTATGCGAAGCTAGAGTCTGAAATCATTTTATAAATTGCTGTCACTGTTTTGCTCACTGTTTTATTTTTATGTTGTTAAAAAAGAAAGGTTACCGTTTAATGTTCCATTGATGATGAAGCCATTAGAGATGGATTATGCTATAAAAATAAAATAATGCTCTTTGGCTCCACCTATGGAAATCACATGAAATTCTTACAGTACATAATTATAGTGGATTGTATGAGGTGTGATTTTACAGACAAGTGATAGATCACTAAACTCTTACTAAGCTGGTCATTGCTTGCACATATGGGTGCAGGTTAGTGGAAGTGCCAGATTATTGAGAGTATCTGAAATTTAGTTGAAACACATGGGGACTATACTTTATTAAGTCCAAATATACTATCATTTTCATAGAAACGTAATCCTTGGGTGTGTACATGACTGCACATTCACTATGAAACATGCCCCAAATATTTGTTACTCTGAAGCAGTATGTTGGTGACCTGTTCTTTCCCACAATCACTTCACAAGCATTACATCATTACTGCACGTGTGTGATTGTTACATAAGATGTCTGCAGCTTCAGCACTAGCATGATGAGAAATGTTCATGCCCTCTCTGCCAATGCTATTTTCTTCATCAAATTCATCATTACTATCCTGCATGCTTTTGATTATTTCTTCATCAGCTGAAGTTTGGTTTATCTCACAGTTTTCCATATTCAGCCACTTGGCAACATCTTCTTCATGATTTCTCCTACTCCTGTAAGCTTGTGGAACTTCGTCAGTGTACAGAGAGTCAGGAACACAAGCTTCTGATTTGACTGGCTCATCAATGTCACTCAGTACTAGCTAAAACTCTGCTTCAATGGATGGTCAGATTTTTCTCCAGCTCTTCATTATGGTAGCTTTCTCCACTTCATTCCATGCTTCAGCTTTTTGGAAAACATCATCACGTAAGGTGATTGATTTCTGTTTTTTCCATGTAGTTCTTTCCACATTCATTCATCAAGGAAACAAGAAGTGCATGTCAATAGCTTTTGGTGAAAGCTTTTTCTTCTTGAGCTCTTTTCTCACAGCTGGTACAATGTTTTGTGGAACCACCAAGAAAATATTTCTCTGTACACACACACACACACACACACACACACACACACACTCTCTCTCTCTCTCTCTCTCTCTCTCTCTCTCTCTCTCTCTCTCTCTCTATCTTCTGAACACAAATTGCACTTTTAGCATATTTCTGCCACTATATTGAAAATAATGTGGATGTTAGGATTTCCCAAGCACAATGAGTGGTAGTTATGATTCCCATATGTGTTAAAAGACACCATTAATGTTACCCACTGTTCTTTTTCTTGCTTTGCAGCTAATATTTTTTAAGGAAACATCTTTTAAAAGAGGCCAGTTTCATCAGTATTGTGTGAGGAAACTGTAGAAACTGTCCTGCACCATTTTCGCTAGCTGAGCAACTTTCGCCGGTGACTGTCAGCTGCCGCAAGTTGTGTAGTCTTTTTTCTTCTTGATAGACAACCCTCACTTGCTACAAGTAAGTTACTGCCATCAAGCTGTTTGTTAACTGCGGCTGCTCTTCCCTTTATTATCGGGCCACTGATTGAAATTCCTTCACAGCATTGTTGTACAAATCATTCCTAAACAGCTGTATGCAGTTCTTCATTCTCACTCTTTAGCACAACCATCCCCCCCATGAACCATGGACCTTGCCGTTGGTGGGGAGGCTTGCGTGTCTCAGCGATACAGATAGCTGTACTGTAGGTGCAACCACAATGGAGGAGTATCTGTTGAGAGGCCAGACAAACGTGTGGTTCCTGAAGAGGGGCAGCAGCCTTTTCAGTAGTTGCAGGGGCAACAGTCTGGATGATTGACTGTTCTGGCCTTGTAACACTAACCAAAACGGCCTTGCTGTGCTGGTACTGCAAACGGCTGAAAGCAAGAGGAAACTACAGCCGTAATTTTTCCCGAGGGCATGCAGCTTTACTGTATGGTTAAATGATGATGGCGTCCTCTTGGGTAAAATATTTCGGAGGTGAAATACACTCCTGGAAATGGAAAAAAGAACACATTGAATCCGGTGTGTTAGACCCACCATACTTGCTCCGGACACTGCGAGAGGGCTGTACAAGCAATGATCACACGCACGGCACAGCGGACACACCAGGAACCGCGGTGTTGGCCGTTGAATGGCACTAGCTGCGCAGCATTTGTGCACCGCCGCCGTCAGTGTCAGCCAGTTTGCCATGGCATACGGAGCTCCATCGCAGTCTTTAACACTGGTAGCATGCCGCGACAGCGTGGACGTGAACCGTATGTGCAGTTGACGGACTTTGAGCGAGGGCGTATAGTGGGCATGCGGGAGGCCGGGTGGACGTACCGCCGAATTGCTCAACACGTGGGGCGTGAGGTCTCCACAGTACATCGATGTTGTCGCCAGTGGTCGGCGGAAGGTGCACGTGCCCGTCGACCTGGGACCGGACCGCAGCAACGCACGGATGCACGCCAAGACCGTAGGATCCTACTCAGTGCCGTAGGGGACCGCACCGCCACTTCCCAGCAAATTAGGGACACTGTTGCTCCTGGGGTATCGGCGAGGACCATTCACAACCGTCTCCATGAAGCTGGGCTACGGTCCAGCACACCATTAGGCCGTCTTCCGCTCACGCCCCAACATCGTGCAGCCCGCCTCCAGTGGTGTCGCGACAAGCGTGAATGGAGGGACGAATGGAGACGTGTCGTCTTCAGCGATGAGAGTCGCTTCTGCCTTGGTGCCAATGATGGTCGTATGCGTGTTTGGCGCCGTGCAGGTGAGCGCCACAATCAGGACTGCATACGACCGAGGCACACAGGGCCAACACCTGGCATCATGGTGTGGGGAGCGATCTCCTACACTGGCCGTACACCACTGGTGATCATCGAGGGGACACTGAATAGTACACGGTACATCCAAACCGTCATCGAACCCATCGTTCTACCATTCCTAGACCGGCAAGGGAACTTGCTGTTCCAACAGGACAATGCACGTCCGCATGTATCCCGTGCCACCCAACGTGCTCTAGAAGGTGTAAGTCAACTACCCTGGCCAGCAAGATCTCCGGATCTGTCCCCCATGGAGCATGTTTGGGACTGGATGAAGCGTCGTCTCATGCGGTCTGCACGTCCAGCACGAATGCTGCTCCAACTGAGGCGCCAGGTGGAAATGGCATGGCAAGCCGTTCCACAGGACTACATCCAGCATCTCTACGATCGTCTCCATGGGAGAATAGCAGCCTGCATTGCTGCGAAAGGTGGATATACACTGTACTAGTGCCGACATTGTGCATGCTCTGTTGCCTGTGTCTATGTGCCTGTGGTTCTGTCAGTGTGATCATGTGATGTATCTGACCCCAGGAATGTGTCAATAAAGTTTCCCCTTCCTGGGACAATGAATTCACGGTGTTCTTATTTCAATTTCCAGGAGTGTAGTCCCTCATTCGGATCTCCGGGTGGGGACTACTCAAGAGGATGTCATTATCAGGAGAAAGAAAACTGGCGTTCTACGGATCGGAGTGTGGAATGTCAGATCCCTTAATTGGGCAGGTAGGTTAGAAAATTTAAAAAGGGAAATGGATAGCTTAAAGTTAGATATAGTGGGAATTAGTGAAGTTCGGTGGCAGGAGGAACAAGATTTCTGGTCAGGTGACTACAGGGTTATAAACACAAAATCAAATGAGGGTAATGCAGGAGTAGGTTTAATAATGAATAGGAAAATAGGAATGCATGTAAGCTACTACAAACAGCATAGTGAACACATTATTGTGGCCAAGATAGATACAAAGCCCACACCTACGGCAGTAGTACAAGTTTATATGCCAACTAGCTCTGCAGATGACAAGGAAATTGAAGAAATGTATGATGAAATAAAAGAAATTATTCAGATAGTGAAGGGAGACAAAAATTTAATAGTCATGGGTGACTGGAATTCGTCAGTAGGAAAAGGGAGAGAAGGAAATGTAGTAGGTGAATATGGATTGGGGCTAAGAAATGAAAGAGGAAGCCGCCTGGTAGAATTTTGCACAGAGCATGGAAGAAGCCTGGAGATACTGACAGGTTTGAGATAGATTATATAATGGTAAGACAGAGATTTAGGAACCAGGTTTTAAATTGTAAGACATTTCCAGGCGCAGATGTGGACTCTGACCACAATCTGTTGGTTATGAACTGTAGATTAAAACTGAAAAAACTACAAAAAGGTGGTAATTTAAGGAGATGGGACCTGGATAAACTGACTAAACCAGAGGTTGTACAGAATTTCAGGGAGAGCATAAGGGAACAATTGACAAGAATGGGGGAAAGAAATACAGTAGAAGAAGAATGGGTAGCTTTGAGGGATAAAGTAATGAAGGCAGCAGAGCATCAAGTAGGTAAAAAGACGAGGGATAGTAGAAATCCTCGGGTAACAGAAGAAATATTGAATTTAATTGATGAAAAGAGAAAATATAAAAATGCAGTAAATGAAGCAGGCAAAAAGGAATACAAATGTCTCAAAAATGAGTTCGACAGGAAGTGCAAAATGGCTAAGCAGGGATGGTTAGAGAACAGATGTAAGGATGTTGAGGCTTATCTCACTAGGGGTAAGATAGATACTGCTTACAGGAAAATTAAAGAGACCTTTGGAGAAAAGAGAACCACTTGTATGAATATCAAGAGCTCAGATGGAAACCCAGTTCTAAGCAAAGAAGGGAAAGCAGAAAGGTGGAAGGAGTATATAGAGGGTCTATACAAGGGCGATGTACTTGAGGACAATATTATGGAAATGGAAGAGGATGTAGATGAAGATGAAATGGGAGATATGATACTGCCTGAAGAGTTTGACAGAGCACTGAAAGACCTGAGTCGAAACAAGGCCCCGGGAGTAGACAACATTCCATTAGAACTACTGACAGCCTTGGGAGAGCCAGTCCTAACAAAACTCTACCGTCTGGTGAGCAAGATGTATGAGACAGGCGAAATACCCTCAGACTTCAAGAAGAATATAATAATTCCAATCCCAAAGAAAGCAGGTGTTGACAGATGTGAAAATTACTGAACTATCAGTTTAATAAGTCACGGCTGCAAAATACTAATGCGAATTCTTTACAGATGAATGGAAAAACTAGCAGAAGCCGACCTCAGGGAAGATCAGTTTGGATTCTGTAGAAATATCGGTACACGTGAGGCAATACTGACCCTACGACTTATCTTAGAAGCTAGATTAAGGAAAGGCAAACCTACGTTTCTAGCATTTTTAGACTTAGAGAAAGCTTTTGACGATGTTGACTGGAATACTCTCTTTCAAATTCTGAAGGTGGCAGGGGTAAAATACAGAGAGCGAAAAGCTATTTACAATTTGTACAGAAACCAGATGGCAGTTATAAGAGTCGAGGGACATCAAAGGGAAGCAGTGGTTGGGATGGGAGTGAGACAGTGTTGTTGCCTCTCGCCGATGTTATTCAATCTCTATATTGAGCAAGCAGTAAAGGAATCAAAAGAAAAATTTGGAGTAGGTATTAAAATCCATGGAGAAGAAATGACATTGTAATTCTGTCAGAGACAGCAAAGGACTTGGAAGAGCATCTGAACAGAATGGACAGTGTCTTGAAAGGAGGGTATAAGATGAACATCAACAAAAGCAAAACGAGGATAATGGAATGTAATCGAATTAAGTCGGGTGATGCTGAGGGAATTAGATTAGGAAATGAGACACTTAAAGTAGTAAAGGAGTTTTGCTATTTGGGGAGTAAAATAACTGATGATGGTTGAAGTAGAGAGGATATAAAATATAGACTGGCAATGGCAAGGAAAGCATTTCTGAAGAAGAGAAATTTGTTAACATCGAGTATAGATTTAAGTGTCAGGAAGTCATTTCTGAAAGTATTTGTATGGAGTGTAGCCATGTATGGAAGTGAAACATGGACGATAAATAGTTTGGACAAGAAGAGAATAGAAGCTTTCGAAATGTTGTGCTACAGAAGAATGCTGAAGATTAGATGGGTAGATCACATAACTAATGAGGAGGTGTTGAATAGGATTGGGGAAAAGAGAAGTTTGTGGCACAACTTGACTAGGAGAAGGGATCGGTTGGTAGGACATGTTCTGAGGCATCAAGGGTTCACCAATTTGGTATCGGAGGGCAGCGTGCAGGGTAAAAATCGTAAAGGGAGACCAAGGGATGAATACACCAAACAGATACAGAAGGATGTAGGTTGCAGTAGGTACTGGGAGATGAAGAAGCTCACACAGGATAGAGTAGCATGGAGAGCTGCATCAAACCAGTCTCAGGACTGAAGACCACAACAACAACACAGCACAACCATCTGTTTACTCAGCTCACTTTCCATTTGAGTTGCATACTGTCAGATAATGTCTTCTTATTGATGTCATAATTAGTTGCTCATCCAGAATTGTACTCAGCAGTTATGACTTTCTGGGAAGAACCTCATTTCAACTTATCTTAAGTTTAAGAGTTTCCGCTGAGGTCTAACGTGACATGTTTCCTTTGAGAAGCCCTTATACTGAAATGTGAAGAAAACTGCAGTTCGAAATATCTATGGCATAGTTAAACATCATAATTAAGTAATAACATTGTTGCACATGGTAACTCATTGTTGTGCATGTCATTGCTGCCCAAATGGTGACTGGAGGCCCAGATGTGGGGCTTAATTACAGAGAGGCTGGACCACTGAGGGCAGGATTAGCAAGAGTTTGATGTAACTGAGTTCAAGGGACGTAGAGAAGCAAAGAAGAAGGGATAAATGAAAAACATAGGTATTCATTCATTGCCGGACATTAAAACTGTGACACTGGAAGGAATAAGAATTTTAAAATTTTACTTTCTGTGTAAATACAATATAGTAGAAAAAAAACGTGACTATATTTCTAGGTGCTTTGGGGTTGTACAGGAAGCACAATTTAGTAAGCAGAGCTGCCACATCTGGCAACAACAATGGCTCCTATTAGTCTGGGTCCTGAGCTGAACTGATATTGGTCAACCATTTGAAGTGTGACAACTGGTGTTCAAATTCCAACTATAAGAATCAGAGGTGACCATGTTGTGTACTGAATGGCACCTCATCCATCATACTAGATGCTGGGCCTTTACAACATTGGTGAATGCAATCTGGCATCATTCTTTCCTCACATCCATATACATACATTGTGATAAACATGATGTGGTGCTACTACTCCCGTGCTCAGTGTTGCCATTGTGTGTGCCACTTTTGGTGTTCCTCTTACTGCTGCCACATCAAGGGAAGAAGCAACAGTGGTCTCTGTACTAACAGTGTGCACTGTTCTACATGCCATCGCATTGAGTTGCTACAACTGAGCCCATTCTCTGACTCAAGGTATGTGACACGCATGTACAATTCTGCATGGTCCAGTGAACTGTATGTCTGTCCTCTCAGGTCTTACATGACTCTGAGTATGGTCCGTCTGAACCCATTGATTCCATATTCACTTCACAGTTATCAGATCCTGACTAATATTAATTGTCTTGACAGGCTATGATCCTACAGCTGTCAAATATGTATGTATGCTGGTAGAAGTTACTGCCTGTCTTCCCCTATATGCAGACTGTAGATAGTATTGCTTCCACATAGTTTGGTGGTTTAGATGGTGTGCTAAATATTTGTGAATCCAAGCATGTACCGCAGGCAGCTCGTAAGAATGGTTGCAAGGGATAAAGTAAGGTGTGGAGAAAGCAGTGCTTCCTCGTACTCCTTTCTATCCCCACAGCAACCTACATATGGAATGCAATATTAGTTAACCAAAAAACATTGCCCGACTAGTAGACTTCATTGTCACCCTTGCTATGTTGTGTATTGTTGTTCGCATTCAATTAGTATATATGTTACTGTAAAAGTAAGATGACTGGTAAATCCTAGAATTAACTGTTGAAACCTAAGACTTACCATCACGGTGTGTTAAAAGTCCGAAATTTCTGATTATATGTATAGATTTCGAACTTTTTGCCAATAGATGTTGGTAAATCTTACGATGTACCCATACCAACTGGTAAAACCATATTCATTATATATATATTATATTATATACATTGCCGGGCATTATACATTATATATTATATTCATATCATTAATTTGAACCCAACAATCACGTTTGTTATTGTTATTGTTATTGTCACTGTTACATTTCGTAGTCTTTTCTATCGTCTTATTTCCTCCTTCTGTTTTTGCCAGCAGTTTCACTTTCTATTCACCTTCTCCTTTTTTACCGTAATCCAGTATACAATTTTATCCCGCCAATATATACTCAATAATACGTAATAATACGTAACCCACTTCCAAACCATAACCAAAAATTTTTTTTCCGCTTTCAACACTACCGCTGCTATAAAATCCACCGTTTCCAGTTCACAAACAGTTCCTTTCAGCTATTAAACAACCTTTTCGGCTAGTTTTAATAACTTTTGCTTTATTTCCATTTCCGTTTTTCGCACATCACCGATCATTTTTAGCCGCTTCCCATAGGTTTTAACGTCATTATTTCTTCATCAGACAATTGTTAGCTTCATTTCCATAATCTGCCACCACCAAACCACTCCTTTTAATATATCCTCACGTAGTTTTTTCGAAATTTTCCCGTATTTCTCCACCCTTTAACGTGTTTTGGCGGCAACACAACCACCTAACCTTTATGCACATTATTATCTACCTACACAAGTTCACCACAGGATCAACATAGCCCAGCTCTAACGAACCCTTTTTCGCCTTTTTTCACACCAGATCTCCATTTGCTTTCTAGTTTTACCTTTATCTCTCCCCATATGTTTTTATATTTATTTTTATTTTCATTTCAGCCTCGTGTTCCACTTTCCACCTTCTAGTACCATGTCACCCTCACAACACCTCCACAACGACCCCATTAAGTTTTATTTACATTCCCTCCGCAAACATGCCTTCGCCCTAGCCAGATTACACTCCCATATTTTATTTTCTCAGGCTTGTCTGACATTTGGCATCACCCCCAAAGGCCTCACACTTAAAGTTCCCATCTCTGGCTGCAACCCTTCTTTCCATCAGTCCCTATACCAGTTCCAAACCGAACAATCCATTGCCCTCACCCACCTAATCCTTCACCTACACATCCACTCAGCCAATCAACACACCCATCAACTCCTATCCTTAATAAAAGTCCTCAATCTTTCCTCTCCCACATCCACACCGGTTGTTCAGAGCATCCTCCTACAGGCCAACCGCAAGTTAGAACAGCATGCCACCCTACACCTTAAAAAACTATCCAATCTCCTGGTTTCCCACCTCCGGAAAGGCAACTCACTCACCCTTCACAACCTTTCCAGCAAACCTCAACCTCCTCTCATTGCACACAAACCCAGTCTCTCCCATCTACTCAATCTCCCACTTCCAGCTCCACTCCCTCCATAACTTCAAAATTCCAATCAACACAATCTGGAACCACAACACCCCAATTCTGTAGTTAACCTTTCCTCCAAACCTCTCTCCCAATCCGAAACCTCTGTCCTATCCAAAGGCCTCACCTTCAGCCCCACTCCCAGATTTAACCAAACAGCCCTCGTCAAAGATTTACTGTCCTACACCCGTACTCTCTGCTGGAAATATCACTTTGCCACGAAGAAAAATGATCCTAATCCTACTCCTAATGATCCAACTCCCCAAGACACTATCCAAATTGAACCATGCCTGGAACAGTTCCGGCCTCCATCACAGTGGGACCCACCTCCTCTTCCTCAAAATCACCCTCTCCTAACCTTCCAGGAATTTCTGACTTCCAGCCTTGCCTCTCAATCCTTCTTAAAAAACCTTAATCCTACTCCCAACATCACCACTGCTGAAGCCCAGGCTATCCGTGATCTGAAGGCTGACCAATCCATCGTCATTCTTCCGGCGGACAAGGGTTCCACGACTGTGGTACTTGATCGTCGGGAGTATGTGGCTGAGGGACTGCGTCAGCTTTCAGACAACACTACTTACAAAGTTTGCCAAGGTAATCCCATTCCTGATGTCCAGGCAGAGCTTCAAGGAATCCTCAGAACCTTAGGCCCCCTACAAAACCTTTCACCTGACTCCATCAACCTCCTGACCCCACCAACACCCCGCACCCCTACCTTCTACCTTCTTCCCAAAATTCATAAACCCAATCATCCCGGCCGTCCCATTGTAGCTGGTCTCCAAGCCCCCACAGAACGCATCTCTGCCTACGTAGATCAACACCTTCAACCCATTACATGCAGTCTCCCATCCTTCATCAAAGACACCAACCACTTTCTCGAACGCCTGGAATCCCTACCCAGTCTGTTACCCCCGGAAACCATCCTTGTAACCATTGATGCCACTTCCTTATACACAAATATTCCGCATGTCCAGGGCCTCACTGCGATGGAGCACTTCCTTTCACGCCGATCACCTGCCGCCCTACCTAAAACCTCTTTCCTCATTACCTTAGCCAGCTTCATCCTGACCCACAACTTCTTCACTTTTGAAGGCCAGACATACCAACAATTAAAGGGAACAGCCATGGGTACCAGGATGGCCCCCTCATACGCCAACCTATTCATGGGTCGCTTAGAGGAAGCCTTCTTGGTTACCCAGGCCTGCCAACCCAAAGTTTGGTACAGATTCATTGATGACATTTTCATGATCTGGACTCACAGTGAAGAAGAACTCCAGAATTTCCTCTCCAACCTCAACTCCTTTGGTTCCATCAGATTCACCTGGTCCTACTCTAAATCCCATGCCACTTTCCTTGACGTTGACCTCCACTTGTCCAATGGCCAGCTTCACATGTCCGTCCACATCAAACCCACCAACAAGCAACAGTACCTCCATTATGACAGCTGCCACCCATTCCACATCAAACGGTCCCTTCCCTACAGCCTAGGTCTTCGTGGCAAACGAATCTGCTCCAGTCTGGATTCCTTGAACCATTACACCAACAACCTGAAAACAGCTTTTGCATCCCGTAACTACCCTCCTGACCTGGTACAGAAGCAAATAACCAGAGCCACTTCCTCATCTCCTCAAACCCGGAACCTTCCACAGAAGAACCCCAAAAGTGCCCCACTTGTGACAGGATACTTTCCGGGACTGGATCAGATTCTGAATGTGGCTCTCCAGCAGGGATACGACTTCCTCAAATCCTGCCCTGATATGAGATCCATCCTTCAAGAAATCCTCCCCACTCCACCAAGAGTGTTTTTCCGCCGTCCACCTAACCTTCGTAACCTCTTAGCCCATGAAATCCCCAAACCACCTTCCCTACCCTCTGGCTCCTACCCCTGTAACTGCCCCCAGTGTAAAACCTGTCCCATGCACCCTCCCACCACCACCTATTCCAGTCTTGTAACCCGGAAGGTGTACACGATCAAAGGCAGAGCCACGTGTGATAGCACCCACGTGATTTACCAACTGACCTGCCTACACTGTGAAGCTTTCTATGTGGGAATGACCAGCAACAAACTGTCCATTCGCATGAATGGACACAGGCAGACAGTGTTTGTTGGTAATGAGGTTCACCCTGTGGCTAAACATGCCTTGGTGCACGGCCAGCACATCTTGGCACAGTGTTACACCGTCCGGGTTATCTGGATACTTCCCACTAACACCAACCTGTCAGAACTCCGGAGATGGGAACTTGCCCTTCAGCATATCCTCTCTTCTTGCTATCCACCAGGCCTCAATCTCTGCTAATTTCTAATTTCAATTTGCCGCCGCTCATACCTCACCTGTCTTTCAACATCATCTTTGCCTCTGTACTTCCGCCCCGACTGACATCTCTGCCCAAACTCTTTGCCTTTACAAATGTGTGCTTGTGTCTGTGTATATGCGGATGGATATGTGTGTGTGTGCGAGTGTATACCTGTCCTTTTTTCCCCATAAGGTAAGTCTTTCCGCTCCCGGGATTGGAATGACTCCTTACCCTCTCCCTTAAAACCCAAATCCTTTTGTCTTTCCCTCTCCTTCCCTCTTTCCTGACGAGGCAACCGTTGGTTGCGAAAGCTAGAATTTTGTGTGTATGTTTGTGTTTGTTTGTGTGTCTATCGACCTGCCAGCGCTTTTGTTTGGTAAGTCTCATCATCTTTCTTTTTAGATATATTTTTCCCACGTGGAATGTTTCCCTCTATTATATATATATATATATATATATATATATATATATATATATATATATAAAAAGAAAGATGATGAGACTTACCAAACAAAAGCGCTGGCAGGTCGATAGACACACAAACAAACACAAACATACACACAAAATTCAAGCTTTCGCAACCAACGGTTGCCTCATCAGGAAAGAGGGAAGGAGAGGGAAAGACGAAAGGATTTGGGTTTTAAGGGAGAGGGTAAGGAGTCATTCCAATCCCGGGAGCGGAAAGACTTACCTTATGGGGAAAAAAGGACAGGTATACACTCGCACACACACACATATCCATCCGCATATACACAGACACAAGCAGACATTTTCAAATGTCCTTTCGTCTTTCCCTCTCCTTTCTGCCGGGCGCGCTGGTGCGCCGATGGCAGCGAACGTGTTAAAATACTTTTCCTTTGTCACCATTTATGTTGCATATTATTCACTCAAAATTTGTCAGTGGAGGCTTTCTGCTGTCTGTTTCAATTATGAAGGAGTGTGTAGCTTTCTTGCACATTTCATACCACCTGTACATTTGAATGTGGTTTTCTTGCCCATTTTTAGGGTTGCATACTGCAATAGGTAAAAATGAAACCCTTATAGGTTCACTTTATTGTCAAGTTTGTCAATCTGTTAAGACTCCTTTTTCTCACAAGATGTTATAGATATTAAGTTGAAATTTACATCAAGTACTAAGGTCTATGGTTCCTTGGTAGTAGAAAACATTTAAGCTTATAAGTCAGTCTCTCAAAAGATATGGTCATTTGAGTCACATATTTGCAAACTCACTTGTCAAAATCTACAGGGTGCTTGCCATTGGCCCAGAATTATGAAATTACAATACAAGTAAAGCAGAAATCAGGAAATTGGCAATTTGTAATTGTATAACATACAATTTTTTTGCCATTTCTTATACATCTGTCTGTCTGTCTGTCTGTCTGTCTGTTAAGACTCCTTTTTCTCAGGAATGGTTAGAGGTATCAAGTAGAAATTTATGTCGAATACTAAGGTCTATGGTTCTTTGGCAGTGTAAAACATTTAAGCTTACAAGTAGTGCAATCAAAAGGTACAGCCATATGCGTCAAATATTTTTATACCTCCAAACTCACGCATTAAAAACCATACATGAACTACCCTTATACATGATTAAGTCTGTATGGAACTCTCAGAATGCAAATCCTTTTTGTACTTCCATATCTTTCTTCTTTTCCTCCCTTTTTTCTTTTCTTTTCTTTCTTTTGCATAAGAAAAATAAAGATTTTGACTGATACTAGTCAGTGCAGTAGCCACCTGAAATGTTGCTGGAGGAGCACATTGGCACGGCGTGTCACGAACGGTAGTTGCAAGTAGAGTCCCATCCACCAGAGGGCACGCGAGAATTCGGACACGACCTCTGCCGGGATAACAACATCAACAACAACTCCGGTAGCACGGGCCGTGCCAAGTCAGTTAACATCGGGCATGCCTAGGACACAGTCCCGGTCTATGCTTAGTGAAGTGCGACGTAAACGTGAACAGTGTTACTACACAATTGGCGACGAGTAGGGTCGTTCTTTCACGTGTTGCGTCGTTGTTCCGGTTTCGCAGCTTCTCCACGGCATGGAGGATTTGGTGCGGGTTTTGGTTGCGCAGCAGACGGACCTCATGGCCACCATGAAACAAGTGCTTCCGGCATTGCTCTCCACACTGTCTGCTCCAGCGCCGTTCCCTCCTCCCTTTCCCCCGTATGACGAGACGGCGGAGGATTGGGACGCATATGAACATCGCCTTCGGCAGCATTTCCAGGCGTTTCATGTTGCCGATGCGGAGGTATGTTGTGCTCTCTTCTTGTCTTGGATATCTGCCTCGCTGTATCAAGTTTTGCGGCAGCTAGCGCCGTTGCAGGAACCCTCGTCCTTGTCTTTTGACGCATTGTGTTCATTGCTGTCTTCATATTATTGCCACCGCATGCACGTTGTGGTGGCTAGGGTCGAGTTCTATCAATGCAAGAAACAGCCCCATCAGTCTTACCGGGCGTGGGCCACTACCCTGCACGGTCTTAGTCGCAAGTGTCACTTTGTCACGGAGCAGTCGCGAGAGTCGTATGCCCACGTTATGGTACGCGACGTCATTGTTCGTTCGGCCCCTGATAGGGAGGTCCGGCAACGGGCCCTGCAGTTAGAAGACCCTTCCCTCGAGGAAGTCATGTCCATTGCTCAATCGTATGAAGTCTCTCACGCAGCAGGTCAACAGCTGGAAGCGTGGTGCGACGTCGCGGCGGTTCAGGGCGGCGCAGCCACGTCCACTGTGTCCGGGGTGGACGACGTGCGAGCAGTACAATCCGGCCGTTACGGCCACTTCCGCACGGCGTGTAAACAGAATTCCGGCCACCGGCCCCTGTTGCCGTCCTGTGCGTCGTGCTATATACATCATGATCGGTCAGAGTGCCCCCAGTGTTGGGCCGTTTGTCGCAAATGTGATAAAAAAGGTCACATTGCTAAAGTTTGCCGCTCAGCCTCAAAAGAATCGAAGGAAGCAGGTACAGAGGACATGGACATTGACATTCAGGAAGTTTCATCGGGCCAGGCTCCCGACGCATTGGCACGCAAACTCTTTATCGAGGTGTCGGTTCGGTCGGGCCAGTTACAACTGCAAGTAGATACGGGCGCGGCAGTTTCTTTGTTGAATGCACAAACTTATTCCGACCTTGGATCGCCCCCATTGGCGCCAGTTTACCAGCGTCTCCGTGGTTATGGTAAACAGTTCATTCCCCTACTGGGTCAATTCACTACCGACATGACATACAAATCAGTCACTCGGCCTATTATTTTTATTGTTGTCAGTGATGCGAGCTCCGCTAACCTTTTTGGCCTGGATGCCTTTCAAGCTTTCGGTTTTTCTATCACTGACACCATACAGTTGGTCTCCGAAGACGTTCCCTATCAATCATTGGACTCTTTGATCTCAGACTTTCCAGATATTTTTGAGGAGGGCCTGGGGCGTGTTTCAGATTTTGAAGCTCACTTAACGTTGAAGGCGTCGGCTCGCCCACGTTTTCTACGTGCGAGGCAGATCCCCTTGGCTGTCTGCCCTCAGGTAAAGGAAGAGCTAGACTGGCTGACAGCCCTAGGGGTCGTTCTTCCCATTTCTTCCAGTGATTGGGCTTCGCCCCTCGTTATTGTAAGGAAGCCCTCGGGAAAATTACATCTTTGTGGCGATTTCAAGGCCACCATTAATTCCCAATTGGTGGTGGACACCTATCCTTTGCCTCGTGCTGATGAATTGTTCTCCGCCATGGCGGGAGGCCAATATTTTTTGAAAATCGATCTGTCGGAGGCTTATCATCAGATACCACTTGATGAGGACTCCAAACGGCTGGCGGTCGTCAACACCCCGTTTGGCCTTTACCAATACCAGCGGTTGGCCTTTGGAATATCCAGTGCCCCGGCGATATTCCAGCGTTATCTTGAGCATGTCACGTTGACAATCCCTCATTGTATTAATTACCTGGATGACATAATTGTCACAGGCCGCAGCACGAAGGAACACTTGCACAATCTTCGCACCCTCTTTCTCAAATTCAGGTCTGTGGGCTTGCGTTGCAACCTGCATAAGTCAACCTTCTTCCAACCGTCCATTGAGTATGTGGGCTACACCATCTCTCGGCACGGCATCCAGCCACTAGGAAGTTTGGTCCAAGGTATCGTCAACCTTCCTCGGCCCGCTTCATTGAAAGAGTTACAAGCTTTTTTAGGCAAGATAGCCTATTACCACCGGTTCATTCCCAGGGCTTCCACTATAGCCCACCCCCTGTACTGCCTTCTGCGCAAGGGTGTTCCTTTTGATTGGTTGCCTGCATGCGAGCGAGCATTCACCTCGTTGAAGGGCCTCCTCACGTCAGCCCCTTGTTTGTCTTCTTTTGATCCCCATAAGCCGTTGGTCCTGGCTACAGATGCTTCGCAGTATGGGGTGGGGTTGGTCCTGGCCCATCGCAACGCAGATGGTTCCGAGCAACCACTGGCGTTTGCGTCTAAAACGCTTAGTCCCGCGCAGGCCCATTACTCCCAGGTGGAAAAAGAGGCTTTGGCCATTGTCTACGCTGTTACCAAGTTTCACCCTTTCTTGTATGGCACAAAGTTTCAATTAATCACTGACCATAAGCCGTTAATATCGTTATTTGGCCCCGCCTCTCAGATTCCGGATAGGGCGGCCCACAGACTACAGCGCTGGGCTTTGTTCCTCTCTAAGTACCATTATGACATTCATTTTCACCCAACAGGACAGCATGCCAACACCGACGCTCTTTCCCGTCTTCCAGTGGGCCCAGATCCTACGTTCAATCGAGAGGAGATTATGTGTTTTCATTTGGATGTGGCGTCCTGCCAAGCGGTTGATGGCTTCCCGATCACTAGTTCTCGAGTCGCCAGGGAAACGGCAGCTGACCTGGTTCTCCGGCAAGTAGTTCGCCTCATTCAGCAGGGGTGCTCATCCCGACCTCCGGGCCGGGCCTTGGACCCTCTTCGTAATTATTTTCTTCTACGAGACCGCCTCTCGGTCTTGGAAGGAGTTCTCCTTCTGGCTACCAATGATACAGCTCCTCGCGTGGTTGTTCCTGCAAGTTTACGAAGGGAGGTCCTCACGTTATTACATACGGGGCACTGGGGTGTTTCCCATACTAAAACTTTGGCTCGCAGACATGTGTACTGGCCCGGTATTGACAGAGAAATTGAGCACTTGGTGGCCGCCTGTTCCCAGTGTGCGAGCCAACAAGCATCTCCCAGGGCAGCGTTCTCTTCATGGCCGCCGGCAACCCAAGCATGGGAACGTGTTCACTTCGATTTTGCGGGCCCGTTTCTCAATGGCTTTTGGCTCATTGTCATTGATGCTTATTCCCGATTCCCATATGTGGTTTGCTGCTCCTCAACCACTTCAGAAGTTGCAATCCAGGCACTAGCAAAAATCTTTTCTGTGGAAGGTCTGCCAATCACCCTGGTCTCGGACAATGGACCACAGTTTATTTCGCAGACCTTCCAGGATTTTTGTAGGCGCTTCGGTATTCGGCACGTTTGCTCTCCCCCCTTCCATCCACAATCGGATGGGGAAGCCGAGCGCATGGTGCGCACATTTAAGACGCAGATGAAAAAGTATGTGCACGAATTTCCTGCAGAGGAAGCATTGACATTTTTCTTGACGGCTTACCGGACCACACCAATGGTAGAACGCAGCCCCGCAGAGCTCCTCCATGGGCGTCAACCTAGGACTCTGCTGCACCTTCTCCGGCCTGGTCCTTGCCAGTCTTCACAAAACGGAGTACCTGGCTTTCCACTGGTTATGTTGGTCTGGGCCCATGGGTTTGGTCGCAATCCACGTTGGATACCGGCGGTGGTCCTGCGCCGAAATGGCCGCCAGCTCTATACCTTGCAGGCGAGGGACCGGGTGGTACGTTGTCACCAAAATCAGCTATGTCCACGTTCGGGCACCCACCCTCCGACCTCTCGGACACCGGCTTCCCCATTGCCGGCACCTGTGTTGGTTTCACAGGTGACATTACCTCCTCTCTCCGCTGTGACTCTGCCGCACTGCGATAGTTCTCAGCCTTGGCAGCCTCCAGTAGCTCCAGCACCGGCATCGCCATCGTTCGAGATGCCCCAGCGAGAGCCAGCTCCCCTAGCAGGCCCGGTTTCTCAGGAGGCTGGTTCACCTGTGGTCGTCCCTTCCCCATCGTCCCTGCCACTGGGTCTTGCCCCTCCCGAGGTGGAACAGGATCCGGAGTTTGACAGCTTGTCGCCTGTTCTGTCCCAGGCTCCAGTTGTGGGATGACGGGGGCCTCTTCGTGTGGGTCACTTCCAGCCGTATTCGAAGGTTCCGGCTCGAGGTTTGGCAGATCCCCTCGACTACGGCCTTCCAATGGATGTGGAGGTCATCGCTCCTGCCCGACGCTCCACCTTCCGACGCAGTGGATCACAGGGGCTTCACTCCCCGAAGGAGGAGGAGTGCAGTAGCCACCAGAAAGATCGCGGGAGGCGCACATTGGCACGGCGCGTCACGGACGGTAGTTGCCGCAAGTAGAGTCCCGTCCACCAGAGGGCATGCGAGAATTCAGACACGACCTCTGCCATCATAACAACAACAACAACAACAACAACAACAACTCCGGCAGCACGGGCCGTGCCCAGTCAGTTAACATCGGGCATGCCTAGGACACAGTTCCGGTCTACACTTAGTGAAGTGCAACGTAAACGTGAACAGTGTTACTACAGTCAGGAAATAGTATTATGTTGAAAAGGTGTGATGATTTAATATACCATGCCCAGTTAGCAACACTGTATGGATTTTTTTCCCTCCTTGCAGCTTCAACACATGACCCACAGTAGGTGCAATGGCTTGCCCCAGCACGTCAACCTGCCAACGCCCACAGTGCATGGGTCATACATTCTCTATGCCGCTCCTACCATTAGATGGAAGGCTTTACATAATTTATCGAAGCACCTCTAAGTACTTCTTCATTCATATAAGGTCAGATATTAGTAATATATTGAAGGAAATAGCTGCAATACTAATCGGCACAACATCCCTACAGTTCTGCACCACAAATGAATTGCATATTGCTGTGCATGAAACTACTAACTGTACCTTGGAACTATGCCCAGAACAAAAGTTCTCTTGGACCTTCTTCATTACGGAACTGAGCGGACCAATGGTAGTAATTGACTTTCTACAGTACTTTCACCTCTTACCAGATTTAAGAAATGCAGTACTACTACACTATGATATCCAAATGACTTATCCTGGGGATTTTGTACTGATGCCTCCTCGTCTACCAGAAACTAACTCATGCCCCCTTGGGCATCAGCACCACAGTGATACATACTCCAACAACTATCAGAGTGAATTATCACTTGGCACTACCTCCACCACACCCACTTTGGTCAGGCATGCATCATTGCCACGGTGATCCACAGACACACCATCAATGATGCCAAACACACTGCACCAAACACAGGTCAGTGTGGTGCACTCTGCCTCTCTCAGCACATCAAGAGTGTTCCATACCCTAACTGATCACTCATGAGTGAAAGTTAAGCAATGTGCCATCTGAATTGGTAGAGTGTACTGAATCCTCATGACCCCCAGTCCACTGGTCTGAGAAAGAGCTCTATAATTGGCACCCATTATGGGCTGCAAAAGCAGCAGTTGATGAAATATTACAAACAGGGATAGTGTGCCCTTCAGACAGCCAGTGGGCTTCACCAATCACTTTTGTACTGAATCAGAATGGTTCTGCGAGACTCTCAGTTATTACAGAGCTCTCAATGCTTGAACCATACATGATTGTTATCCCATCCTGAATATTCAAGATTTTACTCATTCTCTCTCTAGTGCAGCTATTTTCATCATCATCAATTGCAGGAAAGCTTACCTCCAAATATCCATGCGCCAAGATAATGTCTCTTAAGACAGCAATAATGACACCATTTGGACTTTTTAAGTTTCTTTTCAGACCTTATGGTCTGAAGAATGGGACTCGAACTTGGCACTACCTGGATGATATCCTGATATTTTCTGCCATCCTGCATGAACACAAATGGCATCTCAGACTAATTCTCATGCCCTTCAGAATGCAAGCGTGTTCATAAAAAAGGATAAAGTACAATTGCAAAAAATGGAAGCAACCTTCCTTCGACACATACTAAATGCTACAGAAAACTCATCTGACATGACGTACTGAACACTTTGGATCAAGGCTACTAGGTAGAAGCAGTGTTTCTTGAGTTCTGAAAAGCATTCAACTCAGTACCACACCTACACTTACTGTCAAAAGTATGATCTCATGGGGTATCAAGTGAAATTTGTGACTGGATTGAGGACATTTTAGAAGGGAGGACAAAGCATCTTATCTCAGCTGGAGAGTCATCGTCACATGTAAACATAACATCAGGTGTGCCCCAAGAAAGTGTGTTGGGACCCTTGCTGTTTATGATATATATTAAAGACCTTGCCAACAATATTAATAGTAAAATCAGGCTTTTTGTAAATAGTGCAGTTATCTGTAATGAAGTACTGTCAGTAAAAAGCTGCATAAATATACAGTCAGATCTTGATAAGATTTCAGCTTGGTGTGGCTATTTGTTCTAAATGTTCAGAAATATAAAATTTTGCTTTTCACAAAATGAAAAAAACATAGTATCCTACACCGAGCGAGGTGGCGCAGTGGTTAGCACACTGGACTCGCATTCGGGAGGACGACGGTTCAATCCTGTCTCCGGCCATCCTGATTTAGGTTTTCCGTGATTTCCCTAAATCGCTTGAGGCAAATGCCGGGATGGTTCCTTTGAAAGGGCACGGCCGATTTCCTTCCCTATCCTTCCCTCGCCCGAGCTTGCGCTCCGTCTCTAATGACCTCGTTGTCGACGGGACGTTAAACACTAATCTCCTCCTCCTCCTCCATAGTATCCTACAACTATAATATCAATGAGTCACTTTTGGAATTGGCCAACTCATACAAATATCTGGGTGTAACAATCTTTAGGGTTATGAAATGGAATGATCACATATATTCAGTCATGGGTAGAGCAAGTGTAGACTGGGGAGGAAGTGCAACCAGTCCACAAAGGAGACTGCTTACAAGTCTCTTGTGTGACCAGTTCTAGAATATTGCTCAAGTATGTGAGACCTATACCAGACAGGACTTACAGCAAATACTGAACATATGCAGAGGACGGCAGCACAAATGGTCACAGGTTTGTTTAATCTTGGGAGAGTGTCACAGAGATACTGAAGGAACTGAAAGGGCTGACTCTTGAAGACAGATGTAAACTATACCAAGAAAGTCTATTAACAAAGTTTCCATAACCAGTGTTAAATGATTACTCTTGAGATGTACAACAACCCCCTACCTATCACTCACATAGGGATTGTGAGGATAAGATTAGTATAATTACTGCATGCACAGAGGCATTCAAACAATTGTTCTTCCCACGCTCCATATGTGAATGGAACAGCAGGAAGCCATAATAACTGGTACAATGGGCCATACACTCTGCCATGCATCTCATGGTGGTTTGCGAAGTATAGATGTAGAGGTAGATGTAGATGTAGAATCAAATCCACTTCAGAATGAATGGGTCTCATTGTGCAGTTACCACTTCTGCGGAATTACCATGAACTATCCTGCTTTCTAGGGATCATAAATTTCTATCAGTAACTACTGCCAAATGTGGCAGCAATACAAGCCACTCTCATCACTCTCTCACCAGACTGAAAAAAAAAAAAAAAAAAAAAAAAAAAAAAAAAAAAAAAAAAAAAAAAAAAAAAAAAAAAAAAAAGAGTGGACTGTCAAAATGTGAGAAGCACTCAGATTATCCAGAGATGGTCTGGCTAAAAAGTGATGACTTTGGTACACAAAACATCTGACGCATACCTCACTGTTATAGAAACACTAGTGATTCAGCCACTAGAGTGCTCTTGCAATAAGTTGTGGTTGGCAAAGCACAAACACTACACTTCTTCTCCAAAAAATCACAGCCTTGCAGTTGAAATGGTCTGCATTCATGAATTATATGCTGTTTATGATGTAGTTAAATATTTTAGAGGAAATATTGAAGAAAGATATGTTGTCATCTATATGAATCATGAGCCACTTACAGATGCTATACAGCACCCCTCAAAAGACATTAGCCCTCTTTGCTTCTATTATCTCTATCTTATAGCACGATGTACAGTGGACATCTGCCAGCTGCATGGTGTTGACAACATAGCCGCAGATTACCTTTCATAGGTCAATGTCATTTCTCTACAACTGGAGTATGACCTATTAACAGAAGAACAGAACCAGGATGTGACCATCACAGGTTTCCTGAAAATCAATTCCACCAACCTTCACAAAGATTGGTGGACAGCCCTGGGACCAACAGACAGATACTATGTGATGTACTCTGAATTTGGCCATTAGTTGCCACATCCATATGCCACACAATTTTCAAACAATTGCACAATCTGGTGCAATGTGGTGTTGAGCCAACAGTACAGCTCATCACTTAATGCTTCATATGGCCGAACATTAAATGTGACTGTTGCACCTGGACTCCAGCTTGCCCGGCATGTCAGCACAGCAAAGTTGCGTCTCATACAGCCTCAACTAGGTCACTTTGATATACCATGAGCATGATTCTGACACTTGCATTTAGGTCTCATAGGCCTCCTCCTGGATTCAGAAGGGTATAAATACTTACTATTAATTACTGACATAGTTTCTTGTTGACTAGAAGCAGTCTCAATGAAAGACATTACAGCAGAGTCAACAGCTAGTGCATTTATCCATACTTGGACTGCTAGATTCAGCTACAGACTGATCAAGGAAGACAATTTGAGTCCATGCTATTCGACATGCTCTCCAGCCTCTGTGGCATTATGCACAGTCATATGACAGTGTTTCAGCCCCAGAGTAATGGACTTGTTGAGAGATGGCTTAGAACCCTCCACGTCAAACTCATATGCCATGGAGGGCTGTGGATGGAAGCTTTGCCAAGGATACCTACTAGGTCTTTGCATGGCATTGAAAGAAGATCTATACATGTGACTCTTCAAGCTTCCCTGCCAGGTATGTTGTAAACAGTTTTCACAGGTTTGCCACTGGATGACGTTGTGCAAATCCCACAATATTTCCTCAGAGCAACTGTCCAACATCTTCAAGTGGTTGAACCTTGCTGGTGGCTAGGTATGACTGCCATGACCTAGCACCAGCAAGGTTCAACCACCTGAAGATGTCAGACAGTTGCTCCAAGGAAGTATTGTGGAATCTACTCAACGTCATCAAGCCACAAAACCATGAGAACAATTTGCAAGATCTGCACAGATCATTAGCATAAATCTTATGCGGAGAGTCTCTCATCCTTCCGGCAGAATTTGTTTTACTGACCGAGCCACTGAACTAGCAGTTCTGAAAGTTTTTGTGCACAGGGCGCTACGTAATGCAAATTTTTAACGCTATAGTGCAATATGATTTGGCCAGCTTTGCAGACATCCAACTCAGGTCTGAAAGAAGTTGTAAAATGGACATGCAGAAAACCAACCTGGACCCCAAGTGGCCAGTCAGCATCACACTTAACATACAAGGCTTTGATCTTGACGATATCACTGCAATATTTGTAGACAATGACCTGATAGCGGATGCCATGTCCTGCGGACGCTGTGTTATGCTCTTCAGCCAGCCACAACACAGTTGGTCAGTTGCACTTGTGCTGTCCCATCTCATTCAGTGATGCCAGTCATCCACTGCTCCTCCCAGTGCTCCGCACTATGGGGTTGGGGAGGGAGGGGGAGTGGGGTGGGGGTGCCACTCTGGGACATTAGCTTTGCTGATATCTCTGAACTCATACAGTGGAATAGGATACCTGTGTGGAGGAGAGACTCAGCAGTTTGTTTTAGAACTTGTGACTCTGTGGATGTATTGTATGATGTACAATACAAAATAAAGTATTATTGTCTCACCAGTGTGTTGTCTTTACTATAGGCATGTTTCCTGCCCCCAGTAGGCAAATCTATCACATGTATTTAGAATGACATGCACCATTCTACTGCAGAGTATGTCACAATGTTGCATTCCTGTCATTCTCCTCAGCAGTGAACAATAGCACACTTGATGCCAACATCTGCTGCATGTTGCTTTCATGGCGCTGAAATTTTAATGGCCATTTCTCTTACACATGCTGCACCTTGATGTTCTTATGCATCCTTTATTTTAACACTATGGCTCAACACTGATAAGATATTGCTTAATTTACATCATTAATCACAGAACTGAAGATCTGTACTGTTAACAGGCCTACTGATATTTATGCTAACAAACAACACATTTAATAAATGTGTACGCAAATATATTCTGAAAAATGCGTAAAGGGGTGAACATTAATCAAATTGAAAAACTGCGGGAGTTTATAATTCAAATGTGTATGTTTAAAATGTTAATTTGTGATGTATATACCTGTCAAACCTGATCGTGGTCCAGAATCATAAGCAGAAGGTGGAGACTGACCCATACTGCCAAGTTTAGGCAATAACTTGTTCCAGAAAGCAGCTGTTTTTGCAAGGTTTCTAGTAGTGCCTACAGTGTTTCCAGCTGTCAGAACACGGCTGTATATGTCATCAGGTGTTGCTCTCCTCCATGGGAATGTGTAACTGTATGAAGTTTCTTGAAGAGGGTTTCTGAAACAAATAAAACTGCTAGTAGAAGTTGAATATTATTTGTTGCTAGAAATATTTATTTAATTTAATACATATTCTATGGATCTGCAGTATTATTGTGTTTCTAGAAGGTGCGATAAGTCAGCATAGCTGTTACAAAGAATATAAATAATTGATGAACATAATATTTAACACACAATAATTACGTTGTTAAAAGAAACAATATATTGTCCATCTTGTAATGAGCTCAACATGTTTATCTGTTAGATGCCTCTTCAAATATCTTGAAGTTCTTACATTCATTTCCTAGTACATTTAGTCCTTAAAAATATTTGTTGGTAATGATATAAATCAATTTACATTGATATAACTTGATTCATTTTGTGATTCCACAGTTCTGTTAACTTCATGCAGGGAGTTACTTGTTGTGTGGTGGCATCAATATAGACTGGTGTCCAAAATTAAACAACAAGTGGAAATTTTGCAAGGTTCCATTTATTTTGCCACAAAACAGTATAAACAGGTGACAGCAATGTAGAAACAATGTAAAGAATACAGAACTTAATCAACTGCAACATGCATAATGGTATACAAAAATGTTATTTCTTTTCTTCAACTTAAGGGATCTGTACACACATTCTGACAGCTGGTTAATGTGCTCAGTATGCAGTGTGACCATGTCTAGTGTCAATAAAGGCCTGACATTGATGGAACATTTTGTGAATGATGTCATCAATCTCATGTTGGAGCATTAACACCCATTCTTCCTGCAGATCTGCTTACAAGTCTTGGAAAGTGTCTGGTGGCTGCTGATGTGTGTCTATGGGATTCAAATCGTGAGAGCAGGAAGGCCACATCATGTGTGGGCAATATCTTTCGTTTCCAAAAAAAGTATCAACTGTCCATACTCTATTAGGTTAAGCATTATTGTCCATCAATATGAACTCTGGGCCCACAGCACCTTGCAACAGTTGCACGTGAGATCCCAAGTTCTCCTCACTGTACCTGACAGCAGTTAAATGTTGCTGATTCACCCATACAATTTCATGAATGGATGTTCAAGTGGTCAACATAATCCCTGTCCACAGCATTAGGGATCCTCCTCAATATCAGTCTCTTTCCACAATGTTTGGGTCCAAAAATCGTGTTCCATGTGCCCTTGAGATGCGAATCTGTTATGAATCACTCTCCAGAACAAATCGGGACTCATCTGTGAAATGAACATTGGCCCACTGTTTGTTCATCCAGATGGTACACTCCTGGAAATTGAAATAAGAACACCGTGAATTCATTGTCCCAGGAACGGGAAACTTTATTGACACATTCCTGGGGTCAGGTACATCACATGATCACACTGACAGAACCACAGGCACATAGACACAGGCAACAGAGCATGCACAATGTCGGCACTAGTACAGTGTATATCCACCTTTCGCAGCAATGCAGGCTGCTATTCTCCCATGGAGACGATCGTAGAGATGCTGGATGTAGTCCTGTGGAACGGCTTGCCATGCCATTTCCACCTGCCACCTCAGTTGGACCAGCGTTCGTGCTGGACGTGCAGACCGCGTGAGACGACGCTTCATTCAGTCCCAAACATGCTCAATGGGGGACAGATCCGGAGATCTTGCTGGCCAGGGTAGTTGACTTACACCTTCTAGAGCACGTTGGGTGGCACGGGATACATGCGGACGTGCATTGTCCTGTTGGAACAGCAAGTTCCCTTGCCGGTCTAGGAATGGTAGAACGATGGGTTCGATGACGGTTTGGATGTACTGTGCACTATTCAGTGTCCCCTCGACGATCACCAGTGGTGTACGGCCAGTGTAGGAGATCGCTCCCCACACCATGATGCCGGGTGTTGGCCCTGTGTGCCTCGGTCGTATGCAGTCCTGATTGTGGCGCTCACCTGCACGGCGCCAAACACGCATACGACCATCATTGGCACCAAGGGAGAAGCGACTCTCATCGCTGAAGACGACACGTCTCCATTCGTCCCTCCATTCACGCCTGTAGCGACACCACTGGAGGCGGGCTGCACGATGTTGGGGCGTGAGCGGAAGACGGCCTAACGGTGTGCGGGACCGTAGCCCAGCTTCATGGAGACGGTTGTGAATGGTCCTCGCCGATACCCCAGGAGCAACAGTGTCCCTAATTTGCTGGGAAGTGGCGGTGCGGTCCCCTACGGCACTGCGTAGGATCCTACGGTCTTGGCGTGCATCCGTGCGTCGCTGCGGTCCGGTCCCAAGTCGACGGGCACGTGCACCTTCCGCCGACCACTGGCGACAACATCGATGTACTGTGGAGACCTCACGCCCCACGTGTTGAGCAATTCGGCGGTACGTCCACCCGGCCTCCCGCATGCCCACTATACGCCCTCGCTCAAAGTCCGTCAACTGCACATACGGTTCACGTCCACACTGTCGCGGCATGCTACCAGTGTTAAAGACTGCGATGGAGCTCCGTATGCCACGGCAAACTGGCTGACACTGACAGCGGCGGTGCACAAATGCTGCACAGCTAGCGCCATTCGACGGCCAACACCGCGGTTCCTGGTGTGTCCGCTGTGCCGTGCGTGTGATCATTGCTTGTACAGCCCTCTCGCAGTGTCCGGAGCAAGTATGGTGGGTCTGACACACCGGTGTCAATGTGTTCTTTTTTCCATTTCCAGGAGTGTATATTGATGGCTCCACTCTAGAGTCCAGAAGATGCTGCTAGGTCAGATGCTAGTTGCAGTGCAGTACTAAGGCAGTACTGCCATGCCATTACAGCCAAATAATGGTTCACTCTTTCTGATGTTGGCCCTGTCCTGGTCTCTGGCATACAGTTTCAGTCTCTATAAACTCTTGCCTCATCTGAGAAACAACAGAACAATTCACATTAAGCCATTGGACCACATCAGTTTACGACTCTCCTGCTTCCAGACCTCCACAGCAGAGAATCTATAGGCATCTTCTCTGTACCATACTGCATCATCTGTGACTGTGTCACAGTGATTGTGGATGTTGGACTACCCAGCAAACACTACCTCCTCTCCCCCCCCCCCCCTCCCTCCCCCACGATAGGTGCCTTGACATCATTGTTGGCATGATTGTCCGTTGATCAGAATGCCGTCTTCTGTGCAGAACATGATCATAATGACATCTGTTGACAGTTTGCATGATTATATTATGAATTAGGCACACAGCAGGGAAATACAAGTTTGTTGCTTTAATTTTGAACACCAGTGTACATCATATCATCACCACTGTAGATGTAAACATTACATCAGACTCATGCATGTTACATTTTATCTTTGTCTTTGTTGTGGTCTTTAAGTCTTGTAACACATGGTGATTACTTGTGTACTGAGTGTGTATGTTCTAGTGCAGTAAAGTTGTATTTAATATCACTCACCATGTTCCATGTTAATATAGGGGAAATAACAACATATCTCCATAGTGGTGACCCTGAGTTGAATGGTTTTTGTGATGCTGCATTCTGTTTTTGAGAGCATGTATTACAGAACAAAGGAAGGACCAAGAGACATGTTCAATACAAACACTATGGTGAGACAAGAGGAGCTTTTCCCTCTGCAGTTGATTATGTCTTCAGCAACTGCCAGTCCTCTTTTTTTTTGGAAATAAATAATACTCAACACTTCATAAGTAGCTCACCCAGAATCAGCAATATAAAACTCCATGCATTCTGGCCTGCCAAACCAAAGCTGTGGCTCACAAAAGTAACTTGATATTAATGACGACTTGAGCAAAGTTACAGTGATAGTGTTATAGTTGAATTTACATGTGGTTGAGAAAATTAACCATGAGCTCCAGAAACACTGCTACATTGTACTGGGAAAAGCCTTGTTCCAGCACTATGTTCTACCACTGAAATCATGCTTGCACAAAATTGTAATGGGCGAAGTGTGTGCAGATATCTCCTTCTTGCAAATTTTGCAATTGCTATGTGGTTTGGCCAATACAAAACTGTTGTCTGTGCTTTTTTCCTCTGTCTTCTGGCCAATGTCAGGGAAATTATTTCTGCTTTTGCAGAACTATCACTGACTGAATCAGCATGTAAAGCAGATGCCACTGTGATTGCACTAAGTGATGAAAGCATATCTGTGTCAGTTAAGGAGGTTATGGTCAGCAGCACAAGCATGCACATCTCCACAAAAGCCTTGGAATGTGCGTAGCCTCACCACAGCACCAACTGGCAAATATGGATCCCTCTGTTAGCTGACATGCAGCAGAGATAGTAGGACTCAGTGCCAAGATGAAGAAACAAGTGTAGCAGCAACACACAGAGAATGTTTTTAAAACCTGTCCTAGGAAGACTGATACATTCAGCTAGTGCAGGTAATGTAGATGGTTTGGGAACTGAGATACACATAATACACATCCAAAAAAGTTTTGCATCACCTTGGTTCCGAGAGTTCTGGTGCCTGTACAGAAAATTGTAATAGAGATCAACATAAACATCATTTCTGCCCTTTTTATTGCTCATGAAAACCACAAATTACATGTTGTACCACCATACAGCGAGACCTTCAGAGATGGTAGTTCAGATTGCTGTACACACCGGTACCTCTAATACCCAGTAGCACATCCTCTTACATTGATGCATGCCTGTATTTGTCATGCCGTACTACCCACAAGTTCATCAAGGCACTGTTGGTCCAGATTGTCCCACTCCTCAAAGGCGATTCGGCCTAGATCCCTCAGAGTGGTTGGTGGGTCACATCATCCATAAACAGCCCTTTTCAATCTATCCTAGGCATGTTCAATAGGGTTCATGTCTGGAGAAAATGTTGGCCACTCTAGTCAAGTGATGTCATCCTGAAGGAAGTCATTTACAAGATGTGCACAATATGGGGCGCGAACCGTCATCCATGATGATGAATGCCTCGCCAGTATGCTGCCAATATGGTTGCACTATTGGTCGGAGGATGGCATTCACATATCGTACAGTGGTTATGGTGCCTTCCATGACCACCAGCAGTGTACGTCGGCCCCACATAATGCCACTGCAAAACAGCAGGGAACCTCCACCTTGCTGCAATTGCTGGACAGTGTGTCTAAGGCATTCAGCCTGATTGGGTTGCCCCCAAACATGTCTCTGACGATTGTCTGGTTGAAGGCACATGTGACAATCATTGGTGAAGAGAACATGATGCCAATCTTGAGCAGTCCATTCAGCATGTTGTTGCGCTATCTGTACCATGCTGTACGGTGTCGTGTTTACGAAGATGGACCTTGCCATGGATGTCGGGAGTGAAGTTGCACATCATGCAGCCTATTGCACACATTTTGAGTCGTAGCATGACGTCCTGTCACTGCACGTAAAGCATTATTCAACATGGTGGTATTGCTTTCAGGGTTCCTCTGAGCCATAATCCATAGGTAGCAGTCATCCACTGCGTGAGTAGCCCTTGGGCAGCCTGAGTGAGGCGTATCATAGGCAATTCCTGTCTCTCTGTATCTCCTCCATTCTGAACAACATTGCTTTGGTTCACTCCAAGATGCCTGGACACTTTCCTTGTGAGAGCCCTTTCTGGCATGAAGTAACAATGCAGACGCAATAGAACCACAGTATTGACTGTCTAGGCATGGGTGAACTACAGACAACATGAGCAGTGTACCTCCTTCCTGGTGGAATGACTGGAACTGATCGGCTGTCAGACCCCCTCCGTCTAATAGGTGCTGCTCATGCATGGTTGTTTAGATATTTGGGGCGGGTTTAGTAACATTTCTGAAAAGTCAAAGGGACTGTGTCTGTGATACAATATCCACAGTCAACGCCTATCTTTAGGACTTCTGGGAACCGGGGTGGTGAAAAAATTTTTTGATTTATGTATAAGACCATGCAAGTACCCAAATTTTGATGACGAGTGCTAGAGGGCGCAAATGCTTGTCAAGTGAAACACAAATGCCACATGAACTGCATGAATGACACATCTTATCTGTCAACCACCCATTTTGCCTTTTCATGCATGATAATTAGTCAGGTGACCAATTCGTCATCAATATTGGATTGGAAATTAGTGTGTACCCTAAGAGCATAGAAACTTTGCACCCTATGCTGAAAGCAGCCAATGATACAAAGATTTCAACATATGTGGAGAAGATGTGGACCCTGTATTTGAACAATGGATGCCACTCTATGTTGACTTTTATGGTGGCCAACTTGGGAGGTCCTATAACTAGCACTGATTTCCTTTGACATTTTTGGCTAATGCCTGATCTCAATAATCTGTGTTTAGTGCAAGTGACCTTCGTGACTTCCTCTCCCCATTTATCTTCCAAGCTTGGTCGGACAATGTGTGATGCATCCATTTTGCATTGCACGATGATGTCCAGGCCCTTGTGGTAACTGTGCCACTTTGACAGGATGGTCATACACAACACGACGTTGAATGCACATGTGTGCATTGTGCTAGAAAAACTGTATGTTTGTACAAGCTGTGCTGATATCTTATCTAGAGGAGCTATTGACCTGAAGGAATACATCAGCTCAATCTAAGTGATTTATAACAAGGTACAGAGAATGAAGGAGGTATTACACAAGGAGGACATGTCCCTTCAGTCATGGTTGTCTGCTGCTGCTAAAGAATTAAAAGAAACTATGCAAGAATTTCAATATTTGCACTGCACTAATTGTCTGCAAGAGCAAGACAACAAGAATCTGAAGCTGCAGTTTCCTAAGGTCACTTCAGCATGCGATGACAGCCTTTTTTTAGAGCTGCTGCAGGAATTCCTCATGCTTACTGACCATAGTGCAGGAGGTAAAAGATGCCATCATTCTGCACAGCATCACATTCAGCCTACGATGAGACAACCTGTCACTGTATGACCTCAATGGCTGCTGCTAGATAAGCTGTTTGCTGTGCAAGCAGTCTTCAACAAAATACTGACAGATGCAAAAACTCTTGGGAGTAGCCGTTACATATCATTTGCAAGAAAGATGGTTCTTGGAGGTAATGTTGATATTGTAGAGCATTCAATGCCTGCACCATATCCAGTAGATATCATGTACTGAAGACAGTGGTTTTCAACTGTAATGCAGTGAGTGCCCATTCGTCCAGAGCTATTGACTGTACAAAGGTGTGTTCATAAATTACAATGCTCATGTTGGGTGGGCATAAGATAGCTGTCACAATGCCTTTCTGTTTGTTTGAGTTTAAGTTACTGCCTTTCAGTCTCAGAAATGTGGCACAAATGCAGCAGCACTTCATGCGTGAAGTGCCCTGAGGTTTATCCTTTATTTGCTGCTACGTGAACAATATTTTAGTGTTTTCTGACACAAAGCAGCAACATACAGAATGCTTGCAAATGCTATTTCAATGATCAAAATATCCAAGGGTGTACTGCCGGTCTACAGTGTCCAACGGGCACAATATTTCGGCGATCACACATGTCGTCATCATCAGGTGACCTGACGGACTGAGCTCCTGTGAACGTGCCGGCATGGAGATCCGTAAGCTATGGGTGCTCAGAGGGAACTGGGTTCGGTCGAGGCGGCAGCTGATTTAAATACCCTCCGCCCACGGCGCACTCCCTCCGCAGTCCGCTCCCCGCACCACGGTCATGCGGTGGAACAGATTGCGACGGTGTCTGAAATGACGTCGGTGTGATGGCTCTGTCCACTATGGTCATCACAACTATACGTTTGCTCGATTTACTCTTGATTAACCCAATCGCTGGTTCTCAAGCCTTGCTAAGATTATAGCCACAGTCACGGTTTATGAGGTCATCATTGGTGCGAATTTCGATGGCCTCTCTAACAACGCTGTCCCAGTATCTCGACGTCTGTACCAGAATCCTCGTGCATTCATACTTCATAGCATGATTTTCTGACAAACAATGTTCAGCGACTGCTGACTTCCTCAGATACATCAGTCAAGTGTGCCTTTGGTGCTCACGGCATCGATCCTCGACGGTACGCATCATCTGACCAATATACGACTTGCCACATTGACACGGAATCTGGTACACGCTGACCTTCCTCAAACCGAGGTCATCTTTGGCGCTCCCCACCAGTGCATGATTTTTATTCGGAGGACAAAACACAGTTCCGACCTGGTGTTTCTTCAAAATGCGGGTGATTTTCCCCAAGAGTGCACCTGTATATGGAATAAACGCAGTGCCTACCTCCTCCCTCGTGATTTCATCCATCTCCACAGGTTGTGCTGTAGTGGTTGGGCAGAGAGCACGTTGAATCTGCCACTCCGAGTACCCATTTTTTCGAAATACAGTTCTCAGATGTTCCAATTCCTGGGGTAGACTCTCTGCCTCAGAGATAGTGCGCACCCTATGTACTAGAGTTTTAAGTACCCCATTCCTCTGTGAAGGGTGGTGGCAGTTGTCTGCGTGCAAATACAGATCAGTGTGCGTTGTCTTCCGATACACCCCATGACCTAGGGTGCTGTCAGCCCTTCTCTTGACCAAGACATCAAGGAAAGGTAATTTACCATCCGTTTCAGTCTCCATAGTGAATTTGATGTTGGGGTGTATGGAATTTAGATGTGTAAGAAAGTCAAGGAGTTTATCCATACCATGTGGCCAGATGACGAACGTGTTGTTCACGTAATGGAAAAAGCAAGTAGGTTTCCATTCGGATGACAACAGGGCTTCCTCCTCGAAGTTCTCCATGTACAAATTCGCTATCACCAGTGAGAGTGGGCTACCCATGGCGACTCCCTCCATTTGTTCGTAGTATTCTCCATTAAAAAGAAAATACGTGGAAGTCAAGACATGCCTAAAAAGTTCAGTGGTCTACTCGTCAAACTTCTGACTAATCAATTCTAGTGACTCTTGCAGGGGTACCCTTGTAAACAAGGAAACGACATCAAAAGTCACCATCATATCTGACTCATCCAATCTGAAGCTATCAAGGCGTTTAACAAAATCCATGGAATTACGGATGTGATGAGGGCATTTAGCCACATACCCCGTCAGGTATTTTGCTAACAAATATGTAGGTGGCCTGATGTTGCTGACAATGGGGTGTAATGGTACCCCCTCTTTGTGAACCTTTGGGAGTCCATATAGTCTAGGTGGTACCGGACCTTAGGGTAACAATTTCTTAGCGTCACCCTCCAGTAAATCTGCGTCCTTGAGAAGCGACCTCGTCTTGTTCTCCACCTTCTTTGTAGGGTCAATGCTGATCTTCCAGTAGGAATCATCATTTAGCAGGCTCTGCATCTTATCAGTGTAGTCCTTATGGGAGACAACAACTGTAGCATTGCCTTTGTCAGCCGGTAAGACAACAATTTCAGAGCACTCCCTCAGATTAGTCAGGGGTTTGACGAGAAGACCACCACCCTTCACAGAGGAATGGAGTACTTAAAACTCTAGTACATAGGGCGCGCACTGTCTCTGACGCAGAGAGTCAACCCCAGGAATTGGAACATCTGAGAACTGTATTTCGAAAAAATGGGTACTCTGAGTGACAGATTCAACGTGCTCTCCACCCAACCACTACAGCACAACCTGTGGAGATGGATGAAATCACGAGGGAGGAGGTAGGTACCGTATTTATTCCATATACAGATGCACTCTCGGGGGAAATCGCCCGCATTTTAAAGAAACACCGAGTCGGAACTGTGTTTTGTCCTCCGAATAAAACTCGTGCACTGGTGGGGAGCACCAAAGATGACCTCGGTTTGAGGAAGGCCGGCGTATACCAGATTCCGTGTCAATGTGACAAGTCGTATATTGGTCAGACGAAGCGTACCGTCGAGGATCGATGCCATGAACACCAGAGGCACACTCGACTGATGTATCCGAGGAAGTCGGCGGTCGTTGAACATTGTTCGTTGGAAAATCACGCTATGGAGTATGAACGCACGAGGATTCTGGCACAGACGTCGAGATACTGGGACAGCGTTGTTAGAGAGGCCATCGAAATTCGCACCAATGATGACCTCATAAACCGTGACTGTGGCTATAATCTTAGCAAGGCTTGGGAACCAGTGATTGGGTTAATCAAGAGTAAATCGAGCAAACGTATAGTTGTGATGACCATGGCGGACAGAGCCATCACACCGACGTCATCTCAGACGCCGTCGCAATCTGTTCCACCGCATGACCGTGGCGCGGGGCGCAGACAGCGGAAGGAGCGCGCCGCGGGCGGAAGGTATTTAAATCAGCCGCCGCCTTGACCGAACCCAGTTCCCTCTGAGGAGCCATAGTGTGCGGATCTCTGTGCCGGCACATTCACAGGAGCTCAGTCCGTCAGTTCACCTGATGATGGCAACATGTATAATCGCCAAAATATTGTGCCCGTTGGACACTGTAGACCGGCAGTACACCCATGGATACTTTGACTATCAAATATGCCAGGAGAAACTCAAGAATCGCTACTTCAATGTTTGTAGAAGTACAGCATTCAAAGGAAGAGAGATAAATATGTGAGTGCAAAAAAGGAACTGCATTTTTTAGGGTGTATGGTACTAAATGCAAACATTTGCCCTCTTCCTGAGAGGGTGGAGGTTTTCAGCAATTGCTTTTGCCTTTTACATTCAAAGACGTTATAGGTTCATAGAAGAGCTGAAATAATATCAGAGTCATTTGCCTCCCTTTTTTTATAGTACAAGAGCTGCTCAACCAAAAGCTAAATGGAAAAAACATATCTGGCAGTAGGAAAGTACCATGGGCTCTAGAAGCTGAGGCAACCTTTCTGGATTTAAAAATGGCACTGCCTAAAGTTACTTTGTCGGCTCAACCTACTGTAGATGCTCCAATTGTGCTGACAGCAAATGCTAGCCAGATGGCAGCTGGCACATATTTGCAGCAATATGTCACCAGCAGATGACAGCCATTTGTTTTCTTCTCAAAAAATCTGGCCACACAGCAACAGAAATGACATGTGATGACAGAGAGTTTCTCGCCATTTACCTGACTCTCAGGTATTTCTGATTTTCCTTCAAGAGTCAGTGCTTCACAATATTCATAGACCACAAACTGATAACAACAATGTTTTGACCAATGCCAGAGCCATTCCAATGCAGATAGATTGAATTTATTGCACAATTCATGACCAACGTAGTCCAGGCAAAGACAGTGTAGTAGTGGACTGCCTTTCCCATAACTATGCTAGTGTGAGTGCTATTGATTGGACAGACATGGCCACAAAACTAGATGATGATGCCTTCCTTCAATGAGTACTCGAAGATTGTGAATCTATGGCTTTAGAACTTGAGTACATGCCTCTTCAGGCCACATGACAAGGAATGTGAAGCAATGTGACTGAAGGGAGACAGTGGCCATTCATCCCTCATATCTGGTGGTGTAAAATCTTTGGTGTATATCACAGCTTCACATGCTTTGGTATCAGAATCTGTGCTAACCTGGTAGCTTTGACGGAGTTTGGCCAGGCATACAGAGAGATTGCCACGCCAGTGCACATGCACGCAAGAGTTGTCAGTGCAGCAAATTAGCCAGTTGAGTCCTTTCCCACATGAACAACATGATTGGCCCACATTCATACAGACATAGTAGGACCACTTCCCTACTGTGGTGGACACTGGCACTTTTTATAACTATTGAGTGGTTAACAAGATAGACACAAGTGGTACCTATTCTCAATATTTCTGCTGAATTGGTAGTCATGGCATTAGTGCACTCACAGTGAGGTTTGGTGATTGTTATGACTGACAGGGGCTGACAGTTTGATGGACAATTGTTTGAAGAACTACTCCAGTTCTATGATAGCACATATATTCATACAGTTAGCTACCATCCAAGGCCCCCGGAGTAGACAACATTCCATTAGAACTACTGACAGCCTTGGGAGAGCCAGTCCTAACAAAACTCTACCATCTGGTGAGCAAGATGTTTGAGACAGGCGAAATACCCTCAGACTTCAAGCAGAATATAATAATTCCAATACCAAAGAAAGCAAGTGTTGACAGATGTGAAAATTACTGAACTATCAGTTTAATAAGTCACAGCTGCAAAATACTAACGCGAATTCTTTACAGACGAATGGAAAAACTGATAGAAGCTGATCTCGGGGAAGATCAGTTTGGATTCCATAGAAATGTTGGAACACGTGAGGCAATACTGACCCTACGACTTATCTTAGAAGAAAGATTAAGGAAAGGCAAACCTACGTTTCTAGCATTTGTAGACTTAGAGAAAACTTTTGACAATGTTGATTGGAATACTCTCATTCAAATTCTGAAGGTGGCAGGGGTAAAATACAGGGAGCGAAAGGCTATTTACAATTTGTACAGAAACCAGATGGCAGTTATAAGAGTCGAGGGGTATGAAAGGGAAGCAGTGGTTGGGAAGGGAGTGAGACAGGGTTGTAGCTTATCCCCAATGTTATTCATTCTGTATATTGAGCAAGCAATAAAGGAAACAAAAGAAAAGTTCGGAGTAGGTATTAAAATCCATGGAGAAGAAATAAAAACTTTGAGGTTCGCCGATGACATTTTAATTCTGTCAGAGACAGCAAAGGACTTGGAAGAGCAGTTGAACGGAATGGACAGTGTCTTGAAAGGAGGGTATAAGATGAACATGAACAAAAGCAAAACGAGGATAATGGAATGTAGTCGAATTAAGTCGGGTGATGCTGAGGGAATTGATTAGGAAATGAGATACTTATAGTAGTAAAGGAGTTTTGCTATTTGGGGAGTAAAATAACTCATGATGGTCAAAGTAGAGAGGATATAAAATGTAGACTGGCAATGGCAAGGAAAGCGTTTGTGAAGAAGAGAAATTTGTTATCATCGAGTATAGATTTAAGTGCTAGGAAGTCGTTTCTGAAAGTATTTGTATGGAGTGTAGCCATGTATGGAAGTGAAACGTGGACGATAAATAGTTTAGACAAGAAGAGAATAGAAGCTTTCGAAATGTGGTGGTACAGAAGAATGCTGAAGATTAGATGGGTAGATCACATAGCTAATGAGGAGGCATTGAATAGAATTGGGGAGAAGAGGAGTTATAAATAGTTTAGACAAGAAGAGAATAGAAGCTTTCGAAATGTGGTGCTACAGAAGAATGCTGAAGATTAGATGGGTAGATCACATAGCTAATGAGGAGGCATTGAATAGAATTGGGGAGAAGAGGAGTTTGTGGCACAACTTGACTAGAAGAAGGGATCGGTTGGTAGGACATGTTCTGAGACATCGAGGGATCACCAATTTAGTATTGGAGGGCAGCGTGGAGGGTAAAAATTGTAGAGGGAGACCAAGAGATTAATACACTAAGCAGATTCAGAAGGATGTAGGCTGCAGTAGGTACTGGGAGATGAAGAAGCTTGCACAGGATAGAGTAGCATGGAGAGCTGCATCAAACCAGTCTCAGGACTGAAGACCACAACAACAACAACAGCTACCATCCCACCAGAAACAGGAAGGTAGAGTAAATGAACTGTACAGTAAACGTGGCTTTAAGATGTTGTGAGTCATCATGGTTTGATGCCTTGGTGCTAGTGCTCCTAGGGTTACACATGACAATTAAGGAAGATATACACTGCTTGATCAGACAGATCGTATATGGGGAGCAGGTGTGGGTGCTTCGCAACCTCATCATGCCTACACCTCTACTATCATCCCCACCATAAGTCTATATCAATTTTGTACAACAACTGAATTCACACATTTGAGATCTCAGGCTGCTCAGTCTAGTCAGCATGGTGACTGGGAAGGTTTCATCCATACGTTTTAGCTGTCAGTCTTCTGACTGGTTAATGTAGCCCACCCTGAATTCCTCTCCTGCGCCAACCTCTTCATCTCAGAGTATCAGTTGCACCTCACAACCTGTTATTTGTTGGATGTGTGAATATTCAAATCTCTGTCTTCACCTACAGTTTTTACCCTCTACAGCTCCATCTAGTACCACAGAGACTATTCCCTGATGTTGTAAAACATGTCCTATCGTCCTGTCCCTTCTTGTTGTTGGTGTTTTCCATATGTTCCTTTCTTTGTCAATTCTGTTCATTCTTTATTTAATCAGCTCACCTGACTCTCAACATTATTCTGTAGCACCACATCTCAAACACTTTGATTCTATTCTACTGTCCATGATACACTACCATACAATGCTATTGTCCAGATATACATCCTCACAAGTTTCTTCCTCTAATAAAAGCCTATGTTTAGCACTAATAAGACTTCTTTTGGCCAGGAATTCCCTTTTTGCCTGTGCTAGGCTGATTTTTATGTGCTCATTTCTTTGCCCATCATGGATAATTTTGCTTCCACGGTAGCAGAATCCAACTTTGTCTTCTTTGTGATCACCAGTTTTGATGTTAAGTTTGTTTCTATTCTCATTCCTGCTACATCTCACTATGTTAGTCTTTTTCTGGTTTACTCTCATCCATATTCTGTACTCATTATACTGTCCATTCCACTCAACAGACCCTGTAATTCTTCTTAATTGTTATCACCAAATATTATCATTGATGTCCTTCCACCTTTAATTTTAATCCTGCTCTGGAACCTCTCTCTTTTTTATTTCTGTCATCACTTCTTCGATGTATGATTGAACAGTAGGGGCTAAAGACTGCATTCCTATCCTACACCCCTTTTTATCCAAGTATCTGGCTCTTCATCTTCTGGTCTTATTGTGCCTCTTGTACATATTGTATATTACCTACCTTCCCCTATAGCTTACTCATATTCTTCCCAGGATTTTGAACATCTTTTACATTGCTGAATGCTTTCTCTAGGTCGCCAAATCCTATGACTCTGTCTTAATTTTTCTTCAGTCTTGCTTCCAGTATCGAGTGAACATAAGAACTGCCCTTCTGATGCCTTTACTTTTCCTAAAGCCAATCTAATCACCATGTAAAAGATCAGGGTGTATATGTGGATGAGGAAAAAAATTTCCCGGATTTCCTGGTTAAAAATATGCTTTCTCCCAGATGAAAATACACGTTTTTCATGTTAAGTAACAGTATACTCTTCCTCGGAACTGTAAAACTTATGAATCCTTTCAACGGCGTAGAATTTCCCAGCACTTTAGAAAACGAAACTCAGGGGAAAAACATGTTTTGGAAAGTTGTCCGATTTGCAGCAACATATACACTGCATATTTTCGTGTTACGAAAGTATAAATTCAAGTTCGAAATCAAGAATGCGATGCGCTTTTGTAAGCCAGTCACAGCTCATGTCAAGCGATCTCGCCAGCCGATGACAGCGGATATTCACAGCATAGGGCACGTGATGTAGTCAGCTAATAGCAACATCACTGTTAAGTAGTGTGAACACGCAAATAGAAAAAGGTAATGGTTTAAATTAATATACATAATGTTGCCTCTGCCTGGCACTTAAGTGTGAATTGCAGAGTAACCATGTAGATTTATAATATTGGTCTCTAAGATTAATAAGCTGCAAGAGAAGCTAAGCTTTCACACATAATGCTGACATTTTTTGTGCTTGTTTCGCTTTAAGATATAGCACACAAACCAGATGGCAGTTATAAGAGTCGAGGGGTATGAAAGGGAAGCGGTGATTGGGAAGGGAGTAAGACAGGGCTGTAGCCTCTCCCCGATGTTATTCAATCTGTATATTGAGCAAGCAGTAAAGGAAACAAAAGAAAAATTCGGAGTAAGTATTAAAATCCATGGAGAAGAAATAAAAACTTTGAGGTTCGCCGATGACATTGTAATTCTGTCAGAGACAGAAAAGGACTTGAAGAGCAGTTGAATGGAATGGACAGTGTCTTGAAAGGAGGATATAAGATGAACATCAACAAAAGCAAAACGAGGATAATGGAATGTAGTCGAATTAAGTCGGGTGATGCTGAGGGAATTAGATTAGGAAATGAGACACTTAAAGTAGTAAAGGAGTTTTGCTATTTGGGGAGCAAAATAACTGATGATGGTCGAAGTAGAGAGGATATAAAATGTAGACTGGCAATGGCAAGGAAAGCGTTTGTGAAGAAGAGAAATTTGTTAACATCGAGTATAGATTTTAGTGTCAGGCAGTCGTTTCTTAAAGTATTTGTATGGAGTGTAGCCATGTATGCAAGTGAAACATGGATGATAAATAGTTTGGACAAGAAGAGACTAGAAGCTTTCGAAATGTGGTGCTACAGAAGAATGCTGAAGATTAGATGGGTAGATCACATAACTAATAAGGAAGTATTGAATAGGACTGGGGAGAAAAGAAGTTTGTGGCACAACTTGACCAGAAGAAGGGATCGGTTGGTAGGACATGTTCTGAGGCATCAAGGGATCACCAATTTAGTATTGGAGGGCAGCGTGGAGGGTAAAAATCATAGAGGGAGACCAAGAGATGAATACACTAAGCAGATTCAGAAGGATGTAGGTTGCAGTAGGTACTGGGAGATGAAGAAGCTTGCACAGGATAGAGTAGCATGGAGAGCTGCATCAAACCAGTCTCAGGACTGAAGACCACAACAACAACAACACACAAATGTGGCAGTAAAATTTTTAACAGCGACATAAATGTCTGATCTTCTGGGCTTGAAAATATTCTAAATGGTCGTCCTCAAAGATTTGATTTTTGAATGAAGAGTCAAACGCTCTATGATTTAAGTAATTCATTGGACATTCGTGCACATAGTTCATCTTGCGTAAAAGGAAATTTAATTTGAAAGTAATGCTTTTCAAACAACCATTCGGAATATTTTACCACGACCTGTTTGAAATAGATTTGCTTCAGCAGTTGCCAGAGCGTGGCAGGTAACATGCGTCGCCGCGCTTGCGAAGCTACGATGGCGCAGGAAGCCCGTATGTTCATACATCTAAAACATTAAAACATCTTACATTATGTCATAAAAGAAACAAGACATTAGAGGATACTACAAGAGCATGGGAATTTTGTGGACCATACTACAATGCACAATTTGGCTTAAAGTGCACATTCATATGTCCATATTCAGATGTAAATTTTCTTGGAGTACCAGTACTGTATATTATCTCATGTTTGGTTCTTTATTATGGCATAACGCCATACGTACTAGAAGATGAAAACGTAAACTTGAAATAAAGCCCACAGTTGAAACTAGCCAATAGTGTGGAATTAAACACTTCGTTTAAAATAAATTGACCGCCTCCGCGGAAAAGATTAATAAAAGTCAAATTTCTTTAAATAACCGACAAAAATAACTTCATTGCTCTGCAAGGCGATTAACGCTTGACTGTCAGAAAGGTGGAAACAAAATAAAATCTGAAACTAATAACATATTTTGATGATGATGATGATGAGGTCCCATACTCCGAGGAGCGTAGGGGACGATGCGGGAGACCCTTCCATAACTATGTGAATGTATTTTAATTCACTTGATAGCTTCCAACCACAGAAATCCATTTTGTTTTCACTTGACATGAGAGCAACAAACGAAGAGGAAACAGCAAAATCACTTAACGTAAACACGGGCCACGTGGAGACTACCACCTCCCCACTACAACTCAGAGTGATCTGTGCATCAACTCCGGATCTACGTTATTTCCGAACTGCGGCAATATTAGATAGTGGCGCTCCCTCTCCCTCGAGCGTTTGAGGTAGGACGTCAAAAATTTAAAAACTCGACTTTTCAAAAATATTTTCACTTTGTAGCGCACCTCTTTCTGAAGAGTCTGATACATAAAACGTATATGTTCGAGGAAACGTAAGACGATGTTATTTAGTATTAAGTTTGCCGAAATGCAGTGCCACGCCTCTTCACACAGTATTCTTCCACCGCATGTCTCTGTATTTCGCTCTGTGAATTCAAACATGTAATATTTTGTAGTGGGTGGCATCAAACTATATTCAGGCCAGTGGAAATTAAAAGAAATTAAAATATCCTGTCATGCCTCTCCTGCTCCCAGTCGGCCGGTTTGACATCCTGCCCCTCTCTAAAAAAATCTCATATGGGATTATTTCTAACCAGCAGAACATGAACTCTTCAGAAAATTTGCAGTCTTTACTGCCTATTAGCTAATAACTTGCTGTTTTGTGTGACATAAAATTAAATATAGGATACATAAAACAAGTAAAGACAAGAGACAAGCAAGACAGTGTACGTTTCTCCAATCCTTAAGTCCTACGTTTCTTTTCTCCTCTCTGATCTTGCCACAGCTTTATGTGGCGCACTTTCCTTTCTGGAAAAGAATCTATTACGTCATCAAAGTTCGTCAACCTTTTGCTACATGAAAAAACGAAATGTCATTATCTAATACTAGAAAAGCTATTAATACAAATAGTACCCAAGAGTGGTGTGGTTTTTGTGGTGTCACCGCCAGACACCACACTTGCTAGGTGGTAGCCTTTAAATCGGCTGTGGTCCGTTAGTATACGTCGGACCCGTGAGTCGCCACCATCAGTGATTGCAGACTGAGCGCCACCACACGGCAGGTCTAGAGAGACTTCCTAGCACTCGCCCCAGTTGTACAACCGACTTTGCTAGCGATGGTTCACTGACAAAATACGCTCTCATTTGCCGAGATGATAGTTAGCATAGCCTTCAGCTACGTCATTTCCTACGACCCAGCAAGGCACCATATTCAGTTACTATTGAGATTGTGAATCATGTACCGTCAAGAGCGATGTTCATCATTAATGGATTAAAGTTAAGTATTCCACCAGCTACATCCGTTTTTCTAAATTCTAATTTCCTTGTCCTTGTTCCAGACCTCATGCCAGCCTGCGTGAGCTAAAACGCATGCATTTCGGCCTCCTCTAGTAACACAGTGTTGGCTCTCCTGCCAACCACAACATTGGCGACGAGGCAAAACCACGTTCTTATTGATATTGCCCTGATTTCCTTGTGTAATGGCTTCGCCACAATCTCCAGATGTGCTGTCCGAATTTTATCGCTTACAGAATCAGCAGACGCAGTCATTACTGGATGCCCTTGGACAGCTCGTCCAGGGTCAACGTGCAATGCGAAACGATGCGGCAGCCGCCTCTCCACTGCTAACACAGCCACAACACGCTGTTGCACCAACTTTTCGACCTTTTGATGCTGCACTGGAAAGCTGGACGGAGTGGTCACGCCAATTTGGATTCCATCTCGCTGCCTATAGAATTCAAGGTAACGAGCGGCAGCCTTATCTCTTATCATCGATCGGCGTACAAACGTACCGTGTGATAGTCAAATTATTTCCCCGACGCGACGTAGCAACGCTGTCCTACGACGAAATTTTGTCTGCATTAGATGCAGATTTCAAAGAATCAGTCAATGTAGTTGCGAAACGGTATATCTTCTTTTGTACAAAACGTACGGCAGGTCAGACTGATCGGGAGTGGGTTGCAAACTTGAAAGGCCTTACTAGGGATTTTGCTTTTGAGTGTCAATGTGGACTCCCTTATTCAGATACTATGGTACGTGATTCAATTGCACAGAACATTTCTGATGTTCGTATAAGGGAACAGATTTTGAAACTAGTCAATCCCTCCCTTCAACAAGTGATGGACATATTGGATCAGCAGGACACATTTGACTTTGCTCAGGAATCATTTGAAACTTCGCCACCCGTGTGTCATGTTAACCGGCCCGCAGGGCGAGCTGCACAGAACAGTAAACAGTCCTCGTGCCCAGCCACGCCGCTGCAGCCAGGCTCTCAGTCATGTGTGCTGCGCCGGCAAGCAAATGCAGTGCTAAAATCATGCCCGTGGTGCGCTACTAGACATTCACGTGAGAATTGCCCGTCATGCCAAGCTATTTGCTTTTTCTGTAATAAAAAAGGACATGTTCAGAGTGTTTGCCAGAAAGAGCTCAGATCAGAAGCTTAAAACCATTCCAGGCCCTTTGCTTCACGCCGGAATTGGAATCGAAAAGAAGGTATACCGTTTCGCAACTACATTGACTGATTCTTTGAAATCTGCATCTAATGCAGACAAAATTTCATCGTAGGACAGCGTTGCTACGTCGTGTCGGGGAAATAATTTGACTATCACACGGTACGTTTGTACGCCGATCGATGATAAGAGATAAGGCTGCTGCTCGTTACCTTGAATTCTATAGGCAGCGAGATGGAATCCAAAATGGCGTGACCACTCCGTCCAGCTTTCCAGTGCAGCATCAAAAGGTCGAAAAGTTGGTGCAACAGCGTGTTGTGGCTGTGTTAGCAGTGGAGAGGCGGCTGCCGCATCGTTTCGCATTGCACGTTGACCCTGGACAAGCTGTCCAAGGATACTCAGGCTCGTGAAACTTCACCCATGGAAATTCATGTAGTTCATTCCATTCCGCTCAATGCCACTCTCTCTCTAACAGTGACTGTGTTCGTCCCACAAATAGTGTGCGTCGACATTGTCGGAAATCCCGTCGAGTCGCAAGTGATTATGTATCAGTGTCAGTTCACGTTGCACGAGACAGTCACTCTTGTCGTCAGCAGGACAATAAACTTTTTGTAGACTTGGACATTAACGGCAAGGTGATACCATTCCAGCTCGATACCGGAGCTGCAGTTTCACTGATCAATCAAGACACGTACAAACAGCTGGGCACACCTCCGTTGCATGCCGCAAATGTTAAGTTGCATAGTTATTCCGGACAAGCGATCCCTGTGTTAGGACAGTGCAGCCTTCTTGCAACATACAAAGGACAAACAAAACTTGTGTCATTTTACGTCCTTTGTTCTTCTTCTGCAGTGAACTTGTTTGGTTTCGATTTATTTCAATTGTTTAACTTGTCTATAGTAAATCGGGTCCTATCAGTGAACCAGACTGTGCCTTCCGACAGTGTTTCTCATCTATGTGAAGAATTTACAGACATTTTTGCACCAGGCCTCGGTTGTGCTAAGAACTATAAAGCACATTTGGAACTGAAAGTAAACGCGCAACCGAAATTTTTCAGAGCGTGCAATGTTCCACACGCATTGCATGATGAGGTCGCAAAAACATTACACGATTTGGAATCACAAGGTGTAATTGAACATGTGCAGGGCATCATGCTTAGTAATTTTGCCAAAACCTTCCAGAAAATTGAGACTTTGTGTGGACTTCAAGGCAACAGTGAATCCACAACTAGTGTTTGCAACTTTTCCTTTACCCCGCCCGGAAGATCTTTTTGACAAACTATGCCGTGGTAAATATTTTTCGAAGTTGGACCTCGCAGATGCATACTTGCAAATACTGGTGGATGAAGAATCCCAGCGCATCTTGGGTTGTACCAATTCAAACGACTGCCATTCGGGCGTTCATCCGCCCCTGCATTGTTTCAGCAATATCTACAAACTGTTTGTGCGTTGGTCCCTACTGCAGCAAACTATCTGGACGATATTGTGATCTCCGGAAAGATGGAAGAAGAACATTTAGCCAATCTCAGAACATTATTTCAGGTCTTGTGACAAAATGGTCTTCACTTACGGAAGGACAAATGTGTGTTTTTTGCTCGTGACTTGCCATACCTGGGACATTTACTCAATGCCCAAGGCATACATCCCAGTCCCGAGCACCTCCGTGCCATACAAGACTTGCCTTCGCCACCAAATTTGAAGCAGCTGTGGAGTGTACTGGGAAAAATAAATTACTATATCAGATATGTGCCACATGCCTCTTCCATTTCAGCTCCGCTTCATCGCTTACGCCATAAAGGTGTTCCGTTCGTTTGGACGACGGAATGCGAATGCGCCTTTTGCCTGTTGAAATCGGCGTTGCTTTCCAATACTTGCCTTATGCCATTCAATCCCCAGAAGCCCCTTTCGTTGATGGTGGATGCATTGGATTTCGGGATCGGTGCTGTGCTTGCGCACAAAGATGGATCGCACGATCGCCCTATTGCCTTTGCGTCCAAATTGCTCTCGTCTGCGCAAAGAAATTATTCACAGATCGAGAAAGAAGCATTGGCTCTCGTATTTGGTGTTACAAAGTTTCATGATTTCTTGTATGGTCGTTACTTTACCATCATCACAGACCACAAACATTTGACATCGCTTTTTCATCCGAACAAGCCTGTACCTCCACGTACAGTGCAGAAATTCATTCGCTGGTCTATTTTCCTCTCGCAGTACCACTACGATATCTTGTATCGGTCCACTGCTAAGCATGGAAACGCCGATGTGTTGTCCCGCTTGCCTGTTGCTGAGGATAGGGCATTCGATTCCTCCGAACTTGCTTGCAGGTTCATTGATGCAGAAACCGATGACGTGGTCGAATCGTTTCCGATTGATTTTCGTCGTATATCTACAGCCACAGCTGCCGACCCTGTCGTTGCTACCATTCTGCATTTTGTTGCTACGCAATGGCGCTTGTCAAAGTCATGGATCGGGGACCCGTTGGTTCACCGATTTTTTGCTCACAAGGAGAGACTTTTTGTTCGACATGGTGTTTTGCTGTTGTGTTCTGATAATGATCAGTCCAGGGTCGGGGTCCCATGTTTGTTACAGATTCTCCACCAAGGACATCGGGGTATAGTGAGAATGAAACAACTTGCTCGTCAGCACTGTACTTGGTTCAGAATTGATGCCGTGATTACGAATATGTGCTCTTCTTGCACGGTGTGTGCCGAACAACAATCAGCACCACCGCGGAAATTCTTTGCATGGCCAAAAGCCACTTCCCCTTGCCAACGCTTACACATTGATTTTGCTGGTCCATTCTGGAATGCTCGATGGTTGGTTGTGGTAGATTCATTCAGTAATTTTCCTTTTGTTGTCCAGATGTCTTCCATGACGTCATCTGGCACCATCCAAGTGTTATCTGCTATCTTTTGGATTGAAGGTCTTCCACAGACTATTGTTTCTGACAATGGCCCACAATTCATGTCCGCAGAAATTCAGTCATTCTGCAAGCCCAATGGTATTCAACATCTGACGTCCGTGCCGTTTTCGCCACAGTCAAATGGTGCCGCTGAATGACTGGTCAGGACTTTCAAGTCACAGATGTTGAAGTTGAAAGAGTCGCATTCTCGGGAGGATGCGTTATTGCTCTTTTTGTCCTCGTATCGCTCTCAGCCCCAAGATGGTTGCCCGCCGGCTGATTTGTTCCATGGTCGCCCTCATCGAACCTTGGTGTCTTTGCTACATCCGCCGCATCAGGTTCCTGTGCAGCGGCAGACACCTACTTTTACCCCAGGTGATGTTGTCTACTACCGCCACTATCGAGGTTCACGGCGTTGGCTTGAAGGGTGCATTCTTCGCTGCGTCGGGCACGCTATGTATCTGGTTTTGGGGGCCTCTGGAGAGGTGCGCCAGCTTCTCAATCAGCTGCACCTCTGTCGTCGCACGGGATCTGCCGCTAGCTGTCTGCTTTCAGCAATGGTGCCGTCCGGTCAGCACCGTGGGGACCCATCTACTGGCTCACCTCAGCCCCAGGTGTTACCGACGCTGCCTTCCATTTTGCCCCATGGCAAAGTTCTGCCGCCACCGCCTGTTCTCCCGCCGGCGACGCCCGCAGTGGACGCATTGCTGCAGCTGCCGGGTGCCTCCCTGGGTCACGTGCCGCCGATCGCTCCCCGTGACCAGTTGTCCTCCGACACGGAACTCTTGCCCACTCTGGACCATATGTCGTCTTTGCCCGTCGGGTGCCCCGGCGCGATGGAGTTTGACCCTTCGGCCCCTCCTGTCTCTCTACGGGCGCATACACCGCATGTTGGCGTGCACCCTGAAGCAGGTTTTCAGGCGTTTCCTAGCTCCCTGCGGTCTGAATGGCAGGGTGCGGGTGGCACAGCCTCGCCTGTTGTTAGGCTCCCCACCTCGTCGCATACGTCAACATGGGGTCCTCCCCACGGCGGGTGGAAGCCTTATGCCACAACCATACGCCGATTTGTGTGTGTGTGTGTGTGGGAGGGGGGGGGGGAGAATGTGGTGTCACCGCCAGACACCACACTTGCTAGGTGGTAGCCTTTAAATCGGCCGCGGTCCGTTAGTATACGTCGGACCCGCGTGTCGCCACTATCAGTGATTGCAGACCGAGCGCCGCCACACGGCAGGTCTAGAGAGACTTCCTAGCACTCGCCCCAGTTGTATAATCAACTTAGCTAGTGATGGTTTACTGACAAAATACACTCTCATTTGCCGAGATGATAGTTTAGTATAGCCTTCAGCTACGTCATTTGCTACGACCTAACAAGGCGCCATATTCAGTTACTATTGATATTGTGAATCATGTACTGTCAAGAGCGATGTTCATCATTAATGGATTAAAGTTAAGTATTCCACCAGCTACGTCCATTTTTCTAAATTCTAATTTCCTTGTCCTGTTCCAGACCTCACGCCAGCCTGCGTGACCTAAGACGTGTGCATTTCAGCCTCCTCTAGTAACACGGTGTTGGCTCTCCTGCCAACCACTGTATTTTGTTACTGTCTGCTAGATAAAACGAAATAAGTCCGCCTAATATTGCAGCAATTGTTACACACACCAAATAAGCGATACTATTTTGGCACAAATCGTCATTTTTATAACATGACAGAACATAAGTCATGAAGTACCAATTTCAAATGCCTAATAGGCCCAGTACAAGCAAAAAGTTTTATGTTAGGAAATTGTTTCACATTTCATTCATATTCTCGAGCTTCTGAAGCATGAGATCGAAAAGTAGTAGTACAAAATTTTTATATATATTTGGAATCGTCATATTCTTCTGTAATTTGTGTGAGTTCCCGTTTCCTCTACTTCCTCTTTCTAACAAACAATCTTGTCATCACTAATTCTCTAACTATTCCAGCCAGTGTCAAAACTTCTTCTCTGGTTAGCTTCACTAACCCTGCCACAATCACCGGTTTAGTTATCCCGCTTTTATTCTCCAGTTAGGCGTCATTACCTGTTTGTATAACACATTTTCCGCACTACTTCCAGAATAGAACTTTAGTAGCGGCTGCTAGCTGGGGACTGTATGACTGGCCCTTAGTAGTGTAGCGGTCTGGCCAAAAATTTTCTGTCAAAATTTCATTCTCTTGGATACACGGAGAAGACAATATGTATTCCTGTTAGTCATTTATTTCCACTCTGGTAGTCTGAATCTATGGAATTCTCTAGTAATTATAACAACACTGATCATTTACGAACCCAATCAACCACATAAAAAGTGATTGGCATTCACTCGTTCGGCTTTATTCGCTCAGCTCATATAGACCCGTCCGCTTTTGTCTGCAGGTAAGTTTACTTCTAGATGCGACGGGTATTCCTCTGCCAGAGACATCACGAACACAATGCACACATTCAAAAATCAACTTATGATTCATTCAGAAATCAACTTAGAATTTGTTCAAAAACCAACAGGGATGCATTCAAAATCATATGAGTAATCGTTAGACCAACATACGTTGGATGCTGGGCCACTTTGTGAAACAATGTCGTTTTCCTCAATAATGCGAATTTGGCGCCCCCCCCCCCTCCCCCCCCCCAACATTCTTTACTACTAATCTACTGGCATCAGCAAACAGAAATATTTTAGAGTCACCTGTAATTCTAGAGGGTGTATCATTTATATAAATAAGGGACAAGAGTGGCTCCAGCACTGATCCCTGCCCCCCCCCCCCTCCCCCCTTTGGCCGTGCCTCACTCAGACCCCACATCACAGCCATTCTCAACACATTGTGAATAATGATCTTTTGCTGTCTGTTGCTAAAGTAAGAGGTGAAGCAATTGAGAGCTACTACCTGTATTCCATAACGGAACAACTTCTGGAGCAATATGTTGTGATCAGCACAATCAAATGCCTTAGTTAAACCAAAAAAATATGCCTAGCATTCAGAACCTTTTGTTTAACCCATCCAGTACCTCACAGAGAGAAGAGAATATAGCATTTTCATTTGTTAAACGACTTCTAATGCCAAACTGTACATTTGATAGCAAATTGTGTGATATAAAATGATCAATTATCCTTAAATACACAGCCTTTTCAATAACTTTAGCAAACACTGATGGCATAGAAATAGGTCTAAAATTGTCTACATTATCCCTGTCATCCTTTTTCTAAAGTAGCTTTACTGCTGAGTCCTTTAATCATTCAGGAAACTGACCAGTCCTAAAGGAAAAATTACAAATAAGGCTAATACAGGGCTGACGTGCAGCACAGTACTTTAACATTCTGCTAAGCACTCCATCATAACCATGAGAGTCCTTAGTCTTCAGTGATTTAATTATGGACTCAATCTCCCCCCTGTTTGTATCACAGAGGAGTATTTCAGACATCAGTCTCGGAAAGGCATTTGCCAAGTTAGTTATATGATTTCCTGTAGAAACTAAATTTTTATTCAATTCACCAGTAATCCTCAGAAAATGATTGTTAAATACTGTACATATGTCTGATTCATCAGCAACAGAAATATTTTTACTACGAACTGACTTTATATCGTCGACCTTGAGCTACTGACCAGACACTTCCTTCATAACTGACCATATGGTTTTAATTTTATCATGTGAATTAGCTATTCTATTTGCATACCACATACTCTTTGCCTTCCTAATAAAATTTTAAGCACCTTACAATAGTGTTTGTAATGGGCTACTGAAGTTCGATTTTGACTACTAACATTTTGATATAATTCCTGCTTTGTTCTACATGATATCCTTATCCCACTAGTCAGCCACCTGGGCTGCCTATTACTGCTAGTACCCCATTTAGAACGTTCTAATGGAAAGCAACTCTCAAAGGGCATGAGAAACGTGTTAAGGAAACCTTTATATTTATCATCTATGTTATCGGCACTATAAACATCCTGCCATTCTTGTTCCTTGACAAGGTTTAAAAAAAACTCTCTATTGCTGCTGGATTAACTTTCCTACATAGTTTGTAATTATATGTGACATTTGTTTGAGCACAAAGGCCTTTTAGTGTTAAAATTTGTGCATCATGGTGTGAAAGGCCATTCACCCTTTTACTAGCAGAATGCCCATATTGTATACTGACAATGGAGCACTCCTCACTTGCGGTGCACCTGAACTGGATTTATGGGCAGCTACAACAGCAGTATATGTGTCCAAGCTACTGTCACTTCCTAATCCTGAATGGCTTTGTACATGTTTGATCAGGATAGCGATGTATAAGTTCCTGTCAGTGAAAGAAGTTCATGGCTTCATATCAATGGAACTACATCAAGATGCTAACTCAATTCAGCATATCAAGAAGTTTTTCCAATTACCAGCTGCTTGCTTAGTCCATGTAAGATTATATGCAGAGATGGTGGCAGATATGACAAATTGGCCTTGTCATGACACTCTTGATGGACTGCCAATTGAAGTCATTAAGAAAGGATCCAGCTGTGTCATCCTCATGTGGTCAGTCACAACATAGCTGGTCATCTCCCCAAAAACAGTTCCTCAGGGGAAAGAAGAAAGTGAGATTCATATCATTTCAGGTCATCCCTTTCGCCGAGCATGGCCTTCCACTCTTCAAAAAAAGGTAGGAACTGATGAAGCAACATTGCTAGATACCATTTTGTCACCAGTGTGAATGTGAACATTATCTCATACTCAAATGTGTTATCTTTTATCTTAATTTTTGTTATGGTCTTTAGTGCCTGTAACTTGTACTGATTATTTATATAGTGAATATGTATGTTTCAACAGAATAAAGTTGCATTTAATGCCACTGACCATGTTCTGCATTAATGGAGAGGAAGTAATACCATGTACCCATAGTTTCGCCACTTCTGCATTGTTGCTTCATATACAAATGGTTGTAAGCATCATGCATGTGTTCTGGTATTGTACTCGAAAAAGAGTATTAAATTTGTAACCAGTTTTGTGTAAAGGAACATTAAAGGAGTTTTTCACAGATGAGATGGAACTCATAAAACATTTGCTACATGAACTTTCCACTGAATTTTGGTTTTTACAACCACAACATCATATAGGGTGTCCATAATTAAAGTTTCAATTTAAAAACACTATAGGGAGCAGACCATAGCTCAGAATGACATTAAATTTCAACAGCATGTTACTGACACATGGGGAAAAGTCATGGGGGGAGGGGGGCTTAATTAAAGTTTGACCAATAGATGGTGCTGTAAGCAACAGAATATGCCCACCAACAGATGTGTGTCACATGAGTGTTCTATCAGTTTGCAGCAGAGATGCTCAACATGTCTGTTTCCATGAAGGATCACTGCTGGTAAAGCTCTTTTATAAGAACAGTGACTGTGCACCAGTAGCCCTGCAGAATTTTTGGACACTCAGTGGTATGAAAAAAGGTACTGGTCTGATGTCTGGTAAGAGTCTAGAGAAAATGATTACAAAATCTGAAAAGACAGTTTTTTTTAAAGTGCAACATGATGGAGGGAGGAAAGCTGCTGATCCAACATCTGTTGGAGATGCGGCCAAAGCATTGCAGGAGGGGTCGAGCAGTGGTGTGAAAACATGTAACGCTTGTGGAATTGCCAAAAATTTGGACATGCCTGCAAGCATGATTCATAAGATCCTAAGAAACCTCCTGCATTGCTACCCATTCAAAATCACCCATGTTCAGGAGTTGCTTCTTGCTGAGTTGCCAGAAAAACAAACATTTGCTGTGGAGTTTCTTTCTGGCATAGTAGTGGACAATGAATGGCCATGGAACATTCTGTGGACAGAAGAATCCTATTTTGATCTCCAAGGATATGTCACTATGCAGAATTATAGAATACAAGAAACAGAAAATATGCAGGTACATCAACTGGTACCACTTCATTCTGCGAAGATGATCTGTGACCCATGGGTTGGCTGCATCATTTATTGTAGGACCACATTTTTTTTTTAGGAGATCAGTCCTGCAGGTCCAGTTACGTATATCATCACTGGCATATGCTATTAGAGTCTTTTGCGCACCAGCATAATTCCAACGTTTTAACAGCAACGATGTGTGGCTAGAATCATTTTTATGCAAGGTGGTGTTCCTCCACACATTACACAGCCAGTGAAGTTGTGAAGTAGCTGCTGCAGAGGCATTTCAGAAATATTAGAACTATCAGCTTGCTGTCTAGATCACCTGATCCTAATCCACATGACTTCTGGCTGTGGGTTTACCTGAAAATGTTGTATTCAGTGCTTCAATTACTAACATAGCTGAATTGAAGGCACACATTGGGCAACACATTCTGAATGTGACTTCCAAAGTACTCTGATCTGTTGGTGAACATGGTGTTTCTTGATTTCAACTTATGGCAGAAAATGGTGGACAGCATGTTGTACATATATCACACCAGTCTAAAAACAATTAGAAACCCATGGAATTTCACTTTTTATGTGGTTTCTGGCCCCAGGACAGTTAAAAATCAATGTCATTTTGCTTCTCGTGCAGTTTTTGGTCTCTTGACAAAAACTGAGACCATTTTGCTTTTTATGTGGGTTTTTGCTCAGGACAGTTAAAAATTGATTTTTCACATTAGATATGGTATGACCTTGCTGTGGCGTGTGGACTGACCTAACTAACAGTGCCGCAACTGTTATTACCAAACTTGAGTTATCATGCCATTGAACACTATGGATGATGCAATATGCATCTCGAACCATAGTTGCCATATTGTGATTCATCTGTCATTTGTAACTGACCCCATTTACATTAAGAGACTTTTTTGTTCCATAATTTTCCCCCCTGTATCATAATATGCTGCTCAGATTTGACAACATTCTGAGCAGTGGATCTCTTTCTACAGTATTTTGAAACTGGAACTTTAATTATGGACACTCTGTAGTTTGCATGCATACTTTTCTTCCTTGCCTATGATTTACATTCTGAGCAGTGGATCTCTTTCTACAGTATTTTGAAACTGGAACTTTAATTATGGACACTCTGTAGTTTGCATGCATACTTTTCTTCCTTGCCTATGATTTAAAGTGAGGTTCAGTATTTTGGTGAAGGGTCCAATTGAACAAAAAGCAAGAAATTGAAGCTTTCTGTAAGTTCAAAAGAAAATTAAAAATGTAATTGACTAACAATTCTTATAAATTAGCTAACGATATAGATTCAGGGACTGAAGATTCATATTAATTGTAAGACAAGTAGCATTCCTCATTTTAACCTTTCATTTATTAATGGTACATACAGCCCACTGCTAACATACGAGGTGCATTCAAGTTCTAAGGCCTCCGATTTTTTTTCTCTGGACTGGACAGAGATAGAAACCTGCGCATTGTTTTAAAATGAGGCCGCATTCATTGTCAATACGTCCTAGAGATGGCAGCACCGTATGGCAGATGGAATTTTACCGCCAGCGGCGAGAATGAGAACTGTTTTAAATACTTAAAATGGCGACGTTTTCCTTAGTTGAACAGCGTGCAATGATTCGTTTCCTGAATTTGCGTGGTGTGAAACCAATTGAAATTCATCGACAGTTGAAGGAGACATGTGGTGGTGGAGTTATGGATGTGTTGAAAGTGCATTCGTGGGTGCAACAGTTTAATGAACGCAGAGCATCGTGTGACAACAAACCGAAACAACCTCAGGCTCGCACAAGCCGGTCTGACGACATGATCGAGAAAGTGGAGAGAATTGTTTTGGGGAATCGCCGAATGACTGTTGAACAGATTGCCTCCAGAGTTGCCATTTCTGTGGGTTCTGTGCACACAATCCTGCATGACGACCTGAAAATGCGAAAAGTGTCATCCAGGTGGGTGCCACAAATGCTGACGGACGACCACATGGCTGCCCGTGTGGCATGTTGCCAAGCAAAGTTGACGCGGAACGACAGCATGAATGGGACTTTCTTTTTGTCAGTTGTGACAATGGATGAGACGTGGATGACATTTTTCAATCCAGAAACAAAGCGCCAGTCAGCTCAATGGAAGCACACAGATTCACCGCCACCAAAAAAATTTCGGGTAACCACCAGTGCTGAAAAAATGTTGGTGTCCATGTCCTGGGACAGCGAGGGCATAATCCTTACCCATTCCGTTCCAAAGGGCACTACGGTAACAGGTGCATCCTATGAAAATGTTTTGAAGAACAAATTCCTTCCTGCACTGCAACAAAACTGTCCGTGAAAGGCTGTGCATGTGCCGTTTCACCAAGACAATGCACCCGCACATCGAGCTAATGTTACGCAACAGTTTCTTCGTGATAACAACTTTGAAGAGATTCCTCATGCTCCCTACTCACCTGACCTGGCTGCTAGTGACTGTTGGCTTTTTCCAACAATGAAAGACACTCTCCGTGGCCGCACATTCACCAGCCGTGCTGCTATTGCCTCAGCGATTTTCCAGTGGTCAAAACAGACTCCTAAAGAAGCCTTCGCCGCTGCCATGGAATCATGGCGTCAGCGTTGTGAAAAATGTGTATGTCTGCAGGGCGATTACGTTGAAAAGTAATGCCAGTTTCATCGATTTCGGGTGAGTAGTTAATTAGAAAAAAAATCGGAAGCCTTAGAACTTGAATGCACCTTGTATGACAAATATTTGTCTAGTCATGTAGATATGAAGCTAGTAGTAGCAAGTAAAGAGCTCCTGTTTAATTCAACTGAGCTCACAGTGGCTTTATTCAGATTAATGACATTTCTGTCAATTTTTCTTTGTTGAACTTAGCATGAGCAAACACTAAGAATTAAATACTAATGGAATTTCCAACAGGTATTTCACTTTGTTAACATATTCACTTCCATGATGAATTGATGAATGAATGAAGGAAAGTGTGCAAGACAGTTAAGGCTTTTCATTTACTCTATTGATGCAATTTTTATATCCTGCTGAAGTCCTTTCTGAATAAACACAAGTAAATATAAATGAATAGAATTTTAAAGTCTGTTTATGTAGATATTTATGGTTATTATACCATGCAAACACTTACTCTTAGTGTAATCTAGTAATCCAGTACCTGTGGCTTGACAGTCTAGATGTTCAAGTATTTTACATATTAAATGTAGAGGTTTTAATTCAACTTTGTGTATATATTATGTCTCAACTTCCTGTCAGTCTGGAACAATACAGATAGCTATTGTAGAATAGCCCACTGCAGACTTTAAACTACATGCCATATCATGGTGAAAATTGTGTGCTTTCCCCTTTCACTGCAATAGTGTGGGAACTACAAATCAAACTTAACATCAACTGTTGATGTCTGATGAGTATTATTCATATTTCACCTTGAATATGACATCACTGAACTTACGTCCTTATGTTAGTGGTTGCTCTTATTATGTGACATAATTAGCTTTGAAATGTCATTATTTAAAACATCCAAGAATGTACAAAGCATTTACTTGTATGTCACACCCGTATCTCATCTCATTTCTAGCTTTTGTCAGTTGCTTAGATAATTTATCTTAACAGTGATATTGTGTAAATTTATACTTGTGTGCAGATTCTGGGGATGGTAACCAGAAAGTGTTAACAAAATTAGGATCTCATTACAATGAATGCAAATTTTTAGTATAAAATTTTACCCTGTTCGTGAAAATTCAGCCCACATTTGACGTATCATTCTGCCAAACCTTTCTTCAGTCCCAGATGGTCTGCGTCCAGAAAGCTGCTGCATAAGGGATGGGCCAAGAAGATGTAGCAATTCTGAACCATGTGCAGCACCTAACAGTGACATCCAATTGACCTGACATTAGTTCAAGTGTTCCTAATAAATTATTTACCTGAGTTATAAAAATAAATGTCATTTTTGTAGAAATAAATACCTCATACATATATTTATTTTTACTAGGCTTCCCTTTTTGTAACCAAAGTAACCACATACTGATTAAAGTTAACACAGTACCACATGCTGTTAAGTTATAATTATAAGGAAAGAAGGTGGGAAGAAAGAAAGTTTACTAATGTTGTATTGATGATGAGATATTCAATGATACAGTGCAAGCTCTGATTAGGTAAGGACAGTGAACTAAATTGGCCTTGTCCTTTACAAAGGAATCATTCAATAAATTGATTTAATTAATTTGGCAAAATCATGGAAGCCTAAATCTGGATGGCCAGACAGGAATCTGTGTCACCTTTCTCAGTTGTTAAATAGCTAGTGACAGGTCTCATTATTTGAATGTTTTTATTCCAGCATAATATATTATTTTGCCAAACTTTTATGTTTGTTTGAGCAGAAGAGTGAGTTTGAATGACCATTTTCGTGTGACAGAGTCAATATAAATAAGTACAGCATTTCTGTCAGATCTTGAAACAAAAAGTAGATAATATATATCAGTTACATCCACCACTTTCATTTTCAACCATGGGCAAGAGAAATAATATATATCAATTATGTCCTTCAGTTTCAATTTCAGCCATGGGCAAGAGAAAAACATTGGTGTATTTTCTGATCTGTGAAAGAATACATAAAGAGTTTCTCCTGCTTCAGATAGATATGAAATTTGAACTACACAAGAAAAATTGATCAAACTCATAGTATCACATTGTGGAATGTAGATAATCACATTTATATTATTTGTTTAAAGTAGCTATGTATTAACAAACATCCAAGGGCAACATCAGCTACAAAAATAACACAGGGTGTGAGATTAACCTGTCATCAAAGAGACAGTGAACTCTCCTATACCAAACAAGTTGGGTTTTTCAGTAACAGCTTTTACATACATATTTTAAACTATAATGCCTTGTCAATCCAACCACTCTCTTCTGTCACTGGCTATTCATTTCAGTCCAATGTAATTGTCACAGCCTATCCTCTTCTTGATTCCTTCCAAATACTTCATTCTAGGCCATCCTATTCTTTTCATTATCAGCATTTAAGAATATAAATGATGAAAGTGTGCAATAAATTTTATTTTCCTCTTTTCCATTTCATTTAATAATCATCTCTCTTCATTGATTTCCATGAAGACTGCCAGGTTGGTTTTTCATCCTGTCCAGCTCATTCTTGTCATCTGCCCTAATCACATTTCAGCAGCTGCAAGTCAATTCCCTTCCAATTTACCCCAAGTACAACTTTCACTTTCATCCACTCCATAGAAAAGATTTGGTGAAGGATTTTATAATACCTAACTTCATATGTTTCTGGTTAAAATGTTTCTCTTATCCATAAATACCTGTCAGCAGCGAATCTATACCAGGTGAGGGGTTTGAGCTTCTGGGTGTTTAGGAAGGATTCCTTTAGATGGCCCATGAATATGTTGGAATAGGATGTTGCCATGTTGGTGCCCACAGCTGTACCCCAGATTTGTTTCTAGGTAATGCCTTGAAAGAAGTAGTAATTGTTGGTGAATGTATAGTTGGTTATGGTGTCTAAGAAGGAGGTGGTTGGTGCGGAATCCATCGGGCATTTGGAAAGGCAGTGTTTAATAGTGATAAGGCGATGGGCATTAGGGATTTTGTGTAAAGGGAGCTGGTACCAATAGTGATGAACAGGACACCGTGTGGTAAAGGAACAGAAATTGTGGGGAGTCAGTAGAGGAAATGGTTGGTATCTTTTATATGAGTTGGTAGGTTGCAGATAATGGGCTGAAGGTTTTAGTCTACAAGAGCAGAGATTCTCTCAGTGAGGGAGGGGAGGGGGTACAGTAATCAGGCACAATGGGGTGTCCTGTGTGATTGGATTTATGGATTTTTAGCAATCATGTAGAAGGTAGGAGTGTGGGGAATGCTAGGGGTGAGGAGAGAGATGGGCTATGGGGAAATGTTCTGGGGTGGGCCAAAGGATTTGAGGAGAGACTGGAGATCATGCTGGATTTCTGGAATGGGGTCACTGCAGCAAGGCTTGTAGGTGGATGAATCTGACAGCTGGCAGAGTCCTGCCAGGTAATCCATATGATTAAAAAAACATCTGTGGTGGAGCCTTTGTCAGCAGGTACAATGTATGGTTGGGATTCATTTTTAGGTGGTGGATTGTGAATCTTGCCGTGGATGTAAGGTTAGTTTGCATGCTGAGGGATTTGGCTGACAAATCCTATCTCCCAGGCCTACAACAGTTATTCCACCCTCAAAACTCCCTCCCACTACCACACAGAATCCAGAACCTAAATAGACCCCAAACACAGTCATGAACCTTTCTTCCAAAAGCCTTAGCACCAACATGGCACCATCCTGTGCCAACATATTCATGGGCCATCTAGAGGGGTCCTTCCTAAACACCCAGAATCTCAAACCCCTCACCTGGTTCATATTCGCTTCTGACATCTTCCTGATCTGGATTGAGGATGAGAACACCCTATCCACATTCCTCCAGAACCTCAACACTTCACCCCCATTCACTTCATGTGGTCCTACTCAACCCGACAAGCTTTTGTCCTTGATGTTGACCTCCACCTCAAAATGGCTATATCAGTACATCTGACCATATCAAACCTACCAACCACCAGCAATATCTCCACTTCAACAGCTGCCACCCATTCCATGCCAAGAAGACCCTTCCATACAGCCTAGCCACCTGTGGCTGTCCCATATGTAGTGATGAGCGGTCCATCTCGAAATATACTGGGGGTTTTACTGAGGACTTTACAAATAATAATTATCCTCCTAATCCTGTACAAAAACAGATCTCCTGTGCCTTATCTTTCCAGTCACCCATCACCTCTCAAAGCCCCACCATCTAGTCACAGAGGAGCATTCCCCTTGTGACTCAGAACCACCTGGACTAGAGCAACTGAATTACATTCTCCACCAGGGTTTTGACTACCTCTTGTCATGCCCTGAAATGAGAAATGCCCCACCCATTATCCTTCCCACTACTCCCTCAGTGTTATTCTGCTGCCCAACAAACCTACACAATATCCTCATTCACCCCTACACAAGCCATGCTCCCAGCCCCTTGCTGCCTCCCACCACCAACTACTCCAGTCTGGTCACAAACATCATCTATCCCATCAAAAGCAGGGCTACCTGTGAAACCAGTCATGTGACCTACGAGTTAGCTGCAACCACTGTGCTGCATTCTACATGGGCATAACAACCAACAAGCTGTCTGTCCGCATGAATGGCCACTGATAAACTGTGGCCAAGAAACAACTGGAGCACCCTGTTACTGAGCACGCTCTCCAACATGATGTCCTTCAATTCAGTGACTGCTTCACAGCCTGTGCCTGTGCCACCAACGCCAGCTTTTCCGAACTGCACAGGTGGGAATTGTCCCCACAATATATCCTACATTCCCATAACCCTCCTGGCCTCAACCTTCATTACTCATTGTCCTTACCCATCTAGCCCCTTCCCTGTCCCTATTCCAGCACTACAGCACTACACAGCCCTCTATTCTACCAATGCGCCCAGTCTGTTTACTTCTCTCCTTTTCCACTAATCTCCCCCTCTCTCCCCCAACCCTCTATCTAACCTCCTGATTGAAACTAGCTGCCCCACTCAGCACCTCATCCCTGCTTGCTCCCAGCAGCACTTTACCATCCCCCACGTCTACACTGCTTTTCCTGGTCCTCCCTGCCCCACCTACCTCCTTACCCCACACTCAGCTGCCTCTCCCGTAATGCGCTGCTGCTCAAAGTCTTGCTTCAGCTGCCAGAGACTGTGGTCATGTGCAGGTGAGTTGCATTTGTGTGACTGTGTGCATATGTGTAGCTTGTCTGTTTTTGAAAAGGTCTTGTTAGCTGAAAGCTAACTTTCCAACAGTCTTCTTGTTGTGCCTTTTTGCAACTCAGTATCTCCACTTTATGGTGAGTAGCAACTATCCTTTTCATTATACTGATACCTTCCATCCTGGATTTTCCATTGTCTGATATGACTTTCACCATTCTATTTGTTTCTGTTTCAGAGTCTGCAACTATTATTTGTCATTAGAAAATCTGATACAGTGTATACTGTCACCACTGTTTTTTATTCCCCTTGTCTTTTCTTTCATGATCTGAATATTTTCCTCAATGAACATATTAAACAAATGTGGAGATACAGGACATTCTTGTATGGCTCCTCTTCTAATCCTGTTCTTGTTCTCTACCTTATTGATGTTTATTTTTGTACATTTGTTCTGATACAGTTGATTAATTGTTTTTCTATCCTTCCAGTCCTGTCCTATTTAATTCATACTTCTAAACAGTAGCTCCTAGTTCACATTGTCAAACCTTTTTATAAGCCCACGAAGGTAAGATAAGTTCTGCTACTCATACGCATCCTTCCCTCCAATAGCATGTGCAAGACCAAAATTGCTTCTCTTGTTTCTCTACCTTTTTCTTATCCAAAATGGTTTTCTCTAGCTTACCTACATCTCCTTTTATGCTGCTCTTAACTGTATTAATCAACATTTAAGAGGCACGTGATAACATTATAAGTAAGTGTTCTGTAATTTATGCAATCCATTACCTTCCCTATTTTAGGTGTGGTAATAGTTCTGTATTGTATGAAGTGTTTTAGTATGACTCCTTTTTAGTAGCAGTCATTTATTACTCTGAATAATTGGTCTTCCATCTTGTTACCTAAATTTTTCAGCAGTTCTGCAGTGACATCATCAACACCAGTTGCACTTTCTTCTTTGAATCTCTGCAGTGCTTGTTCAAATATATATCTCATGATGGGAGGACCTTGCATTTTTCTTTCAGAAACATAGATGTCTTCCATCACATTATCTTTCTTCTTGAAGTCTTTATCATCACACATTTCTTCTATGTATTGTCTCCAATGACTGCTGGTCACCCAGTTGCTGAACATGCTGCCCACCACGATGTGCTTCACTGCAATGACTGCTTCACAGCCTGTGCCATTCCTACCAACACCAGCTTTTCTGAACTGCACAGGTGTTAACTTTCCCTACAACATGCCCTTCATTCCTGGAACTCCTCTGGCCTCAAGCTTCACTAGTCCCTTACCTCCACCTACCTGTCCCTTTTCCTACTCCCACTCCAGCACTACACACATCTTCTATTCCACCAACACATCTGCAATCTTTTCCCCTTCTCACCCCCCCCCCCCCCACCCCACCCCCATAGCACAGCCTTCCAACTCTGCACCTAGCAGCCCTATCCTGTTCCCACACATCCCTGCAGGTAGCACATCATCTTCCTCCACCCTTACCCTGATATCCACCCCCCACCCCATGACTCCTCTTTACACTGCCACCACCCATCCCAGATTTCTGCTCATATCAGATGCAGTCGCAGTCTGAAGTCAGGCCACAGTGGCCAGAGACTGTGGCCATGTGTGTGTGTATGTATTGTGCTTGTGTGACTGTGTGTGTGTTTTCTATTTCTAAAGGAGCACTTTCCTATCTGAAAGCTTAGATGTTTGGCTGTCTTTTCACTGTGTCTGTCCATGACTCAATGCCTGCAGCAATACATCCTGTTTATAATACTGACATGTTACACCTTGATGCACATGCTGAGTCCAGATTTATTGTTCAGGGATCAGTTCATTCTATCCAGCAATCTATTGTGCTTTTTACATTGTTTGCCTCTCTGAACCTGGCCTAGGAGCTGCAACAGATTTCGAGGCTCACATTATTCCTAAAATATTTCCAGTGTATTTCTTTCAGTCCCAACCAGTCTCACTGGCTCTTCATGATGATCTTGTGATCTTGAAGAAGAAGTAGCATAATGCTTTGACGTGTATAGCTGACAGGCAGTGGGTAATACCGTTGTTAATTGTTTGCAAACTAGGAGGGAAACTGTGTCTGGGTGGTGATTTTAAAGCAACGATGAAATAACCCCATACCCTTTACTCTATACCAATGACTTTTCACACAACTTTCTGGAGAGTAATATTTCCACAAGTTAAATTAGTCCAATGCTTATTTGCAGCTCCCATTAGATTAAGAATTCAAAAAACCCTTCTCATCAACACCCCTATTGGGTTGTGCAATACAACAGATTACCAGACAGGGTCATCATTGCCTCTGAAATACTTGAGATATACCCAGAAGTTACAAAAAAAATGTGTAAATTAAATAGATCATATTACCATCAAAGATTAAAAATCACTAAACATCTGCAGATTTTTCAGTTTTTGTTTGAGACACTTCCACAATATTGCCTTAAATGGAACCATTTCACATGTTCTTTACTTTTCCAACAAACTGTCACATACATAGATTCCGTTCTAAGCCAGAAATTTCTCAAACCAACTAAAGAGTATGGCAAACCGTGAGAAATAGCCTGCTTCCACTTCACATAAAAATTTGCAAGTGTTCCCGGATAAAATTAATTATTACACTATATACATACCTTGAGCAGACAAAATATCTCACCTTTTAAAATCTTATGCAGAAAAGGCAAAAAAATCTGAGTGGTCACAAGCCTGTTAACAGGCATTTTGCAAATAAATAAATAAATAAAAAATCAACACTTTTTGTTGTTGTATACCATCCTGGTCTGTCTCTGGTCCTAGTAATGAAAACATCTTTACATGAAATCAGCTGAGGCCTGTGGGAATCCTGGGCATCTGGGACTGAAGAGAATGATGTAAAAATACCTTGGCAAAGAATTCCACTTTATTACCATTACTGCATACTGAACACATACAAAATGCTTTACTGTGATACGCCCTACTCAAGAAACAAGCAGGTAAAAATATCTTGGTGAAGAATTTCACATTTTATTGCCATTATTATACAGGGTGAGTCACTAATAATTGCCACCAAGAATAACTCTGAAAGTATGATAGGAACTGAAAAGTTTGTGGGACAATGGGGGCCATAATATGACGTTGGTTTTTTGTTGCTAGGTGGGGTCGTGTTAGAGATATGAAGGTTAACCTTGTTTTTTTTTTTTTTTCTTTTTTCTATGGAATGCTATAGTTTGGTACTTATTTTCTGATAGCAACTATTGAAACAAATCCAATGATGTGCCGGGCACCCATTGTGCTGATACCACATTCTGTTCCTTGTTCCTAAAGGTATTTCTTCCAATAACAGACCTAAAATTTCTTGCAGCGATGTGGTGTACATCCTACCATTAAAGTTTTCCTTGAATTAAATAGGGGCCTACAATTCTGTCCTCCAGAATCCCACACCATACATTCACTAACTACAGTTTTTTGTGTGCAACTTGCCACAGCCAACATGAATTTTCAGTTGCCCAGTAATGCATGTTATGCAAATTAACATTTCCATGGTCTGTGAAGGTAGCCTCATCAGTAAATAAATCAAATTAATAAATGTGTTATCTCTCTGAATCTTAAGTTGAGCTCATCAGCAGAATTCAATGTGATGCATACAATCATACCAGTTAATTCTTGGTGGAGACTGATATGGTAAGGATGATATTTATGATGATGCAGAACACGAACAACACTACTCTGGCTCATGACAGATTCCCTTGCGATTTGAAGCGAACTAACACAAGGATCTTGAACCACAGTGGCAAGAGTACCAATTTCCATTTCATCATTAGTATCTTTCCTTTCCCGAATATGTTTCCGATGCGTGAAAGATCTAGTTGTTCTCAATTTATCATGTACACATTTAAATGCACGACGTGTAGGGTGAGCACATTGAGAATATCTTTCAGCATATAAGTCTATATCTCTCATTGAATTTCGTTGGTATTCTCCATAAATGAGAAGCATCTTTGAAGGAATACATCATTCACATTTGCTTGATTCAATGATACAAGTCTTACCGTTCCTATTAGAGTTGTATTGCAAAACCAATGAATGGTGTTTACATGTCAATGGCACGTTAGATGGATATGCCATGTTCAGTGAATATTTATTATTTGCACGATATACGAGAGAGAACTGTCAGAGCATGTGCTTCAATAAGTGCTGAAGTGATAAGGAATACCACTGAACCTATGATAAAAAGATTGCAGCACTGCGTTGATACCAGTGGTTATCACTTTGAACACCTTCTGCAAATGGACTTTCATGTCACCTTTGTGACCTTCAAAGACCTTACTGTTACACATAATTGTGTTTGTTTCGATAGCCGCTATCAGAAAATAAGTGCCAAATTATAGCATCCCATTTAAAAAAACAAAGTTGACCTCCATATCTCTGACACGACCCCACCTAGCAACAAAATACCAACGTCATATTATGGCCCCCGTTGTCCCATGCAACTTTTGTCCCACTAACTTTTCAACTACTATCATACTTTCAGAGTTATTCTAGGTGGCCATAGTTAGTGACTCACCCTGTATACTGAACAGATACAATATTTTTTAGTATGGTATACACTACTCGAGAGGCAAGTGGGAAATGCTAAATGAAGGTCACAAGTTTTGGGGAGGGGAAGGGGTGGATGGGCCTGCCTTAGCAGAGCAGGGAGGGCTGTCATCAGCAATGTTTGCAACTATGGATGTGTCTCCAGTCTGGATGTTGAATTTATCATATCGACATGAAGACCCACTCTGGAAGGGTTGTGGTTGGGAAAGGTTGAGATAAGAGGGGTGGAAAGGTTGTTATCCACTGCTGTTAGCAATCAAGCAGATTTCAGTCAGTGGACAGATACTGTTGTGGCTATCACTAGCATTGAGAGTGTTTATTCTCTCCATTAGTCACATTGCAAGGGCCACAGTACAGTCGCTGGTGCACAGAGCAGATTGTGTTGTTAGATAACATTTTATGGCAGCTATCTTAGCTGCTTGATGATGAAGCTTGCTCATAATACATGAGCATGAGGCTGGGGTGTGAGAGTGTTGTTAATGTGGAGTTGGATATTCAGTACTAATGAAGGTAATTCTGCAGACATTAATGGTGGGGAGGTTAAGAAAAAGTCTGCTGCAGGGAGGGGGAGATTGGATGAAGCACTTGCTGAACAGCACCTCTGCAAGCAGTGACTTCAGGCTGTCTTTGTATGTTGCCCAGGTGCCTGCCAGAATACAGGGTAGAATGTCTGTCCACAAGCTGTTGTGGCTCATTATGGCAGCCCTCAGTGTCTGATGCCATCTTTCCACTACCTTGTTGCTCTGTGGGTGGTAGGCCATTGTGTGAAATTGTTGCGCACTACCTAGTTTTTACAGCTCAGCAAGGAGGAGGGATTCAAATTGCCAGTCCTGGTCAATTATGATAGATAGAGGGCAACTGAGGTGGAAAATTCAGGTGGTAATGAAAGCTTGTGATGTTGATTTGGCTGTGATGTCGATTTGGCTGTTATTCCATGTAAAGGGATTCATTCTACCCAAGTTGCGTGGTCAATGGCTGATAAAATGAGCTGTAATCTTTGGACTCAGGTAAGGAGCCAATTGAGTTCAGTCCTATGTGCTGGAAACATTTTTTTGGTACAGTGAGGGTGCCTTCTGGGGGGGGGGGGGGGGGGGGGGAATGCATGCCATCTGGTGTCTTGCTATGCTGTCACAGAACACAGGACCTCAACTATATCCTGCAGTATGCGTTAAACCCCAGCCAAACAAAACATTCTGTAATGAGTCTCATGTTGGGGTGAACTGAGGGGTGTGACAGGTTATGATGGCTGTCAAAAATTGATTTTCTGAATGGCATGGGGATTAGTAGGCATGGTCTACCTTGTATGTGTCACACCAGAGTTTTACGTGAGTGTTGGGTAACCTTATTTTTTCAAGCCCTAGGCCTGTGTTGGGGTCATCTAGGAGATCACATAAATGATCTTCATGTCCTTGTGGGTTCACTAGGTCCTCGTGGTTGATTAATGTATTGATGGGATGAATATGGGACATGTAGTCCACTACCATGTTTCCCCCCTTTCATGTATTGGATGTCTGTTGAGAATTCTGTTATGAGGTCAAGGTGCTGAAAGCAGTGGGGTGATACATCTGGACTAGGATTATGAATGGTGTGTACTAAGGGGTGTAGTTGGTGAAAAGTGTGAGGGGTGGCCATCAGTGTACTCTTTGGAATACCCTACTGTCTTTTAGAGCACAAGTAGTTCACAATTGTATGTGGACACAATTTTTGAGAGCCCTTTAATTTGCATGAGAGAAATCATAAGGGTTGATGTATGTCATTAAAATTTGCTGTAGGACAGAACAGATGGTAGTGTCACTAGCGTTGACAGCCACTGACAGGTAGGCCATCGGTGAAGGACGGGCCAGAATCTCAGCCCTCTGTAGCACCTGTTTGATTGTCTTGAAAGCTTATGATATTTCTTCTGACCATGGAACAGTTCACTTGTCTTTGGTGTAGTTCCCAGAAAGGGCATTGGTGAGGGATGCCTGTATTTTGGCTGCCTGCAGGATGTGGCACCAGTAGAAATTAATCATTCCTAGGAATCTGCTTAGCTACTTGTATGTATTTGCATAAGGCTGAGTCAGTGAGTGTCTTCCATGTTTGAGCCATGTTTTTTTAATCTGAATGGCATGAACATATATTCAAATAACCTGAAGTGAGTGACAATGGCAGTTTTGCATTGGTATTTATAAATGATCATTCGGAAAGTAAAGAACTTTTTCTCTACAAAAATTTTTATTTGATATAATTAAATGAAACTGTATGTTAATACAATTTGATATCCAAGTTACTTTTCTGCATAGACACCAATCAGATTTAGGCACTTGTTATACCATTTCACTACCTTTTGTATGCCTTCTGCATACTCAGTTGCTGTTACAAATTTCTCAATTTGGGGAATTAATGATAATCACTTGTGTGGTGGATATTGAAACATTTTCCACTGAAACCACTAAAGAAAGCCCTAATCACCCCTGGTGCATTATTATGAAGGAGGACATGCATTGTCATGAAGGACAATGACTACCCTGGTTAGCATTCTGCACTGCTTCTTCTTAACAATGTGGTGAAGTAGTTAGTGTCTGGCAGTGGCCACTACGTTTATGCTCTGGCCTCTAGGCATGTATTTGATGAGCAGGACACACTTATGATCCCAAAATACGATAGCCATAATCTTTCTGGTGCTCAAAATTTGTTTTGCTTTTTTCTGTTTCACTGTGGATTTTGAAAGATGCCATTCCATTGATTGGCACTTTGTTTCTGGTGTGAAACATGGTATCCAAGTCTTTTCATAGTGACTGAAAAATGTCAACGCAGCTACCATTCATTTGGCTTTGTGTTTGTCTGACAAAATTTGAGGAATCCACATGGCACATACTTTGTTATAGCTCAGGTCTGCATTGACAATCTTGTGAAACTCAGTTCTTAAAATTTATGGAAAGAATGAGCAATCCACTAATTGTTAAATGCCTATAAACTTGGATTTTTGTTTTAATCCTTGCTTTGAGTCCATTAATTGCCACTGAGAACCATCCTGAATGATCTTCATCATGAACATTCTTCCAGTCACCAGTAAACATGATACACCACTTTCAAACTGATGCTTTGTTCATCACATAACCACAAATCTCAGTTATCTGTCTACAAATGTTGTAGGGTCAGACTTTTTGTGCATTTAAAAAGTGGATAACACTGTGTACCTCACCCTTGGCAGGACTGTCACTTTTGTCACACATTTTGAAGTCATACAGACACATTTTGAAGTCATACAGCTAAACAATAAGAAATCTTATTGGGTTGTAGCTGCAACCCAATTAAAGTGGGCTAGTACCAAGATCAATGGCTGGGTATTGGCAGATGTGTAGGAAAATGGTCATGTGTCAAAACAAAACATTCACTAAGTGAGATGGCACAGTGGTAAGCACACTGGACATACATTTAGGAGGATGATGGTTCAAACCTGCATGTGGCCATCCTGATTTAGGTTTTCTGTAATTTCTCTAAATTGCTTCAGCTAAATGCTGGGATGGTTCCTGTGAAAGGGCATGGCTGACATCCTTCCCCATCTTTCCCTGATCTGATGAGACTGATGACATTCCCTGAACCAACCAACCAACCTACAAAACATTCTTTACTTCCTGAGTGACCCTTGTAATTTTCATGTAATCTTTGTCTCCTTGTATAGCATCCAGAGTGGACTCATATACTATGGTACAAAGGTATTCTACAGGTTTCATGAAACTTTATATAGCTACACCACCAGTTGCTGTCAAAAACCTTATTAAGATGCTGCTAGACTGAAACTAGTAGCAACTTAACCCATTGGGCTCTGCTGCTCGTAAAAGTTGTTCTCTGATTTCACGAATAAGAGCCATGTAGTGTAGCATTAAACAATTTGTAACAGTTCTTCACTTTAGTTAATAGATGGTATGAAGAGTTATATGTCAATGGAAAGAGGAAAATCAATCTTTAATGATGTTCTTACATCATTTGACTCCATTGTCAATCATAAGATTGAAATAAAGTTGAGGGAGTTCCCATCTATTTTGACTGTGCAGCACTCAGAATCAAAATGCCATCTTGTAAGGAAAAGTTTTTGTGGCACTGGCTTAATGGACAAAGAAATTAGTGATATTCTAAGTGCAAGTGAAAGTGAATATTCAGAATATTATAGTTCTAGTTCTAATTCTACTTCTGAAGATGAATTTAGTAACAATATTGATACTGAAAATGCAAAAGCAGCAGAATCTGACAGTGCAGATGATGACATGGATGATGTAATGGTTAATCCAAGTATGCAGCAGCCAAAGAAAAATAAACAGGAGAAATGGAAGTGGGGAACACATTTAGACAACCTGTCAAAATTTCAATGTTCTGAAAATATAGATATTTTTCCAAGAGTATTTTCATAGCTATCAGTTTATTTACAGCAGGCACCTTTAAGCACTTCTGCAACTGCACAGTGTCATCAGACATGTAACAATACACCAGTTTCACTCTGCATTCAATGGCATTGCATAGAGACTAATGTTCCCTTTAAAACACAGATGCTTAAAGAATTATGTGTGCTCACTTCTGAAAGGGTTTTAAACAGTTTTCTAGAATCAGGTAGGACATTCTTGGCCCTGTGGGCTTGCTAAAGGGAGGAGGAATTCAGTAAGCACACCAGACATCAGTATGGAAAATACATCACTGACCTATGTAATGGCTACAGTGTCTGAAGGTAAGCTTCATGCCACCTGGTGTAAGGCTTTTAGCAGCATACTAGGGATGCTGGGCACCTGAGCTGATGAAAGGCCAGCTAAAGCCTGCCATAATCCATTCAAGTATTACCTAAGGCAGTGGAACACTGATCTGAGACAGACTTTTACAATAAACTGTATGATTATTTGGACTACTGGTCTGCTATTTGGACTTCACCTGTATCTGCTACTGCTTCACTCATGCTCGGACTACTTGGACTCAGACTGTATAATGGTTAGACCATGTATCAGATACTAAAATATTGAATCAGGTCATGTGTTGGGTAGTAAAACATTTTTGCTGTGGATAGGGTTCTGCACTGAAAGTTTTCATACTCAACTGCCAGCATGCGAAACCCATAATTTGAATAATAAACACTGGACTAGTGTCTTTGATGTTGGTACTTGGACAGTTTTATGATTTTCAGTTTATACTGTCACAATTAATAAAGGCCGGCCGGGGTGGCCGAGCGGTTATAGGTGCTACAGTCTGGAACTGCGTGAACGCTACAGTCACAGGTTCAAATCCTGCCTTGGGCATGGATGTGTGTGATGTCCTTAGGTTAGTTAGGTTTAAGTAGTTCTAAGTTCTAGGGGGCTGATGACCTTAGAAGTTAAGTCCCATAGTGCTCAGAGCCATTTGACCATTTGAATTAATAAAGAAAAAAAAAATGTTTCTAATGAACTATAGTTACAACTATGTTTCAACATGCAAATATGTAACAAGATGGACTGAGAAGCAATAAATGTAGATAATACTCGATTTGCTTTGATAATGACCTCACCTTGTGTAAGAAACTGAAAATCCATATGTACCATTACAGAAACAAACTGGTACATACTCCTTAGATTCAAAAACTACATATTAATAAAAAATCATTATGTTTGAGAATTTGTTGCTCATTAGAAAGTTTATAGGATGGAGTGTTCACAATACACTTTAAATTATGCCAAACCTACACCAAGTATTAATATTCAAATTGTATCTGAAATGAAAATTACAAAACATACTTAATTTTCACAAATGTTTATACTAGAACCCTATTTATATTTTTAAAACACAAAAATGACTTATAAAGCTTCTAAAATCCATTTCAGAGAAAAGTAAATGTTAAAACATGATCTTGGCTTTAAAGTTTCAAAACAGTTGCCTAGTTCAAGTTCCTTAAACCTTTAAAAGCAGGAGTGCTAAATTATATTTTTATAGTAAATGATCATTACAGGCAAGCACGAATATTATATGACAAACATCAACATCTGTTTCATATTTAATATGAGTGTGGACATTCATTAATGACCTATGTCATGAGATTAAAACGTAAATATTGTACTATATCTGCACTAAGAGCATCATGTTTGCCTCTAACAACTCAGGGAGATAAAAGCTATTTGGATGCATTGGACTATGGAAATGATTTTTTAAATATTGCTTATATCATACTGTTATGTGATACTGATGTGTATGGTGAAATGTTCATCACCTTGACTTACATGGAATCAAAAACTTGAGTAAACTATGAAGGTTGGTGGCTTCAGCCTTTTACTTCAGGCAACTGACTATTCTTACAGCTCAGAACTGATAGCTACACAATTCTAATACCTTCAAGACCTTTAATGACAAGCTAAGTAATGTGTGACTACTTATTTTTCTGTGATAGGATTTCTTCTCATGGTTTGTGTGACTTAATCCTTAATTCCTTATTCCCTATCCCTGGTGAACTAATCCATTTATCTGTTAACCTTCTTTCTTTCTTTCACTTTTCTTCTTCTTCTTCTTCTTCTTCTTCTTCTTCTTCTTCTCTCTCTCTCTCTCTGTTTTGGCTGGTTTGAAGTAGCCTGCCACAAATTCCTCTGCTATGCCGTCCTTATCCTATCAGACAACCTACATACTCAAACACAGGGTGCGTCAAAAAAATGTATACACACTTGTCATAGACAATTTATATCCCATTCTACAAGGTTAAATATCAGTGAGAAAGTAATTTTATGTTTCTTCAACAGATGGCAGCAGTGGCAAGCAAGTAACTGCAACGTGGCGGACATGCGTTTGAGCTTTGAAGAGCGGAAGCAGATAATTAAGTGGTAGTGGAAGTTTGAGAATGTAGCTGCAGTTCGAAGACAGTGGAGAAGTGAGTATGGTAAAGAACCACCTTCAAGGTCAACACGTCTACAAGACAAATTTGAAATTCATGTAACAGTGTGTGATGTGCATAAAGGTTGATCAGGGCGACCTCGTACAGCTACAAGTGATGATTCCACAACTGCAGTCTTGGAACTGTTTCACCGTTCACCTCAAAAATCTTCAAGGCAAGTGGTAGGTGAGAGGAATGTAAGTGCTAGTAGTGTGGTATGCATTCTGAAGAAGGACAAGTTTCATGTGTACATTCCAAGGCTGGTGCAACAGCTAAGTGACAACGATCCAGATCGAAGGTTAGAATTTTGTGAATGGGTTCAGGAGATGGTGAGATGTGAACCGGGATTTATGGGTAGCATAATTTGGTCGGATGAAGCCAAATTCAAACTCAATGGAACTGTCAATAGGCACAAGTGTGTGTACTGGGCTGAAGATAATCCTCACATCACATTTGAAAAGGCTGTGAATTTGCCTGGTGTAAAGTGTGGTGTGGTGTGATTTGTCTGCAAGGGGACTCATTTGGCCTTTCTGCTTTGAAGGTACTGTTACTGGAGAAACGTACTTAACAATGCTTGCTGACTCCATATTCCCTGCCATTCGTGCATTATACGGTAATGATGAGTTTTATTTCCAACAAGATGATGCCCCACATCACTATCATAGGGACATACAAGCATACCTGGATCACAATGTGCCAGGCCAGTGGATAGGACGCAGGGGACCAATCGAGTTTCCTGCATGCTCTCCAGACCTCACGCCACTGGATTTCTTCTTATGGGGCACAGAAAAGACGAGGTATACAAACGTAAACCATGTAACCTGGACACACTTTGGAATGAGATTCAGGCGGTGTGCGCAGAAATCTCATTGGACACTTTGGTACGATGTATGGAATCAGTGGTGACTCATACTCAGAAATGTATTGATGCTGAAGTCCACCAGTTTGAACATTAATCACATTTGCAAAGTACATTTATTTTTCCAATTGGACTTTAAGCTTTCCATTTCCAGAAATTTAACATTGTAGAATGGGAAATAAATTTTCTATGATGCTTCAAATTGTGTATACATTTTTTTGATGCACCCTGTATTTGCTGGATGTATTCCAAACTCTGTCCTCCTCTATAGTTTTTACCCTCTACAATTCCCTCTAGTATCATGGAAGTTATTATCTAATGTCTTAACAAATGTCTTATCATCGTGCCCCTTCTTCATGTCAGTGTTTTCTGTATATTCCTTTCCTTGTTGATTCTGTGGAGAACCACCTCTTTTTTTATGTTATCAATCCATATAACTTTCAACATTCTGATATAGCACCACATCTCAAATGGTTCAATTCTCTTCTGCTCCAATTTTCCCACAGTCACTGTTTCATTACCACATGATACTGTGCTTCAAATGTACTCACAAATTTCTTCCTCAAATTAAGACCTATGTTTGATACTACTAGCCGTCTCTTGGCTAAGAATGACCTTTTTGCCAGTGCTAGTCTGTTTTTTATGTCCTCTTTTTTCCCTCCGTCATGGGTTATTTTGCTGCCTAGGTAGCAGAATTTCTTAATTTCATCTACCTCATGATCCCCAGTTCTAATGTTAAGTTTCTTGGTATTCTCATTCCTGCTAATTCTCAATACTGTTGTCTTTCTTTGATTTATTCTCCCATCATTGTTTCTTTGATGTATAGGTTCCTGTCTTACACCCTTTTTAATCTGAGAACCTTGTTCTTAGTCTCCCACTGATATTTCCCCCACAGATTCTTATACATATTGTATATTACCCATCTTCCCTACAGCATAGCCTCATTTTTCTCAGAATTTCGAATGTCTTGCACCATCATACATTGTTTAGTGCTTTTTCCAGGCCAACAAAGCATATGAATGTGTCTTGGTTTTTCTTCAGTCTTCTTTCTGTTATCAGCCAAAATGTCAGAACTGTCACTCTGGTTGGATAGTAAGTTAAAATGTCCCATTTCTGAGAAAAATTTATATTAATCCTCTAATTAAACAGATAAAACTTCTGAGTGTACTACATCTCATAAGGGTAAGAAGGTAAAGGTCCCATTCTGGCCCAACACTACATCTTATTATATCTTATACAAGGAATATTTCCATGAAAAATGTCTCTATAGGGAATATTTATGTCATGCCAATCGACTAAATGTAAGTTCATATTTGAGCAGTAAGAATCAGAAAAATGCAGCTCGTATTTCTTTTTTTGGTATTTCAGGTTAGTGCTGTATATAAATTAGATCACAACAGAAACAGAAAAATGTATTTTTGTTTGGAGCTATAGCAGAGCAAGTGGATACGTTTTAAATTGCTAAGTTTATGGTGTAATGTTTAACTTTTTATTTATATGCTAATCAGCTGTCCAATGCTTCCTCCAAATAGTATGTGTTGTTTCTTCCTGTACTATTCTATGTATTTGACATTAAATGAATGTATTTGAACAATAAATGAAAAATATCAATACAAAAATGAAATAAAGTGTACATTAATAAATGACTCCAGAAACATAGGTGCACATTAATATATGACTCCAGAAACATAAAGGGTGGTGTAGGGTGACAAAGGATTGCCATATCTTGGACTATGTAGCTTTTGTTCTTTTTGTCCAGTTTATGAAACTGTAGCAATAAAAAGAAGTTTCAAAGTGCCATTTATTAGTTGTTGTGAGACTACTACGCTCTTGATAATATAGTGTGCCACCATAAGTAAAATATGCTGTTTTTTATCACCTGAAAATCCCCATAAATAGTTTTGTTATTCTACATCAGAAATTTGCTGGCTTTGACAGTCTAACACCTATTACCTACCAGTAATGTTGAGAGAGCTTCCATACAGATCTGGTCCAGGCTGATCATAGTAGTATGAGTACACTGGCTGAGGGTTGTTTACCAGAAGCTCCAGCTGGTGTGCATGAGGTGCTACAAACTGGCTGTCAGAGACAACCTGGAAATGAAAATATTATCATGAATTACTAGAACAATAACTGCTGCTCTTATTTGCATTCCCACGATAGAATCAATATAAAAATAGACATTTTTGTTAACATGAAGTGCACAATAGTTGTTTTGGTTCATCATTTTGACACTGATAACATGGAATGTGCTAATGACATAAATATTTCTGGCCAAGAGAAGTCCACTAATATCAAACATAGGCCCTGAGAATGTGCATTTTGAACACAGTATTGTATGGTAGCGTATAATGAGTCACTCTCCTGTAACATTACCTTTTTTTTTTTTTTTTTTTAAATAGAGATAACTGATCCCATGTATAGTATCGATTCTTGCATAGGTTAAAATTATCTCAGCTGTTGAACTAAAAGAATTCATATGACTTTCAATAAGATGTATTATATTTTAAGCTAAAATGTATAAAAAAGAAATTAATGTGTTACAATCGATATGCACTAACAGTTCTTATAAAAATATTTGAAATTACGAAATTTCTGGAATACTTAAAATTCATATTATTAATTGTGCAATCAAATGCTAATTATTAAATTTGTTTCTGGATTTATTTATGAAGTAATGATATAATTTGGTAAAAATTCTTCTCCTGTCAAGAAAATATGTAAACTCTTTTGCTTTGTAAACACTTTGGAATATTGTTAGTACCACAGAATGTAAGCAGTGGTTGGCGTGCCTCAGATGGAAATGCGCATATTTTGCTAATCTTGTCTCTAATAATGTAATTTGTGGTTTGACAAAAATGGAGATTCTGAGTCAGTGTGGTATAGGAGGATTGGATAAAATAAAAAGATACTTATAGCAACAGGCAAATCTTCATCAGTTATTTAGTGAAACAAGAACCCACAATGTTAAATCAAAATTGTCAGCAGCAAGAATGTACTCCTAGACATAAGACTTTGAGCCATCAACAACAACAATGAGATAATGAAGAGAAGTAAAAAGTTATTATTTTGTATATCTTACACCTCTAGAAACATTTGAAAATAATTAATATACTAAGACAATGATTTTAATAGTGATGTGTGGAAGGATAAAATTACAAGTCAAACCTGGATTGTGTAAGAACTGGAACGGAAGAGAACTGAAGCATTTGAGATGTGAAATGTTGAAAATTAGCTTGACTGTTATGTCAAGGAATGTGGAGGTTGTCTGCAGGCTTCGTGAGGAAAAACTGACAAGAAGAGGGGACTGGATGACAAGACATGGGTTAAGACATCAGGGAATAACTTCCATGGTACTAGTGGGAGCTGCAGGGGGTGAATACTGTAGAAGAGAGATACTAGAATAAATCCAGTAAATAACTGAGGACATAGGTTTCAACTGCTACTCTGAGATTGAAAGGTTGGCACTGGAGAGGAATTTGTGGTGGGTCAGTCAGAAAACTGAAAACAAAAAAAAAAGTGTGGCAGGATATCAGAGAGACATTTGGAACTACCAGTACAAGACTATATGGCATGTTTGCCACATCCTGTGTGAACTGATGTGCAATGGTGCAGCTGCTCATTGTTTGTACACAGTAATTCAGTTGCACAGAAGTGGTATGGCATTGTTGACATATGTGGCATATATAAAGCATGCACACTTTGTTGAGATTGAAAACTCTGATCAGATTCAGTTTGAGGTGGGCAGGGAACTGAACGGCACATATAGCACTATTTAATGACTGGAAAGAACATTTCAAGTATAAAGAAACATTCAGCACCAGTATGTACTGAATTGATCATATAATAAAATCCAGTGCCAGAATATTTATCTTGTTTTAAGTGCCCAAAGCCACCCAACAATAAGGCACCAACAATGGCTGTGACATTGTGGCAGTTTCTAGCTCACATGTATCCCATTAGACTGCATTTTTAGATTGGAAAGCCTGTTTTGTATTTTTGTTGCCCCATCAGAAGAATTCTACTCATATGAAATTTATTCCAGAAGTAGTATTACATCTGTGAATGAGCTGCAGTTGAGTCATCCACGTGAGAAAGCCCTCTTGCAAGCAGATGAATAGTGTCCTGTGTTCCACATGGATCGAACTTATCTCAAATTCTTGTCATTTCAGAGACTAAAAGTTTCCATGCTATTCTATTCTCTGAAAGTTAGAAGTGAAGCTTTGACGTTGAGAAGTAAAAAGTTATAAACATTCTTAATAAAATGTGTTTGAGGAAATAGCTGCAGAGAGTATGTAATTCCTGTATGTAAGAAGTAAGTTTTTTGTTCTTAAGATGTAATGTTATGACATGTACAATACCCTTACCTTTGTTTAACTTTTACACTGGCTTCTGTTTGATTCACAGTGAATGTCAGAGAAAAGAATAGAATTTCAAAACATTCTGCAATGCATGTCAATTCGTGGCATTCACACAGACTATCAGTTGAATGGAATGAAGCATCAAATTTTCTTGGGAAGATAGCATTTTCATTGATTTTCTGCTTTTTTTGTCTATTAATTTTGTTGTTTGCTTAGTTGTCATGACACATTATGAAGACTGCAGAAGAACTTAATGTTTTTGCTGTAAGAGTTCTTACAGAAAAGATATTGAATACATGGAATAAAGAAAGTGATTAGGACTTTGCAATACAAAGAAAAAGACTGTACAAAAATCAGAACGTAAATTGGTTAAAAATTTTCATTAAAAATTCCCTTTTTAAAAATTAAATCAGGTGTGTCAAAAAAGAAAAAATACAGTTTTTAACCTTATTTGGAACTTAAAAAGAAAACAAGACACACAGGATAATCCTGATTGTTGTGTTTGGTTGCATACTGTTGGCCAGTAATGGTCCAGTGCAAGGAAAGATAGAAAATGAGGAAGTCTACTTATTGTGTGTGGTTATTACAATAGTCTGAACCCATGATTAAATTTTTGAGTGATTTGGGAGTATAAATGCTGTAAAATTTAGTGGCCAGAGCTGCCGTCTAGGGTAGTAATAATAGCTCTAAAACAGTTGGGCATTGAGTCAAACTGAACTTGGCTGCCAATGAGGGGAACATCATTCCATGCTGCTTCAACTCCATGGCGCAGGTTGTCGATTGCAGTGGCTGGTGGATGGTGATGTGCTAGAATCTTTTCAATCTATGACTAGAATTTGCAGTCCATGAGAGATCCAGCAAATGTGCTGGCCAGAGCAACAATCAAACAGCCTCTCTGTCGAAGTGGGTCAGGACAATATGGGCAATGTGCAGTCTTGAGTTACCTTTTTTAAAGATAAAGACATGAAGATCTTGAGGGTAGGGCACAGCTGCCATCCATAACATGTCATAAATATTGCAGTATCCATCCAGATGATTGGTTATTTGAACCAAAAATTGTATACCCAATGACACCCCATACCATTATACCATATGCTGGGACTGTATGACTGTGGTGAATGCAGTCTGGGAATATTCACTCTCCTTGGAACTTCCACATATGGATACTTCCATTGTGATGTTGTACACGCAACTGGGACTTATCTGAAAAGATGATGTGGTACATCTCCTGTGTCTAATGCTGTCACTGACTTTACCACCAGTAATGCACCTCTCTGTGCTGTCATGTCAAGAGAAGTCACAAGAGTGCCCCAGTGATATGGCACATTATAATCAATAAAAAGTCCATCAATGGCTGCAAATGGTCTCTAAATAGCTGGACGTAACCATTTCCAGTCAATGATCGGTTCAGTTTGACCAGAAGACCCAGTCTATTCCATGTCAACACAGCCCACACCATTATGGAGTCACCACCAGATTGCACAGTGTCTTGTTGACAACTTGGGTCCATGGCTTTGTAACTTCTGTGCCACACTCAAACCCTACCACCAGCTCTTACCAATTGAAATCGGGACTCATCTGACAAGAGTTCAACTAAAATGGTCATAAGCCTAGGAGAGGCACTGCAGGCAATGTCGAGTTGTTAGCAAAGGCACTTGCATTGGTTGTATGCAGCCGTAATCCATTAACACGTAATTTCACCACACTGTCATAACGGATATGTTTGTCATACATCCCACATTTATTTATGTGGTTATTTCATGCAGTGTTGCTTGTCTGTTGGCACTGACAACTCTACACAAACACTGCTGCTTTCAGCCATTAAGTAAATGCCATTGGCCACTGCATTGTCCATGGAGAGAGGTAATGCCTGAAATTTGGTATTCTTGGCACGCACTTGACATTGTGGGTCTTGGAATATTGAAATCCCTACTGATATCTGAAATGGAATGTTCCACGCATATAGCTGCAACTACTATTCCAAGTTCAAATGCTGGCCGGGGTGGCCGAGCGGTTCTAGGTGCTACAGTCTGGAACTGCGCGACCGCTATGGTTCGAATTCTACCTCAGGCATGGATGTGTGTGATGTTCTTAGGTTAGTTAGGCTTACGTAGTTCTAAGTTTTAGGGGACTGATGACCTCAGAAGTTAAGTCCCATTGTGCTCAGAGCCATCTGAACCATTTTGAACCACGTTAAAATCCTATTGATACCCTTCATGTGGCCATAATCACGTCAGGGCTTGGCGACCCCGGGGTCCTGAGCTGGGGACTGGTCAGCGCCGCCAGTCTCCTGTCACCGTAAACCCCGGACATACTTCAGCGACCACCGCATGGCGTGGCGGTGGAATGTTGTGTGCTGCGGGGAATGGTAATCTTGGCTTGACCGCCTGGATTGTGAGGAAGGTAAACCTCTATAAAAACCCCTCAATCTTATGGTGTGCTGCGTGCCTATAAGATGCATGGCTGTTGGGGTGGAACAGTCGCAAGCGGGCAACCTCTGGGGCACCTGCCGCACCCCAGTTGTATAAGGCTTACTCAGGTATGTGGGGCTCTGTCTGAGCGGACCTTTAGTTTCCTAGCTGCTCGTGGGACCACAATGGACCCTTCGACCTCTACGTTTCCCCCTACCAGTGGATTGGGTGGGCCACTGGTAGGAAAACACACCCAATCGAAAAAGCGACTTCGTGCTGGGAGTCCTCCAGCGCCTGGTGTTACTAGAGATTTATCAGACTGTCGTAACAGAGCACATGCTGATAATCAGAAAGTGTTTTTGATTGTCAAACGGAAGGAAGGTAGCTTTGAGAGAGTTTCTCCCTTTTACATCCACAAGGGTCTTGAGGGAATTGCAGGAACACTGAAATCTGTGAAGCGTCTGCGCAATGGGACTCTGTTAGTTGAAACTTCTAGTTCCTGTCAAGTCACTTCTCTTAGGAAAGCAACCTGTCTTGGAGAGTACGCTATCGAGACCGAGCTCCATTCCACTTTGAACTATAGTAAGGGTGTTGTGACATGTAGGGACTTGGTGGATATCCCCAAGGACGAGTTGAAATCTGAGTGGGCTGACGAAGGTATTGTCAACGTGCAGCATATTATGAAACGAGTCGATGGTGACCTAGTCAAATCCGACTCGTTTATTCTCAAGTTCAATTGCCCGAGACTCCCAGAGCATGTTAAAGCAGGTTTCTTACGTTTGCCAGTACGGCCATATTTCCCCAACCCAATGCGCTGTTTTAAATGTCAGCGCTTTGGGCATACAACGTTGGGGTGCAATGGGATAGCCACTTGTGGTAAATGTGGTCAGCCTGCCCATGAAGGAGCCGATTGTTCATCGCCTGTGAAGTGCGTGAATTGCTCTGGGAGTCACCCTGTCTGGAGCCGGGTCTGCCCCATCTATCTCGAGGAACGGAAGATACAGGAGATCAAAACAACTAAGCGCATCCCCTATGGTGAGGCCAAGAAGCTCTTTAAGGCCATGCAGCCTCCTGTGTTTACAACATCTTTCGCTTCCACTCTGCAGAAACCGGTACAGTTGGCCACTGTTGCTACACAAACGGAGGTTGCTAGTGTCAGCACTAATACCTGCGTTTGCCAGTGCACTTGTGCTGCTGCGGTTGTTTTGCAACCTGCAGCTCTCCCCACAACATCGGACAAGGCCGTGGTTGCTGACATTGGGGTACTTCCTGCCCCTCCCCATATGGCACCTTCTGCCCAGGCGAGTAAAGCTCCAACTGTTGACAAGGTTCTGCATTCAAAGCCCCCCAAGACGAAGACGCCGAAGGTGAAGGTTTTGCCACCTGAGGAGACTAGTCAGGGTCAGTCCGATGACGATGCCATCGTACTATCTGACATCTCCCTTGGGTCGCCATCAGAGCTGATGGACATTGATGTCGACCGGGGGCGATATTCTCGCCCCAGGAATAAATCTCCGACCAGTACGGGCTCTCCTCCAAAGCACAGGGCAGGGTGAAAATTCAGGCACCCTGATCACTGGCTCCATATTACAGTGGAACCTGAATGGGTTCAGGAAGCATGTGGCCGAATTACAACTCCTTGTACAAGAGCGCCCCTTGTGCCTATGTCTCCAAGAGACACATTTCCGGGCCACTGATGCTCCTTCTTTACGGGGCTATACTGTGTATCGAAAAGATGATCTGATGGGGCAAAGGGCAAAGGGTGGTGTTGCAGTTTTTGTCCATGACATGCACCACTCATCTGAGCTCCCTCTCGTTACGGACTTGCAAGCAGTTGCAGTTGACCTTCTTGTGGGGTGGAGGCTCACAATCTGTTCCGTTTACTTACCACCTCAGGATGCAATAGACTCTGAGGCTCTCACAGACCTTATTACCCAACTCCCCCGCCCATTTCTCCTTCTGGGGGACTTCAATGCTCATAATGTCTTATGGGGCTCTACGACTACTTGCCCCAGGGGTCGCATTCTGGAAAGCCTGTAACGCTGGAAATGCATATCCTCCTATTTCCATCTATTGTACTATTTTTTTCCTTGCTTTGTTACCTCAAGATATGACATTTCTGTCTCTTTGTATATTGTAATTGTTTTACTGTTTGTATATATAGATTTATACATTTATGTCGATGTATAATTGGTTTGTTTCGTAAATATTATTTGTATTTTTACGCTGGGTCTTGCCTAGGGAAAACTGCTATCGAACGATTACATCGATAGGTCGTGTGAAGAATCAAAGTGTGTAGGATCTTTGGTAGTGTTAACTCTGCCGCATGGAGCGCGGGCTGAGTAGAAGGAGTCTGGCGGGAGTAGCGAGTGGAGCAGGTGTGTTGTGTGACGCTCCCGCGAGTTGCCGCGCTTTCGGGGTTTGGCAGCATGTAATTGCGCTCGACTTGCGATGATAGTTTCTGACATGGTGTCGCGGACGGGAAACATTAACTAGCGCACATCAAGAGCCCGTTTCGTCTGGTGACCGTGTCGAGAAGAAGGCGCGCCAACATCCAGCTTCTGCAACAGCGACGGCCGACAATGAGTGACTGTCGCCACCTCCTCGATCGACGGCTTCAAACCTTCAATCAACCATCAAGGAAGACTGGAAGCAAGTAAAGTTTTAGAACTGTATGGCAGACCTCAGCTTTTCATACTGTACCATTTTCGTAACTATAATTACAGCAACTTAGCATGAACCTTTGTTGCTCATTGTCCCAATTGCATTACCAAGCAGGGTCCCTTCCTTTTCCGGAATGAACCCGAGTGTCGTTGAAATTCAGACGCCAGCATTAAAGGAAGATCATTTCAATGCTTTAATTTCAAAGTTAGATTACACAAGCACAAATTAAGAGTGCGAGTTTTGTTACCGTATTTTAGCTTACCTGTGACTGCAGCTCAGCTTGGTACGTACTAAATTTTACTATTGTTAATTGTTCAGAGTCATTTAATTCAAGTTCAAAGTTAAATCTCTTCTTTCTAAATTGCGTAGATTCAAGTAGTTTTTGAAATGATTGTTGAGGTAGTCCAAGACTAACCGTATTTTACTGAATTTCTATGTGTTTCAGAAAGAAAGCTCACTATTAACTTCAGTCACTAAATTAACTTTCGATTTTCCGGTTTTATTAATTCTTTTGCTAAATTAAGTCAGGGTGTAGCGAAATTTATTACTTCTGACAAACTTTCAGTTTTCACACTACACGTGTCAACCTTCAGTTGCCACGCCTCTAGTGCTAATTATATGTGTAATAACCTTTCTTTTTCAGTTACTATAGTAATTGTCCTTAGGACTGGCGACCGTGATTTCCCCCAAATCTCAAATACCTAATTACCGCTAGTTAATTGTTAACGTAACGGCTGCACATTTACTTTCTTTATTAACTTTACCCCTTTTCAAAATTAATTTTCACCAGTTTCATTAGCACATTTCCTTTCATCTAGATGTAACCCTTTCCTCCCTCTTTACCGACAGGTTAACTTCGGTGACGATTGCTTTTCCAAAACTCCCATTAGGTACACGCGGTTTCATTTTTCACTGTCCTTAACGTCGGTAAGTGAGGGGGAGGTTACAAGCCTCATGGCATCCGAAGAACTGTGCATCCTCAACTCTGGTGCTCCCACTCATTTCTGTACTGCTTCTGGGTCGTCGTCAGCTATTGACCTTTCCTTTTGCTCTCCAGCACTCGCGGATTCTGCTCTGTGGGAGGTTGCTGCTGACCTCCTATCTAGTGACCACTTCCCCCTTTGGATTCGCCTCCTGGATGAGACTGTGGCATTACCAGTGTCACCCAGGTGGCACCTCTACAGAGCTGACTGGACACTTTTCAGCGATTTATCTGTTTTGGAACACCGTGCCAGTGTCCACGAATGGGTCGACCATGTTACAGCCGTGATCTCCCATGCTGCTGAATTGTCGATCCCACGGTCCTCAAGTCATCCCAAGAGGCGCCCTGTCCCTTGATGGAACACTGAGTGCCGCTCAGCCATCCGAGCCCGCCGTGCAGCTCTGCGCCGTTTCAAGTGCCGTCCCTCAGCTGACAATCTTACGGCCTTTCGGGTGGCAAGAGCCAAAGCGCGGCGAGTGATTAAAGAGAGTAAACGACGGTCATGGCAATCGTTCCTGAACTCCATCTCCCGCTCCACTAGTTCTACAAAAGTATGGGAAGCCATCAGGAGGATTTCCGGGAAACGCAGCCAACTACCTGTCACGGCATTGCTGCATCAGGGTTGTCTGCTCACGGCGCCGAGAGACATTGCCCAGACACTGGCCATGTATTTTGCGGAATCTACTGCCACTATTAACTGTGATCCAGATTTCTGCCGCTACCGCACTGCCATCGAGAGGGATCACTTGGACTTCCAGTCTCCAAATTCTGAACCCTACAACTGCCCCTTGTAATGGTCGCCTAGTCGTAGATATTGCTAATTGCTATAATCACACTATTTCACTCCCATTTACGGAACTTGTTAGCACTTGATGTTAGGTTGGCGCCATTAAAATGCATTGTGTTGTGGTAATCGCTGCTACTTGCTGGATCGCTGCCGTGTCTCGATGCTGATGCTGGCTTTAAATCTGGTTGTCTAGGGTTAAAAACATGAGGTCCCGTGTTTTTTATGTGCTTTTGATGATAAAGAACGAGCGAAACCAACAAATATGTAAACTTCAAATATTTATTACTCTGGTGGCCATCTTAATTCCACTGTCCACCAAAGACCATGACACAACACAAAGTAGTACTTCCTTTACATGTTCTTTGCATTGTTTATCCACCTCAAAGAATAACACACAAACACACTTTACCAAAGTGACATTCCGACTGCCTCTCGACCCTTCTTGCTGCTTGTATTTATAACATTGTCAAAGAACTGCTAAAAAGAGATATAGTTTATAAGTCACATGTACATCTGTTATCATAATTTGTGCAGAAAAGTTATTAATTTGCATCGAGTGACATAATTTAACATGTTATTAAAATGACAGATAGATTTGTTGACTTGACAGAATAATTCTTTGTTACAAAAAGGCCGTTTTTAGAAGTTTGTCAATTGACTTCTCTAATTTGCATAAATAAGTAAATAACATGAATTATTAAGAATTACATTGGTTTTCGTCTAAAATAGGATTGCTTACGTGAATACTGAGTGAAAACGCTCCTAGTGAACAAATAGGTTTCACTGGGTGATTTTTATTTAAGGAGATCCAAAATACCTAAGTTGGCCACTATTTTTCGTACTTCATATTAATTATTTAAGATGAACTTAGTGTTTTTACATGATGACATTTGCTGTATCAGTGATCAAGTGATATTAACTTTTGTGTGGGTCAGTTACTCAGTATAATTTAATGGGTTGACTGTTTATGCAGACATGTTATGCAATCATTGCCCGCATCTCGTGGTCGTGCGGTAGCGTTCTCGCTTCCCACGCCCGGGTTCCCGGGTTCGATTCCCGGCGGGGTCGGGGATTTTCTCTGCCTCGTGATGGCTGGGTGTTGTGTGCTGTCCTTAGGTTAGTTAGGTTTAAGTAGTTCTAAGTTCTAGGGGACTTATGACCACAGCAGTTGAGTCCCATAGTGCTCAGAGCCATTTTTTGCAATCATTGTTAACATACACAGTAACTTTTCTGTAATCATAAATACTCGTTAAACTGGTTGATTTTGGAGGGTATCGCATACTTCGGTAAAGTAAAGCCTTTAATATGTTCCGTTACACCCTTCACAATGTGGGAACTGGATTCGGCGCTGTCTGTGGTTCATGATACTGCGCCAGGTGATGATCAAATCCTGTACAGCATGCTGCAGCACTTGTTGCTGCCATCCAAGGAAGTTCTCCTGAATTGTTTTAATATGATATGGTCATCCGGCACGTTCCCTGACTCGTGGAGGGAAGCGATTTTGATTCCCCTCCTCAAACCGGGAAAAGACCGACTGCATCCCAGTAGTTATCGGAGTATTGCTTTGACGAGCTGTGTCGGGAAGACATTGGAACGCATGGTCAACTGTCGCCTGGTTTGGCTGCTCGAGACCAGGCAGCTCCTTAGCCACTCTCAGTGTGGCTTTCGGAGATGTCGTTCAACTATAGACAACTTGACCCTGCTTGAGGCGGCCATCCAGCAGGCCTTCCTACGTAACCAGCATTGTCTAGGTGTATTCTTTGACATTAATAAGGCGTATGACACTACTTGGCGCCGCCTTATCCTCAATCAACTCCATCAGTGGGGCTTTCGTGGCCATCTCCCCATCTTCATTCGGTCCTTTCTTTCCCGCCGCCTCTTTCGATACCGGGTTGGTAATGTGTTATCTGATTTGTACCTGCAGGAGAATGGTGTTCCTCAGGGAAGCGTTTTAAGTGTCACCCTCTTTGCCGTCGCCATTAACAGTATCACGTCCACTATCCGGAGTCCTGCCCAGTGCTCCTTGTTTGTGGACGATTTTGCTGTTTTCTGTTCTTCCTCCAGTCTTGTCACTGCTAGTCGGCAGCTGCAGCTTACGATAAAGCGATTAGAGGCATGGACTGCGAAGACGGGTTTTACCTTTTCTGCAGACAAATGTGTGTGTGTTCATTTTAATCGTTCTCGACGTGCTTTTACCTCCCCTGAATTGCGTCTGAGGGGCATCATTCTTCCTTTTAAAGACACTGTGAGGTTCCTGGGCCTCACTTTTGATTCCAAGTTGTCGTGGTTGCCGCACCTTAAAGACCTCAAGGTGCGGGCCCTGAAGGCACTGAATATTTTGAAGTGTCTGAGCCATCGGTCCTGGGGAGCAGATCGGGCGCGTCTGCTGCAGTTTTGTAGGGCTTTCGTCCGGTCACGTCTTGACTATGGATGCACTGTGTATGGGTCAGCGAGGCCTTCGTATCTGAAGATTCTTGACGCAGTACGCCATGAGGGTATCAGGCTGGCTACTGGTGCCTTCCGTACCAGTCCCATCCCCAGCCTGTGTGCTGAGGCAGGGGAACTGCCGCTCGCCATCCGGCGGAAACTCCTCATGGTGCGACGGGTGTGTCAATTCCTTGCCTGTCCTACCTCCCCTGCATACCCCCTGCATACCCTACTGTTGCCCGACCGCCTATGGAACGTCTCTTTTCCAGTCGCCCAAGGGCAACGAGACCATTTGGGATTCGTGCCAAGCATTTGCTTGAGTCCCTTGGTGTGGAGCGTGTGGCACCCCAACTCCAGGGTTTTACCCGCCTGCCTCCCTGGTTGCTCCAGAGGCCCAGCGTTCTTTTAGACTTGTCAGAGTACCGGAGGAGCTGCACTCCTGCGTTTGTTTTTACCTCCTTATTTTATGATATTTTAAACCAGCATCCCGACCATGTACCAGTATTTACGGATGGCTCTAAACAGGGGGACTCTGTTGGTTGTGCTGTTGTTTTCCCTGATCGAGTCGTCAAGTTACGGCTTCCTGCAGCTTTTACCATCTTTGATGCAGAATTGTTTGCGATCTTGGGGGCATTGGAGCAGATGAGATGTGTTCCCAGTCTTAAGTTTCTCATCTGTTCTGACTCCCTGAGTGCCCTTCAGACCATGCAACACTTGTACCCAGTGGATACGGTCGTCCAGAACATCCATGATGCCCTACTCCACCTGCAACGGCAGGGGAAGGTGGTTTCTTTCTGCTGGGTGCCGGGGCACGTGGGAATTAGGGGAGACGAACTGGCGGATGTGGCTGCCAAAGATGCCTGTTCCCTCCCTCACGTTGTTGAATGTGCCGTCCCCCTCCATGCTGTTACCTCCCTTTTGCGTTTTCGTGTTATGCGTCAATGGGAAGAGGAGTGGCTGGCAGTCGGTGAAAATAAGCTGCGTCTGGTCAAGGCCACCACGCGCCCATGGCGTACGTCCTACCAGTCATGCAGGCGGGATGAGGTCCTCCTCACTCGCCTCTGCATCGGGCACAGTCCCTTAACTCACGGTTTTTTACTCCGGCGGGAGGACCCCCCAATCTGCAGTGCTTGTGGCGTCCAGATTACGGTCTGCCACATTTTACTTGACTGTCCTTTATTCTCTGACCAGAGGGCGATGGTTTCCTTGCCACCGGATTTGCCCTCTATTTTGCAAGACGACGCAACGACTGTGGTTAAGGTCTTACGGTTTTGTGTCCTGTCCAATTTGTTGGCTCGGATTTTAGGGAGAGGATTTTAATGTGCTGCTGGGTGACTGGCTCACCCAGGCTTTAGGTAAGAGGTCCGCCAGTCACGATTACCTACTTGTTTCACTTAGATTTCTGTTCTCTTTTCCTTGTGTTTCTTTTCCTCTTTTAGTGCATTTCTTCTCCTCTTGTTTTGCCTCTGTATGTGAGGATTTGGAACTGCGTCAGGTCTGTGTCTTTTAGCCGTTCTCCTTGTTCGGTGTCCGTCTTCGTCCCTTCACTGGATGTGTTCCTGTTTCTATGCGTTTGGGCGCTGATGACCACGCTGTTTAGCGCCCGAAAGCCTCAAACCGCACACACACACACACACACACACACACACCAATCACGTCAGGAACCATTTCACATGAGTCACCTAAGTACGAATGGCAGCTCTGTCAATGCACTGCATTTTATGCCTTGTGTATGTGATACTACCACCATCTGTATATGTGCATTCGCCATCCCATGACTTTTGTCACCTCAGTATATGTACAAAAGGGCGTTACAGATGCCAAGCTTCACATATTTATTTTACGAAACTAACTTATTAATCAAGAATAAGAGGCTCCCTTTTCATATTATCTTATTATTATTTGTTTAAAATAGTTATTAAATGAGTAATTTGTATACAGCTTTGTCACAGCTTTGAGCAATGCGGTAGCTCATTATCTCTTCCTGTCCTACAAATATTCTTTCCGAAATGACAAACATATTTGTCATTGTCGTCTTGAATCGTAATACACATATTGCTACTATGTCCTAACATGCTTATTGTAACTGAAATGTTTGTGAGGTAAAGTTATAGGTTATGGTGGCCTTACTGACAGTCCCTGATCTCTGCCTATCATACAAACTGATGCAAACATTCTGAATGCTAAACATATTTTTGGACACATGAAAAAATATATGTTCATTTTTAAAGGTGTTCCCTCTTCATTCCTACAACTACCATTATCCTGATGACTACAGTTATTTCAAATACTGCAATTTTTTAAAATTATAAAAATGCGAAAGTTTCGTGTGGGTTCCCTGATTTTCATTATTAGTTTCTTTTTAACACAACTTTTTCCCCGCAGATGAACGTTTCATTGCAGAGCTTCTATCCTGTTCCGCTGTGGTACTACGGCCTCGGCTCACCTGCAACATGGCGGCCAGCCCGGATGGCGCGTACCGCCATAGCAGCGCCTCGCGCACGGCTGCGCTGTCCCCCCAGCCGTACCGGCGTGCAACCTGCGGCAACACGCTGTCCTCCAGCAGCTGCCGCAGCTGCGCCTCCGACGCCTGCCGCACTCCGTCGTCCCACTCGTCTGCAACAACAATAATTTGTCAAAAACGAGCAAGGTGATCTTTTTCCGTGACGACCTGCTGAAGTTCTTAGCGGAGTTCTCCCGCCAAACCCCAACTTATTGACAGATGCAAGGAGAATAATAGTGCGGGTAGAACAAGCCGCGCTTTCGTTACGCAGTGCTGGCTCTTCCACATTGCCTTTCTGTAAGAGCACTATGGGACTTAACATCTGAGGTCATCAGTCCTACTTAAATCTAACCTAAGGACATCACACACATCCATGCCCGAGGCAGGATTCGAACCTGCGACCGTAGCTGTCACACGGTTCCAGACTGAAGCACCTAGAACCACTCGGCCACTCCAGCCAGTCATGTAATTGTTACCGTCAATACATAAAATGATTTCCGTTTCAGTTACGAACAACATTTAAGCAATCGACTTCTGCTTTTGCTCTGAAGCATAAAGAACAAGTTAATGTGCCTGAAACTTTTGAAGGCGGGGCCGCTTCCCATCCGAGGCCTCACAGCCCTTAGGTGTCCATGTGGAGGTTCGAGTCCTCCCTCGGACTTGGGTGTGTGTGTTTGTCCTTAGGATAATTTAGGTTAAGTAGTGTGTAAGCTTATGCACTGATGACCTTAGCAGTTAAATCCCATAAGATTTCACACACATTTTTTTTGTCCATGTGTGCATCAGGCTTGTTTCCTCTACTCATTCCTCCCCCCCCCCTTCCTCATCCCCCTCTTTCAACCTGCCAACTTACAGTTAACACACTGTTCGTATAGGTATTGTGTTTTTACGAAATAGCAGTGACTGTGTTTTTTAGAAATACGATGCAATGTTCCTTTGAAGGCACAGCGTCGACTACAGCCATTATGAAATACTGTAAATGTATTTACAGTTGTGGATATGAACCACCTTAGGCTGTGTATAGGAATAATGATAATGAAAATTTGTGTCAGACTGGGACTCGAACCTGGATCTCCCGCTTTACGTGAGTGGTCACCGCTTTAACCGCTTTAGCCATCTGTGCACGAATAATAACTAGACCCATACTTCCATGTGTCGTCTTCTGTGTGTTACAACCTGAACTTGTATTCTAAATGTATTGCTGTCCAGGAGGACACATTTGTTAAGAATCGAGCGAATAAATACAAAATAGCAGTGCCTGTATTACTAAGAAGTACGATGCGATGTTTCTTCGCACATGCATGCATGTATGTTCGAAGTCAGGCCCCCGACTCTCAATAAATATGTCGTTCCTGGAAGGGTACATACATAATGAACGAGAGCAAGTTATGCCACATGGACTTTGACATATGGAAGTTTGGGTCTGGTTGTGATTTGTGCTTGAATAGCCAAAGTGGTTATGTGGGAAATCCGGGTTAGAATCATGGTACAGTACAAATTTTCATTATCTTCATTCCAATACACAGCCGAAAGTGGCTCACATTCGCAACTGCGAATACATTTCCTGTGCTGTGTTTTTAGTTTGCCAGTGTTTGCAGCAGCTGCCAGTATACATTTGTGGTCGGAGGTTGACAGACTTTGGCTGATCCAGAACTAGGTGCCTCTCAGTCAGGACGTAATGAACAAATAGTAAACATTTCTCGTTTTCATACACCGACGGCGTTGACATCATGGGCGTCCGAAAAGGGGGGCAGGAGGGGAAGGGGAGGAAATTGGAGCACTAGTTGTAGGTGACGAACTCTTTCGTATATCTCTAGATCTCCCGTAATAAAAAATGTTTCTTTTTTTATTCTCCTGGCTCCCTTATTGACAGCCTGTTCTCCCATAAATTTCGTCAGTATCACTGTTGTAGGTATTAATCCTGATAATTACTATCAGTGGTTCAAATTTCCTGACCAACAGATACCGAAAAGTTTTTGTGTAATAATTGGTTCTGTTGTCAACATGTAGTCTTTTTTCTGTTCGTGCTTCAACGGAAAGAAGATGGCTTGGTTCAAGGAAATGCGAGGAGAGGAGAAATAATGACATAGCCCACGCGTTTAGAGGGGCGTGAGAAGGGGCAGTGTTTACTTGCTTCTAGGTCAGTACTGGCAAACCCTGGAAGCGATCGCCTCATACCGATCAGCAGCTGTCTCATAAATAACTTACAGAAGTAACAAGGACTCACGAAAGCGGATTATAGAAATTTTCATGTTTAAACACACTCGTTACATTATTTATTTCTCTCTCGGCTCACGCAACAAACTTAATATGACAAACATGTTTAGAACGCGTCAATATTATACTGATTTCAGTGATCTTTAGTCAGAAAGCTATAAAGATATATAGGTAAGCAAAAATAAACTGAAACTTCTAATATTTACAAAAGTTATTCACTGTCAAAAAGAAACACAAATATGCACTTTCAGTTTAATGATCAAACATATAAGTATCTAATTACTTGTCTGTTACAATCAAGTGTTGCCAAACATGAAATTTAATGGACATTTTTACCTAAATTGGTCTAACAGTTTCTGTTAAGTAATTCGTCTATGGAATGGAAAGTGTCAGTCACCAAATAATCTTTCAGACTCTGTCTAAACTAAATTAGGGTTATATATTAATACCTTCACCTGCTGACGGTCGTTGATATATATCAACGGGGCCAGGCGTCCCGACCAGGACTCGAACCGCGGATCTCCTGCCTACATGGCAGACGCTCTATCCATCTGAGCCACCGAGGGCACAGAGGATAGTGCGACTGCAGGGACTATCTCGCGCACGCCTCCCGCGAGACCCACATTCTCACCTTATATGTCCACACATCCACACATTACATTCGTAGTGTCCCTACCCAACCCACTCATTACTCGTGGAAGACATTCTTACCAAGTCCCGTAAGAGTTTGGGTAATATGTGTGGATCCGCGCAGAAGAAGAAGGTCATGGCTGGTATTGCCCGAACTATATACTTATATGGATTTGGTGTCTGTCTAAACTGTCTTTTGTCTAAAACTAAACTTGTCTGCTGGAAAATTATTGAAAATACGTGTTTTAGAATAATGGATCCATTTTTGCACCAAGTTAAATGATTTAAAATATTTATGTAGACTGTTTTTATTCCAAGTACTGATGTTGTGTGTAGAGCTAGGGGATGGAAAAAGTGACGTATTACCTACAACAAGCTTCATGAAAGAATAAGTGTACTGAGCAGTAGATAGTATATCCAATTCTTTGAACAGGTTTAGACATGCTATTCTTGAATTTATGTCACAAATACGTCTTATTACACACTTCTGCACTCTAAAAATGTTCTCTCGGTTTGTGGAGTTAACCCAAAATGTGATACCGTATGACTTAATACAGTAAAAGTAAGCAAATTGGGTGAGGATTTCTTATATGCTGATTGTCATCCATTGGAAGAGAATGCAATGTAGTTGTGCAGAAGAAATTTATTGCAGCTAACTCTCACTCAAACCTCCCTTACAATGATGATCACATGTTGATCATCTCTCTTGAAACCACAATCAAATATTGATCGCCCTAACGTATTTCCTCCTGAATCTTGAATCCTGACATTTTACTCACGTGGAAGCATCTCGTGTTTCTGAGAATGACCTACACGACATAAGTTTGGATGTAGTGTATATCAGGCCTATATCTGCCCCGAGTTCACATAAGAGCGCTTCTCTCTCCCTTGCTGGTCAGAGGCCGGATGCAAGAAGAGCACGGCACCCGTGTGCTGGAGCCAGGAAGGCGGCGAAGGCTGAGCGTGCAATCCCTCACTAAAACTACTTATTAATGATTACTCAAAAATGCTACATTAATAATTTTATTTTACACATAAAAATGGGGAACAGGTCAGTTTTATATGAATAAGAGGCTTAGAACAAAATTACCAGTCACAGTAACTCATAGTGAAAGCCGTTTTCAGATCGACATGTCAAAGAGGAGCCTAACTGATTTATCTTTAATTAGTATTGAAGACGATACTGGTATTGAAAGTAGTGACTCCGTAAATGATTTTGCATAAAGCTATAGGACGGAAAGAAGATTTTATGTAAGTATTTTTGTAATTTTTAAAACTGAATGGCTAATTATATCACATAACGTTGCTTGTATGATAATAAATGAAGATTTAAAAAAAATGTGCTTTTGGGTAAACCCTATAACACAACGAATATCCCAATGAGTTTTTGAATGCTAATGCTGAACTAGCTAGCCATCCAAACTTAGAACAGCAGCTGGGAGACGCCACGTTAGTGCTCGCATCTTGGCGATGAAAGGGTTAGGGCCTCCTCCACTGCTGCTCAACTTTATGATAAGAAAGGTTTACCTTTAGTTTGCACGCTTACCGTTTTCTGGAATACGCTGCTGCACAATAGTGGGCCAGAATGGGTAGACGACGGCCGTCTTTGTTTGATCCTAGGCTGGTAGCAATCGGTTGTATTGACCAATTAGAGGTTCGTCCTCAGATTGAATGCTGGACCGGAGTTTCACTTTATACAAACAACCCAAAAAATGTAGCTTTCAAAACACCTTTTTTCAGTAAAAGAGCGTAGACTTTTGTACGCAGATCCGTTTCAACAAAAATTCTTCTGCGAGTGTGGCCGCGTCGTTTGTGATAAAACTACTGAAGTTTCGTCGTTTCAATGTATGATTGCTTTACAATGAATCAATAAAACAAATGGACGTGTTAAGCAACCAATTCGTAACATTTTGTTCCTGCGTTATTTAAAAGTAGGTGGCCTATCAAAGTATGTAATTTGAAGAGTAGCCGAGTGGTTGCCAGCATGGTAGCTGGGCATGTTCGCTCAGGGGGCAAGTCACTTCATACAATAATGATAAATAAATAATAAAAACAGAGTAAAGTTTAAAACGGTGAACCCGAAGAGGTGTCAAGAGGTGTCATATGACATCCGCACACGCTTCAAGACGAAAAATAACAAAGAAACAGATAGAACGGGAAAAAACCACGTGTTTAGTGTCGCTGGCTTTAATGCAATTTTTTTTTTACGTAGGGCGATTTGGAACGGGGTCCACTAAGCGTTCTGAGTCCAAATGAGGAGCTGCTCGATTAAAGAAGCGGCGGTATCATCAAGATTCACGTACTGGCAATAAAGGTTAGAGGGATTGGGGACATTCTGATCACATGCCTCAGGATCGTAGATTACTCCTCGTACTACCTTGCAGGCAACAGCCGGCCAGGCCTAAGGCCTAATCTATGAGTGGTGTTTCATTAAATAATTCATATTTTGAAGAGGACTAAGAAAAGTCAAACATAATGACCACTAAGTTTTGGTCACCCAAAACTGATTACAAGTACAGTAAAAACGATGTGGCTTATGTATTTCTCAAATGGTTCAAATGGCTCTGAGCACTATGGGACTTAACTTCTGAGGTCATCAGTCCCCTAGAACTTAGAACTACTTAAACCTAACTAAACTAAGGACATCATACACATCAATTCCCGAGGCAGGATTCGAACCTGCGACAGTAGCGGTCACGCAGATCCAGACTGTAGCGCCTAGAACCGCTCGGCCGCTCCAGCCGGCTATGTATTTCTCACAAATTAGTGACGCATACCAAACAAATACAGACCTTGCTTGTAGAGGGTATGGTCATCAAGAGAGCTGTTCGTTTTATGTGTCTAGAAAGACTTTTTCATAGAAATAATGGAAACGAAATAGCGGTTATTAACACAGTACTCTAAATACCAGGTGGTTATAATAAAAGCCCAGTGTGGGCTGTAATAATTTTATGGCAGCGAAACTTGCTGGATATAGTAATGCGTTAATGCATAATGCTGAAAATAAAAATTAGTTCCACTTTAGGCCACCAGGCGCAAGTCTGGCGCTGTGAATGCAAGAAAGACGTATAGAAATGTTTCCATACATAATGAATCAGGAATGGGGCGTGGACAGGAAAGGTCAAACAAGTGAGAATGTTGATTATATTATTAACTGTCGCTTACACAATTTGTTCAATATGAGCACCAGAGACATAACGAGATGCTGTACAGTGCCAGCTCTACACCTTGTGCCCGAAAAGTGGAACTAATTTTTTTTCCAGTGTAAGTAGGTTCGGCATTAATGCATTAGCATATTTACCACGCTTTGATGCCATAGGATTATTGCAGCCCACACTGCACCTGTGAGTAGCTGCACTTTACTTTTAACCACCTGGTAGCTTTTCGTACATCCTGACGAAAAGATCACTCTCTTCACACTTTAAAATTCTCCTGCACCTGTCAGACCTTTGGCCAGTGCTGCTATACAGTGTAGATAATGATGAAGAGAGAAAACTACATCGGGCCTCTCACAAACACTGACAGAAATCGAACACTATGGCCAAACGCAAGGGAACTGATATTCCAACATTTCCATGTCTATGAGGTGTGTTGCTTAAAATGTCGCTCTTATGCGATTATATTTTAGTATAACGGGCGATGAAAGAGTATCTGCGTGTGGGCATTGCTGAAGTGTATATGCAACATAGCACGACATGACGCCGGTATATGAGTCCCGACATTTAGGGAAGGAATTAATGTGTCGTTTGTGTCATTCCAACGGGCATGCTGTAAATTCGGAAAAGTGAACTACGACAACGTCATTACCAAACGCGTCCAAACAGGACAAACATGCTGTTATTCTGTTTTTGACTGCCACAGGACAGGCACCAGAAGACATCCTTCGGAGAATGAAGAACGTTAATTGATCAGTATATCTGTCGAAAAACACCGCTGTGGGATGGTGTGCCAAGCTCCTTGCTGTTCGCGATTCGATACAAGACGCCGGTCGATTTGGGAGGCAGACTCATCTATTACCTGGTGTTTCCATAACTGGGGGAAGCCACTCCGCGATGCTGGAGAAGTTAGAGCATACAATCAGGGCGAAACGTACGGGAAATCTGCGACAAGGAGGGTGCTGCTGCTTCACGACAGCACACGTTTCCGTATCACAAATTTCGTAACGCAGAAATTACGCCAACTCAAGAGGGTGATACGCAAACACCCGCCCTAAAATTCTGATCTCTCCCCATGCGATTATCAAGCGTTCGGTGCCTTAAAAAAGACCTTTGTAAGGTCGACGGTAACTGACGGACGAAGATGTGCAGCAGGCAGCTATGGACTTCCTCACGCAGCAGGGCATGGTGCTTTGTCAGACGGGCATCTTCAACTCCTTGCGTCCTTGGGATGATCACGTCGATGGTCTCAGTGATTTTGCCTTATTGGCATATCGATTCTAGTCCCTAGGCCTTTGAAGGGAAACTTTCTGATAAGCCTTTATAAAATTTCATTCATCTTCACTACCAAATATATTACACAAAACCAGCACAAATAATATTCATAATTTACCAGAAGGGGCTCAGTCCCAACAGGCAGATCATGCCCAGAGGGTCTGCATATTCATCTTTCCGCCATCCTTCAGGCTCTGAAATAGGCTGAGTCATTGGCATGAGAGACATGTGAGCATTATACTGACAGATAGCACTGATGCTTCACAGAATGAATAATGACAAGATGGACTCACACAACAACATAGCAAGAAGAGTAGGCACGGGTCCTACCATAAGGACTATACCATGAGAAGAAAGTAGGATTGTTCGACTGGTTCCGTTGAAATTGAACAGATGGAGCAGGCAAATTGTCATCACAAACCGCCGAGGACAGATTATACTAAACTGCTTTGAGCTCTCGATTTGCCAAGTGTCGTACAGACAACAGAGACTTGCGTGGTGTAGAGATAGAGTCAACTGAGACACTGAGTGGTAATCTGTGGTGTTCACCTATGAGTTTCACTTCTGGTTTTGGCCATCAGATCAACGTCAACGTGGCTGTAGACGACTTGGTGAAATGTCACACGAATCAGCGATTCTCGAGAATCATAACTCTCCAACTCTAGGAACCATGGTAGGGGGGACTATTGGATGCGACACTAGGACTGAGGCCGTGCGGTTCTAGGCGCTACAGTCTGGAGCCGAGCGAGCGCTGCGGTCGCAGGTTCGAATCCTGCTTCGGGCATGGATGTGTGTGATGTCCTTAGGTTAGTTAGGTTTAATTAGTTCTAAGTTCTAGGCGACTGATGACCTCAGAAGTTAAGTCGCATAGTGCTCAGAGCCATTTGAACTAGGACTGATTTGGTAGGTACTGAAGGGACGCAGAATGATCGCGGGTACGTGGCAAGAATGGCAAACACTGTTGTCCTACTCACAATGAGCAGAGTATTAAAACATATATTCCAGCAGAGTAATGAGTATCTCACAGTGCATTTCACGCCACCAACACATTAAGGAACGTACAGATGCGTGACAGGCTTGCTTGGTCCCCTGATATGTCGCCTCTGCAGCCTTTTTGGGATGCATCGGGAACACACGTACTTCTACTCCAGACTCCAGCGAGCGCTCTTCACGGACTGAAACAGCATAGGCTACAGGCATGGCAAAGGTTCCTCAAGATGTCATTTGGAGACAACTTGCTTCTATGCAACAACGAAACTAACAGTGTACTCATATCTACGAGCGTGTCACACCTCGTACAGATGTTGATGAAGAAAGTAAGTTCGTCCACAAAGTTTGATAAACATCGGTTTGATGCTTCATAGTGTGACACAGAATATTTCCGTTAGTGTAACTAGGAGAACTGTTTGAGGAAGCATGTCGGACATCCACCTGTGGCCATGTACGCCAGCAGTAGAAGTGAGCTTTAGTTGTGCTGCGGCCGTCTTACGAGAGATACATACCGCCACATATATTACCGCGGCGGAGCACGTCCCACCGTATTTAATATAAAAGGATCCCATACATGGACTGTTTGTGACGGGCGACCAAAGACATATGTATTACGTTGCCAAGTCGGCTACCTGTGTGTGCGTTGTACCCGCATATCCTTTAATTTTTCTTTACTATCCACTGAGGACAATAATGCCGTCGGCGAATCTTACTGATATCCTTTCACCTTGAAATTTAATTCCACACTTGAACCTTTCTTACATTTCCGTCTTCCCTGTCTTACACTCTTTTTAATCCGAGCACTTTGTTCTTGGTCTTCCACTCTTATTTTTCCCTCTTGGCTCTTGACATATTGCACCTTACCCGTCCTTCCCTTTGGCTTACCGTTATTTTTCTCAGAATTTCGAAACTATTGCACCATTTTACTTTGTCGAAAACTTTTTCCAGGTCGACAAATCCTATGAATGTTTGTTGAGTTTTCTTAAATCCTACTTCCATTACCAACCGCTACGTCAGAGTTACTTCTCTGGTGCCTTTACCTTTCCTAAAGCCAAAATGGTCGTCATATAACAGATCCTCAATCATCTTTTCCATTCTTCGGTGTATTATTCTTGCCAGCAACTTGGAAGCATGCATGAGCCGAAAAGCTGATGGTGCGATAATTCTCGCACTTGTCGGCTCTTATAATCTTGGGAATTGTGTGGATGATGTTTTCCCATAAATTCCGATGGTATGTCGTCGGACTCATGCATTCTACACATCAACGTGAATAGTCGTTTTGTTGTCACTTCACACAATGATTTTAGAAAGTCTGATGGAGTGTTATCCATCCCTGCTGCCTTATTCGATCTCAAGTCTTCCAAACTCTGTTAAATTCTTATTCTAATACTGGGTCCCCTACCTCTTCTAAATCGACTCCTGTTTCTTCTTCTATCACGTCGTCAGACAAGTCCCCCCTCATAGAGGCCTAGAGGGCTTCAGTGTACTCTTTCCAGCTATGCCCTCTCTCCTCTACATTTAACAGTGGAATTCCTATTGCACCCTTAATGAGGAGGTATTGAATAGAATTGGGGAGAAGAGGAGTTTGTGGCACAACTTGACTAGAAGAAGGGATCGGTTGGTAGGACATGTTCTGAGGCATCAAGGGATCACCAATTTAGTACTGGAGAGCAGCGTGGAGGGTAAAAATCATAGAGGGAGACCAAGAGATGAATACACTAAGCAGATTCAGAAGGCTGCAGTAGGTACTGGGAGATGAAGAAGCTTGCACAGGATAGAGTAGCATGGAGAGCTGCATCAAATCAGTCTCAGGACTGAAGACCACAACAACAACAACAATGTTACTGGCCTTACTCTTAATTTTACCAAACGCTGTTTTGACTTTTCTATATGCTGAGTCAGTCCTTCCGAGAATCATTTCTTTTTCGAATTCTTCACATTTTTTATGCAGCCATTTCGCATTTGTTTCCCTGCGCTTCTTATATCTTTCATTCCTATGTTACTGGTATTTGTGCGTTCCTGAATTTCCGTGAACATTTTTGTACTTTCTTCTTTTTTCAATCAAGTGAAGTATTTTTTCTGTTACCCATGGTTTCTTCGCAGTTACGTTCTTTGGACCTACGTTTGTCTTACCAAGTTCTGTGGTTACCCTTTCTAGAGATGCCAATTCCTCTTCAACTTAACTGCCTACTGAGCTACTCCTTATCGCAGTATTTACAGCCTCAGTGAACTTCAAGCGTATCACTACATTCCTTTGTACTTCCCTATCCCATTTCATTGCCCACTGATCCTTTCTGACTAATCTCTTAAACTTCAGCGTACTCTTCATTACTGTGATCTCAGTCTGTATCTGCTTCTGGGTACACCTTACAATCCAGTCTGTCTGACCATGATGTAATCAAGTGAAATCTGCCCGTATCTGAAATTTATTACAGAACTCAATCAGCCTTTCTCCTACATCATTCCTACTACCACGCCCATATTCTCCCGTAAATCTTTCTTCTGCTCCTTCCCCTACAATCGCATTCCAATCCCTCATGACTATTACATATTCATCTTCACGTGCAGTCTTAGACATAAAAACTGACCGCCGGCCGGCCGCCACAGAGACTATGTCCGAGTCGTTCACTTACGGTGTCCAATAAAACTGACCGCCCCTAAGTCCGGCAGTCTGCACAATCTGGCAACACTGTAAGATGTGGAAGTGTTAGGAGAAAGTGTTGTCTACTTCCGAGAGGTTCTGCGATTGTGCGAGCCCGTGGTCTAGTGGTAATCGTCGTGCATTCTAAACTGATAGTCGCCTGTTCCCGTCCAACGGTATCTTTTTTTTTTTTTTTTTACCACATTTCGAACTAAAATTATAAGTCTGATTGAACATCGAAGATAATTCGCTTAACATTCTACCCACCATCAATAACAAGTACTTCCAGAAACAATTCCAGAGGACAGCTCGTGGCTGCGTGGCAATCGTAACAGCTTCCGCTCGAGCATTTCCTCGTGCTGCAGCGGCTACCGGCCACCGGCCAGACGCCACCCGCCGCCTGAAATCCGGCGCCGGACATGTGAACGCGGCGCCACGCTGTCATCTTCGAATTTGAAGTTCTAGTTATCATCTTGCAGTTAACATTGGATTTTGAACACTTGGAAATCATGAACCACAGTTAAGCATTGTAAAATTGAGCCGCAAGTGGAAAAAGGTGTAACATCTGCAACACAACGTTTACTTTTGGTATAACAGAGGGGTGAATGCAGAGCAGGCAGCTAGAAAGATTTGAACTGTGTGTGGAGCGAGGCTTTTGGGAAAAATACGCCAGAAAAAAATATTCTTGTTTTAACATAGATCGTTCTGGCATGAATGATTTTCCACATTCAGGAAGTCTCGACTACTGATATATGTGATAGATTACCATTTCACCGTCATGCGACATTTCCATTAAACAGGCAGAGTTCAGAAGTCTGGTGAAGGAGTACTGCATGCTCTAATTCGAAACAACAAAAATCAACGGAGTGACTATAATTGAACGTCATCAGGTCGCTCATTGAGCATTCCTATGCAGTACAGTTACTGGTGACGTGTTATGATGCCTTTATCGTTAACTTCCTGTGATAGCTCCAAAAGTGTGTTTTGGGCTACGAATTCTGCCCAAAAGGGTGTATGCAACATAGCTGGAATTTGTTGCCAACAACTGAGACACTTTTTGGTCGCAGTGCAAGGAAACGCAGCAACAAAATTCCATCACTTATGCTACTGCATGATAACAAACTCTGTTGATTTGAGAAACAAGACTATCCAGGAGATTGATAGGAAAGTCGTCTCTCAGGCACTTGTATTGATAGGGAAGTCCTCTCTCAAGCACTTGTCCCTCTCGTCATATATTCGTAAAATTTTACCGTTCCTTCTCTTGATCGATCAACCGCCAAGGCAATTCATTTCTAGACGAAAATACTCTTAAAACTAAACTGTTTTAATGACATCGTTAGAACCAGTGGGTTTCTACGGGCGTAGAATTTGTAAACAACATTAGCACTGTCAGATCGTTTTAGATATCATGAAAGAAAATTCTGCTGCTGATTAAATTCTCTTTGATGTTTACTGTTGCGTTTAGTAAATTAGTGGAATATGCAATTAAAATATTTACTGTACTAATACAAAATTAATTTCGGCTTACTACAGAAACATCACGACGGCAATCTATCTTAATAAAGCATTAAGTGTCTGTAAGATGATGGAGGCTATTTTAACACGAATTAGTAGAATATTACCGACTTTTGACTTCGAAAAGATCTGTATTTACTTCACTTCCTGTATCATTCGCAAGTATTATGAAAATGTGGCATTTCATAGATAAAATTATGTATTCACAACAACAAAAAATATGTCGACAGAAAACAAAAGTGGCATTATGTATTGGCAGTACCGTTAAGGTTTTCGCTCTGACACTAAGGGTTACTGAAAGTAGCAAGACGAATTTTGCTCGAGCGTTGTCTTACGATTCCCTTATTGAGTTTGTATCTGCCTGCTTGTATCTCTGCTACAAAAGAATTAAAAATCTGGCTTTCAGCGAGTCTCGAAAGGCGAACGAAAGCATCTCGCATCTGGTAGCAAAGCATGTTACCTGGGAACTGTTTTTTTCCTAAAGTGGGAAGACATCCTTTTGTGGTTGAATTGTTGGCAAATGTCAGTTAGACGTGTGCCGTTGGTCTAATCGTTTCGGTGTGTTGAATTTGTACCAATGATTTTTCTACAGGTTTTTTTCTATCCCAAATAGAGAGTTGAAGTCTCCCATTTGTATTTTCACGTCATCTTGGTGAATTTTGCTCACAGAATTTTCGAATGTGTTCCAGAATTTTTGGACATTTTCGGTGTTTTTCTTATTTTCGATGTTTGTAGGGGCATGTGCATTGATGAGTGTATATCTTTTCCTGGGGCTCTGTATGAGCATAGTCATAAGTCGATTGTTGATGGGCCGGCCACGTTGGCCGAGCGGTTCTAAGCGCTTCCGTCCGGAATCGCGCGACTACTACGGTGGCAGGTTCGAATTCTGTCTCGGGCATTGATAAGTGTGATGTCCTTAGGTTAGCTACGTTTAAGTAGTTCTAAGTTCTAGAGGACTGTTGACCTCCGCAGTTAAGTCCCATAGTGCTCAGAGCCATTTGAACCATTTAATTGTTGATGGGTGTGATTTCTTTGACAGAGTTGACGATAGATCTGTGTTCGAGAATTGCAGTGCAGAAGATTGGTACGCCTTTCGCTACCTTTTGTTGTATTTTGTTCTTGAAGATGCAATGGTTTCCGTAGTGCAAGCCGGCCGGAGTGGCCGTGTGGTTCTAGGCGCTACAGTCTGGAGCCGAGCGACCACTACGGTCGCAGGTTCGAATCCTGCCTCGGGCATGGACGTGTGTGATGTCCTTAGGTTAGTTACGTTTAATTAGTTCTAAGTTCTAGGCAACTGATGACCTCAGAAGTTAAATCGCACAGTGCTCAGAGCCATTTGAACCGTAATGCAAGATTTCACTGTCAGTTAGTCGTGGTTCTTGAAGAGCAAGGATGAGAATATTTTGTCGGTCGATTTCTTTTGTGAGATTATTTAGTTTTTGTGTTTGGATCAGTGTATCGATGTTTAGTTTTCAAATGCATGTTTCTGCTTGTAGGGAAATTTACCAGAGATCTTCGATATTCTCTGCCGTGCTAAACTGGACTCCCCAGAATCCGAAAATCCAACTGTCGCCTGTCGACAGGCTGGTTATGTACCACCTGGAGTAAAGTTGACTTTGCTTGCACAGTTCGTGTTTGTTTGTGTTTCATCGGTTGGCCTGGGTGATTCCAGGACCGGACAGGACCAGAGGGTGTTGAAGCCTTTGGAAGCAAATATTTTCAGCCGAGATCATTGAGCTAGCAGACGGTGACCAGAGTAGCGGTGATTTTCACTGAGACGTGTCTGGATTTAGGGCTCAACGGATTGAGTAGCCGGTTGTGTTAGCATTTGGTTCACCCCAAGTATTTGATTTCCTCGGTACCACCCATATGGCGAAGGGTTTCCCCTATCGGCCACTCGGGATTTTTATTATTATTCTTATAATTATTATTATTGTCATTATGTCATCAGCAAATCCGAAATGGTGTATCTTCCCACCACTGAAATAGATGTGTATTGTTCGATTCAGTATTTCCATCACATAAATATGGGTTAAGTCGGGTGATGCTGAGGGAATTAGATTAGGAAATGAGACACTTAAAGTAGTAAAGGAGTTTTGCTATTTGGGGAGCAAAATAACTTATGTTGGTCGAAGTAGAGAGGATAGAAAATGTAGACTGGCAATGGCAAGGAAAGCGTTTCTGAAGAAGAAAAATTTATTAACATCGAGTATAGATCTAAATGTCAGGAAGTCGTTTCTGAAAGTATTTGTATGGAGTGTAGCCATGTGTGGAAGTGAAACGTGGACAATAAATAGCTTAGACATGAAGAGAATAGAAGCTTTTGAAGTGTGGTGCTACAGAAGAATGCTGAAGATTAGATGGGTTGATCACAAAACTAATGAGGAAGTATTGAATAGGGTTGGGGGGAAGAGAAGTTTGTGGCACAACTTGACCAGAAGAAGGGATCGGTTGGTAGGACATATTCTGAGACATCGAGGGATCACCAATTTAGTATTGGAGGGCAGCGTGGAGGGTAAAAATCGTAGAGGGAACGAAGAGATGAATACACTATGCAGATTCAGAAAGATGTAGGCTGCAGTAGGTACTGGGAGATGAAGAAGCTTGCACAGGATAGAGTAGCATGGAGAGCTGCATCAAACCAGTCTCAGGACTAAAAACCACAACAACAACAACAACAACAACAACAAATATGGGTTATAATTACGTTACATTGCTGCAAGTAGACAAATTTCTCACTTTTTCTGAGATAGTTGCCACATGTTACTCTATCATAGGAATTTATGTGCGCAGCATTGTTGCAATACAGGCGTTCAAATTATCCGATTTCTGTAATTTCATTTCGATACCAGATCGTTATAATCGGATTCAGCCGTCAGTCTTAATGTGAATATCCGAATACGACTCTCATTATATCATAGGCTGGGTAAACCACATTCTTAATCGGACTGTTGAATCTAGATCACTTATCTATGACAGGACCTGAATTCTTAAACACTGTGGAAAATAATAATACAATGTGCTTATTACAAATACGTTATTTAAATATAAATATATGAATGTAAATAAGTTATACACAACTGCAACCAGTTACTTTTTTTTCAATAATAACGCTTTATTACATGAACCCGTTTTCGAACCTTTTCAGGTTCATCTTCAGATGGTTTCGGGAGGATCCGGAAAGTTACATCATTACTGGTAGTAGCATAATGCTGGGTGCTGGTTCTATGGCAGAAAGATGGGTCACACTTTAATGTATCGCCATGACTATAGCTTATCTGTCGACATGGATGTAAATTTAGTATTTACTTACTGCGACAGTATAGGCGGCTTTTTTCGTATCTGTCTGCCTCCATTTTGATGTCCAGAACACTTTCACACAAACTATATTAGTTTACACATTGACAGTGACACTTTACCAGCATCCAACGTGCGCTTTACAACTGTTGCTTGTAACGAAGATCTTGACAGAAAGGTATGGCATAAGCCTACTTTGTACAGAGATGTAATTTGTTGTTCTTTACATGTGTTAAAGTCGATATAAGGGCAAGTATTTTAATGAGAATGACGATAACGTGAGAGCACAAGATAAAATAAATAAATAAATTACTACAAGAACAAATTTCAGGTGATCTGATATCTTATTTCTATTTGTATATTACAGGCAGATTTTTTTTTGTTAACAGCAATTATCATGTGTGTCATTAACATGAATCCCAAGAAATCTTAAATATAAAGTTATTGTATCTGCAGTGAGGTGCAGCTGTCTGTATGATTAGGACCTGTATATTTAAATTAATAACAAATCTTCAGATGAACTGTTGGCTTATTTCTGTTGTTTTGTTAACATGATCTGGGGTATTATCAAGAGCAGATTCTGTTTATTTTAGCTAAAGCTATATGTATAAGAGTTACAGTAATTGTAATGGATTAAAGCTGTTTGTATGGCTGTACATTTAATATTTAAAAAAAATCATGAACAAAAATTCTTTAACTGTTGACTTATTTTTGGCTCAAATGGCTCTGAGCACTATGGGACTTAACTTCTGAGGTCATCAGTCCCCTAGAACTTAGAACTACTTAAACCTAACTAACCTAAGGACATGACACACATCCATGCCCGAGGCAGGATTCGAACCTGCGACCGTAGCGGTCCTGCGGTTCCAGACTGTAGCGCCTAGAACCGCACGGCCACCCCGGCCGGCTGACTTATTTTTGTTCTAACATTAGAGTGATCTGGGATATTGGTAAAGGCAGCTTCTGTTTGTTCCAGCTAGAATTGTGTGTATAAAGTACTGATTTATGTTAGCAATGGAGGGCTTTAACATATCGAGATATGGTACATGTCTTATTCCGTGGTAGTATATTACATTGACAGTGGTGTGCTTATGATGTAAGGAGAGGCAGGGGGTGGGTCATTGGTAGGGGTGGGGGGGGGGGGGGGTGTTGGGGAGCCGGTGTAGGGTTCGTTGGGTGGTTACTTGTTTTGAACTAGTAGATCTTCAAAGTTCTGAAGGAAAAATTTGTTTCTCAGTTCAGTTTGATCATTGAGTAGGTAGTCAGGTGCTGTATTTGTGTAGATAAATATTTCAGTTTCTTCAAGAAGGTCAAGTATTGTGCCTTTGTTGGCAAAATGTAGTATTCAGAGATTCTGTTCTATGTTGTTTGTAGAATGATTGTGTTGGGCAAGATGTGAGGCAAAGCTGGACTTGTTCAGGTTGTTAAGACGGAGTGCATCTATGTGTTCTTTAAATCTTTTTGTGAAGCTTCTACCAGTTTGTCCAATGTAGAAGCTTGGACATGAGTTGCAAGTGAGCTTGTACACACCTGACTTTTGATATTGTTGTATAGTGGTTTTGGTGCTATGTATGATTTTATTTTGTATTTTGTTGTTGGTGAAGAAACTTGTTTTTATGTTGTATGTCTTGAAGAGGTTGGCAGTTTGGCGAGAAATCTTCCCTAGGAAAGGCAGGCTAACAAATGTGGTTTTCTTGTTTGTGGGTGGTTGTTCAGCAGTTGGTTGATTTAGTTTTGCAGTATGGATTAGTTTATCTATTATCGCAGGGTTGTACCCGTTGGCGGAGGCAATTGATTTAATAATTTCTGTTTCTTTTTGTCTTTCACTTGTGTCCATTGGGATTTTAAGCATGCAATGAACCATTGTTCTGAAGAATGCTTTTTTATGTTGGTCTGGATGGCAAGAGGATTTGTGTATGGTAACATTGGTGGTTGTTGGCTTTCTGAAAATTTTAAACTTATGCTTCTGATTGCTTCTGATTTTAGCTTTAGCTAAAATAAAAAGAATATGCTCTTGATAATACCCCAGATCATGTTAACGTAACAACAGAAATAAGCCAACAATTCATCTGAAGCTTTGTTATTAATTTAAATATACAGGTCCTAATCATACAGACAGCTGCACCTCACTGCAGATACAATAACTCTGTATTATTGATTCCTTGGGATTCATGTTAATGACAAACATGATAATTGCTATTAAAAAAAATCTGCCTGTAATATACAAGTAGAAATAAGATATCAGATCACCTGAAATTTGTTCTTGTAGTAATTTATTTATTTATTTTATCTTGTGCTCTCATGTTATCGCCATTCTGATTAAAATACTTTCCCTTATATCGACTTTAACACATGTAAAGAACAACAAATTACGTCTCTGTGCAAAGTAGGCTTATGCCATATCTTTCTGTCAAGATCTTTGTTACAAGCAACAGTTGTAAAGCGCATGCTAGATGCTGATAAAGTGTCACTAAACTAATATAGTTTGTGTGAAAGTGTTCTGGACATCAAAATGGAGGCAGACAGATACGAAAAAAGCCGCCTATACTGTCGCAGTAAGTAAAAGCTAAATTTACATCCATGTCGACAGATAAGCTATAGTCATGGCGATACATTAAAGTGTGACCCGTCTTTCTGCCATAGAACCAGCACCCAGCATTATGCTACTACCAGTAATGATGTAACTTCCAAGATCCTCCCAAAACCATCTGAAGATGAACCTGAAAAGGTTCGAAAACGGGTTCATGTAATAAAGCATTATTATTGAAAAAAAGTGACTGGTTGCAGTTGTGTATAACTTATTTACATTCAGTATACAGTCACGGTTCTAAAATATCCGTAATGGATAAGCATAATAAATATATGAACGAACGAGGTAGATGTTTATCTACAGGAGCAGAGCCCCATCCATCATAGCAGAGCAGTGCGAGATTGGTTTCAGGACCAAGAGAGGATAAAGCTGTTGCCGTTTGTTCCACTATCACCGAACATTAACCAGATAAAGAATATGTGGGCAGAAGTAACAAGGTCATTGCCATGTGGACCTACAAATGCAAGCGACCTTTGGACGAATATAGAAAACGTATGGTGGGAAGTAAACCATCACGCTACACTGTCGACGACTTAATGTAATCAATGCCTCTACGCTGCGAGAAATCTTACGTAATGATCGTGGTTGGGTTGGTTACTAAAAGTAAACTCGTCCACAAAACCTATGTGGACAATTATCTGATAATCGGTCAAGCATTGCTTTGTCGCAGTTCTTTAGCAAACAAACCCCTTTACTTTCAGTCCCCTCCTTACAATTCTTGCAATGCAAGGTAATTGAAAATCTCATCCACTCGACGCCAACTGAGGAATTGACTGCTGCATGTGTTGTTCAACACACAGTAGTTGTCACCCTCACTGGAATCAATGACTTTGTATGTGTGTGTGTGTGTGTGTGTGTGTGTGTGTGTGTGTGTGTGTGTGTGTATGTGTTCACTTAGAGAGACAAACAACAATAAATATTGCATCAAATATGACTGTAAAGAATTTTAATGTGATGGGAAGTTACAAACTGAATCTTTACCCAATCCACGGCTAGCATATTACGTTAAGTAAGATGTATTAACTACATAGTATCGTTAGCAGAGACAGCGCGTTCTTGTTGTCGAGGCTCGCGACAAGTGCGGCGTTTAGCAGTGCCCAATGCCACCGCGATTTGTTTGTGTTGGCTGAGCGTGGACACTGCAGCAGACGCTTCGCCATAAACAGAAAGAAATCACCTTGGCTCTGACTGCAGTGAGCGGATATCACTGCCTGCGTGTTCTTATAGTAACCAACGTGAGACTCTACCCACAGGTGCCATGGAGCAATTGCAACGGGTATCAGGTCATTAGTCATCAGAATATTAATCAGCGATGAAATGTCCACTCTATTTGAATCCCAAGAAAATAGGAACCTTCTCACAAAGGAATGTGAGGTGATATCAAAATTTATCCAACATACAAAAATTAAATGCAGGGCTTTCATGTATGCAGTAGTAGCACACAAGGAAATATTATGTCTTGGAAGCGTATATTTCATTTCCTCTTCTCATATTAACGCCCTTGTTTTAGTATGAAGTGAGAAAATAAACACGAAAAACTAAAGTTCCTGAGAAGCATATAAGTCATTTCCTCTTCTCATCTCATAACTTTTGTTTTAGCATGAAGTAAAAAAATAAACAGTTTAGGGTTGTGAAGCATAATATGACACCAGATTCTTATCGTAGGCGCTATCGGAAACGCAAAAAGCAGGGAGCTGTCCATCCTTTTGTCCAACAGTCTGTTTCCTTTCATGAATTACTCCCGCTGGGAGATTATTATTTAAGGACTTGTGGGCATCAAGTTCTTCAGCAGAATAAGCCTTGTGTTGTTGTGCTAATTACGGTATGGAAAAAATGCAACAAAGACGAGTTCCCCTAGAGCAGTGAGGATATTTGCACATGTCTGTATTCAGCAATGACTGCCAGCTGCCACAACACTTCACAGAATCCATGTGGCAGGCAACACAACTGTGCGTGCACTTCAGACTTCATTCAGTCAGGAGATGGATGGATGGAAACGTCAAATTACCGTCGCTTTCCGAGTCGTATTCATTCCAGAATGAGGTGTTATTAAGGTAGTTGAGCGTTCTAGCAATTACACTTTTATAATTCCCATATGAGTATTCCGATAGTCCAAGAACCCGTTAGCGTGGACCATCAGGAACTGCATTAATATCAAACTGCAGCAACTTGAGACAATATGTGGACTCTTCTCTTCGCTGGATGAACTATTACTGTTATTTAGGATTCTCTCTGTCCTAGTCGTAATGCAAATGGTACTTCAGAGGCGTTTTCCGCTATTCTTGACAAACACAGCAACTTGTAACCACTGCGAGTCACAACTCAGTGATGCTAATGGTTCAGGTTGTCAGTAGTTGTGGTGGTGTTATGCTGTCAAACTCCTCACAGTAACGTTATTGGTGGCGCACATAATTTAGCGATGACTACCTACTTAAGTAAAGATAGTGTTGTGGCGTCGTCGCTTCTCTTTATTTGGCCTCAACTCGAGTAATCCGATTTAACGAACATAGTACTCCATTCGCGGGCTGCTAATGATACAGTATGACTACAGAGATCATCGTGCGGGTATTACATTAATTCTGCAATGAATTGCTTAACAAATATTACTCTCAGCTATTCAGCTGGAATGACTCATTACACAGGTACTCTATGTTGCACTTGGTTAAGTGATCAGTTCGCTGCAATCCAGCTTCTACTCTTCGTAAATATTGTATACTTCAAAAGTGGTTCAAATGAAATAAATATGAACTACAATCTGCTCCGCATTATATGACATGGGTTAGCGCCGGCACAAAGCAATGACTAAGGGATGGATGCCGTTGAAGTCCCGTGACATTGATGGCAAGACAAATGTTCGCAAATCATCTCTATTGCCTCAAAACACAGTTGCATCTTAAATATCGAAGGACCGACGTCCACACTGTCACAGCGCGTTGAAATACAGCAACGACGGCAGATGAAAATTTGTGACCGACTGGGCTTCGAACCTGGTTCTCCTGCTTACTAGACAGACGTGCTGACCACTGTACTATTATTTTTTTTTTAAAGTTTGAGAAGATTTTCAGCACCAGATAGACGGAGGCAAAAAGGGCAGGGGTCGAAGATCCGAGGCCTGGCCACGATGCCTCCCCCATACTTGTCACTGAGCAGCTGCATTATTCCCATGTATTCCATGTTTGCACCCGTACTGAAGTAGCAATTAAGGGAAAATTGAAGTAGTAATTAAGGTAAAATAAATTACAGATTTCCGCCTCCAATGGCGTGCGTTCCTTGTAGACCATAACTTATAACAGTGAAAAGGGTGACGGAAAAATACATAACAAACATTCATTCAGAAATATATTCACAATTTAAGTTATTATGCACTGGATGCATATGAGGTCTGTAAGGAAGCCATTTATTTTGAAACAAATGAAAAAGATTTCGGAGCCGGGGTGTTTTGCCAAATTAGAACAGTTCTGATTTTAGAACCAACGTAAAAGAATATTCCAGGAATAAAAAAAAGCGAAAGAATAGTATTCTGTTTCTAATTTAAAAAAAAAACTGTCCGCCTCTTTGTAGCCCACATAAATCAATAGATAAAAAATTTGAAACCATTCCTTATATTTGTTATTCTTCTTCAGCTTAAAATGTTCTTCTGCAATATGGAACATGTTCTCTTCTAAGGTTTGTCTGTTACGACGTAAAACACAAACTGTCCCAGAAGCCACGAATAACTGTTATTCTTTGCGGGCGGGTAACATTTCCAGTCTGGTTGTAAAGCTTCAGTTATCGGTATATGACTTTCTGCGGTTCGGTTGATAGTGCTAATTTCTTCCTAGTCCAGTTCCAAATTCTGATTCTATTTTCACATCAGAAGATGCACGCTACAGTTTCTACAAGCCGACATTTGTCGCAGTATGGAGATGGTCTCAATTTGATTTTCCATAATCGTTCCGCTGTAGGTATGGTTTCATTTACAATGTCGCACCATACGGCACTGACTCTGGTTGGTGGAATTTCACTGTTGATATTTTTCCAGACGTTCCTCCAGTGTTTTGTATGTTAATTTACCGGAATTGGTTTGTGAAGACGATGTCTGGTAATATAATCAAAGACGGTTCTAGTGTTGGTTTGTGCTGGTGGAAGTTTTATACAGCTCCAGTCGCCATAGTACTTTCGGACGTAATCTAGGCTGGCATGATACATTAACAGGAACGTTCCTATCCCCTGGATCTTACGAGAGGAACAGAAGTTTCGTGATGCCTGTCTCAATGGCATGTACTAGTTTAAAAGCACGTCTTTAATTCCAAGTCCTTCGTTTTGCATCCGCAAAGTCGCCGTGTGGAAGGATACTTTGTAGATATGTTGTTTCCACACGTACCAAGAGGCTACAGCTAATATTTTATGTGCAGTGACCTGCGGTATTGGTAAGACTGCTGCGACATGATATATTTTGCTAAGTATGTATGTATTTATAAACTGAACTTTCTGCAGTCGGTCTAACGATCGCATGTCATGGTCCTTCAACAAGGTTCCGATGACATTAAGTTTCCACTCCCAATTGTTTGTGGCCATGCACTTGGGATTCGCCCTTAACCACAATCCGAGTTTGAGTCTCTCTTCAGTTACATCTAACCAGTGCACACCTATTGCACTATTGTAAGAACCGAGATGCAGGTTCATTTGGCTACAAGAATGTGTATGTTCCTCCAGCATGACGGGGCTCCTGCACATTCTAGTCGTCAGGTGACACATTATCCAATGCTAACATTTCCCGGAAGATGGATCATTAGATATGGGCACTTTTCTTGGCCCTCAAGGTCCCCGGACCTTATCTCTTTGGATTTTTGTCTGTGGGGATTGTTAAAGGCGAAGTCTACAAAGAAAAAGTAAACCCAAGAGCCGATTTGATCGTTCGGATTATGAATAGTGCAGCTCTCATAAAAGAACGCAAAGACGACCTCAGAAGAGCTACACGTGGTGTTATCAAGAGAAGTCAAATGTGCATTGTAGTTGGTGGGGTAAGTTTTGAAAATCAACTTTGAACGTCCTTATTTGCCTTTGCTTTGCGTTTGTTAGGGTTACGTACTATCAGTTGTATCTTTGTACTCAATAAAATGTGGACGCATTTATATGGAATTTTTTTATACATTTTGTCTGTACTACCAGCTGCTTAAATATCTACTATTCCTCCTGAAACACCCTGTGTATGGATATATGTGTGGTGTCTGTTCTTTCGAACATGTCCGAAAGAAAATGCTTCATGCCATCTGCAACGACTTTCGATGTAGTTGCAGGGACTGACAGAAATTTCAGAGCTGCTTGGCTGTCTGAATAAAAGTAGATGCTACGGTTTTTGTAGGGGCTACTCTAATTCTCCTCTGTACATATGCTGATAGAAGATGCCGTGTAATACTGTGGCCATCTTCCCTAAAGAGATTCTAGACAGTACACCAGACCCGGTACATTCATCTGTTTTCGACGTGTCAGTAAACCGCGATATTATGTCTCCTGCACGGTGTAGTGGTTCGTGCTTCCGTCGTTGCTGTATTTCAACGCGCTGTGACAGTGTGGACGTCGGTCCTTCGATATTTAAGATGCAACTGTGTTTTGAGGCAATAGAGATGATTTGCGAACATTTGTCTTGCCATCAATGTCACGGGACTTCAACGGCATCCATCCCTTAGTCATTGCTTTGTGCCGGCGCTAACCCATGTCATATAATGCGGAGCAGATTGTAGTTCATATTTATTTCATTTGAACCACTTTTGAAGTATACAATATTTACGAAGAGTAGAAGCTGGATTGCAGCGAACTGATCACTTAACCAAGTGCAACATAGAGTACCTGTGTAATGAGTCATTCCAGCTGAATAGCTGAGAGTAATATTTGTTAAGCAATTCATTGCAGAATTAATGTAATACCCGCACGATGATCTCTGTAGTCATACTGTATCATTAGCAGCCCGCGAATGGAGTACTATGTTCGTTAAATCGGATTACTCGAGTTGAGGCCAAATAAAGAGAAGCGACGACGCCACAACACTATCTTTACTTAAGTAGGTAGTCATCGCTAAATTATGTGCGCCACCAATAACGTTACTGTAAGGAGTTTGACAGCATAACACCACCACAACTACTGACAACCTGAACCATTAGCGTCACTGAGTTGTGACTCGCAGTGGTTACAAGTTGCTGTGTTTGTCAAGAATAGCGGAAAACGCCTCTGAAGTACCATTTGCATTACGACTAGGACAGAGAGAATCCTAAATAACAGTAATAGTTCATCCAGCGAAGAGAAGAGTCCACATATTGTCTCAAGTTGCTGCAGTTTGATATTAATGCAGTTCCTGACGGTCCACGCTAACGGGTTCTTGGACTATCGGAATACTCATATGGGAATTATAAAAGTGTAATTGCTAGAACGCTCAACTACCTTAATAACACCTCATTCTGGAATGAATACGACTCGGAAAGCGACGGTAATTTGACGTTTCCATCCATCCATCTCCTGACTGAATGAAGTCTGAAGTGCACGCACAGTTGTGTTGCCTGCCACATGGATTCTGTGAAGTGTTGTGGCAGCTGGCAGTCATTGCTGAATACAGACATGTGCAAATATCCTCACTGCTCTAGGGGAACTCGTCTTTGTTGCATTTTTTCCATACCGTAATTAGCACAACAACACAAGGCTTATTCTGCTGAAGAACTTGATGCCCACAAGTCCTTAAATAATAATCTCCTAGCGGGAGTAATTCATGAAAGGAAACAGACTGTTGGACAAAAGGATGGACAGCTCCCTGCTTTTTGCGTTTCCGATAGCGCCTACGATAAGAATCTGGTGTCATATTATGCTTCACAACCCTAAACTGTTTATTTTTTTACTTCATGCTAAAACAAAAGTTATGAGATGAGAAGAGGAAATGACTTATATGCTTCTCAGGAACTTTAGTTTTTCGTGTTTATTTTCTCACTTCATACTAAAACAAGGGCGTTAATATGAGAAGAGGAAATGAAATATACGCTTCCAAGACATAATATTTCCTTGTGTGCTACTACTGCATACATGAAAGCCCTGCATTTAATTTTTGTATGTTGGATAAATTTTGATATCACCTCACATTCCTTTGTGAGAAGGTTCCTATTTTCTTGGGATTCAAATAGAGTGGACATTTCATCGCTGATTAATATTCTGATGACTAATGACCTGATACCCGTTGCAATTGCTCCATGGCACCTGTGGGTAGAGTCTCACGTTGGTTACTATAAGAACACGCAGGCAGTGATATCCGCTCACTGCAGTCAGAGCCAAGGTGATTTCTTTCTGTTTATGGCGAAGCGTCTGCTGCAGTGTCCACGCTCAGCCAACACAAACAAATCGCGGTGGCATTGGGCACTGCTAAACGCTGCACTTGTCGCGAGCCTCGACAACAAGAACGCGCTGTCTCTGCTAACGATACTATGTAGTTAATACATCTTACTTAACGTAATATGCAAGCCGTGGATTGGGTAAAGATTACCCAGCCTATAATCTGGGGAGAGTCGTATTCGGATATCCACATTAAGACTGACTGGCAGAATCCGATTAGAACGATCTGGTATCGAAATGAAATTACAGAAATCGTATAATTTGAACGCCTGTATTGCAACAATGCTGCGCACATAAATTCCTATGATGGAGTAACAGGGATGGAGTAACAGGTGGCAACTATCTAAGAAAAAGTGAGAAATTTGTCTACTTGCAGCAATGTAACGTTATTGTAACCCGTATTTATGTGATGGAAATAATAATAAAAAAATCCCGCGTGGCCGATAGGCGAAACCCTCCACCATATGGGTGGTACCGAGGAAATCAAATACTTGGGGTGAACCAAATACTAACACAATCCTGAACGGCTACTCAATCCGTTGAACCCTAAATCCAGACACGTCTGAGTGAAAATCACCGCTACTCTGGTCACCGTCTGCTAGCTCAGTGAGCTCGGCTGAAAATATTTGCTTCCAAAGGCTTCAACACCCTCTGGTCCTGTCCGGTCCTGGAATCATCCAGGCCAAACCGATGAAACACAAACAAACACGAACTGTGCAAGCAAAGTCAACTTTACCCCAGGTGGTACATAATCCGCCCGTCGACAGGCGGCAGTTAGATTTTCGGATTCTGGGGGGGGGCCAGGTTAGCACGGCAGAGAATATCGAAGATTTCTGGTAAATTTCCCTACAAGCAGAAACATGCATTTAAAAACTAAACATCGATACACTCATCCAAACACGAAAACTAAATAAACTCACAAAAGAAATCGACCAACAAAATATTCTCACCCTTGCTCTTCAAGAACCACGACTAATTGACAGTGAAATCTTGCATTACGGAAATCATTACATCTTCAAGAGCAAAATACAACAAAAGGTAGCGAAAGGCGTACCAATCATCTGCATTCCATTTCTCGAACACAGATCTATCGTCAACTCTGTCAAAGAAATCACACCCACCAACAATTAAATGGTTCAAATGGCTCTGAGCACTATGGGACTTAACAGCGGAGGTCAACAGTCCTCTAGAACTTAGAACTACTTAAACATAGCTAACATAAGGACATCACACATACCCACGCCCGAGACAGAATTCGAACCTGCCACCGTAGTAGTCGCGCGATTCCGGACTGCAACGGTTAGAACCGCTCAGCCACCCTGGCCGGCCCATCAACAATCGACTTATGACTATGCTCATTCAGAGCCCCAGGAAAAGATATACACTCATCAATGCACATGCCCCTACAAACATCGAAAATAACAAAAACACCGAAAACGTCCAAAAATTCTGGAACACATTCGAAAATTCTGTGAGCAAAATTCACCAAGATGACGTGAAAATACTAATGGGAGACTTCAGCTCTCTATTTGGGACAGAAAAAAACCTGTATAAAAATCATTGGTACAAATTCAACACACCGAAACGCTTAGAACAACGGCACACGTCTGACAATTGCCAACAATTCAACCACAAAAGGATCCCCTCCCACTTTAGGAAAAAGCAGTTCCCAGGTAACATGCTTTGCTACCAGATGCAAGATGCTTTCGTTCGCCTTTCGAGACTCGCTGAAAGCCAGATTTTTAATTCTTTTGTAGCAGAGATACAAGCAGGCAGATATAAACTCAATAAGGGAATCGTAAGACAACGCTCGAGCAAAATTCGTCTTGCTACTTTCAGTAACCCTTAGTGTCAGAGCGAAAACCTTACGGTACTGCCAATACATAATGCCACTTTTGTTTTCTGTCGACATATTTTTTGTTGTTGTGAATACGTAATTTTATCTATGAAATGCCACATTTTCATAATACTTGCGAATGATACAGGAAGTGAAGTAAATACAGATCTTTTCGAAGTCAAAAGTCGGTAATATTCTACTAATTCGTGTTAAAATAGCCTCCATCATCTTACAGACACTTAATGCTTTATTAAGATACACTCCTGGAAATGGAAAAAAGAACACATTGACACCGGTGTGTCAGACCCACCATACTTGCCCCGGACACTGCGAGAGGGCTGTACAAGCAATGATCACACGCACGGCACAGCGGACGCACCAGGAACCGCGGTGTTGGCCGTCGAATGGAACTAGCTGCGCAGCATTTGTGCACCGCCGCCGTCAGTGTCAGCCAGTTTGCCGTGGCATACGGAGCTCCATCGCAGTCTTTAACACTGGTAGCATGCAGTGACAGCGTGGACGTGAACCGTATGTGCAGTTGACGGACTTTGAGCGAGGGCGTATAGTGGGCATGCGGGAGGCCGGGTGGACGTACCGCCGAATTGCTCAACACGTGGGGCGTGAGGTCTCCACAGTACATCGATGTTGTCGCCAGTGGTCGGCGGAAGGTGCACGTGCCCGTCGACCTGGGACCGGACCGCAGCGACGCACGGATGCACGCCAAGACCGTAGGATCCTACGCAGTGCCGTAGGGGACCGCACCGCCACTTCCCAGCAAATTAGGGACACTGTTGCTCCTGGGGTATCGGCGAGGACCATTCGCAACTGTCTCCATGAAGCTGGGCTACGGTCCCGCACACCGTTAGGCCGTCTTCCGCTCACGCCCCAACATCGTGCAGCCCGCCTCCAGTGGTGTCGCGACAGGCGTGAATGGAGGGACGAATGGAGACGTGTCGTCTTCAGCGATGAGAGTCGCTTCTGCCTTGGTGCCAATGATGGTCGTATGCGTGTTTGGCGCCGTGCAGGTGAGCGCCACAATCAGGACTGCATACGACCGAGGCACACAGGGCTAACACCCGGCATCATGGTGTGGGGAGCGATCTCCTACACTGGCCGTACACCACTGGTGATCGTCGAGGGGACACTGAATAGTGCACGGTACATCCAAACCGTCATCGAACCCATCGTTCTACCATTCCTAGACCGGCAAGGGAACTTGCTGTTCCAACAGGACAATGCACGTCCGCATGTATCCCGTGCCACCCAACGTGCTCTAGAAGGTGTAAGTCAACTACCCTGGCCAGCAAGATCTCCGGATCTGTCCCCCATTGAGCATGTTTGGGACTGGATGAAGCGTCGTCTCACGCGGTCTGCACGTCCAGCACGAACGCTGGTCCAACTGAGGCGCCAGGTGGAAATGGCATGGCAAGCCGTTCCACAGGACTACATCCAGCATCTCTACGATCGTCTCCATGGGAGAATAGCAGCCTGCATTGCTGCGAAAGGTGGATATACACTGTACTAGTGCCGACATTGTGCATGCTCTGTTGCCTGTATCTATGTGCCTGTGGTTCTGTCAGTGTGATCATGTGATGTATCTGACCCCAGGAATGTGTCAATAAAGTTTCCCCTTCCTGGGACAATGAATTCACGGTGTTCTTATTTCAATTTCCAGGAGTGTAGATTGCCGTCGTGATGTTTCTGTAGTAAGCCGAAATTAATTTTGTATTAGTACAGTGAATATTTTAATTGCATTTTCCATTAATTTACTAAACGCAACAGTAATCATCAAAGAGAAATTAATCAGCAGCAGAATTTTCTTTCATGATATCTAAAACGATCTGACAGTGCTAAAGTTGTTTACAAATTCTACGCCCGTAGAAACCCACTGGTCCTAATGATGTCATTAAAACAGTGTAGTTTTAAGAGTATTTTCGTCTAGAAATGAATTGCCTTGGCGGTTGATCGATCAAGAGAAGGAACGGTAAAATTTTATGAATATATGACGAGAGGGACAAGTGCTTGAGAGAGGACTTCCCTATCAATACAAGTGCCTGCGAAACGACTTTCCTATCAATCTCCTGGATAGTCTTGTTTCTCAAATCAACAGAGTTTGTTATCATGCAGTAGCATAGGTGATGGAATTTTGTTTGCTGCGTTTTCTTGCACTGTGACCAAAAAGTGTCTCAGTTGTTAGCAACAAATTCCAGCTATGTTGCACACACCCTTTGGGGCAGAATTCGTAGCCCAAAACACACTTTTGGAGCTATCACATGTAAAATATTATGTTCACACTACTCTTTGATCAAGTTTACATCTTTTGGTGGCGCTCAGCCTTTCATTTCTTCTTAGGAAGTTAATGATAAAGGCATCATAACACGTCACCAGTAGCAGTACTGCATAGGAATGCTCAATGAGCGACCTGATGACGTTCAATAATAGTCACTCCGTTGATTTTTGTTGTTTCGAATTAGAGCATGCAGTACTCCTTCACCAGACTTCTGAACTCTGCCTGTTTAATGGAAATGTCGCATGACGGTGAAATGGTAATCTATCACATATACCAGTAGTCGAGACTTCCTGAATGTGGAAAATCATTCATGCCAGAACCATCTTTGTTGAAACAAGAATATTTTTTTCTGGCGTATTTTTCCCAAAAGCTCGCTCCACACACAGTTCAAATCTTTCTAGCTGCCTGCTCTGCATTCACCCCTCTGTTATACCAAAAGTAAACGTTGTGTTGCAGATGTTACACCTTTTTCCACTTGCGGCTCAATTTTACAATGCTTAACTGTGGTTCATGATTTCCAAGTGTTCAAAATCCAATGCTTAACTGCAAGATGATAACTAGAACTTCATATTCGAAGATGACAGCGTGGCGCCGCGTTCACATGTCCGGCGCCGGATTTCAGGCGGCGGGTGGCGTCTGGCCGGTGGCCGGTAGCCGCTGCAGCACGAGGAAATGCTCGAGCGGAAGCTGTTACGATTGCCACGCAGCCACGAGCTGTCCTCTGGAATTGTTTCTGGAAGTACTTGTTATTGATGGTGGGTAGAATGTTAAGCGAATTATCTTCGATGTTCAATCAGACTTATAATTTTAGTTCGAAATGTGGTAAAAAAAAGAGATACCGTTGGACGGGAACAGGCGACTATCAGTTTAGAATGCACGACGAGTACCACTAGACCACGGGCTCGCACAATCGCAGAACCTCTCGGAAGTAGACAACACTTTCTCCTAACACTTCCACATCTTACAGTGTTGCCAGATTGTGCAGATTGCCGGACTTAGGGGCGGTCAGTTTTATTGGACACCGTAAGTGAACGACTCGGACATAGTCTCTGTGGCGGCTGGCCGGCGGTCAGTTTTTATATCTAAGACTGTACATACTGTATTATCCGTTCAGTATCCTCATATAATTTATCTCTTCATCTTCGGCTTGCTACATCGGCATGTATACCTGAACTAGCTCTGTTGGTGATGGTTTGCTGCCGATACTGAGGAGAACGACGCTAGCACAGAACTGTTCACAGTAACTCTGGCCAACCTTCGTATTCGTAACGAATCTTACTCCCGTTGTATCGTTTTCCGCTGCTTTTGCCTGTACTCGCCTGAACAGAAATCCTTGTCTTCTTTCCATTTCACTTCAATGACCACCAGAATATCTAGAATGAATCTTATCATTTCCTATTTCAGGTGCTTTAGTTTCGTTACCACGTTCAAAATTCCGACATTCTTCGTCCCGACTGATAGAACGATATCCTTTAGTTGGTTATTCATTATTTTTCTCGTAGTATCCTCCCCTTTGGCAGTCTCCTCGCGGAGATCCGAAGGGGCACTACTGAGGAATATTTTGCAAGTGGAGGGATCATCATGACATATTTTCAATTACAGGCCACATGTTCTGTGGATACACGTTATGTGTCGTTTATACAGTGGCTTCCAGAGCCTCCTGCATCCTCATTTCGTTGATCATTGCTGATTCTGCCGCCTTTAGGGGTAGCTTCCCATGTCAAGGGCAAGAGTGCCCTGAACATCTGCCCACTCCTGCGCCTTGTTTGAAAAGGTCGTTGCATAATATGGGTGATTTCTTATGCCGAACGTCTTCAGCTGCCATTGCCGATTATTATTCAGGATTTAAGCGATGGAAGGGTTGGAACCTGGGAACGAGGACATTTTGATTACTAATAAAATATGCTACCAGTAGATTATGGGCAACAACATCGAAAACCCATAGCAAACGTAGCACGCTGCCGACCCCCCTGTCCCCCATAAAAAAGTACGTAACCTCTACCATACTTCCAGGTACATCTTCAACGGATTTACGAAAGGCGCAGGAGAAACAGTGAAATGTTCAACTCCAACTGATCCCTTCACAGTCATGTCAGTCCTCGGAATTAACTAGGCTATACAGGGACGGGGCCACAACACATGAGAAAGACAAATTCTCCACGAAGATACCAGTAAACGATAACCACACTAAATCTTCCCACCATGCATCCCAGCGACGTTAAACCCGTTACAAAAAAGCGCTTTCAACCCAGAATGACCCTTCTGCCCGGAAGATGAAAGGAAACACATTAAATCTAAACTGAAAATGCCAACAAAAATTCAGCTGTTGATTTAAATATGTCAGTTGATACTGATTCCAGGGCGGAGGAAAATGGCGTCAACCGAACTATCTAATGGCGTAATTACCTGTCTCAAACTCCATACCGGAACTGCAATATGGTTCCAAAATACCTTAGTTTGAGGATAATGCGTAACGGATGTCCCTTATGAATAATACCACTGGATACCCGCGCGTTAGCACGCTGTTTACCGGATTATGGGAGGTGCATCTACCCGGATCGAGTCTGACGGCATATGAACGAATAAAGGCGGTCTGCCGGACAGCCTGGATGTTGTTTTTAGACAGTTTCCCCCATCTGACTAGCTGAATACCGGACTGTTACCCACGTGCCACCTCAGCTACAGTATCGAACACATCTCACACTTACACATTGCATAACTCTACATTCAGACAGATGGGATCTCAAATACTGTCCCAGGGGCAAAGGGATAGTGCCAGGAAGAGCATCCAGCTACACTCTATCACTAACACTGCCAAATACAGATTAGGAAGCCGACCTCATGAAGACACAAGACAAGGCCTTGAAAAAGAAGAAAGAAAGAGATCTCTAATGATTACTCGAACGAAACTTGTGGCAGATGAAAACTGTGTGGTGGAAATTTGTGGTAACTTCCTATGGGACCAAACTGCTGAGAGCATCGGTCCCTAGGCTTTCACACTTCTTAATCTAACTTAAACTAACTTACGCTATGGACAACAGACTAACCCACGCCCGAGGGAGGACTCGCACCTCCGACGGGAGGAACCGTGCGAACCGTAACTAGATGCTTGAGACCGCGTGGCTACCCCGCGCGGATTGTGTGGTCAACTGGTACTCCAAACTGGGACCTTTTCCATCTGTGGGCAACTGCTCTGTCGGTTGAGCTATCTAAGGACAGCTCACGACCCGTCCTCACAGCTTTACTTCCACCACTATCTTATTTCCTACCGTCCAAACTTCACAGAATTTCTCCTGCAACCTTACAGGACTAGCACTCCTGGAAGAAAGGATACTGCGGAAACATAGCTTAGCCACTGCCTTGGGGATGTTTCCAGAATGACTTTTCGCTCTGCATTGGAGTGTAGACTGATTCTAAAAGTCTATGTAGATTAAAACTGAGTGCCGGACGAGTCTCGGTCATACCATATCTCGACCTAGGAAAAGCTTTCGGCGGGGTAAAATGATTCAAGATGTTCGAAATTCTGTTACAAATATAAGTAAGCAGTAGGGAAAGGCGAATTATATGCAGTACGTACGACAACCAAGAACGAAAGACTAACAACGTTTGCTTAGATTAGAAAGGGTGTAAGACTGAGCTGTAGTGTTTTACACTGATTGTTGAATCTGTACGCCGAAGAAGCAATGACAGAAATAACAGGAAAGTTCGATGGTAGGATTAAAATTCAGGAGGAAAGTATATATCTAACAAGATTAGCTTATGAGATTGTTGTCCCAATGAGTACACACTGTGGACTGACATTAAACTGAAGAAAGTAATGAGGAGTGGTAGAAATGAGATTAAACGATAAACTGACCACCAAAACTGATGACCAAGAAGTAGACAAAGTTACGGAATTCTACTACATTGGAAGCAAAATAACACATGACGGACGAACGAGGGATGGCAAGGAAAACAGGATATGCAAGGTGGGCATTCCTGACAAAATGAAATCTAATATAATAGCGTCAAACATCGGCCTTAAGTTGCAGAAGAAACTTCTGAGAATGTACGGTTAGAGCACAGTAGTGTATAGAGTGAATCATGGATTGTGGGATAACTGCGGACAAAAAGAATGGAAGCGTTATTCACTTGCAGTATATTTACAAGAAAATTAAATAATTAATTCTTCGTGATTCTTGAGTTTCTCCCGGCGTATTTGATTATCAAAATATCCATGGGTGTACTGCCGGTCTACAGTGTCCAATGGGAACAATATTTCGGCGATCATACACGTCGCCATCATCAGGTGAACTGACGGACTGAGCGCCTGTGAACGTGCCGGCGCGGAGATCCGTACGCTATGGCTGCTCAGAGGGAACTGGGTTCGGTCGCGGCGGCGGCCGATTTAGATACCCTCCGCCCGCGGCGCGCTCCCTCCGCTGTCCGCGCCCCGCGCCACGGTCGCGCGGTGGAACAGATTGCGACGGCGTCTGAGATGACGTCGGAGTGATGGCTCTGTCCGCCGTGGTTGTCACAACTATACGTTTGCTCGATTTATTCTTGATTAACCCAATCGCTGGTTCCCAAGCCTTGCTAAGATTATAGCCACACTCACGGTTTATGAGATCGTCATTGGTGCGAATTTCGATGGCCTCTCTAACGACGCTGTCCCAGTATCTCGACGTCTGTACCAGGATCCTCGTGCGTTCATACTCCATAACGTGATTTTCCGACAAATAATGTTCAGCGACCGCCGACTTGCTCGGATACATCAGTCGAGTGTGCCTCTGGTGTTCACGGCATCGATCCTCGACGGTACGCATCGTCTGACCAATATACGACTTGCCACATTGACACAGAATCTGGTACACGCCGGCTCTCCTCAAATCGAGGTCGTCTTTGGCGCTCCCCACCAATGCACGAGTTTTACTCGGAGGACAAAACACAGTTCCGACCCGGTGTTTCTTCAAAATGCGGGCGATTTTCCCCGAGAGTGCGCCTGTATATGGAATAAATTCAGTGCCTACCTCCTCCCTCGTGATTTCATCCATCTCCACAGGTTGTTCTGTAGTGGTTGGGCGGATCGCACGTTGAATCTGCCACTCTGAGTACCCATTTTTCGAAATACACTGCATCGTCTCCGAGCTGTTACTCTACTGTGTGGAGAACACAATTCTGTAAAATGTGTTCATATCTTTCCGCTTTTAGCGTTTTGTTAAGCCCAAGGAGGGGCCCATACCATAACCACGAACAGTCCCATATCGTAACACCACCTTATCTGTACTTTACTGTTGACACTACACATGATGGTAGGTAACGTTCTCCAGGCCTTCCCCAAACCCAAAGCCTTCCGTCGGATTGCCATAGGGTGTAGTGTGCTTCATCACTCAGAAACACTCATTTCTAGCCATCCATCGTCCAAGAGCGTCGCTGAATCCCCGCAAAGCATTACCATAGAACTGTGTAGGATATGAGGAGCTGCTCTACCATTTTATCGCACTCTTCCTTATCCCTGAACACAGTCATCGTGCTAGCTGGACTGCTGGTAGCACTCACGATTTTTTTTATAAGCACGCTGTGCAATGCTCGACAGTCCTCCCCATCAGTAGATGATGTCTGCCTGGTCTTAGTTAAGCTATGGCTGTTCCTTCACGTTTCCACCTCACAGTCTCTTGACCAATGGTCGACTTGGGAAACTTTAGAAGGGTGGTAATGTCCCAGACGGATTCGCTATTCAGGTAACATCCAGTGATTAGCACACGTTCTGAATCACTGATCTCTCCTGACCGACCTTATCTTATTACTTCTTCTCTACTGACAATACACTACCCCTTTCCTCCTTTTATACTGGCGTAACTGCCTCTCGTGAGAGTTAGTGGTCAACTCTGCATTACACAGGGGTGTCCGGATGCTTTTGATCAATTGGTAAATGTTATTTTTTCATTTCTTGCCCTATGTTAAATCGTGTTCGTCACTGACACAATTAATTAATGATTAATTTTTAATATTAAGTTCATCGTAACAAACAAATGGGTAGCATAATAAATAAAAACTATACAAATTTACAATGTCTTTACTTTTTCCAACACAGACAAGCACTGTCACGCCGATATTCTCATAGCTCGCAGCCATAGAGATGCTCAGTGTGTTGGTTGTTTTTTCCATGTCGAACAGTCTTTCCACAAATGCGTCACAAACTTCATGGCATGACATTTCTGCATGGTCGTAACTGCACCACTACATGGACTACGCCTGTCAGTATAGACTAACCACTCTGCATCCAAGTGTCCACACTTCAACACCTGACCTGCTGCCCAAGGGAAAATAAAAATTAATGGCTTGCCCTAGCCACGTGTATTTGGAGGTGACTATGGATACAGTTCTTTTTTTAAAGCAGTCGCATTGTGTGTGTTTGGTTCAGATTCAGATGGACAAATGTGATCTGAGTTGTCATACAGTTATTCGTTTTGAATCCTTTAATGTCAATGGTGACTCACCTGAAATTGGCGTAGTCTGATGAAGGGGCTGCACCTTTACTTTCAGCAGTGAGGAAAGATACTTAAGCATGATATCCTTATTTTGAAGATGCTCCATGTGAAGGATGTCGTGAAACTGCAACTATAGACGAAAACTTCGGAAGAGATCACGTTACGGTATTGCATGGAACCTTTGTGCAAGATGGGTTTGGGATATTCAATATTCTGAGCAAAAGTTCTGTTCTTATGAGGAACATTTATGACTCCGAGCCACCACCGTAATCCTGAAACGACATTTTGCAGCACTATCAACTCTGAAGACACTGCGACTTGTGTCCAACATTTTCAAGAAGTTGTAATGATGACTTTGTGGCATTACACTGAACTTTACATAGTGACTACATACTGTTATCACTGAAAGCGTGAACAAGGATGTGGCATTATGGGTCTAACATAAAATCTTCCATTCTCTTTGAACCACTTGCCTGTTCTAACGAGAGAGTATACGTATCCTATACTCTCTCTTCCCTCATGTTCACCCAGCCGTACAGGGTCTGCTGCTTTCATGATTTGGCAGTTGTGTTTAACTTCGTGTCCAGATGCCTTTCCTGCCGCCAGAGCCGTCGGTTAACCTCTTCAACGCTACCTCACTGTACACAATGTAAACTTTTTCCTGTGTGTGCAGGGGCACCATCTTAATATAGCTCTGTCATTGCGAGTGAGGAATTTTGTATGCTCTGTATCTGGAGGCCAATGCCGGCTGTACCTTAGATGCCAGAATGGTCAGCCAAGCCAGACAGAGCAAAGGGGAGGAGCCTGACTAAGTAAGTCCCACAACGGACTATTGGTCTCTTTCTCCTATTCTAAGCCTGTTCTTCCCTTGTCTCTCTACCTGTCATCTCCAGTTACAAGTAATGGGTTGGGAGGACAATTAGGCATAGGGAATCTAGTCTCCCTAAGGGAGTAAACCCTCAAAAGAAAATCAGGCAAGTTGGGAGGCCGAAAAGTGGCAGCCCCACTATCTAACTATACTTGCGGAGCCCTTGTAAGATGACCAGGTGAATTGTCCCAATTGCTACTAGTACTCAAAACAACCTTGGATTAAGGTCAGATATATTGATGGAAGAAGGCAAGGAAGACTGAGGAATCGATGGGTAACATAACAGGCAAAACAAAAAAAGGCCTAAATCTTGAAGTGCAGATGATGACGATGAGAAGACTGTAATTTAACTGTGTATCATATTTTCTGACATGGGGACTGGGCATCAACTTAGCATTTGTCTTCATGAACATGGAAAACCATCTAAAAACCACACTCAAGATGGCCAGTGTACCTGAACAACCAAACTTAGTGCTGGCACAGTCTGCACTGTTGCGAAATTTATCAAAGATGGTGGCTCTTCTTGGGTGGTCCCCCACCTCCTCTCCCCGGGGTGTAGATGTGGCAATGTCACAATTAAACTGGTATGCAAATTAATTATATTGATATGCAAATAAATTAAACTGATATGCAAATTAATTAAATTGAAAATGGCAGGAAATTAAAAATTGAATGAATTTCAAAAAATGTTGGTAAATTAAAAAATGACACGAATTTCAAATTTGGAGCCCTAGTTCACAATACTACCACCAGAGGGTAATGTTAGACTCCCCCCTCTCCTCTCCCCCACGTCCCCACCTGTGAACTGATAGGAAAAAGGCTCAGTCTGTGTTGAGCTGCTGGAGAGGAAGGTGGCGTCTTTATTTATTTATTTACTTATTTTGATGGGAAACATATTCTCAGTGAGAAACAGTAATTCTGTGTTGAAGAGGAAGGCGGGGTTTTTAATTAATTTATTTATTCATAGCTCAATTGGGCTACCTTCAGTAACCTAAATCTGAGGCATGTGTGTTTGCCTCAATGTGCAGGGACCAACTGATCTAGCTCACATTACATCCGCCATAGGGCACAGTTATCCTCCCCCACCCCTCCCTCATCCTATTATGTCACCCATCTTCCACCACCATCCCTCCCCTGGCAACAGTAGGAAACTGTCAGTCTCTGTCCAGCTGCCAGGGAGGGTACTCAGGTTAGTGTACTTTATATACAGGGCGTCCATAAAATCCCTTTAAAACTTCAAAATTTTATTACAACGTCAGTTGTTGAAATATTTTAACGAATTTTCTTTTATTGTAATCACTGTTTACTAAAGTATTTATATATACTAAAATTTTGTGTTTCAGATACTCTGTTCATGGAAGGAACTGAACCTCTGTAAAATGGCAACTCCTCAAGAGAAGGCACAATGTGTGTCCTTGTTTATTGAGACAAAATTGGATGTTCAGACTCAACAAAACTTGAGAACGAAGTATGGAAGAGATCCACCATCGTGCCCTTCAATCCGTGCATGGCACAAATATGTATGGAGACAGGGACAGTGATGGATAAAGAGAGGAGCGGACGACCAAGAATGGGGTAGAGCACTTGGTAGAGCACTTGCCCGCTAAAGGCAAAGAGCCCGAGTTCGAGTCTCAGTCCGGCTCACAGTTTTAATCTGCCAGAAAGTTTCATATCAGCGTACACTCCGCTGTAGAGAGAAAATTTCATTCTAGAAACCTCCCCCAGGCTGTGGCTAAGCCATGTCTCCGCCAATATCCTTTCTTCCAGGAGTGCTAGTTCTGCAAGGTCCGCAGGAGAGCTTCTGTGAAGTTTGGAATGTAGGAGACGAGGTACTGGCGGAATTAAAGCTGTGAGGACGGGGCGTGAGTCGTACTTGGGCAGCTCAGTTGGTAGAGCACTTGCCCGTAAAAGGCAAAGGTCCTGAGTTCGAATCTCGGTCCGGCACACAGTTTCAATCTGCCAGGAAGTTTCAAGTCTATGATAGTTTTGCGTATAAACACATGTCAGAAACGTGTATCATAAGTCTTGAATGCACTAAAACAAAGTCAACTGACAAGCTCCAACTTGGCCACGCAAATGTAAGACGCCACTGTGTTTTAAAACAAGGCTGTGGAAATAGAAAAAAACGGAAAAATCGTTAAGACCGGAAAGTTTGTTAAATATCAGCCTATCCTCGATTCGGATTGACTGGAAGGCCTACTGAGCCGTGCGCAGCTCGTGGTCATACCGTTTATTGCTCGTCATCTTGTTTTTGTGGTCGCCTCGTTTTTCTTTTAATTCGATTTACTGGCGTCACTAGGTTGCTGGTGAGTGGCAGCAGCAGCGCTTATCGATAAGGGTACTGTCGCGCCATCTCTGGAGCGACCGCTAGTATTTCCGGGTCGTCGTGTGTCTGGAGTTCAGTTGGAGATGGAGCGCCAGTGAGGCGCGGACAGCTAGTACTTGCCAACCGCTGCCCACACACATGAACTGACCGACGGAAGGAGATTGGAGAGGGAACGACCGTCGGCTGGTCATTCGGTTGGTCGTCTCATTGGGCGACGTGCATTTCGTCTTTTGACCGTTTCTGGGCGTTGTCGCTTGGTCATCTTGCCGGACGTGGGTTGGTTCCTTCCTCATGCAGAGATGTCGTCGCCGATGGGCAAGAGCTACCTTACCTCTGCATGGATGGGTCCGAGCCAGTGTGCCCAAGTCGCTGTGTCTCCGAGTTCCGAACAGACATCCAGCTGAGTGGGGTTGGAGCTGCAGTGAGCTCTGGATAGCCAAGACTTGCCTGACCATTGCTGACGCTCATAACTTGAGTGGGGAGACCTTGGTTGGTCGTTTGGTCGGTCGTCTCATCGGACGACGTGTATCTGGTCGCCGACTGCTTATGGAAACTCTGTGTGTGTGTGACTTGTCATTTCTGCTTGTTGTTCCACGGTGATTGGTTTTAGGATTGTCGGAGTTCTTGGTGCAAGTGTTTACGTGGAACTGTGTGTAGCTTCTGTGATTTCCGTTGAGCAGATGAATGCTGTCTGCGTACTGGAGTAGGCAGTCGGTCGGTTGCGACAGAGCAGCGAGGAAGTCAGGCCGGGACCACTGGAAGCGTGCACGCATGGTCGGAGTTGTGCGACACTACCTGCGGGAGCTGCAAAGTTCGGTGCCCACCGAACGTGCATACTGTGAGTAATCAGTGAACCTGTTATGAAAGTGTAACTGCTGTGACATCTCTTCGTTGATTGCTGGTTGTTGCTTCCTAGGCTGTTCCTGCAAGCAGCAACGTGATGGTGTGCTGGAGTTGACAAAATTTTGCAGCCATCTTCCTGTATGGTGTTTAACTTTTGAAATGATTATAGTTTGACAGATTGATGTGTTCTCCCTTTTTCTTTGAGTGGTTATTGTCCTTGACTGTGTTTAGACGCCAATTATTAAGACGTAGTCCTGCTGCAATCCGCGTCCTCAGTGATATTTTTGGTTGTCGTCCGGTTGGTCGGGTGGAAGGGAATTGATTAGGTTGTTGGTTGCTTCTTCAGCCATCCTTAGGTCGTGTTGCCACCCGATTATTTAGTGTTACACTTGGCTGCCTGTCTCACCTAAACTGTTGTTAGAGTTTCCTCCCCAGGCTGACCCTTGGAACACTTCTGAGCACCATTTTTCCGCTGTTTGTGATTGTGATTTTTTTTTTACCGCAAGTAGTGTGCCAGGCCTTCAGCCATGTATTATTTTGTCTGTTCAATGTTCGGGATATGGCCTTCAGCCAAACCTTATGAGAAGTATTTTAAGATTAGGTCTCCAGCTGTGTTTTATTTAAAATTCTTGTTTGCTCTGTATTGAGGCCTTCAGCCGCATTTGTTTTAAAATCTGTGGCTTTCAGCTGTACTGTGTAAATTCCTGTCTGTAAGGTTTCTCTTTAACTATCCTGAACTCCTAAAATGGGCTTCAGCTGTACTGTGTGAATGCTTATCTAAAGGTTTGTCGTGAATTATTTTGAATAATTGGTTGGGCCTTCAGCCGTCAAGATATTTCAAGTTTTCTTAAGATGGTTTTCTGTTGTACTGTGTAAATGCTTGTCTTTAAAGGTGGCCTTTTACTATGTTGAAATAATATTGGGCTTTCAGCCGAGGAATTAATTTAAATTTCCCTTAATATGACTTTTAGCTGAAATTTGTAAATGCTTGTCTTTTAAAGAATTTCCTTTGCTGATCTGAAATATTATTTGGACCTTTAGCCGAGAATATATTTTACTTTTACTTAAGTAAACTGATAGAAATCGGTTAATGTAAATGTTTCGTTAGACTATACATGTTTTTTTCTAACGTTTTCTTTACTCCAATGAAAGTTTCCAAATAATGAGGACATTTTGCAGTGATCGGTGGTTTTCACAGCAAAATATCGTTTTTTTTTAGATTTTACGCAGGATGGACATGTCAGATAAGTTAATACATGTGTCAGATGTATTGCTATAGAACTGCGACCTCTGCAGTTTGCTCCTCCGCAATGGACAGCAATGCTACAGTATTTTTTTCCGTATCGTTGAACATTCCAAAATAATAGGAGGTGGGGAGAGAGAGAGAGAGAGAGAGAGAGAGAGAGAGAGAGAGATGGGAATTGTATCCTGCAGTTGAATGTAAAAATGATTGTATAGATGCTATTCTATATTGATAAGTCAGTCATCTGAAATGAATCTGATGCCCTCATGCACAACTTTCTTCGGATCCATGAACGCCTTTGAAGAATGGAAGCATCGTTGTTTGTGTCTGCTGTATTTTTATCTTGTTTTCTAGGAAGCCGACTCGTTTGTTAGGGGGCGACAGTTTCTGTTTAAAGAGCAATGCAGAGTCCTGGTATTTTTCCGACGCAGCTGCAGGGATGCCTTTGAAGAGTGGAAACATCGTTGTTTGTGCGTGTTCTCCATTATGTTTTGTTTCCTAGGAAGCCAATGATGCTGTTAGGGTGAGACGGTTTCTGTTGAACCTGCTCCCTTGTCAGCAAGCCAGAGTCATAGTATTTTTCCGCTGCAGCTGTAAGGTTGCCTTTCAAGCAACATTGTTTGGCCGTAGTCAGCAATATTTTGGGGGACCTTTGAAGCTACCTCAGCCATAACGGGGTGGGGGGGGGGGAGGGGGTCATCCGAAGACCAATGTCATAATATTTCCCAGCATTCACTGAGAACTATTTAACTTCTCAGGAAGTTGCTAACATAATAGAACATTGTTAGGATACAAGAAACATTTAGCTTCTTGGCCATCAAATGAAACCGCCAACATAATAGAGTTTCATTAGTACACAAAAGCACGCTGCCACCCTTCCGAACCCACTTTCCACCTCCCCCCTTCCTCCTTGTGGCAGCACCAGTTACGTATCACCAGTGACCTACCTGACTCGCTGCATGTTCAGATATTCTACAGCCACCAAAGCAGCCCCCTCGTTAGCGCTCATTGCAGGGGTCAGCTGTGTGGGGAAAAACAACCCCCTTCTCTCCTCCACTGGAGAGTCAGTAGAGGACGCAGCCATCAGTTGACTGTGGGCTGGTAGTTACCCGACACACTGCACAATTGCACCACTGCCGTGCTGACGCTGGCACCTGCAGCCCGCCAATACACCAGACAGCAGCATACAGCTGCAGTGTGCAGACGGGAAGGGTTTACACATTTCTAGTGTTCCATATACACCATGCGATGCATGTTTCGAATTGGAGTGCTGGCGCGCTACAATATTGGTGTGCCGCTCAGGATGCTCGGGGTTAGTAGTAGTGGGTGCACGTGTATATTATTCGATTTGTGGAATGTGTTATGTAGTATCTGGTGTTTGTTTTCAGTATCAGTTAGCAGTGTTTTTGAAGCATATAATGATTTGTAATTAGGATATGTAATCGGCAAAACATGCACCTCCCACACCAAGAGTCAAGGTTTTCCCCTCAAAGTAAACAAATAAAAGAGACTGTACCTTAGGTGTTCCCTCTCCAGCTGCTCAACACAAACTGAAGCTTCTTCACAAGTGATGATGGGAGGGGGAAGTGGGGAAGGAATGGGCCAGCAACATCCTCTGGTGGTGATGTTGTGAACTAGGACTCCAAAATTTGAAAGTACCGCCAGTTTTCGGAATTCTCGCCATTTTCTGAAATTCCCACTAGTTTTATGTATCATTGTGAATGTAAAGAATTTCCATAAAATTAATTTGCACATCAATTTAATTAATTATTTAATTAATTTGATATACATTTGATTGTGATTTTGGCACATCTACACCCCCAGGAATATAAGGTGGGAGGACCAACCAAGAAGAGCCGCCATCTTGGACAGATTTGGCTACAATACAGACTGTGTCAGCACGAAGTTTGATCCGCTACAATAGTCATGAATCCCCCTCGCAGATTCGATCCAGGTCCAGCCCACCTCCCAGTCTTGCAGACTAGCACGTTTTGCGTTAGGCAGGTCAGTACGACTTTCCTATACAGTCAGCACAATTACAGATTGGGGGATCTTGGTCGTTATTTACAGTGATTAATTACCATTTCAGTGTGCATTTCCTGTATTTCCATCCGTCTACTTCAGCAAGTGGACGAGTTACGTGACACTGGGTGCTTGCACTGTGTGCTACTACAAGGGAGTCAAAGTCAATTCGGTATTGCGTTTTTAATAACGCCGTGTTTATGTGAATGGTGAACTGTGGTACGTTTTTGAACATTCATTAAGGAGAGGAAGTGGATTCTCAAATAAAAAATATAGGGTGCTATTAAAAAAAAATGCTGCTGTTAATATCTTCGTAAGGAGCAAAGGTGCAAGAAAGGCATTCACGCTCTTAAATGCCTCCCTGACAGCTAAAAAAACATTTGCTTGATTTCAAGCTGGTACTTCAAACCGGTTAATGTAAATACAGTTCGTTGGTGGCCCCACCAGTCATTCATTCTCATCAAATTTACATTTTTCTTTCAAAATGTTTTATATCTTTCTGTTTATACTCCTTTTTACTGGTATAATTTATTTTTAAAATTTCTTGTTCTCCTCCCTACTTAATCTTCCCCCTTTTTATACCTAAAATTTTTCTCAGTTCCTTTACGATATAACGTGGCGATTGATAGTTTACACTTTATTTGTTTGTATGCATATATATTTTCACGTAGGTATGCCACCTACATATTTCCTATTTCGTGCTCAGCGACTACATTGCCAGTCGCATCAGCCACAGACGTGTCGTTTGACTGCCTTTTGATTTTACGTACAGTTTAGAGTGAAGACTTTTACACTTAGCACATCTCCAACGGTAATGTTTCTAATGGATTTTACTTAGTTTTACTGATGCTAACACGTACCATGTTACTTGTCATGAGTTTCTTTGATTTGTCGTCACCAATATGTGAGTTTACGTGTAAGTAATTTTTGTTTTCGTACTTTTATCCAGTGGTTTTGTACATCCTTTACAACTTAATAATTCTTTTTAACTGCGATGTAATAATTTTCCGTGATATGTCCATGTATCACTGAAGAAGAGAATTGAACATTTGGTGAAACCATGATCAAGGGTTGTTAATAAACCTTTATACACTGCATGATCTAAAGTATCCGAACACCCCCAAAAACATACTTTTTCATATTAGGTGCATTTTGTGGCCACCTACTGCCCGGTACTCCATATCAGCGACTTCAGTAGTCATTAGACATCGCTTGAGATCAGATGGGGCGCTCCGGGAACTCACGGACTTCGAACGTGGTCAGGTAATTGGGTGTCACTTGTGTCATATGTCTGTACGCGAAATTTCCACACTCCCAAACATCCCTAGGTCCACTGTTTCCAATGTGATTGTGAAGTGGAAACGTGAAGGGACACGTACAGCACAAAAGCGTACAGGCCGACCTCGACTGTTGACTGACAGAGACCGCCGACTGTTGAAGAGGGTCGTAATGTGTAATAGGCAGACATCTATCCAAACCATCACACAGGAATTTGAAACTGCCTCAGGATCCACTGCAAGTACTATGACAGCTAGGCGGGAGGTGAGTAAACTTCGATTTCATGGTCGAGCAGCTGCTCATAAGCCACACATCACGACAGTAAATGCAAAACGACGCCTCGCTTGGTGCGAGGAGCGTAAACATTGGACGATTGAACACTGGAAAATCGTTGTGTGGAGTGACGAATCACGGTACACAATGTGGCGATCCGATGGCAGGGTGTGGATATGGCGAATGCCCGGTGAACATCATCTGTCAGCGTGTGTAGTGCCAACTCTAAAATTCGGAGGCGGTAGTGCTATGGTGTGGTCGTGTTTTTTATGGAGGGGGCTTGCACCCTTTGTTGTTCTGCGTGGCACTATTACAGCAGAGGACTACACTGATGTTTTAAGCACTTTCTTGCTTCTCACTGTTGAAGAGCAGTTCGGGGATGGCGACTGCATCTTTCAACACGATCGAGCACCTGTTCATAATGCACGGCCTGTATCGGAGTGGTTACACGACAATAACGTCCCTCTAATGGACTGGCCAGCACAGAGTGCTGTCCTGAATCCTATAGAACACCTTTGGGATGCTTTGGTACGCTTCTTGCCAGGCCTCACTGACCGGCATCGATACCTCTCCTCAGTGCAGCACTCCGTGAAGACTGGGCTGCCATTCCCCAAAAAACATTCCAGCAGCTGATTGAACGTATGCCTGCGAGAGTAAAAGCTGTCATCAAGGCTAAGGGTGGGCCAACACCATATTGAATTCCAGCATTACCGGTGGAGGGCTCCACGAACTTGTAAGTCATTTTCAGCCAGGTGCCCGGATATTTTTGATCACATAGTGTACCTGCAAGTGGTTGAATAATTTTCTCAAGTCATTCACTTACATTCATCGTTAATGAACTGAAGTTACGCTAAAAATTTTACTTGAGTCCCTTTTTTTCTGGATTAAAGTTATTTGAGGTGGTCGAGATAAATGGGACCCCCTGTATACCTTGATGCAAGACAATCATCTTACTAAATCTCTTTGTGTATGTATAGCGAAACACGTCTAATCACTGGTCCAACAAGTTAAACCCACTCACCTACCGGAGAAATAACGCACCACTTCGGACCTGTAGACCATAGGGACCATATTTTTATTTTCTAGAAAAAGTATAATTTAAAAACTTATATGTTCCAAGTGCGATGGATGCCCATGTTTTGCTGTGTACGCATGAGAACATGTGGTATGATGACTGTCTTACACAATGATATACAGTATCCGAGAAACTGAAGTTTCTTTACACACAGCTATTGTAAAAGTGCGTTTATGTTGTACGCTGGTCTGTACCCATTGTAGAACCAACTGCTTTTTAATGGTTTTGACTCTCAAGTATATAATGAGAATACCTGTATGTACTGAGATGTGTACTGGGATGTTATACTTTTGTTCCAAGCATTCTTACCTAGTGCATGTATTGTCTATATATCGACGTTGCACTGGACCGAATGCTGTGGATATCGCTAGATGACTTAAAATTATTGTTATATAATTAAGTTGTTTACATAATGTTCAAAATTCTTGTTGCAAAAATCTTTAGCACTAAATGAGAAATTTGCTTCACGTAACATTTCCTGTTTAATGTCCATGACAGGTTAATATAATTAAGTTCATAATTTGTACTTGTCAAAATGACGACTGTTCAAGTAGAAAAATTGTTAGTGTAGCATCTTTATTGACAAAGTAGCGTACTTTCTTTGATTGGTATTGATACTGATACCTAAGGTCTTGTTGACATCAGTACAGTTGTTTACGTACTCTCAGTCCTAATTTAGCCGCCTAACAGTGACTGTATTTCAACAAGTCTACAGAGGTTAGATGCAATCCGCTGCTGTGTTAGTGACTTATTATGTCGGCTGAACAATATTTAATTTCTATGTATTGTGTCATGTCGTTCAGTTTGTTTTTCTGACGTTATGTAGAGTGAGATGCAATGTTAGGTATGTATCCACACATGCTTCTTCTAAGTGCTTTACTCAGTTTTATAAGACTGTACGAAGATATGTAAACGTTTGGGGCAATAAGGAAGAAATGTGTAAGCTTTCGCAGTTCTTAATTTCGCATTTTTGTGTAAGTGGCAATTTTCGTGCTTTTTCATTTTTTTGGACAAATGTACAAGATCCCTAACAGATGCATTAGTTCACGGATTTACTTCCGGACTGAGAATCAGATATTGTTACACTACCTCCACACAACAGCTTGTGCTAACTGTACACTTCATTGTTAAATGTTCGGTTGCTGGTTGGTTGGTTGATTGTTTGGGGAAGGAGACCAGACAGCGTGGTCATCGGTCTCATCGAATTAGGGAAGGATGGGGAGGGAAGTCGGCCGTGCCCTTTCAGAGGAACCATCCCGGCATTTACCTGGAGTGATTTAGGGAAATCACGGAAAACCTAAATCAGGATGGCCGGACGCGGAATTGAACCGTCGTCCTCCCGAATGAGAATCCAGTGTCTATGTTCGGTTGCTGTCACGCTTATTTGATTTCGTCACTCTTTCAAGCAAAGGATCTGTTCACGGAGGCCGCAGTTGCTTTGCGGCTAACTTTTCCCAGATTTTCTCTTTGTTCCCAGAATGAGATTTTCATTCTTCTACGGAGTGTGCGCTGATATGAAAGTTCGTGGCAGATTAAAGCTATGTGCTGGACCAAGACTCGAACTAGGGACTTTGGATTTAGCAGGCAGGTGCTCTATCGAATGAGCTACCCAAGCACGACTCACGACCCGTTCTCATAGCTTTACTTTTCTGGTAGCATTTAAAATAAATTCAACATAGTTCATGTTTACACTGCACACGAAATCCGAAATCCGCACTGTAAACAACCAACTCCAAACACAAACTGCCGTTTGTGGAAATGATTAAACTCAAATAATAATGTCTATCAACATGGTCACTTGACCAGAATACAAATGAGGCACTTATATCCACAAGGGCCTAAAGCACACCGCTGTCGATCCTACATTTAAGTGAATATCGGAGAAACCAGAGATAAAACTTTTCATGAATTTTTATGTATCAACGTGGGCCTAAAGCACAGATAAACTTGATTCATCATAAGAGCAACAGATTTCAGAAGCATGAACAAACGCTACAATCTCACTATCGACGTTGATGGGATTCTCAGCGCCTCAAATGGATTATGTATGACAAAATTCATAACTTAATGTACTATAACTCATTCAGAAACACACAAAATAGGTTCAATGTCAGTACAACTTTAACATATACTGCAGTCCAATCTAATTTTAGAACAGTATGTAGTGAGTGAAGAAGCATATCTGAGGAGTGTGCTATCATCTAGCAGGAGTTATACCAAGCTAACAGGGATGAAAGTCTGCTGCACTGAAGTAAACTTCTGCTTGAGTGGCAAGGGCTAGCTGTGCACATAGTGAACTGTGCGCATTGTTTATCAAATCCGTATGTATTTGGCCCATACGGCAATTACTTCACGCGAGCCACGTATGCGCAAAAGCTACTTAAAACGTGCACAACTGAAGATGTGCTCGCGACCCTGATGCCAAGTTTCACGGAGTCTATAGGAACAGTTCTTTGAATACTACACAAAGAACTGTGACTGACATCCGAACAACAGGGACGTAAATGCATTGAGAATAAAAAAATAGCGCAATGAGAATGGCTAACTATTAGCCGAAATCTGGATTTGCATGATAAAATCTAAAAAGGACGACTGATTGCTACACTCTATAATTTATGTCTTATGAGTTCCATTGTGCTGATAACGAATATCACATGCCGGCCGTGGTGGTCTAGCGGTTCTAGGCGCGCAGTCCGGAACCGCGCGACTGCTACGGTCGCAGGTTCGAATCCTGCCTTGGGCATGGATGTGTGTGATGTCATTATGTTAGTTAGGTTTAAGTAGTTCTAAGTTCTAGGGGACTGATGACCACAGATGTTAAGTCCCATAGTGCTCAGAGCCATTTGAACCATTTTGAACGAATATCACAAAGAAAACTGAGATTTAGATCTGGTTTTTATTTTGCAAGGTTCAATCCATAATGTGAAACAGAAACTTATTGCCAAGATACAACAATTAAGCAATACAATAATATAATTATTCAACACCCAGATCATACCAGTTGAATACCTTCCTTCAGTTAGTATTGTAGGTGGTAACCACTGGCGATCGTAATCCCGGTGGAGAAAAATTGTGTCACGAAATTTTTACCCTGGATAGCTGATACCAGTAGGAACCAAAATTACTAATGTTGTGTAGGTGACAACGCACCATTTTTAAACTATGGAAGCTTGGCGCCACGTGCTCCGATTGGCCGTGGGATTGCCCTGTTGCCGTTCAATGGGCAGCGCTATGGTTTTGGTTCAAACACACAAACGTCCCTCGCCCCGTCACTGCCCAAACGTCATAAGCACACGTGTCGAACAGGTCTTGCTGTTTGCCTCCACCTCACGTCAGAGGCATTCACACGTAAGCTTCGCTTTGGAGCATACACACGTCACCTGCGATTTAGTCGTACGGTAAGCATGGCCGTACAGTATTCGTCTGAAGAACAACGAGATATGGTTTTTGTTTATGGACTAGCCGACAGTAATGCGCATGTAGCTCGACGGTTGTATGAGGACCGGTACCCACCAAGACGCCACCCACACCCGCAAACGTTTATAGCAATTCACTGGCGGCTTGGCGAAACAGGTTCGCTAGCGGGATATCATGGTGAGCTGGAAGACCTCGAACACGACGGGATGCTGCATTTGAAGGGACTGTTCTCGAGCTCTTGGAGGAAGCACCTACATCAAGTACTCGAGCTGTTGGACACGACATGGGGGTCACTCATCGGTTAGTCTGGGAGGTTTTGAAGGACGATGGCCAGCATCCATTTAGTTTCCACCCTGTCCAACCTAAATCCAATGGCGGACTATGAACACAGGCTAGGGTTTTGCCAGTGGTTTCTGCGACGTGTTGCTCGAGATCCCGACTTCCCCGCCATTGTGTTGTTTACCGGCGAGTGCACCTTCCTTCGGGATGGCCTTTACAACACTCGAAACGTTCATCACTGGGCAAGGGGAAAACCTCACGTCACGTACGTCCATGGACACCAGGAACGATTTTCGCTCAAAATTTGGGCAGGCATTGTGGGTAACCATCTGCTTGGACCGGGCCGTTTACATCCTCGACTTACCAGGGCAAATACCTTCACTTTTTGCAAGAAACTCTACCCGGCTGCTGGAAGATGTTCCCCTGGACACTTATGTGTTTTTCATCATGGTGGGGCACCCGCCCATAACAGTCGTGTTGTGGGCGGATATTTAAATAAAATCTTCGGCGACCAGGTAATTGGCAGAGGTGCTCGTAGGACATGACCCCCACAATCACCAGACCTCACGCCACCGGACTTTTTCCTGTTGGGATACACAATTTATAAAAGACTTCCTGTACGCGAAGTAACAGTTGTTGGCGGGTTTGTTCCCGATATGTCTTATCGTGAAACTACAATGGATGTGTTGGGACTCCGGCGGATTCGCCCTCTGGCCCCCAGAATGGAAAACTGGCGCGCTACCACCGAGCGTGCGGGCCGCCTTGGATACATCGCTATCTCCGGCAGGCAAAGCATTCGCGGTCGTGCGTTGTCCAGAGCACCCGGCAACAGGGCAAACCCGCGGCCAATCGGAGAGCGTGGCACCAAGTTTCCGTAGTTTAAAAATTGTGCGTTCTCGACCTACACAACATTAGTAATTTTGACTCCTACTGGCATCAGCTATCCAGGGTTAAAATTTCATGACACCATTTTTTTCCATACTGCTTGCCTATTAATACCTTTAGAATGTATAGACTGACAAAGATACCCTCTTTGGCTTATATACCCTCTTTGACTTATGATTCACTCACTAGTGGAAATTTTCCTTCAATTGCTTATAGGAATCACCTTCGTGGTGATATATATATATATATATATGGTCCATTGATCGTGACCGGGCCAAATATCTCACGAAATAAGCGTCAAACGAAAAAACTACAAAGAACGAAACTTGTCTAGCTTGAAGGGGGAAACCAGATGGCGCTATGGTTGGCTCGCTAGATGGCGCTGCCATAGCTCAAACGGATATCAACGGCTTTTTTTAAATGGGAAACCCCATTTTTAGTACATATTCGTGTAGTACGTAAATAAATATGAATGTTTTAGTTGGACCACTTTTTCGCTTTGTGATAGATGGCGCTGTAATAGTTACAAACATATGGCTCACAATTTTAGACGAACAGTTGGTAACAGGTAAGTTTTTTAAATTAAAATACAGAACGTAGGTGCGTTTGAACAATTCATTTCGGTTGTTCCAGTGTGATACATGTACCTTTGTGAACTTATCATTTCTGAGAACGCATGCTGTTACAGCGTGATTACCTGTAAATACCACATTAATGCATAAATGCTCAAAATGATTCCCGTCAACCTCAATGCATTTGGCAATACGTGTAACGACATTCCTCTCAACAGCGAGTAGTTCGCCTCCCGTAATGTTCGCACACGCATTGACAATGCGCTGACGCACGTTGTCAGGCGTTGTCGGCGGATCACGATGGCAAATATCCTTCAAATTTCCCCACAGAAAGAAATCCGAGGACATCAGATGCGGTGAACGTGCGGGACATGGTATGGTGCTTCGACGTATCATGAAATATGCTATTCAATACCGCTTCAACCGCACGCGAGCTATGTGCCGGACATCCATCATGTTGGAAGTACATCGCCATTCTGTCATACAGTGAAACATCTTGTAGTAACATCGGTGGAATATTACGTAGGAAATCAGCATACATTGCACCATTTAGATTGCCATCGATAAAATGGGGGCCATTTGTCCTTCCTCCCATAATGCCGCACCATACCTTAACCCGCCAAGCTGGCTGATGTTCCACTTGTAGCAGCCATCGTGGATTTTCCGTTGCCCAATAGTGCATATTATACTGGTTTACGTAACCGCTGTTGGTGAATGACGCTTCGTCGCTAAGTAGAACGAGTGCAAAAAAATCTGTCATCGTCCCGTAATTTCTCTTGTGCCCAGTGGCAGAACTGTACACAACGTTCAAAGTCGTCGCCATGCAATTCCTGGTGCATAGAACTATGGTACGGGTACAATCGATGTTGATGTAGCATTCTCAACACCGACGTTTTTGAGATTCCCGATTCTCGCGCAATTTGTCTACTACTGATGTGCTGATTAACGGCGACAGCAGCTAAAACACCTACTTGGGCATCATCATTTGTTGCAGGTCGTGGTTGACGTTTCATATGTGGCTGAACACTTCCTGTTTCCTTCAATAACGTAACTATCCGGCAAACGGTGCGGACACTTGGATGATGTCGTCCAGGATACCGAGCAGCATACATAGCACATGCCCTTTGGGCGTTTTGATCACAATAGCCACACATCAACACGATATCGACCTTTTCCGCAATTGGTAAACGGTCCATTTTAACACGGGTAATGTATCACGAAGCAAATACCGTCGGCACTACCGAAATGTTACGTGATAACACGTACTGATACGTTTGTGACTATTACAGCGCCATCTATCAGAAGCGAAAAAAGTAGTCCAACTAAAACATTCATTTTTCTTTACGTACTATACGAATATGTAATAAAAATGGGGGTTCCTATTTTTAAAAAAACCCAGTTGATATCCGTTTGACCTACGGCAGCGCCATTAGGGGGCCAACCATAGGGCCATCTGGTTTCCCCCTTCAAGCTAAACCAGTTTCGTTTTTTTTTTTTTTAGTTTTTTCATTTGGTGCTTATTTCGTGAGATATTTGGCCCGGCCACTATCAATGGACCACCCTGTATACCACTAAGGTGATTACTATAAGCAACCGAGTGAAAATTTCCACTAGTGAGTGCATCAGAAATCAAAGAGGGTATCTTTGCCAGTCCATAGATTATAAAGGTATTAATAGGCAAGCAATTTGATAAAATATTATGTGGCTATCAGAAAGCTGCCTGGAGAAGTTACGAAAATGTTTGTTTCAATTTCTTAGGAAATAAGAGAGCACAAAATTATAAAGAGCTTGTGGGTGAACTGTTTTCGTATTCTGAAAAGTTTGGCTATGACATGTCTATGCAAATACAATTCCTTCAGGTATTCCTAGACTTACGGAACAGTTTATGACGAACATGGCGAGCTATTTCATCAGAATAATGCCGTCTTAGAGAAGGGATGTGCGGGGAAGTGCACTCGTGTTGCTTTGGCACTAAAGATAGTCCATGGGTAATTTATAAGCGACAAGCCAATCGGATATGCGTAGCAGATTTACAGTTTAACGTGTTTTCAAAAATATGAAGACTGAACACTGATGATATTAATAATTTTATATTATGTACTCTACCGGTACCAACTGTTATTTTTTTGTTCGTTATACATAAATGGAGATGTTGTGCATCTGATTTCTACAGAAACTCGTAAAAAATCCTCATTTACTTTTCGTTTCATTCAGCAATTTTTGAAGTTGACGTTTACGGAATTTTATCAGTACATAATCTTTCACAGCCGGCCGGGGTGGCCGAGAGGTTCTAGGCGCTACAGCCTGGAACCGCGTGACCGCTACGGTCGCAGGTTCGAATCCTGCCTCGGGCATGCGTATGTGTGATGTCCTTAGGTTAGTTAGGTTTAAGTAGTTCTCAGAAGTTAAGTCCCATAGTGCTCAGAGCCATTTGAACCACACTCTTTCACATCTTTCATCTCAGAGATTCACAACTATTAAAATATTTCGTATATTAAATGTTTCTAAGGTATATTACTACTTAAATAAATATGTATGTTGATGGTATAAACAGGACACGTATTTCCGAAGCTGGGCCTTTTTTTATGTTATTGGCGTTTTTTACCGTATTATGTGTAAATAAACATAGGGGTGCTAAATTTAAGAAGTGTAGAACTTTTCAATGAAACTTTGTTGCACGATATATCATTATGGATTTGCGTCTTCCACCAAGTGATTTTGTATATGAATAATGGTTACTGCAATCTGAGACTCCTCGGTTTATTGTTGCTAACTTTTATTGGAACAAACAGTCACCTCACTCAGAAGTGAGTCACCACAATCATTGAAAATCTGTGCGGTTTACGGTCGAAATATCGGAAGCAGAAATAATAATGTTGGAGGTACTCTCTCAAAAACAGTTGGGTGGAGTATATTCATTATGACAGTTTCAAGATGGAGTATATTCATTACGACAGTTTCAAGATGCACAAAATAATGATGCGTCTTCCAATCGGTTTGCCAGAAATATGTCGACTTTCTTTAAGTAGATGGTTGGGTCTCTCTGTGCCAAAGTTCAAACCTCTGCTTATCTTTCTCAGTTAAGCTGCAAATGTCCAGCGTTGCTGCTTTCCTGTTGTGATGTAATTCTCCGCCGTCTCTAGTCATCTAAGACCAGCTGCAGTCATTTTATCTACAGTCTGAAAAGCTTGTAATGGTATCGGAGGGTAGGTTGTGCTGAGAAATAATTCATAAGGAAAAAATTTGATATGTTGTGCATTTTAGAATTAATTAGTACTATAATTAGCTCCGTTGCGCACGCAAATTCAAGCGGCCCGCCAGTTATAACTCGTGTTAGTTGTTCTCATGGCGTGGATGATGGTGCATGAGACTGCAGGTTTAGAACCTTACTACTATCCGATGTACGATTTTTTTATTGCTTTCTTGTTCGGTTTTAAGAAAAGAAACGTAGAATACGTTTGCCGGGCCGTTTGATTTAGCGCGCGAAATGGCCTGATTGGCTAACTTCAATGCTAACTCAGAAACGCTGCAACATACCGAATTTTTTTCTTAACAATTTTTTCTCAGCATAACCGGCCCTTCGACACCCTTACAAGCTTTTCAGAATTTTTCTGACCACACTGTATAACTAATCAGCTGCTTCAGACCGAAGGTTCCGTTTTCTCTCAGTAAATGTTCGTTCTGCTGTAACGTAAAACAACCTTTTGGCTACGTCGTAAAATTGCTTGAAATTATCCGTCTCTTTTCATATCAATCTTTTTACATATACTTACTTTATGAGTTTTCATTGTGTGGCTCAACATTTGGTTTTCAGTTTCCTTTTTATAAATGATACCAACATTACTAACATTTATTTGACGCTAGAACCACATCTTTTTCGCATTGATGTTAGAGGTTTTGTGGAGCCTAATTTCCAAGAAATAACTCCACTAAACCTAACACGATACTACTTCTCAACTTATTTTTTGGCTCGTTCTTTAAAAAGAATTTTGAAGCAATTGAGATATCTCAGTGGAAGCACTAGGTCAAAATACCTTGACACAGCAACTTGTCTCGCCCAGAAGACTATGTTTTAACTGGTAGACTGACAATTAACAAAACATACATACAAATGTATCAATAAATTACGAAATACTTTCGTTAACTACTAATCAAATGCAGTCATTTGATATCTATATCAACGACATTCGGTTTAATTATTTTGGCCTTTTTGTAGTGATTTTTGTTTTTGTGTTTTAACCCCATGTTAATCCGGTTCAATGAACACGTTGTTAACATGATTTACTTGGGAGAAAACCAGCAGTCGGTGACAGTTCCTCAGTTTCATTTTGTCGCAGTGAATCTTTTTGTGAAAATTGACCTTAAGTGTAGATTGATTCAAAAGAATAAGAACAAAGTCACAAGCCACCATTACAAGGGAATGTTGGGAATTGCGTGCAGTTACTGGCAGGGTGATGAGAGAGATATATAATTAGTTTGACATCTACAGCTGTACCTAACATATGTCACCGTGTATTGACTCTTGTGTAATGGCATGGTGTCAACATCGATGGCGGCCATATTCGAGAGTATTGGAAGATAGTAAAATATCACTTTAAGTTTCATATGTTATCGAACCATTAAGAACGCCACAGATCTCACATAAAGTCGTAGATCTGGGCGAGACGGCAACAATCATCATATAATATTTTATATATATTTATTTCTCAAGTCAACATCCCCTTTTCTCAAAACATATTAATCGTACAGGGGTGAATGAGACGTCGTTAATAAGGATTTTTAATCGGTTTCTGACATTACACGCCGATTTTGCGCTAATATTTCCTATTTGTGGAAAAACTTTGCATAAAGGAGACTTTTAACTATCGTAGGCCCACCTTCACACCTATATTTTACGAAGCTAACCTATTAATCACGAGTAAGAGACTTCCTTTCCATATTATCTTATTACAAATATATATTATCTGTTTTAGAATTATTAACTGGGAATTTGTATGCAGCATTGTCACAGATAATAACCGTGATCACTGCGGTAGTGCATTATCTCTGCTCGTTGTACAAGTTGATTTTTCTAAAAAAAATTTCTGGAACGACAAACATTTTTGCCATTGTCGCATTGAATTGTGGTTAACCTATTAATACTATTGCCTAATATTCTTACATGAGGTACGAAATTCAATTAAAAACTTAAAATTCACTTACACTTTACTGTAGTCTTAGTGATATACCAGATAAGAAACGAACACTACGTTCTAACTCGTACATTTCGCATTTCTTTACTTCTTTGTGTTTTGTATCCGTATTTCTCATTAAAATTCTCTTCAACAGCAGGTAAATGCAAATATTACGGTCGAAAGTTAGGAGTTAGAAGCAGCTGATGACAATCCAATATTGTTCTGAGCAGTAAATTACATTTCTTTACGTCCCTTATTTTGTGTTCGTATTACCCACTGATTATTAACTTTTGTCAAAAACAGGGTGCCGTAAATACTGCTGTCATAAATAACAAAGCTGTCAGTGAGAACCGTCGCTCGAAAATGGCGGCTGCACGTCAAACACCTACTCAGAGAGAAAGGCGGGATTCCCACAATTACCCTTATCCGAACAACTACATTTATTCAGAACATTGCCATTATTTAAAACTATAGAAGTGCGAAAGTTTCGCACAGGTTCCATTGTGAGATAAGTATATCCACGGGTGTTGCGATTTTGAGAATAGACGGATGGGAGATCATGTGTGAGACAGAGATCAATACGTACAATAGTATCATCTGGAAACAGCTTCCGATGTTATTTACTGTAATGGTACATGAATTACGTAACCATTAAGGCACCTCACCTCAACCTCTCGATACCAGCAATATTCTACTGTGTTTCTATAAAATAGTTAACATATTTCTGTGACAGCATTCAGATTTGATTTCATTAATGTAGAGGTACTTCGATACAATGATATGTATATATTGCAATGATATTATTCTTATGTGTATTCTTTCTTTTGTCAGTATGAGCTTTGACGTACTTTTAGCTCTGATTTTTGGGCGCGTAAGCAGTTATTAGAGAGTCAAGCTTTGGTCGTCATGTTAAAAAGACGCAAATTGTAGTCAGTTTATGAAACGTGAACTTTAACAGTGAGGAAGATATTTTCAAGTATGTTTTATATTGTGAAGCGATGTTTTGGAACAAGTTACGTGATATTGCAACAAAAGTAATAAAAAAGAAGTGTAACTTAAATTCGGAGTGCTGATTACGTTTTTTACATCACCATTGTCCTAACTTGCAAAAGTTTAATCTTCAAGAATGATTTATGAAACACATCTATAAAACTTTTGAATATCGCAGAATAACACCTAGGCCTCTTTGCATCCGAGCTTGGAATCATCACTACCTAGATTTTCGACGATTGAGCCATGATTTCACAACGAGACCAGCGTGGGAAACACGAAAAGATGAGTGCATAGTTTATCCATTACTTCAAGAAATGACTTTATTAACTGTGCTCTAATGACACCTTCCACATAATATAACTTTGTTGTTGCCCGAAAATGCAATATTTAGCAGCGTGAGCAACACTACAATCATAATTAATTTTTGACCTTTGTTGTTGTAGGGTTGTTAGATTACCACATTCTACAAATTTATAGTGAACAATAACCATATTATAACTTTTTGTTTTGGGATACGCTAGAAGCTATTTTCATATCTGACTAATGATGCTGGTTGACGATGATGTACTGAATGTTATTTGCCACAAGTAAGATATTAATACGGAAGAAGCGATAATGACAGACAAAAGGCATTTCTGTTAAATTTTTACCAGGGATTTTAATACCTTCTGAGTATTGTGCATAAGAGAATTAATCAAAGCTGTTGTCAAATACTTACAGAGAGCGAAGGCCCCTTCGGCACTGGTGATGCCCGTTAGCACAGGCACCTGTCGGTACGACCCCAACTGCAGCGCCTCCAGAGGGTCTAGAGGCAAGTAGCGGTCGCTCTCCGGCAGGAACGAGTCGACGACAGGCAGCGTCAGGTCCGTCCAGTTGCCGCTCTGTAACCCAATATGAACAGGCCGTTTACCACGGAATGCGCAGGGTCGGTAAACCAAGTGGCGGTGTGTGCTAGTATGATGACTGCCCCGTAGTGTGAGGCCAGCTTTTAGCAATGCAGCTGTTAATTCTCTCCCATAAATCCTTCGATAAGACAGCCATCGTTCATCAGCGAGGTCAACATAACTTCCATCGATACGCACCATTCTCCACGACTGTCTAGAGCCAAAAACATCTACTACACTACTGGCCATTAAAATTGCTACACCACAAAGAAGACCTGCTACAGACGCGAAATTTAACCGACAGGAAGAAGATGCTGTGATACGCAAATGATTAGCTTTTCAGAGCATTCACACAAGGTTGGCGCCGGTGGCGACACCTACAACGTGCTGGCATGAATAAAGTTTCCTACAGATTTCTCATACAGAAACAGCAGTTGACCGGCGTTGCCTGGTGAAACGTTGTAGTGATGCCTCGTGTAAGGAGGAGAAATGTGTACCATCACGTTTCCGACTCTGATAAAGGTCGGATTGTAGCATATCGCAATTGCGATTTATTGTATCGCGACATTGCTGCTGGCGTTGGTCGATATCCAATGACTGTTAGCAGAGTATGGAATCGGTGGCTTCAGGAGGGTAATACGGAACGCCGTGCTGTATCACAACGGCCTCGTATCACTAGCAGTCGAGATGAGAGGCATCTTGTCCGCATGGCTGTAACGGTTCGTGCAGCCACGTCTCGATCCCTGAGTCAATAGATGGGGACGTTTGCAAGACAACAACCATTTGCACGAACAGTTCGACGACGTTTGTAGCAGCATGGACTATCAGCTCGGAGACCATGGTTGCGGTTTCCCTTGACGCTGCGTCACAGACAGGAGCGACTGCGATGGTGTACTCAACGACGAACCTGGGTGCACGAATGGCAAAATGTCATTTTTTCGGATGAATTCAGGTTCTGTTTACAGCATCATGATGGTCGCATCCGTGTTTGGCGACATCGCGGTGAACGCACATTGGAAGCGTATATTCGTCATCGCCATACTGGCGTATCACCCGGCGTGATGGTATGGGGTGCCATTGGTGCCACGTCTCGGTCACCTCTTCTTCGCACTGACGCCCCTTTGAACAGTGGACGTTACATTTCAGATGTGTTACGACCCGTGGCTCTACCCTTCATTCGATCCCTGCGAAACCCTACATTTCAGCAGGATAATGCATAACCGCATGTTGCAGGTCCTGTTCGGGCCTTTCTGGATACAGAAAATGTTCGACTGCTGCCCTGGCCAGCACATTCTCCAGATCTCTCACCAATTGAAAACGTCTGGTCAATGGTTGCCGAGCAACTGGCTCGTCACAATATGCCAGTCACTAATCTTGATGAACTGTGGTATCGTGTTGAAGCTGCATGGGCAGCAGTACCTGTACACGCCATGCAAGCTCTGTTTGATTCAATGCCCAGGAGTATCAGGACCGTTATTACGGCCAGAGGTGGTTGTTCTGGGTACTGATTTCTCAGGATCTATCCACCCTCGTGAAAATGTAATCACATGTCAGTTCTAGTATAATATATTTGTCCAATGAATACCAGTTTATCATCTGCATTTCTTCATGGTGTAGCAATTTTAATGGCCAGCAGTGTACATTCCCTGTCATCTTACAACTGCTTTTAATGTGAACAGGTATCAGGAAATCAGACACTGTGGGTTGTAATTACAGCCTAGTCTGGTGTATACCTTCTGCATTGCTGTGTTGCCTGAAACGATACTGGACGCAACCCACAGACAGATGAGCTAAAACATTATGACCGCTGGTCACTGCGAGACTGAAAGCTGCCTGGTGGCGTTGCGGGCAAGTGACGTCGTAAGGAAAGTATGTACGTGGAGCAGAGACGAATAGAGAATCATTCTAGAGACGATAAGGGTCGCAAATGAGGAAATCCATTGGCATGAACGTCTTTGACAAAAGACAGAATTCTATGGCCCAGCGCCTTGGATGCATCATCTCTGAAACGGCGAGGGCGGTCCGTTGTTCGCGTGCTACGGTCGTGAGTATCTACGAAAAGTGGTTGAAGGACGGTGAAGTACAGGGTGATTATAATTAAAATTAAACTTTCTAAACGCTGTCAGAATGACGTCAAATTGCAACGGAATGCTATCGGGGAAGGGGGAAAAAGTATGGCAGAAGAAAAAAATTTGAAAATTGATCAATATGTATGTATCAGAATAGTTAAATGATAACACCTGTCATGCGCACGACCCATCGAAATTGGTATAAACACGCCGGGTACACGGCTTTTCCTCCTTTCGCGTGTGCGACGTTTGCCATGACTGTCTCAATGGAGGATCGCGCTCTGCTTGTAAAGCTGTATTACAAGAATGATGACTCTGCACACGTCACTCTAAAGGGGTTCCGAACATTGAAGGGTTTAAAAAAAGGCGTTGGTCTGAGGACTGTCGTCTGTCTGGAAAAAAAATGATTCGGAAATTCGAAAAGACTTGTTCTTTTGGTGTGCAACCTGGAAGAGGAAGGAAACGATTTGATTCGACGTCTGTGGAACTAGTGGCCACAGCAGTGCAGGTGGAGACGAGTGGTGGTTTGCAAACGTGTAGTGCACGAAGAATTCCCGGACAATGGACATACCCGCGAAAACGGTGCGTAAAATCCTACGAAACATTCTTCTTTGCTATACATTCAACATTACCCATGTGCACGAGTCGCTTCCTGTTGACCTGCCAGCAAGAGAGACGTTTGCTTTAGAATTTCTTGCTCGAATGTAAGTGGACAATGATTGGCCGTGGAAGATTCTGTAGACAGACGAAGGTCACTTCCATCTTACAGGACATGTCAATACAGAGAATTGTCGAATATGGACAATGGAAAATCCACACGCAAATCAACCATTACCAGTCCATCTTGAAAAGGTCACTGTGAGGTGCGGGTTTACGGCATCATTCATCATAGGGCCATATTTTTTCGAAGAGACGTGCTTCAAGTCCTGTTACCTGTACCGTCACTGGTAAGCGCTATGAGTGTCTTTTGCGCAGCCACAACATTCCAGCTGGGATCATTTCTATGCGAGATGGCGCACCTCCGCACACTGCAAATCCTGTTAAACAGTTGTTGAAGCGCCATTTCTGAATTGCTAGAATTATAAGCCGCCATTTTCCTATAGCCTGGCCATCCCGATCACCTGGCCTTAATCTGTGTGAGTTCTGGCTGTCGGGCTATCTGAACGGTGTTGTGTTCAGTGTTCCGACTGCAAACATAGACGCATTGAAGGCACGCACTGCGAAACACATTCTGAACGTGACCCCGCAAAAAAAAAACTTTGATCAGTTGCTGTTTCTCGACTTTAGCTTGTTGCAGAAAACGGTGTACAGAATACTGAACATGTATTGCGCCAGTCACACGGACATTAACAATCCGATTGCATTTTGATTGATGCTTTTTATGCGGTTTTTGGCCTCAGGACAATTAAAGACCGTTTTTTCCCATCCGATGTGATATGACCTTGCCATGGCGGATGGGCTTATGTAACTGACAGTATCATCCCTGTACACCGATGCACACTGATTAGTACAGCTTGTTTAACGTCAAACGTACAACTTAGGCATTGTTGTATGATACATTTGTCATTTGTACTCGACCACAATTAAATTATGCTACATTTTGTAACAATTTATTTTTCTTCCGCCATACGTTTCCCCCCTTTTCCGATAATATTCCGTTGCAATTTGACGTCGCTTGGACCAGTGGTGTTATTTCTACAGCGGTTTGAAAGTTCAATTATAATCAGCCTGTGGCTGAAGGACGGTGAATGCACAAGTAGGCGACAAGTTGTAGAACGTGCACACCTCGTCACAAAACGAGCAGGATAGGCGGCAACCTGTGGCAGGCCTGCTGACAGAGCACAGTGCTGGCGTAGGCACAAGTGCTTCGGAGCACACCGTTCAGCGCACATTGTTGAACATTGTTGAACGTGTTCCCAGGTTAGTATCTGTCTGATGTCTCTCATCCTCTCATAGGCGGGATCTTCCATTGCCTGATCATAAGAGGTATCTGCACTCGTTTTTGTCCACTGATGATTCTGACAGAAGTACTGAATTAGGAAGCAGCGGTACGTCATCCTTTGACAGTTTTAAAACTCATTGAGATACATCTGGCAGACTGACTCCGCAGCTGCCGGCAAGGAACTCTGGTATTTCACGGGAGACAAGACGACGACTCTTCATTCAGCAGCTCGATGGATGTCTGTAGATAACGTACACAAATACCTTCAGGAACACATATGGAATACTTAATATGTGATTGGTCTATCGTCCCAGCCATGCGCTGTGAGATATAATGAATAATTGTTTGATTTCCTCGTTTAGTTAAAAATACAAAGCAATAATGCATTTGTGTGTTTCAATGTATGAGGTTCTCCGCTGATTGCTTTTCCTTCAAGTTTGCAGCTCAAAAGCCTATCAATATGAGCAGTGTTGGCTAATCTGGCACCCATCACTCATTAAAATTGATGATAGGTCAGGAGCGTTACAATAATGGGAAACAGAGTAGCTACAAAGACAACATGATAATTAGACGTCATATGGCAGAAGAAACGACGGCCTTCTTCTGTCAAAGATTCATGGTTATACAAGACTAAGGAAAGATACAATTATAATTTACCTTTGATTGTGGCACCATACACAATCATTAACCCGGCTCCAGGGAGGTAGGGTCCCCTTCCCTATTCCTCCACTGGGGTAATTCATGTCTGGCGCGTCATCGTGGCGGGGGTGGGCATCCTACACTTTAGTAGGCCGGAGTGCTAGAATGGCTGAGTTCAGGCAGGGATCCAATCCCGTGGGGTGCAACTCGGAACCCATGCCCAGGGTTACGGGTGAAGACCTTAATGGCAGCGACGGCGGAGAGGGAAGATTTCGGAACGGCGTAGCTGGCAGATGAGGCAACCCTCCTTTTTGGGGATTAAATGAGAAGGGAACCACTGGAGGAGAAACTCCAAAGGCTAAGGGAGACAACCCCAACAGAAAATTCTTTCTTGCGTTAGGCCTAGCAAGCCAGTAGTAAAGTCTTCATATATTGCTTTCATAATACAGACGAGCCTCGGAACGAACCACTCAGGATTTGACCCCACTGCTTCTTCAAGTACTGGTGCAAATGATGGGAGACCTGATGATATTCATCAGTACAAGAAGATGAAAACAACTGGACTAAAAAATAACCTAAATACTGGCACCCTTAATAGATTAACCCTCAATGGAAAAATGGAAGAAATGACAGATATACTAACGGAGAGAAAGTTAGATATGTTGGGATTAAGCGAAACAAAGTGGAAGGGAAAAGGTGAGAAGAATTTGAGATGAGGAGGAAAACTGTACTGGAGGTCTGGAAAAAATGGTGTGGCAGTGATGTTGAATAAGAACGTACAAAGCTGTATTGAAAGTGTGAGATATATATCAGACAGAGATTCCAAAAAGAAACACTAGAAGTAATCCAGATTTATACACCTGTAGCGAAGAAGAGAAGATGGACTTTGAAGCCGGCCACGGTGGCCGTGCGGTTCTAGGCGCTTCAGTCTGGAACCGCGGGACTGCTACGGTAGCAGGTTCGAGTCCTGCCTCGGGCATGGATGTGTGTGATGTCCTTGGGTTGGTTGGGTTTAAGTAGTTCTAAGTTCTAGGGGACTGATGACCTAAGATGTTAAGTCCCATAGTGCTCAGAGCCATTTGAACCGTTTTTGGACTTTGAAAATGTGTTAGAAAACCATATAGAGAGTGCTAATATAGTGATGGGAGATTTTAATGCACAGGTGGGCAAAGACAGAAAGGGATTTGAGCAAGTATTGGGATGTTTTGGATATGGAGGCAGAAATGAAGAAGGGGAAAGACTCCTGTATTTGTGCCAGAGGAATGGAATGAAAATAGCAAACAGCTGGTTTATGAAGAGAGAAAGTCATATTATCACCAGATACAGTTGCGATGGAAGAATCAGAGTGTAATTGATTATATTCTAGTAGATAGGGAATGGGGAGAGAAAGTAACACATGTGAAGGTAATTCCAAGTGTGAGTGGAGATGGAGACTGTAGATTACTGGTGGGACAATGGAAAATAAATCAATGTATGAAAAATAGAAAACAGAAGAAAGTGATGAGGATACGGGATTGGAAACTGAAGGAGAGTGAATGTGCTGAGAAGTACAGAGAATTAATCACACAAAAATTTCCAAAAGAAGTTTTCTGCAATGTAGAAAAGAATGGAGTTTATTCAAAGACACTTTAGTCGAAGCAGCACAAAAAGTATGTGGTAGAACATGAAAAGGAAAAAGTAAGACAGACAAGTTGGTGGGATGATACCACAATGCAAGCAGTTAGAAGAAAAAATGGAGCATGGAGAAAGTGGTGGAAAACTAAAAATAACGAAGACCATAAAAGATATATAGAGGAAAAGAAGAAGTGCAAAGAAATTGTGGAAACAGCAAAGAAAAAGGCATGGGAAGAGTTTACAAAAAAACTTGGAGAAGATGTGAAGTGCAATAAGAAAATGTTCTGTAAAATGATGAAAAATAAAAGGAAGGCTTCTGAAGTACCAGTAAAGATGGAAACAGAGGACGGTACCGTGATTGAAGATCCAGGGAATATGAAAGATCTCTGGAAAGAACATTTTAAGAAACTGTTAAATGCTGAGGAGCAGGTGCATGAGGAAACAACAAATAATGGAGAAATTGAGAGAAGTTGGGAAGCAGAATTAGTACAGTTTACACGGGAAGAAATGGAAAAAGCTGTGAAGACGATGAATGGGGGGAAAGCCCCAGGACCTGATGAAGTATCAGTGGACATGATAAGAGCAGCAGGTCCAGTGGGAATGCAGTGGCTGTATAGAGTACTATCAAGCGTGTGGAGAAATAGTACAATACCTGACGATTGGAGAACAGGAGACATTGTTCCCATCTTCAAGAAAGGCAATAAAAGATTTTGTAAAACTACAGAGGAATAACCCTTATGAGTCATACAGCCAAGATTTTTGAAAGAATTTTGCTAAATCGAATAAGTGAAAAGATAGAAACGGAGCTCAGTGAGGAGCAGCATGAGTTTAGGAAAGGAAGAAGCACGATCGACCTGATATTTTCTATCCGTCAACTGATGGAAAAAAGTTGGGAGTATAACAAAAGAATGATAATGGTTTTTATGGACATAGAAAAGGCATATGACTCAGTTAACAGGGAAAGACTCTGGGTAAAAATGAAGAAGATAGATATAGAAGATGGTTACATTAATGTAATAAAGACAATGTACAGAGGACACAATTGTAGAATTAGAACACCATTGGGGAACTCTGAATGCTTCGAAATAAGACAAGGACTTAAGCAAGGAAGTATTCTATCTCCTGCACTTTTTAATATTGTGATGGAGGGAATGAACAGGGCAGATAAAGATATAGTAAAAGAAAAAGACAAAAAGATGATTTTTGCAGATGATATGGTAATATGGAGTGATAAAGAGGTAGATGTACAGTTACAGCTTGATGCATGGAAGGAAATAATGAAAAGGTATGGATTAAAAATAAATAAAGATAAGAGTGAAGTAATGGTATTTGGAAGAGAGAAAGGGATTAACGGAAATATTACCTTGAATGGAGAACCCCTCAAAGTGGTAGAAAGTTCACTTATTTAGGGAGTGAAATATCTACGGATGGAACAATAACTAACGAAATTAATAGGAGGTTACAGAAGGGAGGCAATTTCTACCAAACAATAAAACACCTGATTTGGAATAAGGAAGTTTCAGAAAAAGCAAAACCCCTTATGTATAAGAATTATTACTTCCCTATTGTCACCTATGGTGGAGAAACATGGAAAATGACAGAAAGGGACTGGAGCAAACTGCAAGCAGGGGAAATGAAATTTCTCAGAGCAGTTAAGGGAAAAACAAGAATGGACAGAGTAAGGAATGTACAGATTAGAAAGGACAAGAAAGTATGAGAAAAGGAATTGAAAAAAAGAGATTAAAATGGTATGGGCATGTTAGAAGGATGCATAGACAGAGACTCCCCAAAATTATGGAAGAACTAAAGATGGATGGGAAAAGACCTAGAGGGTGCCCAAGAACACGGTGGAAAATGGGAGTGAGAACATCTGTAGAAAGGAGAGGTGTGACCTGGCAGCAAGTGTAGGAAGAAAAGTGGTGGGAGGACCGAGCCAAATGGAGAGGACTCGTCAGCACCCAGACCCGGCAGTAGCTGGAGCGGGATTCGGATACAGAGAGATAGACAATTATAATTAAAGTTACAATCTTGTGAGTATTATTGTTTATGAAACAAAGGTATCTACTAGACTCTAAAACTGACAGGAAATCGAACAAGAAGACTCTGCAATAGTATGACTGGAGCACAGTATTGAAAGTGAACTGGGATATCAATAAGGTGGAAGACCAGTAATGCAGGAGGTAACGCAAACCACTGTATTACAGACGCAGAAGATGAAAAAGTAGAATAATACAATATTGCTGGCCGTGAGCCCACCGAGGAAGGGGGCAGAAGCGACTCTGCTACGACAGTGTATAGAGCAATACGAAAAAGTAAAACAAGTACCTTTATTTTTACTGTCAGCGGTAAAGCAAGTATTTTCCGTGTCAGCAGCTACACCTATGCAGAAGGTCCACATACAAGTCGATGTTCATCCGTTTCAATCACTGAAGGCAAATCGGAGAATGTTAATGTCATATAGCCAGAGTTGCTTAGTCAGTTTCTCATTGACAACGGGATTCTGTGTCGCACGGGCCTCCGTGGCGAGGAGGACAAGGTGCATGTAACCATGGTCCATACAAACTCAGTATTCCTGCTCTCCACCATGTTCTGGGTGTAACCTCTCATCATTAGGCGATAAACGTCACGTCCCACAGGAGTCCTGGTATGAGGCAGGTCTGCATGGACATAACTGTAATTGATGAAAAAGTTCTTAAGTATCGAGAGGGAAGTAGAAATACGCTCTATTGTAAATGGAAGCTCTCTGGAAGGGGGAGCAAGTTCATCAATCAGCGCTCCTGACAAACCGGTCTGATAGTGAGCCCTCAACTTAACCGTCGTGCAGACATATATGACACCCACTGCAACAGACATTGACCATACCAACTCCCTCTTCCCAAGGGGGAAGATTGAGTGTGTCATAATAGACTCTGAAGATAAGACCTGCACTCACGAAGTAACTAAAATCTGCCACCAAACTGCTCGCCATCGCTTTCAGCATTGGTAATATGTGGGCCAAACCTGGACGCCGGATGAATGTTGACAAAATTAACCCATTCTACCACGTCCAAAGTTTGGAGTAGATTATTACAGACGCTTGTGTAGTCACTTGAAGGAGGCGTTTGTATGTAGCTGGCCGTTCTCCGTATGTCATGTGTGAAGATAATCCCCAAACATCTGAGCGTGTCCATTGACTGCAACAGAGATACAGTTCCATCTGGAAGACACCCACCAATGTTTAAAGCATCAGACTTTGTGAGATTCACACGACTGCCTGCAGCAGATCAGTATCGTGATATATTCCAGCGCCACATGCACCTCTTCCATACAATGAGGCAAAACCAGCTCCACAATCTGTATAATAGTGGCAGCTCAAGAGCAGACATCTCACAAAATAATAAAGGACCCTGCAGAGCGTCCATCGATCAGCATCTGAGAAGAGGCACTCTGAAGAACTCGCATGGTGATACGTTCAACGTCACAGGGAAAAGCCATTCTTCGCATCACTTGCGCAAGACAGACATGGCTCACCCTATCTAAGGCATGGTTCAAGTCCACCAGCACCAAGGCGCCTCGAAAGCGGCAGGTCGCTGCCATGGCAGTAACGTCATGATAGTTACTGAGCGCCTTCCGTACATTATTGACTCCACCAAGACGCATTTGATTCAGAGATAAAACTTGAAGCAGGATGCACTTGAGATGGGCTGTGAGGAGCCAGGTGCACATCTTAAATTCACAATTAAACATAGTCAGTGACTGGTAATGGTCAACCCCTGTTCCCCAGCCGACTTGGGGACCAGAAGGAGTGGAACGTGAGCGGATATCTGTTCTTGGTACACAGCAATTCAACGAGAGACCATAAACCAACGGAATATGCAATACAACTACAGCAGGAAACCATCTGGACCCAGGAACATGGTGGGGGCTCCCTTATGAAGAGCGTCATCGAAATCATCAGTCGTAACTGCAGCCATAAGGATCTCCACAGCAGGCCCATCAAGAACATCAAGGAAAGATAGGAGGACTTCATCCATAGCTGTGTTATCCTGGTCTACTCCCACATAGAACTGTTGATAGTGGTCCACAAAGGCGCTCACATCTTTCTGGGACGGACAGGCGTCGACCATCCAGCGTATCAGTGGCGTTCACCAGTCCTCTCTGGCATCGCTGGTTCTTTCTAATAATGTGGCGCATTGACGGTGCTTCCCCAAAGACCCAATCTTGACATCTTGACGCCCTCTTAAGACGGCGACGTGTAAGCGAGATAATCTGCGTCTTTACTTCTGCATGTGAAGCTGTCGATCAAGAGACAGTGCTTAACCAGAGAGCTCCAGGAGCAGCGAGAATTATAATTCCAACATGTTTAGATGCCCAACACACCTTGTCAAGTTTATATTGTATCATGGTGTGACGCAAAGCAGGTGTAGCACAATCAAGCCACCACCAAAGTGTTGAAGGGTACATCAGAAGCGTCTTCCGGTGGAGGTTGATGCATTCTCTATTAACTAGATGTGCGACATTAAACTTTCACGTGGCTCAACCGAGCCACACTCTCTGCCGTTGGAGAGAGAAAGTTCGTATACATATGTGATATGGTCAGAGAAGGCCATCATAGTCCATAACTCAACATCAATTGGTCCGCAGCTCGTGGTCTTGCGGTAGCGTTCTCGCTTCTCGCGCACGGGGTCCCGAGTTTGATTCCCGGCGGGGTCAGGGATTTTTTTCTCTGCCTCGTGATGACAGAGTGTTGTATGTCTTTCATCATCATTTCATCATCATTGATTCGCAAGTCGCCGAAGTGGCGTCAGCTCGAAAGGACTTGCAATTTCGGCGGCCTCCAATGCCGTACGACCATTTCATTTTTTCAGCATCAATTGTCACAACCACGATACCTTGGGAAACATAGACACGATCAAAGCGACTCGCTGAATGGCTCGTAACATACGTACAACCACTTCAATCACCATGCACTCGTTCCCATATGTGAGCGAGATTCAAATCGTGCACCAGTAATTCATGGCATGTAGTATATTGGGGAAACTGGTCCTTCTGGGACAAATTACATGTTTGAAATTTCCACCAAGAATGAAATAGCCGTAGCAGCCGCAAACAAAGAGGCTACCTCTTTCAAATAAAACCGCGACAATTCTCGTTGATTTTCCGAGCCAGAGGGTGTATAAACACTGTTGATCCAGACACCATGGAAGGTCACCACGAGACCGTATTTTCAATCACAATGTACCTAAAAAACAGTATTCTATTTGAATCCATAGATGTATCACGACACTGAACTGAACAGATATTTGAATGCTGCTTTTGGGCAGTTGAATTTAGTGAAACAAAACTTCTAATTGATGTTGTTTATAGGTCCCGTAACTCTGACTTCAGTGCATTTCTACTCAAGCTAGAGAGGATTCTTGATTCACTTTGCAGGAAGTACCAGAAGTCAGTTATATGTGGTGACTTCAATATAAATTTTGTATACGATGGTGCAAGAAAAAGGATGTTGGTAGATCTCCTAAATTCATATGATCTGATGCAGACTGTGTTTTTTCCAACTAGGGTGCAGGCGGACAGTAGCATAGCTATAGACAATATTTTTATTAATTCTTCATTACTAGATAGGCATTCTGTTAGTAAAAGGGAGAACGGTCTTTCAGACCATGATGCACGAATTTTGACACTAAAAGGCTTTTGTACTCAAACAAATGTCACATATAATTACAAACTATGTAGGAAAGTTAATCCAGCAGCAACAGAGAGGCAGGATGTTTATAGTGCCGATAACATATATGATAAATATAATGCTTTCTTTAACACATTTCTCATAATCTTAGAGAGTTGCTTTTTATTAGAACGTTATAAACGGGGTACTAACACTAATAGACAGCCTGGGTGGCTGCCTAGTGGGATAAGGATATCATGTAGAACAACGTGGGAATTATATCAAAATGTTAGAAGTAGTCACAATCACGCTACAGTAGCCCATTACAAACAGTATTGTAAGGTGATTAAAATGTTATTAGGAAGGCAAAGAATATGTGGTCTACAAATAGAATAGCTAATTCATAGGATGAAATTAAAATCATATGGTCAGTTGGGAAGGCAGTGTCTGGTCAGCAGCACAAGGTCGACGATATAAAGTCAGTTCGGAGTATAAATATTTCTGTTACTCATAAATCAGATATATGTACAGTATTTAACAATCATTTTCATAAAAATTTAGTTTCTACAGAGAATCGTATGCCTTTCTTGGCAAATGCCTTTCTGAGATTGATGTCTGAAATACTCCTCTGTGTTACAGACAAGGGGCAGATTGAGTCAATAATTAAATCACTGAAGACTAAGGAGTCTCATGGATATGATGGATTGCCTAGTAGAAAATTAAAGTACTGTGCTGCAGATGTTAGCCCTGTATTTAGCCATATTTGTAATTTTTCCTTTAGGAATGGTCAGTTTCTTGAATTAGTAAAGTACTCAGAAGTAGAGCCGCTTTATAAAAAGGGAGAAAGGGTTAATGTAGACAATTTTAGACCTAATTCTATGCCATCAGTATTTGCTAACGTTACTGAAAACGCTGTGTATGTAAGACTGATTAATGATTTTATTTCACATAATTTGCTATCAAATGTACAGTTCGGCTTTAGAAATCGCTCAACAACTGAAAATGCCATATTCTCTTTTCTCTGTCAGGTACTGGATGGGTTAAATAAAAGATTTCGAAGGCTAGGCATATCTTTTGATTTAACTAAGGCGTTTGATTGTATTGATCACAAAATATTGCTCCAGAAGTTGGACCATTACAGAATACCGGGAGTAGCTCACAACTGATTCATCTCTTACTTTAGCAACAGACAGCAAAAGGTTATTATTCACAATGTTGAGAATGGCTATGATTTCGGGTCTGAGTGGGGTATGGGGTACAGTCAAGTGGGAGGGGAGGGGGTGCCCCGGGAATCATTGTTGGGGCCACTCCTGTTCCTATTTTATATAAATAATATGCCCTTTAGTATTACAGGTAACTCTAAAAGATTTCTGTTTCCTGATGACACTATCTTGATAGTAAGGGATGTTGTGTGGAACATTGGCTCGGGTTCAAATAGACAGACAGCAAAAGGCTGTCATGGCTTGTAGAAAATAAACTAACGCTAAATCACAGTATGGCTCAGTTTTTACAGTTTCTAACACACAAAACCTGACGTATTAATGTCACAGAATGGGATGGTGATTAGTAAAATTGGACAGTTCAAATTTCTAGGCGTTCAGATAGATAGTGAACTGTCGTGGAAACCCCACGTTCAGGATCTTGTTCAAAGACTTAACGCTGCCGTTTTTATTATTCGAACGGTGTCTGAAGTGAGTGATAGTTCGACACGAAAATTAGTCTACTTTGCTTATTTTCAATCGCTTATGTCGTATCTTATTATATTTTGGGGTAACTCTTCCCATTCTAAAAGGATATTTTTGGCTCAGAAACAGGCGGTTCGGGCAATAAGTGGTGTAAGTTTACGAACCTCTTATCGACCGCTGTTCAGGAGTCTGGGTATTTTGGTATTGGCCACTCAATATATATGTTCCTTACTGTCATTTCTTGTTCACAGTATTAGCTTATTTCCAAAAATAAGCAGCTTTCACTCAGTTAATACTTGGCAGAAATCAAACCTGCATTTGGATCGGATTTCCTTAACTCTTGTGCAGAAAGATGTGCAGTATTCTGCTGCATACATTTCCAATAAGCTACCACTCGAATCAAAAAATCTTAGCAGTAATCCACGTGCTTTCAAATCTAAACTGAAGAGTTTCCTAATGGGTCACTCTTTCTATTCGGTCGAGTTCCTTGAGAAATTAAGCTGATTCTTGTTGTATTGTTCATTGCGTTTACTTAAACTTACGGATTGACTTTTTTCGGGTTCATAAACATTTTATTTTTATCTATTATTATTTTTATATCGTAATTTCATGTACTGACACGTTCCATGACCTTAGAGATTTGCTCCTCAGTTTGGTGTGTAAATAAAAATAAAAAAAATTCCCACAGGAGTATCACTGTCCCACTACTGCATTCAGCGCACGGCATAACATAGAGAGTGTGTCCATAAAAAGCCAGAAACTTGTATAGGTGAACTTCTTGCAGGAGAACAGTATTGATCTCCGACGCCCACACCATTTTGTGGAGCAAGTGAAGATTAACCTGCATCATGCATCATCCCAATTCTGTTGACATTTATAGATCTTCAAATGTGTGTGAAATCTAATGGGACTTAACTCTTAAGATCATCAGTCCCTAAGCTTACACACTACTTAACCAAAATTATCCTAAGGACAAACACATACACCCATGCCCGAGGGAGGAATCGAACCTCCGCCAGGACCAGCCGCACAATCCATGACTGCAGCGCCTGAGACCGCTCGGCTAATCCCGCGCGGCGACATTTATAGAGCCAATCCAATAACCCTGTGGTGGCACCGTAGTCACAGGGATGTTCACTGTAGCAAAAAACACCAGCAGGGCCCGTAAATGCCCTTCAAGCAGGCATTACGACTCCATAGATATCCGTCCATACGTTGCTGTTGCAGCAAGCGCAGCTACACTTTTTAAGCGCCAGAGGAACTGATATAGGCGTGATATGTAAACTCGCAGAACACGGCGCTGCGGTCGGCAACGCCTGTATAAGACAACAAGTGTCTGGCGCAGTTCTTAGATCGGTTACTGCTGCTACAATGACCAGTTATCAAGATTTAAGTGACTGTGAACGTGGTGTTTGTGAGTTAACGAGCATTGCGCTCTCATTTAAATATACGGATGAAAGAGTCAGCCTACAGGAATTGTGAAACTAACCCTGTCGTCGAGGACCGCGTGACATAGAGGGCGTACATTCATCACGAGACGGGGAAATTCGCAGACGTCTATCGTCTATTGAGGCCTAAGCGCTGTAGTGTGCGAGTGAGACAGACGAGAACCTACGTTATAGGGAAACCCAGTAGAAGCCGTTGTGGCAAAGGAGACGGAGCAGTGTTAAATATGGCGGACCTAAGATTGGCCACAAAGGAAAACATTTATGAAAACTATTTAATTCTGTAGTAATGCAGGGAATGAAGCCACAGTAATTTTAATGTGCCATCCTCCATAAATTTCCATCGTGATCCCAATAAAACTTGAATATTGATCATATCTATAATAATTTAGGATTCACTGTTAAAGTGAAATTAACAAGTTTTGTAACAACGACCTGAATGTTAAAATCTGAACGTTCTGATCGATCTTAACGATCGACATTTCATATAGAAGCGCATCATTGAAATGACAAACGTAAATATCAACTCTGTAACTTTATTTGTTTAAAAGCTATAGTAAATTTAAATAATCAGTATTTACAGTTAAGCATCAGACCATCATTTCCTCAACACAAAACACATTGAACGATGACAGCATGACACCTTATTGAATCATTAGGTAATATAATATTTGTTTTAAAGCTTAGTGCATAATAGTTACTTTTGTTCTTTATTTATTTATCAGAAAGCACATTGGTGCAAGGCTTCTGGCGGTGGCATGAAAGCTAAGAAGGAAATTGTATTGGTTTTATGTGAAAGAATGTAACGTTTATTATGTAATGGGTACTATTGTTTCTTTATTTAGAAAGTGAAAGTGGTCAAGCTTCGATTATTTAAATATGTTAAAATGTAAAGTAATGTAGAATAAGCCGTGGACAATCAGATGGACGGCTTCAGGAAATGGAACTGCACTAATCAGTTGAGCGAGGACGTTCGGCGCGCGGGAAGCGCCGCCGAGGACGGGCAGAGGGCAGTGCGGGTGCAGACACGTAAGCGGATAGTTCTGGGCTATACACCAAAGTGAACAGTTCGGATGCAGACGCGAAAGCGGACGGTCGGTCTTTAGGTAGCTAGGAAGTGAAACGACTTAGAAAATTTCGCGTTGTGTGATATCGCGGGACTTAGTCTCTGAGCGGTGAGCAGCCGCGCGCCTGAGGTGGGGTACTGGACTTGTAATTCGAGATGAGATTAAGAATGATCGAACTGTGTCAAATGGATATGCACTCGAGTGTAATAGTAATTCTAAATACGACCACTTTCTGAATTAACATTATTCTAAACAAATCGCAACTGTGTGGCCTACATCACTTAAGGGTCGTTAATTTAGCTCTCGATATTATTATTACTGTTGTTATATGTTATATTGATATTGAATGTTTCATACAATTTCGCAAACATGCCGTCAGCCAGACAATTTAACCAAAGTATTACATATGTCTAACTTGGGGCGTGTAATGCGACACGTGCGGTTCAACCCCTAGACGAATTTGAGCCAAGACATTTCGACGAAGAGGAACCGCATGTGAGCCCGATCATGTTTGGGATGTTAGCTCGCGTGTTGTAGTCGGCGCGCGAGCGATGGGACTCAGCATCTCCGAGATAGGGATGAAGTGGGGGTTTTCCCTTACGAACGTTTCACGAGTGTCCGTGAGTATCAGGAATCCGGTGAAACATCAAATCCTCGACGTCGCTGCGGCCGGAAAAAGATCCTGCAAGAACGGGACCAACGACGCCGGAAGAGAATCGTTCAACGTGACAGAAGTGCAACGCTTTCGAAAATTGCTGCAGATTTCAATGCTGGGCTATCAACAAGTGTCAGTGCGCGAACCATTCAACGGAAGATCATCGGTATGGGATTTCGGGGCCGAAGGCCCACTCTTGCAGCCTTGATGACTGCACGACACAAAGCCTGACAGCTCGCCTGGGCCCGTCAAGACCGGCAATGGAATGTTAATAACTGGAAACATGTTGCCTGGTCGGACGAGTCTCGTTTCAAATTGCATCGAGCGGATGGACGCGTAGGGGTATGGAGACAACGTCATAAGTCCATGGAGCCTGTATGTCAGCAGGAAACTGTTAAAGCTGGTGGAGGCTCTGTAATGATGTGGAGCATGTGCAGCTGGAGTGATATGGGACCCCTGATACGACTCCGACAGGTGACACGTACGTAAGCATCCTGTCAGTTCACCTGAATCCATTCATGTCCATTGTGCATTCCGACGGACTTGGGCAATTCCAGCAGGACAATGCGACACCCCACACGTCCAGAATTGCTACAGAGTGGCTTCAGAAACACTCTTCTGAGTTTAAACACTTCGGCTGGCCACCAAACACCCCAGACATGAACGTTATTGAGCATATTTGGGATGCCTTGCAACGTGCTCTTTAGAAGAGATCTCCAACCCCTTCGTACTCTTACGGCTTTATGGACAGGATTCATGGAGTCAGTTGCCTCCAGCACTACTTCAGACATGGGTCGAGTCCATGCCAGGTCGTGTTGCGGCACTTCTGCGTGCTTGCGGGAGGCCTTACACGATATTAGGCAGGTGTACCAGTTTCTTTGGCTCTTCAGTGTACATCAACATTTGTTGGTCCATTTTCAACAACATCGGACCATGCAATAATGCATTGGCCCAGACTGTCCAGCAGAGCCTCTGTAGTGCCAGAGGGCGACAGCGTGTTACTGGAGAACGAATGGTGGTATTCTGGTTGCTGTCCGTCAATGGGAGGCGCGTCACTCGGAGATTGCGAAGATTGTTCTGTATCTGACAGGAGACAGGCTTAATGTTCTGCCATAGGATCATCCAATCGGAGGAGGGTTTGGCAGAGAGAATCAGTATTGTCCATTGGCTGTGGCAGGGAGGTGTCCGATGGAGTAAGCCAATGCTTCTTACGTCTCTTTGGCGACGATTGTTTATGCATGTGTACCCCATTATCCGAGACCACTGGTGTATCCTGATGGGCAGGCACTAAAGAAGCAGTAGGCACGTCCATAGATTCGACGTCCATCCCTATCGCCGGAACCTCTCCACCACCCATCAGCACAGGTGGAGCAGGAGAGGGCACAGGTATAGATGACGTTCCCTCCAGCACAGACGGTGGTCTGGAGTCGTTGTGGAGAACTTCCACATGTATCAGCAGTCATCGGTGTAGTCGAAACCAGTGCATCTCCTTGTAGCAATTGCGTGATCCACCGCTGCATTCATTCCACGTGAACATGTCCTGCTTGCCCACAGCCTGAGCACATCTTCGGTTATCTATCACAATTTACAATGGCGCGGCACCCGTCAGTATATAAAGAGAATGGCATGTGTTTGGTCAGTTCAATACAAACCCACCTCAATCCATTGAAGACTGGGAATGAGGTGAAGTGAGCCCATTTTCAGCCATATGGCTTATCACCTTCCAGTACAGGTGGAGTACAGAAATCACTATCTCCGAAGGTACTTGAAATGGGAGTTCAAAAATACATATCATCCAAAGTCCTAGTACTGCTGATCTACAGACACTTGAGACTATTCCTACTGTCATTTAGAATCTTGTCACACGATATACCGTTAATTATCTTGATATGTACTAGATTTCTCGCAATGGATAGGTGTATGCAGCAAGATCATTATGGTCAATCTTAACAACAACTTGGAGAAATGGTTTGATTTCGTGTACTTTCGGATGTGCATATTCACTCGAAAAATTGATCTATATTGTCGATTTATAATAAGAACGGGCCACTCTCCTTCGAAAGGAAATACAAAACGCGAAGAAGACTGAAGCACTCAACCAACCTCGACCATGAGCTCTGTGACATGGATGTAAACAGAGACGTCCCGTGCTGCTTCACTACGAAAGCAGACATCACCACTTTGGCTGTCCACTCATGGCTCTCGGATAGATCCAAACTTCCATATGTCAGACTGTATATATTCCTGTACGACAGTCCCGTAAATTCATCACTTAATGCTGGCAACTTTACTCAGTATTTCTCCACTAGTAAGAACGAGACTATGAGGAATCGAGACCCACGATTTCATCTTCTTGTGCCCGCCTCGACATGTAATATTTACTTGCATGTCTGGCTGAACAGACATTAATGACGATAGACAGCCGTTCGAAGTGGATTTGAAATAAATTTGCCCAATGCGAATATCTACTTGGAGTAGCGACCATGTGTCCCATCTGCAAACAACAGCCAGAAGTACATCAATGAAGGTAAACTCTTTTCCTAATATTGTCATTCCAACAAACATTTACACGTGGGAAACTTGAAAACAGTTAGTAGAATTGATAAAAACTAGAGTGATAAAACAGGTAAATTTGTTCCACTAATGTTGCCTTAGGAGAACGCTTGGTATCTCGCACCAAGGCAGTATCACAAACGAGGTACTAACAAAGCCTCTGTGTATCTCTCTTGAAAATAGTACAACAAAACAGAGTGCAGCCTTCTAGATGCACGTTATTTTAGGCAGATTACCGGCATCCAAAATAAATTCGCCTTGCGTTGGCTGTAACCCAAGGGAGTAGAAAATTTGGCAATCGAAAACGTGGTGGGATACAAAGAAGAAGACCTGAGAAAGTATCTCTGCTGACAGAAAGATGTAGATTCATCAAACGACAGAACGACGATAGTGTTCCAAAGTTAAACATAGCCAAGAGATATGAGCAGGAGGCTAACAGAAATAACGAGCCGTTGTAGCATCAAGTATACTTTACCAACGTAATGTTTGGCGCGCTGCAGTGTATTCAGGAAACTTTGCTGTAGAGTACAAAATAGGAAATCTCTTCCGTAGTAACTGTACAGTTATATTGTTCATCAGTCAGGGTTCTTCTCAGGTAGTATTAATGGAATAGTTAATGAAGATACAACAGAGAGGGTTGAGTTTTATTTGGGTTAGATTAGTAAACTTCTACGTCTCGCAGCTGTTCCGAGAGCTAATGTTCCGATAAGAGTATAATGTATATTACATCCTCTCACACACAGGTAGCCGATAATGAGATAGCCATGTCGAGCAAATCCAATAAACTGGCGTCGTTGCGAAGGCTTACCGAGAATCATCCTTTCCACACACCATTCGCGAATGAAATAAGAAAGGAGGGAAATGCTATTGGTAACTGAATTACCCTCTGCCACACACGCTCCAGGGGAAACAAAAATTTGATTTTCAATATTTCGTGTAGTTAATGATCGAATTAAAAAATTTGAAATACAGTCATAATCTACTCGTTAAGAGGTATACTCTTACGTTAAAAGTTAAACGCAGTAAGACAATTATTACAGCTAGAAACCGTGTGTTTGTGCTGAGGCAGCCTAACCGATGGCGCGCAAGTACCTGGACTTTATTCACCCATTTTTCGAAAATTAGCGACAACCAACGTGCTTTACATGTCATTTCAAATCTTTGGGAAAATTTTTCTCCTTGATGGCCTCCATTAAATGGTGAAAGGAAACAAGTTTCCCGAGTACTACATTTTCACTGTTCAGGCAATAAAACTGCATTCTGTCAGTTCTGTAAATTACCTACATGAATTTCAAAAAGCGTTGTTAGAATAGGAAACTGTCCTCTTTTCGGACATCTGCAGCTGTTTATGGAAGCGTTCGTTTGTTCAAGAAGATGGAATTTCCCAGAATTTTGCAGTTATTGTGGGAGGGTTTATAAATTAAATCTTTGATGAATGGACTGGAAGACGGGGCACTATTAAATAACCCCCACGATTTCCAGATATTGCACCCACGGATTTTTCAGTGTAGGGTATACTATAAAATGAAGTTTATTCCGTCAAGGTCGAAGATGAACAGGGACGAATACATTCAGAGTATGAAAACCTATGGCGCCAGAATATTTGCGGCAACATTCGCAAATCAGCGTTGAAAAGATACAATGTTTGCTCAGAACAGCAGGAAAACCACTTTGAGCATCTTTTCTAGGTCCTTTGAACATGGGTTTCTGTGTTGATAATGAATTTGTATTTTCATTTGTTTAATTATATTACACCAAACGCGTTTTTTTACTACTAGCTTACAGGTCGGCCTGTATTAGTGGGCCGAAACTGATACCCAGAAGTAGAGAGCCCTCGTTCACGACGTTGTGAACAAATAGTACGGGGACTACTTTTTTCAGCCTCCGATCGGTCGCAAAATCAAAACTGCAATGAAAATCCGATAAAGCTTATGCACAGTATTTCAAGTATGAACGTCCATTGCGTCACGTCGCTCTTTTTAGTTTTAAGTGCACAATGAGCACGTAAAGATCCCCAGAAAACAGTGTCTCCCACCAAATGTGAGTGCCCACCGAGCGGTTGGGCCTGATTTCACGCAGCCCACATAAAGCAACTGTCATGCGTTTCCTTCTTTTCAGCTGCTAGCTGTAGGGGCAATGAGAACGCTTCTCTGGCGTTTTAGATGGGAAGTGTTTGACTTGGCTTCCTGAACGCCTGACTATGAGGACAGCATTTTCAAGCTGATGAGCTGTAGACTATCATAGGGAACTGGCGGGAATCACCCCTTCTGCGTTTTAAGGAGATATTAGAAAGTTAGTGCCCCACTATAACAAATGTCAACGTCTGAACGACGACTGCTGGTAAGATTGTATGCCCTCCTTAAATGCACAATCCCAAGACGATCATTGTGCTAGACTTGATTTATGGAGGGCATACGCATCTGTACAGCAGACAATCTTATCAACAGGAACAGAGAATTTCAGCTAAGCACTGCCTGGAATGCAGCATTGCCTGCCATTAAATTGTACCTTCAGCATCATCATTCTGGGCTTGTGTTTAAAGGGAAAGGGGACAGACAATCTTATCAACAGGGATGCGGGAACAAGGGAAACAAGGGAAACAACAATCTCAGATTTATCACCCGACGTAGCGAACTGCACAGGATTACTTAAGGTTTTAACCACAGGAGCATCCGGAAGCATATTCATTGCCCACTGTGCACACGCGCAATGTCTTTCCTCGGCTGCCGGTACAGGCAGTATGAGCGCCACATTCTACTTACTGAGAGCGTCTTACCGCGCTTTCCTACTCTTGCGCGATTATCACCAGTCGCGTCTTGCAGCAGTGACGGCGACAGCTAGCACCACCTAAAGATGTCCAACAATTGCCAGGCGAAGATCACAAGTACACCAACGACGCTACTATATGGCCCAATGTTGTGCAGCCGGCCGTTGTGGCCGAGCGGTTCTAGGTGCTTCAGTCCGGAACCGCGCTGCTGCTACGGTCGCAGGTTCGAATCCTGCCTCGGGCATGGATGTGTGTGATGTCCTTAGGTTAGTTAGGTTTAAGTAGTTCTAAGTTCTAGGGGACTGATGACCTCAGATGTTGAGTCACATAGTGCTTAGAGCCATTTGAACCAACCCAATGTTGTGCATGCGCATATCGTGGCCTGCGTCTCACAGAAATGCGCATGGTGGACAAGCCAGAGTGGCCCAGAGAGTTACAACTCCAGCAATCGCTTCTCGGCTTTTGGCAAGATCAATGTGTAGTTTTATTTTCAAGGTCACAACTTTATGAAAATGTATAGTCATATTACCAACAAGAACCACAATTTCACATACACTATGTTCTTTACACCATACATAAATTGCCTCATCAGGGCCAACTTTATGTCTATGACCTGTTCTTACAACAGAAGCCATGTTACCACTAAAATAAGATATGTGGTGTATGGTGTGTGTGTGTGTGTATGGTGTACTCAACCAGGGACCTAGATACGACGGAGAGGCTTCGTCCCCGCCGTAGCCCTCGGTGGTTCACAACCCCACAACAGGCTACAGCAGTCCACTCACCCACTGCCGCCCCACACCCAATCAAGGGTTATTGTGCGGTTCGGCCCCCAGTAACCCCCCCCCCCACTCCGCCCCGCCCCTCCTTACGGGGAACGTCTCATACCAGACGGGTGTAGCCCCACATGTTTGCGTGGTAGAGTAATTATGGTGTACGTGTACGCAGAGACAGTGTTTGCGCAGGAATTGCTGACATAGTGTAACTAAGGCGGAATAAGGGGAACCAGCGCACATTCGACGAGGCAGATGAAAAACCGCCTTAAAAACCATCCACAGGCTGGCCAGCAAACCCAACCGGATGCTAATGCGCCGGGCGGATTCGTGCTGGGCACCGGTACGCCTTTCCGCTCGGGAAGCAGCGTGTTAGACCGCGCGGCTAGACGAGCGGGCAAAATAATATGTACCTAAGTCTCTGTTATAATTTTCACGTACATTAAAAGTACGATAATTAATGACACCACGACTATTGAAACTTTGAGGAACACTGATTTCAAAAATTCTTCCGCACCATCCAACAGCAACAGTCAAGCAGCCACCACCATGGGAAAACAATCAGCATTACTAATGCTAAAATTCAGTATTCTTCCGACGAAAACACAGTGTCCATCCGCAGCAATGAAGGATCCAATTTCGTTCAACTTGACTTTATTTTTCGTAACCATGGTCCCCGTCGTAATGTTTACGTTATCATTAGCTTTATATACAGAAGCACATGAGCGCCGGCTCTGCCTGTAACGACACATCTCCGTGAGTCATTCAAAGCAGTTGCCTGTGCAGCAGCCCGAGCAAGTCTGGCAGACTGTATATTTTCTTAAATAACGTTGCGAACTTCAAAAAAAAAAATCATCATCATCATTTAAGACTGATTATGCCTTTCAGCGTTCAGTCTCGAGCATAGCCCCCCTTATACAGTTCCTCCATGATCCCCTATTCAGTGCTAACATTGATGCCTCTTCTGATGTTAAACCTATTTCTTCAAAATCATTCTTAACCGAATCCAGGTACCTTCTCCTCGGTCTGACCCGACTCCTCCTACCCTCTACTGCTGAATCCATGAGTCTCTTGGGTAACCTTGCTTCTCCCATGCGTGTAACATGACTCCACCATCTAAGCCTGTTCGCCCTGACTGCTACATCTATAGAGTTCATTCCCAGTTTTTCTTTGATTTCCTCATTGTGGACACCCTCCTGCCATTGTTCCCATCTACTAGTACCTGCAATCATCCTAGCTACTTTCATATCCGTAACCTCAACCTTGTTGATAAGGTAACCTGAATCCACCCAGCTTTCGCTCCCATACAACAAAGTTGGTCGAAAGATTGAACGGTGCACAGATAACTTAGTCTTGGTACTGACTTCCTTCTTGCAGAAGAGAGTAGATCGTAGCTGAGCGCTCACTACATTAGCTTTGCTACATCTCGCTTCCAGTTCTTTCACTATGTTGCCATCCTGTGAGAATATGCATCCTAAGTACTTGAAACCGTCCACCTGTTCTAACTTTGTTCCTCCTATTTAAAAAAAAAAAAAAAAGCTACTCGTTGATCTTGCCAAAAGCCGAGAAGCGATTCTTGGTGCTGTAGCTCTCAGGGAAACCCTGGCATGATCTCTGTGTGAGGTACCCTTGTGCATCTCCGAGTGCGCTTGCTCAACACTGGGCCGTATAGTAGTGTAATTTATGGACTTGTGATCTTCGCTCGCTGCAGAGCCGGCGCTCACGCGCACTTGTGTGTAAAGGTATTGATGATGTAAGCATTACGACGGTTCTTTAGTTACGAAAAATAATGCACATTGTTATTTGGCGGCAGACCTCAAACTAGTATTTGCAAGACGTCTGTCGAACCGAGCGAGGTGGCGCAGTGGCTAGCACCCTGGACTCGCATTCGGGAGGACGACGCTTCAGTCCCGCGTCCGGCCATCCTGATTTAGGTTTTCCGTGATTTCCCTAAATCGCTCCAGGCATATGCCGGGATGGTTCCTTTGAAAGGGAACGGCCGAATTCCTTCCCCGTCCTTCCCTAATCCGATGAGACAGATGACCTCGTAGTTTGGTCTCTTCCCCAAAAACAACCCCAACGTCTGTCGAAGAAGCTGTAAGGCGTTGGTTTCCATTTCGCGGCCGATCAGAGTAAAAAAAAAAAAAAAAAAAAAAAAAAAAAAAGTAGATGATGATGACGGTGAGTGTGGCAAGTGGCGGATGGCGCACCTGGTACTGGTCCTCGAAGGCGCGCAGCACCTCGGCGACGGACTTGTTCCGGAGGCAGCGCAGCATGAGCGCCGAGTCGGGCGCGAGGCAGCCCAGGCTGCGTGCGATGCCGCGCGAAGAGTTGGCCGGGTGGCGGGAGCGCGCCCACGGCGCCGCCACGCTGCCCGACATGACGATCGCGCGGTGGAACAGCCCTGTGGCAGGCACGACACGCGTCTGAGGAGCACTCGCTGCTGGTCGTCAAAATTTGCAAAAGCGTGATGGGTGCCATGTAACGAATGTGAAAGATGCATGAAGTTTTAAGGGCCCCACACCCGAGAGACGGATCGCAGCGGTCCGTCGTACGTGATACCGCGTGCAATCGGTCGCTCGCGTCGACATCTCACACACGAGCAATTTGTCGAGCAGTGAAACTTCCTGGCAGATTAAAACTGTGTGCCGGACCGAGACTCGAACTCGGGACCTTTGCCTTTCGCGGGCAAGTGCTGTACCAACTGAGCTACCCAAGCACGGCTCACGCCCCCTCCTCACAGCTTTACTTCTACCAGTACCTCGTCTCCTACCTTCCAAACTTTACAGGAGCTCTCCTGCGAATCTTGCAGAACTAGCACTCCTGAAAGAAAGGATACTGCGGAGACATGGCTTAGCCACAGCCTGGGGGATGTTTCCAGAGTGAGAAAGTTTGGAAGGTAGGAGACGAGGTACTGGCAGAAGTAAAGCTGTGAGGACGGGGCGTGAGTCGTGCTTGGGTAGCTCAGTTGGTAGAGCACTTGCCCGCGAAAGGCAAAGGTCCCGAGTTCGAGTCTCGGTTCCGCCAGGAAGTTTCATATCAGCGCACACTCCGCTGCAGAGTGAAATTCTCATTTTTTCGAGCAGTTTCAGTCAGTATTGCGAATGACACTGTGTCGAGGAGTATGGAAAATGAACTGTTGTGTATAGGTGCTGCAGCTGATTTCCGTATCCCCACGAATACAGGGTGTTCATAAAGTGCGGGAACACTTTCAATTATTTATAGCACAAGAACCAGACATTGGACAGATAACGTACATATGCCATTTTGAAGAGAAAACCTAAATTTTTTTTATGTGTACCGCCACAGCTTAGTTTGATAATTTGCCGATAGTCAGCGCTAGGCGCAAACATGGCGAATTCAGGTGCGGAGCGAGCTTTCTGTGTGTTGGAGTTCGAAAAAAAAAAGTGTGCTACAGCTGTTCAACGGATGTTCCTTGTTGGTGGCTACTTACCGCATTTGGTTCCAAACATCCGTTGAACAGCTGTAGCACACTTGTTTCTTGCCGGCCGGGGTGGCCGAGCGGTTCTAGGCGCTACAGTCTGGAATCGCGCGACCGCTACGGTCGCAGGTTCGAATCCTGCCTCGGGCATGGGTGTGTGTGATGTCCTTAGGTTAGTTAGGTTCAAGTAGTTCAGAGTTCTAGGGGACTGATGACCTCAGAAGTTGAGTCCCATAGTGCTCAGAGCCAGTTGAACCATTTCAACACTTGTTTTTGTGGAACTCCAACACACAGAAAGCTCGCTCCGCACCTGAACTCGCCATGTTTGTGACTAGCGCTGACTATCGCTACACTGTGGCGATATACATACTTGCAAAACATAAACAAGAATTATAATTTATTAAACTTGTCTCGAAACGCTTTACTTGGGAACTGCGACTAACTTCACAGACTTTATAAATTTAAAATTATAATTCGCGTTTATTTGAAACATGAATAATAATTTATTGAGCTTTTTTCGAAACGCCTTTCTTGGGAACTGTGGGTTACTTAATAGAGTACGCGTACATTACATTTTCTACTGAAGTCAGATGCGTTGTGTACATCTTTCCAGTGTGCCATTACAATTCCTTATACGTGTATTAGTCATCAATTCCTTTTTTTTCATTGGTCTTATAATTTAACTGCAAGTATATATACATAATTTACTCGGTGTGTCTGTAGAGATATTTTCAGCGGTAAGACTACTGATAACTGTAACTGTTGTTATAAAATGTATGAAGGAGAGTTATATTATAAGGAATGACAGGTGACTTGAATATAACTGTATAACAGATTTACCCTGAACATTTAAATTAAAATGTCATCTTAATATTACAGTACAGGCACGTATCGCGTATCATCCTGTTTACAAATTAAAGACTTAATAATGCACATGATTATTTCAGAAATAACTCAAAATCATAAGAGGAAGCCCATTGTATCACGGCTACTACTATGAGCTTCCCATCAATTCTACTTCTACAGGGTGTTTCAAAAAGGACTTAACAATTTTGAAAATTCATATAGTTAATTCATAGTACCTACAGAGATGATTGTAGAATTGCTAAGGAAATTCATCAACTTTTGTCTCGCGTAGTTCTCTAGTGCCGAATCGTAGCGTAAGAAGCGCTAGCGGCAGTTGTGTTAAAGATGATGCCTTCAGTGGATCCGAGCGTGCTAGCTGTGTGTTTTGGTTTGAAGAATCGAAGTCGGCGAAAACAGTCCAGCGTAATTTCCGTACCAAATACACTAAAGATCCCCCTCGTTGGCATACAGTTTATGAGTGGCATAAATATTTTGTAGAAAAAGGGTGCTCGGTAAGACATGGGAAATCATCAGGTCGTCCAGCACATCTGACGACATGGTTGAGCGAGAGATACAATGTTTTGTCAACAGCCCTACGAAATCGACCCAGCGTGTATCACTCGCGAACTGCAAATCCCACGTATGACTGTTTGGCGTGTGTTGAGAAACAGCTTGCATATGAAACCGTACAGATTGACGATCGTAAAAGCAATAAATGACACCGATAAAACTGCTTGCAAGAACTTCTGTTCGGATATGTTAAATCGATTACACGAGGATGAACGTTTTTTTGAACAAGATCATCTTTACTGACGAGTCGAATTTTCACTTAAGTGGCAAGGTTAACACACATAACTGTAGGATTTTGGGCAGTGAAAATCCACATCAAATATTGCAACATGTTCGTGATAGCCCTAAAATGAACGGTTTTTACGCATTGAGCAAGAACAAAGTGTATGCCCCATTTTTTCCGTGACAGAGCCATCAACGGGATAGGTACCTGGATGTTGTTGTTGTTGTGATCTTCAGTCCTGAGACTGGTTTGATGCAGCTCTCCATGCTACTCTATCCTGTGCAAGCTTCTTCATCTCCCAGTACCTACTGCAACCTACATCCTTCTGAATCTGCTTAGTGTATTCATCTCTTGGTCTCCCTCTACGATTTTTACCCTCCACGCTGCCCTCCAATACTAAATTGGTGATCCCTTGATGCCTCAGAACATGTCCTACCAACCGATCCCTTCTTCTGGTCAAGTTGTGCCACAAACTTCTCTTCTCCCCAGTCCTATTCAGTACTTCCTCATTAGTTATGTGATCTACCCATCTAATCTTCAGCATTCTTCTGTAGCACCACATTTCGAATGCTTCTCTTCTTGTCCAAACTATTTATTGTCCACGTTTCACTCCCATACATGGCTACACTCCATACAAATACTTTCAAAAACGGCTTCCTGACACTTAAATCTATACTCGATGTTAACAAATTTCTCTCCTTCAGAAACGCTTTCCTTGCCATTGCCAGTCTACATTTTATATCCTCTCTACTTCGACCATCATCAGTTATTTTGCTCCCCAAATAGCAAAACTCCTTTACTACTTTAACTGTCTCATTTCCTAATCTAATTGCCTCAGCATCACTCGACTTAATTCGACTACATTCCATTATCCTCGTTTTGCTTTTGTTGGTGTTCATCTTATATCCTCCTTTCAAGACACTATCCATTCCGTTCAACTGCTCTTCCAAGTCCTTTGCTGTCTCTGACAGAATTACGATGTCATCGGCGAACCTCAAAGTTTTTATTTCTTCTCCATGGATTTTAATACCTACTCCGAATTTTTCTTTTGTTTCTTTCACTGCTTGCTCAATATACAGATTGAATAACTTCGGGGGGAGACTACAACCCTGTGTCACTCCCTTCCCAACCACTGCTTCCCTTTCATGTCCCTCGACTCTTATAACTGCCATATGGTTTCTGTACAAATTGTAAATAGCCTTTCTCTCCCTGTATCTTACCCCTGCCACCTTCAGAATTTGAAAGAGAGTATTCCAGTCAACATTGTCAAAAGCTTTCTCTAAGTCTACAAATGCGAGAAACGTATGTTTGCCCTTCCTTAATCTAGCTTCTAAGATAAGTCGTAGGGTCAGTATTGCCTCACGTGTTCCAACATTTCTACGGAATCCAAACTGATCTTCCCCGAGGTCGGCTTCAACTAGTTTTTCCATTCGTCTGTAAAGAATTCGCGTTAGTATTTTGCAGCTGTGACTTATTAAACTGATAGTTCGGTAATTTTCACATCTGTCAACACCTGCTTTCTTTGGGATTGGAATAATTATATTCTTCTTGAAGTCTGAGGGTATTTCGCCTGTTTCATACATCTTGCTCACCAGATGGTAGAGTTTTGTCAGGACTAGCTCTCCCAAGGCCGTCAGTAGTTCCAATGGAATGTTGTCTACTCCGGGGGCCTTGTTTCGATTCAGGTCTTTCAGTGCTCTGTCAAACTCTTCACGCAGTATCGTATCTCCCATTTCATCTTCATCTACATCCTGGTCCATTTCCATAATATTGTCCTCAAGTACATCGCCCTTGTATAGACCCTCTATATACTCCGTCCACCTTTCTGCTTTCCCTTCTTTGCTTAGAACTGGGTTTCCATCTGAGCTCTTGATGTTAATACAAGTGGTTCTCTTATCTCCAAAGGTCTCTTTAATTTTCCTGTAGGCAGTATCTATCTTACCCCTAGTGAGATAAGCCTCTACATCCTTACATTTGTCCTCTAGCTATCCCTGCTTAGCCATTTTGCACTTCCTGTCGATCTCATTTTTGAGACGTTTGTATTCCTTTTTGCCTGCTTCATTTACTGCAATTTTATATTTTCTCCTTGCAACAATTAAATTCAATATTTCTTCTGTTACCCAAGGATTTCTACTAGCCCTCATCGTTTTACGTTCTTGATCCTCTGCTGCCTTCACTACTTCATCCCTCAGAGCTACCCATTCTTCTTCTACTGTATTCATTTCCCCCATTCCTGTCAATTGTTCCCTTACGCTCTCCCTGAAACTCTGTACAACCTCTGGTTCTTTCAGTTTATCCAGGTCCCATCTCCTTAAATTCCCACCTTTTTGCAGTTTCTTCAGTTTTAATCTACAGGTCATAACCAATAGATTGTGGTCAGAGTCCACATCTGCCACTGGAAATGTCTTACAATTTAAAACCTGGTTCCTAAATCTCTGTCTTACCATTATATAATCTATCTGAAACCTGTCAGTATCTCCAGGCTTCTTCCATGTATACAGCCTTCTTTTATGATTCTTGAACCAAGTGTTGGCTATGATTAAGTTGTGCTCTGTGCAAAATTTTACCAGGCGGCTTCCTCTTTCATTTCTTAGCCCCAATCCATATTCACCTACTACGTTTCCTTCTCTCCCTTTTCCTACTACCGAATTCCAATCACCCATGACTATTAAATTTTCGTCACCCTTCACTATCTGAATAATTTCTTTTATTTCATCATACATTTCTTCAATTTCTTCGTCATCTGCAGAGCTAGTTGGCATATAAACTTGTACTCCTGTAGTAGGTGTGGGCTTCGTATCTATCTCATCATCATCATCATCATCATTTACGACTGATTATGCCTTTCAGCGTTCAGCCTGGAGCATAGCCCCCCTTATACAGTTCCTCCATGATCCCCTATTCAGTGCTAACATTGATGCCTCTTCTGATGTTAAACCTATTACTTCAAAATCATTCTTAACCGAATCCAGGTACCTTCTCCTCGGTCTGCCCCGACTCCTCCTGCCCTCTACTGCTGAATCCATGAGTCTCTTGGGTAACGTTGCTTCTCCCATGCGTGTAACATGACCCCACCATCTAAGCCTGTTCGCCCTGACTGCTACATCTATAGAGTTCATTCCCAGTTTTTCTTTGATTTCCTCATTGTGGACACCCTCCTGCCATTGTTCCCATCTACTAGTACCTGCAATCATCCTAGCTACTTTCATATCCGTAACCTCAACCTTGTTGATAAGGTAACCTGAATCCACCCAGCTTTCGCTCCCATACAACAAAGTTGGTCGAAAGATTGAACGGTGCACAGATAACTTAGTCTTGGTACTGACTTCCTTCTTGCAGAAGAGAGTAGATCGTAGCTGAGCGCTCACTGCATTAGCTTTGCTACACCTCGCTTCCAGTTCTTTCACTATGTTGCCATCCTGTGAGAATATGCATCCTAAGTACTTGAAACCGTCCACCTGTTCTAACTTTGTTCCTCCTATTTGGCACTCAACCCGTTTATATTTCTTTCCCACTGACATTACTTTCGTTTTGGAGATGCTAATCTTCATACCATAGTCCTTACATTTCTGATCTAGCTCTGAAATATTACTTTGCAAACTTTCAATCGAATCTGCAATCACAACTAAGTCATCCGCATATGCAAGACTGCTTATTTTGTGTTCACATATCTTAATCTCACCCAGCCAGTCTATTGTTTTCAACATATGATCCATGAATAATATGAACAACAGTGGAGACAGGTTGCAGCCTTGTCTTACCCCTGAAACTACTCTGAACCATGAACTCAATTTACCATCAACTCTAACTGCTGCCTGACTATCCATGTAAAGACATTTAATTGCTTGCAAAAGTTTGCCTCGTATTCCATAATCTTGTAGAACAGACAATAACTTCCTCCTAGGAACCCGGTCATATGCCTTTTCTAGATCTATAAAGCATAGATACAATTCCCTGTTCCACTCATAACACTTCTCCATTATTTGCCGTAAGCTAAAGATCTGGTCCTGACAACCTCTAAGTGGCCTAAACCCACACTGATTTTCATCCAATTGCTCCTCAACTAATACTCGCACTTGGTGTGATTACTGCTTTTGTCCAGTGTCTGATGGAACCTGTCCCGACTCCCAGGCCATTTCAATTATCCTGTGTAGCCATTTAAGACCTGACATTCCACTGTATTTGATGAGTTCCGACTTAATTTCATCCACCCCAGCCGCTTTATTGCACTGCAATCTATTGACCATTTTTTCCACTTCCTCGAATGTGATCCTATTTCCATCATCATTCCTATCCCATTCTACCTCGAAATCTGAAACATTACTGATCGCATTTTCACCTACATTGAGCAACTCTTCAAAATATTCCCTCCATCTTCCCAAGGCATCCACAGGATTCACCAGCAGTTTTCCTGACCTGTCCAAAATACTTGTCATTTCCTTCTTACCTCCCTTTCGAAGACTGCTAATTACACTCCAGAATGGTTTTCCAGCAGCATGACCCATAGTCTCCAACCTGTTTCCAAAGTCTTCCCACGATTTCTTCTTGGATGCTGCAATTATCTGTTTGGCTTTGTTTCTTTCTTCAACGTAACTTTCTCTGTCTATCTGGGTTCTGGTATGTAGCCATTTTTGATACGCCTTCTTTTTCCTTTTACAGGCTGCCTTGACTGTATCATTCCACCAAGCTGTTTGCTTCTTCCTACTTTTACACATTACTGTTCCAAGACATTCTTTAGCCACATCTAGTACTGTGTCCCTGTACCTTGTCCATTCCTTTTCCAATGACTGTAATTGGCTACATTCAACTAACTGGTACCTTTCTGAGATCGCTGTTATGTACTTGTGCCTGATTTCCTTATCCTGAAGTTTCTCCACTCTTATCCTCCTACATATGGACCTTACCTCCTGCACTTTCGGCCTCACAATCCCAATTTCACTGCAGATTAAATAATGATCAGTGTCATCAAAGAATCCCCTGAATACACGTGTGTCCCTCACAGCCTTCCTGAATTCCTGATCTGTTATTATATATCTATCTTGGCCACAATAATGCGTTCACTATGCTGTTTTAATAGCTTACCCGCATTCCTATTTTCCTATTCATTATTAAACCTACTCCTGCATTATCCCTATTTGATTTTGTGTTTATAACCCTGTAGTCACCTGACCAGAAGTCTTGTTCCTCCTGCCACCGAACTTCACTAATTCCCACTATATCTAACTTTAACCTATCCATTTCCCTTTTTAAATTTTCTAACCTACCTGCCCGATTAAGGGATCTGACATTCCACGCTCCGATCCGTAGAACGCCAGTTTTCTTTCTCCTGATAACGACATCCTCTTGAGTAGTCCCCGCCCGGAGATCCGAATGGGGGACTATTTTACCTCCGGAATATTTTACCCAAGAGGACGCCATCGTCATTTAATCATACAGTGAAGCTACCTGGATATGTTACAACAATTTGTGATACCAAAGATCGATGAAGACGACCAAGAGCGAAATGGTTACTTCATGCAAAATGATGCACCCCCCCACTACCTGGCTGATGCCTGGGATTTTCTCAGTGATCGGTTTCCAGGTCAGTGGATTGGGAGTGATGCTTCAGTTGGATGTCCCACAAGTTCCCCAGGCCTGACACCACTCGATTTTTTTATGGGGATTCGTCAAGGATATCGAGTTTGTACTTCCTGTGCCGGTTTCTCTACCTGAACTTAGAGCAAGAATTTACGCCGCCACTGAGCAAGTTACACCTGCAATGCCACAGCGAGTTTGGGAAGAAACTGACTTCCGATGAGATGTGTGCACGATAACCAACGGAAACCACATACAACATCTTTAGTTTAAGGTAAAAAACTTGATGTGTTTCCCTACAAACTAACACTAAACCTATCTCTACATCTTCTTTCAATAAATTAATACGAATTTTTAAAGGTGTAATGTCCTTTTAGAAACACCCTGTATAACACAAGGTTCAAAATGCTACTCACTGCAAAATCGAAGGGTATCATTTCTTAATATAAATGATAACTCCGGCTCCCATTTCATTTCTCAGAGCAGTCTGTGGTCCATGAATAATTATAAAAATCCGAACGTAAATTTCTCTCTCAACATGGGCAAAGGGAAACGAAACAAAACTGCACAGCCACGCTTGATAAATAGAGAAACTAGTCTCTGCCACATTGCCATACACCGCTACTAACCAGGTGGGCAGCCATACTGCTTGCACGAATCACAAGCGATACACCATATTGCCTGGGATTTCCATGCGATCAGCGGCCGATCGCTGCGATTTGCCCACACACGTGCGATCTACGGAGCAATCGGCCACCCGGGCGATGGATCGCTGCGATCCGTCGCTCGTGTTTGTGGTCCTTTAGATGAGCGAGCGCTAACATCTCAGCACAGCCGCACCAAGAAGAACGTAAGGGAAACGCTATCTACATCCTGAATAGAAGGAAAAATAACGCAGCAAGTTTCTCTTCAGAAGTCGCATTTCAGTGTTGTTTGTTTGTGAGAAGCTCGTGATATACCTCGGGGCAGAAGAATTTGAGAAGCACGTGTCGGAATTCGGTAATGGCAGGATCGTGATCTACCGAGAATGCAGTTTACTGTTTCCTGGCATGGCTGCTCGCATTATTCGGGGTCCAACGACAGTCGTGTGACTATGGAATCAATGCATTCAGGGAGGTCACACTCACCGCCATGAAACATCTCGACGACTCTATGCGGCCCTCACCCGCGACGACCGACATCTTTCAAGTACACTCCTCGGGTCTGCCGCCGCATGACGCTGTGCAGGTCCCACTATATTTTGTCCAAACAACTGTTCAAAGTCTTCAGGTGGTTCAGATCAACTAAAGATGACCTAAACACAAAATTAGAAGAATATGGAATGAAGATTAACAAGAAGGAAACGAAAAGCATGGTAATTGGAGGAAAGGGGAGAAAATGCCGTATGAAAATAGGGGGAGAGGGAATAGAGCAAGTGCATAACGTCAGTTACTTGGGAAGTGTAATAATGGATGATATGTATTGCTAAACAGAAATTAGGAAAAGAATTGCAATTGCAAAAGAAGGATTCAAGAGGAAACAGAAATTACTTTGTTGACCACTAAACAAAGATCTAAGGAAAAGACTTGCCAAATGTTACATCTGGAGCGTTGCACTACATGGTGCGGAGACATGGACATTGAGGAAGGAAGATGAAAGAAGATTGGAGGCACTAGAGATGTGAATATGAAGAAGAATGGAAAAAAGTGAAATGAGAAGACCGAGTAAGAAATGAAGAAGTATTAAGAAGAGTTGGAGAAGAAAGATACATGCTGAAAGTTATCAGAAAGAGAAAACTGAACTGGATTGGACATTGTTTGAGGAGCGACTGTTTATTGAAGGAAGGAAAAGAAGGAATGGTGGAGGGGAAAAGGGGAAGAGGAAAAAGAAGACATTAAATGCTGGACAATATAAAAGGAGACAAATATTCAGAAATGAAAAGACTGGCTATGGACAGACAAAAGTGGAAGAGGCTTAACCCAGGACAAGACCTGCTGTAAGGCAGAATAGCATACTACTACTACTACTTCAGGTGGTAGTAGTTATCATCGCAGCTGCTTCAACACGTGACTGATGACACCCGCGAAGCGGCGTCGAAATTTATCCGGCCAGGAGCAGGAATTATGCTTGCGGAGAAATGCGCTCACAGTCTGATAAAAGTGGCATTCATAGTGCCCCGTATCGGCAATCGAAAACAGGATTTCCGAGTGTGCAGAGTGGGCAATGACAGTGCCGCTGGACGCTGCTGTGGTTAAAGGCTGAATTAACTCTCTGCAAGTCAAGAATCGGAGATTCTCCTTTCCCCTGTTTCCAGTACTTAGCTGAAATCCCGTATCCCTGTTGATAAGATTGTCTGCCGTGCAGACACGTATGGCCTCCTTAAAAACAGTATTCCAGAACGCTGATCGTGTTTGTTTCATCTGAGAACTGGATGTCATTAAATTATACCATCAGCACCGTGATTCTGGGATTATTTTTTCAAGGAGGCCAGATATATCCTCATGGTAGACGGTCTTATCAACAAATATGCGGGCTTTCAACTAAGTACCATATGGAATATAGCACTGGCTGCCATTAAATTAAACTACTGGCCATTAAAATTGCTACACCAAGAAGATGACGTGCTACAGACGCGAAATTTAACCGACAGGAAGAAGATGCATTGATATGCAAATGATTAGCTTTTCAGAGTATTCACACAAGGTTGGCCCCGGTGGCAACACCTACAACGTGCTGACATGAGGAAAGTTTCCAGCCGATTTCTCATACACAAACAGCAGTTGACCGGCGTTGCCTGGTGAAACGTTGATGTGATGCCTCGTGTAAGGAGGAGACAAGCGTACCATCACGTTTCCGACTTTGATAAAGGTCGGATTGTAGCCTATCGCGATTGCGGTTTATCGTATCGCGACATTGCTGCTGGCATTGGTCGAGATCCAATGACTGTTGGCAGAATACGGAATAGGTGGGTTCAGGAGAGTAATACGGAACGCCGTGCTGGATCCCAACTGCCTCGTATCACTAGCAGTCGAGATGACAGGCATCTTATCCGCATGGCTGTAACGGATCGTGCAGCCACGTCTCGATCCCTGAGTCAACAGATGGGGACGTTTGCATGACAACAACTATCTGCACGAACAGTTCGACGACGTTTGCAGCAGCATGGACTATCAGCTCGGAGACCATGGCTGCCGTTGCCCTTGACGCTGCAACGCAGACAGGAGCGCCTGCGATGGTGTACTCAACGACGAACCTGGGTGCACGAATGGCAAAATGTCATTTTTTGGGATGAATCCAGGTTCTGTTTACAGCTTCATAATGGTCGCATCCGTGTTTGGCGACATCGCGGTGAACGCACACTGGAAGCATATATTCGTCATATGACATACTGGCGTATCACCCGGCGTGGTGGTATGGGGTGCCATTGGTTACACGTCACGGTCACCTCTTGTTCGCGCCGGCCGAAGTGGCGGTGCGGTTCTAGGCGTTGCAGTCTGGAACCGCGTGATCGCTATGGTCGCAGGGTCGAATCCTGCCTCGGGAATGGATGTGTGTGACGTCCTTAGGTTAGTTATGTTTAACTAGTTCTAAGTTCTAGGGGACTAATGACCTCAGAAGTTGAGTCCCGTAGTGCTCAGAGCCATTTGAACCATTTTTGAACCTCTTGTTCGCATTGACGGCACTTTGAACAGTGGACGTTACATTTCAGATGTGTTACGACCCGTGGATCTACCCTTCATTCGATCCCTGCGAAACCATACATTTCAGCAGGATAATGCACGACCGCATGCTGCAGGTTCTGTACGGGCCTTTCTGGATACAGAAAAAGTTCGACTGCTGCCCTGGCTAGCACATTCTTCAGATCTCCCACCGATTGAAAACCTCTGGTCAATGGTGTCCGAGCAACTGGCTCGTCACAATACGCCAGTCACTGCTCTTGATGAACTGTGGTATCGTGTTGAAGCTGCATGGGCAGCTCTGCTTGACTCACTGCCCAGGCGTATCAAGGCCGTTATTACGGCGAGAGGTGGTTGTTCTGGCTACTGATTTCTTAGGATGTATGCACCCAAATTGCTTGAAAATGTAATCACATGTCAGTTCTAGTGTAATATATTTGTCTAATGAATATCCGTTTATCAATTGTATTTCTTCCTTGGTGTAGCAATTTTAATGGCCAGTAGTGTAAAACAGGAGAAACAAGAGCATTCGATTAATGACCCGACGCCGCGCATTGTAGAGAATTCAGGTTTTAACCACCGGAGCGTTCTGCAGCATGTTGTTGCCCTCCGCGCAAGTGTGGAAGGCCTCTCTTCGCTTCCTGGTAGGGGGCCCTACGAGCGCCACGTTCATCCAACTGAGAGCGCCCTTCCACGCATGAGTAATTCCTGCTCCTTGCACGATAAATTTCGACACCGCCGCGCGATTATCACCAGTTGTTTCTTGCAGCAGTGGAGCAGGAAGGGCCACCACCGTAAGACATCCGCAGTGGTAACACCGGTTCCTGTCACGTCAAAGGAAGTAAGCGCTGTCGGGCTTGACTAGCACTTGGATGGGTGACCATCTGGGTCTGCCGAACGTTGCTGGCAAGCGGGTGCATTCAGCCCTCGTGATGCCAATTGAGAAGCTACTTGACTGAGGAATAGCGGCTCCAGTCACGAAAACTGACGAAGGCCGAGAGAGTGGTGAGCTGACCATATGCCCCTCCATATCCGCGTCCAGTGACGCCTGTCCGCTGCGGATGACACGGAGGTCGCTCAGTTCCGTTGGGCAACGGGAGGTCTGTTCGGACGGAGTGTCCCTACTGCACGAAGCCATGGCGTATTTGCTCTGTTGTTGATTAACTAGATAACGCAAGATCGCAGCCTGCCGATGCTGCGCTGCGTGCCTCGACACAGAGACTGTTCGACTGCTGTCCTGGTCTCCACTTTCTCCACATCTATCACCCATTGAAGTCAGATGATCGTGGGTTGTTGAGAGTGTATTTTCAGTGTAATAGAGATATAAAAATATATGGGGCTAAGAAATCAAATTAAATTACTTTGTACGGAGGCATCGAGTCCCTTACATCAAAACACTTGGAAAAGTCACTGATCAGTCTGCGTCGAGGTTGTAATAACCTCGGTGGAATATCGATTCACCCTGTATATACCACTTACACACTTCAAATTTTGTTATGTTTCGATTGTTTAGATGACTATGGAAATCGACTGTACCTATCTTTAACGAATTTCTAACGGGTGTTCTTACTAGCAATGTTTTAGTGTTCGTTTAATTAACTGTTAGATGCTGTAGGAAAACGTTGACATATTGGAAAATACCGCTGACTTTTCTTTTGTGGCAAAATACTCGTAGGTTTTCTAATACAGCCGTCGTGGAATAAAACTGCAGAATGTCTGGCAGAGACTTCTTTAATCACATAAGAGGGACTGACGCATACGCTTTTACGCTATAGCAGAAGACGCTGCAGCCAAGTTTGTAAAATTAAACTGAAAAGAGAGAAACATACGCCATTACTCTTGAATTCTGAATGCGCTCATAGCGAAAACTGATGCAAGCGAAATTATTCACTACTTCTTTTTTAATATAATCGTGAAGATAATGTCTAAGACAGTTGGTATAAATATTTAATATTACAGGGAACGAAAAATTCAGCTATATTCCTTGTGAATGTACTTACAGATCAGGACCTAATCCTTTCTTATGGAAAAGGAAACCCCGCGATCATGTCCTGAAGACTACACGATAGTCGACCAACCGCCGCGTCACAGGATATTAATTTTGTTGTTGTTTGAGAGTCGATAACCGGGTACTTCACTAGAGTATTGTCAGAAATATTCCGTTACTCTCAGTTCCTAACCCTTCTGCTATGAGAATAGTTTGACTATTTTCGTAACCAGTGAACAACAGACGAATTTTATAGAGAGAAACCTAACGTAAAACAAGTGTCTGCAAAACCAACCATTAACAATTTTTTTTGTATTGTCTTCTCTGGAAATTTCGTCCGTTAAGAATTATTATCCATAACAAGGGGAGTACAGGTTTGTCAAAGTCAGTGCTATAACCTGACAATGAGAGTGACTAACAACACTGAACTGTTTTTCTTGAATGGACGGTGGATGGTTTGGTGGAATTAACTTCATGGCAGTTCATTTTAAATGAAATACAAAGGCCGACGCGAAGTAGCTTTGGTAGCAATAATTTACAGTACTGTGATTTAATTTTATTGTTTTGAAATAGTTTCAGTTCACCCAGAATGTAAACATACCATTTCTGAACTATGAACGAACAAATAAGCGAATTTACGTTCTAACACTACAAGCAAGAGCAAGATGTTTTGACATTATTTTATATTATCCTCTGAAATTTGATTGGATAGGGGAAGGTAGGTACTCCCGTAAAGTAATCCAAAATCATGGAGAGGTATTGCTCAACAAAATATTTTATCTTCTTTCACAGATAAGTGAAAAAGGAGACATGCTACAAAATTTCCAGAATTATGTTTCATCAGACTATGAAAAATGGAATGAGTAGATAAATGTGAGTGTCGTCAGGTAACAGTCGGACGAATAATTTGTAAATATGTACAATAACTAGCACAAGTCATAAATATGTACAATAATTAGCAGAAGTCATAAACATGGAAATTCAAGAAAAATAGTCTCAGGTAAAAAAAAGTATAAGATATTGTTGCTGTTTATCAACACCTTTTGAGTTTCATTTGGAAGAAGCAACGAAGGAAATAAAAGAAAAGAACGAAAATTTCAGAATAAGAACAAAAATAGGTGAGAGACATGTCAGAGGTCTGGGGGTTGTAGTTCTTCTGGACGAAACTAATGAGCTACTGAACGGATTGGAACACAGAATATCAGTCAAGTACAAGTAAACCAAAGAGTAAAATAAAGAGAATAAAATTAAAGTGGGAAGAACGGCAGAAAGGAGAGCAGCGTCTTAACATAATAACTGAGAAGCGATATTGATAGAAGAAATGAGACACTTCTCCAATATGGAGAAAGTAATCACAAACTAACTTGTGCTCACGAAGAAAACTTTCATCATCAAGAGAGCTCTCTGGTATCAAATACGTGCAAATAAAGAAGCGATTAAAACTGAACATTTGAGGCACAGCGTTGTGTGGCTATGAAACCTGAATTTTGGGTGAGGTGGAGACGAAGAAACGGATAAATCTGGAATGTGGTGCTGCAAAAAGAAGCATAAAATTAAATAGCCAATCAGACTACGAAATGAGAAAATATTAAAAAAGATAGGTGTGGAAAGAATTCTAAAGAACACATTGTCCAGAAGAAAATAGGGATTAGCGAAAAATTCTGGGTCTCACACAGGGGACGTCTCACTGACGACTAACTCTTAATTCAGCCTTTCTTTAGAACTTATTTATCGTAGTTTTAGACAGGTACACATTTCTAAGATGTTTTTGTCAGTACGTGATAATTTATTTAAATTAAACGTCAATGACTGTTTAAAGTGCCTCATAGTATGAAATTATCATTATATCTCATAAGTAACATCCTCCAGTTCATAACACATTGAAGCGCCCAAGAAACTGGTATGGACATACGTATTCAAATACAGAGGTACGTAAACAGGCAGAATACGGCGCTGCAGTCAGCAACGCCTATATAAGACAAGAGTCCGGTGCAGTTGTTATACTGAGTTGCTGCTGCCTCAATGGCAGGTTATAAAGATTTAAGTGAGGTGGAACGTGGTGTTGTAGTCGGTGTACGAGCGATGGGACACAGCAACTCCGCGTAGCGAAGAAGGGGGGATTTTTCTGTACGGCCATTTCACGAGTGTACCGTGAATACTAGGAATCCGGTAAAACATCAAATGTTCGATATGGATGCGGCCGGAAAAAGATCGTGCAAGAACGGGACCAAAGATGACTGAAGATAATCGTTCAACGTGATAGAAGTGCAACCCTTCCGCAAATTGCTGCAGATTTCAATGCTGGGCTATCAACAAGTGTCAGCGTGCGAACCATTCAACAAAACATCATCGATAACGGCTTTCAGAGCCGAAGGCACGCTCGTGTACCCTTGTTGACTGCACGACATAAAGCTTTACTCCTCGGCTGGGCCCGTCAACACCGATATTGGGCTGTTGATGACTGGAAACATTTTGCCTGGTCGGACGAGTTTCGTTTCAAATTGTATCGAGCGGATGGATGTGTACGGGTATGGAGACAACCTCATGAATCTATGGACACTGCATATCAGCAGGAGACTGTTCAAGCTGGCGGAGGCCCTGTAATGGTGTGGGGCGTGTGCAGCTGGAGTGATATGGGGCTCTTGATACGTCTAGATACGACTCCGACAGGTGACACGTACGTAAGCATATTGTCTCATCACCTATCCATGTCTATTGTGCATTCCAACGGACTTGGGCAATACCCACGCGTCCAGAAGTGCTACAGAGTGGCTCTAGGAACACTTTTCTGACTTTAAACACTTCAACTGGCCATAAAACTCCCCAGATATAAAAAATAGAGCATATCTAGGATGCCTTGCATTGTGCTGTTCAGAAGAGATCTGTACCCCCTGGTAATCTTACGGATTTGTGGAGAGCCCTGAAGGATTCATGGTGTCAGTTCCCTCCAGCACTAATACAGACATTAGTCGAGTCTATACCACGCATGTTACGGTAATGCTGAGTGATCGCTGGGGCCCTACACTATATTAGGCAGGTGTACCAGTTTCTTTGGCGCTTCAGTGTATATGCTGTTAGGTAAGTTGATTCGCTCCCCTGACTTGGACAAGAAAGAACAGTAGAACGTATTCTTTCTTTTCTAAATAGTGGAGCCTAGTGGCGACTCTCTTACACAATGTTTAATTTATTGTCGTCATATTTTGAGTTATCAGTTGTCTTGCAATAGGATATTAAGTTAAGCTGTAATGTAACAAGCAGTGTGCTACAGTGTGAAAATGAATTGGACGTGCAGTGGTTATAAAGAAGCCAGTACTGTGAAAACCAGCAGATAACCAACCACCAAATTTCACATAACTACATAGTACTTGATAAACAGCCCTTGTAACTTGCTGATTGTGATCGAAGAAGCAAGTCTTACCAGAAACTGGAATCTCTCAGTTGCTCGATGGGGTTCAATCTTGGTCTGGTCCGTCACTTATCGCTTCTTTTACCTCTGTCACTCATTTGTTAATGAGAGAAATGCAGAGTAGAGCCGTGGTAAGGTGTGCCATTTAAACTATATGCCCCACCATAAGTTCAAAGAACGTACCACTTCCCATAAGACCATGTTTTGTTAAGCCCTGTGATGTTCAAACCAGTCTTCGTATCGAGGACACCTTTACATTACTTAATATTAAAAGAGAGAGCCTTCAAAATGAGTAGTTTTAGTGGGACATAAACATTTCATTTTCTCTGTATTTTGTTAAGTAATTATATTACCCAGTATATTCTCTGAAAATTATTTCGAGCAGTTAGTTCATGAGCCCACGTGAATAGTAAACGGCTGTGAAAACACACTTGGCCTCTTAGAAAAAAAATCCTGAGTTAATAACGAGTATCAAAACGGATACAGTATTTAGTGAACAGAGAGTTGTCGTAGCGAGATTGAATATTGTAACCCCTAAATCCTCCAAAAATAAACGATAAAGCAGATAAAAATTGACTTGACGCCTTCCTGAGAGACAATCTCCACTCCTTCCAAATAACGATATAAGTGTGGACCAGATGTGGCATGAATTTAAAGAAATAGTATCGGCAGCAATTGAGAGATTTATACCAAATAAATTAACAAACAGCGGACCTGATCCTCCTTGCTACACAAAACGGGTCAGAATTCAGAATACTGTTGCAGAAAAAAACGAAACGAACATACCACATTTAAACAGACACAAAATCACCAAGATTGGCGATGTTCTAGAAGCTCGAAATTTGGCGTAGACTTCAACGCGGGATGCTTATAGCAGTTTCAACAAAACTGCTCTACCACTTGCCCGCGAAAGGCAAAGATCCCGAGTTCGAGTCTCGATCCGGCACACAGTTTTAATCTGCCAGGAAGTTTCATATCAGCGCACACTCAGCTCAGAGTGAAAACCTTATTCTGGAAACATCCCCCAGCCTGTGGCTAAGCTATGTCTCCGCAATATCCTTTCTTCCAGGTGTGCTAGTTCTGCAAGGTTCGCAGAAGAGCTTCTGTGAAGTCTGGAAGATAAGAGACGAGGTACTGACAGAATTAAAGCTGTGAGGACGGGTTGTGAGTCGTGCTTGGGTAGCTCAGATGGTAGAGGATTTGTCCGTCAAAAGCAAAGGTCCCGAGTTCGTGTCTCGGTCCGACAGACAGTTTTAATCGGCCAGGAAGTTTCATATCAGCGCACACTCCACTGCAGAGTGAAAATCTCATTCTGGACTAATAAAGTCATTTGAATATCAAAACAAACTGGAAAACGATTTAAAAGAGACATATGTATTGTGCGAAAATTGGCAGTTGACCCTAAATAACGAAAAGTGTGAAGTCATCCACATGAGAGCTAAAAAGAATCCGTTAAACTACGGTTACACGATAAATCAGTCAAATCTAAAGGCAGTAAATTCAATTAAATACCTAGGAATTACAATTACGAACAACTTAAATTGGAAGGAACACTTAGAAAATATTGTGGGGAAGGCTAACCAAAGACTGCGTTTTATTGGCAGGATACTTACAAAATGTAACAGATTTACTAAGAAGACTACCAACACTACGCTTGTCCGTCGTCTTTTAGAATACTGCTTCACGGTGTGGGATCCTTATCAGATAGGACTGACGGAGTACATCGAGAAATTTCAAAGAAGTGCAGCACGTTTTGTATTATCACGAAATAGGAGAGAGAGTGTCACTGAAATTATACAGGATTTGGGATGGACATCATTATAACAAAGGCGTTCTTCGTTGCGGCGGAATCATCTCACGAAATTCCAATCACCAACTTTCTCCTCCGAAGGCGAAAATATTTTGTTGACACCGACTTACCTAGGGAGAAACGATCCCCATAACAACGGATATCAGACCTCATACGGAAAGATATAGATGTTCTTTATTTCCTCGCGCTATACAAGATTGGAACAATAGAGAATTGTGAAGCTGGTTCGATGAACCCTCTGCCACGCACTTAAATGCAATTTGCTGAGTATCCACGTAGATGTAGATCTTATTGACATGCACAATTATGCCACTGAAAAGCTTTTAATCCACTCACTACTTTGCCTCCTACATTAAAACATAGGAATGACTGGATTGTTAAGCATCCACAATATCTTATTCCAAACAGCAGATCATATATCACACTGTTCAACAAGGGTTCTATTTCTGATATTAAATTGTGTGCTTCCAAACCAGTTTACCATGGGAAATTCAAATATGTAAACAAAAATCGTTATTCATGGCAAACACACGGACGTTATTGAGAAATACGGGTATGTTGCCGCATCCAGTAGTGATGAAACTTGACAATTCCTTGTTCAACAGCAGATGGGAAGAATCAAACGTCACTGAGTCATCCCCCGCCAATTGACGGACGTAGTCCGGCGGAGCTCTTCCATGGGCGACAGCTGCCGACCCTGCTCCATGTGCTGATGCCGTCCCTCTCCCACGCCCGCTCCCGGCCATCTCAGCATTATGCCCCCGGCGCGCCCGTGTGGGCCCGCGTGTACGGGAGCAAAGTGGGCTGGACGCTCGCCACAGTCGTCGCGGCCCATGGGCGGCGTGTGACTTCAGTGCAGACATCGAAAGAGTTGGACCACTGCCAACATAACCAGCTCCGCCCGCGTACCCCCGCGGGACTCCCACCGCCGCCTCCTCCGCTGCCTCCTTCGGGTACAGACGTGGTCCTCGAGTCGCCACCACTGCCCTCGGTTGCTGCCTCCCCGCGAGCCTTACGCTGGCCCTCCCGGCTCCCAGGTAGATCGGCGGCTCCCTCCGCCGCCCGGGTCCGCCGTCATGGACACCTCGGACGGCCCTTCCTCCCCGCCAACGGCAGTTGGCGAGCCTGGGTCTTCTCCCATCTGCCAACCGCCGCGGCACCGTCCAGGGCGTTTCTGCCCCTACGCGCAAATTTCAGGGGGGAGGGATCTGGTACCGAACGCCGCAGGTTTCGGATTCCCGCCATACGGCATGGACCTCGATTATCACTAGAGGTCTCTGCAGCCATCTAACCGTAAGCCGTGGCTGCACGCGCTCCTGGCTTGCATATAATGTGAGGGCGCCACTGTGGAGCATGTGGTCCCAGCGGCCAATAGCGACGTACCCTATTTAAGCGCCTGCATATAACTCAGTGAGGTCCCAAGGTGGCTTCCATCAACTCCCCCTCCCGGATGATGGCCTCTCTCCCTCCATTTATCCCTCCTATCAGCTCTGATCCTCACCCGCCCCCCTTTCCTCCGTCCTTTTCGTGGGCTCCCTCTCCCCCCTTCCATCCTCTTTTTTTCCCCCACCTACCCTCTCTCTGCCCCCTTCTCTCCCCCGAGTCCTTTTGCATTTCCATCCTCTGCCTTTTCCCATTCCCTTTCGCGGCTGCCCTGCCCCTCCCCCCCCCCCCCTTATGAATCCTCTCCCTCCATTGGTTCCCCCCCCCTTTCGTTTATCCTGTCCTCCCTCCTTGTTTTCCCCCTCATCTGTCCCCCCCCCCCCAATCTGCCCTAGGCTATGGTGTGTCCTCCTTGTGCCGCCGACATTTTAGTGCAGTGTTTACACCGAGTGTTCACTATTGTGTGTCTTTTCCGAAGTGTTACGAACGGCCATAATACTGTCGCTGGCTGTGATTTTATATCTCTTGCCAACAGAAACCAGACTGTCGCCATGTTTCTTAATTGTCTGTCTACTATGTTACCTGTCTGCATCCTGTGTATTTTATTCGCTTTGCCAACCTTTTGCTTTATGTTTTAACTTTCCACAATTTTCCGCCGTTTTACAATTTAAGTCCCCGTTTTATCGCCTGATTTTATTGTTTCTTAACTTCTCCTTACGTTTTAAAAAAGTCTGTAGGCTGCAGAGTAGCGTAATAAGCTGCTGCCAGCCCGCCCCCTTCGGGGGGAATCGAAATACAATAAAGGAAAAAAAAACTCAGTGAGGCAGTCTGATACTGGCGTGAGTCTCTCGATATCTCGCTTACAGACATCGAGTTTACTTTGCTTATTTCCGTGTACGAGTGGACGTTGTCGATTTCGTGAGGCTTTCGCTTGTGACCCCCTTGCTTCTTGCGTGATGTTATTCCTGGTGTCTTGCTTGGTCGTCTGTCGTGTGCCCATCCTTTCCCGTTCGTCCGTCTTTTTTGTTTGCGGGCCGCTCCTGTTCGGTCCCGCCGCACTTTCGTTCACGGCAGTACAGAATAGTAAGGAGTGTAGAGAGTAGCTGTCGTTGACAAAATTACACAAGAGTTCATATCATTTACAGTTCTATAGATTGTTAGTGAGTTAGCTGAACTATTGATGAATCAGTTATTCGTTACATGCGCCCCACATTTTTCGGTTTAAATTTTACAAAGATTGTCATAGCTATTAAAAATTCACAAGCACAAATTTTAAGGACTATCTGTACGGATTACGAATCTTTATAGGGCTATGAGAAATAATTGTATACTTTCTAGCCTGTGATAAAAACGTGTTACATTAGAAAACCTTTTAATTTAAATAATTATTTTACCTTACCAACATCTGACTGAGTAGTACTTTAGTTGCTACAAAGGCAAAACGTCTGGAATCACTATTAATATTATCTACCACGCCAGTAATATGCAACGTAACCATTAATGGTCATAACACACTTGCCTGGGGTACCTCTAGAGGTACTTCCGCGAGTGTCGATGTATCTCCGTCTCAGGTAACATGCTGCGTCCTCCCTATCGAGAAATCCACGATGCGGACACAAATTTTGTTTGATACGCAATGTGATACTATTACAGTTAATAGCCGTTGGTTTGGTACGGAATCAAGAGCTATTCGGAAGCCACGAAACACTTTGTGAAGTGCTGCACTACATTTACAGGTATACTCCACGAGACAGCTTATGATGTGTGTTGGAGGGTACTTTGTGTAATAAGATCACTTCTCCCTACATCTACATCTATAGTACGCAAGCCACCTCATAGTGGATGGCGGAGGATACTTTCTGCATCCCCGTCACTTCCTTTCTTTTCCGTGCTGCGCGGGAAGAATGGTTCAAATGGCCCTGAGCACTATGGGAATTAACATCTGTGGTCATCAGTCCCCTAGAACTTAGAACTACTTAAACCTAACTAACCTAAGGACATCACACACATCCATGCCCGAGGCAGGATTCGAACCTGCGACCGTAGCGGTCACGCGGTTCCAGAGTGAAGCGCCTAGAACCGCACGGCCACACCGGCCGGCGCGGGAAGAATGACTGTCGGAAAATCTCTGTGTAGCTCGAATCTCTCTAATTTTATCTCCACAGCCTTCTCACAAGACGTACGTAGGAGGAAGCAATACAGCAGCTGACTCTTCTAAGAACATATGCTCTCGGAATTTTAACAGATTGTCACACCGTCCTGCACAACGCTTCTGTTGTAGCATCTGCTAAGCATCTCCGTAACGCTCTGGTGCTTGTTCAAACAACCTGTGGCGAAACGTGCTGCCGTTCTTGGGATATTCTGTGTTTAAACCCATCTGGAAAGCGTCTCATACTATGGAGAAGTAGTCAAGTATCTTTCGAACAAGGGTGGTGCAAGTCTTCGCGCAGGCAGATTACACTTTCCGTTGAGTTTTCCACTGGATCTCGGTCTGGCATCCTCCTTGCCTAGGATGGCTACTATGTGGTCATTCAATTTTAAATCCTTCTGTGGGCATAGTCCCAGACATTTAAAGAACGTGACTGTTTCCACTGATCGTACAACAACGAATTTTCTCCGTCCATGTTAGCTCATTACGTTACATTGGTGTATGTTGAGGGTCAGCTGCCAGCGCCTGCATCAAGTGCCAAGCGCGGATTCTCTATAGATCTTCCAGTATTTCACTACGATTTCAGGCGTTACGACTTCTCTATACTGAGAAACAGCAATCGAGAAGAGTCTCGTGGAGCTTCCGTCTTAATTTACTACATCATATACATACAGGGTGTTCCAAGAAGATGCACCATTTCACATGACCATATCTTCCACATGGATGAATATGGAAACTTGAGATTAATTCTAACTTACGGATAGGATTACAAAGTTTTTGTTTTCTGAAGAACCACCGGATTTTTAAAGGCTATACCTTTTAGAGCACGCACGTACGCAAAGTTAGGATAATTTTTGCCGCTAAGTTTGGAATCAAAGTTTCCATTTACCTTTCACAAATGTTCGACGTACCCTCCGCTGGTCGCGTGAGAAACATCCAGACGATAGTCGGACTCATCCATACTTTTGTAGCATGTCTGGAAATTTTTGTAATCTCTGTTGTTGCTGCCGGCCGCTGTCGCCGAGCGGTTCTAGGCGCTTCAGTCCGGAACCGCGCTGCTGCTACGGTCGCAGGTTCGAATCCTGCCTCGGGCATGGCTGTGTGTGATGTCCTTGGGTTACTTAGGTTTAAGTAGTTCTAAGTCTACGGGACTGATGACCTCAAATGTTAAGTCCCATAGTGCTTAGAGCCATTTTTTCTGTTGTTGCTACACAGCGTCTCATTTGCCACAAAGCTGCTGGAAAGGGTAGGCCACAGAGGAACACTTTCAGGAACACTGGCAAAAAAGTCACATACCGTGTTATAACACAGACTTTGAAAGAACAGTGCAGTACCAGATCAGCAAGCCACTTAAGCTGCGGCGGGGGCAGTCCCGTACTCGCGGCGAAAATCATGCCACAAAGTTTTTAACTAAATTGCATAACACATAGCTGTTTAACTGTCTTTTATTATAACTACAAGTTTCTGTTCACAGCATCATCACTGTGTGAAAAATCAAATATTAATATAATGTTACAGAATACATGAATATGGCAATACGTATACGTGGGGCGTTCAATAAATAACGTAAGACGGTTTTTCTCGGTCAATTACGGTTGAAAAGAAATGCGGAATTCGTTGTGGGACGTCGTTTTAGCCACTATAGTTTCACGAAGTTCCCATAGGTGGTGACGCTATACGTAGCCTTCAAAATGGCGTCTCTGACGGAGGTGGGCTGTAAGCAGAGCGCTGTCATTGAGTTTATTTTGGTGGAAATCCAGAGCATCACAGATATTCATAGGCCTTGCAAAGTGCCTACGGACACCTGGTAGTGAAAAAAAGCACGGTGAGTCAGTGGGCGAGGCGTCTGTCACAATCGCAACAAGGTCGCGCAAACCTGTCCGAGCCGGCCGTTGTGGCCGAGCGGTTCTAGCCGCTTCAGTATGGAACTGCGCGACCGCTACGGTCGCAGGTTAGAATCCTGCCTCGGGCATGGATGTGTGTGATGTCCTTAGGTTAGTTAGGTTTAAGTAGATCTAAGTTCTAGGGGACTGATGACCACAGATGTTAAGTTAAATAGTGCTCAGAGCCATTTGAACCAAACCTGTACAATCTCCCACGTGCCGGTTGGCAGCACACAGTTGCGATTCCTGGCATGCCGGAACGTGCGGACACTCTCATTCGAGGTGATCGAATCAAACACCTCGCTACTCATCTGTACGTCTCTGTTAGTAGTGCTGACATACTCCACCACCAGTTGGACTACCCTAAGGTGTGCCCGCACGGTTCCTCGCCGCCTAACAGAAGAATGTAAAGAGCAATGAAGGATGCACTCCGCGGGAAGCAGCACGTGGATGATGGGGAGGTTATTGGCGCAGCAAGACGTCGTCTCCGACGTCGATCAATGGGAGCATACAGGCCCTCCCAGTAAGATGGCATAAGGCCTTCGGAGATGGTATTGAAAAATATGGTTTTGTATCCAAAAGAGGAGGGAATAACATGATGTATTGGAATCCAAAATAAAACCAACCTACTTTGAGAAAAAATTGTGTTGCATTACTTAACGAACGCCCCTCGTAATTACTACCCCGCCTGAACTGCTGAACGTCTACAGAATCAAGTAGGTACCCTTGCACGAAATGCGGCGTGCATAATTTGAAGTCACAGTTACAGCGCAGGTTCAACTGTGATTTCAGTTAGGGCACACTAACTTTTGTGCAAGTATATCTGTTTTCTTCCGTATGTGTTTAGCAGTTCAACTAGGGCAGTAATTGTATGGTCTGGCATATTGATATATGCTATGACATGTGACTAATATCTGATTTTTCGTACCATTATGGTTGTGTAAACTGAAACCAATACTTATATTACACAGCTGTTTGTCAAGCATTTTAAAATATGCGCAACGATTGTTGGCAATCGCCTTCAGGAAATGTTAAGTGGCACCTGTTGAAATGGAGAACGCAAAACACTTTTTGATGCTCTCTTATCGGCATCTCAACTCGACCCGCGCTGGGTAATAAACCAACCAGCGAAAGAGCTATCTGCACCGTGGAGTCCCCAACCAGATTAACCAGCAGTTTACAACATGCGCCAAGCAGAAGATGTAGACTTGAGAAATGGACGGATCTCTTTGAACCAGCCCGTACAAGGTAAACAGTAATGGTCGTATAACACTGTCTTTTTAAGACATTAGTCAGGAAGAATCAATATTCGAAGAAGTGGGATACGGAAGTACTAAGGAATGACGAGATTCGCTTGAAATTATCTTAGGCTATAGATGCAGCAAATAAGGAATAGCTCAGTAGGTAGTACAGTTGAAGAGGAAAGGACGTCTCTAAAAAGGGCCATCACAGACGTTGGGAAGGAAAACATAGGTACAAAGAAATTAACTGCGAAGAAACCGTGGGTAACAGAAGAAATACTTCAACTGATCGATGAAACCAGGAAGTACAAAAATGTTCCGGGAAACTCAGGAACACAGAAATACAAGTCGCTGAGGAATGAGCCGGCCGGTGTGGCCGTGCGGTTCTAGGTGCTTCAGTCTGGAACCGCGTGACCGCTACGGTCGCAGGTTCGAATCCTGCCTCGGGCATGGATGTGTGTGATGTCCTTAGGTTAGTTATGTTTAATTAATTCTAAGTTCTAGGCGACTGTTGACTTCAGAAGTTAAGTCGCATAGTGCTCAGAGCCATTTGAACCATTTGAGCAGAGGAATGAAATAAATAGGAAGTGCAGGGAAGCTAAGACGAAATAGCTACAGGAAAAATGTGAAGACATCGAAAAAGAAATGATTGTAGGAAGGACAGACTAAGCACACAGGACAGTCAGAACAAGGGGGGTAACATTAAGAGTGCAACGGGAATTCCACCGTTAAGTGCACAGGAGAGAGCAGATAGGTGGAAAGAATACAATGAAAGCCTCTATGAGGGGCAAGATTTGTCTGATGTGATAGAAGACGAAACAGGAGTCCATTTAGAAGAGATAGCGGATCCAGTATTAGAATCAGGACTTAAAAGAGCTTTGGAGGACTTAAGGTCAAATAAGGCTGAAAGGATAGATAAAATTCCATCAGAATTTCAAAAATCATTAGGGGAAGTGGCAACAAAACGACCATTCACGTTGGTGTGTAGAATGTATGAGTCTGGCGACATATCATCTGACTTTCGGAAAAGCATCATCCACACAATTCCGAAGACGGAAAGAGCTGACAAGTGCGAGAATTATCGCACAATTAGCTTAACAGCTCATGCATCCAAGTTGCTTACAAGAATAATATACAGAAGACTGGAAAAGAAAATTGAGGGTGCGATCAGCTTGGCTTTAGGAAAAGTAAAGGCACGAGAGAGGCAATTCTGACGCTGCGGTTGATAATGGAAGCAGGACTAAAGAAAAACCAAGACACGTTCATATAATTTGTCGACCTGGAATAAGCTTTCGACAACGTAAAATGGTGGAAGATGTTCGAAATTCTGAAAGAAGTAGGGGTAAGCTATAGGGAGAGATGGGTCATATACAATATGTACAACAGCCGAAAGGGAATAATATGACTGGACGACCAAGAACGAAGTGCTCGTATTAAAAAGGGTGTAAGACAAAGATGTAGCCTTTCGCTCCTACTGTTCAATCTGTACATCGAGGAAGCAATGATGGAAATAAAAGGAAGGTTCAGGAGTGCAATTAAAATTCAAGGTGAAAGGATATCAATGATACGATTCGCTGATGACATTGCTATCCTGAGTGAAAGTGAAGAAGAATTACATGATCTGCTGAACGGAATGATTAGTCTAATGAGTAAACAGTATTCACTGAGAGTAAATCGAAGAAAGACGAAGGTAATGAGAAGTAGTAGAAATGAGAATAGCGAAAACCTAACATCAGGATTGATGGTTACGAAGTAGATGAAGTTAAGGAATTTTTCTACCTAGTCAGTAAGATAACCAATGACGGACGGCGCAAGGAGGACATCAAAAGCAGACTAGCACTGGCAAAAAGGACATTCCTGCCAAGAGAAGTCTACTAACATCAAATATCGGCCTAAATTTGAGGAAGAAATTTATGAAAATGTACGTCTGGAGTACAGCATTGTATGATAGTGAAACATGGACTGCGGTAAAACCGGAACAGAGGAGAATCGAAGCATTTGAGATGTGCCGCAACACAGGAATGTTGAAAATTAGGTAGACTGATAAGGTAAGGAATGGGGAGGTTCTGCGCAGAATCGGAGAGGAAAGGATTATGTGGAAAACACAGATAAGGAGAAGGGACTGGATGACAGGACATTTGTTAAGACATGAGGGAATCACTGCCATGGTACAAGAGGGAGCTGTATAGGGCAAAAACTGTAGAGGAAGACAGAGATTGGAATAATCCAGCAAATAATTGAGGACTTCGGTTGCAAGTGCTACCCTGAGATGAAGAGCATAGCACAGGAGAGTAATTAGTGGTGGACCGCATCAAACCAGTGAGAAGACTGATGAGAAAAAGAAAAAAACACTGTCATTGGGTATGTCACTTGTAGGCCTGGCGATGTGTCTCTGTAATGGTTGACGTGTCGCGTCCAATTTGCTATGAACTCACTGAGTCCGCCGGCAGCTATATAGTGGTACCTGTGGTCCTGGGGGAGACCATGTGGTAGACGACGCTGGCGGCGCCCGCCGAGTGGCCCATCAGCGTGACGGAGGAAGGGTCGCCGCCGAAGTGCTCGATGTTGTCGCGGACCCAGCGCAGCGCCAGGTACTGGTCCAGCAGGCCTAGGTTGCCGCGGGCGCTGGCGTCCTCGAGGCACAGGAAGCCTGCCGCACAAAGTACCTCGTCTCACACACGAGTACTCTACTGAAGCCAAAATTTGTTAGGGATTACCCGTATCACAGCACACTACTAAATTAAGAGGGTACACCAGAGTAAAAACAGTCTTATTTTGGACCTAATTTGTTATTATCTTAGTTTGTTCCCCAAAGAGCATATTTTTGAGGACTCATTCATATGAAGTGACAAAATCAGTGAGAACTGAAAAAATATGTACCAAATATTGCAAAAATAAGAATACTCTGTTTTATGAATATGTGCTGGCAAAGTGTTTATATACCCGAAGAGTGGAATATAGCCCAGATATGCCCAGTTTACAAGAAAGGAAACAGACATGAATGTCAGAATTACAGAGGTATTAGCTTTCTCAATTCATGTTGTAAGTTGTATGCTACACTACTGGCCCTTACAATTGCTACACCAAGAAGAAATGCAGATGATAAACGGGTATTCATTGGAAAAATATATTATACTAGAACTGACATGTGATTACATTTTCACCCAATTTGGGTACATAGATCCGGACAACTCAGTACCCAGAACGACCACCTCTGGCAGTAATAACGGCCTTGATACGTCTGGGCATTGAGTCAAATAGAGCTTGGATGGCGTGTACACGTACAGCTGCGCATGCAGCTTCAACACGATACCACAGTTCACCAAGAGTAGTGACTGGCGTATTGTGACGAGCCAGTTGCTCGGCCACCATTGACCAGAAGTTTTCAGTTGGTGACAGATGCCGAGAATGTGCTGTACAGGGCAGTAGTCGAACATTTTCTGTATCCAGAAAGGCCCGTACATGACCTGCAACATGCGGGCGTTCATTATCCTGTTGAAATGTAGGGTTTCGCAGGGATCGAATGAAGGGTAGAGCCACGGGTCGAAATGTAACGTGCATTGTTCAAAGTGCCGTCAGTGCGAACAAGAGGTGACCGAGACGTATAACCAATGGCACCCCATACCATTACGCCGGTTGATACGCCAGTATGGCGATGGCGAATACACGCTTCCAATGTGCGTTCACCGCGATGTCGCCAAACACGGATGCGACCATCACGATGCTGTAAACAGAACCTGGATTCATCCGCAAAAATGACGTTTTGTCATACGTGCACCCAGGTTCGTCGTTAAGTGCACCATCGCAGGCGCTCCTGTCTGTGATGCAGCGTCAAAGGTAACCACATCCATCGTCTCCGAGCTGATAGTCCATGCTGCTGCAATCGTCGTCGAACTGTTCGTGCAGATGGTTGTTGTCTTGCAAACATCCCCATGTGTTGACTCTGGGATCGAGACGTGGCTGCACGATCCGTTACAGCCATGCGGATAAGATGCCTGTCATCTCGACTGCTAGTGATACGATGCCGTTGGGATCCAGCACGGCGTCCTGTATTACCTTCCTGAACCCACCGATTCCATATTCTGCTAACAGGCATTGGATCTCGACCAAAGCGAGCAGTAATGTCGCGATACGATAAACCGCAGTCGCGACAGGCTACAATCCGACCTTTATCAAAGTCGGAAACGTGATGGTACGCATTTCTCCTCCTTACACGAGGCATCACAACAACGTTTAACCAGGCAACGCCGGTCAACTGCTGTTTGTGTATGAGAAATCGGTTGGAAACTTTCCTCATGTCAGCACGTTATAGGTGTCGCCACCGGCGCCAACCTTGTGTGAATGTTCTGAAAAGCTAATCATTTTCGTATCACAGCATCTTCTTCCTGTCAGTTAAATTTCGCGTCTGTAGCACGTCATCTTCGTGGTGTAGCAATTTTAATGGGCAGTAGGGTAAGAGAGTACACCAGAGTAAAAAAAAAAAATCTTATTTTTGACCTAATTTTTTATTGGCTTAGAATGTTCCCTAAAGAGCATGTATTTTATGATTCATTCATATGAAGTGACAAAATCAGATAGAACTGATAAAATATGTACCAAATATCGCAAAAATAAAAATACTCTGTTATGAATATGTGCTGGCAAAGTGTTTATATACCTGAAGAGTGGAATATAGCCCAGATACACCCAATTTACAAGAAAGGAAACAGACATGAATGTCAGAATTGCAGAGATATAAGCCTTCTCAATTCATGTTGTAAGTTGTATGCTAGAATTTTAATAGAGCGACTTTCGCCAATTGCTGGCACAGTACTATCTGATGTCCAACGTGGTTTTCGAAAAGGCAGATAGTGCTCGGACTGTATTTTCATCATGACACAACTGGTAGAAGAACATTGTGAATTCAGTTTCATTGCCTTCAGTGGCTACGAAAAGGCGTCTGATAAAGTAAAGCGAAACAAACTGTGGGAAATTTTAAGAAACACAGGGATTCAATCTCATCTTATAAGAACTGTACAGGGTTTATATATGAATAACAAAGTCCAAACACAAATAGCATGCAGCAGACACAATATCACTGAAATAAAACAAAGAGTTAGATAAGGTCTTCCCTCTGACCCATTGTTTTTAATATGTATATCGCCGATGTAACCAGAACTTGATCACAGACAATAAAACATTTTAAAATTAAGGATGTGTGTATTTGTACACTACTTTTTGCTGTCGAACAAGTACTTACTAGTCAGAATGAAAATGACTTACAAGAAGCTGTCTTTAATTTAAGTAAATAACCAGAGAATACAATCTGAACGTCTCCATCACAAAGAGAAAATCTATGGCATTTTTAGGACACCGGTCTATGCTTATTAAATTTGTAATTCACAAGCAGATCATAGAGAGAGTGGATACAAATAAATATTTAGGTTGCAGTATTACGTGAAAGGCAAACAACGAAATACAAAACAAGTTAGACCTGTTTAACTATTTCTTTGGAACTTTTCGCAGAGTATTGGGAATGAAACTCCTCAGAGATACTCTACTAAAGTTCTATAAGGTTGTGGCTATACCAGCACTACTCTATGGATGCGAAAAACTGACTCTTAAGAAGAGAGATGAGAAGAGAATAGAGGCGTGTGAAGTGAATCACTTATATACATGGCTGGATATACTTTGATGGATAAAAAGAGAGTTATTGGCATCCGAGGTGAAATGAATATACAGACCATAATTATTGTCATAGCAGAACAATACCAGCTAAAATGGAAGGAACATATAGACCGTCTGCCAGATGCAAGAATCTCTAAAACCATAAAGCAATTTAAACAATGAAGGAAAAGAGTTTTTGAAGACCAATGAAAATTTGGCTTCACCAGTTTTGAAGAAGACAGGAACAGATCAAAAGGTCCAGTTCTTGATGTAGATCATGATGATGATGACGATTCATATAAAGTGTGCTGTAAATCTTAAAATACGAGAAAATCGCGATTTACTGCACGGGGGTCTGCCGCATTCGAGCACTCAAATGCGACCAGTATAATACAATACTATAATACAATAGTTACCAGCGGAATAAGGGTACTGTTAGTTTCGGATAGTATCACAGAGGGCATTAGTATTAATTAAAACAACTACTCTCAACAAGATTTCTTTTCACAACATGATTCGTTTACGGGAAACAGTCTGAGAGCACGAGCTTGTCTCGTGTCTGCTTTAACTTGTCACTTCCCTTGTGTTTTATATGAAGTAAAACTTGAGTTTTGTAAATAAAAATCTCATTTTCTTGATGCAATGTATTTCTTCCAGAGGCATTTCGTCGTTTACTTTAAGGCATCTTCACTGGAATACAGAATATTACAGTTTTGTTTTGATGTAAATTATAAAATACTTCATGCCTCTTTTTTACGTATCTGTCACTACGAGACAAATAGTGCTACACAGCGATTAGCACAAACAACATGAAAATTGTGAAGAAGTAAGTTCTGAGTGGTGTCAACCCACTATCTCACTTTAACAACACTGCCAGTCAGATTAATATTCATATTTTAGGTCATGATCTCGGAGTTTCCCAGTACTACACTCGGCATGTGTGGTTTATGACTTTTTAAATGAGGAAATTGTGGGCAGAATGTCCATATAAAATCACGTACACCGAGGGGCCATAGTGGAGGTGATGGAGAACTGATGTGTGCAGAGACCTGGCTGTGCGAGTCATTCTGGGCAGCAGCACTCTGTGGATTATACCTGCAGAGGGACTTTGGGCCGTGGCAGCCTCCTCTTCCCACTTAGGGTTGGAGCAGGAGGGTGCCCGTTTGCAAAACATTTTACCTGTGCCTGTTGACACACCATGCTAGCCAGTTGGCGGAAAACGGGTGGAGGGAGCCATTTGAGAGATACTGCTGTAATCTTAACCTCCGTGCAAACGGTGGGACAGTCATAGAACTCCAAGCATCCCCATGTTAGAAGCTGGTACGATACGGACAGAGTGGCTGGACACGTGTTTAGTAGAGGCGAGACTGTAACTCCCCTGAGCCAGTAAAGTGACCGGGTTCTTTTAATGAGCGGCAAAACCATATATTTCACAGGCACGACTGACTGCGAAGCTTGACAGCCTTCTTTCAGAAATTGGAAATGGTCTGTCTGGACAGATTAGATCTCTCCGTAAATGTGGGACTGTGCTCCCATCTAGGCAGACGTTGTTTGCCAAAAATGGCCATATTTACTGTGAGAACGACGCCTCTCCAGTCTAAAATATTCTTTCTTTCAGACAAGAGAGATTCTGAGTCGCTGATTGACTCCTCTCAGAGTATGCAGTAGGCTTGCTCCTTTGCGTGGGAACCCCGTGTGCTGTATATGGATTGGTTATAGGCCAGCAGAACAGTCCATAGGGGACATTAAATGAATAGAGGATAGTGCGATTAGTTTTTGCTAATTCGGCTTGTTGGAAAGTGATTGTGATTCTTTGCCTTTTTCGTCTTGTGGTCCTCCCCTGCTGGAGGACTTCAGGTCCTTCCCTAGTGGGTGAGACTTGTGATTTGGAACTTGTGGTGGACTAAGAGCCAGGGAAGTTTCCTCCTGTACCGAGAGTGAAACTGCATATCATCTCGAACATATCGTGTGTCACAAGGGTGAACTCATTCGTTCTGAGGAGCCGTCTGACATTTCACAATTCCAGCTTGTACCGTTGTGCCCGTTAGTCAAATTGGTTTGGCCGGACCAGCGAACGTATTCACTTCACACTGAAATCTGCCGGGATTTCAAGGCATTAATAGGTAAGTTTCCCGTGTTCTAATAATCAGAACGCTAGACTGTGTAGTTTGAAAATTTTCGTTGACACCTCAGAATATTACAGCTGGCGCAGCACCCCACTCCTCGCCCACAGCGCGCCATTTTCTGTTACTGCCTGAATCAAGGTTAAAGGCAAAATACTGCTGCACTGGCGCATGGCTGCTAAGTGATATTCACAGCTCCCTGTTTTCCGATGAACCATAGCTTGTGGTGTACTTGATTGTAGTTTATTCCATTTGAACAGAATTGGGACTCATAGTTGATTATGTAAACGAAGTGGGATTGCGTTCTAAAAGGGATTAATTCAGGGGAGTATTTGTGTAGTTACCACCCGAATGAATGCTTTGCCAATCAACCACCATCCCTTTTATGACTTGTATTTGCCATTTTTTTGTAAGATTTATGAGCTCGTTGTAGTTATAAAAGGATGAATAAAAACTTATCATTATCTTTGTAAACTTAAATACGCCACTGTTCTCATTCATACCATTTCAGCTATTCACAGTTTTTATTTTTTTGTGGTAATAATGGGTATACCAGCAATTCAAGATTCAATCTTATTAAATTATTTAATTCGATTATTAATTTGAGTTTTGAACGTGACCGCAGACATAGGTAACAAATGTGCCCCGAGTAAACTCAGAATATTTAGATTAAAGTAAGCGACGGTCTGCAGTTCGTAACATAAATACGTGCTTATGTTTTGTAAGTGAAGTTATAGTGCGATCTCCAACATGTGACCAGATGAGAGGAAACGCACATGCCACCCAAAAACGGGAAGGGCTGTAAGTAATCACTTATTTACGTAATACAACAAGACATGAACTGTTTTACAATCTATACATATAGCATAACAAAACTATATCATTCTAGATTCAACTGAAGATGCCTTACAGTAAAAGACGAAATGCACCAGGAAGAAATAAAATAAACTGCAGCAAGAAAAGGTAGTTTTTATTTACAAGACGAATACTTTTGTGCTTGCTGTGGATGATGGCCACCGAAACAAACTCGTAGAGCATGAGTGCTTAAAAACGATGACACGTATTTATACAGGTAGGAAAGACCCGAAAAATAATCACAATCGTGCAAAGAATGCTTCCATTGTTGAGCGGAAGCCAGTTAATCAACATAATTTGGTGACAATGAGAGCGTTTCGACATCCGTGGAAAAATTGGATAACTGTACATTGCAGGTATTTTCGATTAAAAGTCTGTTCAATTCAAACACATGTTGAAACTTTAAACGGTTGGTTTTTCAAAACAACATTTTCCAAGTTCGCGGGAGCTATAATTCATGAAATATACTTCCAATTGCGTTATACCCTTTTGTAACTTGTGAGTTGCCGTTTTCTCTAACGTAGTGTGTAGCATTTTTTGATGTATTTTAATTTAGCTTTGTGGTGCAGGGTTTTATAACAACGCTTTTGTCGAAAACATTGACGTTTCTTGCAGAGTGCCGACGTTTTGTTAAGACCATTCTTTGAAATGTCCCTATGTACTACATTGGACAACATTATTTATTTCAAAGCAGTTTTGAAGTATTGTTCTTGGTTGAAAATTGTGGCGTCCAGAGCCTTACTAACCGTCCTCATAACCCGCGAAGGCCTTTCGCCGACGTCGTTTAGTTCCTCTATGTGCAAGTTCTTTACTTAAAAATATGCATAATACGATGTTAAGGGTACACAATAAAAGCCTGAAGTGAATTTTGTAATTTGTTTGTTATTTTATTGAAAAAATAATGAACATTAATTCCAAAATTAAACGTCAGACTGGTCTGCCCCTCAAAGAAAGTTTTGCTGTGGGTAATTCACATAATGGCCTTTATTACGATATCCTTATAACAGCCGCTCCTTTCTAACGTTATTAAACGTAATATCTCGAAAATTAAGGTAAGGATTGCTCACAGATAATGTTTGTTCTGTTGTGTCATTCAATTCGTTATGCATGATGACCATCTCAAAGGATCTACTGTCACCTCCGTATAGAGGATTTCAGGGGTTGTGTGGCCGTGATGTTATCCATACGTCTGGGTAGGATTACCCACTAATACGGTCGCATGGAGGAGATAGTGGACGAAAAGCGAACGAAGGGTAGCCGTTTCAAGGGCAGAAGGGGGCTAAAAGTGCCAAGGCAAGCGCCGACGTGCCACAGTAGAAGCCTGTTTCCGTACATAAAGAGTTTCTGTTATTAGTTTGTTGCTTACCTGATCCATGGATAATTCGAAGAATTCTTTTATCGAAATGATGTGAAACGGGTCAGTTTACACTGTTTGTGCACATGACTAATGTTAACATTACTGAACTCATTATTTTTAGTCCTACTCATGCAAATACAGTTAAAACATATTTTTTTGCTTGTCACCAGTTTTTAAACAAATAAAACTTCATCCTTGGAGTAGAAGGGTATGTTCAGAAGAAATGATTTTTGTTAGATTTAAAACTTGTTTTCGCTACACGCCAGACTTTTTAAGTTACTGGCCAAATGATCACCAACTGACAGCTTTACTAATGAGCAGTTAAGCCATTTTTTCTACCGTTGTAGTTTCGAATGTAATTATTCCTCGCAAATATGTTGGCATGTTAAAGACGACTATCTTAAGAGAATATGTGTATTGCGATAGTGAAGTTAAAATAATTACTCGAAAAGGTACCTGCATGACGACCGCGGGTGACCACCACACATTATTCTTACTACTCGCCTTTGTACAATCAACACCTTCTTTCGCCGGTCGAAGTGGCCGTGCGGTTAAAGGCGCTGCAGTCTGGAACCGCAAGACCGCTACGGTCGCAGGTTCGAATCCTGCCTCGGGCATGGATGTTTGTGATGTCCTTAGGTTAGTTAGGTTTAACTAGTTCTAAGTTCTAGGGGACTAATAACCTCAGCAGTTGAGTCCCATAGTGCTCAGAGCCATTTGAGCCAACACCTTCTTTCTAAGAGATGAGATACTCCCGAAAATTATTCCATAAGGCATTATGGAGTGCAAATATACAAAATGTGTCAGGCTGTTTATTCGTATGTTTCCACGAATAGCAAGTAGACGAACGGCAAAAGTAGCTAAACTTGCTGCCTGAGCAACTCCGTAATATGCTTCTTATAGTTCATGTGCTACAGCTATTGACGTTATGACACTATTTGTTGTACAGAACTGCATGTAAGGGATTTCTCATTTCTCAAAAAAATTAGAGAGACTTCGTTTTCAGAGAACCACTAAATAGCGCTTTGGAAAACATCATTAACATTCACTCTAACGGGATGTATTATAGCACTATTATCGTCGGAAAAAATACGAATTTATGAATGTATTGTCATCGCTTTTTGAACAAAAAATTGTAACGTGGCTCCAAATTCATAACAGTTGCTTCATGAAACGACCATCATCAACAAAATTTTAGGTGAATATGCTCCTTTTTAAGGGACTCTGAAGAGTTGGTTATCTGCTGCCTCATACTACCTTGCTCAGCTCCTTCAAAATTTTTCCAGAAAATTCCGTCATGCGAACAAATTCGCGCTTCTTTTAACCTGCAACTCACCTCTTACTCCCATAAGCGCCCCTAACTGTAACTCGTTCACACCCAATAGTCCATTACTGCAAGCAACTCTCCTATTCTAACTCATTCAGTCCTACTAATTGTCCTGCCACTGTCTCATATCTCACAGTCATAGTCTTCTTCGTTCTGTTCTACTTCTACTGTCTCCACTCATTGTCACTGTCGCCCTCTTGCTCGCCCTTGCTGACACTATCTCGTTCATTCCTTCCAAAAGATGTTCTGTCTTCTCGCCTTCACTATCTCTCTCTTCCTCGTTGTCATTGTCATAGACTCAGTATCTCATTATCACCGGCTCTCAACTACTTCTACTTTCTCCTTCCCTTTATTCCTGGCACTGTCTCATTCGCTCCTTTCCTTGCACTGTCTTGTCACTGTCAACTACGTTCCTTTGGTACTGTGTCCCTCTCTTGCCGTCACACTAGCATAATCTTCTTCGCTCTTTCTATACCACAACCAATGTCTGCTATCTTCCTATGTTTATTATTTTTCCGTCTCTTTCCCACTGTCACTATCTCCTTCTCCCTCAGCGTAAAAAAGCGTAAATGTGTTTGCATGCCAAAATTGTGGAGGAAATTTTTAAAGGTGATGAGGAAGGTAGAATAAGGCAGCTAGCGACCAATTTACAATCAGAGTATTTTAAACAGGAACTTATTAGCCTTTTTTTGTGCTCAGATTGGAGAATTTTTCCGTTGGTTCCCTTCTTTCCCCTGCCACAACAGGGTATGTCACTCATATGAAAAGTATTTACGCTCGGTAAGATCTTGACAGTTTACTTACGTGAAATTGAAATAACGGAAAACTAATGTTACTCCTCAGACACTTTACAGAATATTTCTCCGTGATACGTCACATTATAAACCACGTTTTCGTCTCGCACCGAACTTCATGTGCGTATTTTACGTGTACAAGCACGGTAAATTTGAACCTCTGTATCTCGGAAATGGATAAAGATATCAAGAAAGTTTTCAAGGTTGTTTGAGATTGGAATGTTAGGAATATATCGTAAACGTTATGCCTACTTCTTGTGCACCGCTGTGTTCGAATCTGGGGCTCGGTTTTGGTAACGAAAAATCATGGTTTTTGGATGTTTCTCGATAAAGGAAAAGGATTTTTGAAAAATGAGTAGAGAATATACTGTTAAAATTTTGAGTAATTTACTGCAGTAATTTCTTATTTATATTTCGTCTGACATCGGATTTTAGTGCGTATTTCACTTGTAGAAGTAGGTACCTTTGAACCTCTGAATCTGGGAAACGTATAAAGATATCAAGAAAATTATCAAGATCGTTCGAGATCGGGATGTTAAGAATATATCGAATGGTATGCAAATGATTTAGAACTGCGAACCGCTGTGATGGATAAAACGCTCAAAAGAGTGTTTTAGAATCTTAAATATGGCTGCGGAACAGCAAATGTGTAAGTCTGAAGAGGTTGAAAAATCAACCAACCAGTTGCAAACCAAAGCTTTATTTAGCTCTTGACCTAGGTTTCTATATTTCTAAAAATATCTTCTTCAGGAGAGTGGGTCTTGGTACGTCACTTGGTGGTAATTTACATTAGCTGAAGCCGAGCGGCTGTTGTCATATATAAAATTGACATAAAAACTATGTTTTGTAACAAAGCCCACTCCTTCTGAAGAAGATATTTTTAGAAACGTCGATACCTAGGTCAAGGGCTAAACAAATCCTTGGTTTGCGACGAGTTGGCCGATTTTTTCAACCTCTTCAGAGTGTTTTAGTGTGTTTTGCGTTTAAAGTTGTTGCCAGGAATGGAAACGTGTGTAGATGTGTGAACAGTGTCAGATGTTGGATGATCACAGTCAAGACAAGGAGATACCGCGTAAGTGGGTGAGACAGATTTATCACCACCTGCCTAGCATGTAGGTTCGTGCAGTATCCGGATCTGTGGACTATTCGGACGTGACAGTGGTCCGAGGTTAGACAGCACGGGAACTCGGTGGCTGACCCACTCGTTAACAAGACTCCAGTCGACCACGTCTGACCATCACGAGGGAGTCTCGCGGTATTCTGTACCAGACACATCGTAACTCCTTCACACCTCCGCCTGCCATCCGAGAACATGGACTTCCTACAACACTGTGCGTCATGCCGAACCATTGGTCGGAGACTAACAGCAGCCGGGCGAGGGAGTTACCGTCCCATCGCTAGATAACCATGGTCACCACAGGACAAACTACTGCGTTTGGAGAGGGGCCGTGAAGCACGGACTTCTGATGAATGGCCTCGCACTGTGTTCAGGGGTGACTCACAGTTCTACACCATCTCCGACTGACCATCGTTGGCTAGTATGACCGCGACGTGGTGAGAGGTCGCATGTTTTGGAGAGGCATAGCGTCACGGATGGGGAGCCATCGGGTATGACTTCAGATCACGGCTGGTAGTAATTGTACGAAATCTGACGGCGCAACGGCACGTACAGACATCGTGCACCCTCATGTGTTACCTCCCGTGCGACAGTGTCATGATGCCATTTTTTTAGGACAATGCTCATCGACACATCGTACATGTCTTTATGAACCGTCTACTTGATGTTGATGTACTCCTGCGGCCAGCAATAAATGTAAATCTGTCCTTGCTAGAACATGTGAGAGAACAGCTAGGACGTCAACTACTTGGCTGTATTTAGGACAGTGCTGGCCACGGGATGCTATACTTCCTGCGTGCAGCTTGTGCAGGCCGCGTACGGACCAAGGCCCATCTCATTCGGCTTCGCTCGGTCCTTCTCGGAAGTACCCGGCACAGCGCGACATTTCATTTACCATTGCGGAGCGACATTTTTTCCGTTAGTCCAACTCTGAGTTCGGTAGAATTGTGGTGTCAACGCTGTTTACCCTTCGTTATTTGTTCGTTGTATGAAGAACGTCCACAAGTCCAGTGGCTGTTTGCACGAAAAGAGGTAGTCTAGCGACCCATCGGCACAAGCCTTTAAAAATGAGTGGGACTAACATAAGAGAAGGATCAGACGCCTCGAAATACTTATTATGCTTTCTAGAAAGCGATGGGTACTGCAAGTTTGCTATGAAACGACATTACAAACCCATGCAAGAAGAATGTAAAGATTTACATCTGCTTTCGAGACCATTTGCCGTTGGAAATGAAAAAGCAAAAATTACGATGATAACAGACGGGATTCAATGTTCTGTACATCAAGAAGCACTTTATGCTAAATTTGCAGGCATGGAGCATACGAAGAAATTGGTGGTACGAATTTTTAAGTCACAAGCATTACTTCATTGTCAGTTGCATCTATTGTCAATGGAGCTGAACGAAGAGCTTGAAAGCTTCATACAGCACTGCAAAATACATTGGTTAAGTCTAAGGACATGCCTGGAACGATTTTTCTATTTAAAACTCGCAACTGTTGAATTTATGAAGACATAAAGAGTGTAGGAATGAATATTAGAACATCCGGAATAGATTGCAGACTTCGCATTTTAAGTGGAAAAATGGTTCAAATCGCTCTGAGCACTATGGGACTTAACTTCAGAAGCCATCAGTCCCCTAGAACTTAGAACTGCTTAAACCTAACTAACCTAAGGAAATCACACACATCCATGTCCGAGGCAGGATTCGAACCTGCGATCGTAGCGGTCGCGTGGTTCCAGACTGTAGCGCCTAGAACCGCTCGGCCACCCTGCCGGCTTTTAAGTGGACCTGACTGCACACTGCCCATTGTAAGACATTGCAAGATAACTTCTTTCTGATTAGATAGGGATGCATTTAAAAAGAAAATCACGTTGTAGAAGGGACACATCTAACAAACACAATTCAGTTCCCTAATCTCACTGGCATTAAAGAAAGCACGACGTTTGAAGAATTCATTGTGGCCTTCCAAGAATCACAACGATAGGTTTGTAAGGATTTTGAGGTCACTGTCAATCTTATATCTGTTTTCGAGATGTTTTCGAGACCATTTGCCGTTTCAATTTAAAGCGCCCCTGAGTATGTGCAGATGTTACTGATTGACTTGCAAGGTAAATACAGCTCTAATTCAAAATTTTGTGCCGTAAAACTGTCCAGGATGTCTACGTTGCTTTTCTCAGGTAGATTTTTCCAAATCTGCATGACGAGGTTGTAAAAGTACTACAACATTGCGATACACATATTTATGTGAAGGACTTTTTCCGATTATGAAATTAAATAACTCACGAATATGTGGCAACTTGAGAGCAAAACACAGTGAAATTGTCTACACTGTCTATATGGCAACAGTTTGTACCAGAGAAAGACACACCGAAGCGCCAAAGAAACTGGTATAGGCATATCTATTCAAATACAGAGATATGTAAACAGGCAGAATACACTGCACAAAGAGTGTCTGGAGCAGTTGTTTAGATCTGTTACTGCTGCTACAATCGCAGATTATCAAGATTTGAGTGAGTTTGAACCTGGTGCGCACGAGCTATGGGACACAGCAACTCCGAGGTAGCAATGAAGTAGGGATTGATCCGTACGACCATTTCACGAGTGTACCGTGAATATCAGGAATCCGGTGAAACATCAAATCTTCAACATCGCTGCGGCCGGAAAAAGATCCTGCAAGAACGGGACCAATGACGACGAAGGACAATCGTTCAATGTGACAGAAGTGCAATCATTCCGCAAATTGCTGCAGATTTCAGTGCTGGGCCATCAACAGTGTCAGCGTGCGAACCATTCAGCGAAACATATTCTATATGGGTTTTCCGAGCTGAAGGCCCACTCGTGTACCCTTGATGACTGCACGACACAAAGCCTTACACCTCGCCTGGGCCCGTCAACACCGACGCTGGACTGTTGATGACTGGAAACATATTGCCTGGTCGGATGCCTGGTCGGATGAGTTTCGTTTCAAATGGAGTCGAGCAGATCCACGTGTACGGGTAAGGAGATAACCTCATGAATCCATGGACGTTGCATGTCAGCAGGGGAGTGTTCAGGCTGGTGGAGGCTCTGTAATGGTGTGGTTCGTATGCAGTTGGAGTGATATGAAACCCCTGATACGTATAGATACGGCTGTGACAGGTTACACGTACGTACTGCATCCATTCATGTCCATTCTGCATTCCGACGGACTTGGAAATTCCAGCAGCACAATGCGAGACACTCCACAATTGCTACGCAGTGGCTCCAGAACTCTTCTGAGTTTAAACACTTCTGCTGGCCACCAAAGTCCCCAGACGAGAGCATTATTGAGCATATCTGCCTTGCAACGTGCTGTTCCGAAGAGATTTCCACCCCCTCGTACTCTAATGGATTTATGGACATCCCTGCAAGGTTCATGGCCGTACGCGATATTAGGCAGATGTACCAGTCTCTTTGGCTCTTCAGTGTGTATTATGTCTTCAGCACACCAAAAATAATTCAGTTAGAATGAAAATTCGTTTTCTCAGTGGCCAATGTTGTTGAGAAATGTGAAATAGAAAACCAAGTCGTATGCAGTGCGACAGCACTGCCGTTCAAGTAGGGTGCTTTCGCAGTTTTCTCGTCTTCCTCCTCCTTGCTGTCAGACGTGGTAGCATGGCGGTCGGGAGGGGGGGGGGGGAAATGTGGCAGCCAGGTCGAGCACTATGGCGCTCTTGCCAGGGCAGGGCTTGTGAGCCGAATTCTTCTTCACCACTGATCTAGGATGTCAAGGACCAGTTACATCAGCCGTCCACTATTTTGCTGAGTACAACGGCTTTAAAACACGATTCCCAGTCGAATAAGTGCATGCGTCCAATCAAGATGGGGCACAACGTTACACTGATAAGTGGGCTCATACTTCTAAGTTCATGTAAGTTTGAATCCGTTCCGAAATCGCTGAAATATTGTGGCAGAAGACGCTGACTAGCGCAGTTACCGTGGTGTAGTGGTTAGGATACTAGACTGTTTCTGGAGGGTCGTGAGTTCTAAACTCACCTGAACTGTAAAACTTTAATTTCTATATTCGGTTCGAGTACATTCTAGAAGTATCCACAAATGTCAATAATCATTGTACTGGCATGTTCTGTAGCTGTATATATACTGTATGTGTTCTGGCCGGAGGCAGTTCGCTCCGCGCTCTTGTATGTGCAAGTGCTGAATAAGCCTTCGTTAAGTGAAGTTAGTGTTCGTTATTCATTTCATTATGTGACACTATTCTGATGGAGACGCTGGGTATTAGAACTTGTGATAGCGCACATTATCGACGACACAGTGGCTCCCATCAGGCCACGACAGAGCTGCCGTTTACGTGGCGAGAAACCCGAGTTCGAGCCATATACAGCAGATCGCAATCTACCGGAGACAGAAGGAGACGAGGACGTTACGATGGCAGCAACTGTGTGCCACCACATGAGACATCCTTCCGGGTTCTCTGGTGGCGATGGCCAAAATCCAAACATGTGGCTGAAGGTATATGAGCGTATAGCCAAATTTAACAAATGGGATGACACCGTCTGTTTGGCTAACGTATTTTTCTACTTGGGGGGCACTGCTAAGCAATGTTATGAGAACAACGAGGAGAAGTTCACAAGCTGGGAAGTATTCCAGGCGGAACTGCGCAACGACAGAAGTGCAAGGCTGAAGATAAATTAAAGTGGAGACACAGCGTCCAGGAGAAACTACAGCATCCTACATTCAAGTTCAAGACGTCTTGGAGCTATGTAAAATAGTGGATCCTCGAATGAAGGAGTAAGATACGGTTGCACATCTCATGAAGGGTGTTGCTGAGGACATGTATCAAGCCCTACTCCTGAAGGAGGTTTCGATAGCAGACGACTTCATAAAATTGTGCCAGTATATCGAGACAATGCATCAAAAAAGAATTACACGCAAGAAGTTTGAACGGCTTCCAAACGTCGTATCGATGTCTGTGATGGAGGAAGGAACTAATTTCACAATCTGATTTCGTCAGATAGTGAGAGAGGAAGTTCAGAAGGTACTTGGATTGCACGGCGAGTAAAAAACTGAGACGCTTCAAGAGGTCATAAGGGAGGAAGTGGAACAGACATTGAACCCAATCTCTCGTTCTTCATTTCCCTTTAAAACGGTGAAAAAGTTGAGACCCAGGCGGATTTACATTCCTACAATGTCGCATGACCAACCTGTTTGGGCACCAAGGAAGACTGACGTCTGGAGGACCCAGGATAACCAACCAGTATTTTCCACTGCGGACGACCGGGACATGTGGTGCGCTGTTGTGGAGAAAGACGGCGGATATTTGATGACGCCCGCGCCAGAAGACAGCAGACCGATCTTAGGCGACGCCAACTCCGGGACGACGAACATGAACGAGAAGATGTGGGTGCAAGACGACGTAGGTCACCTTCGCCGCAAGCTATCGGCTAGAGAGGACGCTCCCCAACACGCATATCAAGCTCCAGCCGATCACATAGCCGCCGCAACCTGGAAAACTAAAGGGTGCGACGTTCCTTGGAGGTGAGGCCGCCGAAGAGAAAAATCCTCCGCCGTCGGTCACTACAAAATGATAGGAAACTACTTTGATATCCTCATGGATGGCCGACCACCCGAAGGTCTTGTGGACTATGGAGCATCATATTCAGTCATTTCGGAGAAGTAGCGTTGCCAGTTGCAGAAAACCGTATTCATCGACAACAAAACATCTCTGCTGAAGTTGGCTAATGGAAAATGCGTAAATCCTACAGGAAGATGTGTCATTCGAGTGGGTTTAAGTGGCCATACACAGCCCTTAGAATTCATCGTCTTACAAGAGTACAAGAGTGTAGTCATGACGTCATTCTGGGATGGGACTTTTTGAAAGCTTCTCAGGCAATTATAGATTGTGGTCGCCTGAAGATTATGCTAGACGAGATGAGATACTGTGGACAGGAAGATGCGCATCCGAGTGTATGGAGACTACGTGTGCTGGATGAAGTGATCATTCCTGCAGTCAGTGCTAGAAAAGTAACTGTCATGTGTCATGCCATGCATCAACCCATGGATCTTGTAATGGAAAGTAAGAGAAGCATACCAATGAAGAATAACTTACTCATCCCAGCCTCTGTCGTCTCGTTTAAGAACGGATTCAGTAAATTGTGGATAGTTAACTGTCGCCAAGAACTGCAGATCCTTCCAAGACGTATGTGCATAGCAAACGCTGAGCCGTTAACTTCCGAACAGCTGAGCGTCATTGAAACCTCCCATGCCGAGTCTGTGGGCGAAATTGGCGCTACCACTACGAGACAAGATCTTCTAGCTCGACTATCACCAGATCTCACTAAAGAACAACAAAAAAAGCTACTTGCCATTCTTCAAGAATTCTCTGAATGCTTCAATCCACAGGTGAAGAGCAAATTAGACAAATTGACGGTGAAGCATCGGATTAGCGCTGGAGACCGTCAACCAATAAGCCAGAGAGCATGCCATGTGTCAGCAACGGAACGTCGAATAATTCGCGACGAGGTAGAGAAAATGATGAAGAATGACATCATTCAGCCTTCGCAGAGCCCACCATCGTCACCAGTGGTTCGCGTCGGGAAGGATGGCAGTTGGCCCTTTTGTGTTGATTACAGGAAGCTTAATAAGATAACTAAAAAGGACGTTTACCCTCTTCCACGAATTGTCGATGCTCTAGATTGCCTGAAGGGGGCTAAGTTTTTCTCAACCATGGACTCGGGATACTGGCAAATCGAAGTAGATGAGGTTTATCGTGAGAAAACTGCATTCATCACCCCTGAGGGCCTATATGAGTTTAAGGTAATGCCGTTTGGTTTGTGTAATGCACCAGCAACTTTTGAACGGATAATGGATAATCTTCTAAGTCACCTGAAGTGGACGATGTGCCATTGTTATTTAGATGACATTATAGTGTTCTCAGAGACATTTGAAGAACACGTAAAAAGACTGAGCGCCGTTCTTAAGTGTCTCCAATAAGGCGGACTGAAACTTAATCCAAGAAAGTATCTCTTTGGAGCGAAACAAATCAAAATACCTGGAAAACCTTGTGTCAAACGAAGGTGTGCGGCCAGACCCAGAAAAGGTGAGATCTGTAACAGAATGTCCTATTCTTAAAAGTATTACCGTTGTTTTATCAAAGACTTTTGTATCAAAGCCAGGCCACTCCAAGAGTTGTTAAAAGCCGGTGCTAAATTTATCTGGGGTGGTGCTCAACAAGATTCTTTCGATGTACTGCGAAAAGCTCTGACGACTGACCCTGTACTTGGTCTGTATGATGTGAGAGCACCTACAGAACTACACACAGACGCCAGTGGGTATGGGATCGGTGCTGTTCTGGTGCAAATTTCGGATGGAAAAGGGAAGGTTATAGCCTATGCTTCTAGGACACTTACAAAAGCCGAGAGAAACTACTCAACTACAGAAAGAGAATGTCTTGCTGTGACCTGGGCCATGGGCAGATTTCGACAGTATCTCTATGAAAGGCCATTCTCAGTTGTTACAGACCATCATTCACTTTGTTGGTTGACAGGTGTTGAGGATCCAACAGGACGACTCGCCAGGTGGGCACTACGTATTCAGGAGTGTGACATTACTATAGTGCATAAAAATGGAAGAAAACACCAAAATGCCGACTGCCTTTCAATAAAGCCTGTGCAAGACCATCAAGACTTTGATGAAGATAGTGACTGTCTCGCTGCACTCCAGGATCTCTCTGCTGAGCAGAAAAAGGACGCCAAGATATCTCAAATTAGGCTTGCCTTAAATCGGTCAGAGGATGCGAAAGGACACTTTAAGGTAATTAAAGGATTTCTTTGCAAGAAAAACTTTGATCCGTTTGGAAAGAGGTGGCTACCAGTGATTCCTAAACACATGCGCTTAGATGTTCTACAGAAATTCCATGACGCACCTGAGGTCGGACATTTAGGATTTATTAAGACATACGATAGGATCCGCAAGAGATTTATCTGGCCATGTTTATTTATCAGTGTCCGTCAATATGTGTCGCACTTTAGAGAGTGCCAGAGGAGAAAGGCAGTTCCCCAGAAACCACCTGGCCGACTCATACCAATTCCATCAGCCGAAACGCCTTTCCAGCGTGTGGGCATTGACCTCCTCGGACGATTTCCAACGTCTGCTAGTGGCAATAGATGGATTATTGTTTGCACTGATTATCTGACACACAATGCCATTACAAATGCAGTGAAAACAGCGAAGCATTCGAGGTAGCCAGATTCATCGTGGAAGACATTGTATTAAAACACGGTGCCCCAAGGTCGTTAATTACGGATCGAGGGAAAGTTTTTCAATCGAATCTTATGACAGAAATAAACCGTCGGTGCAACATTACTCATCACATGACGACTGCCTACCATGCGCAAACTAACGGGCTTACTGAACGCCTCAATAAGATCTTGGGCGACATGCTATCAATGTTCATTAATGTTGAGCAGAGCAACTGGGATCAGGTGCTACCTTTCGTGACGTTTGGCTACAAAACCGCCGAACAAGATACCACGGGATTTACGCCATTTTTCCTGGTGCATGGGCGTGAGACGACTATGACGATGGACACTGCGTTTCCGTTACATCCTGATTACGTGGACGACGACTTCACCGGCCAGGTTTTAACCAGAGCTGAGGAAGCTCGGCAGTTAGCTCGACTCCGCACGCTGCAGGCTCAAGAAAACGATCGCCGAAGGTATGAGGCGAGCCACCACCCTGTTGTCTACCAGCCTGGTGACGTCGTCTGGATCTTCACTCCTGTTCGGAAGGTTGGTCTCTCTGGGAAGCTTTTCAGGCGCTACTTTGGACGTTATAGGTTGTAAAACAGTTGTCTGATGTTACTTATAAAGTTGAAGATTTCGACGCCGACACAAGACGACGAAGGATCAGAGATACAGTCCACGCCCTTCGAATGAAGGATCCTGCAACCCAGGGTAAATTCGAAGCTCCAGCGACAGGCAGCAAGCGGAAAGGTGACGAAGAGCGTAGCGGCAAAGGAAGTTCTAAGAAGATCACCGCGAGGGTGAACATCAGTCATCGGGAGTCGGAATATGCAGGACCGAAGACTCGTTCCCGGACTAAGAGGACGTAACACCGAGACGCTGTTCTCTTAACGAGGGAATAATGTCGCAGAAGAAACTAAGTAGCACAGTCACCGTGGTGTAGTGGGTGTGATACTAGATTCCTGTACAGAGGCTCGTGAGTTTAAAACTCACCTGATCTGTAAAATCTTAATTTCTATATTCGGTTCGAGTACAGTCTATAAGTATCCACAAACGTCAAGAATCATTGTACTGGAATGTTCTGTAACTGTATATACCGGGTGATCAAAAAGTCAGTATAAATTTGAAAACTTAATAAACCGCGGGATAATGTAGATAGAGAGGTAAAAATTGACACACATGCTTGGAATGACATGGGGTTTCATTAGAACCACCCCATATTGCTAGACGCGTGAAAGATCTCTTGCGTGCGTCGTTTGGTGATGATCGTGTGCTCAGCCGCCACTTTCGTCATGCTTGGCCTCCCAGGTCCCCAGACCTCAGTCTGTGCGATTATTGGCTTTGGGGTTACCTGAAGTCGCAAGTGTATCGTGATCGACCGACACCTCTAGGGATGCTGAAAGACAACATCCGACGCTAATGCCTCACCATAACTCCGGACATGCTTTACAGTGCTGTTAACAACATTATTCCTCGACTACAGCTATTGTTGAGGATGATGGTGGACATATTGAGCATTTCCTGTAAAGAACGTCATATTTGCTTTGTCTTACTTTGTTATGCTAACTATTGCTATTCTGATCAGAGAAACGCCATCTGTCGGACATTTTTTGAACTTTTGTGTTTTTTTGGTTCTAATAAAACTCCATGTCATTCCAAGCATGTGTGTCAATTTGTACCTCTCGATCTACATTATTCCGTGATTTATTCAGTTTTCAAATTTATACTGACTTTTTGATCACCCAGTGTACCTTATGTGTTCTTGCCGGAGGCAGTTCGCTCTGCGTTCTTGTATGTGCAAGCGCTGAATAAACCTCCGTTAAGTGAAGTCAGTGTTCGTCATTCATCTAATTACACCTTCTTCTACATGACAATATCATCACTTGCCCTCTCAACCCGTGAAGTTTCCTTTCCTCCTCCTCTTCTGGATGCTGCACTTTTTTTTATGTCAGGCAGTGTAATTCGTAATATCTTCTGTTACGTTTGTTTATGAAATGAGTAGCGGAACTCTTCGCCAGTAGCGGAACACTTTGACGTATATTGTCTAATGAGTGATTGTGTTAGAGGCCGAGTGATAGATACCGAAGACATTGAGGCGGTAGGAAACAGAGACGACGATGAGGTCCTCGGCGGCCAGGTCGTGCGCCGGTAGCCTCGACGGCGAGCCGCTCACGAAGCCCTCGCTCTCCAACAGCACCAGCACCGGCAGCCGTTGCCACGTCCTCTGTGAACACACACACACAAACCATACACCACACACGCTCACACTCAACATCATCATTTGTGAGACATGCATAATCATCAATAAGCATTGAGGGCGTTCGGTTCTGCACTGAGGAACCAAAACAATATGACCACCTGGTTGATAGCTTGTTTGTCTATCTTTGGAACGAAATACGTCACTGTTTACTCTGTATGTCAGGGATCGGACAGTGTTGGTAGTTTTCTGGAGGTACGCGGCATTAGATGTCTACGCACGTGCCATGTAATTCCCATAACAACGGGCCGCTGATTTGCGTACGCGGTGATGGCGCCCGATAACGTCCGAGACGGGTTCCATAGGAAACATCAGGCTAATTTAGTCGTCAAGACACCAACGTGAGTTCACTATAATGCTCCTGAAACCACTGTAGCACGGTTCGGACTCCGAGACATGGAAAATTATACTGCTGAAAGGTGACATTACCTTCGGGGGGTGGCCGCCCGGTGTGGCCGAGCGGTTCTAGACGCTTCAGTCTGGAACCGCGCGACCGCTACGGTCGCAGGTTCGAATCCTGCCTCGGGCATGGATGTGTGTGATGTCCTTAGGTTAGTTAGGTTTAAGTAGTTTTAAGTTCTAGGGGACTGATGACCTCAGATGTTAAGTCCCATAGTGCTCAGAGCCATTTGAACCACTTCCCCGCATCCATCTGTATGTTCAGGCTAATCTCATTATCTGCTGTGGAGATTTTAATCCAGTTTTGACTAATGGATACAGTGATTCACGAGGGAGGTTTTTGTGCATAATTTATAAATATTTTATACAAATTGTCTTTACTATGATCAATTAAAGTTTAATTGTGAGAGCGACACCATTGCCACCTAACGAGCAGCCGCCATAATTCGACAGCAGTTACTTGAGAGAGCGTGAAGTGTGACACAGTATGCGTCTCGTGTGGTGGTTCGTAGTAGGGCACAGCATCTGCGTGGAGAATCTGTGTGAATAGTGCTCGTCTACATCACTCGCTATGCACACACAGAGAAACATGCAGTTGGCAGTTCACTCACTCGGTATGGCGCGGTGCTCACTCACGGAATGATGGGTAACAGCCGTGTGGCCTTGCCATGTGGGTAAGGAAATGTTAACTCTATCTATACAGCGGCGACACAGTGTAGTGCACTAATGGGTCCGGAAGAGCGCAGAAGCATTTAGAATTAGAATTTCTTTTTAGCTGTGTGTGTGTGTGTGTGTGTGTGTGTGTGTGTGTGTGTGTGTGTGTGTGTGTGTATGTGGGTGAGGGTGAACGTTGTCTATGGAGAAGGTGTGTGCTGTATACCTGAGATCACGTAAAAAGAAGACTTATATTAGGAATGTGATTTGAGAAATGAATTTAAAGTGGAATCAGAACGAATTATTTCCCAAAATCTACAGCGGAAGTGATGGTTTCTCAGTTTTTGCTGAAGAAGATTATGAGCTGGAAGTCGTAGATTGAAGTCATGCTTTAAGACGAATGTGTAGAACCTATTTTGTATTGTGTAACAACGGTAAGTCTTCGTAAATCAAATAAAGTTTCTGATGAGACGTTTCAAAAAAAGAGTTGTTCTGAGAACTAATTTAAAAGAAATGAAAGGTACATACGTTTAATAAAAGACAAAGAACTGTAGCTATAAATGCAACTGGATTTCAGATTTATGTATTACTCTTAACATTTTTTATTCATAGACAACGAATAAGTGTTTTTATTCGTGCAAGTGAATAATGTTTCGATTAATAATTAGTATTCACGTATGACAAATAGTAATTTGTATCTGTATGCTTTATTCGTCAGTCACATAAATTTCACCGAAATCCAGTGCCAAGCAAAGTGCATCCCTTATGTGCACACTGTAAGTTCGCAGCCACGCTCTCGGTCGTATACGACAGGAGCGAGCAGGCCATGAGGATAGGCCATGCGGTTGCAGAGTTCTAGTCCGTAGTTCCGTGTCTCGCGCCGAGCGGGAAGACCGTCAGCTTATCACCTCACGGCAGCTTCGCACGTGCCTGGACAGCTATTCCTTAGTCTTTTTTGTGTCTCCGTATGTGTCGCATCGTTTTTGGCCCATAGCGTTAGTTGTGTGTTTGTCTGTTGGCAGCGGCGTACTCCGCTCATAATGTCCTCAGTGGGTTCCAAGCGTTTTCCAAGAAAAGGTACAGTCAGCTTTAGTTTCGATATATACTGTCGTTCTGTGCAGTCTGGATCTTTGGAAATTCGTGACTGTTTCATTGATACAATACATGTAACATCTGATCAGGTTCATACTGTCAGTTTTGATTCTATATAGAAATAGGTTGCATTTCGAATATAATTCTCAAGTCTACTTTAAGCATCTTGTTGGTTGCATAAGTAAGGTCTGATTGCTAAGAACTGGATTCTGTCAATGTCCACGTGTTTAGTCTCCTCCCGGAAGATGACGGTAGCTTACTTAAGGAGGAGTTGATCCCTTATGGTGATGTGAACGAAACACGAAACGAACGCTGGTCCACACAACACCTGTTGCAATATTGTATCTAAATCTGTTCAGTGGAGATGATAGTCAAAGGTAACATTCCTTCACATCTATAAGTCTGTGGTTACTGACTCACATAATGTACTCGTATAGTGAGCAAGTAGGGACCTCCTTTCTGTGCACTGTAAGTGGTCACCTTAGAAATATTGGCCACAGTAGGTATTTGTACTGAAGTTCTCATTTGAACACCGTCGAAAATCGACATTAGCTGATCTCGTTTCTGCTGCTCATGAGGTTGGTGAAATGTCTTCCCGGTGCGACGGAACAACAGAGATATGCGCAGCTTACTGCTCCCGGCTCATCCCTGTGATCCTGAAACAGTTGTTGACAAGCCAGCAGTTCAAATGGTTCAAATGGCTCTGAGCACTATGGGACTCAACTTCTGAGGTCATCAGGCCCCTATAACTTAGAACTACTTAAACCTAACTAACCTAAGGACATCACACACATCTATGCCCGAGGCAGGATTCTAACCTGCGACAGTAGCGGTCGCGCGATTCCAGACTGTAGCGCCTAGAACTGTTTGGCGACTCCGGCCGCAACATAAGACACGTCGTATGTAGGATGATGATACTTCTACTCCTCACCCACCTCTCCCTGAAGTAACTTGGTCGGCTGCTATATCTTGTAGCGCTGAGTCCTGCATTTGCAGTGGGGTCGATAGTGCGGAAACAGCTGCTGAGGTCTGTAGTGTTTCTTCTGGTATTCTTCCCAAGGTTGAGATAACACGTTCCAATGATCCAACAGCAGCAAATTGAGACGCCCTTAAAATTACTTGTTCCCTTGATGTCACCCATTCAGTTGACGTTGGAACGATTAACTGTTGCCGGCCGAAGTGGCCGCGCGGTTCTGGCGCGGCAGTCTGGAACCGCGAGACCGCTACGGTCGCAGGTTCGAATCCTGCCTCGGGCATGGATGTGTGTGATGTCCTTAGGTTAGTTAGGTTTAACTAGTTCTAAGTTCTAGGGGACTAATAACTTCATTAGTTGAGTCCCATAGTGCTCAGAGCCATTTGAACCATTTTTGACTAACTGTTGTCACTCTGGAGGCGATTGGTGGCCCGGATGTTGTGGTGCCTGTCCCCTCTCTTGTATGTCGATCTAAAATGCAAGTCCCATCCTTTGGAGTGGACCTCTGCGGCTCCTTGTTTGTCACATACTTTGGTTAATGTTCAATAACCGCCTACGTCCCCCACGGCCGATGCTGTATTGCCTCATAGTCATTGTAAATAACGCGTTCATCCTGAGCGGATGGTGGCTCGTAAAAAGAAATTGGTTCAAATGGCAGTGAGCACTATGAGACTTAACTTCTGAGGTCATCAGTCGCCTAGAACTTAGAACTAATGAAATCTAACTAACCTAGGGACATCAGACACATCCATGCCCGAGGCATGATTCGAACCTGCGACCGTAGCGGTCTCTCGGCTCCAGACTTTAGGGCCTAGAACCGCACGGCCACTTCGGCCGGCTAGTAAAAAGAAGAAACATGGAGATTCCAGAGGCGAGGGTGGGAACCCCCCCACCCTATGACTCGTCACTGGACTCAGCAATGGATTCTGAGAGACAGTAATGACGTAATTCATTTGATCAGCATCTCGAATTCGTTTCTGGTTGTTGAAGTATGTGGGCTTATACGTTTCTTTCATTGAGTGTTAATAGGGTGGAATCGAACCTGCGGCTCGCTTCGTTGCGTCATTTGGTCTTTGATTCGTGTGTGGATGTCGCATTCCTACTAAAAGTTCAATTTACTCTCTTTTCTCTCTCTGGTTTTTGCCCCGCATTTAATGTGTCTCCCGAATTTTTTTTTTTTTTAAGGGAGGGCATTCCAATGGTACAGGATAGGAGGTTGTTTTCCTCACCTGACCTTGATTGTTCATTATGCACCGTTCGGTACCAGACTCTTTGGACCGTTCCAGAGGTGGTTTATTTGTTACCGAAAAGTCTGTAGAATATTTTGTTAGATGGTGATTTTAACAGTGTGTCACGTCCTGTAGCTCAGTCTTCCAATTTTAATTTATATCGGGAATTGCAAAATTTAATCCGTTCCTAGAAACTACAAGATGTTTGGGTCTGTAAATATCCGACTGCTGTCAAATATACTTATTGTACTGCTTCTTCTAGCAGTAGGCTTGACAGATTTTATGTATCTCATAGGATGAGTGATAGGATTTTGGCTGCCGATGTCATCCCCGCCAGCTCCACTGACCACTGTACAACGACTTTAAATCGCATCCGACAGTCGAAGCAACTGTTTCGATCGTCTTGGCTGTTGAATGTGGCGCACTTGGAGGATCACACTCTCTTGATGAGGTGATCTGGGAAGTGTGGGACCATAGTCTCCGTACTACTGCGCGATACACCTCTATTTTGGAATGGTGGGTTCCGCTGTCAAAGATGAAGTTCAGACAAACATTGATACGATTACATGCTGACAGAGCATAGGAATTTTGGAGGAAGCAAGAATTTTACTACTCTCTCTCTATCTCTCTCTTACATGACCTTAATGAAAATGCTCATCAAGCTCCGCTAAGGACTGCAGACGTCAGGCGAGTAAAGGCACAACTATTACGGTTGTAGCAGCATCAAATTGAGGTGTTAAGGATGCGATCCAAACCACGTTCCGTGGTAGTGGATGAATTTATTTCTTTATACACTATGTGATCAAAAGTATCCGGACACCCCCAAAACCATACGTTTTTCATGTTAGATGCATTGTGCTGCCACCTACTGCCAGATACTCCATACCAGCGACCTCAGTAGTGATTAGACATCGTGAGAGAGCAGAATGGGGCGCTCCGCGGAACTCACAGACTACGAACGTGGCCAGGTGATTATGTGTCACTTGTGTCATACGTCTATACGCGAGATTTCCAAACTAGGTAGCATCACTAGGTCCACTGTTTCCGATTTGATAGTGAAGTGTAAACGTGAAGGGACACGTACAGCACAAAAGCGTACACGTCGACCTTGTATGTTGACTCACAGAGACCGTCGACTGTTGAAGAGGTTCGTAATGTGTAATTAGGCAGACATCTATCCAGACCATCACGCAGGAATTCCAAACTGCATCAGGATCAACTGCAAGTACTATGACAGTTATGCGGGAGGTGAGAAAACTTGGATTTCATGGTCGAGCGGCTGCTCATAAACCACACACCACGCCGGTAAATGCCAAACGACGCCTCGCTCTGTGTAAGGAGCGTAAATATTGGACGATTGAACAGTGGAAAAACGTTGTGTGAAGTGACGAATCACGATACTCAATGTGGCGATCCGATGGCAGGGTGTGGCTATGGCGAATGCCCGGTGGACGTCCTCTGCCAGCTTGTGTAGTAGTGCCAACAGTAAATTTCGGAGGCAATGGTGTTATGGTATGGTCGTGCTTTTCATGGAGGGGGCTTGCACCTTTTGTTGTTTTGCGTGGCACTATTACAGCACAGGCCTACATTGATGTTTTAAGCACCTTCTTGCTTCCCACTGTTGAAAAGCAAATCGGGGATGGCGACTGCATCTTTCAACACGATCGAGCACCTCTTTATAATGCACGGTCTGTGGCGGAGTTGTTACACGACAATAACATCCCTGTAATGGACTGGCCTGCACAGAGTCCTGACCTGAATCCTATAGAACACCTTTGGGATGTTTTGGAACGCCGACTTCGTGCCAGGCGTCACCGACCGACATCGATACCTCTCCTCAGTGCAGCACTCCGTGAAGAATGGCCTTCCATTCCCCAAGAAGCATTCCAGCATCTGATTGAAGGAGTACCTGCGAGAGTGGAAGCTGTCATCAAAGCTAAGTGTGGGTCAGCACCATATTGAATTCCAGCATTACCGATGGAGGGCGCCACGAACATGTAAGTCATTTTCAGCCAGGTGCCCGGATACTTTTGATCACACAGTGTATCATTTGATTCGATAGCAGACTCGTTGTCAACGTGTGTGTATCACGTGTCTCAAGATAGAGGATGGCAATTTTGAGACAGGACAAAAGTCTCATTTGACAGTTGGCACCGACAAAACACGGTGATTGTGACGTCAGGCACCACGTCTTTGCTTCGTAGAGTAGCTTCTCCAGTGAAGGATTAAGCTCACTGGCGCAAAGTGCCGTTGATTGCTGCGCCCACTGCAAAACAGCACCGCCGCTGGTGAAGACAAACAAATCGTGTTTTAATGAAGAATAGAGCACGGTTCCACAATGTTCTGACAGAACAGCTCACCTGTGATTATCAGCCAAACGAATTGCATGGATTCCCTTATAACACATTACAATTCGCGTCCCTTTGGCAAAGCAATGCTCCACCACTGTGCGTGGCATCGATGTTCCACATGCCTGTTCTCAACGATACGAGTAGTTTGACCAATACATGCCTTACCACAGTGGTACCTTCAAACACAATGGAATCTTATAAATACCGGGGTTCCTTAGCCCATATCCTCTTTAACAGAAACCAGAAGACATTAATCTTGGCTGGTGGACGAAACACAGTCTTGATGTTAGGATCTGTTAAGGCTATCCATATTTTATCTGATACGCTCACGTCATATGGTAAAGAAGCAACTGATGTAGACTTATCTTATCGTAGTTTCAGTGGTAGCCTGAATTGCAAGTTAGGACGAGTTTGATTCTAAGAAAATCTGTCCTTTTATATACAGACTGAAGGTGTTCATTTTCCTGTCGTAAACCATCCGCAACAGATATAGACCGCAGTGCGTTGATATGATGGGTGACAGTTAGTCACACACAGAGGCCGGTAAGCATGCATAGGTTTGAGGTAAATGCTTTGCCCAGAGTGCGATTATTCCGTCTGTAAACGAGAACGTCCAAAAATTGGAGCTTTCCGTCAATCACCACTTCTGTTGTGGGAGTTATTGGAAGATATTTCGCTGGGAAATCTAACGAAGTCACACATACGATCGCTGTCTCATGGGGCCCAGCAATGAACTTCCTTCGTCCGTATACCATCCATTCGCCTGGCTGCATGTTCCGCCCGCCTCTAGTACGTATTCTTTACGGTCGTAGTTAGACTTTCCACTCCAGGCTGCTACCTGAACCATTAATTTGTTTCTGTGTCTCCCGCTCAATGACTCTGTAGCTTGCGGTGCTACTTTTGGATGGTTTTCGCACCGAGCGTCACTGTTTCAGTACCGTAGCCAAAACCGGTAATACACCCTGACTGTAAGATTCTCTGTTCAGACTCATCGGCAGCTCAGTTACGAAAACTGTATTACATACCACGAAACACGCCCCGTCCCTAGTCAGTCATTCTTTGCGTCACCCGTAACACGTTTAATCAAGAGGAGAGAAGACGTCGACTCTTCACATTGTCTGCTGTTAAGGTTAACGAGCAGGCAATCCATTTTTGTTTCATCACAACGAGATTCATCAAGACGGGAAGTGGCATATTTTCATCGTTCAGAGAGAGAGAGAGAGAGAGAGAGAGTGTGTTTTATACGCCACCTAATTAAAAAAAATGAAGCACATATACAAAGTGGACAATAATAAAACCGACAAACTGCAGGGACGGATTACTGACTGCAAATGGAGAAGAAAAAGGTCCAATGCAACGACACAAATATCATTACCACCTTGTATAAAGTGTTTCATTTCAACAATATAGAATTCTCGCTATTACGAGTATTAGCGGCCGGCCGTTGTGGCCGAGCGGTTCTAGGCGCTTCAGTCTGGAATCGCGCTGCTGCTAAGGTCGCAGGTTCGAAACCTGCCTCGGGCTTGGATGTGTGTGATTTCCTTAGGTTAGTGTTTAAGTAGTTCTAAGTCTAGGGGACTGATGACCTCAGATGTTAAGTCCCACAGTGCTTAGAGCCATTTTTGAACCAGTATTAGTGGTGCATATATAGATAACAATGTACTATACTAAGACAGTGAGGCGCCAGAGCAAGCACCGTCCACTTCTGGCATCCAATGGCAACAGTGATAAACTGAGCACTGTACGGTGCTGCCGCCAGAAAGATAAATGAGCCATTATGAAACATAGATACATTTTTGAACTTTACTGTTTAAATAATGGCTTAGGTATTGTTACATGTATTTTGTAAAACTACTTTTATCAAATGGCTCTGAGCACTATGGGACTTAACATCTATGGTCATCAGTCCCCTAGAACTTAGAACTACTTAAACCTAACTAACCTAAGGACAGCACACAACACCCAGCCATCACGAGGCAGAGAAAATCTCTGACCCCGCCGGGAATCGAACCCGGGAACCCGGGCGTGGGAAGCGAGAACGCTACCGCACGACCACGAGATGCGGGCCTACTTTTATCATTCTAATTGTCATCGACTTATGTAAACACAAATGTACAAGGTCATGACTTTAGTTTTAAGACATAATCAGTTAGGACTTCCCCGCGGAGGGGTTTTGGCTGCAAAATCACCGCCTTTTTATCGTCTATAGCATGCTCTAAGTGGAAGTGGAAGACCGTCTCGAGTTACGTGCGAAAAGGTGAACATGTATATTATGTTGCGGTGGAAAATTGAACATAATTGTTACAAAAGCCTCGAATGGACGGCATAAAGCTGCTACTATTAATTCTGCCGTGTTTTAAGCATCTGTTACCCAAGGAAGAAGAAAGGAATAAGAGCTCTCTATATATTTTGTGGGCTGGATTGAAGCTGTATGGTGGCTTACGGCATATATTACAATGCAGCAAGACCTATTATGCTGGCCAAGTATGACGATGGAAAGCACTCCGACATCTAAGCTGAAAATTCATTATACTGTATCAATTCCCGTAAGAAGCGATAAGCAGTGTTCGTCACCTGTGAAGAGACTAAAGCATAATTTTTACTGATGTAGTTTAGTGTATCATACTAGGATGACATGTTGTAAAAGTCATGATCTTCTTTCTTTTTGTGAATATAGTTAAGCTGTTTATAAATACACTCCTGGAAATGGAAAAAAGAACACATTGACACCGGTGTGTCAGACCTACCATACTTGCTCCGGACACTGCGAGAGGGCTGTACAAGCAATGATCACACGCACGGCACAGCGGACACACCAGGAACCGCGGTGTTGGCCGTCGAATGGCGCTAGCTGCGCAGCATTTGTGCACCGCCGCCGTCAGTGTCAGCCAGTTTGCCGTGGCATACGGAGCTCCATCGCAGTCTTTAACACTGTTAGCATGCCGCGACAGCGTGGACGTGAACCGTATGTGCAGTTGACGGACTTTGAGCGAGGGCGTATAGTGGGCATGCGGGAGGCCGGGTGGACGTACCGCCGAATTGCTCAACACGTGGGGCGTGAGGTCTCCACAGTACATCGATGTTGTCGCCAGTGGTCGGCGGAAGGTGCACGTGCCCGTCGACCTGGGACCGGACCGCAGCGACGCACGGATGCACGCCAAGACCGTAGGATCCTACGCAGTGCCGTAGGGGACCGCACCGCCACTTCCCAGCAAATTAGGGACACTGTTGCTCCTGGGGTATCGGCGAGGACCATTCGCAACCGTCTCCATGAAGCTGGGCTACGGTCCCGCACACCGTTAGGCCGTCTTCCGCTCACGCCCCAACATCGTGCAGCCCGCCTCCAGTGGTGTCGCGACAGGCGTGAATGGAGGGACGAATGGAGACGTGTCGTCTTCAGCGATGAGAGTCGCTTCTGCCTTGGTGCCAATGATGGTCGTATGCGTGTTTGGCGCCGTGCAGGTGAGCGCCACAATCAGGACTGCATACGACCGAGGCACACAGGGCCAACACCCGGCATCATGGTGTGGGGAGCGATCTCCTACACTGGCCGTACACCACTGGTGATCGTCGAGGGGACACTGAATAGTGCACGGTACATCCAAACCGTCATCGAACCCATCTTTCTACCATTCCTAGACCGGCAAGGGAACTTGCTGTTCCAATAGGACAATGCACGTCCGCATGTATCCCGTGCCACCCAACGTGCTCTAGAAGGTGTAAGTCAACTACCCTGGCCAGCAAGATCTCCGGATCTGTCCCCCATTGAGCATGTTTGTGACTGGATGAAGCGTCGTCTCACGCGGTCTGCACGTCCAGCACGAACGCTGGTCCAACTGATGCGCCAGGTGGAAATGGCATGGCAAGCCGTTCCACAGGACTACATCCAGCATCTCTACGATCGTCTCCATGGGAGAATAGCAGCCTGCATTGCTGCGAAAGGTGGATACACACTGTACTAGTGCCGACATTGTGCATGCTCTGTTGCCTGTGTCTATGTGCCTGTGGTTCTGTCAGTGTGATCATGTGATGTATCTGACTCCAGGAATGTGTCAATAAAGTTTCCCCTTCCTGGGACAATGAATTCACGGTGTTCTTATTTCAATTTCCAGGAGTGTATAACATGTTCTCAATTACTATTATTGGCATAATTGAATAAAACATCGTAGTGTTGCCAGAGAATCTTTACCAGCTATTTTGCTATAAATATTACTACAAAATGGAAGCAGTGTTGCAGAAGAAGACAGCAAATGGCACTGTGCAATTTTACTTACCTACACCAGCCACTGTGGTGGCACTTCAGTCTACACGATTTCATAAATTTATTTGCATGTGACGAAAGTAACTTCCAGTTAGATAAAGGACAGGATACAGTGTTTTTTGTTCAATGAAAGTGTAATCACATCATTGCAGGCTTCTTTCGACGTAAAGTTTTAATAATAGTAATTACAAAGCACATTTCTGTACAGAGTGATCAAAATCGAACGAGGTGGCGCAGTGGTTAGCACACTGGACTCGCATTTGGGAGGACGACGGTTCAATCCCGCGTCCGGCCATCCTGATTTAGGTTTTCCGTGATTTCCCTAAATCGCTCCAGGCAAATGCCCGGATGGTTCCTTTGAAAGGGCGCGGCCGACTTCCTTCCCTAATCCAATGAAACCGATGACCTCGCTGTTTGGTCTCTTCCCCCAAACAACCCCAGAGTGATCAAATATTGTAAAGTAATACGAAAGCAATAATTACTAGGCACACTACTAATAAAAGCACCACCGCAGTAGCCAAGCATCTTCAATGCTTACCAGGTTATTTTCACTGAATATATCACTATAGATTTGTTTATAATTGTATCATGTTATGGATATCGAATGGTATCACGTTTACAACAGAGGTGTTCTGTGCAGATAAAAGTATTCTTTTTCCCGCCAATTAACTCGGTTCATGCATGGTGTCCATGTGAGTCATTTGCAGTGTAACATCGTCATGTCAAAGTATTGCCCATTAAAATTTATGCCATCCTCTTCAGTGTTTTTAATAACGTTAATTTGTCGGTTCCGTTAATCAGAATTCTATTTAGGTGGTAAGATACAAGCTCTGCATTCCAGAGAGAGATCAATAAAGTGAATGCCGATTACTTACTACAAGCGAGTTTCCGCCCTCAGATATTTACGAGTATGTTCAATTATAGGCTAATACGTATCCATATTAGCATAAACTGGATGGGGCATCGCACTATGAATGTATGTCCAGAAATGCATCGTTGCCATGATAGATTGCGCTGACAAATGACAGTTCCTCTGCCGACGTGCCTTGTGCTCCTTGTGTGTTGCAAGCTGTGTGATGGACACAGCGCACTATAAGCAGCAGAATGGTCCGGTATTCATGTTGGGAAAAAGCCGAGGTGGTGTTTGAGTACGGCCAAGCAGATGGACACGGTCGGGAGGCAGAACGGCTATCCCCACAGACACCAACCACATCACACAACATTTCAAGCCTTTTTTGGTCGTTTACCCGGTCATATAAATCCGTCTCTGCAATTTGTCGGTTTTACTAATGATCACCCGGCATAAATGATTAGAGCTGCAATTTTCTGTGACAGGTTGAATAGCCACCAGGATGCATTAGTGTCTGTATGCCCAACTTTTCAAAGATGGTTGCGGGACTCGGCTGTTCGGTACAGGATGTCAAATGAAACACCTTTCAGTTGTCTAGTTTCCAAACTTATTTTATTTGGCTACCAGTTTCTGCGATATACTATACCATCTTCAGGCCCCTGATCGACGTATGGAAAGACTCCACCTCGGTTCTGGTCAAAACAGGGACCAGCAATATTGGTATTAGTAGATGGTGGTTGAAGTGATCGCTAAAGCAAGCACAAATCTGCTAATACCAGTAATGCTGTGCCCTGTTTGGACCAGAACCGAGGTGAACTCTTTCTACACGTCCGTCAGTCAGGAGCCTGAAGATGTCGTAGTAAATCGCCGAGACTGGTAGCCAAATAAAATAAGTTTGGAAACTAGATGACTGAAAGATGTTTCATTTGACATTCAGAATGCATTAGTGGTTTTCGTGTTTAGTATACGAGTAGCTACTGCGCCCGGTATGGTATGTATGGCGTGTGAACAGTGCAGATGTTGAGTGAGAAACGTTATCACCAATTGATAGTTTTTGAAAGGAGCCTTATGATGGGTCTCCGTGTGGCCGGCAGGTCGAATCGTGGAATATCCAGATTTGTGACGCATTCATGTGTGGCAGTGCCCCTTTGTCGGACTTCATTGGAACATGAGGGCGGGCATACTCATCGTCAAGGTTCGGGTCGACTACGTTTCACCGCCACAACGGTGGATCGCCTAATTGTACACCAAGTGTACCGTGACCCCTAAACATACGGGAGTGCCATCTGAGAACAAGTAATCGACTCTCCGCAACATTGTGTGCCAGCGTTTCTCCTCACATGTTACCTATTATGTGACAGTTTCGTGGCGCCATTTTTCAGCAGCACAATGCTCGTCCACACATGGCACATATCTCTACGAACAGTCTGCTTGATGTTGAGGTTCTGCCGTGGCCAGTGAGATCTCTAGAACATGTGACTAGCTCAGACATCTACTCTGTCCCAGTACCAGCATCCATGGTATCAAGGACCAGTTACAACAGCTGTGGATCAGTCTCAGGAAAGGACACAACTGCTTTATGGTACCCTTCCCAAACAAATTAGTATATGCATCCAGGCCAGAGGGAGCGAACGTAGTACTGGTAAGTGGGCCCATACTACCAAATTCTTGGAAAATTTGACTTGAGATTGTAAACTCTGAAATACAGTCACGAACACTCTCAACCTGGGAAGTTTCATTTCGTTTCCTCCTCCCCTTCTGGATGCTGCACTGTTTCTTAGTCAGGTGGCGTATATTACAGTTTGTTTTGTGACAGAGAGGAGAGGGAGAGAGAGGAGGGGAGAAGGATGAGGAGGAAGGTAGAGAGAGAGAGAGAGAGAGAGAGAGAGAGAGAGAGAGAGAAGAAAGAGAGAGGCGCCTGCTATAATTAGTAAGAAGATAATTTAATCTAAATAGTTTCTAACTCTATTATCAAGCTAACAAGTAACGCGGAGATTGACGGAATAATTGGAGCAACGGCGAACTTCGCTGAAGTCATAGGCAAAAAATGATTGCAGACACTTTACATCCCAGTGGCACTGACTGTGCAAATTGCATACAAAAGACGGAATTTACGGTACTCACTTCTGGTACCCAGACGTTGAGGGTGAGGCAGTCCTCACTGTAGGGCGCCAGCGGTGGTCCCGGCGCCGGCAGCTGCGGACAGGGGGGCCCGTAGCGGCCAGCCAACAGCGTGCCGTTCCAGCCGGCGTGCGGCGTCGGTGGCTGCAACACCACCTCACACTGTACCGAACTATTTTATACACACTAGAACTTCACTGACATTTATTTCCGATCCCACCTGTTGAAGAAAGACAAGTCAGCCGGTGAGTTCTGGGAATAGCATAGATTTCTTCGAATGAAACAACGAGTTCACTGTTAGCATTCACTATTTATCTACTTCTACATCATGAGACGGATTTATGTGGAATAACATCACATGTCAGTGCCATATTACGACTTTGGAATAATCTGTGGCATTGCTTGCAGTTATCATAGTCTCCTTTCCCTGTCGTCATTCATGACGTACACCGTCGCTATTTGTAAACAATGATGGAACAAAGATCTTTTTCCCAAAGTGTTTACAAAATGTGTTGCTGTATGTGATGTATCACGACAGGGAAAACATCCTGTGACCATTGGAGGCAGTGCCAACGATTACTCCAGAGCCGTAATACAGCACTTAAATGTGCTATTAATCCACGTAAGTCCATTTCATGATGATGGGTTGAACCTTCGAAACGCGTTCTGGAAAGAAACAAACAGTGACTGGTAACAGTAAACTTGTTGTTTCATCCCGATACCAATAACTCTAACGGTTAAGCCTAGCCAAAAATGTTCGCATTTAAAGAAAATTCTTACCGATGTCAAGTACGATCCGCTGTTAGATACTGTTCGCACTAAATGATCTTATCTGAGGAAATCAAAAGAATACATTGACGTGGTACAACATTTGAAGAAAGGCTCTACAACAGATTCCAAAATCAAGACCACGTTCAATGTTAAAGACTTTTGGGGCGTATCAAAAATCCCACATTCCTTCTTTTTTGTCTATAACCAACACGTAATACTTTGAACTTGCCTGTCTACATGTCATTAATGATGTCTTAGGCATGTTCCTATATCGTGTGGATGACTACGTTGGGTGCGTGTACAGTTTAATGTGGTGTCCTTATTACTATCGACTAGTAAGTAAATTAAAATTGTCCACAACTCAAAGGTTGGTTTCAATATCACAATGCTTTACTAGGCATGGCTGTATTGGAAGTGGTACGCCCTTGCCTTCATCCAACCTTTGACCTGACTTACCCAGTTATTTATAGGGAGATGTTCAGTTTTATACAGACTCTGATTCACTGGGCAACGTGGCATTTTTCATGTTAACAGAACATTACCATAGGTGAAAGAAGAGATACAAGTGTAAAGCTAAGGCGTTCTAGCCCAGATAGGCCATTCGGGACCGACCGACGGCCGTGTCATGCTCAACGAGAGTCGTCAAGGTGAGCAGGTGCGTGAGGTCTGCTCACCGCCCTCGTGACTGTGGTCAGCTTTGCAGAGCTGGGAGCAACTACTTCTCATCACGTAGCTCCTCAGTTGGCAACACGAGGCTGAGTGAATTCCGTTACAGTTCTCCCATCAAGGAAAAATCGCTGGCAGTAAAGGGAATTAAACCCGAGTGCTCCGCGTGGCAGTCAAGTACGTTGAACACTCAGCTTCGGAGGCCGACGAGAGAAGCGGTAGGTAGCAGAAAAAAAAAATCACAATCAAAACTCGGACGTTTATGTAGGTAGTCTGACACCTGCCGACTGTGCGCCCGAACTACAAATGGGTATTTATGCAGAGAAATAAAGGAAAAGTGGTGAGACGTATGGCAGCATATCTTCTAATCCACTCAAACAGCACCAAGAAAGCCGTCGGACTTATGGGCCTTATCTGACGGATGGATCAACATCAGTAGTAACACTTATTCAGACAGCTGACACGACACTAGTGCACATCCTGTTGATCAAACACTGCCCGCCACCAGCTCTCATTCTCCGACCGGCCAAATATTATAGATTCACGTTTCTTCAGGCACGAAAACCAGTGATGAGAGCTGCCACGAAAACAGTGTTAGATATGTAGACATTGTGTTAGTCCTAGTATGTACGTCATCACATAAAATACAAGTTTCGTGACATTGACGTCACATGAAGCAGATTTTTACAATAATGTGCCTGCACATTTTATAGCATTAATATGGCAGTCATTTGATCACTCACCCATTGTGCTGCATTTCTTTCTGTCCAGTAGGGTATAAAAACATTAAACTCTACTATTTAACAGAATATTACAATTTTTTCAGAAGTCTGCTGCTACAGGCAGGGAGGCCATCATTTGTATAGTATGAAACTTACCGCAAATCGAAGCTCTCCGACGGGAGGGATGGCGTACGGTATCCCAAGGTAGGCGCTGATTGGTCGCCGGCTTTCGGTGATCACTTTTATCTGCGGACAGGCGAGAATGCAAACAACCTTAGTATTGGATTTAAACTACACGGAACTTGTTCGCTATTGTTAAGTTGAACTATGGTCCTTCGATTAATTTACCTTTAATAGTGAACTTCTAGTAAGAATTTTGGAATGTACAGACATGAAATTTGATAGGCACGCATTTCCCTTACAATAAACGACAAAAATGTATATGGAAGTTGCAGATTATTTGTTGATCTTATTTCAGTTTATTTCTATCAACCCTGGATTGAGCACATTAAGACTTTCATGAGGTATCATAAATACTATAGAATGTGTAATATGACAGTTAACTTTCCAGTTGTGCCAGCTGCTGAACAAGTAAGACACGTGACTGATAGTTCGTTGCATTCCTGTGACACTCGTTTCTCTTTTGGCTGTAGGAGAGTGATGCTGATCATCTGTATGGTACAGTAGTAGCTTTAAAGGAAGAAGAGAAAAGTAAAGAATTGGAGAACCTCGTTCCAACATATGTTGTAGAGGGCGTGGACTGAAGCATCATGCGATGGAACACATTGCCAATGTTGTTCAGTTTCTGTTCTCGTGTAGCATGTCATGTGCGAGTATCTTGATTCGTAAATAACTCCCTTTCCAGCTAAAGTCCCCATTGTACTCCTTTGATACTAACAAAATCGAAGTACTTATCTTTAAATGTGTTCTCCATTTACCATTAATTTCAAAACTAACTGACATAGAGTGGACGAATTTCTAACTTCCTGCCTACCGAAAAACATTTCCGATTTACCTTAAATATTTCCAATTCATACAGTGGATAGAGCTGTCATATCCGCTGCCAGATTCTGGTTTGACTGCAGACATGAACGCTGTTCTATGGTATAAGGAAACCAACAATAACATCCATTATCACCATGTAATCACAATCAACATTTACACTGATTGAAATCACTAGTTCGACTTGTCGATATGAGTTGTAGACAGCATCACCCCTATAAGCCAAGGCGATATATCCAGAATGAGATTTTCACTCTGCAGCGGAGTGTGCGCTGACATGAAACTTTCTAGCAGATTAAAACTGTGTGCCGGACCGAGACTCGAACTCGGGACCTATGCCTTTCGCGGGAAAGTGCTCTACCAACTGAGCTACCGAAGCACGACTCACGCCCTGTCCTCACAGCTTTACTTCTGCCTGTACCTCGTCTCCTACATTCCAAACTTTACAGAAGCTCTCCTGCGAATCTTGCAGAACTAGCACTCCTGAAGGAAAGGATATTGCGGAGACATGGCTTAGACACAGCCTTGGGGATATTTCCAGAATGAGATTTTCACTCTGCAGCGGAGTGTGCGCTGATATGAAACTTCCTAGCAGATTAAAACTGTGTGCCGGACCGAGACTCGAAAGCTGTGAGGACGGGGTGTGAGTCGTGCTTGGGTAGCTCAGTTGGTAGAGCACTTGCCCGCGAAAAGCACAGGTCCCGAGTACAAGGCGATATAATTTAGGTATTTGAATATCACTTCAATAGCTTTCCGGCTTCTACCTTTTCCCCCATCGTCTTCCAAGAAAAGCAAAAACGGGAAATATATTCAAATTATGTGCACGCTATCACCACAGTGTGGAGTTCGCTCTTTACGTAAGCTGTCGAATTCAGACGCTTGCTGAAACTCGAGCTACATGTCGCGATTTTCCACTCGCACTAACTTCACTAATAAGCAAACTCTTCTATTGGTAGCATTCCCCTTTCTGATTGCATCGCATTCTAGCATCCCAGAACAAGACATCTATCTCTTTTCACTTGATCCCTCTACCCATTTCGACTAAAAAAGGTATACGCCGTCAATGCCTTTCAATGTATGAAAAAGTGGCAGAAAGTGCTGCACAGAAACAGTGGACTGATTAAAGTTCTAAAAACGAACCTACTGGACGTGCACAATATCCCAAAATATTGTACCCAAAATGAACGCATGATTGTAAGCGAAGTTGCTGTGGGTGTAACCCAGCACTGGGGGAATACTATTCGATTCACTAATGTACTGCTTTTTATTTTTGTGTTTGTTAGGTTTCGTCTGTTTGTAGTATTATTTACTGCTTCAAAAAGTAACTTTTAAACTTCGAACCTTCATTATTCACTTCACAGAAAAAACTCGAAATTTCATCTGTGCTTCCGACACGAATTTAAAGTGAGAAAAGAAACATTGTACTTCGTTTCAGAGTTTCAAAATCCACTTCTATCGGTCAGCGTGACCGAACTGAATCACCTGTATGTCGCTCCATTGTTACTCAAAGATCCACGTGTCGCGTAAAATCTCTCCTACGTCGACTCTCTCCAAGTCCGAACCTTTTATTTCTGGACGCTTCACACCACACCACCAAAATTTTTCGCATATTGGTTTTAATTTCCTTTCACGTACCAGTCTACAGACAAATTATATTCAGTGCAACACAGCATATAGTAGCTGGCTTTACTTGAACTTAGACCTGTATTTTCTTTTGAAATATACCAGTTTGTCAATAAATACTGAAGTTACATTACAAGCCACTAACACGGGAGGCACTTTCTGAAAGTATTAGTGGAAAATACGAATTTGTTATGTGAGAAGCCAGATGAAGTAGAGGATAGGCCTTCGTCGGTTTGTCGAAAGCGAAAATTCTGCTAACGTCTAATTTTATCCATAAGTAGACGGAAACGGGGTGGCGACTGTAATCTAAGAGAATATTTCAGTGCAATAACATTAAAATAGGA